>NW_028232785.1:41317589-42592589 GCF_057557595.1 Rhyacophila brunnea
TTCGCCCTCCGTAGAATAAAATTATTAAAAAAATGTAACCATATAGAATATATTAACACCAAATAAACCTCGTCGTTTCCGAAACCATTCCAGTGTGTCAATTATCCACCTTCATCCCAAATACAGACGATAAAAAAGAAAACAAAACACAAAGTGACAGTTGAAATTTTTCACACACACGCAAAATGGAGGGAAGTGATAGTACCTACACAATAATTGTGGATAATAGCAGGCATGGTAGAACCTGTTATAAACAACTATAACTAGTTGGTTTGATCTTTCCTTAGCTGTAGTTTTATCTCCTGGTTAACTGTAATAACATTTGTGTGCATCAATGGAAATATGTGCATTGTGTTGTTTGGAGATTTCATTCCTTGCCTCTTTGATAGACCTAGTTATAACGTTTACATGACTCGACTATGGAAAGGCAAAAGGAGTTAATCCACACTAATCAAATTTTACAGGAGGCACAAAAAACGTTTTGATAGGTAATGATTTTCGGCCAAAGTCTCAATATAAAATAGACACAAACTTGAAGTGCATGATGATTAATAATTTTGTGTTTTTTCCCCCAATCTTTAATTAAATAATGAAGTTATTGAAGAAAAACTAACAAAATGAGGGTTAAGTCATTTTACCTGACTAAAAATTAGGTAGGTATTAACATATTTGGAGTTAGACACATACATTTTACATGCGATTTATGTTATTACTATAATATATTACTTAACATAAAACAGTGCATAATAATGATATTAGTCTATTACAATGATAATAATCGCAAATTAAAGCGAATTGAAAACAATTTCAATGAGTAGTGTTTTTAACACATCACATAACCTATAAATCGCATGGCGGTGTTTTAGTGAATTAGCAAATATTGTACTTATTACTTTTCTCAGATATTATGAAATCTTCAAATCAATTGATCGATAATCGACAATTCAAATACAATATAAGTTGTAACAGGCCGTTTCATACCGATATAGATAGAATTTAAAATAGCTCTTCTCGTGTGTGATATAAAAACTTCAAGATGTAATTTTAATACTAAGAGCTCTTGTCGGGATTATTTGTTGCGTCCATATTAACACCACACATTTCAAGAATCATTTTGCTTCGTTCTGTTTCCATTTTCACTCAATGCTTAAACTTTAAATGATTTTTTATGAAAAGACTGACTGAGAAATGTACCTATGTGGCTTAAGTCTTCTTTCTGGTTCATAACTTACCTTGGCGGCCGGTAGAGTTAAGTAAAACTAGCATTTTTTTCATACATTTGCAACGTAAGATGCATAACGCCTTTTTCCTTTCCGTAAAAGATTACTTGAATGACTAATAATGTCATTGATGTGGAATAAATCCTTTTACCTGGACGCAAATTTCAAACGCCCTTCTTTTTTAAAAATTAAAAGCTAAAATTTGATAATAATTTGACATTTTGTAGCTTACATCCTTTAGACAGAACGTGTATTTAGTTTTGTGCAATGCTATTTTTCAATAAAACCTATTTTGCAAAAAGTGAGGGTTAAATCCTTTTGCCTTTCCAAAGTCGTGTAATATATTCATCGCCTTATGACGTATCTAATAAGGTTTATTGAATTTGAAACCCGTTTTGTTAAATACATCATAATAATATGCAGTTCTCACACTTCTATTTTCCAACTGCATTGTTTTATATTCATCATTACATAATTTTTATATTTATAATGACTTGGTAAGCATATTTAAATAGGAACATCTTCACAGGATTGATGGCTCTCGTGTTTTGGACGCTTTCTTATAAATGCCTCGATCTCGGCTCGTTCATTAACCAATTTGTTTTTTTGTGGATGTCTTCCTCTTAAATCTTGTCCATGAAAGCCAGCTGGCGATGAATTTATCAGAACGGATTATTATTGTACCTACCTAGTATCTGTCAATTCAGCATCACTAACTGACGTTTGAGGATCCGATTCGACGGATTTTGCTGGACAATTAATTCTTTCACCAACTTCCGGATCATTATTTGCACCTGATGGTATATAATATAGAGATAGAGGTATTTTTAAAACTACCTACGTTACCTATGAGAGTATTCCTCTAGTAGATTTATTAGGGGTTTCTTTATCCTGCTGGTTCTTCGTTAGTTCCAACCATCTTGTCATCTTAGTCACCTTATAATACCTACCATGATGTTAGCAAACAAAATATCGGATGGCATAACACAGTATTGGCAGATATTATGTTTTGTCAATTATTATACATTTCACTCAAACCATGGAAACGAAAGATGGCATAATGAGATATTTTGCTGTATAAGCTTCTGTCAACTTTCAACAATCAACATTTTGGGTAGGTACTAGGTATATAGATAACAAAATGCCAACGCTCATAACTCCAATACTAGTGGCTATACGATATATTGGGTTTTGCCATCTTATAGATCTCAACGAGAGGAGTCTAAACATAGTTTTAGGTAGGTAACTCAATTTCGTAAAAAAGCCGAGTTATTAGGTTTTGTCATCTGAAAACTGACATAATAATAATATTTAGATAGGTACCTAGTATGGATATTACCCCCAGAATCCCTAAAAAATAAATAATCGTTATTGCAAATTACATTAATGTACCTACCTCCAATAATAGTATGAGCTAGCCCTACTTATAGCTAATTGGGGGGGTGTTAATACCCTGTTTTGAATGACAGTAAGTAAAGTATAGGGCTAAAATAAATAATATTAAATTAAAGAATGGAAACCAATCCTAACCTAACCTAGCAAATAATGCAGTAAAATCGGCTATTTAAAAAAACTCTTTGCTTTGGCTTCCTGTAGACTGACGAGAAACAAATAATGTTTTAGAATACTATGGATGTAACAATAAAAGAATATTGTATTTTCCCCATAACGATACCGTCGAATCTCTTTTTATTTTCTCCAGAGAGCATAGACAATTAAAAATTGTTATCGAAGTTTTGACGTCTATGGTAGAAGCCATAGTATTTTATGTTTGCCAGTGTAACACGTTAGCCTGAGGTCGTGAAGCTATTGACAGATTTTAATATCAAATACCGCATAAAATGGAAGAAGAAACCGGTGAATTATCACATGACGAAACGGCGGAGGTAATCAGCGACGGTGCATACCTATCGATTGACGTAAATCACTTCAACAGCAAGGGTCGATTTGACGTGTCAGTCAAACAGGAAAACATCGAGGACGACGATAGCATCCACATAAATGAGGTACGTAGATTTCTAATTTGTTTAGGCGAGGGTATTCAAATTCTATTTCAAATGCGCAGTAACTAAGCACGACTAATCTACAAAGTGAGCAACAAATTGAAGACAATATTGTTTTAATATCGAACGGAACAAACACTATGTAGGTAATTATACAGAGCTTTTTCATTCGATTTTACGAAATAAATATTGCAAAAGTAATCACGGTTCTTGTCTGTTTAGTGGAAGGCAACGGCTAACAAATTTAATGCAAATACCTACTATATTAACTATACTAGATTAAGGTTAGGTTAGGGTGAATGCTTTAGGCTAAAGCCACAAAAGCAGGTGCCTTGCTTGGTGGCTACGTGCCAGGTGACATATCCTACTATACTATACGGACGCACACTGTACTATCGCAATGGCCACCTACACGATTCGCGCGTCGATACGTGATTATTATTCCCACAACAAACGTGTTGGTTATTTTCACTGTACCACCTAATGATTTAGATTGCCACCTAGCTAGATGGCGGATGTTTCTTCAGTATGACAAATAACAAACACCGTACATTTCGAGGTTATGAATATTGCCACACGGGATGAATAATTGACAGTACCTACGCGCGCAACAAGTTCGAATTTGAGATTTCCGAAATTTTAAACTTAAATTCACTGTGAGAAGTAGCTTTCTGGTTAGTTTTGAGAGTGACATATTATAGTTTTTGACTTGAGAGCTCCTAAATGTCAAATAAATTTGTTCCTAAGCACGTAGCGTGCAATGTGGCGGTGTGAGTTTAGTAGACAAGCATAGTACCTACCTATGTGGCCGAAGCCTTAGTAAAATAATCTGCTGTTGATTAACACAGTGCATCGTATTAACCATGATCAGTTGAGTAGGTAATAAGACTTTGATTTAAGAGACGCTTTTAGTTTTTTAGTGTCGTTGTCTATGGGAAAATGCATGAGATTTCATCTCCGCCGTGCTCGGCGACGGTCGTTGCGAGTTCGCTCCATACATATTTCAATCTGCGAGTACCTATTTTCCTAACACGGCAAGGTTGAATTGCTTGAGCTCAGACTAAGGCCATCCCCTCACACAGAAACTAAAATCCGACAAACTGGCTGCTGATGGAATTCATAAACTGGCCAGTTACATGCTTCGCACACCGGGCTACTGAAACCCAATAATCTCATAACCTCAAACTGTCAAACCCATTGTCTTTTCTACTTCATCCTAAGCTTTTCCGTTATATCTTTACGGGAATATTCTGGTAGCATGTAATTATTCAGGCAGGAGTTTTTGTAAACAGCTGCCACATGTTTTAAATTAAAAATAGGTTCGCCATCTCTAAATTTGGCGTCTTGACTTGTTATTGCTTGTGTATTTCAGTTCAGTGGTACCAATTTTGGTAAGACTATATGATTTTTCATCGAACCTACAGATATTGGTACTACTGTTTAATGGGTGACTGGAAACGGAGAGACTGGGAGACTAGCATGGCGCGTCTCCTCGGTTTCAGTTGCGGAGATTTTGAAACTGAGAGGTTCCAGTCTTGCCGTCAGCGAGCCTCCATTGAAATACATTAGCTGGATACTGGTGTTTCAGTCACGTCTCTTTTGAGTATCCACGTGAGAAGATGGCCTTACTATGTTTCTCTATATTCTCCTGAATAAACCCGAAGAGGACCGAGCGTAACAGTGGGGTAGATCAGCTCAGCTAAGTTTTCTTCTTCTCACAGGAGCGCGGTCCTGTGGCAGTTCTTTGTGCCTATCAGCAGAAGCACAGGGCAGATAAAACCATAATGGCGTATACTATTTGACAGAGATATAAATTCCACCCTTATTACAACGCCATGTTCACGTTAATATTATATATTGTTGTTTAATTTAATACAAAGCATTTTTGAGGCAGACGAAACGGGTCCTAATTTATTGATGGATAGTGGAATGTATTACGAAAAATGCGTTTTAATAAATTAAAGAACAATACAATGCAGTTCCACCATGAATTGACAGTTAACAAAATAAAAGAAATTGTTATTACCTATGTATTGTGAAGGTAATGTTATGGAACTTCATATAAACACCTTTTATATTTAAACTGCCTTTATTAGAATGTTATACCTATATATATATATATATATATATAAATGAATGTTTGTTTGTCTGTCTGTCCCGTATGCGTTCCTCCTACCATTCATCCGATTGCGATGAAACTTTGGTGAGTGGTTGTGCGCAGACCCGCGAAGGTTTCTGAATTAGTACAACCACCTTCTTTTCTTCTATTCGTATGCGTTCCTGTACCAAATTTAGAAAATCCATGCTTCTCACATGGACAGCTGTATGTGGCCTGCTCACGCGTTGGAATTCGTGTACGCACTAGACGGAAAAACAAAAAATATTGTCTGTCCAAAAGCACTCCAATAAACAGAATTAAAACACAAACAATTTCTTTCTTTGAGTGGCATTGCAACGCATACCCGTACTAGCTACTAGCTAGTATATTATATTAGTTTATGATTTACTTGTTAACGCTATGATTTGATACAGTGATTGAATGCAGTCGATGCGTCCTTCTTTAAACTTGAGTTTATACTAAATTGGGAACCTATTTTGATTCTTTATAAAACAAACATTATTAATATTACGCATGGCAATACAGTTTGATAATAACAATGGTACGATAAAGCAAATCTTTATCAAATGTATTTCCAGCCATTCATTAAGCTTGCATATTATTATTTGATAAGAATACAAAGATAGACTCAAAGCTTTGGGGCTGTGACCGTACTGGTTATTAAGAAATAATAGCAGACTAAACGAATTCGACATGAGTTCATTTTTTTATTCAACCATATTTTGTTCGTCGGCTATCCGAAGTCAAGCTCGAAACAATACAACATGGAAACTAAGCCGGCTCACATGTCTCAACTCGCCTCGTCTGCCGCAAATCCATAAATCAAACCTTCCAAGAACGTCAATCCGGTGTTGCATATGAAACCGCGCACATCTACCTAGCGACAGTCGCACATAACATTCGAATCGTATAAGTAGATATTTTGATGCGGCGATCGTCGGTAAAGGAATGACCAATTCGTTGGTGTTGTTATGCGTCCTGGCGTCTTCGACTCGCAGCCCAACCATGCAACTTGTCTATTGACGCGCTCCCGGTCTTGGCCGGCATTCTCCCACTTGACCTGCATATTCATGTCAGCGGCGCTTCAATATTGCTCTTCAAAGGAGAGGAGGCCGTTGTTGGTGACTTTCTCCTTGGCCCGCCTCCTCGGCTTGTTGCTGAAGGAGTAGCATCGTTGAAGCGGATAATAAGACTTATGACGCTTGACGCGGTTTTTAAGACCTGGCAGCGAAAGTGAGACGAATCGACCAAAGGCCGACACACATACACGTTTTTCCAGACATAAAGTGGCAAATGGAGATAACCAAATATCTGACTCCAGACCGTTACACCAGTCAATTTTTGGCCGGACATTGTGGATTCGCTGGCAAGCTCTTTGAGCTTGGACTTGCAAGCCGCCCGACATGTCCATGCGAAGAGGAAATACAGGATGCCAACCACATCCTCTGGGTATGTCTGAGAATGTGCTCCGAACGTGAGGAAATTTTCAAGTCGGTCCAACCAGCTGTTGGGCCCATCGGCCCGTCTGACCTGGTTGCTACAAAGTCCAATTATCTTGCTTTTAAAAAAATTGCGGCGTCTTACTACGGGCGTGAAGATCTCTTCACATAAATTTTGCTGCCTGTTTCGTTCTTTTTTATTTATATCCAACGTCACTTCATTTTCTTTTTCGTAATTCCCATATACTTTTTCTCTCCCTGGCGATTTGCATTAAAGTAAACTCAGTCAGAGCTCACTATGAGCGTAGCAACCTAAGTCTTGGGCATCTTCTCCCAGGACACTCCCAGTCCAATTTATTTCAGATGTTTCATATCACCAACTGATGGGTCCCGTTATACGCTCAATTAAGACCGAGCGTGTTACGGGGCGGGGTTGGTGGAGGGCACTTAATTTCATTTATTATTGCAACAATAGATTTTTTTTTTCAAATTAAAAAGTCGCATTTTACCAATTTTTGGAGATCCATTTGTCAACGTGTGTTTTGTGAATGACGATGACGTATTCGACACATTGTAGGCGGACGAGTTTTGACGTGAGAGCTGGCTTAACGTTTGCAGAGACTGCGTTGCATTTCGAGCAATTAGTTCCACAAACGGCCGCACATCTTTTCAAAAATCTTTGACTGTAATTTCGATAATACTCGTAATTTATTGAGGCGCCTTTTATCTGCGTCACTCTAGACCAGTGGTTCTTATGTGCGGCCACCAGAGGATTTTTCTGCGACCACCAATGCTTTACAGAATAGTATTTCAAAAATTTACTTATAAAATTGGTTGAATACCTTACAGACTTGTCTTAAATTTCTTTCCACACTCAAATGATCCATAATGTGTTTTTGTAATGAGATCATGTGTCTGAGAATAAAGTCAATTCAAAGAATTAGTAACAATTGCTTAAATAATATTGTCAATTTTTCCTACTACTGTATACTGTGAGAGATCATTCTGTGTAATTCACTTCATAAAAAAAAAAATATCAAAGCCAGTTGATATTTCCATTGCATTTGCATTATATTTAAATAAATATATAAGTACTAAAATGTTCAAATTCCTACCGCCTACCGTAACTCAATTTGGAGAGCGCATATGAGCAGGCATTAAAACGGCCAATGCTTAAAATTTGTCGAAATCAAGATGGCAGTCGTAGGATAATGGTAATGCACAGGGCGCTATACCCAATAGACGCAGGTTCGATTCTTACCTTTTTTCGAAAAAGATTTTTTCTATTGGCTATATTTTCTCACGAGTGTTTTCAAAATTATGTGTGTTTAACATGGTAAGGTAAATACATATCGTATACTGAGATCTATAGGGTCGCAACTGCAAAATAACTCAAAAATTAACACATAATTTACTTTTTCACACGAAAAAAACGCACTCGATTGGATTCGACGTCAGAGTGACAGTTGGTACTTTAAAAATAAAAACAACGATAAATAATTGTATATTTTAGTAATGCAAGTTAAAATTTATAGAAATAAACCAACGGCGCTTCAATAAGCGGCCCGTTTTCTTACGTGTGTAATTTAACAAGATAATTAAGAGCTAGTCGAAGAATCTAGGTTATCACAAGTTTTGTTTTTGTTTTGTTACGCCAAAGAAGTATAACTTCTATCTTGCGTACATAAGTACACACACCGATTTTTTTAATTGTCCGACATTTAAATAAATTATATTTCGAATCCTACTAATGATTAAGCTATTTTTATGTAATTTAATTTATTTCTCTGTTTTATATTATTTTTATTATTTTTTTTATTTCTATATTAAAAGAATTTTTATATAAAACACTAATTTTAATAAAATTTAATATGAAAAAGGTGCATTTTGTTTTTTTTCTATTAAAACTTTGAAGCCCCATGCACATGGAAGTTTGTTCGTCAAATCTCAAACTATTTGGCCGCAACTGCAAAAATCTACAATATAATTTAAAAAATATATATTTATATATTTAGGAACTACAGTATGATAAAGTACACAAAATTATTCTAACATGGTACAATTTTCTGCGGTCTACTGCAATTAATTAAATTGTAGTTAATTATTTTACATTCAAACTCAAATTATTTATGATCATGTTATATGCAGTTACGACCCTATAGATCTCAATGTGCGATATGTTTACAAAAAAGGATATTAAAGTACGCAATGTGCTGCAGGTAGCTGGAATGTCTCTCGGTGAGTATACATTCACTTTCCAAATGCAGTCGTACATTGGTGGCCACTGAAAGCTGAGGATACAGCTGTGGGAGGTCTTATCTAGGAATGGATTGATTGTTACATAATATTATTAAGCATGTTGTTATTTTCAGGAGTGTGAAGACAGCCTGATCAATTTAAGGTCGGAGAATGATAATGAGGGTGTCATAATCAAACAAGAATTCGTTGACGATGTAATACGCCAAATCAATAATGAGAATCCTCAACCCGGCCCCTCCGATCGACAATACAGCCCAGTGGACCAGGTACGTGCATTTATAGGCTCACTGATAACTTTTAAACATTTTTTTTATATTCAAAACATCGATATCTAAAGGGCATTAAAATTAATATAGTCACCGCAGTTGTTCACAACGAAGAAAATTCTGGTCACCCAATTTGGATGTCACTTATTCAACACTGCTGGTCGTATATCACGAACAATATTGGCTTCCCCATTGGGTTTATCAGGGTAAACCAGTGACTCCATGAAGTTTTACAGGAAATAATCCAGATATATCAAATCGCATGACCTTGAAGGAGGCCAATAATTGTCAGGTCCATTTTCGAATTCAACTAAAGCAATCGTTTATGATCGGTTAGGGAATGAAAAAAAATGACAATCGTGTCGTGTTTTCCGATTATATTTTCGTAGTAAAGTCCATTTGTAGCGGTGACAAGAGACCCACAGCTGGCGCTGCCCATTGACGGATTGGGATTTAACCATATGTTAACTCCGTAGTTTTTTATCTCAGTCTTACGGCCAGTCACTGCCGATCCATCATTATTCTATAGCAGCGATGTTGAACCTATGGCACGCGAATGTTTTATGTTGAAGAGAAAAAATATAACCTAATATAATAATGAAAAAAAAAACAAAAAAGTGATACAAATAAATATTTAAGTACTTATAAACAATATAAAAAAATAATGACGACATAGCCATGTGTATTTTCTATAGTTTTTAATATTATTTTTACCAGTGGTATTTACCAATCGATGCGCAAACGGAAACGACGAAACTCGTGCATAAATGACTAAAAAATTTAATAGGCAAAATACTCTTCAAGAATTTGTTTAATGTAAATATATAATTGAACAAATCGCTCATAATGCTTTATGCGTGACACATAATATTATCGCACTCACCTCATCAGGCGGCGTAGGAAGCCGCTCCGCGAACTTCTGATTATGATCGATTTACAATGCTTGAGACCACTGTAGCGAGAGAATGCCTCAGCTGATCGCAGCGAATTCTAGTCTAGTCTAGAAACACGGTGAAAGATAGAATCTCAAGAACACGTTGCTATTTTTTTTAACTAATGCTACTTTTTCTTTATTTCCCAATAAAAAAACTGCTCAACAGGTCAGACTGTCGACAGATTGTATTTGGGAAATTCTATAGAGGTCTTGTCGTGTTCACTTGGGGGGTGATATATTAATATTTTGTAGTTGTGATCCTTATCGTCACAACTACAAAATAAAAGAGAAAAAGAACGTCTCTGGCTAGATAGGTAAGAGTAGAGTATAAAAGAACAGAGCATGAGACAAAGGCATGGGTTGCGTGCATCCTTTTCAAGCTGAACAACAATTACTTCCGTAACCTCGCAACTGACAACTGTTAAAAATTTAAATTAGAAATGCAAAAAGGAATTGCACGGCTGAAGGCACGTGCAATCTATGATTAAAGATGTACTTACTGAAGTCCTGGACGCCACACGGTCTTGATTCCGTGAAAGATTGTAATTATATAGCAGAGTGGAATAAAGGGGAAATAATAAATGAAAGAGCAAATTATGTACTTGACCAAACTATATTATAGCGAAAACAAGAATATTACATTAAAAGGTTATTAAGGAAATACTATAATAACGGCAAGCAGCTAAGTTTTAAAAGAAACATTGGAAGATAAGTGAATCAAATAATAATAGTTTTACAATACCAAACTTGGAACGATACAAAGGCTTCAAGCACTGTGGCTGCAACGTGCTCCGTTAAGTAACGTCCATTCTAAATGTTGGGAAAACCAAAGCGGAGCACGACTTCACTGGGCGACAGTCAGAATCAAAAAGCCCTGTTGCTACTTTCACACCTCGCGACGTCCGCTGCGGCCGGAAATTCTAACAGCGACATCTGTGGAATCGCGAACGCTCCATGACTTGACCATAAATATTCGACGGGGTTGCCAGGTTAGTTATGTTCATTTTGAACATAACAATATCCCCGTCCTTGGAAAAGAGAAGGTCCAGCCATGATGCGAGCTTCGTCTTGAGGCGTCCCGGATGTCTTCAGAGTAGGAGTGAACTTCCCGGGGCTCGTGCACAAAGGGCAGCAAACGGGAGGAGATGTGAAAGCAACATAATTTTCAATCATCAGCTTCATCGGACGGTATCCTGGTGGTAGATTTCCGGTTTTGGGTGACCCTTCCAGGAGGCGTACGACGTGGGCTGGTACGTTTCAATAATAATGCTTCGATAGATGTTATGTAAAAAAAAACGACGATAAATGGGTGTAAAGCTCGCCTCCGATGGTTGACGTCGGAGGGAAGTAATCTTGAAATTGTGTGTGGTGGTCCAACGGGAGGGTGTTCTACGGGGTAGTGAAGGTCTAGGAGCCATCGTAGAAGTTTTCCCTACCTAACGAAGTTCCACCACGAAGAATGATTTGAAGTAACTAATTGTTTTTATGAAAAAAAATATGAAACAGAAGCATCTACAAAACAAAACAAAATACATTCATAAACAACCCATATAAATTGTGAAATAAAGTCAATAAGTTTTAGTAAGTAAGCAATAGTAATAAGACGCTAAGCGTAAAATAAATTGTATATAAAAAATGATTATTTATAATTCAGATTTTAGATTACTTACTGATTTTGACAAAAAGGTATCAAAATCAGCGCAAGTGTAATGATGCAAATAGTTGATGGAAGCAATGCAATACGTCAAGAAGAAAAACCAGTATGGAAATAATAAATGAACTGTCGACTGATCATCGTACAGTATTAAATATACAGTATTGCAATAAAAAAAAAGAAAAAAGTCATTCCACAACTTGATCAATTACTGAATTAAAAGAAATGTAATGAGTACAGAAAATATGGTAAATAGCTACTTTTGAATTGGCGTGCGTATGAGGCTAACGGTATAATGTATTGACGACAAACGTCAATCCGTATATTTAATAAATTTAGCAAAATTAAACTACAACAAAATAGTACAGACTACCAAATCTGACTAATTCAACAGCGGGTTGACAACCAATCGCAGTACCTTGGATTCCCTGAATGCATAAATATAAAAGTAACGTGAGCTGATAATCTAAGCTGTCTACTGAATTACGCGTAGATTTCCTATTAAATACAAAAACAAGGGAACGAAAAAAAACGAGAAAAGCTCCGCGATAACTAAAATTTAAATATTCTACTTTAAAGGTCTACGATTGCGGTACGAGACTGTCGTAGACTCCAACAAACACGGTTCATTCTTCAAGGTTACTCTACCTTAACTAATTTAACCTAAAATATAATTACCACACCGTGAATGCTAAAATCAACTTGATCCCGCAACACAAGAGACTATCCTCAACCACGACCCGCGTCTCCATCCGGAAGGAAAATCCCCCCACAAAGCTTCCTCAAACTCTAGGCTGGGACCCATCAAAAGGCGCGGACGTGAAAGTGAATAAAGAAATAGAGCAAACGGAAAAACCATGCGGAAAACAGACAACTGCAAAGGCATCAGTAACACGTCGGAAGTTAAATGTAATTAATAAACCAATATAGGTTATAGCGCGTCTCACATTCAAGTGAGGGCTATAAAAAAAACAAATATACTAACATGCAACAGGTTCCGTATGAATAACGGCCAAGAAGAATTTAAGCAAAAGAATGGTTTTTTTTTTTTTATATGGGAGTTGCATTTATTATTGACCTTGCTTATTATGTACAAGGTTTGTAGATCTTCAATTGGAGTTTTCTTTATTTATATGCCTTTATTTTTTAACTATAGGTATAGTGTTGGGATCAGGAGGGATATTCTACTGTGGGTCTTAACAGGAACTTCTCCGCATTTGCTCTTGTGAAGAGGAAACCACAGAAAACTCTTCAGGAGAAGACGGACTGTTGACAGAAATCACCAGGCCTTCCGTTTCACTTGAAGAGTGTTCGGCATTTTGTGTCCTGGCTTCGTTTATTTTGCCAATATCCTGCACTATTTTAATCATGTATGATACTACCTTTCGTGATAGTTCCTTGTGAACTATCACGGATCCGATGTCGCATAGATCCTCATCTAGACTCCTGCATCGCGCCTCCAGCTGCTGTCTTTGGAAGCTGAAAATGGGGCAATGCATAAAAAGATGAGGGACATCTTGAGGGGTCATATCATCACACGGGCAGCTGTCGATCTCGGAGAGCTTAAATCGATGCAGGTAGCTCATGAACCCACCGTGACCCGTGAGGAATTGTGTGAGTTCATAGCCAACTTCCTGCATTCTCCTGAAATCAAAGGCATGGAAAATTGTTGGGAAAAACATTTTAGTAATATTTCCTGTCGTTTCTTTCAAATATCGATCATTCCAGAGTTGAAGGGTCCTGCTTTTTATTTTCCTCTTGGCAAAACTGAGCGGAAATTTGGCAAAATCTGGGGCCGTCTTTTTAAGAGTAGCCTCTCGAGCCTTTTCGTCCGCTTTTTCATTTCCTAGGATTCCGCAGTGACCCCTTATCCAGCCGATGTGCACGTTCTGTTTTCTGCATCGTAGTTCCTGGATATCAGTTTTAATGTCCATGACAATAGGATTGACCGAATTTCGGTCCGTTATTGCATGGACGCCTGATTTGCAGTCTGTCAAGATCGTTATTTGTTTCCATCTGTTTGGTGATTTCTTTAGAACGTAGCTCAAAGCTTCTCGGATCGCCAGGAGTTCCGCCTGAAACACTGAGCAGACGTCGTCGAGTTTGATCTTTCTCGACGGCAACTCTCTCACGCCATCGTAAGGTACAAATGCTGCACCCACTTTGCCGTTCAAGAGACTGCCATCAGTGAAGATTCTCAGCTCATTCTGCGTTGCCTCAGGCAGAGTCTGATCATAGTATCCATGGTCAATGCGGTTGCGTTCCGAGGGATGAGGGAGTGAGAAAAAGTCTCCGGTTCCCTGGTAGACTCTGTCTTGCGGCAATTCCTGCAGGGTGAGAGTCTTCTTTACCTCATATGCTTCTGCAAGCTGCTTGATCCTCAGGTCAAGTGGCATGAAGCCGCTCAAGACCTGAGCAGAAACTAGAGAGATCGTTCTGTATCCTTTGCAAGATCTAATGGCAATTTGTCTTTGAATGGAGTTCAGTTTCTTACGGTTGACTTTTTTCTTTACCGCGTCCGCCCACACGCTGGAAGCGTACGTTATCAGAGGCTCGACAGCACCTAAATATATTTGCTGCATAACCCCCGGCGACGCACCCCATGTGGGTTTGGCGGCTCTGATCAATTTGTTCGTGATGCTTGCGGCCTTTTTACAAATGTTGTCGACGTGTTTGGACCAGTTAAGGTGGCGATCTATGGTGAGACCGAGAACCTTAAAGTGATCCACGTATTTAAGTTGAACTCCGTTCATGTAAATGTTTGGCTGTCGGTCCTTTTTTCTGGTAATATACATCGCGTTGGTTTTGTCTTCTGCAAAGTGTAGTTTGGCTTTAGAGCCCCATGATGTGATGAATTTCAACGCCTTGTCAGTCATATTTTCAAGCTCTGTCGTATTGTTGGCTGTAGCAATCAATAGCAGGTCATCCGCAAATGCTCTCAGTTCAGCTCCAGGGCCCAAGTCCTCCTGAAGTACATCATCTAAGATGTAATTCCAAAAGCTCGGTCCGCAAGATGATCCCTGAACGCATCCTTTGGTCGTAACCTTCTGGAGCGTGGCATCAAAATGTGACAGTATGACTTTCCTTTGTTGATGATAGCTCTTCACTAGCGTAAACAAGTTCCGAGGGCACTTCTTGCTTCTCAGCTGGCACATTAGAAATGGCCACCAAGCATTATCAAAGGCTCCTCTGATGTCAAGCGAGATTGCTATGATCATCTTCTTGTCTTGCAGCGCAGTCCTGATTTCGTTGACTGAAGCGTTCAGAGCGTCTTCTGTTGATTTCTGGGGCGTAAAACCATATTGCTTTTGACTCAACTTACCTTTTCGATGAAAATGCCAGTTTATCCGATTTATCATCAGCTTTTCCAGTACTTTTCCAAATACTGAAATGAGGCCGATCGGTCTGTAGGACTTGATGTCTTGAAGATCGTCTTTTCCCGGCTTGGGAATGACAACAACCCTCGCTATTTTCCATTGAGCTGGAAAGTGGCTCACTCTGAGACATGCGTTATACATACCCAATACTAATGACCTATCCACGTTGAAGAAATGAAGGCAAATGTCGGCGGTGAAGTGATCTTCTCCGAGTGCCTTATGTGGACTTATGTTTGAAACTATATCCTCGATCTCTTCTTCAGTGAATATCGGGTCGTTTGGGGTGTAGGGTAGAATTTCCGCCATACGTCTGATGTTAATCTGTTCGTTGGTTTCATTTTGTATGGTGTCGTCCGGGAAAAACTTATCCAATAGGCGCTGAGCGGATTCTTCAGCCGAAGCTAAATACTTGTCGCCATCTTTGAGCGTCGCTGGTGGAGTGGTCTTTCTTCGGTTTACCAGAACTCTGTGAATTGCTGACCAAGCGGTTTCTTTCGTCTGTGATGCGCAGTAATTTTTCCAAGACTCGATTTTGGTTTTCGCAATTGCATCTTTATAAGTTTGTTTCGCTTCAAGATATTCCGGAAGCGTTTTGGTCTCTCTTTGGAGTCTTCCTGAATTCTGAAGTCTGTGCTTACATTTGATTGCGTCTTTCTTGAGCTTATCGAGTTCATCGTTCCACCAAGGACAGGGCTGTCTTTTGAAAGGTTTCCTGATTGGTATACTTGATTTGCACGATTCTCCCAAGATGTCCATCAATGTGTTTATTTTCTTTTCCAACACAAGCGAGTTGCTCACTTCAGAAAAATAGTTTTCAGAAGCGTGTATATCCGTCAGTTTGTTTTTAATATCTTTCGAAAATTTTTCCCAGTTCGCTTTTTTTGTATTATAAAGGGCAGTTTTCGGATCTGTGGGATTCCAAATCTTTGTGGAAATTTCGAAAGAAATAGGATTATGGTCGCTGAGTTGGTTATAATTTGATTCTAGTCTCCACCTGTGAACAGTGTCCAGAAAACTTGAAGAGCAGAATGTCATGTCTATAACGCTTGTGATGTGACGGTTGTCACGATAGGTTTCGAAGGTGGGTCGATTTCCTTCATTGAGAATGTTCAGATTGAGTTCTGAAAGAAAATCTGCGACTTCTTCGCCCCTTCTATCGGTCTTCGCGCTCCCCCACCACACATTTTTTGCGTTAAGGTCACTCCCTATGAGGATTGGAACATCTCCAAGCAGTGTGAGTTTTCCCAATGTTGGGGCAATGTCGGCGTTTGGCTCCACGTACATAGATCCAATAACAAGAGGTCCAGCTTCTGTGGTAATTCTTACAAGTGTGGTATTTGAGTCACTGAATTTGCTCAGCATTATGCCATTTATCGTAGAGTTGCAGATAATTATTGCCGCTTTGCAGACCCGCTCCTTGGAAGTCACTGATTGATAAACAGTGACCCCCGGAGCATTGATTCTGCCGGTATTGCCAGTGTAAGGTTCCTGTAGCAGCAATATATCCGCGCCCCTCTTATTGGCCAGTGCTTCTTCTTGTGCCGCTTTGCAGCGGCCCAAATTCCACTGAATTACTTTTGTGGTGCCTGTAGTATTTAATTGGGTCCCGGTGGTATTTGGAACGATGGAGTTAGCCATAGTTGACTCTTTCCATGGTTCGCATCATCATTTTAATCCGATAAGGACAATTCTTGTCGTTGGCTCTGTGTTTTGACACCTCGGTCTTACCTTTGGCCATTTTAATACAATTCCAGCAGTGGTGTTCCTCTTCTTGCTCCTTCTTCGTGCAAGACATGGATTTGTGCTCGCCAGCGCAGTGTAAACAACGATCCTTGCTCTCCATGCACCTGGCTAATGAATGTCCAAATCCCATGCACTTGTAACATTGCATGATGGGGTAGCTATCCTCTACCTGCACTCGCTGGTATCCGATGCTTATCCTTCCCTGGCTGATCATGGCTTCTCGGACGTCGCTGTTGACGGTTAATACGGCATTTATTAGGCGGTCGCTGTTTCTGTTCCGGAAAGTCCTTTGTAGCTTAATGGCTTCTTTGTCCTGGCCGACGGCTTCAAAAATAGAGTCATTCTGCTGGAGAATATATTCCACAATCTCATCATCTTTGGTTTCTTTTTCGATTCCTTTGAGAACAACAGTTGGCGCTAGCCGTTTGCCTTCCTTAGCGACCAAGTTTCCTTTGGTCAGCCTTGGAAGAGCGGCTCTGATTCTGTCGGCGTCGTTGGAGGTCGGGCATTTGATGATTACTTTGTTGTCCTTGGCGGCTATGAGTCCGCTGACTCCAACTTTCAGTTCAGAGGGCCTCAAATCTTGCCTTAAGGCTGCTTTAATGTCGGAGGTAGTTTTGGTTTTGTCAGCTGCACTGACGATTACAGCATGGGAAGAACCCGACGCTGCCACCGTAGCATAGCTGAATGAGGTAGGTCCGGCTGTTGAGGGAGGGTTGATCATAGCGCTCTTTTGGATTAGCGCTATTTTCTCCTTCAGGAACGTGGTTTCCTGTGACTGGCATTTTTTTGTCAACTCTGCGGCCAGGTCGATGATGTCCGTGAATATGGACATCAATCCTTCTCTGGTCTCTTTCGTGATATTCCCCTTTAAGGGGTCTACCATGCGCAGACCTTTAGTTGATAAATTTATTACCTGTAAAGAAAGAGAGTCTACAGTGTTAGTTTTTAAGGACGCGGATTCAGGCTGGGAAACATGCTGTGTCGGGGTAACGTCCTGGATCGGTTGTGTCGTCTGGGTGTGAGCGGTCTTCTTAGCAGCCATCTCAGGAGATAACGAAGTGAGATCCTTCTCCACTCCCCCCACAAAGCTTCCTCAAACTCTAGGCTGGGACCCATCAAAAGGCGCGGACGTGAAAGTGAATAAAGAAATAGAGCAAACGGAAAAACCATGCGGAAAACAGACAACTGCAAAGGCATCAGTAACACGTCGGAAGTTAAATGTAATTAATAAACCAATATAGGTTATAGCGCGTCTCACATTCAAGTGAGGGCTATAAAAAAAACAAATATACTAACATGCAACAGGTTCCGTATGAATAACGGCCAAGAAGAATTTAAGCAAAAGAATGGTTCCTCACAATCCAATTCAGGCAACACTTATTAAAAATTGACCCAAAGTCAGTAGAGTCCAATAGAATCCCCACATTCAAGGCGAATTCCATGGCTGCAGATGTGACGAAAAGGCAAGCGAACAGCCCTCCTTTCCGTACAGAGTTTGACTGCTAGAAAAAAGACACCTGCCTTGGGAACCGTCTTCCGCACCCAAGGTCTTTAGAGAGAGACGTCACGGGTCCATCTTCAGTTCCCGTGAACGCGCAGAGAAAAAGGCTAGCAGTCAAAAAAAAATATTAAAATCTCCAAAATCTTCCATCAATAAAAAAACTCCTCCTGAATTGAACTGCGTGAGCTAAATATACCATCTTAGACAATGTAAAGAAAATAAGTTATAAAAATAAAACGAAAGAAAACCACACGCGAAGACAAAAATAATAGCAAACCTTATTAGAATTTGATGCAAAATTGGCAAGGCGATATAAATTTGTAAAATTGTACTGTAGAAATATGAAAGCAAAAATGACTCCTCGAAGCGTATCTAACTGCTCCGCCCAAGAGTGAAACCCGCCTCTCGAAGCGGGAACCCCTAGAATCGATTGGTTAAAATTAAATGCCGCACTAGGGCCAATATCTGCTATAGCGGATAGGGTATACCTCTGCTCCGAGAGACTGCAAAACACGGTATTCACTTGGCTGGTTATGGCAGTTGAAAAGCCACGATCAAAATACGGTCAGCGCACAGTCATCTGAAACCACGATATGAGATTAAAGTACAATGTAGAAAGGTGTAAAATGCCAAAAAATAAGAAGGGGAAAAAATGCAAAAATTATTCAGATTCAAGAAATAAACACAAGCGGTTTATTATGAGATAAATTAAGCTGTATAGAGGCAAAAAAACTAATTAAAATCTGGGGTGTTTATCAACGTTAACAAATAATATATAAATATAACAAAGAAAAAGAATATCAAACGCAATTTGTAATGCGTGCATAGTAACTTCAAAAAAATGAAAAATTACTTTTATAAATGATTCTTTAATTATGAAGTATTATCAGTCGAATTAATATTTGTAAATATAATCAAAAAATTTTAATAAAGTCGACTAATAATGTACAAAAAAAATTTAATAAATGATAATTTAATCACAGTTAGATGAGAAGTAAATATCGTTAAGATATAGATATAGTTGAATTGCTACGCAAGAAGGTATCACCAAAACACAATAAAAAAATTAAAAAAACCAACTACGTTAGGATCAAGCAAAGCAATCTATAGGATATTATGTATAAAAATTTAGACGAATATAATAAAAGAATTCAGCGTTAAAGTTGAATATGAGATTGCAAAATTAATGATTTAATAAATTTCAAAAGCAAAACAAATCAAAGATTGTCCAAACCAAAATATGTTGGAGAAAATGACATTTAAAGTTCCGAACAAAAATGAGTAAAAAGTTATATGAAAAAAGTATTTGGCGGAACATATTATTAAATTTGAATTATTTAATAATCAACAAGAGACACGCTATTTATTTGTATAAATGCGGATATTTGCAAAACTAATGTTTTAAAGAAAAATCAAAAGAAAAAATTTAGAATGGTTCAGTAACAAGAAAAATTCAAAAAAGTTAAATTGAACAGAATTAAGTTTAGTGAAAACTGGCATAAATTAAAAGGAAAATTAATTATCACTTCATAACTGAGGGATCGAGAGATCAGAAAGTTAAATAAATTTTAACGTTGACATTTGAAAAAAATGAATCAGGAAAATATTGATTTAATTAAGTAAATCTATTTCATTAATAATAATTTACTATATGCGATGAGTCCTTTAAATTAAATAATTTTACTTTTCTAATAAACAAAAATCTGCGGAAGTTGATTCAAATTAAAAAATAAATTTTGTAATTGAAAAAATGATTTAATTATACAAATATTTTACTCTAGCGGCCAACAAACGAAGCTAGAAACAAAGAACGGTTTGAAACCATGGTCAATCGCAAGAAAAAAACATTTGACAGGCTGTAAAAACTGAATTTAATGCAAATGAATTGATTAAGAAATAAGATATTAGGTTATAAAGATAAAGAAACGTTGACCTGTTTTGGGAATTCCATGTATGTAATAACTAGGGAATGTTTTAATTCCATTGGTATTAATTTTGTTTTCATCCATATCATTATTGATCGATATTATACCAAGTTCTGTCATCGATAATAGGTAACCAAAAATTTCTGAAATCTCAAAAAACAAAATCATAATAGGTATGTGAAAACAATTAGAAAGAATTTGGGCACAAACTGAAAATGGTACCGTAAAACCCCCTTACTTCGCCAAGTGTCCCTAACTTCACCTAAATCAATTAAACACTAAAAACTCATGTTTTTACTATTGCAGCACTTTAAGTCACTGAGGCGATTTTAAAGATAATATTCGTCCTGTCACCACACAATTTTCAAACCGCCATTATTTTCGCCGTGTTTGTGTTAGTACCGTTTTTTCGAGTCCGGTTTGAAGAGATTTTTTCGGAATACCTCTGAACTTTTGCTGATTTCTACGAATCTTGTAGAGGTAGGTTCTTCATATTTTTAATATAATATAGTGATATAGTCTGCTTGCCAAATGTAACGTGCGATTTCCGATATTTATAATAAAACATCAATTATTTGAGTATGCAATGTCAGGCTATGTTTTTTGAACTACTTGTTCCTACACTTCCCCTGGCTTTAGGGTTGTCACAAAAAAACGATTTTCTTGAAATAAATGTGTTTTTTTATTTTTATTGTTTTTAGACTAAAAACTATTCATCACTTTGAATCACCAGTTAACAATTTTTCTCATATTTCCTTTATTAAAAATTTACTATGTAAATCAACACATAAAAATGATACTATAATGCTTTGGGTTTTGGCAGCCCTAGCGTAAATTGGTAGGTTGTATGAAACAGTCATTGAAGTGATTCCTATCTTCGCCAACGTAGATATTTCTTTAAAATATGTCAAATTGTCTCTAGCATAAGACCTGAATTTGCTTAAGGCTATTTTTTAATAGATTTCGTGAGTATCCATAGACAATATTTTTTTATTGTACCTACTAAAACACATTAGGCGAAGTTAGGGAATCGTGCCGTAACTTCGTCTATATAAAAAATAGTGATTTATTGTATTATTTAGTATGAAAAGGGTATTACTTCAATATAAATAAAATTAAACACTATCATTGTGCATTACATAAGATCTATAAGACTTCATATTGGTGGATATTTTGGTGGCAAAACGACTTTCTGTTAAAAAACCGGGCGAAGTTAGGGGGTTTTACGGTAGCACTAAAGAAATGTCACCACATATTATACATCGAAGCATGAAATATAATATTAAAATTAGCGTGGGTAGGAAACTACAAAATGTCACAATGCAATGATCAGCCAGAAAAAGACTATAAGAAACAAATGAAACTGAACCAAACTTTGAATTTAAATAAAACAAAACACATTAAATAAACGAACTATATTAAATGATTCACCAAACTCACAATGTTAATCTGACAGCAAAAATATAAATTAAATATCGACCGACACCAATCTGACGTTTCGATTTACGAAATGAATCAGACGAATAAAAATGTTGCCAGTCAACGAAATCACGGAACAAATAGCTTGAAAATGATAATTGTTTTTTCTCTACAATTGAAGTATGAAACATTGTAACAAAACGAAGGTGAGAAAAAAAACAATTCAGAAGCGCGCCAATGATATATTAATATTTTGTAGTTGCGATCCTTATCGTCACAACTACAAAATAAAAGGAGAAAACTGAGAAAGTGTCGACAGCTAGGTAGCTGGAGTAGAGTATAAAAGAACAGAGCATTAGACAAAGGCATGGGTTGCGTGCATCCTTTTCAAGCTGAACAACAATTACTTCCGTAACCTCGCAACTGACAACTGTTAAAAATTTAAATTAGAAATGCAAAAAGGAATTGCACGGCTGAAGGCACGTGCAATCTATGATTAAAGATGAATTTACTAAAGTCCTGGGCGCCACACGGTCTTGATACCGTGAAAGATTATAATTATATAGCAGAGTGGAATAAAGGGGAATTAATAAATGAAAGAGCAAATTATGTACTTGACCGAACTATATTATAGCGAAAACAAGAATATTACATTAAAAGGTTATTAAGGAAATACTATAATAACGGCAAGCAGCTAAGTTTTAAAAGAAACATTGGAAGATAAGTGAATCAAATAATAATAGTTTTACAATACCAAACTTGGAACGATACAAAGGCTTCAAGCACTGTGGCTGCAACGTGCTCCGTTAAGTAACGTCTATTATAAATGTTGGGAAAACTAATCGGAGCACGACTTCACTGGGCGACAGTCAGAATCAAAAAGCCGCGTTGCTTCTTTCGCACCTCGCGACGTCCGTTGCGGCCGGAAATTCCAACAGCGACCTCTCTGGAATCGCGAATGCTCCATGACTTGACCATAAATATTCGACGGGGTTGCCAGGTTAGTTATGTTCATTTTGAACATAACAGGGGACATGCTCGTCGAAGGTCAAAATTGAGTTTTTATTGTATTTTCAAACCATGATCCTGGACACTCCTTAAACGTTGTAGATAATCTATTTATATAATTTTGAAGCCCTATTATCCCTCATATTTATTTTAAACATTTGATGACTGCATAAAGTATTTTTGTTACATAAAATAGTATTCTTTTAAACCTCTCGCTCTAATGTTTTAGAATATAGTCATATTTCGGTACATAACTGTGCAGTGGTGTTAGGATTTTTTACATTTATTAATTTTTAAACGCATTTATAAAACCATTAGTATAATTTATTATGAGATAATTTTTGTAAATATTCACGATAAAAAATTATATTGATAATCTCTGTGATCCCAAATTTGACAAGAATTAGGCATTTTATTATTCAAAAAATCGGCAAGATTATCACATTTGAAGATGATTCTAAAGATACTTATCATAAGCTATGTCTTTGACCATTCAAGTGTGATAAACATTTTATGAATAATGATTGCTTTATAATAATTATTGACCTAAGAATAAGGTAGTGTTTTTTTGAATTACGCCATTTCTTTTGTCATTCCCTAGTGGTTAAGCTACAACATACGACCGTAGCCATAAATTGACAAACTATAATTGAAGTAGGGAGTAAAATGATATTGACGCGCGTGTTTGAACATGTACCGTTTAAAAAAAAAAAAAAAATTCGGGTAGGTACATGTTCAAACACGCGCGTTAACATAATTTTACTCCCTACCTTAATTATAGTTTGTCAATTTATGGCTACGGCCGTATGTTGTAGCTTAACTACTAGGGAATGACAAAAGAAATGGCGTATTTCAAAAAAACACTACCTTATTCTTAGGTCAATAATTATTATAAAGCAATCATTATTCATAAAATGTTTATCACACTTGATTGGTCAAAGACATAACTTATGATAAGTATCTTTAGAATCATCTTCAAATGTGTTAATCTTGCCGATTTTTTGAATAATATAATGCCTAATTCTTGTCAAATTTGGGATCACAGAGATTATCAATATAATTTTTTATCGTGAATATTTTACAAAAGTTATCTTATAATAAATTATACTAATGGTTTTATAAATGCGTTTAAAAATTAATAAATGTAAAAAATCTTAACACCACTGCACAGTTATGTACCGAAATATGACTATATTTTAAAACATAAGAGCGAGAGGTTTAAAAGAATACTATTTTATGTAACAAAAATACTTTATGCAGTCATCAAATGTTTAAAATAAATATGAGGGATGATAGGGCTTCAAAATTATATAAATAGATTATCTACAACGTTTAAGGAGTGTCCAGGATCATGGTTTGAAAATACAATAAAAACTCAATTTTGACCTTCGACGAGCATGTCCCCCCTTAAGATGGCGCTGCTCCGTGCAAGAGTTGAATAGAGAAAACTTAACTTTTTTATAAGTCTGATACGTCATCACTGGTGTGTTTTGCTCCTTAACCTCGTAATATTTTAACGTTATTTTATCAATCAATGATCAATGTGCATTTACCATTGGTGTATGGTTGGGTCTTAACTTACTGATATCATCTCCCCGACAGTATTTTCAATAGCCGTGTCGAGGCATATTGTTTCCACCTGGATCTTTTACTATTTTTTTTTAAGTTATATGGGAAACAAGCAATTACATTTTAATTACAAAAATATGTTTTCAATAGAATAATGAAAAGTTATGACAACCAGATAAGTTTCCATATATTATTTATATTATAGTTAAGCCTTACAAAATAGAAAGTAAGAATAACATAAATATTACGAAATTACTTAAGAAAGGTGAGAAAGATAAATGAAAAGACAAAAAAAGTAAGATGTTTTTTAAATGTATAAGTATATAGTATATATAAGACATATTAAGTCTATCTACACAAAATTTTGGAGATAGTGCGTTTAAACAAAACAGGTGAATTATTGAATGGATTAACGATGAACTGTTAATTAAAAATCTCATAATTTATTAATACTTTTAAATGCTTTTTTAGATTATCGCTAGAAGCACTGTAGCGGCCAATGTTCCGCGTCTCATATCGTCGTGGGATGTGACTGAAGCACAGGTGTCTAGCGACGACCTACACATTGAGGAACACGACATTAAGAAAGAACTGAAGGAATATCTTGAAAGGTACAAAGATGTCGCCTGTCGCAATAGTAAACATGATATTTTTCAATCGATTAATATGGTAAACACAGAATTATTAGTGGCTGTTATACAACTGGAAAAAAAATCATTTCATAAAGAAAATTTTGTGTGCAGTATCTGTTTTGATTTTTTTTCATCGTTAGACCTGATGTTGCTTCATAAAGCGATACACAAAAACACAATTGCGGAAACGAATGATTCTGTTGCAAGGCTGGTTAAATGTGACGATGGTCATTTTTCAAGACTTCGTCCTGGTCACGTCATGAAGTCACTCAAAATGACTCATTCTGGTGAAAAACCGTTTAAGTGTGATAAATGCAAATATTCATGCAAACAATCACGTGACATGAAAATACACAAAATGACTCATTCTGGTGAAAGGCCATTTAACTGTGATACATGTTTTTACACATGCACGACGTCAAGTCGCATGAAAACACATAAAATGACTCATTCGGGCGAAATGCCATTTAAATGTGATAAGTGCAAATACTCGTGCACGACGTCGGGTAGTATGAAAACACACAAAATGACTCATTCTGGTGAAAAGCCATTTAACTGTGATAAATGCAATTACTCATGCACGACGTCAAGTAACATGATAACACATAAAATGACTCATTCTGGTGAAAAGCCATTTAAGTGCGATCTATGCAATTACTCATGCAGACAGTCTAGTAACATGAAAACACATAAAATGACTCATTCGGGCGAAACGCCATTTAAATGTGATAAGTGCAAATACTCGTGCACGGCGTCGGGTAGTATGAAAACACACAAAATGACTCATTCTGGTGAAAAGCCATTTAACTGTGATAAATGCAATTACTCATGCACGACGTCAAGTAACATGATAACACATAAAATGACTCATTCTGGTGAAAAGCCATTTAACTGTGATAAATGCAATTACTCATGCACGACGTCGGGTAGTATGAAAACACACAAAATGACTCATTCTGGTGAAAAGCCATTTAACTGTGATAAATGCAATTACTCATGCACGACGTCAAGTAACATGATAACACATAAAATGACTCATTCTGGTGAAAAGCCATTTAACTGTGATAAATGCAAATACTCATGCAGACGTTCAGGTGACATGAAAACACACATAATGACTCATTCTGGTGAAAAGCCATTTAACTGCGATAAATGCAATTACTCATGCACGACGTCAGGTAACATGAAAACACATAAAATGACTCATTCGGGTGAAACGCCATTTAAATGTGATAAATGCAATTACTCGTGCACGACGTCTGGTAGCTTGAAAATACATAAAATGACTCATTCTGGTGAAAAACCATTTAAATGTGATAAGTGCAATTATTCATGCAGACATTCTGGTCACATGAAAACACATAAAATGACTCATTCTGGTGAAAAGCCATTTATATGTGATATATGCAATTATTCATGCAAACGATTAGTTAACATGAAAACACATAAAATGACTCATTCTGGTGAAAAGCCATTTAACTGTGATATATGCAATTATTCATGCAGACATTCATGTCACATGAAAAGACACAAAATGACTCATTTTGGTGGAAAGCCATTTAACTGTGATATATGCAAATACTCATGCAGACAGTCAAGTAACATGAAAACACACAAAATGACCCATTCTGGTGAAAAGCCATTTAACTGTGATAAATGCAATTACTCGTGCACGACTTCTAGTAGCATGAAGACACATAAAATGACTCATTCTGGTGAAAAGCCATTTAAATGTGATACATGCAAATACTCATGCAGACAGTCAGGTAATATGATAACACATAAAATGACCCATTCTGGTGAAAAGCCATTTAAATGTGAAAAATGCAATTTTTCATGCACGACGTCTAGTAGAATGAAAACACACAAAATGGCTCATTCTGGTGAAAAGCCATTTAAATATGTCAAGTGCGAATACTCATGCAGACGTTCAAATGACATGAAAACACACAAAATGACTCATTCTGGTGAAAAGTCATAATGTGATCAATGTAATTACTCGTGCATAACGTCCTGTAGCATGACAATACACAAAAAGACTCATTTTGGTGATAAGCTATTTAAATGTGATTTATCTAATATTTACTCATGCATTTGATCTGGTAGCATGAAATGGCATAAAAAGACTTATTCTGGTGAGAAGCCATTTAAATTTTATATTTATGTAATTACTCATGCACAACGTTCAGTGTCATAATATCGCAAAAATTGACTCATTCTGTTGAAATGTCATTTTAATGAGATAAGTGTAGTTATAATTTTAATAAGATGAAATTACATGAAAGGACCCATTCCGGTGAAAAGCCAATTCGTGTAAATTCTTATACGCATGCAAATTGTCTGTAAAAACACTAAAATAAAAGACACTGGCCTTGCTTTTTAGTGAACTGTAGACTGTGCAGGAATGTTTCGGATGCTGGGAAGAGGGGAGGGTATGTTTAGGATGCCAGTTGTTGACCTGTTATGCTATTGAGGTTGACTCTATGGCCTGTTTGTCAATCCTGGTCGTATTATCAGTCTCGTTGGGTATTGTTCATTGGGTCATCCGGTGCGTGCACTTGACGGTTTAGCTTAGGTAAGTATTTATATGCGCACGGTTGATAAATGACTGACCGTTATTTGTCGTGCCAGGCAAGGGTCAAATTGTCAGGTGGGTAGGAATTTATCTGTTGTATTAGGGCCATTCTAATTGGCGTATTCAGACAAGGCCATTTGAACGTGAAATAATTGCTCATGCATAACTTCTGCTAGCATATTTCTCGACTTGTTTATTTTTAAAAAATCCCGCATTTTTGGGACATTATTTCTATATAATATAATATTATACCAATAAAGGCATTAGCTACCCGTTTACTAATTAGCTAAAATAAAGTATCTGTAGTAAAGACTTTGAAAAAAATGGTCAGTCTAGAAGGGATCGAACGTGCATACGTCATTTTTATCATCAACCGATAACGTAAACAACTAATATTTTTGTAGTCCATTCAATAGCGACATAATATTATGTAACCGTATGTAATATTAGTTTAAACCATACAATAATAATTATTGCCTCTGTGCTAAATACAGTTTTTGAATACTCCAAACCCACTTGCTCTAAGAAATCTCGTTTGTTGTTTGTTGTATTTTGGATTTGTGTAAGTGAACGTTAGGTCTTAGCGACATAAATTGAAGCGTATCGAACTCCACTACCGTAAACTAGTTGTTTTTTTTTAAACCATATGCGATCCTAATAGGAACACATCTGCCTCCAACAGATTTTGTTTTTACGAGAAACGGATGTCAGCCACTTTCTCCATACTCTGACCCTACACAAATCGAAAAACAATTTATGTACATGCCAAATCCTGGATTTGAACCTGGACCCACGACGCTATAAGCCGACGCTTAAGCCGCGTGGCCATCGTGGGACTGTTTGATAGTTTGTAGCTTTGTTTGGACAAGACATATGACAATTATTAGAAATATGGTGGTCACTTTTTCAATCATATTTATTTTAGTTGAATAAAAAATACATACCACTCATGTCACGTTGTTTGTTATTTTTTTTAAATTTTTATGCTCTGCTCAAACAAAACTATAATCGATTAAAACAATATTCTATCTATAAAATATCATTTTTTATGTATGATTAAATGGCATAATTTTAGATATTTTATAGATAGAAGAATATTCTTTGGGAAAGTATATTCTGTTATGGTTTGGTTTCGCAAGGTTTAAGGCGATAGACATTTTTTCTATAATTTACAATTTCAACTGTATTAATTAATAAATTATATATCTGAAAACAATGAACAGAAAAATATTTTTTATTTAGAGTCTTAAGTAAACTTACATGTGTATTAAAATGTGAATTTGTCTAAGGAGTCCATCTTATTATTAGCTTGGTAATATTTAGGTATTATTACAATTTAGTTTATTAAGTTTTTTATGATGTGCTTAAGAGATTTTTACTAATTCATTTTTTTAATATTTTTTAATTATTAAACTAACAATTGTAAAAAAATGTTATAAAATGTAAAATTTGTCAGAGTACCCCATCTTATTATTACATATATTGTATAGTCATATTAAGGTCATATTTAAATTATGTTTAAGTTTTCTATTAAGAATGCTATGCTGGTTGCTGGTCATCGTCTGTTATTTGGATTTGGGAGTGAACAAATAAATACCTCGGCCAAATAAATGGTCTAAAACGGCGATTTTTATTTTACTCTTATACTTATTGTCACATTATATTACTAATTACATATTTATCAATTTTTCTGAATGCGAGATGTATGTTATCTTTACAAATGCAATCTCTGGAAGCTTAAAATTTTTCGCTGTCGCTCTCGCTACAACGATTAGCATGCCTTTTTTGCGTACGGACAAACAGCGTTGCCGGATATTTTTTTTCTCGTAATCGACCTTTACTAGTCAGAGTCAGCTCGGAAATGGTTCCGGCCTCTCTAGACCACCAGAGGAGACATCCCTAAATGTGGACAAGTCGAAGGTGACACATTATGACGTCATCTTTCAAATAAGAAAAATTGGAAACTTCCCTTTTTAATAAATTATCGACGGTCATAACTTTAGTACGTTTACTTTTGCAAATTACATTAAAGCACTTCCAATAATAGACTGAGCTAGCCCTACTTATAGCTAATTAGGGGGGGTGTTAATAGTTTGATTTGAATGACAGTAAGTTAGGCATAAGGCGAAAATAAATAATATTAAATCAAAGAATGTAAACCAAACCAAACGTAACCTAGCAAATAATGCAGTATAATCGGCTATTTTCAAATTTCTTTGCTTTGGCTTCATGTAAACTGACAATAACCAACTAATGTTTTAGAATAAGGCCTACCGCGCATGAACGATTTCCTATCGTACGGTCAACAATCGAGGAGTTGTAACCATCGTATTGCAATGCAACCCCGCGCATGGACGATCGAGCGAACGGCCGAATTGAAAATCTGTGTTCAGACACAAAATTTTACACCGATTCGAACCGGCCGGTGGCCCATTGGCAATGCTGGACAATGCTTTCAAATGAGAGCGCGCGCATGGACTATTGTTTCGCCGGCCGAGTGCACTCACACAAGCGCACCAAGTGACGCGTATGGTATGAAGCGCACACATACTATTACATCGAACAGCTGAACCACATGGCACATGACGGCTTCATCGACGCGCACGGCATCATCTCATTATTCATTATTCGTCGTTCCGTGCACGTGTTTACTGGCTGTCCCATTTACCTACCTACACCCACATTTTAAACCTAGACCCTACTATTATTTTGGTTGCCCTAGCAGAGTTCAACAAGATTATTACCTACGTCCCAAAATGGAAGATATTGATTCGGAGAAATTAATTATATTAGTAGAAGTACGACCCGCGCTTTATGACAAGAAAAATAAATCATACAGCGACCGTCACGTCAAACAAAAATTATGGATGGAAATAAGTGAAATTTTGATCACGGGATGGGCGGAACTGTCACAAAATGAAAAAACACAGATGGGTATGTACGCTTTTTATCTTTATTTATTTATGTAAGTATATTAAATACATGTTAATGCAGAATCACTTAAAAAAGCACACTGATTGGTCTAACTCGTTTATTATTTATATTTTAAGTTAACTTTGTAAAGCATTGGTACCTATTGCTAAAGTCTATAATAGAAATACATATAAAGGTGTAGCTAGGTATACTCTTCAAGGTATTCAGAAGATTGAAGGTTATAAAATAAGAGCTACATGAGTATTCCTTCAAGCAATTCTAGTTGACATTGTTTTTAAAATGTGATTAGGTATAAATACGCAACTGTCGGCGGCGCCAAATTTTCGTCAAATAGGTAATAGCTGTTATTAGTATATCCAAGGCTTTTTTAAAAAAAAAAAAAACAAAGGTGCCGGTACTCACTTCTTACCTGCTAAAGAAAATTATATTCAAATATCATTTAAAGCAACTTTTCCTATGCCACCAAGCGCATAAAAAATTAAACAAACAAATATATACAAATAAACAATTAAAGTTGTAAAAAATAAAATTGTGAAAACACTATGTAAGCGTGAACACTATATCGTGTAATTGCTTTTGAAACGTTAAAAATACCATGAAAGAAGGTGCCAGAATGCCGTTCCACCGCGTTACATTACAAAAAAAAACCCTGAGTATATCTTTACAAGTACATAGTTATATATATTATATATAGTTATATTGCCAAGAAACTGATCTGTGTGGTGACGTGAAATACTCGGCAAAATATGTACGATAATTTTGATGTAATTGAGAAGCACGTTGATTCGTTGGGGGGATGTTCAAAAAAGGATTATTGCGATCAATGTTCTCATTGTCTTCTAGTTTTTTGCCATCATGATACCTTACAAAGTTATGGAGCACACAACAAGCTTTTATAATGCTATCACAAAATTCCGTTTTCAATTTTCAACCAATCGTCTGTTGTTTTCTCTTTCATATAAATAGGTTGAAGACATTTCCGCAATTTGTCGCACGTATCTCTTACTATTTCTCTTATAGTAGTAGCACCAAGTAGATGTTCGAAATGTAGAGACTGAAAGCTGTTTCCCGTAGCCAAATATCTGAAAAATTAGACTTTTATAGAATAACATTGCTCGGGCTCCTACCATACCATTCTAATGATAAAAAATATTGACTAATCTGACAATTTGTTCCAGGCACGAAAATCCAGAAACGGTGGCAGAATTTGAGAACTGCATTCAAAAAAGAATTTAATTTACAAAGAAATGTCAAGTCTGGGCAAGCTGTCAAGAAACGTAAGAAGTATGAATTTTTTGACCATCTACTTTATCTCATACCGACCATCCATGATAGAGCTACTGCTAGCAATATTTCACAAGCTGATGAGCTGGAAATAAATTCACCGTCAATGAGTTTTGTCGAATCGCCAAACCCAGTAGGTCCATCTACTTCTACAAATACTCCTAATAGATATGCAGAGCGGACAGTCCACAGAAACAAAACCAAAAATATGTATGAAGAAAAACTGTTGAACATACTCGAAAATAAAAGTAACGAAGGAATGGACGAGGACACCCATTACCTACTATCACTAGTACCGTCATTCCAGAGAATGACTTATTCTCAAAAATTAAAAGCAAGGATGCAGGTATTACAAATCATAACTGACATCGAAAGTCAAGAAAACCAACATTCATCTCCTGCGTCATATCGTTCAAATACATATGATTTTCCTCGATGCAGCTCCCCAACATCCAGACCACCGCAATCGTTTAGTGGTTTAATAGAAAATTATGACCACACATATGTTGGCGAAAGAGTACCTGTGAGGTCAGTTGTAACAAAACCAGCTTCACTTCAACGACCAGTTGCTGCACTTTCGGCACTACAACCGTGGATTGAAGTAGAAGTAGTGGATGACTCACAAGAGTTCCTCAGTGAAGAAGACATTTTAGATTTAGGTACTAATTAGATTAGGCAGATAATTGTGCTACAACTTATTATAATACAATTGGTAATATTTACGTAATAAATGTCTTATTTCACCGGTATTAAACGTCGTTATTGTTTGGGTTAAAGTTGATATCTGTAAAATTGCTCTTTTATGGAAGAGTGCCTTTGACCGTTGTTATTTGAGCCAAGGTTTTATCAATTTATTATGTCTTTATCTTATATAATGTCTATGTCTCAATAAAATAAGCAGAAAACAGTAAAATATTTCTCACAAATTGAGTAAACATTTCCCAAAGCATAACAAAATCCCTGCATTTGACATTAAAGGGGCTAAGCCATTTTTATAACATTTTTCTAAAATTGTACGTTTAACTTTGACTTAAAATAAAAAATATTTTTCTTTTTAATGTTTTCAGATACATATTACTAATTAAAACAGTTTAAATTGTCAATCAGATATAAAAAAAATTATTGATTGCCTCAAATTGCAAGCTTCGTATTCCGCTAGGTGCCTGCCTCTGGTAGAAAGACTTAATTTTATAAATAGTTTGTGCTTTATTTTTAGTTTCATTTTCATGTCATATGTATTAATTATTATAAAATCTGATAGCTCTTAATTCCATTCTCATGTTGTTTTTATTTGTCATTGTAATATAATAAAATAAGATAACTTGTATTTTAATTTCTTTAATCTAAAATTAACCAAATTGAAATAAACAATATACCAAAATAGAAATTGTTGCCTTTCAAAAAATATTTTACCATTATTATTGCAAGCTTCGTATACCGCTAGGTGCCTGCCTCTGGTAGAAAGACTTAATTTTATAAATAGTTTGTGCTTTATTTTAAGTTTAATTTTCATGTCATATGTATTAATTATTATAAAATCTGATAGCTCTTAATTCCATTGTCATGTTGTTTTTATTTGTCATTGTAATATAATAAAATATGATAACTTGTATTTTAATTTCTTTAATCTAAAATTAACCAAATTGAAATAAACAATATACCACAATAGAAATTGTTGCCTTTCAAAAAATATTTTACCATTATTATTATATATTTTATGTATATTCTAATATATTCAACGGACTCTTTTGTACTGATGTGGATATGTAAGTATTACTTAGGTATAAACATTAATTATTGTGATAGCTGTTACAATTAATTGAAGAACCAATTGTAATTTGGTCTATAACTATATTTCCATTTAAAAAAATGTTTTGACAACCTACAGCGGGTGGAATAACCCAAAATCTTTGCATAGCTTTCTATAATATATCTTATCCCTGTCTGTCGGTCTATTCTATAGACAAGGCGATTATCGACCGCTAAAGTGATAGTATTTATTACAATTATGGATGGAGGTATTATAATTGTTACCTAAGTCGTCTCTCAGTCAAAACTGACATTCTCTCGCTCTAAATTTTATCACAGCAAAGAGATGTGCTGTTAAAATATAGCACTTATTGCAACAATTACAATCAACTTATTGTAATTGTTACAATAAGTGCTAATAGTTTGATACAAACCTACCCTAGTTAGCCGAAACCAGCCTTGTGTATAGAATAGGCTGGTGTATTTAAAGGTTCGGTACAAGTTGGTTATCCTGTATACAGCGGCGAACAGATTGTGAAAATAGCCAATATAATCGTTTATTTGTTAGGATCACTTAACCTAACCCAAACTAACAAATAATCCAGTATATCGGCTATTTTCAAAATGTGTTTGCCGCTGTATCCAGGTTAAACGTATAGAACCAAAGGTTCTTATGACTAAATTTATGGAAGAAAATATACTTTCTGAATGCTGACAATATATTAAAGATAGGTAAGTAAATAATACAAACCATTCAATATTTTTTGGAGAAAAATAAAGTTTGCACGGTTAACGAATTTGGCATTTATAAAACATTCACCAAATTCATTTATCATGTCAGTCATGTTCGATTGCTCGGTTCAATGAGGCAAATTGAGCATAGAGTACAAGATTATATACTAATATTTGGTCCACTGCGACATCACTTCATTCGTTTAAAAAAATGTGAGGTGGCTGCTTGTACAAAAAAAATGCAAAATTATAGGTACTGGAGATTAGTGAAATTTTGATCACAGGATGGGCGGAACTGACAAAAAAGTGAAAAACACAGATGGGTATGTAGACTTGTTATCTTTATTTATTTATATTAAATACATGTTGATGCAGGATCAGTTAAAAAGGCACACTGATTGGTCTAACTCGTTTATTATTTATATTTTAAGTTAACTTTGTAAAGCATTGGTGTAGGTACTAAAACTGTAGCTAGGTATACTCTTCAAGACATTCAGAAGATTGAAGGCTATAAAATGACAGCTACATGAGTATTCCTTCAAGCAATTCTAGTTAACCTTTTTTTTTAAAATGAGATTATAAATAGACAATTATTAATATATCGTCACTGTTCTGGCAGAAGACACTAATTCGAAAAAATGATATATTGAGTTAGTTATTCCAAAATGTTCCTTATTTCAAACTTTACCGTCTGGAAACCTTAATAAATAAACACTCTTTATTTTAAAGTCATCCTTCTTACGATTACTTAATAAACTCACATGCTAGACCATTTCAAACATTTTAACAACTTCAAAGTCAAATTACTCAAAACTAGTATTCTCCAGTTTCTGTGTGTTCTGCCAGAACAGAGACGATATACTAGCTGAGCCAGCTGGCTCTCGCTAGGTCTTGCAGACAGCATTTCGTCATAACATGGTGTTGGATTTTAATATAATTGTAAAGTATGTATAGACGGCGCCATTTTGATAAATAATTTTTTAAAAAAAACAAAGGTGCCGGAACTCACTTCTTGCGAAACTTCTTACCTACTAAAGAAAATTAAATTCAAATATCATTTAAAGCAACTTTTCCTGTGCCACTAAGCCCATAAATTAAACAAATAAACAACTCAAGTTGTAAGAAATTTAATTGTGAATACACTATATAAGCGTGAACATTATATTGTCTAATTGCTTTTAAAACGTTAAAAATACCATGAAAGAAGGTGCCAGAATGCCGTTCCACCGCGTTACAGTACAAAAAAAGCCCTGGGTACCTATATCTTTAGAAGTACATAGTTATATATACTATATATAGTTATATTGCCAAGAAACCGATCCATGTGGTGACGTGAAATACTCGGCAAAATATGTTCGATTATTCTGATCTAATTGAGAAGAACGTTGATTAGTTGGGGTGATATTCAAAAAAGGATTATTGCTTTCTATGGTCTCATTGTCTTCTAGTCGTTTGCCATCATGATACCTTACAAAGTTATGGAGCACACAACAAGCTTTTATAATGCTATCAGAAAATTCTGGATTTGTGTCTAGTGGTCTGTGAAATATCCTCCACTTATTGGCTAAAATGCCAAAGGTACACTCTACCATTCTGCGAGCTCTACACAAGCGATAATTAAAAATTCTTTTCAGATACGTTAAATTTCTTTTTGCATAAGGCCTTAATACATGTTCTGACAAACTGAACGCTTCGTCGCCAACAAACATATATGGCATTGCAGTTCCATCCATGTCACCTGGTAAACGTCTTTTTTCAGGAATAAGTAAAAGATTACGCTGAAGTAATTTTGAAAAATTTGAATTTTTAAATATTTGCGAATCACTGGCACATCCATATGCTCCTATATCTACTGCTGAAAAACAATAGTTACAATCTACAACTGCCATTAACACTATTGAACAATATTGCTTGTAATTATAATATAATGACCCTGTGTTATTAGGTTTTTTTATTCGTATATGTTTTCCGTCTATAGCCCCAATACAATTTGGGAAGTTACATCGTTGATAAAAATCTTCTGCAATTTTCAACCAATCGTCTGTTGTTTTCTCTTTCATATAAATAGGTTGAAGACATTTCCACAATTTGTCGCACGTATCTCTTACTATTTCTCTTATAGTAGTAGCACCAAGTAGATATTCGAAATGTAGAGATTGAAAGCTGTTTCCCGTAGCCAAATATCTGAAAAATAAGACTTTTATAGAATAACATTGCTTGGGCGGGCTCCTACCATACCATTCTAATGATAAAAAATATTGACTAATGTGGCAATTTGCTCCAGGCACGAAAATCTAGGAACGGTGGCAGAATTTGAGAACTTCTTTCAAAAAAGAATATAATTTACAAAGATATGTCAAGTCTGGGCAAGCTGTTAAGAAACATAAGTACGAATTTTTTCATCAGCTACTTTTTCTTATAGGTACCGACTATCATGACATGTCAGTCATGTTCGATTGCTCGTTTCAATGAAGCAAATTGAGCATAGAGTACAAGATTATATACTATTAGGTCCACTGCGAAATCACTTCATTTATTTAAAAAAAATGTGAGGTGGCTGCTTGTACAAAAAAATGCAAAATTATAGGTACTCAGTAGGTGTAATAACTCCATTTGACGGTACACAAACAAACATACATTACATATTCTAATATTTTTACTAACCTTAACGTTACTAAAAGTCTTTCTCTACTTGGGATAGACTCGCGTACGATGTTTTGGTATGTTATATGTGGCATAACATGGAGCTTGTCAAAGCTGTCAACAGACATTCTCGCATAATTAAAAAAATTTTCAGGGTATGTTCTCAAATCCTCGTAGGATTTGTGGAATTGACCCTTTGATAGTCGACCACTAATCAGTGGATGCACCCAGTATCTTCGTTTCCGATTTTTTTGGCGCAATTTTAGAAGAAGGGCACATACACAGGCAACCTCGACGAAATCCATTTTGAGTGTTTTGACGTTTGTTCGCGTGGGCAATAAATTATTCGATGCGCACGCATACCAAGCGACGCGTACGCATTGCCTCCGTCCGATATAAATCGGGCCATGCGCGCTCAAACATGCCGGCCAGTAAAAAATTGGATCATGCGCGGGCAAACCAACGATTGGCCGAATGCGTTCGGCCGGTTATGTAAACGTTCATGCGCGCTAGGCCTAATATGTTTTGATAGAATATTGTATTTCCCCCATAACGATACCGTCGAACTCTTTTTATTTTCCCCAGAGGGCATAGACAATTATTTTTTTTAATCGAAGTCCTGATGTCTATGCTCGAAACCATAGCGTATTTGCCAGTGTAACACGTTAGCCTGAGGTCGTGAAGCTATTGACAGATTTTAATATCAAATACCGCATAAAATGGAAGAAGAAACCGGTGAATTATCACATGACGAAACTGCGGAGGTAATCAGCGACGGTGCATACCTATCGATTGACGTAAATCACTTCAACAGCAAGGGTCGATTTGACGTGTCAGTCAAACAGGAAAACATCGAGGACCACGATAGTATCCACATAAAAGAGGTAAGCAGATTTCTAATTTGTTTAGGCGAGGGTATTCAAAATTCTGTTTTAAATGCGCAGTAACTAAGCACGACTAATCTACAAAGTGAACAACAAATTGAAGACAATATTGTTTTAAAATCGAACGGAACAAACACTATGTAATTATACAAAGCTTTTTCATTCGATTTTACGAAATAAGTATTGCAAAAGTAATCACGGTTCTTGTCTGTTTAGTGGAAGCCAACGGCAAACAAATTTAATGCAAATACCTTCTATATTAACTATACTAGATTAAGGTTAGGTTGGGGTGAATGTTTAAGGCTAAGGCCACATAGTCAAGTGCCTTGCTTGGGAACTACGTGCTAGGTGACATATCCTACTATACTTTACGGACGCCTTTGATTATAGAAAAATATAGATGGAGCTATTGCATGTGTTTGTCCTTCAAAACATGACGAACTTTTTCATGCACTTGCCTCGCCCCCTTCACGCTTCCTCCGCGACCCTTTCCTGGGTTATTCGAAAATATGGGTTACAGTGTGCGTGTCGTAGTGTTGCCAGATATCGAATATTTATTCCAATGTTATAATTTTACAAGTGATGTTTTTATAAATTATATTATGGCAACACTGGCGTGTTGGCGAGTATTTTCCTAACACGCCAAGGTTGAATTGCTTGAGCTTAGACTAAGGCCATCCTCTCACGCATAAACTAAAATCCGACAAACTGGTTGCTGATGGAATTCATAAACTGGTCAGTGACATGCTTCGCACACCAGTCTACTGAAACCCAATAATCTCATAACCTCAAACTGTCAAGCCCATTGTCTTCCCTACTTCATCCTCAGCTTTTTCCATAATATCTTTACGGGAATATTCTGGCAGCCTGTAATTGTACAGGCAGGAGTATTTCTCTGTGTGCACTGTGCAGTGCAGTGCTCCGCCATCTTTAGATTGCCAGCAATGTTGACTGGCAACTGGGAGACTACATGTCCCTTTTGCCTAAAAAATATGTAATCTTTGGTATCTACAATATTTATTGTGCTAGACCGCCGTATTTGCAGATGATTTGCATTCTGATCGAGTAAATACATACGCACATATATTTTTGAAGTTATACTTCTTTTGGCGCGTTTGGAAAATCAGATCAGAGTTTATTTTTGACGTGTGACATGTAACACATAATTTATTTTATCACACGAAAAAAAACGCACTCGATTGGATTCGTGCCACCGATTGTTCGGTTGTCAGCCGAATGTACTACCTTCACGCCACAGTACGATACTGCAATTGTGATCGATTATACAGTATAATATTATGGTTTAGAAATGTACCGTTACCTAGGCAGCAAATCTATTATTGTCGGCCATTAGCAATTCCTTACCTAAACAAACTTTTAAACGTCACAGTGACAGTTGGTACTTTGAAAATAAAAACAACGATAAATAATTATATAATTTAGTAATGCAACTTAAAATTTATAGAAATAAACTAACGGCGCTTCAAAATGCGGCCCGTTTTCTTACGTGTGTAATTTAACATGATAATTAAGAGCTAGTCGAAGAATCTAGGCTACCACAAGTTTTGTTTTTGTTTTGTTACGCCAAAGAAGTATAACTTCTATCGTGCGTACACACACCGATTTTTTTTAATTGTCCGACATTAAAATAAATTATATTTCAAATCCTTCTGATGATTAAGCTATTTTTTTTTTAATTTCTCTTTTTTATATTATTTTTATTTCTATAATATTAGAATTTTTATATAAAATACTAATTTTAATAAAAATTAATATGAAAAAGGTGCATTTTGTTTTTTTTATTAAAACTTTGAAGCCACATCTGGAAGTTTGTTCGTCAAATCTCAAACTATATGGCCGCAACTGCAAAAATCCACAATATAATTTAAAAAAATATATTTATATATTTAGGAACTACAGTAGGATAAAGTACATAAAGTTATTCTAACATGGTACAATTTTCTGCGGTCTACTGCAATTGTAGTTAATTATTTTATATTCAAACTCAAATTATTCAATATTATGATAATTGCAGTTACCTACGACGCTATAGATCTCAATGTGCTATATGTTTACAAAAAAGCAGATTGATGTACGCAATGTGCTGCAGTTAGCTAATGCATAGTTTTAATACTTTTTATATTCATTTAAAAAACATCGACTTTAATAACAATATAAATGTGTGCAAGCTTCGTATTTTGCGCTAAGTGCCTTTACACATCTAATCTGTACACAATTTTGCTATCGAGGGTAGTTTTTCATTTTCACATCGAAGCATTAGCATGTTTTGTAACAATTACAATAAGTTAGCCTTCTAAACAGTTAAAACTCTCTATCCCGCTATAAAATTGAATACAGAGAGGTGCTGTTAAAACATAGCACGTATTGTAACAATTACATCCAATTTCTTGTAATTCTGATATCAGTCTAGTGTATAAAATAGATGCACTGCTAGGTAAAGACCTCTAAATTGTATCGTAATACGTGTGACGTCACTAAATACAAAAAAATGTACAACTGTCATCGTATTTTCGTTTATGCCTGTAAAATATTGTTGTTATTTAATGTTCTATGCATGCTCCTCTTAAATATTAAGAGTTTGCCTAGTTATGGTAATAATAGTTATGTACACAGACATTGGACTTGGTTCTGTCTAAATAAAATGTCAGCCGACGGAAGTTTTTGTTTTGGATGAGTTGAATGAGAATGATTTGTAGTCCTTTGAAAAGTGGAAGGTACCAACCTGCTGAGTATGACCATAGCTTGGCTAAAAACTGTATTTAGTGACAATATGTATTATATTTTATATATAAATAAAGAACAATGGAAACTTATTTGGTTTTAATCGTTTTTTTTCGAAACGGAGCAACAGACATTGATCTGAAATGCCGCCTCGATTCCTTCAAAGGAAGATGACGACAGGACAATGAGGCTGTTCAATCCAGCTAAAGCTCTGGGACATAACAGCTTCACGGCGGATATCTGTCTCAATTCATTCTTAACAGTGCCTAGCATAGTAGTCGTTCTTTATAATGCTTGTTTGCGAATTGTTCATTTTCCGACAATCTGGAAAGTAGCTAGAGTGGTGGGTATTCCCAAACCGGGAAAGGACTACTTACGCTAACGTCTCGTCATATCGGCCCATCGGATTGCTGCCCGTGTTCGGCAAAGTACTCGAAAAAATATTTATTAATCGAGATTCCTGGAAACTTCAGACTAAACACCTGCTCAACGAATACCAGTACAGTTTTACTTCTCAAAAGAGTATGTTATTTTACAACCTGACACACTGAAACGAATATAAGTCTTTACGCTGGTAACACAAGAATGGAGGGCCAGGCAAGATGGCGGCTTGCGAAGGATATTAGATTGTTTGTTTTGTGTGTGATTGGCGAATTGTGCGGAAATCAATTAAAAGAAACGATTAAGAAAACGAGAGGCTGGTGACACGAGGCTTACGTGTGGAACCACGATCGAGTTCGGACGTGCATAGTGGGCATTTCATAATTTCGGTCCGCTCAACAAGAAATGGCATTCCGACGTGTACATAATAGCAAGGCTAATCATTGCCCGCGTTCGCATGCGGATTCACCTCAGAAACTCGGATAACCGTAAGCTGTATTCGTTCCATTTTTGTATAATTATTTATTAAACCCTTCCACAAGATTGTCAGCGTACCCTGTTTCTCGCTAGATAGTGTTTGATCCGCCGTGTAGATTCTTTTGTCATAACATGTAAACCCAGTTGTCAAACTTAATGCGACAATATAACTTCTTTTGTTGAAATTAACCCTATCTTTTATTTTGCTCCTAGTCTCCCAAATCATTATCGTTTCAGATCCAGGAGCTGGCGCCCACTACCAGCATTAGCTTTTATATTACTTGATACTTGATATATGTCTCGCTTTTAGAGATAAACCCCGTTCACGAAATATACGTGACAATTTGGCGACTACGTTGGGCGCCAATGTCATACTAGGAAAAAGGTAGGAGTAGGTAGGGTGGGTATGAATGTATGGATAAGAAGGGAATTGGAGGGGAAATATATAGGCAGGTGCGCCTGGGTACGGGGATCGTGGAGACGGGAAAGGAATGCGGTAGAACATAAGACTGGGGAAGTATGCAGGGTCGTGGGTGGTTTGACATTACCTCTAAAACCTCAGTTATCTGTCCGGTTACTTTACTCATTGTGTATGTTCCTGTAATAATAGAATACACAAAAAGCAATGAGGTTTGAGCGCCACTCTATGAAATGCATAGAGACAATGATAAGGGTAATTAAAATAAAACGCGTGTAAAGAATTTGAACAGAAGTATAATTAAGATATAAAATTTGTTTGCGGGCGAAAGTGTATAAAGGTGAATAATAATGTAGTCAATTACGAGCGCCTAACGCAGAATAATATTGAGACAATTTAGAATACAAATAAAATGCTAGATCAGTGGACTGTAACGTGATGAAATAACAATAAATACTAATACAAATATGCTCTTCAGCTTCTTCGCCGTCCTCGATTGTGTCGGGTCCATGAGCTTCCTTCGATCTCTTGGCCTGAGGGAGACGTCCTTCGGTTGGCCATAATCAACGTCTCCAAAACGTCATGAAATCAAGGCCATCTGCCCCGGTTCCATTGGCTCGGAACTTAAGAGAGACGCTGCTTCGTTCGAACGATAAAAACTGAGAGACTGAATCCTGCCTCGCCTTCATGTTAAAAAGCCGCTTTTGCTTCTTTAGCGCCGGAAATAGTTTAACGTACTGTCTTGAAACTATCGTCGTGCGCATGCGTACTCAAGTCGTTCTTTGCGTTTCGTTGCCATATGAATAAAGTGTGTCATGTGTAAATAACATGACAAGTACTGAATACGCGCCTTATGCAGCAATTAATAGACTCAGGGGAGCTAACCGCGATGGTCAATTCGTAGTGGCGGTGTCACTTGATATCAAAGGCGCGTTTGAAAACGTATGGTGGCCATATCTTCTTCAACAGTTAAAATCTAAAAATTGTCCCGCTAACATTTTCAGGTTCATCAAAAACTATCTACCTGACCGAGAAGTTTTCTTTGAATATGCTGGAGCCATAGAGACCAAAGACATACCAAAGAGACATCAAAGGGATGCATACAAGGTTCGTCTTGCAGCCCTGTCCTGTGGAATATAGTTCTCGACGATCTTCTCTCTATGCTGTTTCCTGAAGGTGTACACGCACAGGCCTTTGCTGATGATGTATTGCTGATTGTGGAATCCAAAGAACTTGGTTCTCTAGAAACCATAACTTACAGCGTGTTGGAGAGCGTCGAGGCCTGGGAAAGGAAAGTCAAACTGTGTTTCTCCGCGGAGAAAATGAAGGCCTTATTCTTTACTAGGAGGCGCGTCTCTCCGCCTTCGCTGGTGATGAATGGGTAACCTCTATCTTTTTCTAAGGATTTTAAACTTTAAGGGGTAGTAATCGATGACAAACTAAATTGGTCGAAGCACGCGGACAGCAACTGCAAAAGAGCAGCAATGACTTCGCTCAAATAGCAAGAAAGGTCAAACCCCATTGGGGTATATCTTCTGAAGCTCTTGGAATTCTCTACACTTGTGCTATTGAGCCTATGATCAAGTATGCGGCCAGCATATGGTATGAAGCTGCCAAACGGAAAAAACAGCAAAAAAACTCAATACGGTTCAGCGTGCACTAGCGATACGAATATGCATAGTTTACCGCACGGCTTCACTAAATATCAATGCATGCTCTAGCAGGAGCATCTAGCTCAAGATTTACGTTTAAAACAAGTCGCTCTCACTAACAGAGCTAAGGGCGAGGAGGGCCTCGCAGGTTTTCTGCCAGACGATAGGCTTTAGGAAAAACCGATGAACTATAGAAAGCTGCCACACCCAGCTAGACTATTTTCTGAAGTGTTTTCCTAACCTGCAACGTTGGAAAGCAACGAATGCAATAACATGCCGATTTTCACGATGGGAGCAAAATTGATGGAGGTACTGGAGCAGGGTTTATGGCATACATTAATGGCGGTGAGATAGCGGCTCGTAAGTACCGCCTCGCTAGCTATTGTACGGTAATGCAGGCCGAACTCTATGTCATCTAACTCACACTAGAGTGGGCAGGCTCAGATCCAAGCAATTGGAGATCTTTTGTCTACTAATTCGATTGCCTTTTCTATTCACAGCGAGTCCGCAATACTGAGACGGCAGCACCCCGAGGTGCACTTTAAGTGGATAAGGGGACACACCGGGATAGAAGAAAATGAATGAGCTGACAAATTGGCTCGGCATGGTGCCTCTGAACCCAAGACCGCGATAGCTTATGACGAATTTCCTCTGAGCTACGCGAAAATTACAATTTCAGATAAGGTGAAACACGAATGGAACTCACGATACATAAACTCATCGACAAGGGAGTTGACCCGAAAGTTTTTACCTTCGATTCCAGCAGCACGAGACGTCAGGGTGCATAAGGGGCTGTGTTTTGAGATGACTCAGATTCTTACAGGCTACGGAGTCATGCGATCTCAGGTATCTGCACCGGTTAAAAATAAAATCTTATGGAAAGTGTCCAAGCGACCAGGACGTCCTACATTTACTCCTAGATTGTCAAAGTTTTAGCAAGGAGCGGCACAACCTGAACTGTTTATTACAGATGGCAAAAGCGGACATTCGAGACCTTCCGGAGACCATGACAAACGAGATGCACTTTTTAATTTCTGTATTGATGTAATAAAAAGGAAAAAACAATAAATAGCGACATGTTACGATGATTCATGCCTTTCAGATCCAGTGAATGCAATCATATAAGATAAGATAAGTATATGCTCAGAATATCAGTCCTATGCGACATTTCTTTACCTCGGGAAAAAACTCGGCTACAAATCGCAGTCCTCAGTTCCCAATGAATACGACAAAATATTCATCAGCATCACTACCGCCTTGCGCTACAAAGAATTTTACAGGGTTTTTGCAAGGCGGTTTCATAGGTCCTGACCGAATTCAAATTAGCAATACCCGATGCGGGTAGAATAACAGTTTTCAATAAGGCATATTCTCTCAGCCGGCACAATTTTCATTTGACTAGCATCAAGTAGAGTATTTTGCGTGCCAAAGTCCTTAAGAAACCTCGATAGTAAATGCGAGGTATCCATAAAGGCATCTAGAAAAAAAAAGTGTTACTCCCGATAATGTACCTAAAAATTAATTATATAATATTCCTATGTATATTATTGGTTAGTTTAATAAAACGCAATTTTTTTATTATCAACTTCCGCCTCAGAGAGACGATTCTAAGGTTGATAAGTTGATGGCTTTTTCTGAAGCAGACGAAACCGGTCCAGATTTATTAAAAAGTAAAATTAAAATAAGTACTTATAATTTTGCGTTTCATTAAATCAATAATACAATGCAGTTCCACCATTTATTGACAGTAAACACATTAAAAGAAATTCCAATGTGTAATTGACATAATTCATTATTTTTAAATTGTTTTCCCTTGTTAGCTAGATACAAAAATGCGCCCTCAAGAATACATGTCGCTCTAAAGTCTCTTAGCATAATTCCAAGCCATACCAACATTTCGTAGGTCTCCAGTGTGCACTCTATAAATAGATGGTATGTAACTACTTTCCAGAAAGCCAGAATCTATTTGGCTGGAAGCTTGTTGAAGTTTTTTTCTCGAAATCCAGTAAATCTACCTCCAGCCTACTCGGTACCTAGTTTTTTTGCTGTCACGTGGATTCTCCAAACATTATGAATCCAGCGGGCTTAAAGGTGTACCTGTGGGCAATTAGTGCTCCGCTCTTTGGGTACCACTGTAGGACGCCATTTGTCCAGCGGTTGTCCACTCACTGATAGACATCTCTAGTCTATTACCATTTCATCTGTTTAGCGAGCTCGATCACATCGCGTATTTTTGTCTGTTTCCTTGTCCATTAGTTTTTTTGCAATATTTACCGTTGTGCCCAAGAAGCACCTTTTCATGTCAAGTTGCGCAAGCTATCCATTTTATTTAAATTCTACATTACATTAGAAGTTCATGTTTCAGACACTTACGTGAGCGTTGGAAGCACACATGGGTTGAACACTTTACGCAGACACAATGTGAGGTAGGTCACTTAAGAATACTTTTCAGGAATGCGAAAAGTATCACCTGCATAATATGAATAATATTGTTTAAAAAAGGTTATTCACCAACATGTCTCATTTCATGTTTTATAAGATTACCAAGTTGCGAGCTTCTATATGAACATACATTGCATTTAAAAGGTTTTTCACCAGTATGTGTCATTTTATGTGTTTTAAGATAATAAGATCTCGAGGATCTATATGGACATACATTGCATTTATAAGGTTTTTCACCGGTATGCGACATTTTATGACTTTTAAGATGACCAGATGTCGAGGATCTAAATGTACATTCATTGCATTTATAAGGTTTTTCACCAGTATGTGTCATTTCATGTCTTTTAAGATGACCAGATGTTGAGGATCTATATGGACATTTATTGCATTTATAAGGTTTTTCACCAGTATGTGTCATTTTATGTCTTTTAAGCTTACGAGATGTCGAGGACCTATATAAACATACATTGCATTTATAAGGTTTTTCATTACTATGTCTCGTTTTATGTTCATTAAGACTACTAAATCGCGAGCATATATATGAACATACATTACATTTATAAGGTTTTTCACCAGTATGTGTAATTTTATGTTTTTTAAGATAACAAGATGTCGAGGATCTATATAAACATAGTTTGCATTTATAAGGTTTTTCACCTGTATGTGTCATTGTATGTCTTTTACAATTACTAGATGTCGTAGATCTATATAAACATAGTTGGCATTTATAAGGTTTTTCACCAGTAATTGTCTTTGAATTTATTTTGACATTACTATGTTGCGAGACTAATACGCTGTGATTTTGATCAGGAATCACGTCCATGTGCACCATTTTGTGAGTTTTTAGAGCATTTTCGCATCCGAAAACTGCGTTACAAATGCAGCAAATCAAATTACGTGAGAAATAGTTTACTCTTCTAAGAATAAGTCGAATTTTCTTCGGAGCACCTCGTTCTAAGATTTCTTGTTTAATGCTATTTTCATCTATCGTCACTTCTGAATACTGTATCGTTTTATCCTGGATGCCATCGTCTGAGGATTGTTGACTCTCAACTGTATCGTGATGCTTCGTGAAAAATCCCTTGGTTAAAACCTAGAAAAATCGTAATAATCGATAGCAATATTCAATTTATTTTTTTGACGATTTTGTTTTTCAGCACTTCAGACATTTTTAAATAGCGAAGTGAGAGTGAGATATTGTTACGGAAAGACCCATAAGTGGGTCAAAACAATGCACTTATATGTATGTATACATCAGTGGCGAAGGTTGACTTTTGGAAAGAGGTAAGCTGTGGAGATCAGAGAAAAAGAGCACACTTGTCAGGTAACTTACGGGAAATAAGAAGATAATACTTACGATATTACTACTGATGAATAGGTGCACACTAATGACAACGACACACTGGTCATAGGTTTCAAATGGTCATAGGTCAAATTATTTAAATCACTTATGGCAGTAGAATTCCACGCATACTTTTCTTTACCAAACTATACGCATCGCCAAGAAAAAAGTTTGTTTAATGTATAACTGCCAGTTAAAAACAAATATTTATCATATAAATTGTTGTGAAAATGTCTAATATAAGTTTTTTTGCTGTATTCAAATCTAAATGAACCCTTGGAAGGTCAAGCTTTGATAATTTTTAAATGCAATCGTTCGCACATTTTCTATGGGGACACTACACAATTTAATAAATACTTATATATTTAAAGCACGGGCGAATGATTTCGGTACAATATGAGATAATTTATCCACATTCAAAACACAGTAACACGCTGAATTTTGTATTATAAAATAAACCTTTATCACCGCTTTGAAATTTCAAAATGACATGAACTGTGAATAGCATGTTATGTTTGTCTATGACTAAAGTCACCTAACTAATAATCGCGAATTAATACAATATTTATTTTTAATAACAATTTATAAATTATATGTGATCGAACACAATAGTTATTATTTTTTTTAATCATCCTTCAATATTTTTATTATAACCCTGTCCTAGACAATATAGATATTTATTTATTAAAATTGAATACTTGAAAATAGAAGGTAAGCTTTAAATAATCGCTTAGTATGGAGCCTTCGACACTGGTATACATCATCTTCGAGAACAATAATTATATCTTGTTCTGTTTTAGTGTGTCGTTGGAGAGTGTGCACAGTGCCTGCCATGATGAAAGGCAAAGCTAGAAAATTATATTCAAATTTCATCAAGCAACCTCGATCATTGACAGTATTTTAATATTACATAAATCAGATTAAATAGATTATTAACGACAGGTACGATTCCGTATGGAAGAAAATGTGGCCAATAATTCCCAGTAGAAACCTTTACTGTTGGTTTCAATATATCGTAAATTTGGAACATGATTATTTAAAATATTATCACTATTATTAATGTGCAAATAAATTAATAACGTTTGGCTTGACCACTTTTGCGGCACACTTTGCTTTTGTCTAAAATTATTGGATGTTTAACGATAAAGAGTTATTTTAACACAAATTTCCATTACCTTTTATTTGTCTAGTCTGCAAGAGATTAGGGTAAGGGGTACAATCACTTATCCACACTAAAAATATACGCTGCATGCAAGCATGCAATAACAACAATTGTACGAAAAAGAAAGGACATGATTATTAATAAAAAAATGCATTTAGCGATGACGCTCATTTTTGCTTAACGGGTGTGTTAATAAGGAAAATTTCCTACACGGAAAAATGCCAATCTAGAAGACTTACTATAATTCATTACATCCACAAAAATGCATCATTTGGTGCGGTTTACACGCTGGTGGCATCGCCGCACAATTTTTCAAAAATGGCGCCAAAGCTCACGTTTAGGTCAATGGATATCCTTGTCAAGCCATGATTATTACTTGGTTTTAAATATGGAATCATTCGAAAGAACAGTTATTTTAACAGGAAGTGCCATACAGCTACCGCAAACATCGCTTTATTTGAATCAAGATTTGGAGAGTAATTGATTTTGAGAAATGGATTCGTGAAGTCAGCAGCATTTAATGCCTTAGAACCCAACATTTCCCGTACAATAAGACCAGCAGTGCTTTAACAAAAGTAGTCCGAACTGGGCGCCCAGAATTTGACTTCGGCCTTTCGGACAAAACCGCATTTGTTTTTAAACATACCTGGTCTAATGGCTTGTATTGCAGATTAGAGCAGCCAGGTTGAGTTAATTTATCATTCATTTGGTGAATTGCATTCTCAACTAATTCTTCTTTGATGATGGCTGCCTCATCATTATTCTCATACTTAATATTCATCAGACCGTTTTCGCACTTCTGAAAATAACATTGACACCCCGGAAGTCCGGGTAGGGAGGGGAGTCGGGGCCGCACGGCCGATCCGACCTCAGAGCTCGACTCTCCGGTCAACCGGGCGTTAATGACGCCCTCGTAGCGTGCCGTCGGCAGAACGCGTGAGCTACACGACCAGCTTCCACCCTTCGACTAGCTCAGAATATTTCAAGGCGGTCAATAGTAGCTGGTTTTTAGTTCGGTAGAGCACGTTCAGTGTACGGTAGGTCTTGACAGTTGGGGGTAAATGCAGGATTGACAGGATGGAAAAATGATGAACGCACGTTGTTCGTAGCACAAATCGTTGCCGAAAGTTTTATTATTAATTAGGGTTCACAACAACAAAAGTTACATACACAACACAATGATACACATTAATAATTTCGCCACAGCCCTAAATTTGTTATTAATGAGCACCGCAGACTATGGCAATTAAAAAATAAGGATCGAATCCTTCCACGTACGTATCACGCGAACTCTCAAATTATTTTTCACAGTCGGCGAAAACCCTAGAAAATGGTACGCGGGGGCACACAGCCCATCCTATCCAACGATCTCGGTGGTACCCCTTTTCTTTTCCCTTTTTCGACCCCTCGTATCCTTAGATGGATTAGGCGAGAGTCTCCACCTCTCTGATTGGCCGGTCAGATCAGGCGAAGAAATTTTTATTCGTCAATTTTAGGAATTCCCCAGGAGGCCTTTCGCGGGTTAATCCAACCGCTTATCCGCTTGCGGCTACCGACTGCACTTGGCAGGGGTAAAAAAAAATCCTGGACTGAAAACTCCGCGAACACACTTTCGTTCACGAGGTTTTACATATAGTGGATTACGAACAAAAAAAAATAATAAAATAATACCTATTACATTTAAAAATATTTATCAGAAGAACACTTTCGCAAGGAAATTCCGCGATACATAATTCGAGATACTTGTCGACATAGGTACATAAATTTAATTTCACTTTTCACCAACAGTGTTACTAATTTTGAAATACCTACAATAATAGTTATCATTACTACAATTGATACAGATTGGCCGTCGGCTTCAATTGGGAGTTATAAAAATTAACATGGGTAATCCACAACGAAAATTCACGTAAAGAATGTAATCTATAACAATCAATAAATTATTAGTTAGTTGCAAGAGATATCAAAATCAAATGTTAATAAAAACAATACCTCCCACTGGGGCAACACAATAAAACAATTCACTCGTAAAGTTTTACACCCCTGGGTTACCGAGAGTTTCTTTACCTGCGCAGGTATATTATTAAAAAAAAACCCGCTTTCTCTTGCCTTAATAACGACCCAAGGTTTTACCTAAGTATCATTGTTAAAAATTTTGTAAAAATTTAAATTTAAATTCCCGCGCTGTGTCCTTTAACTACGTACTCATTACATTTTGTTTCGAATTATTATCAATCTTGTGTGATCAGCCTCTATCTCGCGTATCTGCTAATTTGAACATTTTCAGTTAATTAATATAAGCATCTTATGCAAAGAACGGCGATAGAAGGAATTTAGCTTGGCGGAATACAAGAAACATGAATGTGGCATCCATATCTTCGCTCGTACTTTGCCCTTAAGGGGTCCTCCATACACGTATAAACGTGGCGGTATCAACATTATAAATAATAAGTCACAGTATCATCATTACGATAAGCCAGAGAAGGTCTCCCAGAGCTCTTTCTTCAATAATTGGTCGCCAATATTTGACTTTATTTGGCAGGTGAATGTATAATCACCGAACGACATTCCAATGTTATGGGCAATCCGACAAAATAGTAAACACTCTTTCGATTATACTTATTTGTTTTAGTTGAATTAGGAGTACATTTCACAGATGGCTTTAAAATTCATTAAGCTTTGCCTATACCAAACCATAACTATAAAAAAATATTCTTCGATCTATAAAATATCCAAAGATCTGTATGATTATTATGGTCACCTTAATCTAATGAAAACAAATAAGTATGACTGATAAAGTTTTGTGTGTACTATTTATGTTGCATATTAGCAGCCTATGTACACCCTTCGCCACTAGATGATACCTATTATGATTACAAATAAAAATATACAAAGTAGTATGTTATTCATATACGTTTCAGATGATAATATATAATACATTATATACCAAACAACAATAATCAAATGAGCATGTATATTATATGAGTTACCTGTGAATCACTTGCAAACGTCGACGCATCAAACTTTTCATACAAGTGACTGCTTTGTTCGCATGGAAAAGCCACTTCATCAAAAGTCAGCGACTCATCGTGCATACGTTTATGGTACTTCAAAATGAGCGCGGATGAAAAAAAATTACAACACACGTTGCAAACAAAATTTCTAACGTAAAATGAAGATCTGTTCAACCTCAGACGGACTTCTTTCGCAGAAGCAATCGCTATTTCTTTTTTGATGACCATTTCTTGCACTTCAATTTCACCAAACGACTGTGCAGATTGTCTCTCAAAGATATCAGGTGCAATCATAGAATCCATGTCGCGGTTTACGAGCGGGGTCTGTCAAGAAATAAAATACAAACATAAATCAATCAAAACATTTATACTAACAATATAAAAAATCAACCAACATAAAGAATGCAAAGTTTCTGGACTATGACCACCTAGAAAGGCAATTTTTAAACGAATGAGTATCGAAGTCATTGTCAGGGCTCGAAATGGAACGGAACGCACCGGAGCGCCGTTCCGGCTCGTGAAATTTGTAAAATTATCGCTCCGTCTCGTGGAAAAAATACGTTGACAGTCTGAGCTAGATAGGCCATAGAATAGAAAATCTGACACACTTATTTTTATGAAATACACATACGACTTGATGACTATGTAAATATCTTCAAAAAATTTGTCGAGCGCTCCGGTTCGTAAACTTTTCTATTTCGAGCGCTGGTCATTGTATGAGAAAGTGATTAAAATTTATGAGAAATTTAATTTCTAAATAGATTTTGACAACCGCAACTGAAAGTGGCAGTGACAGTTTAGGCGCTAATTTTGACAGATTAAATGTCGGAACGTAATGTTGAAAGGCTCTTTATTTATTGTTTTTTGTCTTTTACATAATATTACCGTTGGAAGTGTTGTTTTGTATTTTAATTCTAAATTAAGTATTTATTGTGTTTTGTTATAAAGAAACATACATATTTTATTAATAGTAGGTTTGTAAAATACATCGGAAGTTCCGTTCACATTTTCGTAGGTACTGATTATTATAATAACACTATTATGAGGTAAATAATGAAGTAAGTAGCTTCTTTAAGAATTAATTAGTATTAACAATCAATCGTTTAAAGAATCCAGCGATAACTAATAAGTACTGACTAAATAATATGTTAATGTCATTATCACATTTTAAGTTATTGTACACGTACCCAAAATGGAAGTGATTCCCGCTGAAATTTTGTTGTTAAGATTTGGTAACCGGACGGATCCATTCAAAATGACAGACGAGGCGTTTGTGAAACGATTCCGGTTATCGAAACCATTGGCAGATATATTCATTTCCAAGTTGGAAAATCTAATGTCAACCCCAACTAGCTGTCATGTGAGCACAGACAAAAATATAATGCAAACTATTACGCGACCATAAATGTCCATTCGGTATTTTTGTTGCATTATTGGACACCGTTCGAAGCACTATACCTACCTCCTTTGAAGATACTGTTGCGTTTTGCTTCTAGTAGCCAAATTAATAAAGATTTCTTCTAAATTGCAAACTGCAATATGTAAGCATGCCTAAGAGAAAGTCGGTTGGATAAAGCCACGGATAGTATCCGTACAACCTCAAATAAAGGAGTCTCAAGAATTTCTTCTGAACCCTCTCCACCATAAGGCTATACTTCAACTGATGCGGTGCCCAAACAATAGACCCACTCTCAAGTCTGCTTCGAACTAAAGAATTAAATAAAAGTTTTAACACCGTAAAGCCTCAATTACATTGAGCTTCTTTACGAGCTGTTTGATGGCGAATTTATAATCTGCCTGTAAAGTCGCCCAGTGTAATCATCGAACATGTTAGCTTGTTCGATGATTACACTGGGCGACTTTCCAGGCAGATTATAAATTCGCCAACACACAGCTCGTAAAGAAGCTCAATGTAATTGAGGCTTAACATCCGAAAAGACCCGGGAAGTACGCATGACGAAGCCCAACATTCTAAGCGCTTTGTTACAAATGGTAACTATATGGCTAATAAATGTCAGTTTACTCACAAACGTAATGTTAAGATCCCTTACAGATGATATTCGTGAAAGAACTCTGCCATGCATCGAGTATTGGAAAAACAACACTTTTAAGGCTCTGGTAAACGAGAAAAGATTGCATTTATCAATATTGAATTCTAGTTTGTTACGCCTGCCCCAATCTAATGTATTATCTATATCAAGTTGGAGCTGACGACAATCGTCCAAGGTGACAACTTCCTTCCAACTACATAGTTTGTAAAAAAGCCACAGTTTATAATACTAAACTAATTATAATTCTCAATCTAATGTTATTTTAAAATAATTTAGTTTCCAAAAACTAACCTCAAAATTGCAACTTGAAACGTCCGCATTCTCTTGCGTTACACGAGTGCGAGGGTCCGGGTTGTTCAGATGGTTAGTCAGCGTGTCAAAAGGCTTGCCTTCAATATCAGAGTGTTCTCCATCACATTCTTGCTTTACATCCATGTTAAGGGTATATATTCCAGAAGCAACGCGTTACGTGATAGACAGGATCCTTTCAAAGTAATGTTAGAAAAGTGTTGCCGCAATACTGAAAAGTCTTTCCGTGAAAACTAACTATAATTAAAATACACACTTGACACGTTGACACAATTTAATAATATGTATGTTTTGTTGTCTAAACTAAACAATGGTACGAAAATGATCGTCAGCATTTTCTCAATCATAACGAGAACAGCGCATCTCGGTATATAATAACAAATAAATGAAATAGGGTTTTTTTCTCCTATAATGTCAACACTGACGATATCTTTTTTGTGACGGCTCCACTCTCTACTAGGCTCCAGCGACAGGACACGCGTTTTAGTTACGATAAAAGTTCTACGTGTAGTCGGTGTTCTTGACATTAATATCTGTACCATAATACCTACAAAATTCAATAAGTACATTGTTGTTTATCAGATAATAGCTACACGAAATATTATTAACTGTATTTCGGCAACACTTATATACATCAGAACAGAAAGTTGTCAAGTTGTCTCTAGCACATTGCATACGATTGTTGATACGCAAACATGGAAGTCAAGCGACAATGTGATGGAGACCAATCTGGTACTGAAGACAAGTTTGATGTAACAACTAGCCACCAAAACAGCACTGACACGCTCACCTATATAAAGCAGGAGAACACAGACGATTTCATTTGCGATTTTGAGGTTAGTTTTTATTTATTAAGTCCATTCCTGCGATTTTTTATAATTATTTTAGCAGAATACCTACGATAGGTTTATATTTTTTACAAATTGTTTAAGAACATACGAGAATGTCAAACTTTCTTACAAAAACCTTTTGACCTTCGTTTAGACAGCTACCTACCTCAATTATATAAGTAAGCATTGTTATAAAATGGTACGCGAGCTCAAAATTTTTTTTTATATATGAGTACAAAAATGTATAACTTTTCTTTCAGAACCCGGCAACGCGTCTCGCTGAAAATAATCCCGAGATTGACCTCCATCTGGTTGACGTTAAACGCGAGTTCGCTGCAGACGCAAAACACCATGATGAAGATCCAACACCTGGATGTTCGCATTCAGATAACGGACCAGTACAGCAGGTAATTGTATATTATGCGATATTTTCTTCCATCGGCTATGTATCCTATCACAGCTTTGTGACTAAATTTAAATAGGTAGATATTTTCCTCGTCTCGGTTGTACACGCTTCCTACAACTATTTCACTTACCAATGTATTTGGTTTAATGTGAGTGGGCGCATTGACCTACAGTATTTGAATGTGATGTCTGTCGCTGATGATGACCAATCGATCTCTTCTTTCAGAAAGTACTTCTGTCATAACATTATTGTTTGTAGGTACCTAGGTAGCAGAAGACGTCACATGCTAGCATGGCGACAAAGTAAGTCTGTGGATTCGTCATTCTGCAGAATATTTTGAATGCTCTAATTTCAATGAATTTTAACAGTTTATACGTGTGCGTTTACTTTCCTTGCGATATTGCATCCATACATAATATTGTGAACAGGCCAGCGCCATCTTAAGATACAGAGCTTGAGCATATCTGTACACATTTGTACATATTTGTACACGCATCTCTCAAACGAGTGATCCCACTGCTCAGCTGTCAAAATCAGATTTCAGATTGCCTCCAAAACAACATAATTATAAGGTGTTTCTCGTTTCGTATTGAATTATTATAAAAAAATCGCAAATCAGATTTATAACCTATCATTGTTTTTGTTATAAATATACATTCCTGTTATTCATCAGTTATCAAAGTCAATCTATTTCTTCGTGCAAAAAACGGTGGTAACATCGATTTCCGAAAAATGTCTTCTTTAGCATTGAGCTATACATTACGTTTGTGGAAGATGCGTTAATGTTAGTGTAGTAATTATGAAGTACCCCATCTATCAAAATCAATCCAATCCCATTTTCAAGGCAGCTGCGAACCTGCAGACAATAGATTAGGGATGGGCATACACGAGGTCAACGAGAACCACATTCTCGATTTTCATAATTATATACTTTACCACACTATTCACGTTCTCACATATATCGAGTAGGTTTATAGAACGTCTTAAGAGACCTTACAATAGTTATTTGTACACGATGGAATTAATGATCTGAAAAAACACGGTTTCTGATAGAAAACGCGTTTTAGAAAATGATATAAGTTACTATTCATAATTATGATTATGTCAAGCTTTTTAAGATTGTGCTTGATTTAAATTGAAGTATGTTCGGGACTCCAAAAATCGAAGTAAAAACAAAGCTTATGTAGGTACCAATTTACACCACCCAGTACCACAATCGGTTTTAATCGATCGATCACTCCGCGCAACGCCGACTCAAGTACAAGCCTAAGCATTCGGAAACTTTCCGACAACGAGTGGTCTTACCTCTCCTGGGCCTCCCACTGCTGACCAATCATTATTCTATAACAGTGATGGTGAACCTATGGCACGCGAATGTTTTATATTGAAGAGAAAAAAATATTACCTAATATAATAATAAAGAAAAATCCAAAAAAGTGATACAAATACACTATTAAAAAATAATGACAACATAGCTATGCGTATTTTATAGAATTTTTAATACTATTTTTACCAGTGGTATTTACCAATCGATGCGCAAACGGAACCGACGAAACTCGTGCATAAATGACAGATCGTATTATATACAAATTAATAATAGGCAAATTCTCTTCAAGAATTTACGTTTATCGTAAATATATAATTGAACAAATCGCTCCTAATGCTTTATGCGTGACACGTAATATTATCGCACTCACCTCATCAGGCGGCGGTGGAAACCGCTCCGCGAACTTCTGATTTTGATCGATTTACAATGCTTGAGACCTCTGTAGCGAGAGAATGCCTCATCTGATCGCAGCGAATTCTAGTGTCATTTTGTGTGTAAAAAACCAAGCTAAGTAAAACAGTAATAAACAATTTAAATGGTACCAACACAAATGCCTGTACCAAATTAGAAGCAAAAACTTGGTGGAGCTAGTAGTAGTAATTCTGAAATCTATAAAAGAAGCGTGGTTAAAATACTCCCACGACCTTTTTGAAAAATTTGAAAACAAGCAAAAATAATATATTCAAATAATAAAAGATATGCATTCGTCTAGATACACGGTGAAAGATAGAATCTCTCATTGTAATATTTAAACCTTTTTTAATAGAATTTTAATAGGATATATATTTTTACATGTAATAGGTATTATTTTATTTTTGATTGTGATCCGCTCTATGAAAAATCTCGTTAATGAAAGTATATTCACTAAATCTCCATAATTCGCCGGAAGTATTTTGTGCATGTTTAGAATCGCTACGACTGACATGGTGCATAATGGGAACAATGACCCATATTCTCAATGACCAAAATCAAATTCTTCAATGACCAAAATTCTGATAATTTATTCATACTTTTAAATGTATTTTTAGATTATCGCTAGAAGCACTGTTCCGGCCAATGTTGCGAGCCTCATATCGTCCTGGGACGTGACTGAAGCACAAGCGTCTAGCAAAGACCTACACATTGAGGAACAAGATATTAAGCAAGAACTCAAGGAATATATAGAAAGGTTCAAAGATGTCGATTGTCGCAATATTAAACGTGATATTTTTCAATCTAATAATATGTTAAACACAGAATTATTAGTGGCTGTTATACAACTGGAAAAAAAATCATTTCATAAAGAAAATTTTGTGTGCAGTATCTGTTTTGATTTTTTTTCATCGTTCGACCTAATGTTGCATCACAAAGCGATACACAAAAACCCAATTGCGAAAACGATTGATTCCGTTGCAAGGCTGGTTAAATGTGACGATAGTCATTTTTCAAGATGTCGTCCTGGTCACGTCATGAAGTCACTAAAAATGACTTATTCTGGTGAAAAGCCATTTAACTGTAATAAATGCAATTACTCATGCAAACAATATAGTCACATGAAAACACACAAAATGACACATTCTTGTGACAAGCTATTTAAATGTGATATATGCAATTACTCGTGCAGATATTCAGGTAACTTGAAAAGACACGAAATGAGTCATTCTGGTGAAAAGCCATTTAAATGTGATAAATGCAACTATTCATGCAAACGATCAGATGTCATGAAAACACATATAATGAGTCATTCTGGGGAAAAACCCTTTAAATGTGATAAATGCAATTACTCATGCAGACGTTCAAGTTACATGAAAACACACAAAATGACTCATTCTGGTGAAAAGCCATTTAACTGTGATAAATGTAATTCTCACTCATGCAGACAGTCAGGTACCATGAAAATACATAAAATGACTCATTCGGGCGAAACGCCATTTAAATGTGTTATATGCAATTACTCGTGCACGACTTCTGGTACCATGAAAATACATAAAATGACTCATTCCGGTGAAAAGCCATTTACATGTGTCAAGTGCAAATACTCATGCAGACGTTCAAGTGACATGAAAACACACAAAATGACTCATTCTGGTGAAAAGCCATTTAACTGTGATAAATGCAATTACTCATGCACGACGTCAGGTAACATGATAAAACATAAAATGACTCATTCGGGCAAAACGCCATTTAAATGTGATAAATGCAATTACTCATGCAGACAGTCAGGTCACATGAAAACACACAAAATGACCCATTCTGGTGAAAAGCCATTTAAATGTGATGAATGCAATTACTCATGCACGACGTCTGGTAGCATGAAAAGACACATACTGGCGAAAAGTCATAATGTGATCAATGTAATTACTCATGTATAACGTTTAGTAGCATGAAAATACACAAAAAGACTCATTTTGGTGATAAGCTTTTTAAATGTGATTTATGTAATATTTACTCATGCATTTGATCTGGTGGCATGAAATGGCATAAAAAGACTCATTCTGGTGAGAAGCCATTTAAATCTCATATTTATGTAATTACTCACGCACAACGTCCAGTGTTTTAATATCGTAAAAATTGACTCATTCTGTTGAAAAGCCATTTTAATGAGATAAGTGTAGTTACGCATCCACAACGTTTGGTAGCATGAAATTGCATAAAAGAACTAATTCTAGTGAAAAGTCATTCACATAATTTTTATGATAAATGCAATTACCCATGCATATATTTTAATAAGATGAAATTAAATGATGGACCCATTCCGGTAAAAAGCCAATTCGTGTAAATTCTTATACGCATGCAAATTGTCTGTAAAAACTCTAAAATTAAAGACACTGGCTTTGCTTTTCAGTGAACTGTATACTGTGAAGGAATGATTTGAATGTAGGGAGGGGAGGATATGTCTAGGATGCCAGGCACTGACCTTTTATGCTATTGAGGTTTGCTCCATGGCCTGGTTGTCAATCCAGGTCGTAATATCAGTCTCGTTCGGTATTGTTCATTGGGTCATCCGGTGCGTGAACTTGACGTTTTAGTTTAGGTAAGTGTTTATATGCGCACAGTTGATGAATGACTGACCGTTATTTGTTGCGCCAGGCAAGGGTCAAATTGTCAGGTGGGTAGAAATTTATCCGTTGTATTAGGGCCATCCTAATTGGCGTATTCAGACAAGGCCATTTGAGTATGATATAATTACTCATGCATAACTTCTGGTAGCATATTTCACAACAACGTATTTATTTATACATTATTTCAATATAATATATTATACCAATAAAGGCATTGGCTACCCGTTCACTACTTAGCTAGGATAAAGTATCTGTAGTAAAGACTTTGAAATAATGGTCAGTCGAGAAGGGACCGAACGTGCGTACGTCATTTTTATCATCAACCGATAACGTAAACAATTAATATTTTTGTAGCCCATTCTATAGCGACATAATATTATTATGTAACCGTATGTAATAATATTTTAAACCATACAATATTAATTATTGACTCTGTGCTAAATACAGTTTTTGAAAACTTCAAACCCACTTGCTCTAAGAAATCTCGTTTGTTGTTTGGTGTATTTTGGGTTTGTGTAAGTGGACGTTAAATTGAAGTGTACCAAAATCCACTACCGTAAGCTAGTTTTTTTTTTTGTTAAGACATGGGCCTCCAACAGATTTTGTTTTTACGAGAAATGGGTGTCAGCCACTTGCTCAACCTATTAAGTCCATACTCTGACCCTACAAAAATTGAAAAATAATATGTGTACATGCCAGACTAAGGATTTGAACTTGGGACTGCCGACGCTTAAGCTGCGCGTCCATCGTGGGTGTTAGCTAGTTCATAGCTTTGTTTGGGCGATCCGGCAATATGTTGGACACTCTTTCATTCATATTTATTTATTTTAGTTGAATTAAAAATACATACCACTCGTGTCACGTTGTTTGTTATTTTTTTTTAAATTGTTATGCTCTGCTCAAACAAAACTATAATAGTAACAAATATTATTCTATCTATAAAATATCTTATTTTACGTATGAATATGGCATAATTTTAGAAAATTTATATTATATGAGTATTGTTTGACAAAGTATATTCTGTTTTGGTTTGGATTCGCAGGGTGGCGATATACATTTTTTCTATAATTTACAATATTTTAACTGTATTAATTAATAAATATGTATATGAAAACATTGAAAAATAAATATTTTAAGTCTAAAGTAAACTTACAATTGTACAAAAATGTAAATTTGTCAAAGGACCCCATCTTATTATTAGGTTGGTAAAATTTAGGTATTATTAAAATTTAGTTTATTAAGTTTTCTATGTTGCACTTTTTGGCAAATGCATAGTTTTAATTCTTTTTATATTTATTTGATAAAAAACATCGATTTTTATAACAATTTAAATGTGTGCAAGTTTCGTATTTTTGCGTTAGGTGCCTTTACACATCTATTCTGTACACAAGATTGCTATCGGGGGTAGTTTTTCATTTTTATATCGAAGTATTAGAACGTTTTGTAACAATTACAATAAGTTAGCCGTCTAAACAGTCAATACTGGCTATTCCGCTATAAAATTTAAAAAAAGAGAGGTGATGTTAAAACAAAGCACGCATTGTAACAATTACAACCAATTTCTTGTAATTGTTACAATAAGTGCTAATACTTCGATACAAAAAAATTAAAAACTACCCTCGATAGTTATCGATAGCGGCCGACAGTAGTCTTGTGTATAGAATAGATGTGTGTGTGTACAAAAAAATGTACAACTGTCAACGTATTTACGTTTATGCCTGTAAATTGGTGTTATTTAATGTTTTATGCATGCTCTTGTTAATTATTAAAAGTTTGCCTTGTTATGGTAATAATAGTTAGGTATGTCCAAAGAGATTGGAATACAAATAAACTGTCAGCTGACGGAAGTTTTTGTTTTGAATGAATAAACCCAACATTTTCAGCCATTTGAAGGTGGAAAGTACCTCCTGATTATGACGATAGCTTGGTTAAAAACTGTTTTTAGTGACAATATGTATTATATTTTATATATATATAAAGAAAATCGGAAACTTATTTGGCTTTAATCGTTTTTATTCACCCTATCCCATTCATAATAAGTAGCACCGGTTCGCACAAGGAAACTACATCAATATGACGTTCATCATTGTAACCCATATAGTTATTGCCATATTCTGCCGTCAGAGCAAAGAAGATGCAGTAATGAGCCAGAATAGACTATTGACATCTCTTGAATGTATTATTTTTATTGTTTATAATTACTAATGATCTATGTTTTCACGATTTACTATTGTTTATGATAATATATGGCAGGGGTAGCCAACCTTTTGAATACCATGCGTCAATTTTCTTCACAGACGAGTTCATATTATGCGCCATACAACTCAAGTACCTTTTCTATCTTCTTACGTTCACGGTTAGAGCTCGAAAATAGGGATAGGGGTAAGATCTGCTTCGCTTAGGGGAGGAAATGGAATAACTCAATCACGCAATTAAATTTATTTATTTATTCTAGTTTAAAAAACACGTTTATTGGAGCATCAATCGACAATAATCAGAAATGATCTCTTGGACGAGAGGATGATCGCTATCGTGGATCAAGCGTATGGTGCTACAGCAGCTGCCGAAGAGCCTCCTTTGGTGAAGATAATTCTGGACTACAGCTGTTGTTGGATGTGATAAGAGAGAAAGAGCTCTTATCGGGATGGAGCACTGAGAACTTTTGAGCGTTTGGTTTCGCTTGTCTTTCAATGTTTGGTGTTGAATTTGTTACTGAGAGCAGCAGAGAATTCTTCAAATTTGAATCCGTTATTCGCGACCTTGTTTCTCTCTCATACATATTATACACTGTTCACATCCACATCAATAATTGTAATCCACATAATAATTGTAAACTGTCAAACAATGGGACGGGCTGGTGATTAATAAGGCTGTATGACTAGAACTGAGAGCACAATAATGACTCAAATGGAATAGTATAAAATTTAAATCCATTAGAGTTTAAAAGTACATCTATTTTGTTAATCTTTCATTATTATTATATTACCTACTTTACTTAATTATCTAATCTTTTGGTAAATTGCAAGACAGATAATCACTTGACAGCTTTAAGTCTCATGACAACATTGTTTTGCACTATTGTACTGCATCTCCCATGATGCCAATGAACCCACCCATTTTATTGTATTATTATGGGGTCAAATTTATCTAAGAACTAGGTACCTACTGCACAATGATTTGGTTAAGTATATTTTAAAAAGTGTTATTTTTCTTATTTCATTAGGTATCTCATTAATTTGTTGCGATGCCAAAAGTCACATAGATCGCGAGCTCCGAAATTGTTTAATATGTCATATTGACCGTCTTAAGGCAAGTCTGAACATTGAAAGGCCTAATACAAACGAGGTTCAAGCAACAGGAAGCAAGCACGTCTTGGACATGTATTTTGTCGTGGTTGATTGACCTGGGGTTCCATTTGTTTGGTAGGTAGCTGCTACCTAAAGGTCGATTAATGTCTCTTTTAAAGATGATAAAGGGGCCCTAAGCAAGTCTAAGCGTCCTCCGGATTAGAACCGTTTCCTCGTGTCAAGCCTACCATTAACAATTAGCGAGTGGTGCTAGACTAGTCAATGCGCACCCCAAAGACGTAGACTTTTTCGGTGAAGTGCTATGTATTTTGTATTCGAAATTTTATTTTATTGTTCTGTATAAAATTGTAGGTAATTACTTATAATTATAAATTTTATTTTCCTACTAATACTAATAATAACTTTCTATTCCTTCTCTTCTTCTCTTTTGTGAGGGTAATATTTTGTTATAATGTAGTTCTCATGTTGTGTACGTCTTGAATTTAGATTTTTTATGTCCACAATGTCTTGTTTCTTAAAGAAATATAAATAGGCATAAAATTATATAATTAATTATATAAGTATTTACCTACCTACCTATTTATAATAATTTACAAATAAAAATTTAAGCAATGTCTGTCACTTTTATAAAAATAAGTAGCCTGTGGAAGAAAATATAACTATAATACCTATCAGTTAAATAGTATGTTTGATTACTGCCACTAATTAAAACTATCACATATTATTACCCTAGTATCCCAAAAAAATGACAACACATAATAATCACATAATATTGCAAATTACATTAAAGCACCTCCAATAATAGACTGGGCTAGCCCTACTTATGGCTAATTAGGGGGGGGGTGTTAGTAGCTTGTTTTTAATGACAGTGAGTAAGGTATAAGGCGAAAATAAATAATATTAAATTAAAGAATGGAAACCAAACCTAACCTAACCTAGCAAATAATGCAGTATAATCGGCTATTTTCAAAATTTCTTTGCTTTGGCTTTATGTAAACTGACAATAACTAACTAATGTTTTAGAATAATATGTTTTGAAAGAATATTGTATTTTCCCCATAACGATACCGTCGAACTCTTTTTATTTTCCCCAGAGGGCATAGACAATTATTTTTTTTAATCGAAGTCCTGATGTCTATGCTCGAAACCATAGCGTATTTGCCAGTGTAACACGTTAGCCTGAGGTCGTGAAGCTATTGACAGATTTTAATATCAAATACCGCATAAAATGGAAGAAGAAACCGGTGAATTATCACATGACGAAACTGCGGAGGTAATCAGCGACGGTGCATACCTATCGATTGACGTAAATCACTTCAACAGCAAGGGTCGATTTGACGTGTCAGTCAAACAGGAAAACATCGAGGACCACGATAGTATCCACATAAAAGAGGTAAGCAGATTTCTAATTTGTTTAGGCGAGGGTATTCAAAATTCTGTTTTAAATGCGCAGTAACTAAGCACGACTAATCTACATAGTGAACAACAAATTGAAGACAATATTGTTTTAAAATCGAACGGAACAAACACTATGTAATTATACAAAGCTTTTTCATTCGATTTTACGAAATAAGTATTGCAAAAGTAATCACGGTTCTTGTCTGTTTAGTGGAAGCCAACGGCAAACAAATTTAATGCAAATACCTTCTATATTAACTATACTAGATTAAGGTTAGGTTGGGGTGAATGTTTAAGGCTAAGGCCACATAGTCAAGTGCCTTGCTTGGGAACTACGTGCTAGGTGACATATCCTACTATACTTTACGGACGCCTTTGATTATAGAAAAATATAGATGGAGCTATTGCATGTGTTTGTCCTTCAAAACATGACGAACTTTTTCATGCACTTGCCTCGCCCCCTTCACGCTTCCTCCGCGACCCTTTCCTGGGTTATTCGAAAATATGGGTTACAGTGTGCGTGTCGTAGTGTTGCCAGATATCGAATATTTATTCCAATGTTATAATTTTACAAGTGATGTTTTTATAAATTATATTATGGCAACACTGGCGTGTTGGCGAGTATTTTCCTAACACGCCAAGGTTGAATTGCTTGAGCTTAGACTAAGGCCATCCTCTCACGCAGAAACTAAAATCCGACAAACTGGTTGCTGATGGAATTCATAAACTGGTCAGTGACATGCTTCGCACACCAGTCTACTGAAACCCAATAATCTCATAACCTCAAACTGTCAAGCCCATTGTCTTCCCTACTTCATCCTCAGCTTTTTCCATAATATCTTTACGGGAATATTCTGGCAGCCTGTAATTGTACAGGCAGGAGTATTTCTCTGTGTGCACTGTGCAGTGCAGTGCTCCGCCATCTTTAGATTGCCAGCAATGTTGACTGGCAACTGGGAGACTACATGTCCCTTTTGCCTAAAAAATATGTAATCTTTGGTATCTACAATATTTATTGTGCTAGACCGCCGTATTTGCAGATGAATTGCATTCTGATCGAGTAAATACATACGCACATATATTTTTGAAGTTATACTTCTTTTGGCGCGTTTGGAAAATCAGATCAGAGTTTATTTTTGACGTGTGACATGTAACACATAATTTATTTTATCACACGAAAAAAAACGCACTCGATTGGATTCGTGCCACCGATTGTTCGGTTGTCAGCCGAATGTACTACCTTCACGCCACAGTACGATACTGCAATTGTGATCGATTATACAGTATAATATTATGGTTTAGAAATGTACCGTTACCTAGGCAGCAAATCTATTATTGTCGGCCATTAGCAATTCCTTACCTAAACAAACTTTTAAACGTCACAGTGACAGTTGGTACTTTGAAAATAAAAACAACGATAAATAATTATATAATTTAGTAATGCAACTTAAAATTTATAGAAATAAACTAACGGCGCTTCAAAAAGCGGCCCGTTTTCTTACGTGTGTAATTTAACATGATAATTAAGAGCTAGTCGAAGAATCTAGGTTACCACAAGTTTTGTTTTTGTTTTGTTACGCCAAAGAAGTATAACTTCTATCGTGCGTACACACACCGATTTTTTTTAATTGTCCGACATTGAAATAAATTATATTTCAAATCCTTCTGATGATTAAGCTATTTTTTTTTTAATTTCTCTTTTTTATATTATTTTTATTATTTTTTTTATTTCTATAATATTAGAATTTTAATATAAAATACTAATTTTAATAAAAATTAATATGAAAAAGGTGCATTTTGTTTTTTTTATTAAAACTTTGAAGCCACATCTGGAAGTTTGTTCGTCAAATCTCAAACTATATGGCCGCAACTGCAAAAATCCACAATATAATTTAAAAAAATATATTTATATATTTAGGAACTACAGTAGGATAAAGTACATAAAGTTATTCTAACATGGTACAATTTTCTGCGGTCTACTGCAATTGTAGTAATTATTTTATATTCAAACTCAAATTATTCAATATCATGATAATTGCAGTTACGACGCTATAGATCTCAATGTGCTATATGTTTACAAAAAAGCAGATTGATGTACGCAATGTGCTGCAGTTAGCTAATGCATAGTTTTAATACTTTTTATATTCATTTAAAAAACATCGACTTTAATAACAATATAAATGTGTGCAAGCTTCGTATTTTGCGCTAAGTGCCTTTACACATCTAATCTGTACACAATTTTGCTATCGAGGGTAGTTTTTCATTTTCACATCGAAGCATTAGCATGTTTTGTAACAATTACAATAAGTTAGCCTTCTAAACAGTTAAAACTCTCTATCCCGCTATAAAATTGAATACAGAGAGGTGCTGTTAAAACATAGCACGTATTGTAACAATTACATCCAATTTCTTGTAATTCTGATATCAGTCTAGTGTATAAAATAGATGCACTGCTAGGTAAAGACCTCTAAATTGTATCGTAATACGTGTGACGTCACTAAATACAAAAAAATGTACAACTGTCATCGTATTTTCGTTTATGCCTGTAAAATATTGTTGTTATTTAATGTTCTATGCATGCTCCTCTTAAATATTAAGAGTTTGCCTAGTTATGGTAATAATAGTTATGTACACAGACATTGGACTTGGTTCTGTCTAAATAAAATGTCAGCCGACGGAAGTTTTTGTTTTGGATGAGTTGAATGAGAATGATTTGTAGTCCTTTGAAAAGTGGAAGGTACCAACCTGCTGAGTATGACCATAGCTTGGCTAAAAACTGTATTTAGTGACAATATGTATTATATTTTATATATAAATAAAGAACAATGGAAACTTATTTGGTTTTAATCGTTTTTTTTCGAAACGGAGCAACAGACATTGATCTGAAATGCCGCCTCGATTCCTTCAAAGGAAGATGACGACAGGACAATGAGGCTGTTCAATCCAGCTAAAGCTCTGGGACATAACAGCTTCACGGCGGATATCTGTCTCAATTCATTCTTACAGTGCCTAGCATAGTAGTCGTTCTTTATAATGCTTGTTTGCGAATTGTTCATTTTCCGACAATCTGGAAAGTAGCTAGAGTGGTGGGTATTCCCAAACCGGGAAAGGACTACTTACGCTAACGTCTCGTCATATCGGCCCATCGGATTGCTGCCCGTGTTCGGCAAAGTACTCGAAAAAATATTTATTAATCGAGATTCCTGGAAACTTCAGACTAAACACCTGCTCAACGAATACCAGTACAGTTTTACTTCTCAAAAGAGTATGTTATTTTACAACCTGACACACTGAAACGAATATAAGTCTTTACGCTGGTAACACAAGAATGGAGGGCCAGGCAAGATGGCGGCTTGCGAAGGATATTAGATTGTTTGTTTTGTGTGTGATTGGCGAATTGTGCGGAAATCAATTAAAAGAAACGATTAAGAAAACGAGAGGCTGGTGACACGAGGCTTACGTGTGGAACCACGATCGAGTTCGGACGTGCATAGTGGGCATTTCATAATTTCGGTCCGCTCAACAAGAAATGGCATTCCGACGTGTACATAATAGCAAGGCTAATCATTGCCCGCGTTCGCATGCGGATTCACCTCAGAAACTCGGATAACCGTAAGCTGTATTCGTTCCATTTTTGTATAATTATTTATTAAACCCTTCCACAAGATTGTCAGCGTACCCTGTTTCTCGCTAGATAGTGTTTGATCCGCCGTGTAGATTCTTTTGTCATAACATGACAGAAGGGAATTGGAGGGGAAATATATAGGCAGGTGCGCCTGGGTACGGGGATCGTGGAGACGGGAAAGGAATGCGGTAGAACATAAGACTGGGGAAGTATGCAGGGTCGTGGGTGGTTTGACATTACCTCTAAAACCTCAGTTATCTGTCCGGTTACTTTACTCATTGTGTATGTTCCTGTAATAATAGAATACACAAAAAGCAATGAGGTTTGAGCGCCACTCTATGAAATGCATAGAGACAATGATAAGGGTAATTAAAATAAAACGCGTGTAAAGAATTTGAACAGAAGTATAATTAAGATATAAAATTTGTTTGCGGGCGAAAGTGTATAAAGGTGAATAATAATGTAGTCAATTACGAGCGCCTAACGCAGAATAATATTGAGACAATTTAGAATACAAATAAAATGCTAGATCAGTGGACTGTAACGTGATGAAATAACAATAAATACTAATACAAATATGCTCTTCAGCTTCTTCGCCGTCCTCGATTGTGTCGGGTCCATGAGCTTCCTTCGATCTCTTGGCCTGAGGGAGACGTCCTTCGGTTGGCCATAATCAACGTCTCCAAAACGTCATGAAATCAAGGCCATCTGCCCCGGTTCCATTGGCTCGGAACTTAAGAGAGACGTCTGCTTCGTTCGAACGATAAAAACTGAGAGACTGAATCCTGCCTCGCCTTCATGTTAAAAAGCCGCTTTTGCTTCTTTAGCGCCGGAAATAGTTTAACGTACTGTCTTGAAACTATCGTCGTGCGCATGCGTACTCAAGTCGTTCTTTGCGTTTCGTTGCCATATGAATAAAGTGTGTCATGTGTAAATAACATGACAAGTACTGAATACGCGCCTTATGCAGCAATTAATAGACTCAGGGGAGCTAACCGCGATGGTCAATTCGTAGTGGCGGTGTCACTTGATATCAAAGGCGCGTTTGAAAACGTATGGTGGCCATATCTTCTTCAACAGTTAAAATCTAAAAATTGTCCCGCTAACATTTTCAGGTTCATCAAAAACTATCTACCTGACCGAGAAGTTTTCGTTGAATATGCTGGAGCCATAGAGACCAAAGACCAAAGACATACCAAAGAGACATCAAAGGGATGCATACAAGGTTCGTCTTGCAGCCCTGTCCTGTGGAATATAGTTCTCGACGATCTTCTCTCTATGCTGTTTCCTGAAGGTGTACACGCACAGGCCTTTGCTGATGATGTATTGCTGATTGTGGAATCCAAAGAACTTGGTTCTCTAGAAACCATAACTTACAGCGTGTTGGAGAGCGTCGAGGCCCGGGAAAGGAAAGTCAAACTGTGTTTCTCCGCGGAGAAAATGAAGGCCTTATTCTTTTTTTTTTTTTATAATAACCATACCCTTGCTTTTTCGTACAAGGTGGTTGGGTGGGTTAGTTGCATTGATGTGGGGCTAATTAGGTGCCTCCATTTATATCTTTAATTTTCTTTATGGCCAGGATTAAATATTTTGTGTAGTGTTCTTGTGTTGTTCTATTGCTTAGTGCTTCGTGAGGCTTTTGGAGGTCAATTTCGTGATTATGTTGTCTACATCGAGTCCTGAGAGTCCATCGCTCCCTTTCTAGTATAGGGCAGTCGTTGATGACATGCCATACAGTTTGAGATGTGTTGCCGTCACATGGACAACAGTCGTCATCCCTCAATTTAAATCTTTTTAGATAAGCTCGCACCGATCCGTGGCCTGTTAGTATCTGTGTGAGTTCGTGTGATATTTTTAAGTTCCTGGCAAGAGTGATGGCACAGTTTATGTTTGGAATAAATTTCTGCGTTATTGATCCTGTGGCGGATGTTGTGTATCTGTGGTTCCATAGCTCTATGGTATCTTCGTTTAGTTTTTGTTTTGCGTAACTCAGAGGGAAGTGTGTATAGGTTAAAGGTCTTTTGTCTGTTGTGGCTTGTTTGGCGTATTTATCAGCTTCCTCGTTTTCGGCTATCCCTGTGTGACTTCTTATCCAGAAGAATCTGGGGTTTGTTCCTATCATTCGAAGCTGTGTTGACAGTGTTAAAATGTCTCTTACAAGTGGGTGTGTCGATGATGGGTTTTGGAGAGCTACCAGACTGGATTGGCTATCTGAGAATATGTTTACATAGTCGTGTCTGTGGAACTTTAATCTTTTGAGTGTCCATTCGAGAGATTCTTTGATAGCAAATATTTCTGCTTGGAAAACAGTGCAGTAGCTTTCGAGCTTAAATTTTCGGAGGATTATTAATGTTCCATTTTCGTAGGCTACAAAAGCTGCCCCTACTTTGTTATCGATTAGACTGCCATCTGTGTAGATCTCCAATCCTGTGATGTGGTATTTTGTTTTAGTGTCTTTGTCGACTGTTCCTATGTGTTCTATATTTTCTAGATGTCTGTTACCAGGATGTGGAAGTTGTGTGTAGTGTATTTTGTTTTCGTATGTTCTGTCTGTAGGTAAGTGTCGGGGAAGTATGTGGCTTGTTTTAACTTGGTATATTCCTGTAAGTTCTTGTATTTTTATATCTATTGGCGCTATTCCTGCCAGGACTTGTGCTGACGTTAGCGATATTGTGCGATATCCCTTGCAAATTGATATTGCGAAAGGTCTTTGCGCGGAATTCAGTCTTTTTTGGATCGACTTTCTGTGAGTTGCTTTATTCCAGACCGATGCCGCGTAAGTTAAGGTTGGCTCCACAGCTCCATGATATATAATTTTTAAAACTTCAGGAGACGCCCCCCAAGTGGCTCTTGCTGTTTTTAAAAAGAATTTTCCCATTTGAGCTGCTTTCTTACATATGTAGTCGACGTGTTTCGCCCAATTGATGTGCCTGTCTAGTATTATGCCAAGAATTTTAAAGGAATCGACCAACTCTTTCGGTTTTCCTTTCCACTGGATTTCTGGTGTTCGTATTTTCCTTTTGTTGATAAACATTATATTTGTCTTAATATCTGAGAAGGTTAGTTTTACGTCTTCACCCCATGAGTTTACTTTTTGAAGCACGCTATTGGTTTTTAATTCCAGTTCGTCGGTGTCTTTTGCTGCTATCAATATTAACACATCGTCAGCAAAGGCTTGTATGTGTGTATTGTGGGGTAAGAGTATTGTTAATAGACTGTCTAAGGCGATATTCCATAGTGTTGGGCCTTATTCTTTACTAGGAGGCGCGTCTCTCCGCCTTCGCTGGTGATGAATGGGTAACCTCTATCTTTTTCTAAGGATTTTAAACTTTAAGGGGTAGTAATCGATGACAAACTAAATTGGTCGAAGCACGCGGACAGCAACTGCAAAAGAGCAGCAATGACTTCGCTCAAATAGCAAGAAAGGTCAAACCCCATTGGGGTATATCTTCTGAAGCTCTTGGAATTCTCTACACTTGTGCTATTGAGCCTATGATCAAGTATGCGGCCAGCATATGGTATGAAGCTGCCAAACGGAAAAAACAGCAAAAAAACTCAATACGGTTCAGCGTGCACTAGCGATACGAATATGCATAGTTTACCGCACGGCTTCACTAAATATCAATGCATGCTCTAGCAGGAGCATCTAGCTCAAGATTTACGTTTAAAACAAGTCGCTCTCACTAACAGAGCTAAGGGCAAGGAGGGCCTCGCAGGTTTTCTGCCAGACGATAGGCTTTAGGAAAAACCGATGAACTATAGAAAGCTGCCACACCCAGCTAGACTATTTTCTGAAGTGTTTTCTTAACCTGCAACGTTGGAAAGCAACGAATGCAATAACATGCCGATTTTCACGATGGGAGCAAAATTGATGGAGGTACTGGAGCAGGGTTTATGGCATACATTAATGGCGGTGAGATAGCGGCTCGTAAGTACCGCCTCGCTAGCTATTGTACGGTAATGCAGGCCGAACTCTATGTCATCTAACTCACACTAGAGTGGGCAGGCTCAGATCCAATAAAACGAAAGTTCACCGAAAACCATAGTATTTGTATTTATTCGGACACCAAAAGCTCAATCCAAGCAATTGGAGATCTTTTGTCTACTAATTCGATTGCCTTTTCTATTCACAGCGAGTCCGCAATACAGAGACGGCAGCACCCCCAGGTGCACTTCAAGTGTATAAGGGGACACACCGGGATAGAAGAAAATGAATGAGCTGACAAATTGGCTCGGCATGGTGCCTCTGAACCCAAGACCGCGATAGCTTATGACGAATTTCCTCTGAGCTACGCGAAAATTACAATTTCAGATAAGGTGAAACACGAATGGAACTCACGATACATAAACTCATCGACAAGGGAGTTGACCCGAAAGTTTTTACCTTCGATTCCAGCAGCACGAGACGTCAGGGTGCATAAGGGGCTGTGTTTTGAGATGACTCAGATTCTTACAGGCTACGGAGTCATGCGATCTCAGGTATCTGCACCGGTTAAAAATAAAATCTTATGGAAAGTGTCCAAGCGACCAGGACGTCCTACATTTACTCCTAGATTGTCAAAGTTTTAGCAAGGAGCGGCACAACCTGAACTGTTTATTACAGATGGCAAAAGCGGACATTCGAGACCTTCCGGAGACCGTGACAAACGAGATGCCCTTTTAATTTCTCTATTGATGTAATAAAAAGGATAAAAACAATAAATGGCGACATGTAACGATGATTCATGCCTTTCAGATCCAGAGAATGCAATCGTATAAGATAGGATAAGTATATGCTCAGAATAACAGTCATATGCGACATTTCTTTTACCACGGGAAAAAACTCGGCTACAAATCGCAGTCCTCAGTTCCCAATGAATAAGACAAAATATTCATCAGCATCACCACCGCCGTGCGCTACAAAGCATTTCCCAGGGCTTTTGCAAGGTGGTTTCATAGGCCCTGGCCGAATTCAAATTAGCAATATCCGATGCGGGTAGAATAATAGTTTTCAATAAGGCATATGCTCTCAGCCGGCACAATTTTCATTTGACTAGCATCAAGTAGAGTAGTTTGCGTGCCAAAGTCCTTAAGAAACCTCGATAGTAAATGCGAGGTATCCATAAAGGCATCTTGAAAAAAAAGTGTTACACCCGATAATCTACCTAAAAATTAATTAGGTATATAATATTCCTATATATATTATTGGTTAATTTAATAAAACGGAATTTTTTTAGTGCTTTATCAACTTCCGCCTCAAAGAGACAATTCGAAAGTTGATAATGTCTTTCTGAAGCAGACGAAACCGGTCCAAATTTATTAAAAAGTAAAAGTAAAATTAGTACTTATAATTTTTCGATTTATTAAATCAATAATACAATGGAGTTCCGCCATTTATAAACAGTAAACACATTAAAAGAAATTCCAATATATAATTGACATAATTCAATATGTTTAAATTGTTTTCCCTTGTTAGCTAGACACGACACTGCGCCTTCAAGAATACATTGATATAATAGTATTTTTTGATTGCGAACTATGTCGTCACAATCACAAAATAAAAGAAGGAGTATTCTAAATGGGATTTAGAATTAGAGTATAAAGTATAAAGTAAAAGCGAGCATGAGACATAAGCAAGGGCCATGAGTTACCGGCATCCTTTTCAAGCTGAACAATAATTACTTCCGTAACCTCGCAACTGACAACTGTAAAAATGAATTAGAAAAACAAAGGATTACACGGCTGAAGGCACGTGCAGTCTATGGTTAAAGATGTACCTGGGCGCCACACGGTCTTGCAACCGTGGAAGATTATAATTATTAACAGTGTGGAAGAAAGGGGGAATAATAAATGAAAGAGCAATTTATGTACTTGACCGAAACTATATTATAGCAAAAACAAGAATATTACATTAAAAGGTTATTAAGGAAATACTATAATATAGGCACGCAGCTAAGTTTTAAACGAAACATTGGAAGAGTAGTGAATCAAATAATAATAGTTTTAAAATACCAAACTTGGAACGAAACAGAGGCTTCCAGCACTGCGGCTGCGATCGTGCTCTTTTAAGTAACGTCCATTATAAAGGTTAGGTAAAACCAAAGCAGAGCACGACTATACTGGATGAGAGACATAATCAAAAAGCCTCGTTGCTTCTTTCGCACCTCGCGACGTCCGTTGCGGCCGGAAATTCTAACAGCGACATCTGTGCAATCGCGTACGCTTCATGACGTGACCATAAATATTCGACGGGGTTGCCAGAGGTATGAATGTTAGTTATGGTCATTTTGAACATAACAACATGTCGCTCTGAAGTCTCTAAGCATAATTACAAACCACACGAACATTTCGTAGGTCTCTAGTGTGCACTCCATAGATAGATGGTATGTAACTACTTTCCAGGAAGCCAGAATCTATTTGGCTGGAAGCTTGTTGAAGTTTTTTTCTCGAAACCCAGTAAAGCTACCTTTAGCCTACTCGGTACCTAGTTTTTTTATTGTCACGTGCATTCTCCAAACATTATTAATCCAGTGGGCTTAAAGGTGTACCTGTGGGCATTCAGTGCTCCGCTCTTTGGGTACCACTGTAGGACGCCATTTGTCCAGCGGTTGTCCACTCACTGACAAGACATCTCTAGTCTATTTCCATTTCATCTGTTTAGCGAGCTCGATCACATCGCGTTTTTTTGTGTGCTTCCTTGTCCATTAGTTTTTTTTTGCAATCTTTACCGTTGTGCCCAAGAAGCACCTTTTCATGTCAAGTTGCGCAAGCTATTCATTTTTTAAATTTTATCTTACATTAAGAGTTCATGTTTCAGACACTTACGTGAGCGTTGGTAGCACGCATGGGTTGAACACTTTACGCAGACACAATGTGAGAGAATGCTTATTTATATTTTTTTAAAAAGGTTATTCACCAACATGTCTCGATTCATGTTTTATAAGATGACAAAGTTGCAAGCATCTATATGAACATACATTGCATTAATAAGGTTTTTCACCGGTATGTGTCATTTTATGTTTTTTAAGATGACCAGATGCCGAGGATCTATATGAACATATATTGCATTTATAAGGTTTTTCACCGGTATGTTTCATTTTATGTCTTTTAAGACTACCAGATGTTGAGGATCTATATGGACATTCATTGCATTTATAAGGTTTTTCACCAGTATGGGTCATTATATGGTTTTTAAGATTACTAGATGTCGTACATATAAATGAACATAGTTTGCATTTATAAGGTTTTTCATTAGTATGTGTCATTTTATGTGTTTTAAGATAACTAGATTTCAAGCACCTATACGAACATACATTGCATTTATAAGGTTTTTCACCGGTATGTGTCATTTTATGTTTTTTAAGACGACCAGATGTCGAGGATCTATATGAACATACATTGCATTTATAAGGTTTTTCACCAGTATGGTTCATTATATGGTCTTTAAGATTACTAGATGTCGTACATCTATATGAACATAGTTTGCATTTATAAGGTTTTTCACCAGTATGTGTCATTTTATGTCTTTTAAGATGACAAGATGTCGAGCATCTATATGAGCATACATTGCATTTATGAGGTTTTTCACCAGTAATTGTCTTTGAATGTACTTTGACATTACTATGTTGCGAGACTAATACGCTCTGATTTTGATCAGGAATCACGTCCATGTGCACCATTTTGTGAGTTTTTAGAGCATTTTCGCATTCGAAAACTGCGTTACAAATGCAGCAAATCAAATTTCGTGAGAAATGGTTTACTCTTCTAAGAATAAGTCGGAGTTCTAAGATTTCTTGTTTAATGCTATTCTCATCTATCGTCACTTCTGAATACTGTATTTTTCTATCCTGGATGCCATCACCTGAGGATTGTTGACTCTCAACTGTATCGTGATGCTTCGTGAAAAATCCCTTGGTAGAAACCTAGAAAAATCGTAGTAATCGATATCAATATTATAAATTATAATCAGTTATAATATTCAATTTGTTTTTTTGACGCTTTTGTTTTTCAGCACTTTCTGACAATATTAAAGAGCGAAGTGAGAGTGAAATATTGTTACGGAAAGATCCATAAGTGGGTCAAAACAATGCACTTATATGTATGTATACATCATCTTCGAGAACAATAATTATATGTTGTTCTGTTTTAGTGTGTCGTTGGAGAGTGTGCACAGGTGCCTGCCATGCTGAAAGGCAGAGCTAGAAAATTATATTCAAAATTCATCAAGCAACCTCGATCATTGAAAGTATTTTAATATTACATAAATCAGATTAAATAGATTATTAAAGACAGGTACTATTCCGTATGGGAGAAAATGTGGCCAATAATTCCCAGTAGAAACCTTTACTGTTGGTTTCAATATATCGTAAATTTTGAAAATGATTCTTTAAAATATTATCACTATTATTAATGTGCAAATAAATTAATAACGCTTGGCTTGACCACTTTTGCGGCACACTTTGCTTTTGTCTAAAGTTATTGGTTGTTTAACGATAATGAGTTATTTTAACACAAATTTCCATTACCTTTTATTTGTCTAGTCTGCCAGAGATTAGGGTAAGGGGTACAATCACTTATCCACACTAAAAATATACGCTGCATGCAAGCATGCAATAACAACAACCTTGTACGAAAAAGAAAGGACATGATTATTAATAAAAAAATGCATTTAGCAATGACGCTCATTTTTGCTTAAAAGGTGTGTTAATAAGGAAAATTTCCTACACGGAAAAATACCAATCCAGAAGACTTCCTATAATTCATTACATCCACAAAAATGCATCATTTGGTGCGGGTAACATGCTGGTGGCATCGCCGCACAATTCTTCAAAAGTGGGGCCAAAGCTCACGTAGGTTAATGGATATCCTTGTCGAGCCATGATTATTATTTTGTTTTAAATATGGAATCATTCGAAAGAACAGTGATTTCAACAGGAAGTGCCATATAGCTACTGCTACTATCGCTTTATTTGAATCAAGATTTGCATATAAATTGATTTTGAGAAATGGATTCGTGAAGTCAGCAGCATTTAATGCCTAAGAACCTAACATTTCCCGTACAATAAGACCAGCAGTGCTTTAACAAAAGTAGTCCGAACTGGGCGCCCTGAATTTGACGTCAGCCTATCGGACAAAGCCGCATTTGTTTTTAAACATACCTGGTCTAATGGCTTGTATTGAAGATTAGAGCAGCCAGGTTCAGTTAATTTATCATTGATTTGTTGAATTGTATTCTCAACTAATTCTTCTTTGATGATGGCTGCCTCATCATTATTCTCATACTTAATATTAATCAGACCGTTTTCGCGCTTCTGAAAATAACATTATAAATATTAAGTAATAGTATCATCATTACGATAAGCCAAAGAAGGTCTCCCAGAGCTCTTTCTTCAATAATTGGTCGCCAATATTTGACTTTATTTGGCAGGTGAATGTATAATCACCGAACGACATTCCAATGTTATGGGCAATCCGACAAAATAGTGCACACTTTTTCGATTATACTTATTTGTTTTAGTTGAATTAGGAGTACATTTCACAGATGGCTTTAAAATTAATTAAGCCTTGCCTTTACCAAATCATAACTAGGTAATAAAAAATATTCTTCGATCTATAAAATAGGTATCCAAAGATCTGTATGATTTAATAACATGATTTTAGATATTTTCTAGATATACGAATAATTTTGGACTATTATTTATCATTGGCTTCGCGGGGTTTTGTTGAATTTTAAAAACTAACCAACACATCAGTAAATTATGGTCACCTTAATCTAATGAAAACAAATATGTATGACTGACAAAATTTTGTGTGTACTATTTATGTTGCATATTAGCATATATAATACATTATATACCGAACAACAATAATCAAATGAGCATGTATATTATATGAGTTACCTGTGAATCACTTGCAAACGTCGACGCATCAAACTGTTCATACAAGTGACTGCTTTGGTCGCATGGAAAAGCCACTTCATCGAAAGTCAACGACGCATCGTGCATACGTTTATGGCACTTTAAAATGTGCGCTGATGAAAAAAAATTACAACACACGTTGCAAACAAAATTTCTAACAAAAAATGAAGCTCTGTTCAACCTCAGATGGACTTCTTTCGCAGACGCAATCGCTATTTCCTTTTTGATGGCCATTTCTTGCACTTCAATTTCACCAAAAGACTGCAGATTGTCTCTCGAAGATATCAGGTGCAATCATATTACAATCCATGTCGCAGTTTATTAGCGGAGTCTGTTAAGAAATAAAATACAAACATAAATCAATCAAAACATTTATACTAACAATATAAAAAAATCAACCAACATAAAGAATCCAAAGTTTCTGGACTATGACCACCTATAAGGGCAATTTTTGGACAAAACAGTATCGAAGTCATTGTATGAGAAAGTGATTAGAATGTATGAGAAATTTAATTTCTAATTAGATTTCGACAAACGCGTCTGAAAGTGGCGGAGGCTTTTGGGCTTCATAAACTTCGACGGTTAAGGGGGGACATGCTCGTCGATGGTCAAAATTGAGTTTTTATTGTATTTTCAAACCATGATCCTGGACACTCCTTAAACGTTGTAGATAATCTATTTATATAATTTTGAAGCCTTATTATCCTTTATAGTTATTTTAAACATTTGATGACTGCCTGAAGTATTTTTGTTACATAAAATAGTATTCTTTTAAACCTCTCGCTCTAATGTTTTAGAATATAGTCATATTTCGGTACAGAACTGTGCAGTGGTGTTAAGATTTTTTACATTTCTTAATTTTTAAACGCATTTATAAAACCATTAGTATAATTTATTACGAGATAATTTTTGTAAAATATTCACGATAAAAAATTATTTTGATAATCTCTGTGATCCCAAATTTGACAAGAATTAGGCATTTTATTATTCAAAAAATCGGCAAGATTAACACATTTGAAGATGATTCTAAAGATATTTATTATAAGCTATGTCTTTGACCATTCAAGTGTGATAAAAATCTTATGAATAATGATTGCTTTATAATAATTATTGACCTAAGAATAAGGTAGTGTTTTTTTGAAATACGCCATTTCTTTTGTCATTCCCCAGTGGTTAAGCTACAACATACGGCCGTAGCCATAAAATGACAAACTATAATTAAAGTAGGGAGTAAAATTATGTTAACGCGCGTGTTTGAACATGTACCTAACCGAATTTTTTTTTATTTTTTTTTAAACGGTACATGTTCAAACACGCGCGTCAATATCATTTTACTCTTTACTTCAATTATAGTTTGTCAATTTATGGCTACGGCCGTATGTTGTAGCTTAACCACTGGGGAATGACAAAAGAAATGGCGTATTTCAAAAAAACACTACCTTATTCTTAGGTCAATAATTATTATAAAGCAATCATTATTCATAAGATTTTTATCACACTTGAATGGTCAAAGACATAGCTTATAATAAATATCTTTAGAATCATCTTCAAATGTGTTAATCTTGCCGATTTTTTGAATAATAAAATGCCTAATTCTTGTCAAATTTGGGATCACAGAGATTATCAAAATAATTTTTTATCGTGAATATTTTACAAAAATTATCTCGTAATAAATTATACTAATGGTTTTATAAATGCGTTTAAAAATTAAGAAATGTAAAAAATCTTAACACCACTGCACAGTTATGTACCGAAATATGACTATATTCTAAAACATTAGAGCGAGAGGTTTAAAAGAATACTATTTTATGTAACAAAAATACTTCATGCAGTCATCAAATGTTTAAAATAACTATAAAGGATAATAAGGCTTCAAAAGTATATAAATAGATCATCTACAACGTTTAAGGAGTGTCCAGGATCATGGTTTGAATATACAATAAAAACTCAATTTTGACCTTCGACGAGCATGTCCCCCCTTAAGGCGCTAATTTTGACAGATTAAAAGTAGGAACGTAACGTTGAAAGGCTTTTTATTTATTGTTTTTTTTCATTTACATATTACCGTTGGAAGAAGTGTTGTTTTGTATTTAAATTCTCAATTAAGTATTTATTGTGTTTTGTTATACAGAAACATACATATTTTATTAATATTAGGTTTGTAAAATACATCGGAAGTTCCGTTCACATTTTCGTAGGTACTGAATATAGTAATAACACTATTATGAGGTAAATATTGAAGTAAGTAGCTTCTTTAAGGATTAATTATCTACGTACAACAATCAATCGTTTTAAGAATTCAGCGATAACTAATAAGTACTGATAAAATAATATGTTAATGTCATTACTACATTTTAGGTTATCTTACACGTACCTACCCAAAATGGAAGTCATTCACGCTGAAATTATACTTGTTAAGATTTGGTAACCGGACGGATCCATTCAAAATGACAGACGAGGCGTTTGTGAAACGATTCCGGATATCGAAACCATTGGCAGATATATTCATTAACAGGTTGGAAAATCTAATGTCAACCCCAACTAGCTGTCATGTGAGCATAGACAAAAATATAGCGCAAACTCTTAGCCCGCTTTCAGACGGGATTCCGGTGTCGAGCCACCGGCGTGGCTCGATTCCGCATTTACACATAACTAAATGGGAGCGTTCAGACGGAAGACACCCGTATCGCACTTTTTTTAAGCCACCTGTGTGGCGGAGATTCCGAATTTACACATAACTAAATGGGAGCGTTCAGACGGAAGATACTCGTGTTTATGAGAATCGCACACTTTTCCTTTGCCCGCCACAATGTCAAGCCGCTCGAACTCATTATTATTTGCGAGCACGGTTTTTATTACCTTTTTTTATTCATTGCCTCAGCCGAAACTCCGGCGATCGTAATAATAATATTAATTAATACAAAGACCGCTTTGATGCGGCGACACGTGTGCTATTATTATTATTGAAATTGAATTTTATCATTGACACATAATTAATATTAATAGGCATGTTTTTAAGCTAAATAGGAATTTCTTCAAAATAAAATGCATACATGAAAACAGTTTTTTGCACTGACCAAGATTCTAAAAAAAAAATTTATATTATTCTGTTTTCAATAAAAAGACTACAATTTACAGATGGTGTTGGTGAGAATATTTCTTACGATCGATTTGATGAAATTCATTATTGACAATAGTTTATAATCAAATAGATCAGAGCCCGAGCATCTTCAAAATACCTACTTAACTAGGTATATAAAGAAATAAATACTAACAAGTTTTTCTATCAATGTATTTGCCATACTTTGTCGTGTAATTATTGTTATTGCATTACCTATTGTCTAGTCATTGAACTCCTCGGCGCTACATGAGTGCTATTATTTATTTTGTAAATTTTTATTTATCATTGGCGCATAATTAATATTAATAGGCATGTTTTTTAGCTACATATGAATTTCATCAGAATAAAATGCATGAATGAAAATATTTTTTCTACTGATCAACATTCTGAAAAAAAAAATTATATCATTCTGTTTTCAATAAAAATACTACAATTTACAGATGGTGTGGTAGTTTTTAAAATTCAATGAAACCCTGCGAAAACCAAGCCATAATAAATTATAGTCAAAAAATACTCGTCTATCTAAACATATCTAAAATTATGCGATTAAATTAGGTATATGAACATCACTTTGGATATTTTATAGATAGGATAATATTTTTTTATTATGTTAGGCAGAGTTAAATAAATTTAAAAAATGAACCAACAATATGTGTAATAAGTATGTATTTAGCCGTATCGCCGAAAGTATACCAAAACTATTATGGTTTGGTGCGGGCAGGGTGCAATTGATTTTTATAAACTAACCAACACCATCTGTAAATTGTAGTCTTAGTTCAATAAAAACAAATGCGTATGACCTACTGACTGTAGTGGGTGTAGTCGTTCTTTTCGCTGAATTCTTATCGTCGATTTTTGGTTTTTTAATATTGAGGTTCCAAAATATTACTTAATTGAAAATGGACAAAAAAAAGTATTAGTGCATTTAACTTATACACAAACCTACTCAACACAACACAGCCTAATTTCTCGTTTATCGGTCTTTTGTCTACACCATGGCCCCCACATCCTGAAACGGGCCCTCAGGCTAGTGAATTATTGGCGATTTTAAATACAAGCTATGTCTGCTAAATGCTGTCAAGTATATAGAAAATATATTGCACAATTATAAAAATGTTCATGGCCATTAAGTATATTTTTTTTACTATTACAGCCAATTTATGATGTGTGTTTTTCTCACTTATCTGGTCAACCCGACACGCCGGGCCCCCCACAGTGCCAAGTTCCCTTGCCCCCCCCATGGGTGCGCCACTGGTGGTTATAGTACAAGAGACTTTATGGATACCGAGGAATTTTCTGGTATTAGTATAGTTTAGTATTTGGACAAATTATTGAAGAATAGTCACATTAATACATGTGATCTAATAAGTGAAAAATAACAAGTACATATGTGAGAACTTACTACCAATAGATATAAGTAGTTACCTAAATACCTCCCAGCAGTTTTAAAATAAATCACAGATAAGTGATCTTTTGATGATTATGCCATTGTATTAATTTATTAGTAAATTGGAATTTATCGATGATAATTCTAAACACAATAATAATAGGAATATTTTCGAGCTAAATCCGTAATCATATTTATGAATTTTGATCGTTTAGCCGGTAGCGAATAATTATAGGCGTTGATATTCCGATATATATACCATATAATAATAAGTAATAATATGTATGTTTATACGACATTTCTTAGCGACAGAATGATAAATATTGTTTTTTCAAAAATGTATTCAGTTGAAAATGTCCCTCTGAGGCGGATGAAACCGGTCCTAATTTATTGATTAAAAGTGGAATAAGTATTTTCTCCAACAATTTATTATGACAGCGATCATTATATATTTTCATTGTGGTCCTGATAGGTACCTATCTACGCAAAAACTATTGATAATTATTAAAAAACGTAGGTATTCTAAACCATTTGAATAAATAGTTCACTATTGCATAATAAAATTACCAACAAACAAAAATGAAATCTGATATTTTGCCGCTAACAAAGATGTATGCCGCTTACCTACTATAATAATAATAATGTGTTTTTTTATGAGCTACTGTAATAATAATATGTTTTTTTATTAATTGAAGTGCCGCGTATATGATGAGTCATCCAGATGCAAAACTTGCTAACTGGGTTTGAACAGATTTTTGGCAAAATGATAAAAAAACAAATTTTGACACTTCTTTTACTTAGAAAATTAAAAAAAAAATATTTCGTTGGTACACAAAAGTATTTTGTAATCGGGCCTTAAAATAAATGGATTGTTGCTTTTATTTAATAAAACGCAATTATTTTTTTGTAGTACTTATTCCATTTTTAATCAATATATTAGGACCAGTTTCGTCCGCCTCAGAGGGACATTTTCTGAGGCGGACAAAACGGGTCGTAATCTATTGATTAAAAGTGGAATAAGAACTACAAAAAAATGCATTTTATTAAATAAAAACAATACAATGCAGTTCCACCATGAATTGACAGTTAACAAAATAAAAGAAATTAAATAAATAGATATTATGGTTGAAAATTTGCAAACATGACAGCTCTTCTTGCAAATATGTTCGGTTGCAAATCCTATCATCCAAAATCCAAAATAAAATCTTTTTTACTAAAAGTCTAATAATACTATCGTTTTGTTAATATTAACAAGCATTGGATAAATGATAAAATACAATTGATATACACATGTAGAAAATGATTGTTTTATTACAAAATTTTAATAGTTGGCAATAAAACAATAATAATTCAAATTAAAAACATCATAGGTTCATTAAAATTCTTAAAGATACGTAGGTAGTTATCGCACTAAAAAGAATAAAATTAAAAGTATAATGAACAGTTAGTAGTAGGTGATTAAATAATATATTTAAAAACATAATATTATAGGGGTGGTTCATCTTCATCATCCATGAGTTCGAAATGAGATGCTTCGTTAGATTCTTCACAACTCACTGCTTCCTGTTATTCGAACACCTTCTTATAAAAATCAAGACCTTGATTCTTGGCCCACTCTCCACAAAAATGTAACCTGAGAAGGTTTTTCACGTCCCTGATTTTAGCTTATTTAACTTGTTTTGCAAATGAAAAAATATTTCACGTTTTGCAACCGAGATTATCAGAAATATAGCAGTACCTAATATAGTTTTGATTTCTAGATCAGAAATAAAGTTTGGAAAACCGACTGGATTTTTTAAACATAATTTTATAAGGTTTATACATGGGTTTGCAGCCCATTTCATATATTGTCGTGTAGCCTGAGACGAGTAGAATCCAAGGGTACCAAAACCTCAAAATCGAAAAATTTGGGGATAGCAAGTTTTGCACCGGGACAACTCAATTCAGTGGCTGCTATAGCCACTGCAGTGGCTGCCATAGCCACTGGAATGTCGAGTGGCTGAATTCTTCGGTGGCTCGACACCGGAATCCCGTCTGTGAGAGCTCTTACTCGACCATCAATAATGTCCATTCAGTATTTTTGTTGCATTATTGGACACCGTTGGAAGCACTATACCTCCTTTGAAGATACTGTTGCGTTTTGCTTCTTGTTTGCGTAGGTACCGCTGCGTTAAAAAAATTCCCTTCAGGTGTTGAGCCTTCACGATTGAATATGCACGTCAATGAGATTTGATTTTGTCGCTGCGCTCATGGAGACATCTTTCTAAGTCCGGTTCAGGTCAGGCGAGTAGTTTAGTCGAGTGGCGAGTAATTTAGTAACTAAACGTGTACGAACAGACAAATTGAGTCGAGTACTTTAGTAAAATCATTTAGTCGAGTCAATCCATTTTGTTGTAATTTCTCAGTCGAGTAGCGACCCCACCACCTTTTACTAAATACCTAACAAGTGATGACATCGAATCGAACTCTATGCATAGACAATTTGGGTGTAATCATGGAAGAATACGATCAAAATCGGTTTATTGTTCGCATATGGTTACTAATGCATAATAGGTATCGGTTACTACGCAATAATATACCTACCTAATTCTACTGAACTCCCACTGACTAAAATATTAATATGAACATCGCGCAATATATAAATGCAGAAGAATCTCAGTTTTTCTTAATCCTAAAAATATTATAATGTTCATAGGTAGGTAACGCAATACTATGTTGAGAAAATGACATAGGTACGGAATATAATAAATGACTATCATTTTTAGGTTAGGTCCTGTCTGGAGAGTTATTACTTTGACAGATGTGAGAAGTGGTTTGACGTTTCAGACCAAATCATTTTTGACGGTCAGAAAATGGTTTGCACTTTGCTGATACAGTGAACTAAACGTTAAATCTAAGTGCTCGTCCGTGGTGGTTAGGCGGGCGCGGGGCGGCGGCGGGGCGGGCAACTCAAACGTATGAACACGTCTCGACGTGTCCGTAGACAATGCGCGGGGACGGGTGTTCGCGCGTGTTGTTTTGGCGCGTCTAGCTCAACGCAGGCAAGATCGTACATGCGGCGGGCTCTTCCCATACTGCGCGCATAGAGGTGTCCGCACTGAATGGACGGGCACCGACGCGGGAAACGAGCGAGTTGCGGGTGTCTCAAACCATCATGAGCTTACCGCGTGCGTCTGGTGTATTTATGGTATTATTTTCACAAAGCATAGATAGTGCGAAGTGATGTAAAGTAGGTATACGTTTTATAACGTTGCACTTTTCACTACACTGATACGCCTCTTTGCCTTATTACGTCGCATAAAATTATATCAAATATATATAAAAATTATATATTCACTTGTATTAATATAATATGTAGTACTAAATAAATATATATTATGTAAAAATAATATCTTTAAATTTCAATAATTCTTAACGCACATATAATATTGTATACTTATTTTACTTATAGTTATAAAGGTAGGTACATAAAAAAATGTTTTTTTTTGTCTATAATTATTCAATATTCTTTCTCATTTATCTCTTTATCTAATTTCTCTGTATTTAAATTTTAATATGATTAACTATAATTATTATAATTTATATGGAAACTTTGCTTGTTGCAATATCTTTTTCTAGTCTATTTTATACATATTTGTAGTCTATGTAACTGTTTGTTTTCCTTAATAAAAAAATATAAACATAATAAAAATAAAATATATTAAGTAGGTACATCATTTCCATCCTAGAGCCGGGGTGCAAAGTTATGAAGCGTACATTCTACACCTACATTCACACCATATGAACCGAAAAGTCTTTTTTAAACTTTAACTTACATATTATCCAATATATAATCAAATTATAAAATCGACCAAGGGTACTTGATGGAATTTGAATTTAAATTCATAAATATAAATTTACCAAATAAACAGGAATTAACTGTATCAGATGACAGTGTATATTCACCATTGGTGGTGTTTGAAGATGCCAAAAGGCGATAGTCGGATCGCAAAAAATTACTCAAAAAGAATAGATAAAAACTTAGATCAATTAGAATATACCTAATCAAATATTTTCTCATGTTACTCTTTTTCGAAAAACTTGTCTGGTTGTTCCCGCAGTTTCTTGTATAAGTTATAAAATTCTTCTGCTAAATTAGTGCTTTCCATATTGATTTCATTGGCCCCATATTTTGGTGCAAAGTTTTGCCATTTCAAGTAGGAGTTTTCCAGTAAAAACTTTTCTGTGTTTATGGTTTCCTATCCCTGATTTGACGCTGAACACGACTGGACGCGCGCGGGCTACTACGGACACTCTACCCGTGCCCGTCCCCGCGCCAATTCCGCGTCGAAGACGCCCCATGACTACGGCCAAGCGCTAAAACTATTCCGGCTTACTTATAACGCATGCGCAGTACGCCAGTTTTGACTTGTCAAACTGTTTAGCTGGAACGCCTCAATTTATGTTGTCATGCAGCATGGTAGATAATTTAGTAAAATTTGAGGCTTACAACATGAATTTATTACATAAAGTTTTGACAATAGAATTGGTCTATTTCCACCCCATTTCACAAGTAGGTAGGTATAGCTTCCGTTTATTGTATTTTATGGCTGCAAGTAGTTTTTTGTAGACAATAGGCTTACCTTGTATTACCTACTTACCTAAAAAGAACTCACGGACGATTAATTTCATTTATTCACCATACAATTGATCACAATTTTAGATAATCGTTTTAATTATTGCTTTACATTCGAATGATTGTGATGTATAAATCATCATAAATAAATGCTCATGGTTTTGTTTTAAAATATCAGTGTGAGCTAAAACCACTAAATGAAACAAGTTGGAGCGAATTAATAATGGTGAAATGAGTTTCAAAGATGCATTGCAAATTCAAACCTTCAATATAAGACGGCATCAAGGGAAGAAAACGGCACATATACCTACGTACAATTGAACGTACCTGATGATGTGGCCTGTAATCTGAATATGAACAACCCGGTTGAGGATCTTCATCATATAATGGATGTGAAACATCTTCAATAATCTCGCGCTTGACGACAGCTGGATGATTATCTGTCTCAGATTTTATATTAGAGAGGTCCGCCATATTAAAGTGCTGAAAAAAGCATTATTACATTTTGTAAACACGGTAAAACAGTTTCTTGTCACGTAATCACCATATATCATTGTATAATATTTATATTTAACATGAATTAGTAGATAAACAAACCAACCCTTAAATATCACAGATGTATTGTAGCTGTCAAATTGTATAAACATGTATTTTTTTGAAACAATTAATATCACACTATGTTCCTACATAGTTTGTAAAAAAGCCACAGTTTATAATATAAAACGAATCATTGTTATTCTCAATCTAATGTTATTGTAAAAAAAAATTAGTTTCCAAAAACTAACCTCGAAATTGCAACTTGAAACGACCGCATTGTTTGGATGGATACTCAGCGTGTCAAACAAAGGCTTGCCTTCTATATCGGAGTGTCCTCCATCACATCGTTGCTTTGCATCCATGCTAAGGGTACCTATATATTCCAGAAGCCACGTGTTAAGTGACAGACAGGATCCTTTCAAGGTAATATTAGAAAAGTGTTGCCGCAATACTGAAAAGTATTCCCGTGGAAACTAGGTACCTATAATAAAAATACACACTTGACACGGTGACACAATTATATGTATGTTTTGTTGTGTAACCAAAACAATGGTACGAAAATGATCGTCAGCATTTCATCAATCATAACGAGAACAGCGCATCTCACTATATAATAACTAATAAATCAAATTGGGTTTTTTTCTCCTATACTGTAAACACTGACGATATCTTTTTCGTGACGGCTCCACTCTCTACTAGTCTCCAGCGACAGGGCACACGTTTTAGTTACGATAAAAGTTCTACGTTTAGTCGGTGTTCTTGACATTAGCATCTGTACCATAATAACTACAAAATTCAATACTTACATAATTGTTTATCAGATAATAGCTACACGGAATATTATTAACTGTATTTCGGCAACACTTATATACATCAGAACAGAAAGTTGTCTCTAGCACATTGCATACGATTGTTGATACGCAAACATGGAAGTGAAGCGAGAATGTGATGGAGACCAATCTGGTACTGAAGACAAGTTTGATGTAACAACCAGCCACCAAAACAGCCCTGACACGCGCATCTATATAAAGCAGGAGAACACAGACGATTTCAGTTGTGATTTTGAGGTTAGTTTTTATTTATTAAGTCCTTTCCTGCGATTTTTTATAATCATTTTAGCAGAATACCTTCGATAAGTTTATATTTTTTACAAATTGTTTAAGAACATACGAGGATGTCAAACTTTCTTTCAAAAACCTTTTGACATACATTTAGACAGCTACCTACCTCAATTATATAAATAAGCATTGTTATAAAATAGGTACGCGAGCTCAAAATTGTTTTTTTATATGATTACAAAAATGCATAATGTTTCCTTCAGTATCCAGCAACGCGACTCGCTGAAATTAATCCCGAGATTGACCTCCAGCTGGTTGACGTTAAACGCGAGTTCGTTGCAGATGCAATACACCCTTTCCATGATGAAGATCCAACACCTGGATGTTCGCATTCAGATAACGGACCAGTACAGCAGGTAATTGTATATTATGCGATATTTTCTTCCATCGGCTATGTATCCTATCACAGCTTTGTGACTAAATTTAAATAGGTAGATATTATCCTCGTCTCGGTTATACACGCTTCCTACAACTATTTCACTTACCTATTTATCTGGTGTGGTGTGAGTGGGCGCATTGACCTGCAGTATTTGAATGTGATGTCTGTCACTGATGATGACCAATCGACCTCTTCTTTCAGAAAGTACTTTTGAGATAACATTATTGTTTGTAGGTAGGTAGCAGAAGACGTCACATGCTGGCATGGCGACAAAGTAAGTCTGTGGTTTTGTCATTCCGCAGAATATTTTGAATGATCTAATTTCAATGAACTTTAACAGTTTATACGTGTGCGTACTTTAAAATTACTTGCGATATTGCATCCATACATAATATTGTGAACAGTGCCAGCGCCATCTTAAGATACAAAGCATCAGCATATCTTTTTATACACGCATTTCTCAAACGAATGATCCCACTGTTCAGCTGTCAAAATCAGATTTCAGATTGCCTCCAAAGCAACATAATTATAAGGTCTTTCTCGTTTCGTATTGAATTATTATAAAAAAATCGCAAATCAAATTTATAACCTATCAGTGTTTTTGTTATAAATATACATTCCTGTTATTCGTCAGTTATCAAAGTCAAACTATTTCTTCGTGCAAAAAACGGTGGTAACATCGATTTCCAAAAAATGTCTTATGTAGGTAGCATCGAGCTCATTTATACACTACTGGATTAATCATATGCTTCTTAAAATGACGCCCGATTTTCAGCGACTCGGCCAGTGTTAAAACTTACTGTTTTATTATCAGCGGACTTAACTCGATATAAGCTCACTTAATATTTGTCTCGAAAACGACCTGGCAATAATTATGAGTAAGCCCGATCTAGCTTGCATCTTACTCTAACTAAAGCCTTGTTCGGACTGTGCCAGTGATTTAGTAAAGTGGATAATTTGTTGATTAAAACTTTGATAAATAATGGAAATATTTCACAGAAAACTTGTTGTTATTGAAAGTAGGTAAAGATGTAGGTAGGTACACATTATCCTAGTGTTCATTAGAATAATTATAATTTATAATTATTCATTTATCATTCTGTTTATTTTTTGTAGTCAGTAAGTACAATGGAGCATAAAATCAGGGGCGGATCAAGTCAAATGGCCATACTATTAAATCTTTCTTCTCCCATAGTACTTCTCAAATATTTTTTTACACGCTTTAAAATAGAAAACGATCTTTCACCTGATGCATTGGATAAGGGTAGGTATTGTTAAAAAAATATTTCTACAATTGGGAATGTGCAAAACATTTCTTTGGCGGCTCGACAGATGTCTGATGTGGATTTAATATTGTGCATAAAGTACCTATTTATTACCTAAACAAACTACAAAAATACATAGGTAAGCATACAAAAATTTATGCAACCACAAAAATATAACAGGTAGGTATCATATGTAAATAAGTATTCATCAATAGGAATTTGGAGCATAAATCGATTTAATTCAACAACGCCGTTTTTGCACAGTGTCATTGAATTATTTTTGAAGTTACGATAGACGGCAGCACTCTCGTGTCGCGCGATTGGTGTCCTCTTTGAAATATCCGTCGCTCTCGACGCTCTGTTCATTTTGACGCGTCACTCACTAATGCACTGTGCTCGGACACTTTTCAGATACTAATTCACTAAATCACTCGCCACTCTACTAAATCACTCGGCTGGTACGGACCGGCCTTAATAGTCAGCTCATGACGACTTGCTCTGTTCGCTCAGACATGAATTTTAACTGTAACTTGCAAGCTTTGGGTTGCAGAACCCTGAGGGTCACCATTCCAAGAACGCAAATTTAGTTTTACAGCCAGGGCAATACGGGTGAAATTCAGGAATCCATGTTAACGGTCTTAACGCATTATACCTACAGGGAAATATTATAAGACGATATTCGTAATATCTTCTTCTGCGGTACATTTTTAAAATGACACTTGTATGGGAACTCCTCATCTAGTAGTATATCAATGATTGAGCTATACATTACGTTTATGGAAGATGTGTTAATGTTAGTATAGTAATTATGATGTACCTCATCTATCAAAATCAAACCAGTCCCATTCTCAAGACAGCTGCAAACCAGCAGACAATACATTAGGGATAGGCATACATGAGGTCAACGAGAACCTCATTCTAGATTTTCATAAAGTACCACACCATAGTCACGTTCTCATATATATCGAGTAGGTTTATAGAAAGTGTTAAATGACATTACAATAATCAATTTGTTTCTGATAGGAAACGCGTTTTATAAAATGATATAAGTATCTCTTAATAATTATGATTTGGCAAGCTTTTTAAAATTGTGCTTTATTTAAATTGAAGTATCTTCAGGACTCCAAAAATCGAAGTAAAAACAAAGCTTATGTACCAATTTACACCACCCAGTACCACAGTCGGCTTTAATCGATCGATCAGTCCGCGCAAAGCCGACTCAACAACAAGCCTAAGCATTCGGAAACTTTCCGACAGCGAGTGGTCTTACATCTCTTGCGCCTCCTACTGCTGACCAATCATTATTCTATAACAGTGATGTTGAACCTATGGCACGCGAATGTTTTATATTGAAGAGAAAAAAATATTACCTAATATAATAATAAAGCAACATCCAAAAAAGTGATACAAATAAAAATATAAGTATTTATAATATACACTATTAAAAAATAATTACGACATAGCTATGCGTATTTTATAGAGTTTTTAATACTATTTTTACCAGTGGTATTTACCAATCGATGCGCAAACGGAACCGACGAAACTCGTGCATAAATGACAGATCGTATTGTATACAAATTAATAATAGGCAAATTCTCTTCAAGAATTTATGTTACATGTAAATTTATAATTGAACATATCGCTCTTAATGCTTATGCATGACACATAATATTATCGCACTCGCCTCATCAGGCGGCGTAGGAAGCCGCTCCGCGAACTTCTGATTTTGGTCGATTTACAATGCTTGAGACCACTGTAGCGAGAGAATGCCTCGTCTGATTGCGGCGAATTCAGGTGTCATTTTGTGTGTAAAGAACCAAGCTAAGTAATACAGTAACAAACTATTTCATTGGCACCAACAAAAATGTCTGTACCAAATAAGAAACAAAAACTTGGTGGAGCTAGTAGTAGTAATTCTGACAGACAGTGAAAATGGAAAACTGTTCAGTTATGGGAAATCTATAAAAAAAGCGTGGTTAAAATGCCACCACGACCTTTTTAAAAAATTTGAAAACAAGCAAAAATAACATAATATTCAAATAATAAAGGATATGCATTCGTCTAGAAACACGGTGAAAAATAGAATCTATCATTGTAATATTTAAACTTTTTTTTAATAGATTTCTTAAAAACTTCCTTTTCATTTTTTTCCGTATAAGAAACTGCTCGGCACGTCAGACAACCGAAAGATTATATTTGAAAATTTTTGGCACGCGTGGCTAAGTAAAAAGGTTCGCTAACACCGTGTCTAGGTATAATATTTCTAACTGGATCTCTTATAATGAACTGTTATTTAAAAATCTCATAATTTATTAATACTTTTAAATGTTTTTAAAGATTATCACTAAAGGCACTGTAGCGGCCAATATTGCGAGTCTCATATCGTCCTGGGACGTGACTGAAGCACAAGTGTCTAGCAAAGACCTACACATTGAGGAACAAGATATTAATCAAGAACTAAAAAAATATATAGAAGGGTTCAAAGATGTCGCCTGTCGCAATAGTAAACGTGATATCTGTCAATCGAATAATATGGTAAGAACAGAATTATTGGTGGCTGTTATACAATTAGAAAAAAAAACGTTTCATAAAGAAAATTTTGTGTGCAGTATCTGTTTTGATTTATTTTCATCGTTCGACCTAATGTTGCTTCACAAAGCGATACACAAAACCACAATTGCGAAAACAAACGATTCCGTTGCAAGGCTGGGTAAATGTGACGATGGTTATTTTTCAAGATTTCCTCCTGGTCACGCCATGAAGACACTCAAAATGACTAATTCTGGCGAAAAGCCATTTAATTGTGATACATGCAATTACTCATGCAGACAGTCAAGTGACATGAAAAAACACAGAATGACTCATTCTGGTAAAAAACCATTTAAATGTGATAAGTGCAATTACTCATGCAGACAATCAGGTGACTTGAAAAGACACAAAATGACTCATTCTGGTGAAAAGCCATTTAACTGTGATAAGTGCAATTACTCATGCACGACGTCAAGTAGCATGAAAATACATAAAATGACTCATTCGGGCGAAACGCCATTTAACTGTGATAAATGCAATTACTCATGCACGACGTCAGGTAGCATGAAAATACATAAAATGACTCATTCGGGCGAAACGCCATTTAACTGTGATAAATGCAATTACTCATGCACGATGTCAGGTACCATGAAAATACATAAAATGACTCATTCTGGTGAAAAGCCATTTAAATGTGTCAAGTGCAAATATTCATGCAGACGTTCAAGTGAGATGAAAACACACAAAATGTCTCATTCTGGTGAAAAGCCATTTAACTGTGATAAATGCAATTACTCATGCACGACGTCAGGTAGCATGAAAACACACAAAATGACTCATTCTGGTGAAAAGCCATTTTACTGTGATAAGTGCAATTACTCGTGCACGACGTCTGGTACCATGAAAATACATAAAATGACTCATTCTGGTGAAAAGCCATTTAACTGTGTCAAGTGCAAATACTCGTGCAGACGTTTAGGTGACATGAAAAAACATAAAATGACTCATTCTGGTGAAAAGCCATTTAACTGTGATAAGTGCAATTACTCGTGCACGACGTCTGGTACCATGAAAATACATAAAATGACTCATTCTGGTGAAAAGCCATTTAACTGTGATATATGTAATTACTCATGTAAACAATCTGGTCACTTGAAAACACACAAAATGACTCATTCTGGTGAAAAGCCATTTAAATGTGTCAAGTGCAAATACTCGTGCAGACAGTCATGTGACATGAAAAAACACAGAATGACTCATTCTGGTGAAAAACCATTTAAATGTGATAAGTGCAATTACTCATGCAGACAATCAGGTGACTTGAAAAGACACAAAATGACTCATTCTGGTGAAAAGCCATTTAACTGTGATAATTGCAATTACTCATGCACGACGTCAGGTAGCATTAAAATACATAAAATGACTCATTCTGGTGAAAAGCCATTTAACTGTGATAAGTGCAATTACTCGTGCACGACGTCTGGTACCATGAAAATACATAAAATGACTCATTCTGGTGAAAAGCCATTTAACTGTGATAAATGCAAATACTCATGCAGACAGTCAGGTAGCATGAAAACACATAAAATGACTCATTCGGGCGAAACGCCATTTAACTGTGATAAATGCAATTATTCGTGCACGACATCAGGTACCATGAAAATACATAAAATGACTCATTCTGGTGAAAAGCCATTTAAATGTGTCAAGTGCAAATATTCGTGCAGACGTTTAGGTGACATGAAAAAACATAAAATGACTCATTCTGGTGCAAAGCCATTTAACTGTGATATATGTAATTACTCATGTAAACAATCTGGTCACTTTAAAACACACAAAATGACTCATTCTAGTGAAAAGCCATTTAAATGTGACACATGCACTTACTCATGCACGTCGTCTGGTAACATGAAAAGACACAAACTGACTCATAATAGTGAAAAGTCATAATCTGATAAATGTAATTACTCGTGCATAACGTCCAGTAGCATGAAAATACACAAAAACACTCATTTTGGTGATAAGCTATTTAAATGTGATTTATCTAATATTTACTCATGCATTTGATCTGGTAGCAGTAAATGGCATAAAAAGACTCATTCTGGTAAGAAGCCATTTAAATCTTATATTTATGTAATTACCCATGCACAACGTGTCATAATATCGCAAAAATTAACTCATTCTGTTGAAAAGCCATTTTAATGAGATAAGTGTAGTTACGCATCCACAACGTTTGATAGCATGAAATTGTATAAAAGGACTAATTCTAGTGAAAATTCATAATTTTTATGATACATGCAATTACCAATGCATATATTTTAATAAGATGAAATTACATGAAAAGACCCATTCCGGTGAAAAGCCATTTCGCTGGCTGTGCTTATCAGTGAACTGTAAAGAAATGATTCGGATGCTGGGAGGGCAGGGTATTTCTAGGAAACCAGGCACTAACCTTTTATGCTATTTAGGCTGGCTCAATGGTTTGGTTGTCAAGCCTGGTCGTATTATCAGTCTCGTTCGGTATTGTTCATTGGGTTATCCGGTGCGTGCACTTGACATTCTAGCTTAGGTAAGTGTTTATATGCGCATAGTTGATGAATGACTGACGGTTATTTATCGTGCCAGGCAAGGGTCAAATTGTCAGGTGGGTAGGAATTTATCTATTGTATTAGGGCCACCCTAATTGGCTTATTTAGACAAGGCCATTTGAATGTGAAATAAATGCTCATGCATAACTTCTGCTTGCATATTTCACGACTTATTTATTTTTAAAAAATCCTGCATTTTTGGGACATAATTTCAATATAATATAATATTATACCAATAAAGGCGTTAGCTACCCGTTCACTAATTAGCTAGGATAAAGTATCTGTAGTAAAGACTTTGAAATAATGGTCAGTCGAGAAGAACCGATAACGTAAACAATTCATATTTTTGTAGCCCATTCTATAGCGACATAGTATTATGGAACTGTGTGTAATATTATTTTAAACCATACAATAATAACTATTGCCTCTGTGCTAAATACAGTTTTTGAATACTTCAAACCCACTTGCTCTAAGAAATCTCGTTTGTTGTATTTTGGCATTGTGTAAGTGGACGTTAGGTTTTAGTGACATAAAAAGTGTTTCGAACTCCGTAAGCTAGTTGTTTTTTTTTTTAACCAAATCCGATCCTTATAGGAACACATGGGCCTCCAACAGATTTTGTTTTTACGACAAACGGATGTCAACAACTTTCTCATCTTATTAAGTCCATACTCTGACCCTACACAAATCGAAAAACAATTTGTGTACATGCCTAATCCAGGATTTGATCCTGGACCCACGACGCTATAAGCCGACGCTTAACCTGCGTGGCCATCGTGGGACTGTTAGCTAGTTCATAGCTTTGTTTGGGCGATCCGACAATATTGTACACACTTTTTCTTCTTTTATATTTATTTATTTTAGTTGAATAATAAATACATACCTCTCGTGTCACGTTGTTTGTTATTTTTTTTTAATTGTCATGCTCTGCTCAAACAAAACTAAAATTGATAAAAATATTAAACTATCTATAAAATATCTTATTTTATGTATGATTAAATGGCATAAATTTAAATATTTTATAGATAGAAGAGTATCCTTTGGCAAAGTATATTCTGTTATGGTTTGGTTTCGCAAGGTTTAAGGCGATAGATATTTTTTTGATAATTGAATTAATAAATTATGTATCTGAAAACATTGAAAAGAAAAATATTTTTTATTTTGAGTCTTCAGTAAACTTAACAATTATTGTATTAAAATGTGAAATTGTCAAAGGAGTCCATCTTATTATTAGGTTGGTAATATTAAGGTATTATTAAAATTTAGTTTATTATTTTTTTATGATGTGCTTAAGAGATTTTCACTAATTCATTTTTTTATTATTTTTTAAACTTTAAACTTACAATTGTAAAAAAATGTTATAAAATGTAAAATTTGTCAGAGTACCCCATCTTATTATTACATTTTTTTTATAGTCATATTAAGATATTATTTAAATTTAGTTAGGTTTTCTATTTTTTAGTAAGAGATTTTTCACTAATTCATAGTTTTAAAATTTTTTATATTTATTTTAAAAAACATCGATTTTTATAAAAATATAAATGTGTGCAAGCTTCGTATTTTTGCGCTAGGTACAGGTGCCTTTGCACATCTATTATGTACACAAGTTTACTATCGATTGTAGTTTATACAATTTTTAAAATTGTGTACAATTACAACCAACTTCTTTTAATTGCTACAATAATTAGACCTTATTCTCCTTTGAATCGTAATACGTGTGACGTCACTAATCACAAAAAAAATGTACAACTGTCATCGAATTTCCGTTTATGCCTGTAAATTGGTGTTATTTAATGATCTATGCATGCTCCTCTTAATTATTAAGCGTTTGCCTTGTTATGCTAATAATAGTTTAGTCCAACGAGATTGGAATTGGTTCTGTCTAAATAAAATGTCAAGCTACGGAAGTTTTTGTTTTGAATGAATGAGTTGAATGAGAATGATTTTTAGTCCTTTGACAAGTGAAAGGTACCAACCTGCTGAGTTTGACGATTGCTTGGTTAAAAACTGTATTTAGTGACATTATGTAAGTATTTTATTTTATATATAAATAAAGAAAATCGAAAACTTATTTGGTTTTAATCGTTTTTATTCACACTATCCCATTCATAAAAAGTAGCACCTGTTCGCACAAGGAAACTAGGTAGGTACATTAATATGAGATTCATCATTGTAACCCATAATATAGTTATTGCCATCTCCCGTCATAATGCTATGCTGGTTGCTGGTCATCGTCTGTTATTTGGACTTGGGAGTGAACAAATAAATACCCCGGAATGGTCTAAAACGGCGACTTTTATTTTACTCTTTTACATATTGTCACATTATATTAATCCGAGATATATGATTTCTTTACAAATGCAATCTCTCGAAGCCTAAAATTTTTCGCTGTTGATCTCGCTATCAGCGATTAGCCTACCTTTTTTGCATACGGACAAACAGCGTTGCCGGATATTTTTTTCTCATAATTGACCTTTACTAGTCAGAGTCAGCTTGGAAATGGTTCCGGCCTCTCTAGACCACCAGAGGAGACAGCCCCAAATGTGGACAAGTCGAAGGTGAGACATTATGACATCATCTTTCAAATAAGAAAAATCGGAATCTCCCCTTTTTAGTAAATTATTGACGGTCATAACTTTAGTATGTTTCCATTATTTTTATTGTCCAAATTAATACGGAAGGCTTTCCATGCACTAAACAGTTATCGGCGGCTACCTCCAATTTGTAATACGGCGAAAATTTAGGTTGGTAGACATGTCGGTCAAGTTCGGATATGTTCGTGCTGCCGATCCTAAGCTGATGACGCCGAATCAGCGCCGTCTAACCGGCAGCTCGGTAAAGAGTCAGAATAGGTGTTTGACACCAGCTCTTGACTGTAGTATTTTTATTGTTTATAATAATTACTAATGATCTATTAGGTTTTGACGGTTTATTATTTATGATAATATAGGGGGGTTATTACAAACACTTCAACTATTCATATATTATTTTTTTGTGACCCTTGACTTGATAGGTTGGTAATGTAATTTTTACATAGGTACCTACTCTATTGTATTGATTTGTTTTTCAATAGTATTCGTTGTCAGTGTTTATTTGCCTTTTGGTGAGTGTACACAGCGCCTGAAGATGCCGAAAGGCGAAACCCGGGTCGCAAATAACGACTTAAATGGAATAGTACAAAACTTAAATTGATTAGAGTTTAAAAGTACATCTATTTTGTTAATCTTTCATTATTATTATATTACTTTACTTAATTATCTAATCTTTCGGTAAATTGCAAAACAGATAAACATTTGACAGCTTTAATATTTTTTGTTTTTAATATTTTTTGATGATATTGTCAAAGTTATAACCAATTCTTCTTGTTTGCTATTTGCAGATGATCTTAAACTTTTTCGAACTATTGAAACCCCATTATGCTGTGCGATGATGCAGTCTGACCTAGATGCTATCTCGCAATGGTCTATATTGAATAAACTTGAATTCGCTACCTCCAAATGTAATATTATTTCATTCAGTCGTTCAAGGCACACCTTATTGTTCCCATACACATTGTCTGGTATAATATTGAATAGGGTAACGGAGATAAAAGATTTGGGTGTATTGTATGATGCAAAGTTCACTTTCAATCAGCATATTCTTGTCATCAGTACTAGATCTAGCAAAATGCTTGGTTTTGTAATGAAGGTTTCAAAATCATTCGAAAACGTCCGAGTGCTACGTACATTATACGTATCATTTGTGTTGAGTATTCTTGAATATGCCAGCATTATTTGGAGTCCTAATAGGTCCATCCACACAATTAAGTTGGATCGAGTCCACAATAGATTTCTTAGATTTCTCTACTTAAGAACATACGGGTTCTTTCCTTATGATAATGACAATAAAAATGAATTTCCCGACTCGTTTTCTTCTGGGTATGCTATCACTGCAATCCCTGTCTACCCGAAGAGTGATTGTTCTTTTAAAGCATTTCTTTTTACTTCTTCGTGGGTTCATTTACAATCCGTATATACTGGCAAATATTAATTTTCATGTTCCCACCAATATCACTCGTAGCTCCACGGTCTTCAAGATACCTCGTCGCAGGACAGATGTTATGTTTCATGATGCTGTGTATCGTGCAATTAGCTTATTTGATGGCACCATAAAGGTTGATTTGTTTTTTATTAACTATATAATGTTTGTGGACGTATTAAATAGGCTAAATTTATAATTGTATAAATTATCATTTTTCATTAATATTTACACATGCTGTCTTTTTATTGTTATTTGTAATTAAGATATTTTTATTCATTTGTATTTATTATGTATTATGGCGCATTGGCCAATAGCTGTAATGCCGTAATACTCTTTTTATAAATAAATAAATAAAATTAAGTCGCATGACAATATTGTTTTGCACTATTAATTGTACTGCATCTCCCATGATGCCAATGAACCCACCCATTTTATTGTATTATATAGGATCAAATTTTTCTATGAACTAGGTACCTACCTACCTACTGCACAATGATATTGGTTATAATATAAAATTTTAAAAGTAATATTTTCTTGTTTCATTATCTCATTAATTTCTTGCGATGCCCGAAGTCACATAGATCGCAAGCCCCGATAGGGTTTAATATGTCGTATTGACCGCCTTAAGACAGGTCTGAATGTTTATAGGCTAATGCAAACGAGTTTCAAGCAATGACATTAATATGGACGAATCACCTGGGGAACAAAATGACACTCACTTTATTGTCGGGTCTGCCGAATGGCATTATCTTTTCTAACGCCATTACAATAAAGGTGATATTGCAATAAATTCCTGATGCTTTTTGTTGTGTATGCCGGATGGTTCGGTTCGAACGGGTTCGCTCAAAGAACATTGACATTAGAAACACTGCTCTAACGCCATTACAATAAAGGTCATATTGCTATAAATTCCCAATGCGTGATATCGCATACTGGAATTGCGTGACGTCTACCTATGCATGCGAATTTACTTGCTAGCTACTGTATTGAGTGCATCGTCCATTAATAATGTCATTGGTTTCAAGCAACAGCAGGCACGCACGTCTTGGACATGTATTTTGTCGTGGGTTGATTGACCCGGGGATCCATTTGTTTGGTTGCTGCTACCTAAAGGTCGATTAATGTCTCTTTTAAGGATAATAAAGAGACCGATTAGAACCGTTTCCACGTGTCAAGCCTATCAGTCACCATTAGCGATTGGTGGAAGACTAGTCAATGCGCACCACAAAGACGTAGACATTTTCGGTGACGTGCTATGTATTTTATTGTTCTGTATAAAATTGAGGTAAGTACTTATTATTATAAATTTTATTTTCCAACTAATACTAATAATAACTTTCTATTCTCTTCTTTTCTTTTGTGAGGGTAATATTTTGTTATAATGTAGTTCTCATGTTGTGTACGTCTTGGATTTAGATTTGTGATGTCCACAATGTCTTGTTTTCATAAATAAATATAAATAGGCATAAAATTATATAATTAATTATAAGTATTTACCTACCTACCTATTTATAATAATTTACAATTAAAAATTTAAGCAATGTCTGTCACCTTTATAAAAATAAGTAGCCTGTGGAAGAAAATATAACTATAATACCTATCAGTTAAATGGTATGTTTGATTACTGCCACTAATTAAAACTATCACGTCATATTACCCTAGAATCCCAAAAAAATGACAACAAATAATAATCACATAATATTGCAGATTACATTAAAGCACCTCCAATAATAGACTGAGCTAGCCCTACTTATAGCTAATAATTGAGGGGGTGTTAAAACCAAAGATTGGATGACAGTAAGTAAGGTATAAGGCAAAAATAAGTAATATTACATGGAAACCAAACCTAACCTAACCTAACAAATAATGCAGTATAATCGGCTACGTTCGGAATTTCTTTGCTTTGGCTTCCTGTAAACTGACGAGAACCAACTAATGTTTTAGAATACTATGGATGTAACAGTAAAAGAAATTGTATTTTCCCCATAACGATACCGTCGAATCTCTTTTTATTTTCCCCACAGAGCATAGACAATTATTTTTTTTAATCGAAGTCCTGATATCTATGGTAGAAACCTTAGCATATTTGCCAGTGTAACACGTTAGCCTGAGGTCGTGAAGCTATTGACAGATTTTAATATCAAATACCGCATAAAATGGAAGAAGAAACCGGTGAATTATCACATGACGAAACGGCGGAGGTAATCAGCGACGGTGCATACCTATCGATTGACGTAAATCACTTCAACAGCAAGGGTCGATTTGACGTGTCAGTCAAACAGGAAAACATCGAGGACAACGATAGTATACATTTAAAAGAGGTAAGTAGATTTCTAATTTGTTTAGGCAAGGGTATTCAAAATTCTCCTTCAAATGCGCAGTAACTAAGCACGACTAAAGTGAACAACAAATTGAAGACAATATTGTTTTAATATCGGACGGAACAAACACTATGTAGGTAATTAATTATACAGAGATTTTTCATTCGATTTTACAAAATAAGTATTGCAAAAGTAATCACGGTTCTTGTCTGTTTAGTGGAAGGCAACGGCAAACAAATTCAATACAAATACCTACTATATTAACTATACTAGATTAAGGTTAGGTTAGGGTGAATGCTTTAGGCTAAGGTCTCATAGGCAGGTGCCTTGCTTGGTGGCTATGTGCCAGGTGACATAAACGGACGCACACTATACTATCGCAATGGCCACACTGCACGCTTCGCGCCTCGCTACGTGATTATTAGTCACCTCGTGAGTCTCCCGACGAACAAACGTGTTGGTTATTTTTATTGTGTCACCTAGTGATTTTACAAGATGGCGATGTTTCTTCAGTATGACAAACGTCAAACACCGTATATTTTGAGGTTATGAATAATGACGCATGGGATGAATAATTGACAGTACGCACGCAACAAGTTCGAATTTGAGATTTCCGAAATTTTAAACTTAAATTCACTGTGAGAAGTAGCTTTCTGGTTAGTTTTGAGAGTAACATATAGTTTTTGACTTGAGCACTCCCAAATGTCAAATGAATTTGTACCTAAGCACGTAGCGTACAATGTGGCAGTGTGTTTTTAGTAGACAAGCATTGCACCTACCTATGTGGCCGAAGCCTTAGTAAAATAATCTGCTGTTGGTTAACACAGCGCATCGTATTAACCATCATCAGTTGAGTAGGTAGTAAGACTTTAATTTAAGAGACGATTTTAGTTTTTTGATGTCGTGATCTATGGGCGAATGTCGGCGACGGTCGTTGCGAGTTCGCTCCATACATATTTCAATCTGCGAGTATTTTCCTAACGCGGCAAGGCTGAATTGCTTGAGCTTAGACTATGGCCATCCTCTCACGCAGAAACTAAATCCGACAAACTGGTTGCTGATGGAATTCATAAACTGGCCAGTGACATGCTTTGCACACCGGGCTACTGGACGCCAATAATCTCATAACCTCAAACTGTCAAACCCATTGTATTTCCTACTGCATCCTAAGCTTTTTCCGTAACAGGCAGGAGTATTTCTCAACATCTATCACATATTTTAAATTAAAAATCGGTTCGCCCATCTTTACATTTTGAATTGTTATTGCTTGTGTATTTCAGTTCAGTGGTACCAATTTTGGTAAGTATATATGATTTTTCATCGTATTTCCTGATATTGGTACCACTGTTTAATGGGTGACTGGAAACTGAGAGACTGGGAGACTAGCATGTCGCGTCTCCTCGATTTCAGTTAAGGGCGATTTGAAACAAAGATTACAGTCTTGCCGTCAGCGAACCTCCATTGAAATACATTAGCTGGATACTGGAGTTTCAGTCTCGTCTTTTTTGAGTGTCCACGTGAAAGGATGGCCTTACTCTGTTGCTCTACAATCTCCCGAATAAACACGAAGAGGACCGAGCGCGAGAGTGTAGTAGATCAGTTCAGTTTTCTTCTTCTAGCAGAAGCGCGGTCCTGTGGCAGTTCTTTGTGCCTGTCAGCAGAAGCGCAGAGCAGCAATGGCGTATACTATTTGACAGAGATATAAATTTCCCCCTAATTACAATGCCAATCATAGACTAAAGATACATCTAGACGCCACCCGTTGCATTGCTAAATGAAGCCGCGTGCCGTGCGTTTGGTTTGTGGGCGAGCGAACGCATTCGTCTACAAATGTTCGAGACCATAGACCATTTCGCTAGTGCTCGCACTAAACACTCAGAATTAAAATATAATTTTCTATTTTTTTACGTTATATAGTATTTTTAGGCGGTCAAAATGCAACCATTAGGTAAAGATATCTATAAATTAAGTTATTTCAAAGAAACACTAGGTCACTGATATTAAAATATATAATAATATACCAATAAATTATCACGAACATGTATCAACTTACCTATGAAACGTAATACCATCTTCTTGCTTATCAGTACGGCTACCACATTTTAAGACAACACACAGAACCATCTATTCTACTTAATTAACTATAAATATTTACCACTGACTTTGTGAACACAAAAATAGCAATTTTAGCAACACGGTTATCGACGCTTATTTATGCAATAAGCTAAGATTTGCCGGCTACATCGTAGCAAACCATCTCCAGATCTGTAAACCTTTTATCTTACTCTAGCGCGTGTCGCAGAGATTATAAGGGTACCGAATACTTTCTCACTCGCACTTATGCATCGTTTTTGTTCAGGCCTTGATGCCAATAGATTTCACGTTGTTATTATGTATTGCGTAGGTACTATTATAGAACGTCGGGATCAACTTATATAAACACCTTTTATATTTAAACTGGCTTCATTACAATGTAATATTTATATATCATATAATATATAAATGAATGTTAGTTTGTCAGTCTGTCCCGTATGCGTTCTTATACCCTTCATCCGATTGCGATAAAACTACTGTCAGCTATTGTGCGCACACCCGCGAAAGTTTCTGAATTAGTACAACCATCTTCTTCTATTCGTATGCGTTCCAATACCGAATTCGGAAAATCTATGCTTCTTACATGGACAGCTGTATGTGGCCTGCTCGTCGGCAAAGGACTCACCAATTCGTTGGTGTTGGTATGACTCGCAGCCCAAGCATGCAAGTTGCTATTGCAAAAATAGTTTTTTTTTCATATTAAAAAGTCGCATTCCAACAATCTGCGGAGCTCCATTTGGCAACGTGTGTTGTGTGAATAACGATGAAGTATTCGACACGTTGCTGGTGGACGAGTTTTGACTTGAGAGCCGGCTTAACGCGGCAAGGACTATGATTTGCTCTTCTTCTTGGTCTCACACTCATGGCTAAGAATCGTGACCACATTTAATTTTGTCATCCACTGAGCAACCAAGACTTTCCATCCTTCTCGATCTTCCGCTTCTTTCGGGGCAGAATGGATGGTGCCCCGAGTCTGCTCCTTCACTTGGTCGCATTGCTTTTCGAGCAATTAGTTCCACAAACGGTCGGTAATCTCTCGGCCGCTCTTTACGACCTCTGTTATCAAAGGACAAAGGACGCAAAATGTAACTTAGCAGTGCATTACTTTCCGCAAACAATACCCGAAAAAAAACCTACTATTTCATATATGTAATACCTATGAGATGTTATTACGTACCTATAGAACGAGTCGTTTTGTGGCTAGCTATGTAATGTCTAAATAATTGATGTTTCTTCAATTTGAACAAATATATCGATGTGTGATTAACACAAAAACATGTCTACAAGAAATTATCTTTTAGTTGAGAATTGTTCACTATAATCAGTTCTATCTGTAACACAAAGGCGTATCTCCGTATTATGAGTAAGAAAATAATTTATAACGTATCTCAACAAACATATCTAATACATTTTTGTGTTTATGGATTTTTTTTCAGTTTTAGAGAGCGCTTATGAACAGGTATTAAAAAGGGTAATAGTTAAAATTTGTCGTAATTATACATCGTAGTCGTAGGATAGTGGTAATGCACAGTGCGCGATACCCAAGACACGGAGGTTCGATTCTTACTTTTTTTCGTAAAAGATTTTCTCTATTGGCTATATTTTCTCATTAGTGTTTTCAAAATGATGTGTTTTTAACATGGTAAGGTAAATACATATCGCACCCTGAGATTATAGGATCGTAACTGCAAAATAACCCAAAAATTACTTATGAAAGCGTTTCGATAGAAAAAAATAATATTTATAATGCTATATGGCATTTACTGCTACTTGAAAGCAGTGGCCTCCTACACCATTGTGTCCATATGGTTATTTATATTAAAAAAATATATATTCTGAGCTATATGGCATTATCTTACATGAGGCCCTTTTGCCTAAAAAATATTTAATCTTTAGTAGAATATTTATTGTGCTAGACCGCCGTATTTGCAGATGATTTGCATTCTGATCGAGTAAGTACATACGCACATATATTTTTGAAGTTATACTTCTATTGGCGCTTCTTGGAAATCGGATCAGAGTGTATTTTTGGCGTGTGACATGTACCACATAATTTATTTTTTCACACGAAAAATAACGCACTCGATTGGATTCGAACCACCGATTGTTCGGTTATCAGCCGAACGTACTACTTTTACGCCACAGTACGATACTGCAATCGTGATCGATTATACAGTATAATATTATGGTTTAGAATTATTCCGTTGCCTAGGCAGCGAATCTATTATTGTCGGCCATTTACAATTCCTTACCTAAACAAACTATTAAACGCCAGAGTGACAGTTGGTACTGCAAAAATAAAACAGCGATAAATAATTATATAATTTAGTAATATAAGTAAAATTTTATAGAAATAACACAACGGCGCTTCAATAAGCGGCCCGTTTTCTTACGTCTGTAATTTAACAGGATAATTAAGCACTAGTTGAAGAATCTAGGTTATTAAGTTTTGTTTTTGTTTTGTTACGCCAAAGAAGTATAACTTCTAAAGTGTACATAAGTACACACACCGATTTCTTTTAATCGTGAGACATTGAAATAAATTATATTTCGAGTCCTACTGATGATTAAGTTATTTTTATTGTTCTCTTTTATTTCTCTGTTTTATATATATTTTTCTTATTTCTATATTAAATAGCCCACGGTGGCCGCGCGACATAAGCGTTTGACTAAAAAGCCGTGGGTCCCAGGTTCGAATCCTGGGTCTGGCAAGTGCACATATTGTTTTTCAATTTGTTTGTGTCAGGGTATGGACCTAATAGGTTGAGCAACTGGCTGACATACATTTCTTGTAAAAAAACAAAATCTGTCAATACAAACCTCCACTCTGTGGAGGCCCATATGATCCTATCAGGATCGGACATGGTCGAAAAAAAAATATATTAAAAGAATTTTTATATAAAACAAATTAATAAATTCTAAATGAAAAAGGTGCATTTTGTTTTCTTCTATTAAAACTATGAAGCCGCATCTGAGAGTTCGTTCGTCAATTCTCAAACTATATGGCCGCGGCTGCAAAAATCCACAATATAATTTAAAAAAATATATTTATATATTTAAGAACTACAGTAGGATAAAGTACACAAAGTTATTCTAACATGGTACAATTTTCTACAGTCTACTGCAATTAATTAAATTGTAGTTAATTATCTTACATTCAAACTCAAATTACTCAAGATCATTATATTTGCAGTTACGACCCTATAGATCTCAATGTGCGATGTGTTTACAAAAAGGCAGATTAAAGTACGCAATGTGCTGCAGTTAGCTGGAATGTGAGGTGAGTATACATTCACTTTCCAAATGCAGTCGTACATTGGTGGCCACTGCATATGCATCTCGTACACTAAATAGGGCTGAAACAAATTACTCTACGACTGAACGGGAGTTACTCGGGATCGTTTGGTGTTGTAAACACTTCAGACCCTATCTCTATGGCCGAAAATTTAAAATAATCACGGATCATCGTCCTCTCACATGGCTACGGGCGATCGCGAGAGCGAGCGAAATGCACGATCCGCGCAAAGAGTTTTGATTTTTTTCAGTTATTGGAAACATTCGGTTATTCCACATTAGGGATAATACAAAGTAGTGAAATTAGGAAACTACCCGGCTGAAAATAAAATTTTGCATGGTGGCCCCGTTAAAAGATCGCGTACAATATGCGTGATTTGTGAAAAAGGTCTTCATGGTGTTTGTTTATTAAAACATTTAAAATATGTATTGCAAATGATTTTATTTCATTATTTTTTTATAAATGAAACGGTTTTTATATAGCACAAATCCACTCTACTTCAAACACTGAGTTGAGTAAAAGTCTTTCCCATTATTTCAAATGCATAAAATACAATAAAACATTGTCCTTCCACCAAGAATTTGACTGTAAACAATTTTTTAAATGGTAAACTGAAATTTTTGTTTGGAATTGTTTTTATTGTAAAAAGGGTGATGCCATGAAAAAAAATACAATAGTTATAAGTTTTAAGCCTACCCAGTCACAAAACATATATGAATCGGGTTATATTATACAACAATAAAACTAAATAGATAAAACAATGTTTCGTACCACTGGTGCAGTAGTATGTTCCTAAATTAACTTAACATTTCAGGCATCAAAGACAAAACGACGATCGTTGTTAGCATTTCTGGCCATTATCAAAAACAACGATATATCGTTGCGTAGCATTCTAAGGGTTAAAATAATTTTTATATAAAACACTAATTTTAATAAAATTTTATATGAAAAGGGTGCATATTGTTTTTTTCCATTAAAACTATGAAGCCGCATCTGAGAGTTTGTTCGTCAATTCTCAAACTATATGGCCGCGATTGCAAAAATCCACAATATAATTTAAAAAAATATATTTATATATTTACAAACTACAGTAGGATAAAGTACCCAAAATTATTCTAACATAGTACAATTTTCTGCAGTCCACTGCAATTAATTAAATTGTAGTTAATTATTTTACATTCAAACTCAAATGACTCAAGATCAAAATGATTGCAGTTATGACCCTATAGATATCAATGTGCGATATGTTTACAAAAAGGCAGATTAAAGTACGCAATGTGCTGCAGTTAGCAGGAATGTCTTTCGGTGAGTATTCATTCACTTGCCGAATGCAGTCTTACATTGGTGGCCACTGAAAACAGAGGATGCAGCTGTGGCAGGTCTTATCCTGGAATGGATTGACTGTTACATAATATTATTAATCATGTTGTTATTTTCAGGAGTGTAAAGACAGCCTGATCAATATAAAGTCAGAGAATGATAATGAGGATGTCATCATCAAACAAGAATTTGTTGTCGATGCAATTCGCCAAAACAATAATGAGAATCCTCAACCCTGCTCCTCCGATCGACAACACAGCCCAGTAGACCAGGTACGTCCATTAATAGGTTCACTAATAACACAACTTTTAAACATTTTTTGGCATTAAACTTTATATGGTCACCGCAGTTGTTTGAAGTTGAAATAATCCAGATATATCAAATCGCACCACTTTGGAGGAGGCCAATAATTGTCAGGTCTATTATTCGAAATCAACTAAAGCAATCGTTTATAATCGGTTCGCGAAAGAAAATAAATGACAATCGTGTCTTACTCACCTCAACTCCACAAAAGCTTGGTGGAGCTAGTAGTAGTAATTCTGACAAACAGTGAAAATGGAAAACCGTTCCGATATGTGAATTCTATAAAAAAAAGCGTAGTTAAAATGCTCCCACGACCTTTTTGAAAAATTTGAAACAAGCAAAAATAACATAATATTCAAAGAATAAAAGATATGCATTCGTCTAGAAACACGGTAAAGATAGAATCTATCATTGTAATATTTAAACTTTTTTTTATAGATTTCTTAAAAACTACCTTTTCATTTTTTCCGTATAAAGAAACTGCTCGGCACGTCAGACAGTCGAAAGATTATATTTGGAAAATTTTGGCACGCGTGCCTATGTAAAAAGGTTCACCAACACCGTGTCTAGTTATAATATTTCTACCTCGATCTCTTCCTTATAATGAACTGTTATTTAAAAATCTCATAATTTATTAATACTTTTAAATGTATTTTTTAGATTATCGCTAGAAGCACTGTACCGGCCAATGATGCGAGCCTCATATCCACCTGGGATGTGACTGAAGCACAAGCGTCTAGCGAAGACCTACACATTGAGGAACAAGACATTAAGCTAGAACTGAAGAAATATATAGAAAGGTTCAAAGATGTCGCCTGTCGCAATACTAAACGTGATATTTGTCAATCGAATATGGTAAACACAGAATTATTAGTGGCTGTTATACAACTGGAAAAAAAAACGTTTCACAAAGAAAATTTTGTATGCAGTATCTGTTTTGATTTTTTTTCATCGTTCGACCTAATGTTGCTTCACAAAGCGATACACAAAACCACAATTGCGAAAACATCCGAATCCGTTGCAAATCTGGTTAAATGTGACGATGGTCATTTTTCAAGATTTCGTCCTGGTGACGTCATGAAGTCACTCAAAATGACTTATTCTGGTGAAAAAACATTTAAATGTGATAAATGCAATTACTCGTGCACGACTTATGGTAGCATGAAAACACATAAAATGACTCATTCTGGTGAAAAGCCATTTATGTGCGATCTATGCAATTACTCATGCAGACAGTCTGGTAGCATGAAAACACACAAAATGACTCATTCTGGTGAAAATCCATTTAAATGTAGTATATGCAAGTACTCATGCAAACAATCAGTTAACATGAAAACACATAAAATGTCCCATTCTGGTGAAAAACCATTTAAATGTGATAAGTGCAAATTCTCATCCAGATATCCAAGTAACATGAAAAGACACAAAATGACTCATTCTGGTGAAAAGCCATTTAAGCGCGATCTATGCAATTACTCATGCAGACAGTCTAGTAGGATGAAAACACATAAAATGACTCATTCTGGTGAAAAGCCATTTAACTGTGATATATGTAATTATTCATGCAAACGATTAGTTGACATGAAAAGACACAAAATGACTCATTCTGGTGAAAAGCCATTTAACTGTGATACATGCAATTACTCGTGCACCACTTCTGGTAACATGAAAAGACATAAAATGACTCATTCTGTTGAAAAGCCATTTAACTGTGATAAATGCAATTACTCATGCAAACAAGCATGTAACTTGAAAACACACAAAATGACACATTCTGGTGAAAAGCCCGTTAAATGTGATAAGTGTAATTACTCATGCAGACAGTCTTTTGGCTTAAAAATACACAAAATGACTCATTCTGGTGAAAAGCCATTTAACTGTGATAAATGCAATTACTCATGCAGACAGTCTATTGGCTTGAAAACACACAAAATGACTCATTCTGGTGAAAAGCCATTTAACTGTGATAAGTGCAATTACTCATGCATAGAGTCAGGTAATATGAGAAAACACGAAATGACTCATTCTGGTGAAAAGCCATTTAAATGTGACACATGCACTTACTCATGCACGACGTCTGGTAACATGAAAAGACACAAACTTACTCATACTGGTGAAAAGTCATAGTGATAAATGTAATTACTCGTGCATAACGTCCAGTAGCATGAAAATACGCAAAAAGACTCATTTTGGTGATACGCTATTTAAATGTGATTTATCTAATATTTACTCATGCATTAGATCTGGTAGCATGAAATGGCATAAAAGGACACATTTTGGTGAGAAGCCATTTAAATCTTAAATTTATGTAATTACTGATGCACAACGTCCAGTGTCATAATACCGCACAAATTGACTCATTCTGTTGAAAGGTCATTTTAATGAGATGAGTGTAGTTACGCATCTACAACGTTTGGTAGCATGAAATTGCATAAAAGGACTAATTCTAGTGAAAAGTCATTTACATAATTAATATGATAAATCCAATTACCCATGCATATATTTTAATAAAATGAAATCACATGAAAGGACCCATTCCGGTGAAAAGCCATTTCGTGTAAACTCTTATACGCATGCAAATTGTCTCTAAAATAAAATACACTGGCAGTGCTTATCAGTGAACTGTAAAGAAATGATTCTGGGAGGGCAGGGTATGTCTAGGATGCCAGGCACTAACCTTTTATGCTATTTAGGTTTGCTCCATGGTTTTGTTGTCAATCCTGGTCGTATCATCAGTCTCGTTCGGTATTGTTCACTGGGTCATCCGGTGCGTGGCACTTGACGGCTTAGCTTAGGTAAGTGTTTATATGCGCACAGTTGATGAATGACTGACGGTTATTTATCGTGCCAGGCAAGGGTCAAATTGTCAGGTGAGTAGGAATTTATCTATTGTATTAGGGCCACCCTAATTGGCGTATTCAGACAAGGTCATTTGAATGTGAAATAATTGCTCATGCATAACTTCTGGTAGCATATTTCACGATTTATTTATTTTTAAAAAATCCCGCATTTTTGGGACATAATTTCAATATAATATTATATTATACCAATAAAGGCGTTAGCTACCCGTTCACCATTTAGCTAGGATTAAGTATCTGTAGTAAAGACTTTGAAATAATGGTCAGTCGAGAAGGGACAGAACGTGCGTACGTCATTTTTATCATCAAACGATAACGTAAACAATTATTATTTTTGTAGCCCATTCTATAGCGACATAATATTATTATGTAACCGTATGTAATATTATTTTAAACCATACAATAATAATTATTATTGTCTCTATGCTAAATACAGTTTTTGAATACTTCAAACCCACTTGCTCTGGGAAATCTCGTTTGTTGATTTGTGTATTTTAAATTTGTGTAAGTGGACGTTAGGTCTTAGTGACACAAAAAGTGTATCGAACTCCGTAAGCTAGTTGTTTTTTTTTTAAACCATATCCGATCCTAATAGGAACACACGGGCCTCCAACAGATTTTGTTTTTACGAGAAACGGATGTCAGCCACTTTCTTCATACTCTGATCCTACACAAATCGAAAAACAATTTGTGTACATGCTAAATCCTGGATTTGATCCTGGACCCACGACACTATAAGCTGACGCTTAAGCCGCGTGGCCATCGTGGGACTGTTTGATAGTTCGTAGCTTTGTTTGGACAAGACATATGACAATTATTAGCAATTTGGTGGACACTTTTTCAATCATATTTATTTTAGTTGAATAAAAAATACATACCACTCATGTCACGTTGTTTGTTATTTTTTTTTAATTTTTATGCTCTCCTCAAACAAAACTATAATCGATTAAAACAATATTCTATCTATAAAATATCATTTTTTATGTATGATTAAATGGCATAATTTTAGATATTTTATAGATAGAAGAATATTCTTTGGGAAAGTATATTCTGTTATGGTTTGGTTTCGCAAGGTTTAAGGCGATAGACATTTTTTCTATAATTTACAATTTCAACTGTATTAATTAATAAATTATATATCTGAAAACAATGAACAGAAAAATATAAATTATATATAAACTTACATTTGTATTAAAATGTGAATTTGTCTAAGGAGTCCATCTTATTATTAGGTTGGTAATATTTAGGTATTATTACAATTTAGTTTATTAATTTTTTTATGATGTGCTTAAGAGATTTTGACCAATTCATGTTTTTAATATTTTTTAATTATTAAACTTACAATTGTAAAAAAATGTTATAAAATGTAAAATTTATCAGAGTACCCCATCTTATTATTACATATATTTTATAGTCATATTGAGATAATATTAAAATTTAGTTTAAGTTTTCTATTTTGTACTTAAGAGATTTTTCACTAATTCATAGTTTTAATATTTTTTTATATTTATTTAAAAAAACATCAATTTTTATAAAAATATAAATATATGCAAGCTTCGTATTTTTGCGCTAGGTGCCTTTGCACATCTATTCTGTACACAAGATTGCTATCGATTGTAGTTTTTTACAATTTTTTAAATTGTGTACAACTACAAGCAACCTCTTGTAATTGTTACAATAAGTGCTAATACTCCTTAATTGTATCGTCATACGTGTGACGTCACTAAATACAAAAAAAAATGTAAAACTGTCATCGTATTTCCGTTTATGCCTTTAAATTGGTGTTATTTAATGATCTCTGCATGCTCCTCTTAATTATTAAGCGTTTGCCTTGTTATGCTAATAATAGTTATGTCCAACGAGATTGGAATTGGTTCTGTCTAAATAAAATGTCAAACTTTGTTTTGAATGAATGAGTTGAATGAGAATGATTTTTAGTCCTTTGACAAGTGAAAGGTACCAGTATGACGATAGCTTGGTTAAAAACTGTATTGAGTGAAATATGTAAGTATTTTATTTTATATATAAATAAAGAAAATCGGAAACTTATTTGGTTTTTATCGTTTTTATTCACACTATCCCATTCATAAAAAGTAGTACCCGTTCGCACAAGGAGACTAGGTAGTTAGGTACATTAATATGAGATTCATAATTGCAACACATAATATAGTTATTGCCATCTCCCGTCATAATGCTATGCTGGTTGCTGGTCATCGTCTGTTATTTGGACTTGGGAGTGAACAAATAAATACCCCGGAAAGGTCTAAAACGGCGATTTTTATTTTAGTCTTTTACTTATTGTCACGTTATATTACTAATTACATTTTTATCAATTTTTCTGAATGCGAGATGTATGTTATCTTTACAAATGCAATCTCTGGAAGCCTAAAATTTTTCGCTGTTGATCTCGCTATCAACGATTAGCCTGCCTTTTTTGCATACGGACAAACAGCGTTGCCGGATATTTTTTTCTCATAATCGACCTTTACTAGACAGAGTCAGCTCGGAAATGGTTCCGGCCTCTCTAGACCACCAGAGGAGACAGCCCCAAATGTGGACAAGTCGAAGGTGAGACATTATGACGTCATCTTTCAAATAAGAAAAATCGGAATCTCCCCTTTTTAGTAAATTATTGACGGTCATAACTTTAGTATGTTTCCATTATTTTTATTGTCCAAATTAATACGGAAGGCTTTCCATGCACTAAACAGTTATCGGCGGCTACCTCCAATTTGTAATACGGCGAAAATTTAGGTTGGTAGACATGTCGGTCAAGTTCGGATATGTTCGTGCTGCCGATCCTAAGCTGATGACGCCGAATCAGCGCCGTCTAACCGGCAGCTCGGTAAAGAGTCAGAATAGGTGTTTGACACCAGCTCTTGACTGTAGTATTTTTATTGTTTATAATAATTACTAATGATCTATTAGGTTTTGACGGTTTATTATTTATGATAAATTGATAATATAAGGGGATTATTACAAACACTAATTTAACTATTCATATATTTTTTTTGTGACCCTTGACTTGTTAGGTTGGTAATAGAATTTTTACATAAGTACCTACTCTATTGTATTGATTTGTTATTCAATAGTATTCGTTGTCAGTGTTTATTTGCCTTTTGGTGAGTGTACACAGTACCTGAAGATGCCGAAAGCCGAACCCCGGGTCGCAAATAACTACTCAAATGGAATTGTACAAAACTTAAATCCATTAGAGTTTAAAAGTACATCTATTTTGTTAATCTTTCATTATTATTATATTACCTACTTTACTTAATTATCTAATGTTTCGGTAAATTGCAAGACAGATAAACACTTGATAGCTTTAAGTCTCATGACAATATTGTTTTGCACTATTAAGGGGGGGCTGAAGAGCTCGGTATTCAAATATAATTTAGTGTGAAATGAACCTCGGCGTCGTACGCACGTTAATTTAAATCGATCTTTTGGCAAAAATCACTAATCATCGGAGATTTTATTTAAAAAAAAGCATTATTATTACTATTGTCGACCTTCTACATTATTATTATTGTGGATAATCTTACATTATTATTTGATAAACACCTGCACGTGCCCGCTGATCAGAAAACAGGGCTGTCAAAATAATATAATATTTGTAAAATGTTAATTTCATCATAGTTTTTAATCAAACCTGTGCAAGTACATACTGATAACTTAGGTGGATATCGTAGCAAACATACTAATGAAATATCTACGGGTATATTATTATTGTAACCCAATTCAAATTGAACATAGGTTGATACTCAAATACTATTATAGTATCTTTATGATTTCGAGAAAATAATACGATGGAATATATTATATAATCCATATCAATAATTATTTGTAAACATTACATTTGCATGTATATAATATAGTGAAAAGGTCAGATAACTGTTTTCTCTGCAAGATAACATCAAAATTTATATAGACTTACTTAAATGAAGAATTACATTCATGATTGGCCCTGGCACCCCACAAACATGAAAATTATCAGAATGGTTTTAAACATTGACATCGAAAGCCAATAAAACACGGCAAAAAAAATGATTTGTAATAATTCTCCAGCATCCTTTTTAGAAAAAATTCTTAGATTTTAATGTTTTTTTAAGATTTTGTTAGAAACCCAATACCTAAGGGAACTGTCAAAAAATTCTCGGTGTCCACCCGAATTCTGGAGTGGTGTAGGTCATGGCTGGGGAGGGTTGACAGGGCTCTAGCCTGGGGGCCCGGGCTGTGGGGGGCCTGACGTGTCGGGTTGACCAGATAAGTGAGATAAACACACATCATAAAGTAGCATTAATAGTGAAAAAGTCGCCTGCGGCGCTATTACACTTCATGGCCATAAACATTTTCTATTACTTATATAATTGTGCAAAATATTTTTTGATTATTATGTGTTGATACTCGACAGCTCCATTATTAAAGTAGATGTTTTAAAAATCGCCAATAATTCACTGTATAAGTACCTTAATTTTAGCTAAAACACAATTTGAAAAACGTTAATGTAGTGGTTCACACTGCATTTAATCTTAGCGGTAGGTAGGGGGCCCGCCAAATATCCTTGCCGGAGGGCCCGTTTCAGGATGTGGGGACCATGGTATAGGTACACCGAGTGCAATAGACAAAAGACCGATAAACGAGAAATTAAGCTGTGAACAAGAAAAAAACTCTATGGGACTAATTTACATTCTCCTCCTTATGCCAATGACCCCACCCATTTATTGTAATATTATGGGGTCAAATTTTTCTAAGAACTAGGTACCTACTGCACAATGATTTGGTTAAGTATATTTAAAAAGTAATATTTTGCTTGTTTCATTATCTCATTAATTTCTTGCGATGCCAGAAGTCACATAGATCGCAAGCTCCGATAGGGTTGACCGTCTTAAGATAAGTCTGAATATTGAAAGGCCTAATACAAACGAGGTTCAAGTAACTGGAGGCAAGCACGTCATGGACATCTATTTTGTCATGGGTTGATTGACCTGGGGCCTTATGTTAGAACTTGCGAGTCGTGTGAAACATCGTAGTTATTCGCGAACGTGACGTAGGTTATCGAAATATGGCATGTCGAAACTTATCACTACCCGAATTAGTCATAATCCGTGTCGACATTATTACCCATACCAAAGGGCACTCGTGACCATAGTCGCCCATACGACTTGAGTCTGTGAGCATGCGCACTGATGTCTCGCGCCGATAACGTAGTTTAGTTTCGAACTGTCAAATAAAAGTGAATGGCTAGGCTGCGAAAAGATAGTATTTTATTATTGGCTCGCGATAATAATTACCTACATATTATTATTTTATATTTCGCCAAAGCATTGCTATATATTTGTATCGTTCACCCAATTATTGTAAAATATATCAATCCCATAAATAATTACCTACTTTTGCTGCACTTTTAGGATCACGTAGGTAATCATCCGCGAAACAGATCAAATAATTCTGCTAACTTATGTCAAAATGCTTTTTCACTCAGTGATGCACTATTTATACGTAATTTCCGGTTAAACAAAGAGCTTGTGAGATATATTTTACAAATTCTCACGCCATATACCTAGGTATATTATCGTAGGTAAGTTTAATGTTACTATTTACAAGCGTGAAGAGTTTACAATGCGAAAAAATGAATATGGTGGTATAGCTTAAAATTAATCAAAGACATAGAAGATGTATGTTATATTTTGACACATTGTGACGTTTATAATATTATATCCATGGAGAATTAAAAAGTCGTAGGTAGGTAAAATGTTGAGACGGACATAACCTTACCTGATTTCAATTAAGATCACTTAATTGAAACCTCACCTTTCTTTTGCTACTTTTGCACGACAGAGGACATGAATTCATGTACCTACCTATTTCCCGATTTCCATGTTTATTTTGATATTTCGTTTCGTATGTGACAGTGACCTTGAAAATCAAAACGTCAAAATGAAGGAGTTCGCTCACGAAAAGAACACGGCAATTACCAATTTTTAAACAATAAAGATACCAAATTATTATACTATTCACAATGTTACTTAATACTCTGTTATCTTGAGTTCAATTAATTATGTTAATGTTTTATAATGGTTTGTAATGAATAAATACTTAGGTAGGTACATAAAAATAAATGTTATTGAAGACACTGTATTTATTTTGTTAAATCTTGTTTTACAGTGTAATAATATTATATGGTTTCGCATTTATGTAAGGTTATATTCTACGTACATATATCTATATCATATTATACTAAATCAATCGAATATTATAGGAATTATACACAAACATAACCAACAAAAATAATGATTTCGTTTGACATTTAATTTTTGACGTTTCGTCTCGTACCATAGACACCAATTTTCTCGGTTTTGGCGATGTTGCCAACTGGTCACTCGCGAGTTAAAATAGTCCGTAGCGAGTGGCTTCAAAAATAGGTGTTATCGTATACGGTATGAAACGGGCGATACTAACTTGTCATACCACACGGTTTTCGACCATACGACTCGCAAGTTCTAACATACCCGCCGGGTTTCCATTTGTTTGGTAGCCGCTACCTAAAGGTCGATGAATGTCTCTTTTAAGGATAATAAAGAGACCCAGAGCAAGTATGAGCGTTCTCCAAATTAGAACCGTTTCCTCTTGTCAAGCCTGCCATTAACAATTAGCGAGGGGTGCAAGACTAGTCAATGCGCTCTCACTAGCCAAAGACGTAGACATTTTCGGTGACGTGCTATGTATTTTGTATTCGAAATTTAATTTTATTGTTCTGTATAAAATTGTAGGTAAGTACTTATTGTTATAAATTTTATTTTCCTCCTAATACTAATAATAACTTTCTATTCCTTCTCTTCTTCTCTTTTGTGAGGGTAATATTTTGTTATAATGTAGTTCTCATGTTGTGTACGTCTTGAATTTAGATTTATTATGTCCACAATGTTTTGTTTCTTAAAGAAATATACTTAAATAAGGATAAAATTATATAATTAATTATAAGTATTTACCTACCTAGGCTATTTATAATAATTTACAATTAAAATTTAAGCAATGTTTGTCCCCTTTATAAAAATAAGTAGCCTGTGGAAGAAAATATAACTATAATACCTATCAGTTAAATAGTGAGTTTAATTACTGCCACCAATTAAATTTATCACATATTCACCTAGAATCCCAAAATTAAATAACAACAAAAAATAATGAAAGGAGTTTTACCTACCAATAAAACTCTTATTATTCATGTTGACTTTGAAGTCCTTGAGATAGGGTTTGCTCTTTCTTCTTCGCGTGAGGATATATTCTACTAATTTATTTTCCCTTTTCTTGTCGTTGGTCGTTCCTGTTTTTATTTACTGGTTATACCCGCGCGTAAATTTTTTATGTATGTAATTTGGGATTCTTTTGTCTTCATTATGATATGACTCAAGGAACCAGGTAGAAGTTACCTGGACTTCAAAGTCAACATGAATAATAAGAGTTTTATTGGTAGGTAAAACTCCTTTCATTATTCGAATTTGACTTTGAAGTCCTTGAGATATCTGTTTGTTATCACCTGGTGTTGGGTATGCCAAATTCCTGTATGTGACAATGATTCATTGACCAGGTAAAAGACCATCGTGACTTTCCATGTATATGGTTGAATAGAGAAGTTAATGGGTTCTTTTCCCCTTCTGATGGTGGTGTATCCATCGTTCTCTGGTAGTTGTCGTGAAATGTTGACTCACTACGCCAGATACCTCTCTTTAAGATTATCATTGGGTATATGTACAGTTTAAGGAAGTCACCACTGAGCGGACACTGCCTGGTGGTTCTTGTACCCCTGCTTCCAACAGTACTGACCTTATCCAATTCCCTATAACTGTCCTGGTGGCTGGTTTTGGTGATCCTCTTGAAGATATAAATAATTCCAAAATATCCCTACCTTCCCCTCTCCTAGGGTTTGACATGCAGACGAGTTTCCGTAACCAGAATAATACTGGGTCGATGTTTTGACACGTGGAAGCGCTTAGCTTCCATTCCGATTGACGATGCTTGGCGGTATTTGTATTTGCGCCAAACATTGGCCATACAATTATGTAGTCACGTTTTTCCACCAATCCATTGTCTACTATTTGTAGTGTGAGGCCATGAACCCTTCGTCCCGATGCGAGAAGCAGCCGAGTAGGTAGCTGTCCTGCGAGAGGTTTCGAATAGGTTGTACTCCACCGGTGTTGTTTTCCTAAGATGATCTACCACTCGTCCTGGATCCCAAACCGGTGGTTTGACGGGTTTCGTTTTATGTACCGAAGTTGCCTGTAACATATTGTGTTGTACTACCACGTTGATGCTGATATCTACAATGATAATCGGTTTGCAAAAAGTGGTTATGGCTGACTTATGCACCAGGATGGTGTTGTTGACAAACCCTCTTTGTTGTGCATGTTGCCTAGGTAGCTGGCCAATTCCATTCGTTGAGGGCTATTATGATCCATTAGGTTCTTGTTACTCATGTCATTGTCTTCCATTTGTTCCAAGCTGGTTTGTAAGTTTTTAGAGTCGAAGGCCGCCATCTGAAAGTAAGGAGTGCCCTTTTTTCCACCATTCAATTTGATGTTATTTCCACCCCACCCGAAATTAACCATAGTTAAAGGAACAGGTCCTGGGTCCTTGGAGGTGGACGGTTGGTCTCCATACCTACTAGTGTCGTATGTAGGTGCGGCATTGTATAAGGAGGTACTATCGCCCTTTTTCGTAAGTCCACTCCCCAAAAGCATTATTTCCAGCTCGGTGCCACTAGTAAGTACTTCCTTTTTTCTGAGTTGAGGTGCGCTAGGACTCGTGAAATAAAGTTTGGTGGGGGAAATATTCACGCCAATCTGAAGTCATACACTCGGCTGAAGGCGTCGTGAAACAGCGCGCCATTGTCTGTAACGTCTCGTGACACATACGTTGCAATGACATGTGCTGTTTCGCTTGCGAATAAATCCACCTCGGGAACAGAAACAGGGGGGTGGTTGCGGTGTTGATGAGGTGCCATTCGGGAATGAGTTGTCTGCGGGAGAGATGATCTGCCACGCAGTTGTGTATAATGTAGTAAACATGATGTTGGCTAGACTGGTAAATACTAGTGTCTGTCGGCATAGGTTTAGGAGGGTGACAGATTTTGTGCCGCCCTCGTTGTTGATGTATGGCACCACTGTTTTGTTGTCTGTCTGCAGAAGCAGATCTGATCCTATGATTGATTGTACCTGAGATTGAATTGCAAACATTTCCTTCCTGTTGGAATGCCATGCCATGGTAACTGGTCTTGTTCCCACGTACCTGATAGGTGGTGTTCATTCAGTTGGGCTCCCTAGACTGTGTCAGCTGCGTCTGTCATCAGGAAGTGATTGATGTGTGTCAACTCTGAGAAGCCTATCACCTGGAGCCACCACATGATGTCCTGTTAGGCCTGTGGTGGGATTGTCGTCTATTGGCGAGAATGGGACCTCGACAATATTAATGACTGGAGCTTTGTAGCCGTCGGCAATGCAACCTTCCTCGTGGAGGTAGGATGCGAAGTTAAGTCGCCCCAGAAGGGATTGAACATGTGTCTGCCTGAGGGACCAACTGCCTTTTTGTACCCGCGTTGTGTCAAATCTGAGGATCCTTTCGCCTAGGGCCACCACATGATGTCCTGTTGGGCCTGTGGTGGGATTGTCATCAATTAGCGAGGATGGGACCTCGGCCATATTGATGACTGGAGCGTTGTAGCCGTCGGCAATACAACCTTCCTCGTGGAGGTAGGATGTGAAGTTGAGTCGCCCCAGAAGGGATTGGATATGTGCCTGTCTGAGGGACCAACTGCCTTTTTGTACCTGCGTTATGTCAACTCTGAGGATCCTATCGCCTAGAGCCACCACGTGGGCCTGTGTTGGGATTGTCATCAATTGGCGAGGATGGGACCTCGGCCATATTGATGACTGGAGCGTTGTAGCCGTCGGCAATGCAACCTTCCTCGTGGAGGTAGGATGTGAAGTTGAGTCGCCCCAGAAGGGATTGGATATGTGCCTGTCTGAGGGACCAACTGCCTTTTTGTACCTGCATTAGCAGATGGTGACGGAGTGCTACACAATTCTCCGGCGACAGGAACCTCCGCTTGGTGCTAACATAATCGGAACGGTTGGCAGCACGAACGGGAGTCACGTGAATTGTAGGAGCTCCCCTTGATAGGCTAGTCGAACAAATCGACGATGTTGAGAAGCCATTTGTGTCCTACGTGATGTCCAGGGACCCTCATTGTTGGCTTGAGTTCAGACAGGATCTTTTAATATTTATTAACCACCCTAAAGACTGTAGGAAGGTTATCCTGTATTCCACCTGAACCGAGACTGTTTCTCGTATTGGTTGGCTACTAAGAAGTCGTCTAGGTAAGTGAATATTCTTAGCCATTCTTTCGTAGGCGTTCGGCGACCCAATTGGTCAGGGATTTTAGAATATCCTCCTCACGGTAATTCAGATGTTGCGCCATAATCACTGATCACTTAACGTTCACTTAACTATCACTTAACGTTCGTCCAAGATAATTTTTTTGATAATTAGAAACGTCAAATCATAGGCTACATCTGAAACTGTCAAAAGGCAGATCCATAATGAAGACAAAAGAATCCCAAATTACATACATAAAAAATTTACGCGCGGGTATGACCAGTAAATAAAAACAGGAACGACCAACGACAAGAAAAGGGAAAATAAATTAGTAGAATATATCCTCACGCGAAGAAGAAAGAGCAAACCCTATCTCAAGGACTTCAAAGTCAAATTCGAATAATGTAATAATATTGCAAATTACATTAATGCACCTCGAATAATAGACTGAGCTAGCCCTACTTATAGCTTATTGGGGGTGTTAATACTTTGTTTTGGATGACAATAGGTTAGGTATAGGGCAAAAATAAATAATTTTAAATTAAAGAATGGAAACCAAACCTAACCTAACCTAATAAATAATGAACTAAGTATAATCGGCTATTTTCAAAATTTCTGTGCTTTGGCTTCATGTAAACTGACAGTAACCAACTAATGTTGTAGAATAATATGTTTTGAAAGAATATTGTATTTTCCCCATAACGATACCGTCGAACTCTTTTTATTTTCCCCAGGGAGCATAGACAATTATTTTTTTTAATCGAAGTCCTGATGTCTATGGTAGAAACCATAGTATATTCGCTAGTGAAACACGTTAGCCTGAGGTTGTGAAGATATTGACAGATTTTAATATCAAATACCGCATAAAATGGAAGAAGAAAACTGTGAATTATCACATGACGAAACGGCGGAGGTAATTAGCGACGGTGCATACCTATCGATTGACGTAAATCACTTCAACAGCAAGGGTCGATTTGACGTGTCAGTCAAACAGGAAAACATCGAGGACCACGATAGTATCCACATAAAAGAGGTAAGTAGATTTCTAATTTGTTTAGGCGAGGGTATTCAAATTCTATTTCAAATGCGCAGTAACTAAGCACGACTAATCTACAAAGTGAACAACAAATTGAAGACAATATTGTTTTAATATCTGACGGAACAAACACTATGTAATTATACAGAGATTTTTCATTCTATTTTACGAAATAAGTATTGCAAAAGTAATCACGGTTCTTGTCTGTTTAGTGGAAGCCAACGGCAAACAAATTTAATACAAATACCTTCTATATTAACTATACTAGATTAAAGTTAGGATAGGGTGAATGCTTTAGGCTAAGGCCACATAGGAAGGTGCCTTGCTTGGTGGCTACGTGCCAGGTGATATATACGGACGCACACTATACTATCGCAATGGCCACACTCGCTACGTGATTATTAGTAACCTCGTGAGTCTCCCGACGAACAAAACGTGTTGGTTACTTTTATTGTGTCACCTAGTGATTTTGCAAGATGGCGATGTTTCTTCAGTATGACAAACGTCAAACACCTCATATTTTGAGGTTATGAATAATGACGCATGGGATGAATAATTGACAGTACGTACGCAACAAGTTCGAATTTGAGATTTCCGAAATTTTAAACTTAAACTCACTGTGAGAAGTAGCTTTCTGGTTAGTTTTGAGAGTGACATAATATAGTTGTTGACTTGCTTCCCACACCAGGCTATTGGAAGCCAATAATCTCATAACCTCAAACTGTCAAACCCATTGTCTTTACGGGAATATTCTGGCAGCCTATAATTATACAGGCGGGAGTATTTCTCAAATCGGTTCGCCCATCTCTAAATCTTGACGTCTTGACTTGTTATTGCTTGTGTATTTCAGTTCAGTGGTACCAATTTTGGTAAGAATATATTATGATTTTTCATCGAATTTACTGATATTGGTACCACTGTTTAATGGGTGACTGGAAACTGAGATACTGGAAGATGTCGCGTCTCTTCGAAATACATTAGCTAGATACTGGAGTTTCAGTCTCGTCTTTTTTGAGTATTTACGTGAGAGGATGGCCGTATTATGTTTCTTTATATTCTCCTGAATAAACCCGAAGATGACCGAGCGTAACAGTGGGGTAGATCAGCTCAGCTAAGTTTTATTCTTCTCACAGGAGCGCGGTCCTGTGTCAGTTCTTTGTGCCTATCAGCAGAAGCACAGGGCAGATAAAACCATAATGGCGTATACTATTTGACAGAGATTTAAATTCCACCCTTATTACAACGCCATGTTCACGTTAATATTATATATTGTTGTTTTATTTAATAAAACGCATTTTTGAGGCAGACGAAACCGGTCCTAATTTATTGATGGATAGTGGAATGTACTACAAAAAATGTGTTTTAATAAATTAAACAACAATACAATGCAGTTACACCATGAATTGACAGTTAACAAAATAAAAGAAATTGTTATTATGTATTGTGAAGGTACTGGTATGGAACTTCATACAAACACCTTTTATATTTAAACTGCATTTATTAGAATGTAATATCTATATATATATAAAGAATGTTTGTTTGTCTGTCTGTCCCGTATGCGTTCCTCCTATCATTCATCCGATTGCGATGAAACTTTGGTGAGTGGTTGTGCGCAGACCCGCGAAGGTTTCTGAATTGGTACAACTACCTTCTTTTCTTCTATTCGTATGCGTTCCTGTACCAAATTTAGAAAATCCATGCTTCTCACATGGACAGCTGTATGTGGCCTGCTCACGCGTTGGAATTCGTGTACGCACTAGACGGAAAAACAAAAAATATTGTCTGTCTAAAAGCACTCAAATAAACAGAATTAAAACACAAACAATTTCTTTCTTTGAGTGGCATTGCAACGCATACCCGTACTAGCTAGTATATTATATTAGTTTATGATTTACTTGTTAACGCTATGATTTGATACAGTGATTGAATGCAGTCGATGCGTCCTTCTTTAAACTTGAGTTAATACTAAATTGTGAACCTATTTTGATTCTTTATAAAACAAACATTATTAATATTACGCATGGCAATCCATACGTTTAGTTTGATAATAACAATGGTACGATAAAGCAAATATTTATCAAATGTATTTCCAGCCATTCATTAAGCTTGCATATTATTATTTGATAAGAATACAAAGATAGACTCAAAGCTTTGGGGCTGTGACCGTACTGGTTATTAAGACATAATAGCAGACTTAACGAATTCGACATGAGTTCATTTTTTTATTCAACCATATTTTGTTCGTCGGCTATCCGAAGTCAAGCTCGAAACAATACAACATGGGGACTAAGCCGGCTCACATGACTCAACTCGCCTCGTCTGCCGCAAATCCATAAATCAAACCTTCCAAGAACGTCAATCCGGTGTTGCATATGAACAGTGGCGGCCGGTGATCAGGGAGTGCATGCAAAGACATGCATTTTCCTTTTTGTGGTATTGAAAAAAATCGGCAATAGCCTTCAGAGTGGAGGTAGGCTTATGCTTAAATATATAATACATCTGGGGGGGGGGGGGTTGAGAAACGAAACGACGCTCACATTCACCGACAGCATTTATTTATTGTCAAAGTTATAAAGTCCAAGCTTCTGGATATGATAGGTATGATGCAAAAGGCATACAAACTCTTTTCGATTTTTATTGTAATACATTTCATATGTGCCAACGTAGTTTCCACGTTTGACACTCCTAACTTCCATAAATTATAACTGATGCAAGTATTTTAGACAATATGTCATTGGTACAAAGCCGTAAACTCTTCATTTGTGTAGCTCCGATAGGTAGTACGCGGGTTATGGTCGGTTGAAGTTCACATACTGACGCAATTCGGGCATATCTTATACTCCCCTTTCGGTTATTTGCATCCCACATTCTCCGCATATACCTACGCGCTGTATCATTTTGATAAATACTATGGATCGGTGATTTTTCAACGGGATATAGTACTATCATTCTGTTAAAAAATTGCTAATACTTTGTACACCTCAACTCCAGAATTGCATTCCAAATGGGACTGATTTGAAAGACGTATTCAAAATGAAAAATACTTCGGTAACACGAATATTGTATTTGATAGAATAATTTATATTTCTTTTCTTCAATAATTGAAATTGGAAAATTGCTTTGTTCATCTTCTTAAAAAATATGTTATCCTCTTTTACGTTCAAAATAACGCTCATACTCCACATACACTATTGAAATACCTAATATTGTAGAAATTGTTACAATGTAACGCTTTTGTTAAATAACTACTTCTCTTAGAGTAGTATAAGTAGGTACGTAAAAAATTGTAGTATGTATATTATATTATGTAAAGGTTATTAATAGTTTATCAATTACTTACTTACAAGTTTACTTTGCTCTAGGCATAATAAAATTATTTAATTTTTAAAGGTAAAATAATTATAAAATTGGTATTTGTATGTTGAGATTGCTACACCTAACTTAGTGAACACAATATCACTCTAATCGATATTTTGATCGATTCAATATTATATGGCAAACAACGTAGCATTTACCTCATAACGTACGAAATAATAATATAATAATTTGAAATATTACGCGGGAATCTTGTACCGACTTCAAAAGCGTTTGTGAGTTGTTATTATTCGCGCCAGTCAAACACAGCATTGTCGTGAAATGTCGTCTGCGCTCGTAAGCTCAGATTGGGAGCCACAGTGTCCCAAGTGAGGTAAATATTGCACGTCCGGAAATAAAAAAAGATCACAACTGAGCCCACATTATCGGCAGCGTGAAAAAAAAATCATCGCCAGGCGGTTCGATTTCTCTCCTGCACAATTGATACTACGAAGGACGTACCTACGCATACATGCAGGCCGCCAGAAATTACGCGCATTTTATGCGTGCAGAAGGGCGACAAATTAAAAATATTTTACAATAATTAATTCATACAATATGTAGGTATTTGAATACGTACTTATTATTACATAGTTACGTAATAATTTGGGAGATCAGTGCACCTTTGCTCCTATACAAGAGCCGTCCCTGCATATGAAGACCGCGCACATCTACCTAGCGTCAGTCGCACATAACATTCGAATCGTATAAGTAGATATTTTGATGCGGCGATCGTCGGTAAAGGAATGACCAATTCGTTGGTGTTGTTATGCGTCCTGGCGTCTTCGACTCGCAGCCCAACCATGCAACTTGTCTATTGACGCGCTCCCGGTCTTGGCCGGCATTCTCCCACTTGACCTGCATATTCATGTCAGCGGCGCTTCAATATTGCTCTTCAAAGGAGAGGAGGCCGTTGTTGGTGATTTTTACCTTGCCCCGCCTCCTCGGCTTGTTGCTGAAGAAGTAGCATCGTTGAAGGCGGATAATAAGACATGACTAAACACCTGCCAGCTCACGTTTTTAACCGTCAACCCATAAAAAAACACATTAAAATGGTGGACGAATCCAAAATCCTAAGGAGACTTTTGCCCAAATGATTCTTAGTATGGATTTCTACAATTTGTCAGTTGTTTTTTTCTGCCAGCTCAGGTGCGAAGGTACTTATAATAATTATCTTGCGAAAATAATTTTAGCTGAGCGGCGTATTGCAAACAATTAATAATAACATGAACCAATTAAGATTCTCGAGTTACCACTTTTATTGTTCTTTTTATCGCAGCAATTTTATTGTAAGCAATAGTGAACCATTTTGTACAATGCGTATAAAAATACATGTTTTAATAATTATATTTCTAAGAACTTTTTCGTAGGTACGTACAACTACTTTGCATACAAATACCAATTAATTGATACCTACAAATATTGAAAGTTTTTGTGCGTGGACCTTGAAATATTCTTAAAGTATCATATTGATACCATTACCAAGTATGTGTATAGTATCAAAACAATAGGTTTTCTGGAAATATTCGTTTGAATAATTATTATATAAGTAAATATAATATATTATGTTATTATTTATTGTGTATTGCGTCAGCCGTAATTGCATTCTTCTAAAGGTTTTGCACTTACGTTCATTATAAATATTACGTTAATACATTTAGATTTAGAATATTACAGAGCTACTAATCCGCAATGCCACACACTTTACTACTTACCGTGATTAAATTAGTTATAAAACCTTAAGTAGATAAAATGTAGGTTACCGTTAATTTTAAAAAAAAGTCACCGCCCGTCCCATTTAAGGTTACATGTAAATTGTACGTAATGCATTTCACCGTGTCACAGTTTGCGGTGAGCTTTCTATCGGAAAGAGATGACCGTATACTATAAGATAAGGTATCCAATTTTATTAGATTCAATATGAATATTAATTCAATTATCATAGCCGATTGTGGCAAAATTCATAAATTCAATTATGAAAACCTAACCTAACAAAAAAATATCCAGTAATCGGCTATTTCCAAAATTTGTTTTTCACTGGCTTCCTGTAAACCGACAAGAACCGTGTTTTATTTAGACATGAATTGTATCTCAGTACTATACGACCTAAAGAGGTTGAACAGTCTTTAATATACGACCATATATTATTACCCATACAATATTTCGGATACGGCGAACTGTGTATGTACCTACAGATTTCCAGACACGCCTTTTTATTCATGTATTTAGGTATTGTTATTTGATTTAAATGCACATAAAGAGTAAAAAAACAATTCATGATATAAAACGACAGGTACCTAGACACACATTACTTAATATGAAAGTTTTATTTTTTTTTCAACTTTTGTAATTTTGATATACTTACAACATATTTTATCGTAACAGACATTTTCAATTGAATAACACAATAATAACGAAATATATGTGCATATTGTTGCGTACATAAAAATTAACTTTAATAAAAAACTAACTGGTTGGTGATAATTGTACTTATTTATTAAATGACTGATTTATATAGATAAGTACGTTATGAGATGGGGTAACTTTATCACTGAAAAATTTGCTATGTTTAAAATTCATCAACTGTAGGTGTCAAAAAAGGTTCTCACGGTGTCTCTCTCAGGTGAAAACACACAACATGACTCATTCTGGTGAAAAGCCATTTAAATGTGATAAGTGCAAATACTCATGCAAAGAATCAGGTGCCATAAAAAAACACAAAATGACTCATTCTGGTGAAAAGCCATTTCAATGTAATAAATGCAATTATTCATGCAGACATCCAAGTAACATGAAAACACACAAAATGATCCATACTGGTGTAAAGCCATTTAAATGTAACAAATGCAATTACTCATGCACAAGGTCTAGTCACATGAAAACACATAAAATGACTCATTCTGGTGAAAAACCATTTAACTGTGATAAATGCAATTACTCGTGCACGACGTCTGGTAGAATGAAAGCACACAAAATGACCCATTCTGGTGAAAAGCCATTTTAATGTGATAAGTGTAAATACTCATGCAGACATTCAAGTAACATAAAAAAACACAAAATGACTCATTCTGGTGAAAAGCCATTTACATGTGATAAATGCGATTATTCATGCAGGCATCTAAGTCAAATGAAATCACACAAAATGACTCATTCTGGTGAAAAGCCATTTAAATGTGATAAGTGCAAATACTCATGCAAACAATCAAGTAACATGAAAACACATAAAATTACTCATTCTGGTGAAAAGCCATTTAACTGTGATATTTGCAATTATTCATGCAAAGAGTCAGGTAATATGAGACGACACGAAATCAGTCATTCTGGTGAAAAGCCATTTAAATGTGATAAGTGCAATTATTCATGCAGACAATATGGTCATATGAAAACACACAAAATGACACATTCTTTTGACAAGCCATTTAAATGTTATATATGCAATTACTCATGCACGACTTCTAGCAGCATGAAAAGGCACAAAATGAGTCATTCTGGTGAAAAACCATTTAAATGTGTCACATGCAATTACTCATGCAGACAGTCTGATAGCATGAAAAGACACAAAATTACTCATACTGGTGAAAACTCATAATGCGATAAATGTAATTACTCATGCATCACTTCTAGTAGCATGAAAATGCACAAAAAACTGAATCTGGTGAAAAGCTACGTAAATTATAATTACTCATGCATAAATTCTGGTTATATGAGATTGCCTAAAAAGACACATTCTGTTGAAAAACCATTGAAATGTGATTAACAATATTACTGATACAGAAAGTCCGGTACTATGAAATACACAAAAAGACTCATTTTGGTGATAAGCTATTTAAATGTGATTTATCTTATATTTACTCATGGATTAGATCTGGTAGCATGAAATGGCATAAAAGGACGCATTCTAGTGAAAAGTCATGTACATAATTATTAGGTATTAGGTTAAATGCAATTACCCATTCATATATTTTAATAAGATGAAATTACATGAAAGGACCCATTCCGGTGAAAAGCCATTTCGTGTAAATTCTTATGCCCATACCTGGGACCGCCGACGCTTAAGCCGCGCGTCCATCGTGGGTGTTAGCTAGCTCATAGCTTTGTTTGGGCGATCCGACAATATGGTGGATACTTTTTCATTAATATTTATTTATTTTAGTTGAATAATAAATACATACCACTCGTGTCACGTTGTTTGTTATTTTTTTTAAATTGTTATTCTCTGCTCAAACAAAACTATAATAGATAGAAACATTATTGTATCTTTAAAATATCTTATTTTACGTATGATAATATGGCATAATTTGAGATAATTTATAGATAGATGAGTATTTTTTGGCAAAGTTTATTCTGTTATGGTTTGGTTTCACAAGGTTTAAGGCGATAGACATTTTTTTTGATAATTTACAATTTTAACTGTATTAATTAATTAATATGTATCTGAAAACATTGAAAAATAACTATTTTATATTTTAAGTCTCAAGTAAACTTACAATTGTTATAAAATGTGAATTTGTCAAAGGACCCCATCTTATTATTAGGTTGGTAATATTTAGGTATTATTAAAATTTAGTTTATTAAGTTTTCTATGTTGCACTTTAGAGATTTTTGGCAAATGCATAGTTTTAATACTTTTTATATTTATTTAAAAAAAAAACATCGTTTTTTATAAAAATTTTAATGTGTGCAAGCTTCGTATTTTTGCGCTAGGTGCCTTTGCAAATCTATTCTGTACACAAGATTGCTATCGAGGGTATTTTTTCATTTTCATATCGAAGTCTTAGCACGCTTTGTAACAATTACAATAAGTTAGCTTTCTAAACAGTTAAAACTGTCTATCCCGCTATGCAAGTCAATACAGAGAGGTGCTGTTAAAACATAGCACGTATTGTAACAATTAAATCCAATTTCTTGAATTGTTACAATAAGTGCTAATACTTCGATACAAAAAAATTAAAAACTACCCTCGATAGTTACCGATAGCGGCCGATATCAGTCTTGTGTATAGAATAGATGCGCTGGTAGGTAAAGACATTGCTTAATTGAATCGCAATACGTTTTACGTCACTAAATACAAAAAAATGTACAACTGTCATCGTATTTTCGTTTATGTCTGTAAAATATTGTTGTTATTTAATGTTCTATGCACGCTCCTCTTAATTAATAAGAGTTTGCCTTGTTATGGTTATAATAGTTATGAGTGTTATGACCAAAGAGATTGGAATTGGTTCTGTCTAAATAAAATGTCAGCCGACGGAAGTTTTTGTTTTGAATAAATTAACCCAACATTTTTAGCCGTTTGACAAGTGGAAGGTACCTGCTGAGTATGTCGATAGCTTGGTTAAAAACTGTATTTAGTGACAATATGTACTATTATAAATAAAGGAAATCGGAAACTTAATTTGTTTTTATTCGTTTTTATTCACACTATCACATTCATAATAAGTAGCACCGGTTCGCTCAAGGAAGCTACATTAATATGAGGTTCATCATTGTTACCCATATAGTTATTGCCATATTCTCCCGTCAGAGCGAAGAAGATGCATTCTCTTTCTTCTCTCGGTATGCTGGTTGCTGGTCATCGTCTGTTATTTGGACTTGGGAGTGAACAAATAAATACCTCGGAATGGTCTGTAACGGCGATTTCTATTTGAACTATACTTTTACTAGGTACGAGTACCTATTTATTACATATTTATTAATTTTTCGGAACGCGAGATGTATATTGTTTACAATTTTATTGCAATCTCTGCCTAGACTTGTTCGCTTTCGACCTCGCTATCAGCGAAAAGCGCGTTGGCGCTGTAACCGATCTCCCATCACAAAAGCGGTGGACACAAATGCAGCGTTGCATTTTTTTGCGTTCTGACAAAAAATAACGTTATTGGATATTTTTTTTCTCGTTATCGACCATTACTATGAGTCATCTCGGAAATGGTTCCGGCCTTCCCAAGCCTCCAGAGTGTGACATTATGACGTCATCTTTCAAATAAAAAAAATCGGAGACTCTTTTAATAAATTATTGAAGTAGCCTTTCTTTTAGTCTTTCCAGCAGGTCTGTTCAGCCCCGGCAGGTTTTAATAAAATTTACCCCTATTCCCGGACAAATTTGAGTGAAATTGGTTTTTTCTGGTAAATGATATAATCTTGGTTTATTGGCTTTTTTGTGGGAATATTAAAATAAAACTTTCAGGAACAATCAAAAACAGTTTAATAATTACGAATAGTGTGATATTTCTGCAAGCAGATGCCTTTGTGAAGAGGAAAATCAAACTTTTTACACACGTACCGAGTCTCGCCCTTTTTTTTATTTTTCGCACATACCTTGCAGGGAATGGGACGATTTGGCACCGCGAACTGGCCTCCGCCGATTGGCCTCCGGTAATTGGCCGCCGGTACAATCGGACGCCGACCCAATTGGCCTCCGGGACGATCGGACGCCGGTACAATCGGGCGCCGACCCAATTTGACACCGGCCCAACTGGCCTCCGGGAGATTGGACGCCGCACGGCTGAATAAAATGCGCAAAGGAAAAGACGTACGTAACGACTTGGTAGAGAAAGTAGACGCGACACTTTAATATGCTTCTATCTACTTAGTGGTTGTACCTAATATATTTTGCGCTTAACGTATTTTTATTATGATTAATAATTATTATTACTTATGCTTTATGCTGTTTATAAAAAGAAAAGAATTCTTTCCTCGTCAGAACTTGAAGATGTGCATAATTAAGTGGTTTATTGTGTTTACCTACCTATTCATATTAAAAAAAAAACAAATATTAATAATGAATTGGTTGGTTAAAATAATATCTTTCGGCGTTTTTTCGATTTCATGTTATTATAATTGAACTTTATATGTGTACATAATCCGTAAATAAGTATTTTGAAGATTATTAAATTACAAACAATATAAGTAGGTAAACCACTTGAAAGGTACCCACATACCTAATTTATTAGCAAACTATTCCGTATTCAGTACCTACTTTATTATATATTATGTTGACAAAGCGGATTTGTATGTAGGTGTATATTATTATTAATACACCATCGTTTGAAATAGGTAGTAGGTATCTTCGACTTAAAATTGCTTATTCCATTTTTATTACTAAACGTATTTTATAAAAAACGCGCTAACTCACATTAGATGATTTCAAGAAAAGTTGACTTAAAAAATTCAGCATGGTGCATAGGTAAATGAATATTTTTTCATAGTGTTGTTTATTTTTTTACATTATTTAAAAAATAACTGGAGTAGAGTGAAGTAGATATTAATTTAAGTCGAAATGTTCATATGTTAAAAATTTCACCTTTAATTTACATGTGTATTTCATCAATACATATTTTTGTTGAAAGATAGATAGTATAGCTAACATTAATACATTATTATAAACATTATTATAGACGCTATACTAAGAGATGTCATGGAGACTTGAAGCTTTCGAGATGTGGCTGTATAGACGCATCCTCAAAATTTCTTGGACTGACCGGGTGACAAATGTTGAAGTTCTTACTCGAATATGGAAGGACCACGAAGTTCTACGTAGTATCAAAACCAGGAAACTACAGTACCTCGGCTATATTATGAGAGGACAAAAGTACAGTATTCCCCAACTTGTCATTCAAGGAAAGATTAATGGTAAGCGTAGCAGAGGACGGCGCCGCATTTCGTGGCTTAAAAACCTCCGTGATTAGTACGAGTGCAGCTCCACTGAACTATTCCAGGTAGCAGACGACAAAGCTAATATTACCTTGATGGTGTCCGACCTCTGAGGGGATGGCTTAGTAAGAAGAAGAAGATAAATATTTATTTCTGAAGAAAATGTCAAAAACGTCCAAATTCACTGTCAGAATATGAATACGTATACCTAATATAACAAAAATAGTATAAAGAATTGGAATAAGTAACAGGGTAAACTTAATAATTATATATCCTCTTTGACAACAAAAGTCAATACCACCACCTGTCACCTGACCAAGGCTGTTTTTCAAGCCAACTCGATTTTATTTTATTTATTTTTTACGAGTTGTATTTTTTTGTGTAACTACGTCGAAATATATAATACCTATTATATAAATCACTAGGAAGCCGATTTTTGTGATAGGGAATTATTTTTAATTTACCTGTGGAAATACCTGGGTACGCGCTAAGGCCCCAGGTATTTAAAAATAATCTAATCTAACTACATCATTAGTCAGGGGTTAAAAATGATTGGTCATTTTCATGAGAATCATACAAAATATTATAATAGCGTTAAAATATTTTTAATAGGACAAGAATTTCGAAAAATGCCTAACTCATCGGCTAATAGTCTAAGAGCAGGGCCATCCAGTGGATTCGTCCAGATTCATTATACCTAGCCAAACAAAAATATCAGCAAAATATAATATAAAACACTGGAGTGATCCCGAAATCGATAATTCAATACCTACTTTGATTTAAAATATAAAAGCCGATTGCCAATAACGCGTCTGGGCGCGAATCCTGTTGGATGTCGTATTTTTTTAGTTAGGTTATACTGGGTAATTATTGAGTTTGGAAGAAAATAAATCATTAAATCGACATTAAATGATTATATTGCAGCACGTATTTATAAATTAAATAATTATTAGCATAACACAAATTATGACTTAATATGTAGAAATGAACAGAATTTAATATGTATATTAAATATGTCGATGACCCAATCAGATGAACCTTTATAACTGCGACCGGTTTCGTCCACCCAGTGGCTAGTCTAGTCAGTACGATAAAAATTGCGTTTTATTAAATTAAATCAATAATACAATTCATTTCTACCATGAATTGACAGTTAACACAATAAAAGAAATATTATATTAAACAGAATTATAGGAGTGAACACAGTTTGAAAACCCCTTTTTTGGAGAAAAATAGGTTTAATAGTATTATCTCGATCAGGGTTGGCGAACCTTTTTACGTACGCCGGCCAAAATTTCCCTATTATAATTTTTCGACTGTCTGACACACCGAGCAGTTTTTCATGAGAAAAAGATGAAAACCAGTTTTTAAGAATGCTATTAAAAAAGTTTAAAGATTATAATTAAGTTCCCGAATTATATTTTCACCGTGTTTCTAGCCGAAAGCTAATTTTTTATTTGTTGAATAATTTTTTCCTTGTTTTCAAAATTTCAAGGAGATCGTGGAAGCATTTTAGCAACGCTTCTTTCATATTATTATAATATTCCCTATCACTAAGCGGTTTTCCGTTTTTAGCGATTATGTTTGAGGTAAAATAATAAGCAGCTGTTTATATTTGAATGACTGCCGATAAATTTCATCAAGTTGTCATCATTGTTGGTTGAATATTTTTATCTGTCATTTTTGCCTGACTTTCATCGATTGGTAAAAATAATATTAAACACCGAAGAAAGCACGCATTGCTCTGTCGTTATCATTTTTAATATTATATACTTACTTATAGGAACATTAATTTATTTGCAAAACTTTCTTGTATATTATTAAATTATTGTAGGTTTTTTCTCTTTTTAAAATAAAACATTCGCGTGCCATGAAAAATTATCTCGCGTGACACTAGTGTCACAGGCTCGCCATCACTGATCTAGGTGCATTCTGTAGGGTTAATGCTTTTAACTTTTGCATTATCTACTTAGTAATAGTATTTTGAGATGTTTAAAAAATACCTAATAATTATTTACCTTTGTATACATAGACCATAATTTCGGAGTATATTTTCGGGGCAGATTTTCATAACAACTAAAAATCGTAAAATAAAAAAATGTATAATCCTCGTCATAGACATTTTCTTTGATCATTGTGGCAGTGTCAGTGTAATATTACTTATATAAATTTGTGACATTTATGATAAATTCACGATTGAATATAAATTCCATAACGTTATTCCTGTTCTTCGGAAGCAGATTAATGCAACTCCATTTTTTTCAGAAATGAGTTTTTGACAGAATAATTAAGATGAAACCATTTTTAATAATTGATAAAAATGTCCTACAGTCAATCGTGGTGACTATCTAACTAAATGATTGCCAAGTTCTTGTCGGTTGACTTTGGGATCAAGACAATGTGTCGGAATGATGGGCTATTTAGAGGCAATATGATGCTAATTATTACTGCTTATTTTAATAATAATTTAGTTTATATTCTAAATTTAATTTAACGTTTAATTTTTTTTAAATATTCTAACAGTGCTTTAATGAATTAAATTTACCAAAAAGATGATCGCCTTTTGTTTATGTTTTTAGTTCTTATTAGTTATAGGCATTCATCAAAAATATAAATTGTTTTTTTCTCTAATCTAAATTGAGAAAATGGCAGTTGCCGCCGTCTGCCTCTGAGGTATATATATTATTTATTTAGTATATTCTAATGTAATGAACAAAGAAAGGCCTCAGAAATACAATCATTTAAAGGTGCTGATAACCGTATTTAAAAAATATACAGGATTATGGTTGTAGAAATCCAATTGCATATTATAATGGACTCTTTCACAACTACAAAATGTCTCAATACGTCCGATGGTTTTTGTATAACTCCAAGTAGGCCTATTACTTAATAACCTATATATTTATAAGAATATAAATACATTACTTATGAGGTATTAGATACAATAAATAATATGAATTATATTATATAATTAATTGCCATACAAAACCAATGATTTAAGAATTCTATGCGAAAGTTAATTTGAAAACCTTTAACAATAAAACGGTACCTAATTGTCATTTTTTTTATAAATAAAACAATTTAAAAAAACTGTAGATATCCATTAACTAATTATTAGGTAGGTATGGATTTTTAACTTTACATCAAATAAAAACATGTTATTTGTAAAATTATGGATACCCCCAAACTGGGTAACCTATAATATGATAAGGTATAAAACGATTACTTGGGAGGGGGTAACCTATAATATGATAAGGTATAAAACGATTACTTGGGAGGATTGACTTATTCAGTATTCAAAATCGTGTTTAAATAACTAAAACTTCCAATAAAGTTACAAATTCGCTTTGTCAACATAATATATAATGTAATATGTAGGTACCTTTCAAGTAGTTTACTTACTTATATTGTTTGTAATTTCATAATCTTCAAAATACTTATTTACGGATTATGTACACATATAAAGTTCAATTATAATAACATGAAATCGAAAAAACGCCGAAAGATATTATTTTAACCAACCAATTCATTATTAATATTTGTTTTTTTTTTAAATATGAATAGATAGGTAAACACAATAAACCACTTAATTATGCACATCTTCAAGTTATGACAAGGAAAGAATTCTTTTCTTTTTATAAACAGCATAAAGCATAAGTAATAATTATTATTAATCATAATAAAAATACGTTAAGCGCATACAACCATATAAGATTATATAAGACCAACAATTATAAGATACAACCACTAAGTAGATAGAAGCATATTAAAGTGTCGCGTCTACTTTCTCTACCAAGTCGTTACGTACGTCTTTTCCTTTGCGCATTTTATTCAGCCGTGCGGCGTCCAATCTCCCGGAGGCCAGTTGGGCCGGTGTCAAATTGGGTCGGCGCCCGATTGTACCGGCGTCCGATCGTCCCGGAGGCCAATTGGGTCGGCGTCCGATTGTACCGGCGGCCAATTACCGGAGGCCAATCGGCGGAGGCCAGTTCGCGGTGCCAAATCGTCCTAGACCCTACCTTGCATAGCCTTGTTGGATATGCCCTTTTCTGCGTCGCTAGAATCGGCTGTAAGGTATGTCTGAACATGTCTCCAGATAATCTTACAGGCAAATCCAGCGTCACATGACGCCTCAGAGCCGGAGAAGATGAGACATCGGTACCAAAAGACATTAAAGAAATTTAATACTCAACTAAAAAATCTTTAAATTATAACTTACGACTAGGGTTACATTTAAAAAAAATCAATAAACAGACTGATCGTCAACATTCACTTTTACACTTGGTTTAGCAGTAAACGGTCCAGGTGTTGGAGTGTAGTCTTCTGTTGACCACGGTTCAGTAACACTGGCACTAAACCTCGCATGTCCTCCTCGGCTGCCTCTGAGACGACCGCCCTCTTGATCTATGATTTCTGTCCGAGATGGGCCAGAGAGTAGGTCCTCGGACGTGTCGACTCTTGACACCATACTGGTTTCATCTAGCACCTCTGCAATGTGGTTAATGAAACCGTTGAAGTCGTCCTCAAAGTTGCTCGAGTGGCCGGCGGTGAAATCGGTGATGTCTGCGCCATCGGTGGTGGCATCCAGTAGAACATCTGAATCAGAGTCATATAATAACTCGAATGCATAATCCTGCTCAGAGTCGTCTGTTCCAAAGGCCTCCATTTCAATGCGTGAAAATAGGCTGGAATCAAAACAAAATTCCACATTAGTAAACAGAATTTAATTCTTGGGAAACATGAGGCTTTATCATAATGTTCGATTATCTTACATAAATAATATTTTGCGTATAAATTATTATCTTGTAACGTGACTGATCAGTCAATTATCTGGATATCATAAGCAAATTGGTCGGCTTGGATTAGTTGTAAACAACAAAAAAACCGCCATTAGTAAACGAATTTTGAATGTTGGGAAAACATGTGGAATTAACTAAATACTCGTTCAAACACATCTAATTATATAGAATATTCATAATAATTTAATATTCTAGGCTTATAAAGTAATATATCGGCACATTATTAAGTATTTGGTAAATAATGCGAACATTCAAACTTTGCATTCGGAAATTTTGACAGTACAGTGTCGTGTACCTACGAAGAAACACGTAAAATTAATTTAAATTGCCAGAAACCATCAATAAACATATAAAATATCATAGATAACTTATTTATCTTACCTTATTGAATCCTTTTTTGCTTATTTATGTAATTTTTGTCCTCTGGAGGCAAATCGGTTGGTTTGGAACAGCTGTGAACAACAACAAATATCGCCAGTAGAAAACGAATTTTGAATGTTGGAAAAACACGTAGAATTAACTAAATACTAGTTCAAACACATAATAATTATTTAGAATATTCATAATAATTTAATATTCTAAGCTTATAAAGTACCTAATATATTGGCACATTATCAAGGGATTGGTAAATAATGAGAACATTCAAACTTTGCATTCGGAAATTTTGACAGTAAAGTTAGGTACGTAGGTACATGAAGAAACACGTAAAATTAATTTATATTGCCAGAAATCATAAATAATTATATAAAATATCATAGATAAATTATTTCTCTTACCTTATTGAATCTCTTTATTGCTTATTACTGTAATTTTCGTCTTCAAAATCAGTACGTAATTCGGTAAAGTCACACGAGAGAATGATCAAAAATGGCGTCTCACAATAATAAAATTGTGATTTTTATTTAATAATATCACAGAAGGTAAAACAGATATCGATATTTTATCTATACCAGTCGGTACTTTGGTCGGCACCAAATTTTATAATCTAATAGGATATGTCAAATGTTTTCGTTGAAAATACATAGATTTTACAGTAAACATATTTATTTAAAAACGCGCAACAAAACGAGGATCCTCGCGCGCGGTACTCAGCGTAATTATTGATATAACGAGGATTCTCGTTTGCTGTACCGAGCGTGTTAACGGTCATCACTTTAGTACGTTTCCATTATTTTCATTGTCCAAATTAATACGGAAGGCATTCCATGCATCAAACAGTTATCGGCGGCTATCTCCAATTCGTAAACATGGCGATAATTACGTTGGTAGACATGTCGGTCAAATTCGGATATGTTCGTGCTTCTTGTGAAGAGCGATCCTAAGCTGATGAAGCCGAATCAGCTCCGTCTAGTCGGTAACTCGGTAATGAGTCAGAATTGACGTTTTTACACCTTTTGATTGTAGTAGGTACCTATTTTTATTGTTTACAATAATTATAATGATCTATTCAACTACCTATCATTCTGCTTCAACTACTCGTAATGTTTTTGTAATATTTTTTTATTGCGACCCTTGACCTGATAGGTAGTGACACCTACCTGTTATCACCAGTCTTTTCTTGGTGTTTATAAATATTAAATACAAGCGGGCCGAACCGTTACCCTGATGTCTATAGACGATTAAAATAATAAAACACCTGATCTGATTCCCTGCTCAACTACGTACCTAAATGTGTTATCATTGGGTAAAGTCCATCGCCCGGTGTGTAAAAGTAAAGATGAACAAAGATCCAGAAAAAAGGTAGGTAATTAGTCATTAGTTTTATAAAGGAATTAATTACTTAATATGTACGTAGTACTAATAAATTGTGTAAGGGATGGACGATCGTGCTGCGTGGTTGAGATGACGTATGCTTTGAGGAAATTAACATTAAGAAAATACTGTAATTTATAACTATGATACGCCATGTATAGCATAATTACCGAAGAAAGTAATTATATTAAATGTGACGTTAAAAAACAAACGTGGCCATCTCCAGTCAATGACTTTTTTGAGATTTTTGGTGGGTATGATTGCTTGTGTTGTTTTTTATAATAATATTCAGTTAAGGCATGGCTATCTCCTCAATTTCTGCTTCAAAAATTCAAATAAAAGATGTGATTTTTTTCAAACTTAGTCATATCCATTGATTTTTTATATCAAACGTGGTCATATTCGTCTTGGCCAATAACGACGTAGCACTTTTTTTAAATGGCCAATCATGTCGTGGCATTTTATCAAGATGGCTTCCATCAGCAAAAAGTTTTCTCTGTGCTCTTCAGGTTTTTAAGCGAAATAATTGTCAAAGAATGGAAAATAATCCAAATAAAGTTTGAAATAGTGTCTCCAGATAATGCACGAAAGTTTATTAGATCAAATTATACCATTAAACGTTCAAATAAGACTGAAAAACGGTAAGTAAATCTTAATTTTCAAACGTTTCACGATAGTTAGCATCTTAAAACCTCAGGGCTGTGCCTTGGCTGTTCATATTTTATGTTCAGTTTTAAAGCTGCATAATATCGTGTAAACTGGTTGTCATCTTTATTTTTTTATATATTTTTATTCAAAAATATTGTAATGTTTGCTTAGTTACCTATTTAATTCTAATATCATAAAACTCAAAATAAATTCATAAACCCAATTATAATTTTCAAATTATTAAGTGTTAGTTGTAAATATGAAATAAGTTATACATTTATAGTTGTTTTTTTCGGATGCCGGACGAAATCCCGAATGGCCGAAATCCCGAACGGCGAAATCCCGAAAGCCTAAATCCCGAATGGCCGGAATCCCGAAGGCCGAAATGCCGAAAAATATAAACAGTAATAATTTTCAACCAGCGGCACCCCAATAGGCGGCGCTTTTTCTAGAGTGTGTAATTTAACAAGATAATTAGAATAGTTATATAAAAACTATTATTAATTATGGAATGATGCAACAAAATAATTTACAACCAGCGGTACCCCAATAGGCGGTGGTTTTTCTTGAGTAAGTAATTTAACAAGATAATTAAAATAGTTATATAAAAACTATTATTAATTATGGAATGAAGCAACAAAATAATTTTCAACCAGCGGCACCCCAATAGGCGGTGCTTTTTCTATAGTGTGTAATTTAACAATATAATTAAAACTGTTATGTGCCATTCAAATTTGTAACGGTTAGTAAGTCAGCCAGTGGATTCGACCGGCCGAAACATGTTAAATCTTGTTCATTTTTTTTAGGTTTGTTGCATCATCTCTATTGTTTCCTTCCTAGTAGTATTCCAGAATATAAAACACTCTTCAGTTGGACTCCTTACAGGAAACACGTGTTGTACTTAGTAATATTCAACCTTATATTAGTATACCAGTAATAATATGTTATGTGATTTTGTGTTATAAATCGGAAATAAAGGAAAACATTAAATATAAATAATAATATCTTTTAATAATTCCAACCCATAACAAAACAATTATCTTTAATAATTATTATTAATAATTTTCTTATGAAATTACACACTCTAGAAAAAGCGTCGCCTATTGGGGTACTGCTGGTTGAAAATCATTTTTTTTGCTTCATTCCATAATTAATAATAGTTTTTAATACTACTATTTTAATTATCGAGTTAAATTATACAATACAATACAAAAAGCGCCGCCTTTTGGGGTGCCACTGGTTGAACATTATTTTGTTGCTTGATTCCATAATTATTAATAGTTTTTATTATAACTATTTTAATTATCTTGTTAAATTACATACTCAAGAAAAAGCGCCGCCTATTGGGGTACCGCTGGTTTAAATTATTTTTTTGCTTCATTCTATAATTAATATTGGTTTTTAATACTACTTTAATTATCAAGTTAAATTATTCAATCGAGAAAAAGCGCCCCCTTTTGGGGTGCCGCTGGTTGAAAATTATTTTGTTGCTTCATTCCATAATTAATAATAGTTTTTAATACTACTATTTTAATTATCTAGATAAATTATACAATCGAGAAAAAGCACCGCCTATTGGGGAACCGCTGGATGGAAATTATTACTTTTTATATTTTTTTATTTCTCGGGATTTCGGCCTTCGGGATTCCAGCCATTCGGAATTTTGGCTTTCGGGATTTTGGTATTCGGGATTTCAGCATTCGGGATTTCGGCCGTTCGGGATTTTGACATTCGGGATTTCGTCCGGCACCCATTTTAACACAACCCTGTTTGTAAGAATACAAAACAAACCGATCGAATACAAAACAAAACTGTCCATCTCCAATAGTATTTATTTCAAACCTGGTCAAATCCAGATGATACAAAACAAACATAGCCATCTCCAACATAAAATCGTAAATATCTTGTTTGTTAAGGATCTGCGATTATTGAGCATCGTTTAAATCGTATTTTTGAAATAAAATATAATCATAAATTAGGAAATTATTAACTCACGGGTTCAAATTAACCACAAAAACAAAAAAGTTGATTTACTCAGTTTCACTTATGGTGGAGATGGCCACTTTGTTTTTTAGCGTCACAAATAATAACTTAATTTTATAAATTCAGTTTTCAGATGGCAAAACCTGATATGTGCACTTCTGCTAATTGTGCAGGAGAGCTGTTTTAAATTTTGAGATTGTTTGAATCTTTCTGGTGAATAATAATATGTCTTTTGTTAATAATATAATGAAACGATGTATTCGAAATTAGTTTTAGATATAGAATAAGTATTTCAAAGTTTTGATTTTTCACGTTTGGTAGAAAAAAAGATTTTCCAGATTTGCCATGTTACCATTTTTTGCCATCTTATGTTCCAATAAGATGTTATTATATGGTAAGATAAACTAACATGATAGGTATGTGAGGTAATTGGATAATAAAACATCAAAAAATAGCTTAACATAATATATATTTTTAATGCTTGACACTTACTAATTAAAAATGTTACATAATATGTTCATTGGCATCAAATATTTTCAGAGGGTTGCAAAAAAATTTCCTAATGAGAATTTTCCGTTCCATGAAATAATATGAATTCCACATTAGGTATGTTCTTACATGTACATATAGGTAGGTACTAATATAAAGAAACGATTAAATCATTATAATTTTTTTTTTAAATTTTAATCCTTAACAATATCTTTTACGTCTACATTGCCCTCAAGTTCATTGCCATCAAAGCCATCTAATTTTTATCAATTTCAACTTATTACCTTTATCTTATTTGCGATGAATTTATGAATTTTTAAGTACCTAGTTTGAAAAAGCAAAAAAAGTATTTTGGGACATTTTTAACACTTCAAACGGCTTTCGATCTCAGGCCACCCTTACAAATTGGAATCAATTCCGGAGTGCCATATTTTTTAAGTTCTTCCTTCTTAAGGTCTTCATCTTAAATCTTGTCCGTGAAAGCCAGCTGGTGATGAATTTGTCAGAACGGATTGTTATTGTACCTAGTATCTGTTAATTCAGCACCACTAACTGACGTTTGAGAATCAGATTCGACAGATATTGCTGGACAATTAATTCTTACACCGACTTCCGGATCATTATTTGCACCTGATGGTAAATATAGAGAGAAAGAGATATTTTTAAAACTACGTTACCTATGAGAGTATTCCTCTAGTAGATTTTTATAAGGGGTTTCTTTATCCTTCTGATTCTTCGTTAATTCCAACCATCTTGTCATCTTAGTCATCTTATAATACCTACCATGATGTTAGCAAACAAAATATCGGATGGCAAAATCACAATAGGTATTGGCAGATATTATGTTTTGTCATTTATTATAAATTTCACTCAAACCTTGGAAACGAAAGATGGCAGAATGAGATATTTTGCTGTAGGTATAAGCTTCTGTCAACTTTCACCAATCAACATTTTGGGGATATAACAAAATGCACAACACTCATAACTCCAATACTAGTGGGTCTCGATATATTTATATTATTGGGTTTAGCCATCTTATAGATCTCAACGAGAGGAGTCTGAATATAGTGTTAGGTAACTCAATTTCGTCAAAAAGTCAAGTTATTAGGTTTTGTCATCTGAAAACTGACATAATATGGTAGTACCTAGGTACCTATTTATATTATCCCCCTAGAATCCCAAAATAAAATAACAACAAAAAATAATAAAAAAAATAGTTGTTGCAAATTTCATTAATGTACTTACCTCCAATAATAGACTGAACTAGCCCTACTTATAGCTAATTGGGGGGGGTGTTAATACCTTGTTTTGAATGACAGTAAGTTTAAGTATAGGGCTAAAATAAATAATGTTATTAAATTAAAGAATGGAAACCAATCCTAACCTAACGTAGCAAATAATGCAGTATAAAAGGCTTTTTAAAAAAATTCTATGCTTTGGCTTCCTGTAAACCGACAAGAACCAACTAATGTTTTAAAATAATATGGATGTAACAGTAAAAGAATATTGTATTTTCCCCATAACGATAACGTCGAATCTCTTTTTATTTCCCCAGAGAGCATAGACAATTATATTTTTTAATCGAAGTCCTGATGTCTATGGTAGAAACCATAGCATATTTGCCAGTGAAACACGTTAGCCTGAGGTCGTGAAGCTATTGACAGATTTTAATATCAAATACCGCATAAAATGGAAGAAGAAACCGGTGAATTATCACATGACGAAACGGCGGAGGTAATCAGCGACGGTGCATACCTATCGATTGACGTAAATCACTTCAACAGCAAGGGTCGATTTGACGTGTCAGTCAAACAGGAAAACATCGAGGACAACAATAGCATCCACTTAAAAAAGGTAAGTAGATTTCTAATTTGTTTAGGCGAGGGTATTCAAAATTCTGTTTTAGTGCGCAGTAACTAAGCACGACTAATCTACATAGTAAACAACAAATTGAAGACACTATTGTTTTAATATCGGACGGAACAAATACTATGTAATTATACAGAAATTTTTCATTCGATTTTACGAAATAAGTATTGCAAAAGTAATCACGGTTCTTGTCTGTTTAGTGAAAGCCAACGGCAAACAAATTCAATACAAATACCTACTATATTAACTATACTAGATTAGGTTAGGTTAGGGTGAATGCTTTAGGCTAAGGTCTCATAGGCAGGTGCCTAGATTGGTGGCTACGTGCTTGGTGACATATCCTTCTATACGGACGCACATTATACTATCGCAATGGCCACACTGCACGCTTCGCGCCTTGCTACGTGATTATTAGTCACCTCGTGAGTCTCCCGGCCAGCAAAAGTGTTGGTTATTTTCATTATGTCACCTAGTGATTTTGCAAGATGGCAGATGTTTCTTCAGGATGACAAACGTCAAACACCGTATATAATAATGACGCATGGGATGAATATTTGACAGTTCGCACGCAAGATGTTCCAATTTGAGATTTCCGAAATTCACATTGAGAAATAGCTTTCTGGTTAGTTATGAGAGTGACATATTATATGTCACTATAGGCGGCCATAGACGGACAGTTTTAGGCACAGACAATAACTGTACGTTAGTGGCCACACCACAGATCAGTTTAACTACCCCATTTAAATCTGTCGAACTGTCAACAGACGTGCCCATATACGTACAGTTATTTGTCTGTGGCAGAGCAAGTGTCAAAAACTATGGAGGTTATGTTCGCGGAGATATTACACAGGAGGTCCATTTACCTGGAACACCCAATGTTAAAACTCCACCTTTTTTGCGTGCATTTGTTTGCGCATCGTTAGTGCACGTTTGTGCACGATTTTTTACGTTTGTGCACCTATAATAACCGAAAAATTCCAATTTCAAATTGGGTGTTCCAGCTAAACGTTGGGTCACCCAATGTTGAAATTTCAACTTTTTTCGAGTGCATTCGTTTGTGCATCGTTAGTGCACGTTTGTGCACGCGTTTTTTTCGTTTGTGCACGCACATTAAGGGGGTTATTCGCATTTCAATTTGGGTGACCCAGCTAAATGCTGGATACTTGTGTCACTAAATTGTAAACACTTGTGCGTTGGTAGTGAACGTTAGTGCACGTGTTTGTTTTGCTTTTTCACCTATATTCAGCGCGCTATTTAATTTTAAAGTTTGTATGCAAAACCTGACTGGGTGGGTTTAAAAAAATATTTTGTAGTGAAATATCTTGTTGCATAGCTAGTGCGCAATTCTGCATACTTTTTTATTTTTTTCTCATATAGTGCGTGAGTAATTCGATATGAAATATTTGATGAACGTAATGTAGAACCACTCAACAAACTTTTTTAACTTTTTATTAAGTCATCAATTTGTCTATTATTGGCTTACGTTTGTGCACGTGCTTTTTTTGTTTTATCGATTATATCGTGAGAGATATAATTTTTTAAAATTTAGTGACTTGATACTTGAACCATTAAATTTGCCTTAAATTTTTTTTGTTTAGTGCATCCGATTAAGTTAATTTATGTAAACTTTTAGCACGATTTTTATAATTGTTATCTCTTATATTAGGCTAGTAATTAGATTTTGAGTGGCCGTCAAGTTTTAAAACCAAACATTTTTTTTCCACATTTTTTAAATGCACACCTTTGAGTAATTTAATTACATGATTTTTCATGAAGTTTTTATTGTTTTTCCATTTAAATTACGCGAAAAATTCTCATTTTTCCATTTTCACTAAGTACCCCGTCAAAATGTCCTGAACAAAAACGACCGCATCCGTTTGGAACATCCAGTCAAAAGAGTCTCCTCAAAATAGCCAAAACGTTGTAAGGCTTACTAAATATGTCGGTTTATACTAGACTACCTCAAAATTGATAATTTGATTACATAAAAGTGTCAAAATTACAAAATCATTCAACTTTCTTAACATTTATCTATTTATTTATGATTTTGAATGGATCAATGTCAGTTTCATAAGGAAAAATGCAGTAAATTATATTATTATACTTACCTACTGTTTTTTAAAATGATCTGTAATAAAAATAAATACCGTTATGTTATTAGAATACAATTAGGTATGCATACTTTTGAAAAATGCAATATGTTTTTATGCAACGATATTTTCTTCAAAAGATAATATTGGAATGACATTTATATTTTTTTTATATAAAGGGGTTAACTTGCAGGCACTTAACTCTTCCTAATAATATTTGCATCTTCTTTTTCTCTGTTTCTCCAGGTGGTGCAACGTATGCTTGTAGTTCTGGTAGGTGTTATGTTAGGAGAGAAGTGTTAGTTCTTTCATATTATGCTATTCAGAATCGATATCAAATAAAGTTTTGTAGGTTCTTTAAAAAATTATTGCCTCTGACGGCTTCGACATTTGTTTCACGTAAATGGTTTTCTTTTGAATGTGTGTGTTTATTAGTTCTTAAACAACGTACCTACTTACATATCTGTTTACATTTATATTTAAACTCATCACGATTATGAGTTTTTAAATGACATATTTGTTTAGGTACTACTTTCAAAATAAAATTCATCACACGCAAATGATTTTTCTCCTGTTTCGTTTTATGAGCGTTAAGATAATTTTGTGCCGAGCCTCCGTATAAGTAGTCAATTTATTTAAAAGGTTATTCACCATTTTGTATCTTTACATATGTTTGAAGATTACTCCGTCGCGAGCATACAAATGATCATACATTGCAATTATAAAATTTTTCACGAGTATGTTCTATATAATATGTACATATTCATTTCATGTCTTTTAAGACAACAAAGTCGTACGCATTTATATGAATATACATCGAATTTTAAAGGTTTTTCACCAGAATTTGTCATTTGTTAGTTTTTAAGATGACTAAGTTGCGAGCATCTATATGAACATACATTGCATTTATAAGGTTTTTCACCATCCACCAAAAATGGCCGCGCGGCTTAAGCGTTGGCATATTGCGTCAAGGGTCCCTAGTTCCAATCCTCGGTCCGGCAAGTACGCATATTATTCGCGAAAATCTATATGAACATACATTGCATTTATTAGATTTTTCATCGGAATGTGTCATTTTGTGTCTTTTAAAACTTTAATTTGCGAGCATCTATATGAACATAAATCGCATTCGTTAGTGTGTTCAGTATTGTCATTCCACATGTTTTAAGACTACTAGGTTTTTTAAATGACATATTTGATTACATTTCAAAGTCATCACTCATTACACGCCACTCGTTTTTCTCCTGAATGTGTAAGTTTATGAGTTCTTAAACAACGTTTTCGATACGATGCTGCCAAAAGTTGGTAATTTGATAGTTTAGATATTTTGAGTTTACCACGGATAAGATGTCTATACTTATATATGTTTGCCATATAAAAATATCAAGTTCATCCGATTTTTAAAACATAGTTTCTTTAGCAGCTATTCATTATGTTAAAAATACGTAACTCTTGATCGTTGAATTTACCAACATCAGAAGACTGTAAAGATGCTTACAGTTTTAATTTAGATAAGAATCTAACTAATGAAACGCAGTGGTAAAATCTTTGTAATACTATTACCTAACAGTTTTATTATTTTTCAATAGTTGAGCTAAAATAATATAGGACTTCCGAAATAAGTTTCTAAATATTATGGTAAAATGGCATAGAAATTACATTATTTTCAACAGAAGGTATATGGAAGAATTATCAGAAACATATTCAAATAACATGAACTTATTCAATGAAAGAACTTATGAACTTACACATTCAGGAGAAAAACCATTTGCGTGTGATGAATGTGATTTCCAATATAATCAAATATGTAATTTAAAAATACCTAGTAAACTTAAAACATATGGAATGGCAATACTGATAAAAACCTTATAAATGCGATGAAAGTTCATATAGATGCTCGCAAATTAGTTGTCTTTGATTCCCTTCTTGGTTGTATACTCATGGCTGAGGATCTTGACCACTTTTAAATTTTGTCGTCCTTTGAGCGACCAAGACTTTAAAGCCTTCTCGACCTTCAGCTTCTCGCAGAGCAGAATGAATGGTGCCAGCAATACTAGTAAAAAACATGAAATGACACATTGTGACGAAGAACCTAAATGTGATCAGTGTACATATAGATGCTCGCTAGTTTAAAAATACATGAGATGACAAAAAAAGTGTTCAAAAACCTTATAAATGCAAGATATGGTTATAAGAATGCTCGCAACCAAGAAACCTTAAAATTTATAAAATAAAACATAACCGGGCACACCCTCATAAATGATCCCATATGGGATTTGGGATTATAAGATCTTATAAGTAATGGACATGTTCGAAAACAATATGTGTCATAATATGAAGGTATTTAAAGACTACCACGTCGCGAGAATCTATATGAACATACATTGAATTTATAAAATTTTTAATCAGAATGTGTCATTGTATGACTTTTAAAACATTTATTAGGGAGCATCTATATAAACACAAATCGCATTTATGAGGGTGTGCCCTGTTATGTTTTATTTTATAGATTTAAGTTTCTAGGTTGCGAGCATCTTTATGAACATATATTGCATTTATAAGGTTTTTGAACACATTTTTTTGTCATCTAATTTATTTTTTACTAGCGAGCATCTATATGTCCACTGATCACATTTAGGTTCTTCGTCACAATGTGTTATTTCATGTTTTTTACGAGTATTGCTGGCACCATTCATTCTGCTCTGCGAGAAGCGGAAGGTCGAGACGGCTTAAAAGTCTTGGTCGCTCAAAGGATGACAAAAGTTAAAAGTGGTCAAGATCCTCAGCCATGACTATACAACCAAGAAGAGAGGAGAAAACAACTAATTTGCGAGCATCTATTTGAACATTCATCGCATTTATAACGTTTTCATTAGAATATGCCTTTGTTTGTCAACGTTTAGCTGGAACACCCAATTTGAAATTGGAATTTTTCGGTTATTATAGGTGCACAAACGAAAAAAAATCGTGCACAAACTTGCACTAACGATGCACAAACAAATGCACGCAAAAAAAGTTGGAGTTTTAACATTGGGTGTTCCAGGTAAATGGACCTTTACACAGGGGTATTGTTTCAATTAGTTTTAGGTAGGGTATACTTGAACGATGATACACGAATAATTTAAGTTTGAATTTATTATGGTTATAATTGTTTTTATTAGAAACAAATTGACATAAAATACACACCTATGACGTTGGTAAAATAAATCATGATTTCGCTAGTGGATTGTGTATTTTATCGATTCACCGAAACAATATTATACACATTCGTGTAAATATAAAATATAATCATTTCTTTTGAATAAATTATTCCCTTTAATGGACAGTATTAATTAAGTAAGAAAACGGTAATATTTATAAAGGTATTGATTTTATATACTGTCATGTTACATTTTACGTAACATGGCTACTTTTCAAACGCAGATATTAAAATAATTAAATAACAAAATTTGGCACAACCTTGATAAAAAGTGTGTGTCAACCCTTGTTTCCAAGACAATGACGGTTAAAAATAAGCCAATCGGATTCATTCCCGCTTTTTTGAAAGCGTCTTGTTTACAAATAACTTATTTCCGCCCACAAGATCCTCACTCCGGGAATAGTATCAGAGCTGGACGGATGTCACTGGTTAAAGTATAAAGACAGTTTCAAAAGCAAGATGACGCCTTTTTTCTTTCGGACGAGACGACAAGGAGGCGGATTCCAACCATCATAACATAAAGCTAAGTAATTACTACATCTTAAAAGATATTCTTATGTTCCATACCAAGTAAACGATCCTCAAAGTTGTATTAAAAATTTGTTTCCGTATGTTTTTAAATTTCAATGGTTTGTGTAATTAAATAACACTATTAACGATTAAGCTGTGTTCTTATTTTTTTTACTGTTATATTTAATTTGTAATTACACATATTTCAAGGCGCCCAAAAAATATAATTTAATATTTCAACGAGTTTACAAATGACATTTTATTTGAGGTAGATAAATGATTTATAAGGCATTCTTTACACAGGGTTAAGTTGGCAGAAAGCCGAATCTTATAAGCTGTGAGATTAAAAGTATTAAATATTTCATGCTTTATTGATTGATTTAGTTGGCACTCTTATGTTTGATAATTGTGCAATACAATTGTTAAACTTCTTTAACTACATACATTTATACACTCTTCACATTTTATAATTTGACAATTGGCGCTACCAATGCGTGGTGCGATTTTTTTAGTTTACGATGTAATAAAATGAACTAAGAAATATTGTGTTTTTGTTGACTTGATCTTGTATAAGGAGAGTTTTTTTCATTTCATAAAATGTCACTGTAAATTTGTTTCGACTTTTAAACTTTGAGATGTGTTACTTGGTACAATACTTTTGAATTAATTATTACCTATTATATTGTATTATATTTTATATTATATTCCATGCTATATTTCATTTATGTTGACAATTTGCTTATTATTGTATATTACCTATTGCATGAATTTTATGTGATTCGTATTTCTTTTACGTTTTTTGACATTCAATGCATACCTACCTACTTATAAAAACTTATTATAAAGTTTGTTTTGCTACATACTTTTCATTAAAACATGAAAAGTATGAAGTAAATTGATTTAAATGTTAGCTGGTTGTTAAATTAATTCAAATTTGTCAAATTCGATAAGAATTAGTTAATTTTCAACTATTTTAGTATTATTATTAAATATGATATAATTACTAAATTTATGGTAATGTTCATAGCTGCCATTAAAATTTTAAAGCTATTTCCGTTAATAAGGAGGTAGCCATTTTCTGAACTAAAATTACTATGATTAGTAATATTATAATTATAAAAGCATACGCCATTTTAGTTATGAATCCAGTTCAGTTTGTGCCTTCTTACAAAACACTACAATTTGCATAGTCAATTTTGTTGTTTTTTTTTATTTCAAGAAATTTCACGGTGAGTACTATAATTAAAAAAAAAAATCTATATTATATTTCATAATATTCAATAATATTATAGACTATAGTTCTTTCTGTTCATTCTTATTAATACCTAGCCATTCTTTCTCACGCGATAAAAAAAACGCCGAGACATGAATCTAATAAATCTTTTGTTGACGGCTTCATTCTTATTGACGCATTTTGTCGTATGAAACACTTTGCGCGCAAAACAATAGAATCGTTGTGTTACCTAGTGTTTCAAAACTTATTTTGTTTTGTTGTTTTCAATACCCGTGTCGAAATAATGCATTGACTTCAAATCACGCATTATATGCGTATATTTCTTGTAAACAAAATTATATTATGCAAACGATATTGTTGAGTTCATTGTAGAAGCATTTATATACCTACTTACATGAATTCCCGCTTGTTTTTAGTTTTTGTTGTTAGTTGTACCTACTCGATTTGTCTTCCAAGTTTTTTTTGTTTGGAAAAAGATATAAGTGAAGAAAAACCATTAAATCTTATCTTTGTGTTTTGGAGAAATGATCAAACAGATATAATTTCATCGTAATCCGGTTAAATAAAGTCATATTTTTTTTCAATTTCAAATCAGTCGATATATAAAAATTCATTATTAATTTTGTTAAAATATTTTCAGAAAAGAGAAATTAATTCCGCCATTTGCAAAACCTAAAATTTGTTAAAAATGCCATTATTTCAATGGAAAATTACCAATTTGCAATGTTGCCAAATTTGTTCCATAGTACCTATATACCTACATAAATTATAAAACATTTTAGAAAGAGAAATCATAAATTTTGTTGTCTCCTTCTAAATTATCCTATGATAATTAAATTCGAAATTAGAATCTTGCAATTTGTACGTACTTATTCTCTGTATGCTATGTGGTTAGTGAGCTAGTATATAATAAATAGTAAATAATAAACCCGGCCGAATCCGACAAGTACATAGAATGTCTTGTTGCTATCCCAAACACACAAATAAGTGAGTGTTTGAGAAATAATATTTTTTATTTTTGTGGATTGATTTCTTTTCATATCATAGATGTTTGGTTATTTTTTTCAAGATATAGGAATGATTAATAATCTTGTTTCAAGATAATGGAGTATTTATATGTTTTTTAAAGCAAAGCAAGCTTATCTAAACAAATTCAAATTATTTAAAGTTAACTTCTAATAAATTTTTTTTGTAAATTTATATTGTTTTAGTGTTTTGAAATTAATGATTTAAAACTCGTTATTTTTTACAAATCACTGAAAAACGCTATGCCAAATACTGTTTTCAGATTTTTTCAACTGTTCGTATTGTGATTGATGAGACAACGAGATCATCGACAACGATACTACAACTACTTCTTTACTTCACTTCACTTCTTCACTTCTCTGCACTGATTGGATCTTCGATCTTGAAGAGAAAATCTACATTTCTCAGCACAACTGGATGAAAAATAACTGAAAAAGCTAAGTAAATTGAAATAGAATTGATTGGAATTGTTTTTATTGAACTTTTAGTAATGCTATAATAATTTTTTTTTTTTTCTTCTTCTCAACATTAAAAGTACTTACTCATTTTTTAAAATAAATTAATAAAATTACCAAGCAAAATAATATTTGTTTGTTTAATTATTGATAGTTTTACAATCTATCTTTTTTTTATGATTCACATTTGAAATTTTTAAGTGTTGTGATTTTAATTCTATATTGAAATTCATTTAACGTCCATTGGTCATTTAAACAATTTCAACAAATTTTATTAATGTAGTATAAATAAATTGTAATTTTCAGCTTATATACCTACTTAATAATTGACAACCAGCGAAATATTTTAATTTTTTGTGTACGAACCAATTTTATTCAATATTTTTGAATAGGTTTGTCCAAGCTGTTGTGAAACGAAGTGTTTCACAGCTATATTTTATAATATTGTACATATATTCAGTACAATAAAGCATTTGGTTTTGCTTGAGCGAGTATATACTAAATTAAAAAATTCTGGTTTAACAATTAATTTTAAGAAATCCGAATTTTGTAAATCAGAATTAAAATTTTTGGGTTATATTGTAAATGAAAAAGGTTTGCAGTGCGATCCTATTAAATTAGATTGTGTTAAGAATTTTCCAATACCCAAGTCTTCGAAAGATATTAAATCATTTGTTGGTTTATGTAGTTATTATCGAAGATTTATAAATAATTTTTCTACTATTTCTGCACCTTTAACTAAACTAACTGGTATAAAAGGTGGTATTTCTAATTTTAAATGGTCACCAGATGCACAATTAGCATTTGAGTCACTAAAACAGGCACTTATAACAGCACCTGTTCTTGCTTGTCCAAATTTTGAATTGGAGTTTTCTTTACATACTGATGCAAGTAATTACGGCATAGGGGCGGTCTTAACTCAAGAGTTTGAGGATGGCGAACACCCGATTGCGTTCTTCTCAAGAACTCTATCCAAATCACAGCGTAATTACACAGTGACGGAGAGAGAGCTTTTGGCTATTATAGAATCAGTCCATCATTTCAGACAATACATAGATGGCTGTCACTTTACTATTCATACTGACCATTCAAGTTTAAAATGGTTAATTTCATTAAAAAATGCTTCTGGTAGATTGGCTAGATGGTCTACGACGCTCTTACAATTAGATTTTGACATTAAACATAGACCCGGTAAGTTAAATATTGTACCTGATGTTTTGTCCCGAATAAATATTCAGGAAATTTCAGCGTTAACTAATAATCCTGATAGTGTTACCGACCCCTGGTTTGACTCCACTTATCAAGGTTGTCGTGACGGTACTATTAAATTTCATCGTTACAAAATTGTGAATGATAAGTTATTTAGATTTCAAGCGAGTGATCTACCATTTAATGACAATAATTGGAAGGAGTGTGTAAAATTAACTGAGAGAATTAAAATTATAAATGATATCCATACTGACGTAAATTTCGCGCATTTAGGAATGTATAAAACATTCAAAAGAATTTCGTTGTATTATTATTGGCCAAGTATGTTCCGCGACGTATGCAATTTTATTAATAAATGTAAAATTTGTAAAGAATACAAGCATTGTACTTCTGCTCCTTCAGGATTAATGTCAAACCCAAAAGTAGTAGATCGCCCGTTACAAACAATTTCCATAGATTTGATTGGACCTTTTCCAAGAGCAATTAATGGTTCTACGTTTATTCTTTCAATCGTAGACGTTTTTTCAAAATTTGTATGGCTAAAAGCTTTGAAAAAGGCTACTTCAAAACCTATAATTAATTTTTTAGAATCTGAAGTATTTTTAAAATATGGCGTACCTCATACAATAATCACCGATAATGGACGACAATTCATTTCCAAAGAATTTAAGAGTTTTCTATTAAAATTTCATGTTCCCAAACTTTTTCTAAACGCGTACTATTCACCACAAAGTAACACAGTGGAGAGGTATAATCAATCTATAAATACATTATTAGCCATTCTCGTAGGTAAGAATCAACGTTTATGGGCAGATAATTTACTTCATGTTCAAACAGCACTTAACGCTACTGTCAATTTAGCAACTAAATATACGCCATTTTTTCTTATGCACGGCAGAGAAATCATTCTTGATGGAAGATTTCATTTTCCACATCAAATTCCTGATAATTTAAATTCTGCTCAACCTATTTCTATTGATTATAATAACTTCAGTAATAAATTAATAGAACTTCCTATTATTTTTGATATTGTTCAGGAGCAATTATTTAATAATTTCAATAACGATGCAAAACGTTATAATTTAAGAAAAAAATCTGTTCAATATAATACTGGTGACATTGTTTACCGTAAAAACTTCATTCAATCGAGAGCTTTAGATTTCTTTTCGTCGAAATTAGCACCTCGCTTTGTTAAAAATATAGTACTTAAAAAGATTTCACCTGTAATGTATATTCTGGGAGATATGAATTTAAAACCACTTGGAAAATTCCACATAAAAGATATTAAAAAAAGTATTTAATTGTTAATTTAACTCTAAAGAATTAATGATTGAATACATTAATTAATGATTTAAACTATTTAAAACTTACTTAATTTTTTATAAGAAAGTTATTTATTCCTTTCTATTCAACAAAAGGGGTAACTCTATACATTGTATAGACACTTATTTTTAGATTCATTTTTAATACAAGTAATTTTGTATTACTAACAATTCTTTGTGTATGTATTGATGTCAAAGACTAAAAGTCTGTCTATTAAACAAAACGATTATTCTTGTTGTAATAATCGTTGCGCTTTGCAACAATTACCTTATCATTTCTCCGTTATTCAATATATTATAGAAACTTCTTAATATTGTTTAACTCTAATTAAATAAATCTTCTATGTAAATTGTTTAAACTGTTTTAAACTACATATTTTTGTTTTTTTTATTCAAGGTTGATAATGTCGATCCTGAAGTACTATGAATGAAGTACAGTCTACTTGTGGAATTCAAGGCGGCAGCTTTCCAGCGCTTTGACTATGGAATTGCAACCTGATACAAATTGTTGTCCTAAAAAATGGTATACTTTGCTTAATGAATGTATAAAAAACACTTATAAAATAATGTATTTCAGTATATTGACAGGTATCGGTTTTAATTGCTTGGTTGTGGTTGTTGAGAGGTTTTCTGCGTGGATTCTGACAAGTACGATTGTCAATTTTTTGTTTTGTATTAACAATACTGTTATAATCCTAATATTGTTTGGATTATTTCTATAACTTAAATTATATTCTGAGAGAAAGGTTTAATTTTGCTAATGGGTTAATTTTCTTTATATTATTCAATACTGTTTAAGTTTTTTTTTTTTTGAGAGTATAGCTTGACGCGGTCACCTAGATTCGTGGGTATTTTTTTTCTCTTTTTTTTCTCGTTCATGGTGATAATTTCTAGTTATTTAACCTTATTGAACGAGGTTATACAATTTCTCTTCTGTAGCTCGGCATGTCGGATAGACTGGTGTAACTTATGTTGGCCAGCGCCTTCGTGTATTTTCTATGGATTGTTTGTTGGCTTATGAAATCGCGAAAATTTTATTAGGTTGCAACGATTCTATTTCTTACCATTGAGTTGCGAACATAGAGAGGGGATTCTTTACTCAATGGGGCATATATTACGTGATCTCACGGTATGCTATTTTTTCGAGCGCAGAATAGGAAACAAGCCTGGGAATTGGTCACTAAATTAAGTTCTTACTCGAAATGTTTTTATTGTAAAAAGGCATGGTAGAGGCTCGAATGCTTCTTATTTTGTGTCACTAAATTCGTTCTTTGCAAAGAGGTAACAACATGACAAAGTGTTTGTTGCTTCGAATTTCGCTGGTGGAATTCAAAAACTTAATTACAAATTAACTTCGGACGTTTAATGTAATGTTTTTGATTATTTTTGTGGGTTCAGATGATATTTTCATAGCTTTCTTTTTTTAATTTCTTTGTTAATTATACCTTCCGATCGATCCAGCAACTTTGCTGAATTCTTTAGTTAAAGCAGTTGAATCTAGAGGAGGAATATAAAAGACTTTGAGATTGTTTTTGTGTTTTGATTGATCTTGGCTTAACTAACCGGTGGAGCAATAAAAGATGATGAATAAAAGCCGTAGATGATGTATGAAAGTAACGGAAAATTGTATGGTATGTTAGAATAGTGTAGTCATGAAGACTGGGCCATAGTTAGGGATGTCCGAGCCAATTAAAAACTGGAAACATTATTATTGACTAATTTTTGTATGTATAATAACCTCGGTGAAGGTTTTGTTTTGTTTATCATGCGAATATCATGATAGTTTTATTAGTCGTAGAATGTCTAATCGTTTAGGAAATGTTGTTCGATGCTATTGAGAGTAACTGAACCATTCATTGCGTTAATCCCGGTAAATGACACAAAAGACCACAAACTCATCTAAATATTTTGTTGCTATGTTAACTATTAATTATAAATGTACGGACTGCTTGCTAAATGGTAAGTTAGTATATACCGTCGAGTTGAAAACCCTAAGTCGAGTTATTCCTGTCACTAAATATATGGGCGTTTCTTTTTTTTCATATTTTCGAATATATTTTTTCTCTTTAAATATTTTACAAGTGTAAATGTTTATAAATTACAAGTTAGTACTGGATTGTGTTCTTTTTGTAGCCTGTAATTGCCTTCTGGGACCTGGAGCGAAAGGAATATCAGTTTAGTGCTTGCTTAATCTTCTCAGACCCATATGTTTGGTACCTTTCTCAGAATTTCTATTGAATTAACCCTGTTGAATTTTATCGTGCTTTTTTTCTCTAATAATTGTATATTCACAATGAATAGTCATATTTTACACGTTGATTCACAGTTGTTTTCAAATAAATACTTAATCAATATGAATGTAAACATATTGATTTCTCTTAATTGTGCATAATAATTAATTTTTGTATAATTTTTTTTTCTTACAAATTGTGATATGATGACATTTAACCAGTAAATTAATATGGTTAAAAGTAAAAATTATTTCTTATTAAATTAAATTACAATGCAACAAGGATGATTGTAAAACTTAAATGTCTCTTTAAAAATAATTTATAGTATAATTCTATAAATTAAAATTTTCTTTTCATCCAATATAACTTGGATTGTATAAAGTTATTGTAATTTTTTGTTCTTATTGTCAATAATAATGTATATTATAATGGTATAGCATGGAAACAACTTAATCTCTAAATCTTTTATCTTTATTTCCATTATTTGAATGATAATTAAATGGAAGCAACTTAACCTCTAAATCTTTTATCTTTATTTCCATTATTTGAATGATATTTAAATGGAAGCAACTTAATCTCTAAATCTTTTAACTTTATTTCCATTATTATGATGATATAGTATGGAAATATCTCTTAATTTTGTTACCATTATTTGAATGATATCTAAATGGAAGCAACTATTGTCTATTGAATTTTATTACCAGTATTTAAATGATGATATTTAAATGGTATTAAATAGTATTTCTATATTTTATTACCAATGTTCAAATAGTATTAAATAACTATTATTTCTTGATTTTATTACCGATATTTAAATGGAATATCGTGGTAATTATAATTATAACTCAAAAAGGTATTGTTTGATAGGATTGTGGCGCTTTTTCAATTTTTAGGCGTTCTTTTCATAGAACTACCGTAAATCGCCACAATTTTGTTATAACAACCAAATATTACTAATGATAATGGAATTCTTGTTATCAATATATATATAAATAAATTTCTGTAATTTAAGTAAAAGATTGTGGATTTCTTTTTCAAATTTGTTGGCGTACTTTCCAAAAGTACTACCGTAACTTTCCACAATTCTTTATTATTATAATACTATGTTTACTATGATATGTTATCACCTAAAATGACTGATTAACAATAAGTATTCCGCTTTTGTTATAAAAGAAAAATGTTTAAGATTGTTTCTTTTTCAAATTTTTGCATAATTAACTATATTTACAATTTTTCTCTAAATTTTACCCTATTTTAAAAATTTTGTGTGTACTTGCATGTACATTTTTATTACCTGATTTATATGTGATTATTAATTATAATTGTATATCTGTTTCTTCGATTGGTATGGTACATAGAGTATGGTATAATATATAATTTTTAAACTTTTTCGACGACGAGAAGAATAAATATAATTTCAAGTTCAGTGCAAGTGTAGATAGTTCCTATTGAAGGAAAGAAAGTGAAACCTTAGCTAGTTCTAAACAAGAATGAAAAGCGAAGACCTGAAGGATGACACGATCTTCTCCGATGTACGATACAATCTTCTCCGATGTACAAAATGATCTTCTTTTGAAGGACAACACTACCTTCCTTTGATGGACAAAACTATGCTGAGCCATTACATTATTCTAACAATCTGTTGGATACTGCTTCCACATGAGGTGCCTGCGACTACTGTCGACTGACTTTGGACACCCTGGGGAGGAGTTCCAGATTTTTCATCTATTGCGGAACGAGGGTATTGTCATGTTACATTTTACGTAACATGGCTACTTTTCAAACGCAGATATTAAAATAATTAAATAACAAAATTTGGCACAACCTTGATAAAAAGTGTGTGTCAACCCTTGTTTCCAAGACAATGACGGTTAAAAATAAGCCAATCGGATTCATTCCCGCTTTTTTGAAAGCGTCTTGTTTACAAATAACTTATTTCCGCCCACAAGATCCTCACTCCGGGAATAGTATCAGAGCTGGACGGATGTCACTGGTTAAAGTATAGAGACAGTTTCAAAAGCAAGATGACGCCTTTTTTCTTTCGGACGAGACGACAAGGAGGCGGATTCCAACCATCATAACATAAAGCTAAGTAATTACTACATCTTAAAAGATATTCTTATGTTCCATACCAAGTAAACGATCCTCAAAGTTGTATTAAAAATTTGTTTCCGTATGTTTTTAAATTTCAATGGTTTGTGTAATTAAATAACACTATTAACGATTAAGCTGTGTTCTTATTTTTTTTACTGTTATATTTAATTTGTAATTACACATATTTCAAGGCGCCCAAAAAATATAATTTAATATTTCAACGAGTTTACAAATGACATTTTATTTGAGGTAGATAAATGATTTATAAGGCATTCTTTACACAGGGTTAAGTTGGCAGAAAGCCGAATCTTATAAGCTGTGAGATTAAAAGTATTAAATATTTCATGCTTTATTGATTGATTTAGTTGGCACTCTTATGTTTGATAATTGTGCAATACAATTGTTAAACTTCTTTAACTACATACATTTATACACCTTTACCCATTTTTCCAATATGACAATACAATAAGCCACAAAATTATATTTACATCAATCATCAGTATAATAATTAATTAATTACTATGATATTATTAAAATATATACTTAAATTTTATTTAGATTTAACGACATTGTCATTCACAATTAGGTATATTAATTTATGTTGTGAACGTCTTAAATTAATAATTTGTAATATTCACTACATACAATAAATAAAATTTGAGTACTGAGTTATTAGTCTATATTTTCACAATAACTTAATATTTATAATGCTCTCTAAAATTTTAACATTTATAATATATTGTATAAAATAATATGTTTACATAAATAACTATTACTTTGTTTTACTCTCGTAAAAATAAATAAAATATAATATTTGCGATCTCCGCGTACATAATATTATTATATTTATAATAATAAATGAATTTGTATTTTTTAACAAGCAACACCAGCCGCAGTTGTATCGCGCGGTATATTCTACTTTACGTGACCGACATCTAGTCTTAAGTAAGTAATCTAAGTCTAGTACTTTCGGCTAGTTGAAATTCCAACAGTTTTACAAAAACACGGGAGTGGGGGGGTCGCTGGCAGTTTGAACATGCCACACATCTGACAGGTCGAAAAGTGTCAGTCTATAGGCGCAGCAGATTATCTACCAAAGATAACAGTATGGTTATTAACTGGCATGTTCAACCTGTTACGAGAACTGTCCGTCTGTGGCCGGCATTTCGAGGTCAAGCGTTCAAGTCAACAACTATAATAATTGTTGACTTGAACGCTCCCAAACGTCAAATGAATTCGTACGTTGTGTAAGCACGTAGCGTTTTTAGTAGGCAAGCATAGCACCTAGCTCAGCACACGCGAAGCATCTACCTATGTGGCCGAAGCCTTAGTAAAATATTCTGCTGTTGGTTAACACTGTGCATAGTATTAACCATCATCAGTTGAGTAGGTAATAAGAATTTGATATAAGAGACGCTTTTAGTTTTTTATTATCATTGTCTATGGGCGAATGCATGACATTTTATCTCCGTTGTCCTCGGCGACGGTCGTTGCGAGTTCGCTCCATACATATATTTCAATCTGCGAGTGTTTTCCTAACACGGCAAGTTTGAATTGCCTGAGCTTAGACCAAGGCCATCCTCTCACGCAGAAACTAAAATCCGACAAACTGGTTGCTGATTTAATTCATTAACTGGCCAGTGAAATGCTTCGCAAACCGGGCTACTGAAACCCAATAATCTCATAACTTCAAACTGTCGAATCCATTGTCTGTCCTACTTCATCCTAAGCTTTTTCCGTAATATCTTTACGGGAATAATCTGGCAGCATGTAAGTATACAGGCAGGAGTCTTTCTCAACATCTACCACATATTTAAAATTTAAAATCGGTTCGCCCATCTCTAAATTTTGACGTCTTGACTTGTTATTGCTTGTGTATTTCAGTTCAGTGGTACCAATGTTGTTAAGAATATATGATTTTTCATCGAATCTACAGATATTGGTACCACTGTTTAATGGGTGACTGGAAACGGAGAGACTGGGAAACTAGCATGTCGCGTCTCCTCGGTTTCAGTTGCGGAGATTTTGAAACTGAGAGATTCCAGTCTTGCCGTTAGCGAGCCTCCATTGAAATACATTAGCTGGATACTGGTGTTTCAGTCACGTCTTTTTTGAGTATCCACGTGAGAGGATTGTCTTACTCTGTTGCTCTACAATCTCCCGAATAAACACGAAGAGGACCGAGCGAGAGAGTGTAGTAGATCAGCTCAGTTTTCTTCTTCTAGCAGGAGCGCGGTCCTGTGGCAGTTCTTTGTGCCCAGAAGGATAGGGCAGATAAACCCGTAATGGCGTATACTATTTGACAGAGATATAAATTTCACCCTGATTACAATGCCAATAGAGTTCACGTTGATATGTATTTTGTAGGTACTGTTATAGAACGTCGGGATCAACTTTATATAAACACATTTTATATTTAAACTGACTTTATTACAATGTACTATCTATATATCTAATATATAAAAATCAATATTAGTTTTTTTGTTTGTTTGTTCGTATTTTATGCACTGCCATACCGTTCATCCGATTGCAATAAAACTTTGTCAACTTATAGCTTGCACTTGCGCGAAGAGTATAGGCTATACTTATATATAAAAATGAATGTCTGTCTGTCTGTTTGTCTGTATGTCTGTCTGTCCCGTATGCATTCCTATACCAGTCATCCGATTGCAATGAAATTTTGGTAAGTGGTTTTATGCACACCCGTGAAGGTTTCTGAATTAGAAAAATCATCATCTTCTTCTTCATTCTATTTTATTTTATTCGTATGGTTCCTATACCATTCATCCGATTGCGACGAAACTTTCGTCAGCTATTGTACGCACACCCGAAAGGTTTCTAAATTAGAAAAACCATCTTCTTCTTCATTATATCTTCTTTTATGCGTATGGTTCCTATACCGTTCATCCGATTGCGATGAAACCTTCGTCAGTTGTTGTGGTAACACCCGTAAAGATTTTTGAATCAGTACAACCATCTTCTTCTTCGTCTTCTTCATTCTATCTTCTTTTATTCGTATGGTCCCTATAATATTCATCCGATTGCGATGAAACTTTTGTCAGTGCTTGTACCAACACCCGCGAAGGTTTCTGAATGATACAACCATCTTCTTTTTCTTCTATTCTATATTCTTCTATTCGTATGCGTTCCTATTCCATTCATCCGATTGCAATAAAACTTTCGTCAGTAATTGTGCCAACAACCGCGAAGGTTTCTGAACTAGTACATTCGTATGCATTCCTATGCCACTTATCTGATTGCAATGAAATTTTGATCAAGTGTTGTGCTCACGCCCGCAAAGGTTTCTGAATTGATACAACTATTTTCTTCTTCTTTTTCTTCAATTCGTGTGCGTTCTTATACCATTCATCCGATTGCGATGACATTTTTACCAGTTGTTGTTTGCACGCCTGCGAAGGTTTCTTAATTGATACAACCACCTTCTTCTTCTTCTTCTTCTATTCGTATGCGTTCTTATATCGTTCATCTGATTGCAATGAAACTTTGGTGAGTAGTCGTGCGCATGCCCACAAAGATTTCTGTATTAGAAAATCATCTTCTTCTTCTATTCGTATGCGTTCATATACCATTCATCCGATTTTGATGAAACTTTTGTCAGTTGTTGTACGCACACCTGCAAAGGTTTCTAAATTAGTATTATATAAAATACAAAGTTTGTTGTTTGTTTGTTCCATCCAATTTTGGTTTTTTACTGCATATTAATAACATTAATAACGTTTGCATATATTTGTGTTCTTTTGTTTGACCTTTACTCCTATTAAAATTATTTTCATATTGCCATAATTTTGTATTACACAGATATTTTAATATTAAAAAAATAGTCACCTATTATTTTTTAAATATCTAAGATAAACATAACCACGAAGCGACCCTGTTCGAAGCCGGGTACTGAAGCTAGTAATATATAAAAATGAATGTTTTTTTGTCTGTCTGTCCCGTATTCGTTCCTATTCCCTTCATCCGATTGCGATGAAACTACTGTCAGTTGTTGTGCGCACACCCGTGAAAGTTTCTGAATAAGTACAACCATCTTCTTCTTCTATTCTAATTTCTTCTATTCGTGTGCGTTCCTATACCTAATTCGGAAAATCCATGCTTCTCACATGGACAGCAGTATGTAGCCTGCTCGTCGGCAAAGGAATGTACAATTCGTTGGTGTTAGTATGACTTGCAGCCCAAGCATGCAACATGTCAAAGCGTATCTCCGTATTATGAGTAATTATATAATCTAAAACGTATCTCAACAAACATATCAGCTAATACATTTTTGTGTTTATTGATTTTTTCAGTTTGGAGAGCGCTTATGAACAGGTATTAAAAAGGGAAATAGTTAAAATTTGTCGTAATTAAGCATGACAGTCGTAGGATAGTAGTAATGCACAGTGCGCAATACCCAAGACACGCAGGTTCGATCCTTCCTTTTTTTTGAAAAAGATTTTCACTGTTGGCTATATTTTCTCATGATTGTTTTCAAAATGATGTGTTTTTAACATGGTAAGGTAAATACATATCGCACCCTGAGATCTATAGGGTCGTCACTGCAGAATAACTCAAAAATGACTTATGAATGCAGTTCGAGAGAAAAAAAATATGTTTAATGCTATATGGCATTTACTGCCGCTTGGAAGCAATTGCCTCCTACACCATTGTGTTCATATGGTTATTTTATGTAAAAAAATATATTCTGAGCTATATGGCATTATCTTACATGAGGCCCTTTTGCCTAAAAAATATTTAATCTTTGGTAGAATATTTATTGTACTATATAGCCGTATTTGCAGATGATTTGTATTCTGAACGAGAGGTTACATATGCACATATATTTTTGAAGTTAAACTTCTTTTGGCGCGTTTGGGAAATCGGATCAGAGTGTATTTTTGGCGGGTGACATGTACCACATAATTTATTTTTTCACACGAAAAATAACGCACTCGATTGGATTCGAACCACCGATTGTTCGGTTATCAGCCGAACGTACTACTTTTACGCCACAGTACGATACTGCAATCGTGATCGATTATACAGTATAATATTATGGTTTAGAATTGTTCCGTTGCCTAGGCAGCGAATCTTTTATTGTCGGCCATTTGCAATTCTTAACCTAAACAAACCATTAAACGTCAGAGTGACAGTCGGCGAAACAGCGATTAATAATTATATAATTTAGTAATATAAGTTAAAATTTATAGAAATAACACAACGGCGCTTCAATAAGCGGCCCGTTTTCTTACGTCTGTAATTTAACAAGATAATTAAGAACTAGCTGAACAATCTAGGTTATTACAAGTTTTGTTTATCGTGAGACATTCAATCGAGTCCTACTGATGATTAAGTTATTTTTATTGTTCTTTTTTATTTCTCTAAGTTTTATATATATTTTTTTTTATTTCTATATTAAATTTTTTCTTGTATAAAACACTTGCTTTCATAAATTCTAAATGAAAAAGTTGCATTTTGTTTTTTTCTATTTAAACTATGAAGCCGCATCTGAGAGTTTGTTCGTCAATTCTTAAACTATATGGAAGCGACTGCAAATATCCACAATATAATTTAAAAAATATATATTTATATATTTAAGAACTACAGCAGGGTATAGTATACAAAATTATTATAACATGGTTCAATTTTCTACAGTCTACTGCAATTAATTAAATTGTAGTTAATTATTTTACATTCAAGCTCAATTTACTCAAGATAATGTTATTTGCAGTTACGACCCTATAGATCTCAATGTGCTGTATATTTACAAAAAGGCAGATTGAAGTACGCAATGTGCTGCAGTCACTGGTATGTCTTTCGGTGAGTATACATTCACTTGCCAAATGCAGTCGTACATTGGTGGCCACTGAAAGCAGAGGATACAGCTGTGGCAGGTCTTGTCCAGAAATGGATTGACTGTTACATAATATTATTAATCATGTTGTTATTTTCAGGAGTGTGAAGACAGCCTGATCAATAATATAAGGTCGGAGAATGATAATGAGGGTGTCATCATCAAACAAGAATTTGTTGACGATGCAATTCGCCAAATCAATATTGAAAAGCCTCAACCCGGCTCCTTTGATCGACAATACAGCCCAGTAGACCAGGTACGTTCATTGACAGGTTCACTAATAAGACAACTTTCAAACATTTTTGGGCATTAAAATGTATATGGCCACCGCAGTTGTTTGAAGTTGAAATAATCCAGATATATCAAATCGCACCACCTTGGAAGAGGCCAATAATTGTCAGGTCCATTTTTTGAATTCAACTAAAGCAATCGTTTATAATCGGTTCCCGAAAGAAAATAAATGAAAATCGTGTCATACTCACCTCAAATCAACTCCACAAAAACTTGGTGGAGCTAGTAGTAGTAATTCTGAATGACAGTGAAAATGGAAAACCGTTCAGTTATGCGAATTCTATAAAAGAAGCGTGGTTAAAATGTTCCCACGACCTTTTTGTAAAACGTGAAAACAAGAAAAATATATATAAAAAAAATAAAAGATATGCCTTCGTCTAGAAACACGATGAAAGATAGAATCTCAATGTTATTTTTTTAACTTTTTATTGAAATACTCTAAAACCACTTTTTCATTTTTTCTCAATTAAAAACTGCTCGGCACGTCAGACAGTCGAAAGATTATATTTGGAAAATTTTGGCACTCGTGCCTACGTAAAAAGGTTCACCAACACCGTGTCTAGGTATAATATTTCTACCTCGATCTCTTACTTATAATGAACTATTATTTAAAAATCTCATAATTTATTAATTCTTTTAAATGTATTTTTTAGATTATCGCTGGAAGCACAGTACCGGCCAATGATGCGAGCCTCATATCGTCCTGGGACGTGACTGAAGCACAAGCGTCTAGCGAAGACCTACACATTGAGGAACAAGACATTAAGCTAGAACTGAAGAAATATATAGAAAGGTTCAAAGATGTCGCCTGTCGCAATACTAAACGTGATATTTGTCAATCGAATATGGTAAACACAGAATTATTAGTGGCTGTTATACAACTGGAAAAAAAAACGTTTCACAAAGAAAATTTTGTATGCAGTATCTGTTTTGATTTTTTTTCATCGTTCGACCTAATGTTGCTTCACAAAGCGATACACAAAACCACAATTGCGAAAACGTCCGAATCCGTTGCAAGGCTGGTTAAATGTGACGATGGTCATTTTTCAAGATTTCGTCCTGGTCACGTCATGAAGTCACTCAAAATGACTTATTCTAGTGAAAAAACATTTAAATGTGATAAATGCAATTACTCGTGCACGACTTATGGTAGCATGAAAACACATAAAATGACTCATTCTGGTGAAAAGCCATTTAAATGTAGTTTATGCAATTACTCATGCAGAAATTCAAGTAACATGAAAACACACAAAATGACTCATTCTGGTGAAAAGCCATTTATGTGCGATCTATGCAATTACTCATGCAGACAGTCTGGTAGCATGAAAACACGCAAAATGACTCATTCTGGTGAAAATCCATTTAAATGTAGTATATGCAAGTACTCATGCAAACAATCAGTTAACATGAAAACACATAAAATGTCCCATTCTGGTGAAAAACCATTTAAATGTGATAAGTGCAAATTCTCATCCAGATATCCAAGTAACATGAAAAGACACAAAATGACTCATTCTGGTGAAAAGCCATTTAAGTGCGATCTATGCAATTACTCATGCAGACAGTCTAGTAGGATGAAAACACATAAAATGACTCATTCTGGTGAAAAGCCATTTAACTGTGATATATGTAATTATTCATGCAAACGATTAGTTGACATGAAAAGACACAAAATGACTCATTCTGGTGAAAAGCCATTTAACTGTGATACATGCAATTACTCGTGCACCACTTCTGGTAACATGAAAAGACATAAAATGACTCATTCTGTTGAAAAGCCATTTAACTGTGATAAATGCAATTACTCATGCAAACAAGCATGTAACTTGAAAACACACAAAATGACACATTCTGGTGAAAAGCCCGTTAAATGTGATAAGTGTTATTACTCATGCAGACAGTCTTTTGGCTTAAAAATACACAAAATGACTCATTCTGGTGAAAAGCCATTTAACTGTGATAAATGCAATTACTCATGCAGACAGTCTATTGGCTTGAAAACACACAAAATGACTCATTCTGGTGAAAAGCCATTTAACTGTGATAAGTGCAATTACTCATGCATAGAGTCAGGTAATATGAGAAAACACGAAATGACTCATTCTGGTGAAAAGCCATTTAAATGTGACACATGCACTTACTCATGCACGACATCTGGTAACATGAAAAGACACAAACTTACTCATACTGGTGAAAAGTCATAGTGATAAATGTCATTACTCGTGCATAACGTCCAGTATCATTAAAATACACAAAAAGACTCATTTTAGTGATAAGCTATTTAAATGTGATTTATCTAATATTTACTCATGCATTAGATCTGGTAGCATGAAATGGCATAAAAGGACACATTTTGGTGAGAAGCCATTTAAATCTTAAATTTATGTAATTACTGATGCACAACGTCCAGTGTCATAATACCGCACAAATTGACTCATTCTGTTGAAAGGTCATTTTAATGAGATGAGTGTAGTTACGCATCTACAACGTTTGGTAGCATGAAATTGCATAAAAGGACTAATTCTAGTGAAAAGTCATTTACATAATTAATATGATAAATGCAATTACCCATGCATATATTTTAATAAAATGAAATCACATGAAAGGACCCATTCCGGTGAAAAGTCATTTCGTGTAAATTCTTATACGCATGCAAATTGTCTGTAAAAGATACTGGCTGTGCTTTACAGTGAATTGTAAACTGTGAAGGAATAATTCGGATGCTGAGAGGAGAGGGTATGTCTAGGATGCCAGGTCATGAACTTTTATGCTATTGAGGCTGGCTCCATTTGTTTTGGTTGTCAATTCTGGTCGTATTATCAGTCTCGTTGGGTATTGTTCATTGGGTCATCCGGTGCATGCACTAGACGGCTTAGCTTAGGTAAGTGTTTATATGCGCACGGTTGATGAATGACTTATCGTTATTTGTCGTGCTAGGCAAGGGTCAAATTGTCTGGTAGGTAGAAATTTATCTGTTGTATTAGGGCCATCCTAATTGGCGTATTCAGACAAGGCCATTTGAATGTGAAATAATTGCTCATGCATAACTGCTGCTAGCATATTTCACGACTTATTTATTTTTAAAAAATCCTGCATTTATGGGACATAATTTTAATATAATATAATCTTATACCAATAAAGGCGTTAGCTACCCGTTCACCATTTAGCTAGGATTAAGTATCTGTAGTAAAGACTTTGAAATAATGTTCAGTCGAGAAGGGACAGAACGTGCGTACGTCATTTTTATTATCAACCGGTAACGTAAACAATTAATATTTATGTAGCCCATTCTATAGCGACATAATATTATTATGTAACCGTATGTAATATTATTTTAAACCATACAATAATAATTATTATTGTCTCTATGCTAAATACAGTTTTTGAATACTTCAAACCCACTTGCTCTGGGAAATCTCGTTTGTTGTTTGGTGTATTTTAAATTTGTGTAAGTGGACGTTAGGTCTTAGTGACACAAAAAGTGTATCGAACTCCGTAAGCTAATTGTTTTTTTTTTAAACCATATCCGATCCTAATAGGAACACACGGGCCTCCAACAGATTTTGTTTTTACGAGAAACGGATGTCAGCCACTTTCTTCATACTCTGACCCTACACATATCGAAAAACAATTTGTGTACATGCTAAATCCTGGATTTGATCCTGGACCCACGACACTATAAGCTGACGCTTAAGCCGCGTGGCCATCGTGGGACTGTTTGATAGTTCGTAGCTTTGTTTGTACAAGACATATGACAATTATTAGCAATTTGGTGGACACTTTTTCAATCATATTTATTTTAGTTGAATAAAAAATACATACCACTCATGTCACGTTGTTTGTTATTTTTTTTTAATTTTTATGCTCTCCTCAAACAAAACTATAATCGATTAAAACAATATTCTATCTATAAAATATCATTTTTTATGTATGATTAAATGGCATAATTTTAGATATTTTATAGATAGAAGAATATTTTTTGGGAAAGTATATTCTGTTATGGTTTGGTTTCGCAAGGTTTAAGGCGATAGACATTTTTTCTATAATTTACAATTTCAACCGTAATAATTAATAAATTATATATCTGAAAACAATGAACAGAAAAATATTTTTTATTTTTAGTCTTAAGTAAACTTACATTTGTATTAAAATGTGAATTTGTCTAAGGAGTCCATCTTATTATTAGGTTGGTAATATTTAGGTATTATTACAATTTAGTTTATTAATTTTTTTATGATGTGCTTAAGAGATTTTGACCAATTCATTTTTTTAATATTTTTTAATTATTAAACTTACAATTGTAAAAAAATGTTATAAAATGTAAAATTTGTCAGAGTACCCCATCTTATTATCACATATATTTTATAGTCATATTGAGATATTATTAAAATTTAGTTTAAGTTTTCTATTTTGTACTTAAGAGATTTTTCACTAATTCATAGTTTTAATATTTTTTATATTTATTTTAAAAAACATCGATTTTTATAAAAATATAAATGTGTGCAAGCTTCGTATTTTTGCGCTAGGTGCCTTTGCACATCTATTCTGTACACAAGATTGCTATCGATTGTAGTTTTTTACAATTTTTAAAATTGTGTACAACTACAAGCAACCTCTTGTAATTGTTACAATAAGTGCTAATACTCCTTAAGAGGACGTTCTACAGAATTGGCCTTGAGAATTGAAAATATGATTTTTTAACATGTGGTCCATAATATCTGGTCTACTAGTTAATATAAAAAGGTCGTGTCAAAGTTGTTTGTGTTAATAAATTTGCTCTGTGACTGATCCGACTCATATTTCACATTTATTTCATCAGGGCTGTCGAAGACATAAATCATAATATATATTTATAATTTTAAATTTTTATTTATAATATATATTATTTAAGTTTTGTGCATCTAATGCCGGGTCCACACTGGCAACAAGTTAATTTGCTGGCAACGTCGTTAGATTTTACGATAATTATTGTAAAATTTCTTAAGCAATTATGGTAAGTATCGTAAAATTTAATGAGGTTGCCAGCAACTTGTTGCCAGTGTGGAAATGGCTTAATATCCACTGTGGTTCACGTAGTGGCATGGACCTGGGGTTAGCTAATTCAGGAAGTCAACACCCATGATAGAATTTTTTCCAGTTTTGGTTGCATTATATTCCAAAACTCTTCTGTAAAAATCGTTTCCGAGTTTATAAATGGAAATTTCTCGGTGTACATAGTAAACAAACTTACGAATAAAAAAAGACAAAAAGGAACATACTGATTCATCGCAGTAAAATCTGGTAATCAAATTCGCCATTTTGAAAAGCGACGATTTTGCGTAAACAAATATCACGTGGTCTGTACGTGTGCGGCAAACTTCGAATGTGTTTGTAATTTTGTGCAAAGTGCGAATGTAATGTTTTCAAATAATTGATATGGATTAATTATACCATCGTATTATTTTCTCGAAATCATAAACATACTATAATAGTATTTGAGTATCAACCTATGTTCAATTTGAATTGGGTTATAATAATAATATACCCGTATATATATCAATAGTATGTTTGCTACAAAATCCACCCAAGTTATCAGTACGTACTTGCACAGGTTTGATTAAAAACCATGATGAAATTAACATTTAAAAAATATGAATGCTTAATATTATTTTGACAGCCCTGTTTTCTGATCGGCTTCATCTCGCAGGTGTTCATAAAATAATAATAATTCTCCGCGCGGCAGAAATTATCAGTAATAATAATAATATTTCTTGAAATAAAATCTCCGATGATTAGTGATTTTTGCGAAAAGATCGATTTAAATTGACGTAGTTACGACGCCGAGGTCCTTTTTATACTGAATTATATATGAACGGCGGGCTCTTCAGCGGGCCCTTAATTGTATCGTAATACGTGTGACGTCACTAAATACAAAAAAAATGTAAAACTGTCATCGTATTTCCGTTTATGCCTGTAAATTGGTGTTATTTAATGATCTATGCATGCTCCTCTTAATCATTAAGCGTTTGCCTTGTTATGCTAATAATAGTTATGTCCAACGAGATTGGAATTGGTTCTGTCTAAATAAAATCTCAAGAGACGGAAGTTTTTGTTTTGAATGAATGAGTTGAATGAGAATGATTTTTAGTCCTTTGACAATTAGTGAAAGGTACCAGTATAACGATAGCTTGGTTAAAAACTGTATTTAGTGAAATATGTAAGTATTTTATTTCATATATAAATAAAGAAACTCGAAAACTTATTTGGTTTTAATCGTTTTTATGCACACTATCCCATTCATAAAAAGTAGCACCTGTTCGCACAAGGAAACTAGGTAGTGTGACACCCCCGTATGGTGCCCATTTGGGGATGTCTTTATGTATTTTGAGAGGCCCGAATCGGTATCAAACCCAACAAATAATAAAGCGCTGATTACGAAAATAAATAATGTTGAATATCTGCTGGCAACAATGCCATAATTTTAACCGTTGGAGATTTGCAACGTCGCTTTCTTTTTCGACGACGGCGTTCGTTGTCACAAGATGGCGCGGAGATCGCTACAAACAGCTGAATCGCGAGCACGCCGATTTCGTACGGATAAAATTAATTATTCAAAATGTAACCATATAGTATAATATTAACGTAAATAAACTCGTCGTCTTCCATCATAATTCCGTTGTCTTAATTATCTACCTTCAAATCCTAAAACGCAGACGATAAAAAAGAATACTAAAAATAAAAGTGACAGTTGAGAAATCACATACCAAAATGGAGGGGAGTGATAAGTGGCGCCCAAGTTGGGCGCCACTTATCACTTCCCTCCATTTTGGTATGTAATTTCTCAACTGTCACTTTGTGTTTTTAGTATCTGGTTTATCGTCTGCGTTTTAGGATTTGAAGGTGGATAATTAAGGCACCGGAATTATGATGGAAGACGACGAGTTTATTTACTTTAATATTATACTATATGGTTACATTTTGAATAATTTATTTTATCCGTACGAAATCGACGTGCTCGCGATTTTTTCGTTTGTCGCGATCTCCGCGCCATCTTGTGATTTTTTTCAACGAAAGCCGTGCTCGAAAAAAAGCGACGTTGCAAATCGTCAACGGTTATATTATGGCATTGTTGCCATTCAACATATTATAATCTACTCTAAGGCATTGCCGGCTCGGCTCTGTTATTATTATTTATTTTCGTAATCAGCGCTTTATTATTTGTTGGCTTCGATACCGATTCGGGCGTCTCCAGATACACAGACATCCCCAAATGGGGACCATATGGGGGTGTCACAGTAGGTAGGTACATTAATATGAGATTCATCATTGTAACCAATAATATAGCTATTCCCATCTCCCGTCATAATGCTAACCTGGTTGCTGGTCATCGTCTGTTATTTGGACTTGGGAGGGAGTGAACAATTAAATACCTCGGAATGGTCTAAAACGGCGATTTTTATTTTACTCTTTTACTTATTCTCACATTATATTACTAATTACATTTTTCTGAATGCGAGATGTATGTTATCTTTACAAATGCAATCTCTGGAAGCCTAAAATTTTTCGCTGTTGATCTCGCTAGCAGCGATTAGCCTACCTTTTTTGCGTACGGGCAAACAGCGTTGCCGGATATTTTTTTTCTCATAATTGACCTTTACTAGTCAGAGTCAGCTCTGAAATGATTCCGGCCTCTCTAGACCACCAGAGGAGACATCCCCAAATGTAGACAAGTCGAAAGTGAGACATCATGACGTCAAATTCGGATATGTTCGTGCTACCGATCCTAAGCTTATGAAGCCGAATCAGCGCCGTCTAGTCGGTAGCTCGGTAAAGAGTCGGAATAGGTGTTTGACACCAGCTCTTGACTGTAGTATTTTTATTGTTTATAATAATTACTAATGATCTATTAGGTTTTGACGGTTTATTATTTATGATTATATAGGGGGGTTATTACAAACACTTCAATTATTTATAATTTTTTAATTGTGACCCTTGATTTGATAGATTTGTAAAGGAATTTTTACATAGTTACCTACTCAATTGTATTGATTTGTTATTCAATAGTATTCGTTGTTGCCTTTAGGTGAGTGTACACAGTGCCTGAAGATGCCGAAAGGTGAAACCCGGGTCGTAAATAACGACTCAATTGAAATAGTACAAAACTTAAATCCGTTGGAGTTTAAAAGTACATCTATTTTGTTAATCCTTCATTATTATTATATTACTTTACTTAATTATCTAATGTTTCGGTAAATTGCAAGACAGATAAACACTTGACAGCTTTAAGTCGCATGACAATATTGTTTTGCACTATTGTACTGCATCTCCCATGATTCCAATGACCTCACCCATTTTATTGTATTATTATGGGATCAATTTTTTTTAAGAACTAGGTACCTACTGCACAATGATTTGGTTTGGTATATTTAAAAAGTAATATTTTTCTTGTTTCATTATCTCATTAATTTCTTGCGATGCCCAAAGTCACATAGATCGCAAGCCCCGATAGGGTTTAATGTGTCATATTGACCGTCTTACGACAAGTCTGAATATTGAAAGGCCTAATACAAACGAGGTTCAAGCAACAGGACGCAAGCACGTCTTGGACATGTATTTTGTCGTGGGTTGATTGACCTGGGTTCCATTTGTTTGGTAGGTAGCTGCTACCTAAAGGTCGATTAATGAATCGTTTTCTCGTGTCAAGCCTATCAGGCAACATATAAGCGAGGGGTGCAAGACTAGTCAATGCGCACCCCAAAGACGTAGACATTTTCGGTGACGTGCTATGTATTTTATTGTTCTGTATAAAATAATTGTAGTTAGTAGGTACTTATTATTATAAATTTTATTTTTCTACTAATACTAATATAACTTTCTATTCTCTTCTCTTTTGTGAGGGTAATATTTTGTTATAATGTAGTTCTCATGTTGTGTACGTCTTGAATTTAGATTGGTTATGTCCACAATGTCATGTTTCTTAAAGAAATATAAATAGGCATAAAATTATATAATTAATTATAAGTATTTACCTACCTACCTATTTATAATAATTTACAATTAAAAATTTAAGTTAGTAATGTCTGTCACCTTTATAAAAATTAGTAGCCTGTGGAAGAAAATATAACTATAATACCTATCAGTTAAATAGTGTGTTTATTTACTACCACTAATTAAAACTATCACATATTATTATTACCCTAGAATCCTAAAAAAATGACAACAAATAATAATCAAATAATATTGCAAATTACATTAAAGCACCTCCAATAATAGACTGAGCTAGCCCTACTTATAGCTAATAATTGAGGGGGTGTTAAAACATTGTTTCGGATGACAGTAAGTAAGGTATAAGGCAAAAATAAGTAGGTAATCTTAAATGGAAACCAAACCTAACCTAACCAATAATGCAGTATAATAGGCTATTTTCAGAATTTCTTTGCTTTGGCTTCCTGTTAACCGACGTGAACAAACTAATGTTTTAGAATAATATGGATGTAACAGTGAAAGAATATTGTATTTTCCCCATAACGATTCCGTGGAATCTCTTTTAATTTTCCCCAGAGAGCATAGACAATTTTTTTTTTTAATCGAAGTCCTGATGTCTATGGTATATTTGCCAGTGAAACACGTTAGCCTGAGGTCGTGAAGCTATTGACAGATTTTAATATCAAATACCGCATAAAATGGAAGAAGAAACCGGTGAATTATCACATGACGAAACGGCGGAGGTAATCAGCGACGGCGCATACCTATCGATTGACGTAAATCACTTCAACAGCAAGGGTCGATTTGACGTGTCAGTCAAACTGGAAAACATCGAGGACAACGATAGTATACACTTAAAAGAGGTAAGTAGATTTCTAATTTGTTTAGGCGAGTGTATTCAAAATTCTGTTTCAAATGCGCAGTAACTAAGCACGACTAATCTACAAAGTGAACACAAATTGAAACAATATTGTTTTAATATCTGACGGTACATGTAATACAGGGCTTTTTCAGTCGATTTTATGAAATAAGTATTACAAAAGTAATCACGGTCTTGTCTGTTTAGTGGAAGCCAACGGCAAACAAATTTAATGCAAACACCTTCTATATTAACTATACTAGATTAAGGTTAGGTTGGGGTGAATGTTTTAGGCTAAGGCCACATAGTCAGGTGCCTTGCTTGCAGGTGGCTACGTGCTTGGTGACATACACTACTACGCGGACGCACACTATACTATCGCAATGCCACACTGCACGCTTCGCGCCTCGCTATCTGATTATTAGTGACCTCGTGAGTCTCCCGGCGAACAAACGTATTGGTAATTTTCATTGTGTTACCTAACCTAGTGATTTTGCAAGATGGCGGATGTTTCTTTAGTATGACAAACGTCGTGTATTTTTAGGTTATAAATAATAACACGTGTGATGAATTGACATTATGCACCCAACAAGTTATACTTAAATTCACTGTGAAAAGTAGCTTTCTGGTTAGTTTTTAGAGTAACATATAGTTGTTGACTTGAGCGCTCCCAAATGTCAAATGAATTTGTACCTAAGCACGTAGCGTGCAATGTGGCAGAGTGTTTTTAGTAGTCAAGCATAGCACCTACCTATGTGGCCGAAGGCTTAGTAAAATAATCTGCTGTTGGTTAACACAGTGCATCGTATTAACCATCATCAGTTGAGTAGGTAATTAGAATTGATTTAAGAGACGCTTTTAGTTTTTTAGTGTCGTTATCTTTGGGCGAATGCATGAGATTTTATCTCCGCTGTGCTCGGCGACGGTCGTTGCGTGTTTGCTGCATACATATTTCAATATGCGACTATTTTCCTAACGCGGCAAGGTTGAATTGCTTAAGCTTAGACTAAGGCCATTATTCTCGCAGAAACTAAAATCCGACAAACTGGTTGCTAATGGAATTTATAAACTAGCCAGTTACCGCCGGGCTACTGAAACCCAATAATCTCATAACCTCAAACTGTCAAACCCATTGTCTTTCCTACTTCATCCTAAGCTTTTTCCGTAATATCTTTACGGGAATATTTTGGCAGCCTGTAATTATACAGGCAAGAGTATTTCTCAACATCTGCCACATATTTAAAATAAAAAATCAGTTCTCCCATCTCTAAATTTTGACGTCTTGACTTGTTATTGCTTGTGTATTTCAGTTCAGTGGTACCAATGTTGTTAAGAATATATGATTTTTCATCAAATTTACAGATATTGGTACCACTGTTTAATGGGTGACTGGGAAACTAGCATGTCGCGTCTCCTCGGTTTCAGTTGCGGAGATTTTTAAACTGAGAGATTCCAGTCTTGCCGTTAGCGAGCCTCCATTGAAATACATTAGCTGGATACTGGTGTTTCAGTCACGTCTTTTTTGAGTATCCACGTGAGAGGATTGCCTTACTCTGTTGCTCTACAATCTCCCGAATAAACACGAAGAGGACCGAGCGAGAGAGTGTAGTAGATCAGCTCAGTTTTCTTCTTCTAGCAGGAGCGCAGTCCTGTGGCAGTTCTTTGTGCACAGAAGGATAGGGCAGATAAACCCGTAATGGCGTATACTATTTGACAGAGATATAAATTTCACCCTTATTACAATGCCAATAGAGTTCACGTTGATATGTATTGTGTAGGTACTGTTACAGAACGTCGGGATCAACTTTATATAAACACATTTTATATTTAAACTGGCTTTATTACAATGTACTATCTATATATCTAATATATAAAAATCAATATTTGTTTGTTTGTTTGTTTGTTCGTATTTTATGCGCTGCCATACCGTTCATCCGATTGCAATAAAACTTTGTCAACTTATAGCTTGCACTTGCGCGAAGAGTATAGGCTGTCTGTCTGTCTGTATGTCTGTATGTCTGTATGTCTGTATGTCTGTATGTCTGTATGTCTGTCTGTCTGTCTGTCTGTCTGTCCCGTATGCGATCCTATACCAGTCATCCGATTGCGATGAAAGTTTGGTAAGTGGTTGTATGCACACCCGTGAAGGTTTCTGAATTAGAAAAATCATCATCTTCTTCTTCTTCTTCTTCATTCTATTTTATTTTATTCGAATGGTTCCTATACCATTCATCCGATTTTGATGAAACTTTTGTCAGTTGTTGTACGCACACCTGCGAAGGTTTCTAAATTAGTATTATATAAAATACAAAGTTTGTTGTCTGAATGTTCCATCCAATTTTGGTTTTTTGCTGCATATTAATAACATTAATAACGTTTGCATATATTTGTGCTCTTTTGTTTGACCTTTACTCCTATTAGAATTATTTTCATATTGCCATAATATTGTATTACACGGATATTTTAATATTAAAAAAATAATCACTTATTATTTTTTAAATATCTAAGATAAATATAACCACGAAGCGATCCTGTGCGAAGCTGGGTACTGAAGCTAGTAAAATATAAAAATGAATGTTTTTTGTCTGTCTGTCCCGTATTCGTACCTATTCCCTTCATCCGATTGCGATGAAACTACTGTCAGTTGTTGTGCGCACACCCGTGAAAGTTTCTGAATAAGTACAACCATCTTCTTCTTCTATTCTAATTTCTTCTATTCGTGTGCGTTCCTATACCTAATTCTGAAAATCCATGCTTCTCACATGGAGAGCAGTATGTAGCCTGCTCGTCGGCAAAGGAATGTACAATTCGTTGGTGTTGGTATGACTCGCAGCCCAAGCATGCAACTTGTCAAAGGCGTATCTCCGTATTAAGAGTAAGGACATATTCTAAAACGTATCTCAACAAACATATCAGCTGATACATTTTTGTATTTATTGATTTTTTCAGTTTGGAGAGCGCTTATGAACAGGTATTAAAAAGGGCAATAGTTAAAATTTGTCGTAATTAAGCATGACAGTCGTAGGATAGTAGTAATGCACAGTGCGCGATACCCAAGACACGCAAGTTCGATTCTTACTTTTTTTCGAAAAAGATTTTCACTGTTGGCTATATTTTCTCATGATTGTTTTCAAAATGATGTGTTTTTAACATGGTAAGGTAAATACATATCGCACCCTGAGATCTATAGGGTCGTCACTGCAAAATAACCCAAAAATGACTTATGAATGCAGTTCGAGAGAAAAAAAATATTTTTAATGCTATATGGCATTTACTGCCACTTGGAAGCAATTGCCTCCTACACCATTGTGTTTATATGGTTATTTTATGTAAAAAAATATATTCTGAGCTATATGGCATTATCTTACATGAGGCCCTTTTGCCAAAAAATATTTAATCTTTGGTAGAATATTTATTGTACTATATAGCCGTATTTGCAGATGATTTGCATTGATCGAATAAGTACATACGCACATATATTTTTGAAGTTATACTTCTATTGGCGCTTTTTGGAAATCGGATCAGAGTGTATTTTTGGCGTGTGACATGTACCACATAATTTATTTTTTCACACGAAAAATAACGCACTCGATTGGATTCGAACCACCGATTGTTCGGTTATCAGCCGAACGTACTACTTTTACGCCACAGTACGATACTGCAATCGTGATCGATTATACAGTATAATATTATGGTTTAGAATTATTCAGTTGCCTAGGCAGCGAATCTATTATTGTCGGCCATTTACAATTCCTTACCTAAACAAACTATTAAACGCCAGAGTGACAGTTGGTACTGCAAAAATAAAAACAGCGATAAATAATTATATAATTTAGTAATATAAGTAAAATTTTATAGAAATAACACAACGGCGCTTCAATAAGCGGCCCGTTTTCTTACGTCTGTAATTTAACAGGATAATTAAGCACTAGTTGAAGAATCTAGGTTATTAAGTTTTGTTTTTGTTTTGTTACGCCAAAGAAGTATAACTTCTAAAGCGTACATAAGTACACACACCGATTTCTTTTAATCGTGAGACATTGAAATAAATTATATTTCGAGTCCTACTGATGATTAAGTTATTTTTATAGTTCTCTTTTATTTCTCTGTTTTATATATTTTTTTCTTATTTCTATATTAAATAGCCCACGGTGGGCGCGCGACATAAGCATTAGACTATAAAGCCGTGGGTCCCAGGTTCGAATCCTGGGTCTGGCAAGTACACATATTGTTTTTCAATTTGTGTGACCTAATAAGTTGAGCAAGTGGCTGACATCCATTTCTCGTAAAAAACAAAATCTGTCAATACAAACCTCCACTCTGTGGAGGCCCATATGATCCTATCAGGATCGGACATGGTCGCAAAAAAAATATATTAAATAATTTTTTTATATAAATAAAAACACTTATTTTAATAAATTCTAAATGAAAAAGGTGCATTTTGTTTTCTTCTATTAAAACTGTGAAGCCGCTTCTGAGAGTTTGTTCGTCAATTCTCAAACTATATGGCCGCGACTGCAAAAATCCACAATATAATTAAAAAATATATATTTATTTATATATTTAAGAACTACAGTAGGATAAAGTACACAAAGTTATTCTAACATGGTACAATGTTTTGCAGTCCACTGTAAATAATTAAATTGTAGTTAATTAATTTACATTCAAACTCAAATTACTCAAGATCATGATATATGCAGTAACAACCCTATAGATCTCAATGTGCGATATGTTTACAAAAAGGCAGATTAAAGTACGCAAAGTGCTGCAGTTAGCTGGAATGTGAGGTGAGTATACATACACTTGCCAAATGCAGTCGTACATTGGTGGCCACTGAATGTAGAGGATACAGTTGTGGCAGGTCTTATCCAGAAATGGATTGACTGGTACATAATATTAGTAATCATGTTGTTTTTTTCAGGAGTGTGAATACAGCCTGATCAATATAAAGTCAGAGAATGATAACGAGTATGTCATCATCAAACAAGAATTTTTTGACGATGCAATTCGACAAATCAATAATGAGAATCCTCAACCCGGCTCCTCCGATCGACAATACAGCCCAGTAGACCAGGTACGTCCATTGACAGGTTCACTAATAACACAACTTTTAAACATTTTTGGGCATTAAAATTTATATGGCCACCGCAGTTGTTTGAAGTTGAAATAATCCAGATATATCAAATCGCACCACTTTGGAGGAGGCCAATAATTGTCAGGTCCATTTTTTGAAATCAACTGAAGCAATCGTTTGTAATCGGTTCGCGAAAGAAAATAAATGACAATCGTGTCTTACTCACCTCAACTCCACAAAAGCTTGGTGGAGCTAGTAGTAGTAATTCTGACAGACAGTGAAAATGGAAAACCGTTCCGATATGTGAATTCTATTAAAAAAAGCGTAGTTAAAATGCTCCCACGACCTTTTTGAAAATTTTGAAACAAGCAAAAATATCATCATATTCAAAGAATAAAAGATATGCATTCGTCTAGAAACACGGTGAAAGATAGAATCTATCATTGTAATATTTAAACTTTTTTTTATAGATTTCTTAAAAACTACCTTTTCATTTTTTCCGTATAAAGAAACTGCTCGGCACGTCAGACAGTCGAAAGATTATATTTGGAAAATTTTGGCACGCGTGCCTATGTAAAAAGGTTCACCAACACCGTGTCTAGTTATAATATTTCTACCTCGATCTCTTCCTTATAATGAACTGTTATTTAAAAATCTCATAATTTATTAATATTTTTAAATGTATTTTTTAGATTATCGCTAGAAGCACTGTACCGGCCAATGATGCGAGCCTCATATCGTCCTGGGACGTGACTGAAGCACAAGCGTCTAGCGAAGACCTACACATTGAGGAACAAGACATTAAGCTAGAACTGAAGAAATATATAGAAAGGTTCAAAGATGTCGCCTGTCGCAATACTAAACGTGATATTTGTCAATCGAATATGGTAAACACAGAATTATTAGTGGCTGTTATACAACTGGAAAAGAAAACGTTTCACAAAGAAAATTTTGTGTGCAGTATCTGTTTTGATTTTTTTTCATCGTTCGACCTGATGTTGCTTCACAAAACGATACACAAAACCACAATTGCGAAAACGACCGATTCTGTTGCAAGGCTGGTTAAATGTGACGATGGTCATTTTTCAAAATTTCGTCCTGGTCACGTCGTAAAATCACTCAAAATGACTCATTCTGGTGAAAAGCCATTTAAGTGTGATAAATGCAATTACTCATGCACGACGTCTGGTAGTATGAAAACACACAAAATGACTCATTCGGGTGAAAAGCCATTTAAATGTGATAAGTGCATATACTCATGCACGACGTCTAGTAGTATGAAAATACACAAAATGACTCATTCTGGTAAAAAGCCATTCAAATGTGTCAAGTGCAAATACTCATGCACGACGTCTGGTAGTATGAAAACACACAAAATGACTCATTTGGGTGAAAAGCAATTTAAGTGTGATAAATGCAATTACTCATGCAGACAGTCTGGTAGTATAAAAAGACACAAAATGACTCATTCTGGTGAAAAGCCATTTAAATGTGATAAGTGCAATTATTCATGCACGACGTCTGGTAGCATGAAAATACATAAAATGACTCATTCTGGTGAAAAGCCATTTAAATGTAATAAGTGCAAATACTCATGCACGACGTCTGGTAGTATGAAAACACACAAAATGACTCATTCGGGTGAAAAGCCATTTAAATGTGATAAGTGCATATACTCATGCACGACTTCTAGTAGTATGAAAATACACAAAATGACTCATTCTGGTGAAAAGCCATTTAAATGTGTCAAGTGCAAATACTCATGCAGACGTTCAGGTGACATGAAAACACACAAAATGACTCATTCTGGTGAAAACCCATTTAACTGTGATATATGCAAATACTCATGCAGACAGTCAGGTAATATGAAAATACATAAAATGACTCATTCTAGTGAAAAGCCATTTAAATGTGATAAATGCAATTACTCGTGCAGACAGTCAGGTAGCATGAAAACACATAAAATGACTCATTCTGATGAAAAGCCATTTAAATGTGACAAATGCAATTATTCATGCAAACGATTAGTCACCATGAAAACACACAAAATGACTCATTCTGGTGAAAACCCATTTAACTGTGATATATGCAAATACTCATGCAGACAGTCAGGTAATATGAAAATACATAAAATGACTCATTCTGGTGAAAAGCCATTTAAATGTGATAAATGCAATTACTCGTGCAGACAGTCAGGTAGCATGAAAACACACAAAATGACTCATTCTGGTGAAAACCCATTTAACTGTGATATATGCAAATACTCATGCAGACAGTCAGGTAGCATGAAAACACATAAAATGACTCATTCTGGCGAAAAGCCAATTAACTGTGATAAATGCAATTACTCGTGCACGACTTCTAGTAGCATGAATAGACACAAAATGACTCATTCTGGTGAAAAGCCATTTAAATGTGTCAAGTGTAAATACTCATGCAGACGTTCAAGTGACATGAAAAAACATAAAATGACTCATTCTGGTGAAAAGCCATTTAACTGTGTCAAGTGCAATTACTCGTGCAGACGTTCAAGTGACATGAAAAAACATAAAATGACTCATTCTGGTGAAAAGCCATTTAATTGTGATATATGCAATTACTCATGCAGACAGTCAGGTCACATGAAAACACACAAAATGACCCATTCTGGTGAAAAGCCATTTAAATGTGAAACATGCACTTACTCATGCACGACGGCTGGTAACATGAAAACACACAAACTGACTCATACTGGTGAAAAGTCATAATGTGATAAATGTAATTACTCGTGCATAACGTCCAGTAGCTAGAAAATACACAAAAAGACTCATTTTGGTGATACGCTATTTAAATGTGATTTATCTAATATTTACTCATGCATTTGATCTGGTAGCATGAAATGGCATAAAAAGACTCATTTTGGTGAGAAGCCATTTATATCTTATTTTTATGTAATTACTCATGCACAACGTTCATTGTCATAATATCGCAAAAAATGACTAATTCTGTTGAAAGGTCATTTTAATGAGATAAGTGTAGTTATGCATCCACAACGTTTGGTAGCATGAAATTGCATAAAAGGACTAATTTTAGTGAAACGTCATATTCATTATTGTTATGATAAATGCAATTACCCATGCACATATTTTTATAAGATGAAATTACATGAAAAGACCTATTCCGGTAAAAAGCCATTTCGTGTAAATTTTTATACGCATGCTAATTGTCTCTAAAAGACACTGGCTATGCTTATCAGTGAACTGTAAAGAAATGATTCGGATGCTGGGAGGGCAGGGTATGTCTAGGATACCAAGCACTAACCTTTTATGCTATTTAGGCTGGCTCCATGGTTCGGTTGTCAATCCTGGTCGTATTATCAGTCTCGTTCGGTATTGCTCATTGGGTCATCCGGTACGTGCACTTGACGGTTTAGCATAGGTAAGTGTTTATATGGCCACGGTTGATGAATGACTGACCATTATTTGTTGCGCCAGGCAAGGGTCAAATTGTCTGGTGGGTAGGAATTAATCTATTGGTTTAGGGCCACCCTAATTGGCGTATTCAGACAAAGCTATTTGAATGTAATATAATTACTCATGCTTAACGTCTGGTAGCATATTTCTTTATTATTTTTAAGAAATTCCGCGTTTATATGACATAATTTCAATATAATATATTATTATACCAATAAAGGCATTGGCTACCCGTTCACTTATTAGCTAGGATACAGTATCTGTAGTAAAGACTTTGAAATAATGATCAGTCGGGAAGGGACCGAACGTGCGTACGTCATTTTTATTATCAACCGATAACGTTAACAATTATTATTTTTGTAGGCCATTCTATAGCGACATAATATTATTATGTAACCGTATGTAATATTATTTTAAACCATACAATAATAACTATTGCCTCTGTGCTAAATACAGTTTTTGAATACGGAAGAAACGGATGTCAGCCACTTGCTCAACCTATTAAGTCCATACTCTGACCCCAACGCTATAAGCCGACGCTGAAGCCGCGCGGCCATCGTGGAACTATTAGCTAGTTCATAGCTTTGTTTGGGCGATCCGACAATATTGTGCACATTTTTTCATTATATTTATTTGTTTTCGTTGAATTACAAATACATCACACATGTTGTTCATTTTTTTTTTTTTATTTTCCTGCCCTGCCCAAACTAAACTATAAGTAATCGATAAAAATATTAAACTATCTATAACATGTCTTATTTTTTGTATGATTAAATGGATTAATTTTAAATATTTTATAGATAGATGAGTATTCTTTGGTAAAGTATATTCTGTTATGGTTTGGTTTCGCAAGGTTTAAGGTGGTTAATATTTTTTTGATAATTTACAATTTCAACTGAATTAATTAATAAATTATGTATCTGAAAACATTGAAAAGAAAAATATTTTTTATTTTGAGTCTTCAGTAAACTTACAATTATTGTATAAAAATGTGAATTTTCAAAGGAGTCCATCTTATTATTAGGTTGCTAATATTTAGGTATTACAATTTAGTTTATTAAATTTTTTATGATGTGTTTATATTTTTTTAATATTTTTTAATTAATAAACTTACAATTGTAAAAAAATGTTATAAAATCTAAAATTTGTCAGAGTACCCCATCTTATTATTACATATATTGTTTAGTCATATTAAGGTATTATTAAAATTAAGTTTTCTATTTTGTAAGAGATTTTTCACTAATTCATAGTTTTAATATTTTTTATATTTATTTTAAAAAACATCGATTTTTATAAAAATATAAATGTGTGCAAGCTTCGTATTTTTGCGCTAGGTGCAGGTGCCTTTGCACAATATCTATTCTGAACACAAGTTTACTATTGATTGTAGTTTTTTACAATTTTTAAAATTGTGTACAATTACAACTAACTTCTTGTAATTGTTACAATAATTAGCACTTATTCTCCTTTGAATCGTAATACGTGTGACGTCACTAAATACAAAAAAATGTACAACTTTCATCTAATTTCCGTTTATGCCTGTAAATTGGTGTTTTTCAATGATCTATGCATGCTCCTCGTAATTATTAAGCGTTTGCCTTGTTATGCTAATAATAGTTTAGTCCAACGAGATTGGAATTGGTTCTGTCTAAATGAAATGTCAAGCGACGGAAGTTTTTGTTTTGAATGAATGAGTTGAATGAGAATGATTTTTAGTCCTTTGACAAGTGAAAGGTATCAGTATGACGATAGCTTGGTTAAAAACTGTATTTAGTGACAATTTATGTAAGTATTTTATTTTATATATAAATAAAGGAAATCGGAAACTTATTTGGTTTTTATCGTTTTTATTCACACTATCCCATTCATAAAAGGTAGTACCCGTTCGCACAAGGAGACTAGGTAGGTACATTAATATAAGATTTATCATTGTAACCCATATAGTTATTGCCACCTCCCGTCAGAATGCTATGCTGGTTGCTGGTCATCTATTTGGACCAAAATAAATACCTCGGAATGGTCTAAAACGGCGATTTTTATTTTACTCTTTTACTTATTGTCACGTTATATTACTATGTCATTACATTTTTATCAATTTTTCTGAATGCGAAATGTATGTCGTTCTCGCTATCAACGATTAGCCTGCCTTTTTTGCATACGGACAAACAGCGTTGCCGGATATTTTTTTCTCATAATCGACCTTTACTAGTCAGAGTCAGCTCGGAAATGGTTCCGGCTTCTCTAGACCCCAAGAGGAGACATCCCCAAATTTGGAAAAGTCGAAGGTGAGACATTATGACGTCATCTTTCAAATAAGAAAAATCGGAAACTCCCCTTTTTAATAAATTATTGACGGTCATAACTTCAATTATTTTCATTGTCCAAATTAATACCGAAGCCATTCCATGCATTAAACAGTTATCGGCGGCTATCTCCAATTTGTAATACGGCGAAAATTTAGGTTGGTAGACATGTCGGTCAAGTTCGATTATGTTCGTGCCGCCGATCGTAAGCTGATGAAGCCGAATCAGCGCCGTCTAGTCGGAAAGAGTCAGAATAGGTTTTTTACACCAGCTCTTGACTGTAGTATTTTTATTGTTTATAATAATTATTACTAATGATCTATTAGGTTTTGACGGTTTATTATTTATGATAATATAGGGGGGTTATTACAAACACTTCAACTATTCATCATTTTTTTTTATTGTGACCCTTGATTTGATAGGTTGGTAATGTAATTTTTACATAGGTACCTACTCTATTGTATTGATTTGTTATTCAATAGTATTCGTTGTCAGTATTTATTTGCCTTTTGGTGAGTGTACACAGTACCTGAAGATGCCGAAAGCCGAACCCCGGGTCGCTAATAACGACTCAAATGGAATAGTACAAAACTTAAATCCATTAGAGTTTAAAAGTACATCTATTTTGTTAATCTTTCGTTATTATTATATTACCTACCTTACTTAATTATCTAATGTTTCGGTAAATTGCAAGACAGATAAACATTTGATAGCTTTAAATCTCGTGACAATATTGTTTTGCACTATTAATTGTACAGCATCTCCCATGACAGTGGCGCACCCAGGGGGGGGCCAAGGGGCCTTGCCCCCCCCCCAAAAACATTGCAATTGAAAGCCAATAGATTAGACAAATAAAAACACGGCAAAAAATGATTTGAAATTCTCCAGCACCCTCTTTAGAAAAATTTCTTAGATTTATATTCTAACAACAATTTCGAAACACTATCGTCGGGTTTTTTTTAGAAACTCAATCTCTAATGGAAATGTCAAAAAATTCTCGGTGTCCACCCGAATTCCGGTGTGGTGTACATAAGTGGCTCACCCAGGGGCGGGGGGGGGGGGCAAGGTTCCCTGGCACCCCACAAACATGAAAATTATCAGAATGGTTTTAAACATTGACATCGAAAGCCAATAAAACACGGCAAAAAAAAATGATTTGTAATAATTCTCCAGCACCCTTTTTAGAAAAATTTCTTAGATTTTATTTGTTTTTTTAAGGTTTTTTTAGAAACCCAATACCTAAGGGGAAGGGTAGGTAAGTACTTATTGTTATAAATTTTATTTTCCTCCTAATACTAATAATACCTTTCTATTCCTTCTCTTCTTCTCTTTTGTGAGGGTAATATTTTGTTATAATGTAGTTCTCATGTTGTGTACGTCTTGAATTTAGATTTGTTATGTCTACAATGTTTTGTGTCTTAAAGAAATATACTTAAATAAGGATAAAATTATATAATTAATTATAAGTATTTACCTACCTAGCTATTTATAATAATTTACAATTAAAATTTAAGCAATGTTTGTCACCTTTATAAAAATAAGTAGCCTGTGGAAGAAAATATAACTATAATACCTATCAGTTAAATAGTGAGTTTAATTACTGCCACCAATTAAATTTATCACATATTCACCTAGAATCCCAAAATTTAATAACAACAAAAAATAATGTAATAATATTGCAAATTACATTAATGCACCTCCAATAATAGACTGAGCTAGCCCTACTTATAGCTAATTGGGGGGTGTTAATATCTTGTTTTGGATGACAATAGGTTAGGTATAGGGCAAAAATAAATAATTTTAAATTAAAGAATGGAAACCAAACCTAACCTAACCTAACAAATAATGAACTAAGTATAATCGGCTATTTTCAAAATTTCTTTGCTTTGGCTTCATGTAAACTGACAGTAACCAACTAATGTTGTAGAATAATATGTTTTGAAAGAATATTGTATTTTCCCCATAACGATACCGTCGAACTCTTTTTATTTTCCCCAGAGAGCATAGACAATTAATTTTTTTACTCGAAGTCCTGATGTCTATGGTAGAAGCCATAGTATATTAGCCAGTGAAACACGTTAGCCTGAGGTCGTGAAGCTATTGACAGATTTTAATATCAATTACCGCATAAAATGGAAGAAGAAACCGGTGAATTATCACATGACGAAACGGCGGAGGTAATCAGCGACGGTGCATACCTATCGATTGACGTAAATCACTTCAACAGCAAGGGTCGATTTGACGTGTCAGTAAAACAGGAAAACATAGAGGACCACGACAGTATCCACATAAAAGAGGTAAACAGATTTCTAATTTGTTTAGGCGAGGGTATTCAAAATTCTCTTTCAAATGCGCAGTAACTAAACACGACTTATCAATGAATTGAACAACAAATTGAAAACAATATTGTTTTAATATCGGACGGAACAAACACTATGTAGGTAATATACAAAGCTTTTTCATTCGATTTTACGAAATAAGTATTGCAAAAGTAATCACGGTTCTTGTCTGTTTAGTGGAAGGAAACGGCAAACAAATTCAATACAAATACCTACTATATTAACTATACTAAATTAAGGTTAGGTTAGGGTGAATGCTTTAGGCTAAGGTCTCATAGGCAGGTGCCTTGCTTGGTGGCTACGTGCCAGGTGACATATACGGACGCACACCATACTATCGCAATGACAACACTGCACACTTCGCGCCTCGCTGCGTGATTATTAGCACCTCGTGAGTCTCCCGGCGAACAAACGTGTTGGTTATTTTCATTATGTCACCTAGTGATTTTGCAAGATGGCAGATGTTTCTTCAGGATGACAAACGTCAAACACCGTATATTTTGAGGTTATGAATAATGACGCATGGGAGGAATATTTGACAGTTTGCACGCAAGAAGTTCGAATTTGAGATTTCCGAAATTCTTCTTGAGAAGTAGCTTTCTGGTTAGTTTTGAGAGTAACATATAGTTGTTGACTTGAACGCTCTCAAATGTCAAATGAATTTGTACCTAAGCACGTAGCGTGAAATGTGGCTGTACCTAGAGTTTTTAGTAGGCAAGCATAGCACCTGCCTATGTGGCCGAAGCCTTAGTAAAATAATCTGCTGTTGATTAACAGAGTGCATCGTATTAACCATCATCAGTTGAGTAGGTAATAAGACTTTGATTTAAGAGACGCTTTTAGTTTTTTAGTATCGTTGTCTATGTGCAAATGCATGACATTTTATCTCCGCTGGCGACGGTCGTTGCGAGTTCGCTCCATACATATTTTAATCTGCAAGTATTTTCCTAACATGTCAAGGTTGAATTGCTTGAGCTTAGACTGAGGTCATCCTCTCACGCAGAAACTAAAATCCGACGAACTGGTTGCTGATGGAATTCATAAACTGGCCAGTGACATGCTTCGCACACCGATCTACTGAAACTTAATAATCTCATAACCTCAAACTGTCATACCCATTGTCTTTCCTACTTTTTCCGTAATATCTTTACTGGAATATTCTGGCAGACTTTAATTATACAGGAAGGAGTATTTTTCAACATCTGCCACATATTTTAAATTAAAAATCGGTTCGCCTATCTTTACATTTTGACTTGTTATTGCTTGTGTACTTCACTTCAGTGGTACCAATTTTGGTAAGAATATATGATTTTTCATCGAATCTACACATCTTGGTACCAGGGACGGCTCTAGTAAAGGAGCAAAGTGTGCAGTGCACTCCCATCATAGATTAAATAAAAATATATACTATAAAACCCCCATGTATTCAAAAAAATGCGATATCGAAAACTTATGCGAAATCACTCATTTTAAATTCCGCGCGTTTTCGAAAAATGGTAAGGCAAGCGTTTCAACGCGTCGCACCGACACCAACACACACAGCTTCATCAATGTCGATAAGACGCGACCAATACACACGTAATAATTCCATCGATGTGATACGCGAGGAGCATTATTCGAAGTGTTCCTTTCATATACGTGCATTTTACACGCACACATTTATAGCGGACAACACAACGACAAAAAAAATGAAGCTTGTAGAATCAAAATCACCAAAGTTCTATAAGACTACATGAGTTTTCGTTGGAAACGATGTTTTTCATTTTATTTTCATTCCAAGTGCAGTGTTCCGGTCGAAAGCACGCACACATTAACTAGCCATTTGGACTTGTATACACAAACCTTACTAACCGATATGAATATTCCTGCATATAACTCAGGCGACGCGTCGAGGTACAGTTGGAAGCCTAATTATTATTATAATGAAATGACGAACTTCATGTCGATGCATATTGTGTCAAAAATAGAATCATATTGTTAAACGGTTAGTTTCGTTGATCGTTCGCGGTTCGACAGTTGGGTTTATAATATAGATTTAATAGTATTTATAATGAGTACCGTATATTCAGTTTCATATATTAAAGACAATCGTCACGATTTTTCCAAACGAATTGATATTAAAGTGGCAGGCCGTCCTTTGCCATGTATAAATTTAATTCAAAAGTGTACAGTGAAAACGAAGACGGTTAATCGGAAATTTAATGTGCAAATGTACTCAAAAACACAATGGCTTTGCGGATGTAATATTCTTAATACTCTATTTTGTTTTCCGTGTCTGTTGTTCGGCGGAGATGTTAATTGGACAGACCATGGAATTCAAGATTTGGTCCACCTGTCAGTAAAAATCAAAAAACACAGTGGTTCAGAAAAGCACATTTTAAATGAAATGCAACTTGCAGTCTTGGGAGAAATAGATATACGTTCACAATTGGATGCAGGGTACCGTTTGTCTGTGAAACAATTTAACGAACGTGTCGACAAAAATCGTTATATTTTATCCAGATTGATTGACTGTGTGAAGTTCTGTGGTGCATTTGAATTAGCTCTTAGAGGACATGATGAATCTGCAGATTCAAATAATCCAGGTGTTTACCGAGGGCTTATTGACTTCGTCTCGGAAATTGACATAGCCATGAAACAGCATTTGGAGAGCAATAATGTTTTTAAGGGTACGTCAAAAACGATTCAAAATGACATTTTAGATTCGATTCTAGAGGTGTGCCGTAACGAAATTAAAAATGAAATATCACAAAGCAAGTTTGTAGCTATACAAGCAGATGAAACAACGGACATATCTACTACAGAACAACTTGTTTTGGTCATAAGGTATGAACTACGCGGACAGATACATGAACGTTTCTGGAAATTTATGACGCCGAAAAACCACACTGCGGCAGGTATTGCATCTGAAATTTTGAAAGAACTTGAACTTCTCGACATTAAACAAGCACAACTAATTGGCCAGAGTTATGACGGCGAATCCGTGATAAGTGGCCGATTAGGTGGTGTACAGGCTTTGATAAAAGCTTCGTATCCACACGCACACTTCATACATTGTTATGCACATCAATTGAATTTGATAATGGAAAGAAGTGTTTCAGCTAACACCATAGTCCGAAACTTTTTTGCTAATTTACGAGCGTTTCCAAATTTTTTTTCGAGGTCTGCGAAGCGAACTGATATCTTGAAAGAAATAGTTCATAGAAAAATACCAGCAGCACCAACAACGAGGTGGAATTTTAATATAATAACAGTAACTGTTGTGCATACTTATCGCGATCAGTTAAAAGAGTGCATGGAACACATTTTAGAATCTGAAAATTTAGACGCCGATACCATTAATCAAGCTGGAATGTTGTTACGGTATTTAAACGAAGACAATTTTAACTATTGGTTAGATTTCTTTGCCAAAATTATGCCAAACTGTGATATACTTTTTAAACAACTTCAATCGAGGTCAAAGGACGTGTTGGAAATAAATATGGACATTGAACACTTCACGCGTGCTATACAATGTATTCGTCAAAATAATCATATGTCACAAATTCAACCAACGAAAAAACGCCGTCCCAATGATCTACCGCATTCTGTAATATGCAATGAAGTATGCGACATTATAGTGAACCAAGCGAAAGATCGTTTCGAATAAAAAGGTCATCTAGTAATAGCCAAATTGTTTTTTAGTGAAAAGTTCCGGGATTATCATACAACTTTTCCAACCACAGATTTTAATACGGTAACCTCATTATACGACATTATTGACAAATTTAAACTTATAAATGAACTAATAGTCTTATACAGTAGAGAAGATTTCTACGTTACTGATGGAGCATTGTCGATACTTCAACTTTTCACTAATAATAATTTACTGGAAGTATTTAGCGAAAGTGTTACCCTATTAAAAATAATTTGTACAATTCCGATGACTTCAGTGGAAAGTGAGCGTTGTTTCTCAACTTTAAAGAGGGTTAAGTCATTTTTGAGAAATACCATGTCTCAAGGTAGGCTAAATGCTCTTGCGATGTTAAGTATAAAAAAACAATTGATATCGTCAATACCAGACTTCAATATTCGTGTTATTGACGTGTTTTCAAAATCCAAGGATCGGAGGATGGACTTCTTGCATAAATAGGTGAGTCTTTTTTGCACTCCCTCATATTCTTGTCACCGGCCGCCACTGCTTGGTACCACTGTTTAATGGGTGACTGGAAACTAGAGACCGGGAGACTAGCATGTCGCGTCTCCTCGGTTTCAGTTGCGGGCGATTTGAAACGAGAGATTCCAATCTTGCCGTCAGCTAGCCGCCATTGAAATACATTAGCTGGATACTGGAGTTTCAGTCTCGTCTTTTTTGAGTATCTACGTGAGAGGATGGCCTTACTATGTTGCTCTACAATCTCCCGAATAAACACGAAGAGGGCTGAGTGTGGTAGATCAGCTCAGTTTTCTTCTTTTGCAGGAGCGCTGTCCTGTGGCAGTTCTTTGTGCCTATCAGCAGAAGAGGAGGGCAGATAAACCCGTAATGGCGTATACTATTTGACAGAGATATAATTTCACCCTTATTGTAATGCCAATAGAGTTCTCGTTGACATTTATTGTGTAGGTTTTATGGAACGTCGGGATCAACTTTACATAAACACTTTTTATATTTAAACTGGCTTTATTACAATGTAATATCTATATATGATATATATAAATGATTTTTTTTTTGTCTGTCTGTCCCGTATGCGTTCCTATAACCTTCATCTGATTGCGATAAAACTACTGTCAGTTGTTGTGCGCACACCCGCGAAAGTTTCTGAATTAGTACAACCATCTTCTTTTATTCGTATGCGTTCCGATACCATTCATCCGATTGCGATGAAACTTTGGTGAGTTGTTGTGCGCACACCCGCGAAAGTTTCTCAATTAACGTAGAAGGTACAGCCATGTTCTTCTATTCGTATGCGTTCCTATACCGAATTCGGATAATCCATGCTTCTCACATGGACAGCTGTATGTGGCCTGCTTGTCGGCATAGGAATGACCAATTCGTTGGTGTTGGTATGACTCGCAGCCCAAGCATGCAACTTGTCTATTGCAACAATATTTTTTTTTTCAAATTAAAAAGTCGCATTCCACCAAATTGCGGAGCTCCATTTGGCAACGTGTATTTTGTGAATATCAATGACGTATTCGACACGTTGCAGACAGAAGAGTTTTGACGCGAAAGCCGGCTTAATGCGGCAACGAATACGCTTTGCACTTTTTCTTGGTCGTAAACTCATGGCTGAGGATCGTGACCACATTTAAATTCGTCATCCTGTGAGCGACCAAGACTTTCCATCCTTCTCGATCTTCCGCTTCTCTCATGGCTGAATGGATGGCGCCCCCAGTCTGCTCCTTCACTTGGTCGCATTGCTTTTCGAGCAATTAGTTCCACAAACGGTCAGAAATCTTTTCACAAATCTCTGACTGTAACTTCGATAATAATTAATTGATCTGCGTCACTCTGCCGCTCTAGACGACCTCTGTTATCAAATAACAAAGGACCCAAAATGTAACTAAGCAGTGCATTACTTTCCGCAAACAATTAACGAAAAAAAATCTACTATTTCATATATATAATATGTAAAGTTATTACGTATAGAACGAGTCGTTTCGGCTTTAATGGAGCTATGTAATGTCTAAATAATTGATGTTTCTTCAATTTGAACAAATATATCGATGTGTGATTAACACAAAAGAAGTATAACTTCTAACGTGTGTACATAAGTACACACGCCGATTTTTTTAAAATTGTCCGACATTGAAATAAATTATATTTCGAATCTTACTGATGATTAAGTTATTTTTATTGTTCTTTTTTATTTTTATATCTTTTATATTATTTTTATTAATTTTTTTATTTTTATAATAAAATAATTTTTATATAAAACACTAATTTTGATAAAATTTTATATGAAAAAGGTGCATTTTGTTTTTCTCTATTAAAACTATGAAGCCGCATCAGCAAGTTTTTTCGTCAATTCTCAAACTATATGGCCGCAACTGCAAAAATCCACTATATAATTAAAAAAATATATATTTATGTACACAAAATTATTCTAACATGGTACAATTTTCTGCGGTCTACTGCAATTAAATAAATTGTAAGTAATTAAGTTAATTATTTTACATTCAAACTCAAATTATTTAAGATCATGTTATATGCAGTTACGACCCTATAGATCTCAATGTGCTATATGTTTACAAAAAGGCAGATTAAAGTTTGCAATGTTCTGCAGTTAGCTTGAATGTCTTTCGGTGAGTATACATTCACTTGCCAAATGCAGTCGTACATTTGGTGGCCACTGAAAGCAGAGGATACAACTGTGTCAGGTCTTATCCAGGAATGGATTGACTGTTACATAATATTATTAATCATGTTGTTATTTTCAGGAGTGTGAAGACAGCCTGACCAATATAAAGCCAGAGAATGATACTCAGGATGTCATCATCAAACAAGAATTTGTTTACGATGCAATTCGCCAAATCAATAATGAGAATCCTCAACCCGGCCCCTCCGATCGACAGTACAGCCCAGTGGACCAGGTACGTTCATTTAAAGGTTCACTAATAACACAACTTTTAATCATTTTTTTTTATATTCGAAACATCTATATCTACAGGGCATTAAAATTAATATAGTCACCGCAGTTGTTCTCAACGAAGAAAATTCTGGTCACCCAATTTGGATGTTCCTTATTTGAGCATTACTGGTCGTATATTGCGAACAATATTGGCTCCCATTGGATTTAACAGCATAAACAGACTCCACGAAGTTTTACAGGAAATAATCCAGATATATCAAATCTAACGACCTTGGAGGAGGCCAATAATTGTCAGGTCCATTTTCGAAATCAACTAAAGCAATCGTTTATGATCGGTTAGGGGAAGAAAATAAATGACAATCGTGTCGTGTTTTCCGATTATATTTTCGTAGTAAAGTCCATTTGTAGCGGCGACAAGAGACCCACAGATGGCGCTGCCCATTGACTGGACGCCGCAAGCGCTATATAGACGGATTAGGATTTAACCATATGTTAATTTCGTAATTTTTATCTCAGTCTTACGGCCAGTCAGCTTAGTCTGATCAAGTCTGACCCTTTTGATCATACGGGCCCTCAAATTTGAAACTAAGCACTTTACACTATCAAGATTCGTTTCTAGTGTTAAGTGTGTCTAGTGTTAAGTCTTATCTTGTTAATCTATTTTAGTAAAGGTACCGTTTGAAGTATTCTCCTTTATTTTTAATTAATCTCTGTGAACTCTGAATAAATACTAAACCTGAAACTATTTCTATTTTATAAATAGACTATGCTATACAATTTTATTTCTTGTTAAAATTCATTAGTGTGCATATTTCAGATTTTAATAGTTTTCTATTTCCTAATAATAATTGTTACTGTGATATGTTGAGTAGGTTTATGGAAAGTGTTAAGGGCGGACTTGCTCAGCGTGGGTCAAAATGGAGCTTTTATTCTATTTTCAAAGCATGATCCTGGACATTCCTTAAACTTTGTAGATAATCTATTTATATAATTTTGAAGCCTTATTACCCTTTATATTTATTTTAAACATTTGATGACTGCATAAAGTATTTTTATTACATAAAATAGTTTTCTTTTAAACCTCTCGCTCTAATGTTATAAAATATAGTCATATTTCAGTACAAAAATTTGCAGTGGTGTTAAGATTTTTTACATTTATTAATTTTTAAAAGCATTTATAAAACCATCAGTATAATTTATGTCGACCTTATTATAGTGAAATATTTACGATAAAAAATTATATTGATAATCTCTGTGAACCCAAATTTGACAAGAATTAGGCATTTTATTATTCAAAAAATGGGCAAAATTAACACATTTGAAAAATAATTCTAAAGATACTGATTATAAGCTATGTCTTTGACCATTCAAATGTCTTAAACACAATAATGATTGCTTTATAATAATTATTGACCAAAGAACAAGGTTGTGTTATACGCCATTTCTTTTGATATTCCCCAGTGGTTAAGCTACAACATACGGCCGTAGCCATAAATTGACAAAGTAAAACTGAAGTAGGGAGTAAGATCATGATAACGCGCGTGTTTGAACATGTACCGTTTAAAAAAAAAGTTTTTTTTTTTGGTTAGGTTAGGTTAGGATCATTATTCGTAGGATGTTTATCACACTTGAATAGTCAATAGAAAAAAGGTTTGCTAACACCATGTCTAGGTATAATATTTCTAACTGGATCTCTTACTTATAATGAACTGTTATTTAAAAATCTCATAATTTATCAATACTTTTAAATGTTTTTTTATAGATTGTCGCTAAAAGCACTGTAGAGGCCAATATTGCGAGTCTCATATCGTCCTGGGACGTGACTGAAGCACAAGCGTCTAGCGAAGACCTACACATTGAGGAACAAGATATTAAGCAAGAACTCAAGGAATATATAGAAGGGTTCAAAGGTGTCGCCTGTTGCAATAGTAAACATGATATTTTTCAATCGAATAATATGGTAAACACAGAATTATTAGTGGCTGTTATACAACTGGAAAAAAAAACGTTTCATAAACCAAATTTTGTGTGCAGTATCTGTTTTGATATTTTTTCATCGTTTGACCTAATGTCGTTTCACAAAGCGATACACAAAACCACAATTGCGAAAACGAGCGATTCCGTTGTAAGGCTGGTTAAATGTGACGATGGTCATTTTTCAAGATTTCGTCCTGGTCACGTCAAGAAACCACTCAAAATATCTCATTCTGGTGAAAAGCCAATTAAGTGTGATAAATGCAATTACTCCTGCAGACAGTCTGGTAGCATGAAAACACACAAAATGATTCATTCTGATGAAAAGCCATTTAAATGTGATAAGTGCCAATACTCATGCATACGTTCAAGTGACTTGAAAAAACACAAAATGTCTCATTCTGGTGAAAAGCCATTTAACTGTGATAAATGCAATTACTCATGCACGACGTCTGGTACCTTGAAAAGACATAAAATGACTCATTCTGGTGAAAAGCCATTTAACTGTGATATATGCAAATACTCATGCAGACAGTCAGGTAACATGAAAACACACAAAATGACCCATTCTGGTGAAAAGCCAATTAACTGTGATAAATGCAATTACTCGTGCACGACTTCTAGTAGCATGAAAACACATAAAATGACTCATTCTGATGAAAAGCCATTTAAATGTGACAAATGCAATTATTCATGCAAACGATTAGTCACCATGAAAAGACACAAAATGACTCATTCTGGCGAAAAGCCATTTAACTGTGATAAATGCAATTACTCGTGCACGACTTCTAGTAGCATGAGAGCACACAAAATGACTCATTCTGGTGAAAAGCCATTTAAATGTAATAAATGCAATTATTCATGCAGATGTTCAAGTCACATGAAAACACACAAACTGATCCATACTGGTGAAAAGCCATTTAAATGTAATACATGCAATTATTCATGCAGAAATTCAAGTCAGATGAAAACACACAAAATGATCCATACTGGTGAAAACCCATTTAACTGTGATAAATGCAATTACTCATGCAAACAATGTAATCACTTGAAAACACACAAAATGACTCATTCTGGTGAAAAGCCATTTAAATGTGATAAATGCAATTACTCTTGCAGACGTTCAAGTGACATGAAAACACACAAAACGACTCATTCTGGTGAAAAGCCATTTAACTGTGATATATGCAATTTTTCATGCAAACAATCTTATCACTTGAAAACACACAAAATGACTCATTTTAGTGTAAAGCCATTTAAATGTGACACATGCACTTACTCTTGCAGACGTTCAAGTGACATGAAAAGACACAAACTGACTCATTCTAGAAAAGTCATAAGGTGATAAATGTAATTACCCATGTAAACGTTTAGTAGCATGAAAATGCACACGAAGTTTTTTAAATGTGATTTATCTAATATTTACTCATGCATGAAATGGCATAAAAAGACTCATTCTGGTGAGAAGCCATTTAAATCTTATGTTTATGTAATTACTCATGCACAAAGTCCAGTGTCATAATATCGCAAATACTCATTCTGTTGAAAGGTCATTTTAATGAGATAAGTGTAGTTACGCATCCACAACGTTCGGTAGCATGAAATTGCATAATAAAAACTAATTCTAGTGAAAAGTCATATACATAATTTTTATGATAAATGCATTTACCCATGCATATATTTTAATAAGATGAAATTAAATGAAAGGACCCATTCCGGTGAAAAGCCAATTCGTGTAAATTCTTATACGCATGCAAATTGTCTGTAAAAACTCTAAAATTAAAGACACTGGCTGTGCTTTTCAGTAAACTGTAAACTGTGAAGGAATGATTCGGATGCTGGGAGGGTAGGTCTAGGATGCCAGACTCTGACCTTTTATGCTATTGAGGCTGGCTCCATGGCCTAGGTGTCAATCTTGGTCGTATTATCACTCTCGTTCGGTATTGTTCATTGGGTCATCCGGTGCGTGGACTTGACGGTTTAGCTTAGGTAAGTGTTTTTATGCGCACGGTTGATGAATGACTGACCGTTACTTGTCGCGCCAGGCAAGGGTCAAATTGTCAGGTGGGTAGGAATGTATCTATTGTATTAGGGCCACCCTAATTGGCGTATTCAGACAAGGCCATTTGAATGTGATATAATTACTCATGCATAACTTCTGGTAGCATATTTCACAAGACGTATTTATTTATAAAAAAATCCCGCTTTTTTGGGACATAATTTCAATATAAAATAATATTATACCATTAAAGGTATTGGCTACCCGTTCACTATTTAGCTATGATAAAGTATCTGTAGTTAAGACTTTGAAATAATGGTCAGTCGAGAAGGGACAGAACGTGCGTACGTCATTTTTATCATCAAACGATAACGTTAACAATTAATATTTTTGTAGCCCATTCTATAGCGACATAATATTATTATGTAACCGTATGTAATATTATTTTAAACCATACAATAATAATTATTGCCTCTGTGCTAAATACAGTTTTTGAATACTTCAAACCCACTTGCTCTAAGAAATCTCGTTTGTTGTTTGTTGTATTTTGGATTTGTGTAAGTGAACGTTAGGTCTTAGCGACATAAATTGAAGTGTATCGAACTCCACAACCGTAAGCTAGTTGTTTTTTTTTTAACCATATCCGATCCTAATATGAACACATGGGCCTCCAACAGATTTTGTTTTTACGAGAAATGGATGTCAGCCACTTGCTCAACCTATTAAGTCCATACTCTGACCCTACAAAAATTGAAAAATAATATGTGTACATGCCAGACTAAGGATTTGAACTTGGGACTGCCGACGCTTAAGCTGCGCGTCCATCGTGGGTGTTAGCTAGTTCATAGCTTTGTTTGGGCGATCCGGCAATATGTTGGACACTCTTTCATTCATATTTATTTATTTTAGTTGAATTATAAATACATACCACTCGTGTCACGTTGTTTGTTATTTTTTTTTAAATTGTTATGCTCTGCTTAAACAAAACTATAATAGTAACAAATATTATTCTATCTATAAAATATCTTATTTTACGTATGAATATGGCATAATTTTAGAAAATTTATATTATATGAGTATTGTTTGACAAAGTATATTCTGTTTTGGTTTGGTTTCGCAGGGTTTAAGGCGATATACAGTTTTTCTATAATTTACAATATTTTAACTGTATTAATTAATAAATATGTATCTGAAAACATTGAAAAATAAATATTTAAAGTCTAAAGTAAACTTACAATTGTACAAAAATGTATATTTGTCAAAGGACCCCATCTTATTATTAGGTTGGTAAAATTTAGGTATTATTAAAATTTAGTTTATTAAGTTTTCTATGTTGCACTTTTTGGCAAATGCATATTTTTAATTCTTTTTATATTTATTTGATAAAAAACATCGATTTTTATAACAATTTAAATGTGTGCAAGATTCGTATTTTTGCGTTAGGTGCCTTTACACATCTATTCTGTACACAAGATTGCTATCGGGGGTAGTTTTTCATTTTTATATCGAAGTATTAGAACGTTTTGTAACAATTACAATAAGTTAGCCGTATAAGCAGTCAATACTGGCTATTCCGCTATAAAATTTAAAAAAAAGAGAGGTGATGTTAAAACAAAGCACGCATTGTAACAATTACAACCAATTTCTTGTAATTCTTGTGTATAGAATAGATGTGTGTGTGTACAAAAAAATGTACAACTGTTATCGTATTTTCGTTTATGGCTGTAAATTATTGGTGTTATTTAATGTTCTATGCATGCTTCTCTTAATTATTAAGAGTTTTCCTTGTTATGGTAATAATAGTTATGTCCAAAGAGATTGGACTTGGTTCTGTCTAAGTAAAATGTCAGCCGACGGAAGTTTTTGTTTTGATTAAATAATGAACCCAACATTTTTAGCCGTTTGACAAGTGGAAGATACCAACCTGCTGAGTATGACGATAGCTTGGTTAATAACTGTATTTAGTAACAATAAGTATTATATTTTATATATAAATAAAGAAACGGGAAACTTATTTGATTTTAATCGCTTTTATTCACACTATCCCATTCATAATAAGTAGTACCGGCTCGCACAAAGAAACTACATTAATATGAGGTTCATCATTGAAACCCATTTATAGTTATTGCCATCTCCCGTCAGATCGAAGAAGATGCATTCTCTTTCTTCGCTCGGTATGCTGGTTAACGTCTGTTATTTAAGACTTGGGAGTGAACAAATAAATAGGTACCTCGGAATAGTCTAAAACGGCGATTTTTATTTTTACTATTAATTACATTATTATCAATTTTTCGGAACGCGAGATGTATATTATGCTTAAGTATGTACAATTTTATTGCAATCTCTGGAAGCCTAAATTTTTTCGCTTTCGATCTCGCTATCACCGAGAAGCGCTTTAGCGCTACAAGCGAACTCCTATCACAAAAGCGGTGGACACAAATGCAGCGTTGCTTTTTTTGCGTTCTGACAAACGACGTTGCCGGATAATTTCTTTCTCGTTATCGACCACTACTATGAATCAGCTCGGAAATGGTTCCGGCCTCTGGGCGTTTATAAACATAATACAAAATCCCCTTTATTCGTATACAAAAGCCTCCTTATAATATACGAGCGCGACACCGGTGTCCCGTCTGAAACCGGAGCGACGTTTAGTAAACTTAACATAACTTCATCTTGACGTGTACCTTTAACAGAAAAAGCGTACATCAGTTTACTGGAAGCCAGGCGGGAACACCAGCAATTTACATTACTGAGTACTGTCACCAGACATAAAAAAGGCCCTGATGCCCGACAGTTTCAAATTCCAGATCAACAATTTAACAACAAAAATATCCAGCTCCCCTGTAGAATGTTTAGAACCTCTGACTTACACGAAAATATTACAAATAACATTTCGTAAACGGTCATTCAGAAAAGATGCATTTGATTACCTGGCCAAAGGACAGAAGCGGCCCGTCCCGAAATGTTTTTCCCGTTAGTCAGTGACCTTCCCCTTTCTCTTCCCCTCCGTAGGATAGACCCGGCAAAATTAAAAGATGCTTTCGAAAAATAAAATCAGTCCAGATCTACCCTACAATGGAGTGATAACAAAAATAAGTGTTACGCCGGCGGGTGGCGTCGCCCGCGTAAATCGCAAAAATCAACCGCGCTTCTAGCCAATTACTAAATGAACTTTTAATTATTAATAAATATTGTGGTAAATAACAAGTATCCGATAAAGTGTATCGATGGCGCCCCGGCCCATTTTTAAATCAATCGTTAATAACCCGGAATCGCTGTAATACCAATCGGTGACTCGCGCAAAAATCCAATGAAAGTTAATCAATTCCCTAGTGAGAGAAGAAGTGAATCAGTGCTTAGTGCGCGGGATAATAATGATAAACCGACCCCTAATATAAAGACAGTGCGGTGACTAATTTAAGACCTCCTTAGATGTAAATGATGTAATATTATCAATGTTTACCTATGCCCTAGCGTTAATAAATTTAGTTCCACGTGGAACCGTCGAATCAAAGATGTGTTTTATATAAATTAAACCTCGTGATGTCACACCACCCTCAAATTAAGTGATGCCTTTGAAGAATGCTGCCAGCATTCATGTGAGTCCCTCCATTCTTCCCGGTATGCTGTATAATTATTCAAGAATGAAAACCTAAACCTATCCTAAGATAATCCAACAAATAATCCAGTAATCGTCTCGGCTATTTTCAATTTATTTGCCGCTGGCTTCCACTAAATAATAGACAAAAACCGATAAAACAATATTTAATATCATTGTCAAAACAATAGAAACCAATTCATTGTTGTGTTTATACGGTTGAATATAGCAAGATGTGTAGGTATTTTGTAATAGGCGAAGTTGTGGTTCTGATTTACCTTCGTTTTCATTCGCTTTTTATTGATAAACTTTGGTCAGGGTTGTGAATTTGGGCCCCGCATCAGTCGAAGTACTATGGTGGAGGGAATCCAAAAGAAACTTTTAAGACTTCTTTACTTTCGGCTGTATGGATATTATCCCTGGCTCTATCCGACTGATTTTCTCTTTGGGATGCTTACATACTGTAGCTTAAAATTTAGAAGGGATCTTTTATTTTTATTTATTATTTTTATATTATTTTTTCAGACTTATACGCGGCGTAAATGTGAACTCTGCCATTCTTGGTGGTGTTGTCTTGTGTGTCTTTGATAATTACCTTAGGAATCGAGGGCATCCGTTGTTTGTTCTCCCACGGTGCAGAACTAACCTGCCAATAGTAATGCCAATTGGGAGGGCAGTAACCATGTTTAATGAAATAGCTTCGGATATTGATATATTCCACTTACGTGAGGGTGAATTTAGGTGGACGTTGTTTTATAAGTTTTTAAGATAGGGTCTATCAAAGTTCACTCTGTGTACTTCCATCTACTTTTATTTTGTCACTTATTTTATTTATTTTCTTATTTTATTACTTATTATCGCCGAAAGGACGGCCGCTGTACAAATGCCGTCATCCAGTGGTACCCAAGGGGCACGAAACGGCCACAGGATCGCCCTAAAAGCCGCTGGATTGACGAACTGGTAAAGTTCGGCGGAAATACGTGGCAGCGAACGACACAGAACCGAGAAAGTTGGAGAAAGCTTAGGGAGGCCTTCATCCAGCAGTGAATTGACCCCGGCTGATGATGATGATATATATTATTGGTTAATTTAATAAAACGCAAATTTTTTAGTGCTTCATCAACTTCCGCCTCAGAGAGACAATTCTAAAGTTGATAATGTCTTTCTGAAGCAGACGAAACCGGTCCAGATTTATTAAAAAGTAAAAGTAAAATAAGTACTTATAATTTTCAGATTTATTAAATCAATAATACAATGCAGTTCCACCATTTATTGACAGTTAACACATTAAAAGAAATTCCAATATGTAATTGACATAATTCATTATTTTTAAATTGTTTTCCCTTGTCAGCTAGACACGACACTGCGCCTTCGAGAATACATGTCGCTCTGAAATCTCTTAGCATAATAATTCCAAGCCATAACAACATGTCGTAGGTCTCCAGTGTGCACTTTATAGATAGATGGTATTTAACTACCTTCCAGGAAGCCAGAATCTATTTTGCTGGAAACAGAAAGGAAGGAAGGTTGAAGTTTTTTCTCGAAACCAAGTAAAGCTACCTCCAGCCTTCTCGGTACCCAGTTTTTTGCTGCCACGTGCATTCTCCAAACACTATGAATCGAGCGGGCTTAAGGGTGTACCTGTGGGCATTTAGTGCTCCGCTCTTTGGGTACCACTGTAGGACGCCATTTGTCCAGCGGTTGTCCACTCACTGACAAGACATCTCTAGTCTATTTCCATTTCATCTGTTTAGCGAGCTCGATCACATCGCGTTTTTTTGTGTGCTTCCTTGTCCATTAGTTTTTTTTGCAATCTTTACCGTTGTGCCCAAGAAGCACCTTTTCATGTCAAGTTGCATCCATTTTTTAAATTTTATCTTACATTAAGAGTTCATGTTTCAGACACTTACGTGAGCGTTGGTAGCACGCATGGGTTGAACACTTAACGCAGACACAATTTGAGGAAGTTCACTTGAAGATACTATTCAGGAGATGAATAATATTGTTTTAAGAAGGTTATTCACCAACATGTCACATTTCATCTATTGTAAGATTACAAAGTTGCAAGCATCTATATGAACATACATTGCATTTATAAGGTTATTAACCAGTATGTGTCATTTTATGTGTTTTAAGAGCATGAGATCTTGAGGATCTATATGGACATACATTGCATTTATAAGGTTTTTCACCGGTATGTGCCATTTTATGAATTTTAAGATGACCAGATGTCGAGGATCTATATGGACATTCATTGCATTTATAAGGTTTTTCACCAGTATGGGTCATTATATGTCTTTTAAGACTACCAGATGTTGAGGATCTATATGGACATTCATTGCATTTATAAGGTTTTTCACCCGTATGGGTCATTATATGGTTTTTAAGAATACTAGATGTCGTACATATAAATGAACATAGTTTGCATTTATAAGGTTTTTCATTAGTATGTGTCATTTTATGTGTTTTAAGATAACTAGATGTCGAGCAACTATACGAACATACATTGCATTTATAAGGTTTTTCACCGGTATGTGTCATTTTATGTTTTTTAAGATGAGCAGATGCTGAGGATCTATATGAACATATATTGCATTTATAAGGTTTTTCACCGGTATGTTTCATTTTATGTCTTTTAAGACTACCAGATGTTGAGGATCTATATGAACATTCATTGCATTTATAAGGTTTTTCACCAGTATGGGTCACTTTATGTTTTTTAAGATTAGAAGATGTCGAGGATCTATATAAACATAGTTTGCATTTATAAGGTTTTTCACCTGTATGTGTCATTTTATGTCTTTTAAGATGACAAGATGTCGAGCATCTATATGAGCATACATTGCATTTATGAGGTTTTTCACCAGTAATTGTCTTTGAATGTACTTTGACATTACTATGCTGCGAGACTAATACGCTCTGATTTTGATCAGGAATCACGTCCATGTGCACCATTTTGTGAGTTTTTAGAGCATTTCCGCATCCGAAAACTGTGTTACAAATGCAGCAAATCATATTACGCGAGAAATGGTTTACTCTTTTAAGAATAAGTCGAATTTCCTTTGGAGCACTTCGTTCTAAGATTTCTTGTTTAATGCTATTCTCATCTATCGTCACTTCTGAATACTGTATCGTTCTATCCTGGATGCCATCGTCTGAGGATTGTTGACTTTCATTTGTATCGTGATGCCTCGTGAAAAATCCCTTGGTAGAAACCTAGAAAAATCGTAATAATCGATATCAATATTATCAATTATGAGTTATAATATTCAATTTGTTTTTTTTACGCTTTTGTTTTTCAGCACTTTCAAACATTATTAAAGAGCGAAGTGAGAGTGAAATATTGTTACGGAAAGATCCATAAGTGGGTCAAAACAATGCACTTATATGTATGTATACATCATCTTCGAGAACAATAATTATATCTTGTTCTGTTTTAGTGTCGTTGGAGAGTGTGCACAGTGCCTGCCATGCTGAAAGGCAAAGCTAGAAAATTATATTCAAAATTCATCAAGCAACCTCGATCATTGACAGTATTTTAATATTCCATACATCAGAATTCCACAGGTTTTAATAGATTATTACAACAGGTACTATTTTGTATGGGAGAAAATAATTCCCAGTAGAAACCTTTACTGTTGCTTTCAATATATCGTGAATTTGGAACATGATTATTAAAAATATTATCACTATTATTAATGTGCAAATAAATTAATAACGTTTGGCTTGCCCACTTTTGCGGCACACTTCGCTTTTGTCTATTAATTATTGGTTGTCTATAAAAAAGAGTTATTTTAACACAAATTTCCATTACCTTTTATTTGTCTAGTCTGCAACAGATTAAGGTAAGAGGTAAAATCACTTATCCACACTAAAAATATACGCTGCATGCAAGCATGCAATAACATTAACCTTGTACGAAAAAGAAAGGACATGTTTATTAATAAAAAAATGCATTTAGCGATGACGCTCATTTTTGCTTAACGGGTGTGTTAATAAGGAAAATTTCCTACACGGAAAAATACCAATTAAGAAGACTTCCCATAATTCATTACATCCACAAAAATGCATCATTTGGTGCGGTTTACACGCTGGCGGCATCGCCGCACAATTTTTCAAAAATGGCGCCAAAGCTCACGTTTAGGTCAATGGATATCCTTGTCGAGCCATGATTATTAATTGGTTTTAAATATGGAATCATTCGAAAGAACAGTGATTTTAACAGGAAGTGCCATACAGCTACCGCAACCATCGCTTTATTTGAATCAAGATTTGGAGATTAATTGATTTTGAGAAATGGATTCGTAAAGTCACTGTTTTATCCTGATAAACTAGCAGCATTTAAGGCCTTATAACCCAACATTTCCCGTACAATACGACCAGCAGTGCTTTAACAAAAGTAATCCGAACTGGGCGCACAGAATTTGACGTCGGCCTATCGGAGAAAGCCGCATTTGTTTTTAAACATACCTGGTCTAATGGCTTGTATTGAAGATTAGAGCAGCCAGGTTCAGTTAATTTATCATTGATTTGTTGAATTGTATTCTCAACTAATTCTTCTTTGATGATGGCTGCCTCATCATTATTCTCATACTTAATATTCATCAGACCGTTTTCGCGCTTCTGAAATTAACATTATAAATATTAAGTAACAGTATCATCATTACGATAAGCCAGAGAAGGTCTCCCAGAGCTCTTTCTTCAATAATTGGTCGCCAATATTTGACTTTATTTGGCAGGTGAATGTATAATCACCGAACGACATTCCAATGTTATGGGCAATCCGACAAAAGAGTGCACACTCTTTCGATTATACTTATTTGTTTTGGTTGAATTAGTAGAACATTTCACAGATGGCTTTAAAATTCATTATTTGTTTGCCTATACCAAACCATAACTAATAAAAAATATTCTTCAATCTTTAAAATATCCAAAGATCTGTATGATTATTATGGTCACCATAATCTAATGAAAACAAATAAGTATGACTGACAAAGTTTTGTGTGTACTATTTATGTAGCATATAAGTAGCCTATGTACACCCTTCGCCACTGGATGATACTTATTATGATTACAAATAAAAATATACAAAGTAGTATATTATTTATATAGTTTCAGATGACAATATATAATACATTATATACCTAACAACAATAGTCAAATGAGCATGTATATTATATGAGTTACCTGTGAATCACGTGCAAACGTCGACGCAACAAACTTTTCATTCAAGTGACTGCTTTGGTCCCATGGAAAAGCCACTTCATCGAAAGTCAGCGACGCATCGTGCATACGTTTATGGCACTTTAAAATGTGCGCAGATGAAAAAAAATTACAACACACGTTGCAAACAAAATTTCTAACGAAAAATGAAGCTCTGTTCAACCTCAGACGGACTTCTTTGGCAGAAGCAAGCGCTATTTCCTTTTTTATGACCATTTCTTGCACTTCAATTTCACCAAACGACTGCGCAGATTGTCTCTCAAAGATATCAGGTGCAATCATACAATCCATGTCGCGGTTTACGAGCGGGGTCTGTCAAGAAATAAAATACAAACATAAATCAATCAAAACATTTATACTAACAATATAGAAAACCAACCAACATAAAGATTGCAAAGTTTCTGGACTATGACCACCTAGAAAGGCAATTTTTGGACAAAGCTGTATCGAAGTCATTGTATGAGAAAGTGATTAGAATGTATGAGAAATTTAATTTCTAATTAGATTTTGACAAACGCGTCTGAAAGTGGCGGAGGCTTTTGAGCGTTATAAGCTTCGACGGTTGAGGCGCTAATTTTGACAGATTTAATGTCGGAACGTGACGTTGAAAGGCTTTTTATTTATTGTTTTTTTTTCATTTACATATTACCGTTGGAAGTGTTGTTTTGTATTTAAATTCTCAATTAAGTAGGTATTTATTGTGTTTTGTTATAAAGGAACATACATATTTTATTAATATTAAGTTTGTAAAATACATCGGAAGTTCCGTTCACATTCTCGTAGGTACTGATTATTATAATAACACTATTATGAGGTAAATATTGAAGTAAGTACGAGTAGCTTCTTTAAGAAATAATTATCTACGTACAACAATCAATCGTTTTAAGAATTCAGCGATAACTAATATAAGTACTGATTAAATAATATGTTAATGTCATTACCACATTTTAGGTTATTGTACACGTAGGTACCCAAAATGGAAGTGATTCACGCTGAAATTTTGTTGTTAAGATTTGGTAACCGGACGGATCCATTCAAAATGACAGACGAGGCGTTTGTGAAACGATTCCGGTTATCGAAACCATTGGGAGATATAATATTCATTGACAGGTTGTAAAATCTAATATCAACCCCAACTAGCTGTCATGTGAGCATAGACAAAAATATAATGCAAACTCTTAAGCGACCATAAATAATGTCCATTCTGTATTTTTGTTGCATTATTGGACACCGTTCGAAGCACCATACCTCCTTTGAAGATACTGTTGCGTTTTGCTTATTGTTTGCGTACCGCTTCGTTCGAAAATTTTCCTTCAGCTGTTGAGTCTTGTTATGTTCAAAATGAACATAACCAATATTTATACTTCTGGCAACCCCGACGATGATCTATGGTAACGTCGATGGAGCGACGCGATTAATAAGAGATGTCGCTGTTGGAATTTCCGGCCGCAACGGACGTCGCGAGGTGCGAAAGAAGCAACGCGGCTTTTTGATTCTGTCTGTCATCCAGGATAGTCGTGCTCTGCTTTGGTTTTACCCAAAACTTATAATGGACGTCACTTAAAGCAGCACGATTGCAGCCGCAGTGCTTCAAGCCTCTGTGTCGTTCCAAGTTTGGTATTTTAAAACTATTACTATTTGATTCACTTATCTTCCAATGTTTCTTTTAAAACTTAGCTGCTTGCCTTTATTATAGTATTTCCTTAATAACCCTTTAATGTAATATTCTTGTTTTTTGCTATAATATAGTTTCGGTCAAGTACATAAATTGCTCTTTCATTTATTATTTCCCCTTTACTCCACACTGCTATATAATTATAATCTTTCACGGTATCAAGACCGTGTGGCGTCCAGGACTTTAATAAGTACATCTTTAATCATAGATTGCACGTGCCTTCAGCCGTGCAATCCCCTTTTGTATTCTAATTTAATTTTTTTACAGTTGTCAGTTGCGAGGTTACGGAAGTAATTATTGTTCAGCTTGAAAAGGATGCACGTAACCCATGGCCTTTTGCTTATGTCTCATGCTCAGCTCTTTAACTTTATACTTTATTCCATCCCAAATCTAGAGAGCTTTCTTTTTTCTCTTTTATTTTGTAGTTGTGACGATAAGGATCACAACTACAAAATATTAATATATCAGTCTTTACGATTGAATATGCACGTCAATGAGGTTTAATTTTATCGCTGCGCTCATGGATACACCCTTAAACCCGGTTCGATTAGGTAGATTAGGAGTAGTTTAGTCGAGTGGCGAGCAATTTAGTAACTAAACGTATACGAATAGACAAATTGACTCGAGTACTTTAGTGAAATCATTTAGTTGAGTCAATCCATTTTGTTGTAATTTTTCGGTCGAGTGGCGACCCCCACTACCTCTCACTATATACCAAACAAGTGATGATATCGAATCGAACTCTATGGATAGACAATTTGGGTGGAGTCATGGGACAACACGACCAAAAGCGGTTTATTGTTCGCATATGGTTACTAATGAATAATTGGTATCGGTTACTACGCAATAATATACCTACCTAATTCTACTGAACTCCCACTGACTAAAATATTAATATGAACATCGCGCAATATATAAATGCAGAAGAATCTCAGTTTTTCTTAATCCTAAAAATATTATAATGTTCATAGGTAGGTAACGCAATATTATGTTGAGAAAATGACATAGGTACGGAATATAATAAATGACTATCATTTTTAGGTTAGGTCCTGTCTGGAGAGTTATTACTTTGACAGACGTGAGAAGTGGTTTGACGTTTCAGACCAAATCATTTTTGACGGTCACAAAATGGTTTGCACTTTGCTGATACAGTGAACTAAACGTTAAATCTAAAACTATTCCGGCTTACTTATAACGCTTGCGCAGTGTGCCAGTTTTGACCTGTCAAACTGTTTAGCTGGAACGCCTCAATTTATGTTGTCATGCAGCATGGTAGATAATTTAGTAAAATTTGAGGCTTACAACATTAATTTGTTACATAAAGTTTTGACAATAGAATTGGTCTATTTCCACCCCATTTCACACGTATGTAGGTATAGCTTCCGTTTATTGTATTTTATGGCTGCAAGTAGTTTTTTGTAGACAATAGGCTTACCTTGTATTACCTACTTGCCTAAAAAGAACTCACGGACGATTAATTTCATTTATTCACCATACAATTGATCACAATTTTAGATAATCGTATTAATTATTGCTTTACATTCGAATAATTGTGATGTATAAATCATCATAAATAAATGCTCATGGTTTTGTTTTAAAATATCAGTGTGAGCTAAAACCACTAAATGAAACAAGTTGGAGCGAATTAATAATGGTGAAATGAGTTTCAAAGATGCATTGCAAATTCAAACCTTCAATATTATAAGACGGCATCAAGGGAAGAAAACGGCACATATACCTACGTACAATTGAACGTACCTGATGATGTGGCCTGTAATCTGAATATGAACAACCCGGTTGAGGATCTTCATCATATAATGGATGTGAAACATCTTCAATAATCTCGCGCTTGACGACAGCTGGATGATCATCTGTCTCAGATTTTATATTAGATAGGTCCGCCATATTAAAGTGCTGAAAAAAGCATTATTACATTTTGTAAACACGGTAAAACAGTTTCATGTCACGTCATCACCATATATCATTGTATAATATTTATATTTAACATGAATTAGTAGATAAACAAACCAACCCTTTAATATCACTAGCTGTCAAATTGTATAAACATGTATTTTTTTGAAACAATTAATATCACAATATGTTCCTACATAGTTTGTAAAAAGCTACAGTTTATAATGTAAAACGAATCATTGTTATTCTCAATCTAATGTTATTGTAAAAAAAAATTAGTTTCCAAAAACTAACCTCGAAATTGCAACTTGAAACGACCGCATTGTTTGGATGGATACTCAGCGTATCAAACAAAGGCTTGCCTTCTATATCGGAGTGTCCTCCATCACATCGTTGCTTTGCATCCATGTTAAGGGTATATATTCCAGAAGCCGAGTGGTATGTGACAGAGAGGATCCTTTCAAGGTAATATTAGAAAAGTGTTGCCGCAATACTGAAAAGTATTCCTGTGGAAACTAGGTACCTATAATAAAAATACACACTTGACACGGTGACACAATTATATGTATGTTTTGTTGTCTAACCAAAACAATGGTACGAAAATGATCGTCAGCATTTCAGCAATCATAACGAGAACAGCGCATCTCACTATATAATAACTAATAAATCAAATTGGGTTTTTTTCTCCTATACTGTAAACACTGACGATATCTTTTTCGTGACGGCTCCACTCTCTACTAGTCTCCAGCGACAGGACACACGTTTTAGTTACAATAAAAGTTCTACGTGTAGTCGGTGTTCTTGTCATTAGCATCTGTACCATAATACCTACAAAATTCAATAAGTACATTCTTGTTTATCAGATAATAGCTACACGGAATATTATTGACTGCATTTCGGCAACACTTATATGCATCAGAACAGCAAGTCGTCAAGTTGTCTCTAGCACATTGCATAGTACGATAGTTGATACGCAAACATGGAAGTCAAGCGAGAATGTGATGGAGACCAATCTGGTACTGAAGACAAGTTTGATGTAACAACCAGCCACCAAAACAGCACTGACACGTTCACCTATATAAAGCAGGAGAACACAGACGATTTCAGTTGTGATTTTGAGGTTAGTTTTTATTTATTAAGTCCTTTCCTGCGATTTTTTATAATCATTTTAGCAGAATACCTTCGATAAGTTTATATTTTTTACAAATTGTTTAAGAACATACGAGGATGTCAAACTTTCTTTCAAAAACCTTTTGACATACATTTAGACAGCTACCTACCTCAATTATATAAGTAAGCATTGTTATAAAATGGGTACGCGAGCTCAAAATTGTTTTTTTATATGATTACAAAAATGCATAATGTTTCCTTCAGTATCCAGCAACGCGACTCGCTGAAATTAATCCCGAGATTGACCTCCAGCTGGTTGACGTTAAACGCGAGTTCGTTGCAGATGCAATACACCCTTTCCATGATGAAGATCCAACACCTGGATGTTCGCATTCAGATAACGGACCAGTACAGCAGGTAATTGTATATTATGCGATATTTTCTTCCATCGGCTATGTATCCTATCACAGCTTTGTGACTAAATTTAAATAGGTAGATATTATCCTCGTCTCGGTTATACACGCTTCCTACAACTATTTCACTTACCTATTTATCTGGTGTAGTGTGAGTGGGCGCATTGACCTACAGTATTTGATTGTGATGTCTGTCACTGATGATGACCAATCGACCTCTTCTTTCAGAAAGTACTTTTGAGATAACATTATTGTTTGTAGGTAGGTAGCAGAAGACGTCACATGCTGGCATGGCGACAAAGTAAGTCTGTGGTTTTGTCATTCCGCAGAATATTTTGAATGATCTAATTTCAATGAACTTTAACAGTTTATACGTGTGCGTACTTTAAAATTACTTGCGATATTGCATCCATACATAATATTGTGAACAGTGCCAGCGCCATCTTAAGATACAAAGCATCAGCATATCTTTTTGTACACGCATTTCTCAAACGAGTGATCCCACTGTTCAGCTGTCAAAATCAGATTTCAGATTGCCTCCAAAGCAACATAATTATAAGGTCTTTCTCGTTTCGTATTGAATTATTATAAAAAAATCGCAAATCAAATTTATAACCTATCAGTGTTTTTGTTATAAATATACATTCCTGTTATTCGTCAGTTATCAAAGTCAAACTATTTTTTCGTGCAAAAAACGGTGGTAACATCGATTTCCAAAAAATGTCTTATGTAGGTAGCATCGAGCTCATTTATACACTACTGGATTAATCATATGCTTCTTAAAATGACGCCCGATTTTCAGCGACTCGGCCAGTGTTAAAACTTACTGTTTTATTATCAGCGGACTTAACTCGATATAAGCTCACTTAATATTTGTCTCGAAAACGACCTGGCAATAATTATGAGTAAGCCCGATCTAGCTTGCATCTTACTCTAACTAAAGCCTTGTTCGGACTGTGCCAGTGATTTAGTAAAGTGGATAATTTGTTGATTAAAACTTTGATAAATAATGGAAATATTTCACAGAAAACTTGCTGTTATTGAAAGTAGGTAAAGATGTAGGTAGGTACACATTATCCTAGTGTTCATTAGAATAATTATAATTTATAATTATTCATTTATCATTCTGTTTATTTTTTGTAGTCAGTAAGTACAATGGAGCATAAAATCAGAGGCGGATCAAGTCAAATGGCCATACTATTAAATCTTTCTTCTCCCATAGTACTTCTCAAATAATTTTTTACACGCTTTAAAATAGAAAACGATCTTTCACCTGATGCATTGGATAAGGGTAGGTATTGTTAAAAAAATATTTCTACGATTGGGAATGTGCAAAACATTTCTTTGGCGGCTCGACAGATGTCTGATGTGGATTTAATATTGTGCATAAAGTACCTATTTATTACCTAAACAAACTACAAAAATACATAGGTAAGCACACAAAAATATAATGGGTAGGTATCCTATGTAAATTAGTATTCATCAATAGGAATTTGGAGCATAAATCGATTTAATTCAACAACGCCGTTTTTGCACAGTGTCATTTGAATTATTTTTGAAGTTACGATAGACGGCAGCACTCTCGTGTCGCGCGATTGGTGTCCTCTTTGAAATATCCGTCGCTCTCGACGCTCTGTTCATTTTGACGCGTCACTCACTAATGCACTGTGCTCGGACACTTTTCAGATACTAATTCACTAAATCACTCGCAACTCTACTAAATCACTCGGCTGGTACGGACCGGCCTTAATAGTCAGCTCATGACGACTTGCTCTGTTCGCTCAGACATGAATTTTAACTGTAACTTGCAAGCTTTGGGTTGCAGAACCCTGAGGGTCACCATTCCAAGAACGCAAATTTAGTTTTACAGCCAGGGCAATACGGGTGAAATTCAGGAATCCATGTTAACGGTCTTAACGCATTATACCTACAGGGAAATATTATAAGACGATATTCGTAATATCTTCTTTTGCGGTACATTTTTAAAATGACACTTGTATGGGAACTCCTCATCTAGTAGTATATCAATGATTGAGCTATACATTACGTTTATGGAAGATGTGTTAATGTTAGTATAGTAATTATGATGTACCTTATCTATCAAAATCAAACCAGTCCCATTCTCAAGACAGCTGCAAACCAGCAGACAATACATTAGGGATAGGCATACATGAGGTCAACGAGAACCTCATTCTAGATTTTCATAAAGTACCACACCATAGTCACGTTCTCATATATATCGAGTAGGTTTATAGAAAGTGTTAAATGACATTACAATAATCAATTTGTTTCTGATAGGAAACGCGTTTTATAAAATGATATAAGTATCTCTTAATAATTATGATTTGGCAAGCTTTTTAAAATTGTGCTTTATTTAAATTGAAGTATCTTCAGGACTCCAAAAATCGAAGTAAAAACAAAGCTTATGTACCAATTTACACCACCCAGTACCACAGTCGGCTTTAATCGATCGATCAGTCCGCGCAAAGCCGACTCAACAACAAGCCTAAGCATTCGGAAACTTTCCGACAGCGAGTGGTCTTACATCTCTTGCGCCTCCTACTGCTGACCAATCATTATTTTATAACAGTGATGTTGAACCTATGGCACGCAAATGTTTTATATTGAAGAGAAAAAAATATTACCTAATATAATAATAAAGCAACATCCAAAAAAGTGATACAAATAAAAATATAAGTATTTATAATATACACTATTAAAAAATAATTACGACATAGCTATGCGTATTTTATAGAGTTTTTAATACTATTTTTACCAGTGGTATTTACTAATCGATGCGCAAACGGAACCGACGAAACTCGTGCATAAATGACAGATCGTATTGTATACAAATTAATAATAGGCAAATTCTCTTCAAGAATTTATGTTACATGTAAATTTATAATTGAACATATCGCTCTTAATGCTTATGCATGACACATAATATTATCGCACTCGCCTCATCAGGCGGCGTAGGAAGCCGCTCCGCGAACTTCTGATTTTGGTCGATTTACAATGCTTGAGACCACTGTAGCGAGAGAATGCCTCGTCTGATTGCGGCGAATTCAGGTGTCATTTTGTGTGTAAAGAACCAAGCTAAGTAATACAGTAACAAACTATTTCATTGGCACCAACAAAAATGTCTGTACCAAATAAGAAACAAAAACTTGGTGGAGCTAGTAGTAGTAATTCTGACAGACAGTGAAAATGGAAAAATGTTCAGTTATGGGAAATCTATAAAAAAAGCGTGGTTAAAATGCCACCACGACCTTTTTAAAAAATTTGAAAACAAGCAAAAATTACATAATATTCAAATAATAAAGGATATGCATTCGTCTAGAAACACGGTGAAAAATAGAATCTATCATTGTAATATTTAAACTTTTTTTTAATAGATTTCTTAAAAACTTCCTTTTCATTTTTTTCCGTATAAGAAACTGCTCGGCACGTCAGACAACCGAAAGATTATATTTGAAAATTTTTGGCACGCGTGGCTAAGTAAAAAGGTTCGCTAACACCGTGTCTAGGTATAATATTTCTAACTGGATCTCTTATAATGAACTGTTATTTAAAAATCTCATAATTTATTAATACTTTTAAATGTTTTTAAAGATTATCACTAAAGGCACTGTAGCGGCCAATATTGCGAGTCTCATATCGTCCTGGGACGTGACTGAAGCACAAGTGTCTAGCAAAGACCTACACATTGAGGAACAAGATATTAATCAAGAACTAAAAAAATATATAGAAGGGTTCAAAGATGTCGCCTGTCGCAATAGTAAACGTGATATCTGTCAATCGAATAATATGGTAAGAACAGAATTATTGGTGGCTGTTATACAATTAGAAAAAAAAACGTTTCATAAAGAAAATTTTGTGTGCAGTATCTGTTTTGATTTATTTTCATCGTTCGACCTAATGTTGCTTCACAAAGCGATACACAAAACCACAATTGCGAAAACAAACGATTCCGTTGCAAGGCTGGGTAAATGTGACGATGGTTATTTTTCAAGATTTCCTCCTGGTCACGTCATGAAGACACTCAAAATGACTAATTCTGGCGAAAAGCCATTTAATTGTGATACATGCAATTACTCATGCAGACAGTCAAGTGACATGAAAAAACACAGAATGACTCATTCTGGTGAAAAACCATTTAAATGTGATAAGTGCAATTACTCATGCAGACAATCAGGTGACTTGAAAAGACACAAAATGACTCATTCTGGTGAAAAGCCATTTAACTGTGATAAGTGCAATTACTCATGCACGACGTCAAGTAGCATGAAAATACATAAAATGACTCATTCGGGCGAAACGCCATTTAACTGTGATAAATGCAATTACTCATGCACGACGTCAGGTAGCATGAAAATACATAAAATGACTCATTCGGGCGAAACGCCATTTAACTGTGATAAATGCAATTACTCATGCACGATGTCAGGTACCATGAAAATACATAAAATGACTCATTCTGGTGAAAAGCCATTTAAATGTGTCAAGTGCAAATATTCATGCAGACGTTCAAGTGATATGAAAACACACAAAATGTCTCATTCTGGTGAAAAGCCATTTAACTGTGATAAATGCAATTACTCATGCACGACGTCAGGTAGCATGAAAACACACAAAATGACTCATTCTGGTGAAAAGCCATTTTACTGTGATAAGTGCAATTACTCGTGCAGACGTTTAGGTGACATGAAAAAACATAAAATGACTCATTCTGGTGAAAAGCCATTTAAATGTGATAAGTGCAATTACTCATGCAGACAATCAGGTGACTTGAAAAGACACAAAATGACTCATTCTGGTGAAAAGCCATTTAACTGTGATAAATGCAATTACTCATGCACGACGCCAGGTAGCATGAAAATACATAAAATGACTCATTCTGGTGAAAAGCCATTTAACTGTGATAAGTGCAATTACTCGTGCACGACGTCTGGTACCATGAAAATACATAAAATGACTCATTCTGGTGAAAAGCCATTTAACTGTGATAAATGCAAATACTCATGCAGACAGTCAGGTAGCATGAAAACACATAAAATGACTCATTCGGGCGAAAAGCCATTTAACTGTGATAAATGCAATTATTCGTGCACGACATCAGGTACCATGAAAATACATAAAATGACTCATTCTGGTGAAAAGCCATTTAAATGTATCAAGTGCAAATATTCGTGCAGACGTTTAGGTGACATGAAAAAACATAAAATGACTCATTCTGGTGCAAAGCCATTTAACTGTGATATATGTAATTACTCATGTAAACAATCTGGTCACTTGAAAACACACAAAATGACTCATTCTGGTGAAAAGCCATTTAAATGTGTCAAGTGCAAATACTCGTGCAGACAGTCATGTGACATGAAAAAACACAGAATGACTCATTCTGGTGAAAAACCATTTAAATGTGACATATGCAATTACTCATGCAGACAGTCAGGTGACATGAAAACACACAAAATGACTCATTCTGGTGAAAAGCCATTTAAATGTGATAAATGCAATTACTCATGCACGACGTCAGGTAGCATGAAAATACATAAAATGACTCATTCTGGTGAAAAGCCATTTAACTGTGATAAGTGCAATTACTCGTGCACGACGTCTGGTACCATGAAAATACATAAAATGACTCATTCTGGTGAAAAGCCATTTAACTGTGATAAATGCAAATACTCATGCAGACAGTCAGGTAGCATGAAAACACATAAAATGACTCATTCGGGCGAAACGCCATTTAACTGTGATAAATGCAATTATTCGTGCACGACATCAGGTACCCTGAAAATACATAAAATGACTCATTCTGGTGAAAAGCCATTTAAATGTGTCAAGTGCAAATATTCGTGCAGACGTTTAGGTGACATGAAAAAACATAAAATGACTCATTCTGGTGCAAAGCCATTTAACTGTGATATATGTAATTACTCATGTAAACAATCTGGTCACTTTAAAACACACAAAATGACTCATTCTAGTGAAAAGCCATTTAAATGTGACACATGCACTTACTTATGCACGTCTGGTAACATGAAAAGACACAAACTGACTCATAATAGTGAAAAGTCATAATCTGATAAATGTAATTACTCGTGCATAACGTCCAGTAGCATGAAAATACACAAAAACACTCATTTTTGTGATAAGCTATTTAAATGTGATTTATCTAATATTTACTCATGCATTTGATCTGGTAGCAGTAAATGGCATAAAAAGACTCATTCTGGTGAGAAGCCATTTAAATCTTATATTTATGTAATTACCCATGCACAACGTGTCATAATATCGCAAAAATTAACTCATTCTGTTGAAAAGCCATTTTAATGAGATAAGTGTAGTTACGCATCCACAACGTTTGATAGCATGAAATTGTATAAAAGGACTAATTCTAGTGAAAATTCATAATTTTTATGATACATGCAATTACCAATGCATATATTTTAATAAGATGAAATTACATGAAAAGACCCATTCCGGTGAAAAGCCATTCCGCTGGCTGTGCTTATCAGTGAACTGTAAAGAAATGATTCGGATGCTGGGAGGGCAGGGTATTTCTAGGAAACCAGGCACTAACCTTTTATGCTATTTAGGCTGGCTCAATGGTTTGGTTGTCAAGCCTGGTCGTATTATCAGTCTCGTTCGGTATTGTTCATTGGGTTATCCGGTGCGTGCACTTGACATTCTAGCTTAGGTAAGTGTTTATATGCGCATAGTTGATGAATGACTGACGGTTATTTATCGTGCCAGGCAAGGGTCAAATTGTCAGGTGGGTAGGAATTTATCTATTGTATTAGGGCCACCCTAATTGGCTTATTTAGACAAGGCCATTTGAATGTGAAATAAATGCTCATGCATAACTTCTGCTTGCATATTTCACGACTTATTTATTTTTAAAAAATCCTGCATTTTTGGGACATAATTTCAATATAATATAATATTATACCAATAAAGGCGTTAGCTACCCGTTCACTAATTAGCTAGGATAAAGTATCTGTAGTAAAGACTTTGAAATAATGGTCAGTCGAGAAGGGACCGAACGTGCGTACGTCATTTTTATTATCAACCGATAACGTAAACAATTCAAATTTTTGTAGCCCATTCTATAGCGACATAGTATTATGGAACTGTGTGTAATATTATTTTAAACCATACAATAATAACTATTGCCTCTGTGCTAAATACAGTTTTTGAATACTTCAAACCCACTTGCTCTAAGAAATCTCGTTTGTTGTATTTTGGCATTGTGTAAGTGGACGTTAGGTTTTAGTGACATAAAAAGTGTTTCGAACTCCGTAAGCTAGTTGTTTTTTTTTTAACCAAATCCGATCCTTATAGGAACACATGGGCCTCCAACAGATTTTGTTTTTACGACAAACGGATGTCAACAACTTTCTCATCTTATTAAGTCCATACTCTGACCTTACACAAATCGAAAAACAATTTGTGTACATGCCTAATCCAGGATTTGATCCTGGACCCACGACGCTATAAGCCGACGCTTAACCTGCGTGGCCATCGTGGGACTGTTAGCTAGTTCATAGCTTTGTTTGGGCGATCCGACAATATTGTACACACTTTTTCTTCTTTTATATTTATTTATTTTAGTTGAATAATAAATACATACCTCTCGTGTCACGTTGTTTGTTATTTTTTTTAATTGTCATGCTCTGCTCAAACAAAACTAAAATTGATAAAAATTGTAAACTATCTATAAAATATCTTATTTTATGTATGATTAAATGGCATAAATTTAAATATTTTATAGATAGAAAAGTATCCTTTGGCAAAGTATATTCTGTTATGGTTTGGTTTCGCAAGGTTTAAGGCGATAGATATTTTTTTGATAATTTACAATTTCAACTGAATTAATAAATTATGTATCTGAAAACATTGAAAAGAAAAATATTTTTTATTTTGAGTCTTCAGTAAACTTACAATTATTGTATTAAAATGTGAATTTGTCAAAGGCGTCCATCTTATTATTAGGTTGGTAATATTAAGGTATTATTAAAATTTAGTTTATTATTTTTTTATGATGTGCTTAAGAGATTTTCACTAATTCATTTTTTTATTATTTTTTAAACTTTAAACTTACAATTGTAAAAAAATGTTATAAAATGTAAAATTTGTCAGAGTACCCCATCTTATTATTACATTTTTTTTATAGTCATATTAAGATATTATTTAAATTTAGTTAGGTTTTCTATTTTTTAGTAAGAGATTTTTCACTAATTCATAGTTTTAAAATTTTTTATATTTATTTTAAAAAACATCGATTTTTATAAAAATATAAATGTGTGCAAGCTTCGTATTTTTGCGCTAGGCACAGGTGCCTTTGCACATCTATCATGTACACAAGTTTACTATCGATTGTAGTTTATACAATTTTTAAAATTGTGTACAATTACAACCAACTTCTCGTAATTGCTACAATAATTAGACCTTATTCTCCTTTGAATCGTAATACGTGTGACGTCACTAATCACAAAAAAAATGTACAACTGTCATCGAATTTCCGTTTATGCCTGTAAATTGGTGTTATTTAATGATCTATGCATGCTCCTCTTAATTATTAAGCGTTTGCCTTGTTATGCTAATAATAGTTTAGTCCAACGAGATTGGAATTGGTTCTGTCTGAATAAAATGTCAAGCTACGGAAGTTTTTGTTTTGAATGAATGAGTTGAATGAGAATGATTTTTAGTCCTTTGACAAGTGAAAGGTACCAACCTGCTGAGTTTGACGATTGCTTGGTTAAAAACTGTATTTAGTGACAATATGTAAGTATTTTATTTTATATATAAATAAAGAAAATCGAAAACTTATTTGGTTTTAATCGTTTTTATTCACACTATCCCATTCATAAAAAGTAGCACCTGTTCGCACAAGGAAACTAGGTAGGTACATTAATATGAGATTCATCATTGTAACCCATAATATAGTTATTGCCATCTCCCGTCATAATGCTATGCTGGTTGCTGGTCATCGTCTGTTATTTGGACTTGGGAGTGAACAAATCAATACCCCGGAATGGTCTAAAACGGCGACTTTTATTTTACTCTTTTACATATTGTCACATTATATTAATCCGAGATATATGATTTCTTTACAAATGCAATCTCTCGAAGCCTAAAATTTTTCGCTGTTGATTTCGCTATCAGCGATTAGCCTACCTTTTTTGCATACGGACAAACAGCGTTGCCGGATATTTTTTTCTCATAATTGACCTTTACTAGTCAGAGTCAGCTCGGAAATGGTTCCGGCCTCTCTAGACCACCAGAGGAGACAGCCACAAATGTGGACAAGTCGAAGGTGAGACATTATGACGTCATCTTTCAAATAAGAAAAATCGGAATCTCCCCTTTTTAGTAAATTATTGACGGTCATAACTTTAGTATGTTTCCATTATTTTTATTGTCCAAATTAATACGGAAGGCTTTCCATGCACTAAACAGTTATCGGCGGCTACCTCCAATTTGTAATACGGCGAAAATTTAGGTTGGTAGACATGTCGGTCAAGTTCGGATATGTTCGTGCTGCCGATCCTAAGCTGATGACGCCGAATCAGCGCCGTCTAACCGGCAGCTCGGTAAAGAGTCAGAATAGGTGTTTGACACCAGCTCTTGACTGTAGTATTTTTATTGTTTATAATAATTACTAATGATCTATTAGGTTTTGACGGTTTATTATTTATGATAAATTGATAATATAGGGGGGTTATTACAAACACTAATTTAACTATTCATATATTTTTTTTGTGACCCTTGACTTGTTAGGGTGGTAATAGAATTTTTACATAAGTACCTACTCTATTGTATTGATTTGTTATTCAATAGTATTCGTTGTCAGTGTTTATTTGCCTTTTGGTGAGTGTACACAGTACCTGAAGATGCCGAAAGCCGAACCACGGGTCGCAAATAACGACTCAAATGGAATAGTACAAAACTTAAATCCATTAGAGTTTAAAAGTACATCTATTTTGTTAATCTTTCATTATTATTATATTACCTACTTTACTTAATTATCTAATGTTTCGGTAAATTGCAAGACAGATAAACACTTGATAGCTTTAAGTCTCATGACAATATTGTTTTTTTTTACGAGAAATGGGTGTCAGCCACTTGCTCAACCTATTAAGTCCATACTTTGACCCTACAAAAATTGGAAAATAATATGTGTACATGCCAGACTCAGGATTTGAACTTGGGAATGCCGACGCTTAAGCCTCGCATCCATCGTGGGTGTAAGCTAGTTCATAGCTTTGTTTTAGCGACCCGACAAAATGGTGGACACTTTTTCATCATATTTATTTATTTTAGTTGAATTATTATTAATACATTCCACTCGTGTTGTTTGTTATTTTTTTTCAATTTTCATGCCCTGCCTAAACCAAACTATAATCGATAAAAATATCATTCTATCTACAAAATATCTCATTTTATGTATGATTAAATTGAATTACTTTAGATATTTTAAGGATAGATGAGTATTTTTTGACAAAGTATATTCGGTAATGGTTTGGTTTCGCAGGGTTTAAGGTTTTGAGGTATCTTGATATACATTTTTTTTTTAAATTCACAATTTCAACTTGATCAAATAATAAATATTTAGGTATCTGAAAACATTGAAAAGAAAAATATTTTTTATTTTAGGTCAAAAGTAAACTTACAATTGTAAAAAAATGTTATAAAATGTAAAATTTGTCAAAAGGACCCCATCTTATTATTAAGTAGGTAATATTTAGGTATTATTATAATTTATTTTATTAAGTTTTCTATTTTGTACTTGAGAGATTTTTCACTCATTCATAATTTTAATATTTTTTATAATTATTTTAAAAACCATGGATTTTTCTAAAAAAATAAATGTGTGCAAGCTTCGTATTTTTACGCTAGATGCCTTTGCACATCTATTCTGTACACAAGATTGCTATCGAGGGTAGTTTTTCATTTTTATATTGAAGTATTAGCACGCATCGTAACAGTTACAATAAGTTAGCCTTCTAAACAGTCAAAACTGTCTATCTCGCTATAAAATTTAACTCAGAGAGGTGTTGTTAAAACATAGCACTTGTTGTAACAATTACAACCAACTTCTTGTAATTGTTACAATAAGTGCTAATACTTCGATACAAAAAAATGAAAAACTACCCTCGATAGTTGCCGATAGCGGCGGATATCAGTCGTGTGTATAGAATAGATGCGCTGGTAGGTAAAGACATAATTGAATCGTTATACGTGTGACGTCACTAATTACAAAAAAAAATGTACAACTGTCATCGTATTTTCGTTTATGCCTGTAAATTTGTGTTATTTAGTGTTATAGGCATGCTCCTCTTAGTTTTTAAGAGTTTGCCTTGTTATGGTAATAATACTTATGTCCAAAGAGATTGTACTTGGTTCTGTCTAAATAAAATGTCAGCCGACGGAAGTTTTTGTTTTGAAGGAATGAACCCAACATTTTTAGCCGTTTGACAAATGGAAGATACCTGCTGAGTATGACGATAGCTTTGTTAATAACTGTATTTAGTAACAATATGTATTATATTTTGTATATAAATAAAGAAAATTGGAAACTTATTTGGTTTTAATCGTTTTTATTCACACTATCCCATTCATAATAAGTAGTACCTGTTCGCACAAGGAAAATCATCATTGTAAACCATATAGTTATTGCCATCTCCCGTCAGAGCGAAGAAGATGAATTCTCTTTCTTCGCTCGGTATGCTGGTTGCTGGTCATCGTCTGTTATTTGGACTTGGGAGTGAACAAATAAATAAATACCTCGGAATGGTCAAAAACAGCGATTTTTATTTGACTTTTACTTTTACTATTTATTACATTTTTATCTTCATTGTTATTGTATTTTTTTTTTGTAATATTCTTTTATTGTGTCCCTTGACCTGATAGGTAGTGACACCTACCTGTTAACACCAGGCTTTTCTTGGTGTTTATAAATATTAAATAAAAGCGGGCCGAACTGTTACCCTGATGTCTATAAACGATTAAATAAAACACCTGATCTGATTCCCTGCTCCACTACGTACCTAAATGTGTTATCCTTGGGTAAAGCCCATCGCCCGGTGTGTAAAAGTAAAGATGAACAAAGATCCAGAAAAAAGGTAGGTAACAATAAGGTACCTACACGAGATGACGAATGCAAATAAATAATCGAAAAACGTAGCGGATTTGTTTTATATAAAATAGGCGCTACTAATAAAAAATAAAATGTTTAGACATTAGTTTTATAAAAGAATTAATTACTAAATATGTACGTAGTACTAATAAATTATGTAAGGGATGGACGATCGTGCTGCGTGGTTGAAATGACGTATGCCTTGAGGAAATTAGCATTAAGAAAATACTGTAATTTATAACTACAATACGCCATGTATAGCATAATTACCGAAGAAAGTAATTATATTAAATAATATCTTCATTTTATAAATTCAGTATTCAGATGGCAAAACCTGATATGTGCACTTTTGTTAATTGTGCAGGAGAGCTGTTTTAAATTTTGAGATTGTTTGTATCTTTCTGGTGAATATGTCTTTTGTAAATAATATAATGAAACGATGTATTCGAAATGAGTTTGAGATATAGAATAATTATTTCAAAGTTTTGTTTTTTCACGTTTGGTATAATAAAAGATTTTCCAAGTTATCATTTTTTGCCATCTTATGTTTCAATATGATGTTATTATATGGTAAGATAAACTAACATGATATGTGAGGTAATTGGATAAAAAACTTCAAAAAAATAGCTTAACATATTATATTTATGTTTAATGCTTGACACTAATTAAAAATGATACATAGGTTCATATGGATACCAGACATTGGTAACAAATATTTTGCGGGTTGCAAAAATAGTAGATATACTAATATAAAGAAACGAATAAATCATTATATAGGTATATTTTTTTAAATTTTAATCCTTAACAATATCTTGTTCGTCTACATTGCCCTCAAGTTCATTGCCATCAAAGCCATCTAATTTTTAACTACTTCAACTTATTACCTTCTCTATCTTATTTGCGATGAATTTGTGAATATGTAAGTAGTTTGAAAAAGCAAAAAAAGTAATTTGGGACATTTTTATCACTTCAAACGGCTTTCGATCTCTGGCCACTCTTACAAATTGGAATCAATTCCGGAGTACCATATTTTTTAAGTTATTGTCGTCAACCTTTTTTTTGCTATCTCTATTCTTGAATGGTCACTATCACATTCGAGTCAAGTATGATAGGATAGAAGAAATTTTTGGTCAATCATCAGCTTCTTCACCGAGGTATTTTTTATAATGCATAAGTAAACATATATGCCACACTAATATTTCTGTTCTGTCCATCTACAGCATCTGAGACAATGTGACAACGTGTTTGATTTCAGGTGAAAGATTCATGATTTTCTTAAATACACATGATGCTATGTCTTTAGAACCTCTCCATCGTTTGACTCGTGACACATTATAACCTTCAGAGAATTCTTGAGAAGAGCATTCTCTAATAGTTAAATTGTACACAAACAATAATCTTTTATCGTAAGTAGGTACATCATATTTGTGGATAATAGCAGACATGGTAGAACTTGTTATAAACAACTATAACTAGTTGGTTTGATCTTTCCTTAGCTGTAGTTTTATCTCCTGATTTACTGTACCTAATAACATTTGTGTGCATCAATGAAATGTGCATTGTGTTGTTTGGAGATTTCATTCCTTGCCTCTTTGATAGACATATAACGTGTACATGTAATATATTCATCGCCTTATGTACATATCTAATAAGCTTTATTGAATTTGAAACCCGTTTTGTTAAATACCTACATCATAATATCGTCTCTGTTCTGGCATAACACACTAACTGAAGAATTCTAGTTTTGAGTAATTTGACTTTGAAGTTGTTAAAATGTTTGAAATGTCTATCATGTGAGTTTATTAAGTAATCGTAAAAAGGATGACTTTAAAACAATGACTATTTATTTTCTATAATCTAAGCGGTGAAGTTTCAAATAAGGAACACTTTGGTATAACTAACTCAATAGGTATGTCATTTTTTCGAATTAGTGTCTTCTGCCAGAACAAAGACGAATGCAGTTCTCACACTTCCATTTTCCAACTTCATTGTTTTATATTCACCATTACGTCATAATATTTATATTTAAATGACTTGGTAAGCATATTTAAATAGGAACATATTCACAGGAGTATTGGCTCTCGTGTTTTGGAAGCTTTCTTATAAATGCCTCGATCTGGACTCGTTCATCAACCAATTTGTTTTTTTGTGGATGTCTTTCTTTTAAATCTTGTCCATGAAAGCCAGCTGGCGATGAATTTGTTAGAACGGATTATTATTGTACCTACCTACCTAGTATCTGTTAATTCAGCACCACTAACTGACGTTTGAGAATCAGATTCGACGGATTTTGCTGGAAAATTAATTCCTACACTGACTTCCGGATCATTATTTGCACCTGATGATATATATAGAGAGAGAGAAAGGTATTTTTAAAACTACGTTACCTATGAGAGTATTCCTCTAGTAGATTTATTAAAGGTTTCTTTATCCTGCTGGTTCTTCGTTCTTCGTTAGTTCCAACCATCTTGTCATCTTAGTCACCTTATAATACCGACCATGATGTTAGCAAACAAAATATCGGATGGCAAAATCACAGTATTGGCAGATATTATGTTTTGTCATTTATTATACATTTCACTCAAACTTTGGAAACGAAAGATGGCAATCTCAATTGGGACATGGACCTGCTGAGATTTTGGAACGCAATTTGAATGGAAGCTACCTATATTTATACACTGAACATTCTAATTTATTAAGATGTTTTATTATTATTTCACAAATCGTACAACGATTTTGGCCGCTATTTTTTAAACTTTATTATTTTTGATTGCCTCTACTTTCAATTGCCCCATTAAAATGTGCTATTTTTATCTTCCTCTGCACTTTTTTTGTTTTCCATTTTTTGGTCTTAAATATCTCTATATTTTTGCAAAGTAATGGCGAATGGAACCCTTTGTAAAAAATGTTTATCGTTTATTTTTGGTATCTGCGGCCATGATAATGTTTGAATTAGAACTGTAGATATTATATATACCATATTTTTATTTATTTCTTCCATGCGTTCAGTATCTATTGCCATGTTGCATTCTTTATCAGCACTGACACATTAGATACCGTAAAACCCCCTAACTTCGCCAAGAGTCACTAACTTCACCTAAATCAATTAAACACTAAAAACTCATGTTTTTACTATTGCACCACTTTAAGCCACTAAGGCGATTATAAAGATAATATTCGTCCTGTCACCACACAATTTTCAAACCGCCATTATTTTCGCCGAGTTTGTGTTAGTACCGTTTTGTCGAGTCCGGTTTGAAGAGATTTTTTCGGAACACCTCTGAACTTTTGCTGATTTCTACGAATCTTGTAGAGGTAGGTTCTTCATATTTTTAATATAATATAGTGATATAGTCTGCTTGCCAAATGTAACGTGCGATTTCCGATATTTATAATAAAACTTCAATTATTTGAGTATGCAATGTCAGGCTATGTTTTGTGAACTACTTGTTCATACACTTCCCCTGGCTTTAGGGTTGTTACAAAAAAACGATTTTCTTGAAATAAATGTGTTTTTTTATTTTTATTGTTTTTAGACTAAAAACTATTCATCACTTTGAATCACCAGTTAACAATTTTTCTCATATTTCCTTTATTAAAAATTTACTATGTAAATCAACACATAAAAATGATACTATAATTCTTTGGGTTTTGGCAGCCCTAGCGTAAATTGGTAGGTTGTATGAAACAGTCATTGAAGTGATTCCTATCTTCGCCAACGTAGATATTTCTTTAAAATATGTCAAATTGTCTCTAGCATAAAACCTGAAAGATTTCGTGAGTATCCATGGACAATATTTTTTTAGTGTACCTACTAAAACACATTGGGCGAAGTTGGGGAATCGTGCCGTAACTTCGTCTTTATAAAAAATAGTGATTTATTGTATTATTAGCCAGCTGTTGTCAGATAAGTTTTTCCGCAATCAGTAGGTATGGTATAAAAAATGTTTTATCTGTTTACCTCCGCTAGTATTTTGAATATTCTTTAAGGTTTTCTTCTGTTTAAATTGCCCACTACATCGTAAAATCTTTAAGGATCAAAACAGCATTTTGCGATATTTTGCAGCTATAACTGAAGGGAAAACAGTTATATCTATAGGCTGAAGAATCCTAGGTGCATTAGGATTATAGTGTTATAAGATGTAAGTATTTCAAATAAAATTTTAGACAAACCTCACTAACTTGGTAGATACGATGTGACTTATGCCTTTCGATAAATAATATAGGAAACTCTATCCTCACAGTAACCAGATTCGGATAGAAAATATGTCCAATGTATTGATATCGATCGTGGCACTCCGATTTTTTTTTGCAACTTCACATAGTGATCCCCCATTTTTATAAAAAGTATGCAACAGCATTATCTATAGTTTTAACAACATATTTTAAACTTAAATTATTCTATATTTTGATATTCTGAAAGAAATGGGAAGTTAAATATTTCTAAATACTGTGATCGGCCGACAAATTCAGTGATCGACCACGTGGCCAACGACTTTTTAAAATTAAAATAAGATAAAAATAAAAACGGCAAGTACCATAGTGCATTATAAATATTGTATTTAGCATAAAAAAGTTAACTAAAAGTAAAAGACCATTTTTTCAGTCATGGGCCAGCCCGGTCCATCATACAACTTACTGTTACCTACATATTATTATATTATTTAGTGCAGTAAATGGCCACCCAGCTAGATGTGTCATTTTAATTTAAAATAGGTAGTCGTAGACTTAACAAAATTATAATATAATTATAATATAACATATTATGTTTGAATATCCAGCATAACGATTGTTAAATAAAAAGTATAATTAGATGTATAGTTAAAGAGATCTTACCTAACAAAATATGTTATTTCCTTAACAAAAAGTTAAGCAATAATTGTCAGACAAAATGCAAAACGTGTGACTTGGTATACAAAATGGTCACTTATATGGTCAGTCCTGCTACCTATACACGAAAATAATGTGCTAGAACCGAAGTATATGATGTTGTGAGTCACATATAGGAACAAATACCCATCATTTAAGTTTTAAAATACTTATTTTTTGGGTTTTACTGCTGAGTGGCCCATCACTGGAGGGTGGCCCACGATTGTACCTCTTACCCTACCTATGGATAGTATCCCCCTAGAATCCCAAAAAAAAAAAATAGTTATTGCAAATTACCTACATTAATGTACTTACCTCAAATAATAGTCTGAGCTAGCCCTACTTATAGCTAATTGGGGGCGTTAATACGTTGTTTTGGATGACAGTAAGTTAGGTATAAGGCAAAAATAAGTAATATTAAATGGAAACAGAACCTAACCTAACCTAACAAATAATGCAGTATAATCGGCTATTTTCAAAATGTCTTTGCTTTGGGTTCCTGTAAACCGACAAGAACCAACTAATGTTTTAGAATAATTTGGATGTCATAGTAAAAGAATATTGTTTTTTCCCCATAACGATGCCGTCGAATCTTTTTATTTTCCCTAGAGAGCATAGACAATTTTTTTTTTAATCGAAGTCCTGATGTCTATGGTAGAAACCATAGCAAATTTGCCAGTCAAACACGTTAGCCAGAGGTCGTGAAGCTATTGACAGATTTTAATATCAAATACCGCATAAAATGGATGAAGAAACCGGTGAATTATCACATGACGAAACGGCGGAGATAATCAGTGACGGTGCTTACCTATCGATTGACGTAAATCACTTCAACAGCAAGGGTCGATTTGACGTGTCAGTCAAAGAGGAAAACATCTAAGACAACGATAGTATCCACATAAAAGAGGTACGTAGATTTCTAATTTGTTTAGGCGAAGGTATTTAAAATTCTGTTTCAAATGCGCAGTAACTAAGCACGACTAATCTACATAGTGAACATCAAATTGAAGACAATATTGTTTTAATATCTAATGGAACAAACACTATGTAATTATACAGAGTACAAAGTAACAAATTTAATACAAATACCTACTATATTAACTATACTAGATTAAGGTTAGGTTAGGGTGAATGCTTTAGGCTAAGGCCACATAGGCAGGTGCCTTCCTTGGTGGCTACGTGCTTGGTGACATATCCTACTATACTATACGGACGCATACTATACTATCGCAATGGCCACCTTGCACGCTTCGCGCCTCGCACCTGTGCTCGGCGACGGTCGTTGCGAGTTCGCTCCATACATATATTTCAATCTGCGAGTGTTTTCCTAACACGGCAAGGTTGAATTGCCTGAGCTTAGACCAAGGCCATCCTCTCACGCAGAAACTAAAATCCGACAAACTGGTTGCTGATGGAATTCATTAACTGGCCAGTGAAATGCTTCGCACACCGGGCTACTGAAACCCAATAATCTCATAACCTCAAACTGTCAAACCCATTGTCTGTCCTACTTCATCCTAAGCTTTTTCCGTAATATCTTTACGGGAATAATCCGGCAGCATGTAAGTATACAGGCAGGAGTATTTCTCAACATCTGCCATATATTTTAAATTATAAATCGGTTCGCCCATCTTTAGATTTTGACTTGTTATTGCTTGTGTATTTCAGTTCAGTGGTACCAATGTTGTTAAGAATATATGATTTTTCATCAAATTTACAGATATTGGTACCACTGTTTAATGGGTGACTGGAAACTGAGAGACCGGGAGACTAGCATGTCGCGTCTCCTCGGTTTCAGTTGCGGGCGATTTGAAACGAGAGATTTCAGTCTTGCCGTCAGCGAGCCGCCATTGAAATACATTAGCTGGATACTGGAGCTTCAGTCTCGTCTTTTTTGAGTGTCCACGTGAGAGGATGGCCTTACTCTGTTGCTCTACAATCTCCCGAATAAATACGAAGAGGACCGAGCGCGAGAGTGTAGTAGATCAGCTCAATTTTCTTCTTCTAGCAGGAGCGCGGTCCTGTGGCAGTTCTTTGTGCCTATCAGCAGAAGCGCAGGGCAGATAAAACCGTAATGGCGTATACTATTTGACGGAGATATAAATTTTACCCTTATTACAATGCCAATAGAGTTCACGTTTATATGTATTGTGTAGGTATAATGGAACGCCGGGATCAACTTTATATAAACACCTTTTATATTTAAACTGTCTTTATTACAATGTAATATCTTTATATAATATATAAAATTAAATGTTTATTCGTCTGTCTGTCCCGTATTCGTTCCTGTACCCTTCATCCGATTGCGATGAAACTACTGTCAGTTGTCGTGCTGTTATGCATTAGATCGATACATAGATAAGAGATTGATTCTAATTAGAGAAACCGCAACTTCCGCTGATAACAATAGCATCCTCTGATATCAATAATATTGTCAATTTAAATATTGATTCATTTATTGTAATTAATTCTAGAAAACGACAAAACAATAAAATATGTTATTTGTGTTTGATAATTGGAAACATGTAGAACATTATTCATTTTCTATATGAACGATTGCACACGTAATTAATTTGTTAGTTCCCTGTCGACCATTGTACCTCACATATTGTAAGCTGGCTTTCTGTCAGTTGTAATAAATCTGTATTACTGTAATTCTTCACCGTTTAATAAATCGAACATCTATCAGAAGTTCTTATCTTTCAATTTGATATCTCCTGTGATTATTTCCGCCCTCTTTCGCTATTCCTGACAAAACAAAAGAGACTTTAACAGAGTCCTATTCCATAGTCCTCTGTATAATAATAATAAAATAGCAAATAATACCTTACAAGTATAAAGACTATTTAAATTCGTACATTACGAAACCTAAAAGTACTAGTGAAAGTGATTAACTATCTTAGTTAAACTACTCCGCTTTTTGGGGACGTAACAGTGTGCACACCCGCGAAAGTTTCTGAATTAAGTCACCATCTTCTTCTATTCATATGCGTTCCTATACCATTCATCCGATTGCGATGAAACTTTGGTGAGTTGTTGCGCGCACACCCGCGAAAGTTTCTGAATAAGTACAACCATCCTTTTCTTCTATTCTATCTTCTTATATTCGTATGCGTTCCTATACCGAATTCGGAAAATGCATGCTTATCACATGGATAGCTGTATGTGGCCTGCTCGTCGGCAAAGGAATGTACAATTCGTTGGTGTTGGTATGACTACCAGCCCAAGCATGCAGCTTGTCAAAGGCGTATCTCCGTATTATGAGTAATTATATAATCTAAAACGTATCTCAACAAACATAGCTGATAAATTTTCATGTTTATGGATTTTTTCAGTTTGGAGAGCGCTTATGAACAGGTATTAAAAAGGGCAATAGTTAAAATAATTTGTCGTAATTAAGCATGGCAGTCGTATGATAGTGGTAATGTACAGTGCGCGATACCCAAGAGACGCAGTTTTGATTCTTACTTTTTTTCGAAAAAGATTTTCTCTATTGGTTATATTTTCTCATGAGTGTTTTCAAAATTATTTATGTTTAACATGGTAAGGTAAATACATATCGCACCCTGAGATCTATAGGGTCGTAACTGCAAAATAACCCAAAAATTACTTATGAATGCAGTTCGATATATGGCATTTACTGCTTCTTGGAAGCAGTGGCCTCCTACACAATTGTGTCCATATGGTTATTTTATATATAAAATTTTAATTTAGAGCTTTAATTGGGGCACAAAATGTTGGTACAAAATTCATTCTACTAGATAGCCGTATTTGCAGATGATTTGCATTCTGATCGAGTAAGTGCCTTCGCACATATATTTTGATGTTATTCTTCACTAGGCGTGTTTGGTTAATCGGATCAGAGTGTATTTTTGGCGTGTGACATGTAACACATAATTTATTTGTTCACACGAAAAAAAACGCACTAGATTGGATTCGAATCACCGATTGTTCGGCTATCAGCAGAACGAACTACCTTTACGCCAGAGTATGATACTGCAATCGTGACGATTATACTGTATAATATTGTAGTTAAGAATTGTTCCGTTGCCTAGGCAGCGAATTTATTATTGTCAGCCATTTGCAATTCCTTATGTTAACAAACGACTAAACGTCAGTGACAGTTGGTACTTTATAAATAAAAACAACGATAAATAATTATATAATTTAGTAATATAAGTTAAAATTTATAGTAATAAACCAACGGCGCTTCAATAAGCGGCCCGTTTTCTTACATGTGTAATTTAAAAAGATAATTAAGAGCTAGTCGAAGAATCTAGGTTATCACAAGTTTTATTTTGTTACGCCAAAGAAGTATAACTTCTAACGTGCGTACATGTATTACAAGTACACACACCGATTTTTTTTAATTTTTCGACGTTGAAAGAAATTATATTTCGAATCGTTCTGATGATTAAATTATTTTTATTGTTCTTTTTTTATTTCTCTTTCTTTAATATTTTTTTTATTTATATAATAAAAGAACTTTTATATAAAACTTAAAAAGGTGCATTTTGTTTTTTTTCTATTAAAACTATGAAGCCGCATGTGCATGTTTGTTCGTCAATTCGCAAACTATATGGCCGCAACTGCAAAAATCCACAATATAATTAAAAAAATATATATGTATGTATTTACGAACTACAGTAGGATAAAGTACACAAAGTTATTCTAACATGGTACAATTTTCTGCGGTCTACAGCAATTAATTAAATTGTAGTTAATTATTTTACATGAAAACTCAAATTATTTAAGATAATGTTATATGCAGTTACGACCCTATAGATCTCAATGTGCGATATGTTTACGATATGCCTTCGTTTGAAAGATATGCCTACGTCTAGAAACACGGTGAAAGATAGAATCTCAAGAACACGGTGCTATTTTTAAAATTTTTAATGCTACTTTTTCTTTATTTCCCAATAAAAACTGCTAGTCAGGTCAGACAGTCGAAAGATTATATTTGGGAAATTCTATAGAGGTCTTGTCGTGTTCACTTGTCAGGACATTTCTATTGATTACGATGGAACTGCTCCGCGCAATAGGTGAATAGAGAAAACTTAACTTTTTCAATGAATGATCAATGTGCATTTACCATTGGTGTATGGTTGGGTCTTAACTTGCATTTAGCCGTGTCTAGGCATATTGTTTCCACCTGGATCTTTTACTGTTTTTTTTTTAATTTATAGGGGAAACAAGCAATTACATTTTAATTACAAAAATATGTTTTCAATAGAATAATGAAAAGTTATGACAACCAGATAAGTTTCCATATATTAATTAATTCCTAATTAATAAAACCTATTAGTCCATACTCTGACCCTACAAAAATTGAAAAATAATATGTGTACATGCCAGACTCAGGATTTGAACTTGGAACATCCGACGCTTAAGCCGCGCGTCCATCGTCGGTGTAAGCTTGTTCATAGCTTTGTTTGGGCGATGCTACAATATGGTGGACACTTTTTCATTCATATTTATTTATTTATTTAGTTGAATTATAAATACATACCACTTGTGTCACGTTGTTTGAATTTTTTTTTAAATTGTTATGCTCTGCTCAAACAAAACTATAATAGATACAAATATTATTCTATCTATAAAATATCTTATTTTACGTATGAATATGGCATAATTTTAGATAATTTATAGATAGATGTGTATTTTTTGACAAAGTATATTCTGTGTTGGTTTGGATTCGAAAGGTTTAAGGCGATATACATTTTTTCTATAATTTACAATATTTTAACTGTATTAATTAATAAATATGTATCTGAAAACATTGAAAAATAAATATTTTTTATTTTAAGTCTAAAGTAAACTAACAATTGTAAAAAAATGTGAATTTGTCAAAAGACCCCATCATATTATCTGATTGTTAATATTTAGGTATTATTAAAATTTAGTTTATTTAGATTTCTATGATGCACTTTTTGCAAATGCATAGTTTTAATATTTTTTATATTTATTTAAAAAAACATCGATTTTTATAATAATTTAAATGTGTGCAAGCTTCGTATTTTTGCGCTAGGTGCCTTTGCACATCTGTTCTGTACACAAGATTGCTATCGGGGGTAGTTTTTCATTTTTATATCCAAGTATTAGAACGTTTAGTAACAATTACAATAAGTTAGCCGTCTAAACAGTCAATACTGGCTATTCCGCTATAAAATTTAAAAAAAGAGAGGTGGTGTTAAAACATAGCACGCATTGTAACAATTACAACCAATTTCTTGTAATTGTTACAATAAGTGCTAATACTTCGATACAAAAAATTTAAAACTACCCTCGATAGTTATAGATAGCGGCTGATAGAAGTCTTGTGTATAGAATAGATGCGCTGGTAGGTAAAGACATCTCCTTAATTGAATCGTAATACGTGTGACGTCACTAAATACAAAAAAATATACAACTGTCATCGTATTTTCGTTTATGCCTGTGAATTTGTGTTATTTAATGTTCTATGCATGCTTCTCTTAGTTGTTAAGAGTTTGCCTTGTTATGGTTATAATAGTTATGTCCACAGAGATTGGAATTGGTTCTGTCTAAATAAAATGTCAGCCGACGGAAGTTTTTGATTTGAATGAGTTGAATGAGAATGAATTTTAGTCCTTTGAAAAGTGGAAGGTACCAACCTGCTGAGTATGACGATAGCTTGGCTAAAAACTGTATTTATTGACAATGTGTATTATATTTTATATATAAATAAAGAAAATGGGAAACTTATTTGGTTTTAATCGTATTTTTTTCGAAACGGAGCAGCAGACATTGATCCGAAATGCCGCCTCGATTCTTTCAAAAGAAGATAACGACGAAAACTTCACTCTCGAGGAAGTGGAAAGAACAATGAGGGTGTTCAATCCAGCTAAAGCTCCGGGACACGTCAACTTCACGGATATCTGTCTCAATTCATTCTTAACTGTTCCTAGCATGGTTGTCGCTTTTTATAATGCTTTTTTGCGAATTGGTCATTTTCCAAAAATATGGAAGGTAGCTAGAGTGGTGGTTATTCCCAAACCGGGAAAGGACGACTACGCTAACGTCTCGTCATATCGGCCCAACGGATTGCTGCCCGTGTTCGGCAAAGTACTCAAAAAATTAATTATTAATCGAGATTCCTGGAAACTTTAGACTAAACACCTGTTCAGCGAATACCAGTACGGTTTTACTTCTCAAAATAGTACTGAAGACGCGCTTCATGCAGCAATTAATAGACTCAGGGGGGCTAACCACGATGGTCAGCTCGTAGTGGCGGTATCACTTGATATCAAAGGCGCGTTTGACAACGCATGGTGGCCATATCTTCTACAACAGTTGAAATCTAAAAATTGTCCCGCTTACATTTTAAGGCTTATCAAAAACTATCTATCTGACCGAGAAGTTTTCGTTGAATATGCTGGAGCATCTGCTACCAAAGAGACATCAAAGGGATGCATACAAGGTTGGTCTTGCGGCCCTGTCCTGTGGAATATAGTTCTCGACGATCTTCTCTCTATGCCGTTTCCTGAAGGTGTACACACACATGCCTTTGCTGATGATGTATTGGTGATTGTGAAATCCATAGGACTTGCTTTTCTAGAAACCATGACTAACAGCGTGTTGGAGAGCGTCGAGGCCCGTGGAAGGAAGGTCAAACTGTCTTTCTCCGCGTAGAAAACGAAGGCCTTATTCTTTACTAGGAGGCGAGTCTCTCCGCCTTCGCTGGTGATGAATGGGCAACCTCTATCTTTTTCTAGGGATTTTAAACATTTAGGGGTGTAATCGATGACAAACTAAATTGGTCGAAGCACGCGGACAGCATCAGCAAAAGAGCAGCAGTGAGTTCGCTCAAACTAGCAAGAATGGCCAAACCCACATGGGGTGTATCTTCTGAAGCTTTTAGAATTCTCTAAACTTGTGCTATTGAGCTTATGATCACGTATGCGGCCAGCATATGGTATGAAGCTGCCAAACGTAAAAACATAGCAACAAAACTCAATACGGTTCAGCGTGCACTAGCGATACGAATATGCAGAGCTTACGCACGACTTCACTAAATTCAACGCAAGCTCTAGCAGGATTTATGCCTCTAGATTTACGTTTAAAACAAGTCGCTCTCACTTACATAGCTAAGAAGGGCGAGGAGGGCCTTGCAGATTTTCTGCCAGACGATAGGCTTTACGAAAAACCGGTGGACTATAGAAGGCTGCCACAAACGGCTAGACTATTTTCTGTAGTGGTTTCTTATCATGCAACGTAGGAAAGCAACGAATGCAATAACATGCCGATTTTCACGGATGGGAGCAAAATTGATGGCGGTACTGGTTCAGGGTTTGTGACATACATTAAGTGCGGTGAGATAGCGGCTTGTAGGTACCGCCTTGCTAGCTATTGTACGGTAATGCAGGCCGTACTCTATGCCATCCACCGCGCTCTGGAGTGGGCAGACTCTGATCCAATACAACGAAAGCTCACCGAAAACAATAGTATTTGTATTTATCCGGACTCCAAAAGCTCAATCCAAGCAATTGGACATCTTTTGTCTACTAATCCGATTGCCTTTTCTATTCAAGACCGCGATAGTTTATGACAAATTTCCTATGAGCTACGCGAAAATTACAATTTCAGATAAGGTGAAAAACGAAAGGAACTAACAATACATAAACTCATCGACAGGGGAGTTGACCCGAAAGTTTTTACCTTTGGTTCCAGCAGCACGAGACGTCAGGGTGCATCAAGGGTTGTGTTTTGAGATGACTCAGATTCTAACATGTCACGGAGTCATGCGAGCATACTTGCACCGGTTTAAAATAACATGTGATGGAATATGTCCATGCGACGACATAAGCGACTAGGAACTCCTACATGTACTCCTAGATTGTCAAATCTTTAGCAAGGAGCGGCACAACCTGAACTTTATATTACAGATGGCAGATGCGGACATTCGAGACCTTCCGGAGACCGTGACAAACGAGATGCCATTTTAATTTCTCTATTGATGTAATAAAAAGGATAAAAACAATAAATGGCGACATGTAACGATGATTCATGCCTTTCAGATCCAGTGAATGCAATCATATAAGATAGGATAAGTATATGCTCAGAATATCAGTCATATGCGTCGTTTCTTTTACCACGGGAAAAAACTCGGCTACAAATCGCAGTCCTCAGTTCCCAATGAATACGACAAAATATTCATCAGAATCACCATCGCCTTGCGATAAAAAGAAAATTACAGGGTTTTTGCAAGGCGGTTTCATAGGCCCTGGCCGAATTCAAATTATTAGCAATACCCGATGCGGGTAGAATAATAGTTTTCAATAAGGCATATTCTCTCAGCCGGCACAATTTTCATTTGACTAGCATCAAGTAGAGTAGTATGCGTGCCAAAGTCCTCAAGAAACCTCAATAGTAAATGCGAGGTATCCATAAAGGCATCTAGAAAAAAAAGTGTTACTCCCGATAATCTACCTAAAAATTAATTAGGTATATAATATTCCTATATATATTATTGGTTTATTTAATAAAACGCAAAATTTTTAGTGCTTCATCAATTTCCGCGTCACAGAGACAATTCGTTGATAATGTCTTTCTGAAGCAGACAAAACCGGTCCAGATTTATTAAAAAATAAAAGTAAAATAAGTACTTATAATTTTTCGATTTATTAAATCAATAAAACAATGCAGTTCCACCATTTATTGACAGTAAACACATTAAAAGAAATTCCGATATGTAATTGACATAATTCATTATTTTTAAATTGTTCTCCCTTGTTAGCTAGACACAAAAATGCGCCCTCAAGAATACATGTCGCTCTGAAATCTCTTAGCATAATTCCAAGCCATACCAACATTTCGTAGGTCTCCAGTGTGCACTCCATAGATAGATGGTATGTAACTACTTTCCAGAAAGCCAGAATCTATTTGGCTGGAAGCTTGTTGAAGTTTTTTTCTCGAAACCCAGTAAGGCTACCTCAAGCCTACTCGGTACCTAGTTTTTTTTTTGTCACGTGCATTCTCCAAACATTATGAATCCAGCGGGCTTAAAGGTGTACCTGTAGGCATTCAGTGCTCCGCTCTTTGGGTACCACTGTAGGACGCCATTTGTCCAGCGGTTGTCCACTCACTGACAAGACATCTCTAGTCTATTACCATTTCATCTGTTTAGCGAGCTCGATCACATCGGGTATTTTTGTCTGCTTCCTTGTCCATTAGTTTTTTTGCAATATTTACCGTTGTGCTCAAGAAGCACTTTTTCATGTCAAGTTGCGCAAGCTATCCATTTTATTTAAATTCTACATTACATTAAGAGTTCATGTTTCAGACACTTACGTGAGCGTTGGAAGCACGCATGGGTTGAACACTTTATGCAGACACAATGTGAGGTAGGTCACTTGAGAATACTTTTCAGGAATGCGAAAAGTATCACCTGCATAATATGAATAATATTGTTTAAAAAAGGTTATTCACCAACATGTCTCATTTCATGTTTTATAAGATTACCAAGTTGCGAGCTTCTATATGAACATACATTGCATTTAAAAGGTTTTTCACCAGTATGTGTCATTTTATGTGTTTTAAGATAATAAGATCTCGAGGATCTATATGGACATACATTGCATTTATAAGGTTTTTCACCGGTATGCGACATTTTATGACTTTTAAGATGACCAGATGTCGAGGATCTAAATGTACATTCATTGCATTTATAAGGTTTTTCACCAGTATGTGTCATTTCATGTCTTTTAAGAGGACCAGATGTTGAGGATTTATATGGACATTCATTGCATTTATAAGGTTTTTCACCAGTATGTGTCATTTTATGTCTTTTAAGCTTACGAGATGTCGAGGATACATATAAACATACATTGCATTTATAAGGTTTTTCATTACTATGTCTCGTTTTATGTTCATTAAGACTACTAAGTCGCGAGCATATATATGAACATACATTGCATTTATAAGGTTTTTCACCAGTATGTGTAATTTTATGTTTTTTAAGATTAGAAGATGTCGAGGATCTATATAAACATAGTTTGCATTTATAAGGTTTTTCACCTGTATGTGTCATTTTATGTCTTTTAAGATGACAAGATGTCGAGCATCTATATGAGCATACATTGCATTTATGAGGTTTTTCACCAGTAATTGTCTTTGAATGTACTTTGACATTACTATGCTGCGAGACTAATACGCTCTGATTTTGATCAGGAATCACGTCCATGTGCACCATTTTGTGAGTTTTTAGAGCATTTTCGCATCCGAAAACTGCGTTACAAATGCAGCAAATTAAATTACGTGAAAAATGGTTTACTCTTCTAAGAATAAGTCGAATTTCCTTCGGAGCAGCTTGTTCTAAGATTTCTCGTTTAATGCTATTCTCATCTATCGTCACTTCTGAATACTGTATCTTTGTATCCTGGATGCTATCGTCTGAGGATTGTTGACTCTCGTCTGTATCGTGATGCCTCGTGAAAAATCCCTTCGTAGAAACCTAGAAAAATCGTAATAATCGATATCAATATTATCATTATGAGTTATAATGTTAAATTTGTTTTTTTGACGCTTTTGTTTTTCAGCACTTTCAGACATTATTAAAGAGCGAAGTGAGAGAGAAATATTGTTATGGAAAGATCCATTAGTGGGTCAAAACAATGCACTTATATGTATGTATACATCATCTTCGATAACAATAATTATATCTTGTTTATTTTAGTGTCGTTGGAGAGTGTGCACAGTGCCTGCCATGATGAAAGGCAAAGCTAGAAAATTATATTCAAATTTCATCAAGCAACCTCGATCATTGACAGTATTTTAATATTACATAAATCAGACTAAATAGATTATTAACGACAGGTACTATTCCGTATGGGAGAAAATGTGGCCAATAATTCCCAGTAGAAACCTTTACTGTTGGTTTCAATATATCGTAAATTTGGAACATGATTATTTAAAATATTATCACTATTATTAATGTGCAAATAAATTAATAACGTTTGGCTTGACCACTTTTGCGGCACACTTTGCTTTTGTCTAAAATTATTGGATGTTTAACGATAAAGAGTTATTTTAACACAAATTTCCATTACCTTTTATTTGTCTAGTCTGCAAGAGATTAGGGTAAGGGGTAAAATCACTTATCCACACTAAAAATATACGCTGCATGCAAGCATGCAATAACAACAACCTTGTACGAAAAAGAAAGGACATGATTATTAATAAAAAATTGCATTTAGCAATGACGCTCATTTTTGCTTAAAAGGTGTGTTAATAAGGAAAATTTCCTACACGGAAAAATACCAATCCAGAAGACTTCCTATAATTCATTACATCCACAAAAATGCATAATTTGGTGCGGTTTACACGCTGGTGGCATCGCCGCACAATTCTTCAAAAGTGGGGCCAAAGCTCACGTAGGTTAATGGATATCCTTGTCGAGCCATGATTATTATTTTGTTTTAAATATGGAATCATTCGAAAGAACAGTGATTTCAACAGGAAGTGCCATATAGCTACTGCTACTATCGCTTTATTTGAATCAAGATTTGCATATAAATTGATTTTGAGAAATGGATTCGTGAAGTCAGCAGCATTTAATGCCTAAGAACCTAACATTTCCCGTACAATAAGACCAGCAGTGCTTTAACAAAAGTAGTCCGAACTGGGCGCCCTGAATTTGACGTCAGCCTATCGGACAAAGCCGCATTTGTTTTTAAACATACCTGGTCTAATGGCTTGTATTGAAGATTAGAGCAGCCAGGTTCAGTTAATTTATCATTGATTTGCTGAATTGTATTCTCAACTAATTCTTCTTTGATGATGGCTGCCTCATCATTATTCTCATACTTAATATTATTCAGACCGTTTTCGCGCTTCTGAAAATAACATTATAAATATTAAGTAACAGTATCATCATTACGATAAGCCAGTGAAGGTCTCCAAGAGCTCTTTATTCAATAATTGGTCGCCAATATTTGACTTAATTTGGCAGGTGAATGTATAATCACCGAACGACATTCCAATGTTATGGGCAATTCGACAAAATAGCGCACACTCTTTCGATTATACTTATTTGTTTTAGTTGAATTAGGAGTACATTTCACAGATGGCTTTAAAATTCATTAAGCCTTGCTTATACCAAACCATAACTAATAATAAATATTCTTCGATCTATAAAATATCCAAAGATCTGTATGATTTAATAACATGATTTAAGATATTATCTAGATAGACGAAAAATTTTGGACTATTATTTGTTATGGCTTGGCTTCGCGGGGTTTTGTTGAATTTTAAAAACTAACCAACACATCAGTAAATTATGGTAACCTTAATCTAATGAAAACAAATATGTATGACTGACAAAGTTTTGTGTGTACTATTATGTTGCATATTAGCATATATAATACATTATATACCGAACAACAATAATCAAATGAGCACGTATATCATATGAGTTACCTGTGAATCACTTGCAAACGTCGACGCATCAAACTTTTCATACAAGTGACTGCTTTGGTCGCATGGAAAAGCCACTTCATCGAAAGTCAGCGACGCATCGTGCATACGTTTATGGCACTTTAAAATGTGCGCTGATGAAAAAAAATTACAACACACGTTGCAAACAAAATTTCTAACGAAAAATGAAGATCTGTTCAACCTCAGACGGACTTCTTTCGCAGACGCAATCGCTATTTCCTTTTTGATGGCCATTTCTTGCACTTCAATTTCACCAAGCGACTGTGCAGATTGTCTCTCAAAGATATCAGGTGCAATCATACAATCCATGTCGCGGTTTACGAGCGGGGTCTGTCAAGAAATAAAATACAAACATAAATCAATCAAAACATTTATACTAACAATATAGAAAACCAACCAACATAAAGATTGCAAAGTTTCTGGACTATGACCACCTAGAAAGGCAATTTTTGGACAAAGCTGTATCGAAGTCATTGTATGAGAAAGTGATTAGAGTTTATGAGAAATTTAATTTCTAATTAGATTTTGACAAATGCGTCTGAAAGTGGCGGAGGCTTTTGAGCTTCATAAGCTTCGACGGTTGAGGCGCTAATTTTGACAGATTAAATGACGGAACGTAACGTTGAAAGGCTTTTTATTTATTGTTTTTTTTCATTTACATATTACAGTTGGAAGTGTTGTTTTGTATTTAAATTCTCAATTACGTATTTATTGTGTTTTGTTATACAGAAACATACATATTTTATTAATATTAGGTTTGTAAAATACATCGGAAGTTCCGTTTACATTCTTGTAATAACACTATTATGAGGTAAATATTGAAGTAAGTAGCTTCTTTAAGGATTAATTATCTACGTACAACAATCAATCGTTTTAAGAATTCAGAAATAACTAATAAGTACTGATAAAATAACATGTTAATGTCATTGCCACATTTTAGGTTACCTATCTTACACGTACCCAAAATGGAAGTGATTCACGCTGAAATTTTGTTGTTAAGATTTGGTAACCGGACGGATCCATTCAAAATGACAGAAGAGGCGTTTGTGAAACGATTCCGGTTATCGAAACCATTGGCAGATATATTCATTACCTGGTTGGAAAATCTAATGTCAACCCCAACTAGCTGTCATGTGAGCATAGACAAAAATATAATGCAAACTCTTACTCGACCATAAATAATGTCCATTCTGTTTTTTTGTTGCATTATTGGACACCGTTCGAAGCACTATACCTACTTTGAAGATACTGTTGCGTTTTGCTTCTTGTTTGCGTAGGTACCGCTGCGTTAGAAAATATCCCTTCAGGTGTTGAGTCTTTACGATTGAATAGGCGCGTCAATGAGGTTTGGTTTTGTCGCTACGCTCATGGAGACACCCTTTTAAGCCCGGTTTGGATCACGCGAGTAGTTTAGTCGAACGTGTACGAACAGACAAGTTGAGTCGAGTACTTTAGTACAATAATTTAGTCAAGTCAATGTAATTTCTCAGTCGAGTAGCGACCCCCACCACCTCTCACTAAATACCAAACAAGTGATGATATCGAATCGAACTCTATACATAGAAAATTTGGATGGAATCATGGGACAATAAGACCAAAATCGATTTATCGTTCTCATATGGTTACTAATGCATAATAGGTATCGGTTACTACGCAATAATATACCTACCTAATTCTTCTGAACTCCTACTGTGTAAATGACTAAAATATTAATATGAACATCTCACGATATATAAATGCAGAAGAATCTCATTTTTTCTTAATCCTAAATATATTATAATGTTCATAGGTAACGCAATATTATGTTGAGAAAATGACATAGGTACGGAATATAATAAATTATTGACTATCATTTTTAGGTTAGGTCCTGTCTTATTACTTTATTACTTGGACAGATCTTGAGAAGTGGTTTGACGTTTCAGACCAAACCACTTCTGACGGTTAGAAAATGGTTTGAAGTTTGCTGGTACAGTGTGAGTGAACTAAACGTTAAATCTAAAACAATTCCGGTTTACTTATAACGCATGCGCAGTACGCCAGTTTTGACCTATCAAACTATTTAGCTGGAACGCCTCAATTCATGTTGTCATGCAGCATGGTAGATAATTTAGTAAAATTTGAGGCTTACGACATTAATTTGTTACATAAAGTTTAGACAATAGAATTGGTCTATTTCCACCCCATTTCACGTAGATATTGCTTCCGTTTATCGTATTTTATGGCTGCAAGTAGTTTTTTGTAGACAATATGCTTACCTTGTATTACCTACTATCACTTCCCTCCATTTTGGTAAGAGAATTTCTCTCAACTGTCGCTTTGTGTTTTGTTTTCTTTTTTATCGTCTGTATTTGGGATGAAGGTGGATAATTAAGGCACCGGAATTGTGATGGAAGCGGCGAGTTTATTTACGTTTATTATACTATATGGTTACATTTTGTAATAATTTAATTCTACGGAGGGCGAAATGTACGCGTTCGCGATTTTGCTGCTTGTCGCGATCTCAGCGCCATCTTGTGATTTTTTCCAACGAGAGCCGTTGGCGAAAAAAAGCGACGTTGCAAATCGTCAACGGTTATATTATGGCATTGTTGCCATTCAACATATTATAATCTACTCTAAGGCATTGCCGGCTCGGCTCTGTTATTATTATTTAATTTCGTAATCAGCGCTTTATTATTTGTTGGCTTCGATACCGATTCGGGCCTCTTCAGATACACAAAGACATCTCCAAATGGGGACCATACGGGGGTGTAACAAGCGCACCTCTCCGGAAAGGCCCGAATGGGGGCCAGGCCAACTAAAGGCTGATTACGATAGCGCGTGTAACTGGACAGTGCGGCGGCTTGATAAGGGGTGGTTGCGTCTCTAGACGTTGAAGGATCGAAGCCCTCCCGGTACGTCGGCAGCCGGAGAGACTCGGATGCAGCACTGTAGCATAGTGGTTCGCGGTTCCCAGGCCTACCGTAAAGCTGCTGAGAGAGGAGGGCATCGCGCCCAGCCCTCTCAACACCCTCGGACCGTCGGCAACCGGAGAGTTTCGGATGCAGCATTACGCCGCTTTGTGGGCGTAGTGGTTCGCCGTTCCCCGTGTCTACCGTACGGGCGGATGCTGAGAGAGGACGTCGCACCCAGCCTTCCCAACAGCGACCGTCCGAAAATCAGTCGATCCCTCACGAAAATGCATACCGGCATATTACTCGACCCCCTTTTTTTTTCGCTTGCCCTGCCGCGGCTATCGAATTACATGCACTGCACTGATATTATACTAATATAATATGCAGAAACTTAATTTAATACTTAAAATGGCTTTAAAGTTTATAAAAATAATTTTAAAATATATCAGGGCCCGAAATGGACCGGAACGCCATTCTGCATCATACAACCGCTCCGGGTTGTAAAATTTTCCACTTCGAGCACTGAAATAACTTATTATACATCGCTTCCAAACACAAAACACTTAAAACTAACTAATCTATGATGCTAATGGCTGAGGATGCTGCTTGGCTGCTTTCCGCTGATGGAGGCTGCTTTGCTCAGCTGAAGAAGGCCGCTTTGTAGCTCTCTTCATCATGGTGCATCTGGGCCAGGGCTGATTGCAAGGCTCACAGACACGCTGCTGTTGACGAAGAGGGCTCAAGCGGCTGATGATGCAGGGCATTTGATGCCGTTTTTCCTCGTTGGAGCCAGGGTCTTGCCCGATACACTCGTCCGTGGGCCAAGTTCGCTGGCGGATGCAGTTGGTCGGGAGTACATTGGGAGCCATGACTTCGCAATCCGGGTGTTTCTGCTCTTTTCTTCACTGGCTTGGCTTTGGCAGCATCCTCTTTCTACTGCCTATTATTATATTTTTGTTGAGCTCCACCAGAGGCAAGCCTCTGGATGTTTCTTCCTCGCCGTTTCCTATTCCGGTGTTTGGATCTCAGGGTGTGTGTTCGGGTGAAAGAAATTCCACCTGCTTCTTGATTCCAGACGATCAAAATCAAGAAGCGTAGTCCCACGTTGACTGGGGCCACTAATCACTCCCCTCCATTTTTGGCAATGTAAATTTCTCTCAACTGTCACTTTGTGTTTTGTTTTCTTTTTTATCGTCTGTATTTGGGATGAAGGTGGATAATTAAGGCACCGGAATTGTGATGGAAGCGGCGAGTTTATTTACGTTTATTATACTATATGGTTACATTTTTTAATAATTTAATTCTACGGAGGGCGAAATGTACGCGTTCGCGATTTTGCTGCTTGTCGCGATCTCAGCGCCATCTTGTGATTTTTTCCAACGAGAGCCGTTGGCGAAAAAAAGCGACGTTGCAAATCGTCAACGGTTATATTATGGCATTGTTGCCATTCAACATATTATAATCTACTCTAAGGCATTGCCGGCTCGGCTCTGTTATTATTATTTAATTTCGTAATCAGCGCTTTATTATTTGTTGGCTTCGATACCGATTCGGGCCTCTTCAGATACACAAAGACATCTCCAAATGGGGACCATACGGGGGTGTAACACTACACGGGCGATTAATTTCATTTATTCACCATACAATTGATCACAATTTTGGATAATCGCATTGATTAATTATTGCTTTACATTCGAATGATTGTGATGTATAAATCATCATAAATAAATGCTCATGAATTGACGAAAGATTTATAAACCTACACATAAATTGTTTTAAAATATCAGTGTGAGCTAAAACCACTAAATGAAACAAGTTGGAGCGAATTAATAATGGTGAAATGGGTTTCAAAGATGCATTGCAAATTCAAACCTTCAATATAAGACGGCATCAAGGGAAGAAAACGTACAATTGAACGTACCTGATGTATTGGCCTGTAATCTGAATGCGAACAACCTGGTTGAGGGTATTCATCATCATATAATGGGTGTGTTATAATATCTTCAATAATCTCGCGCTTGACGACAGCTGGTTGATCATCTGTCTCAGATGTTATATTAGAGAGGTCCGCCATATTAAGGTACTGAAAAAAGCATTATTACATTTTGTAAACACGGTGAAAACAGTTTCGGGTCACGTAATCACCACATAACATTGTATAATATTTATATTAAACATGAATTAGTAGATAAATTAACCTAACCTATAATATCACAGATGTATCGTAGCTGTCAAATTGTATACACATGTAATTTTTTGAAACAAAGTTTAATATCACTTTATGTTCCTACATAGTTGGTAAAAAAAGCCACAGTTTATAATATTAAACCAATCATTGTTATTCTCAATCTAATGTTATTTTAAAATAATTTAGTTTCTAAAAACTAACCTCGAAATTGCGACTTGAAACGTCCGCATTCTCTTGCGTTACATGAATGCGAGGGTCCGGGTTGTTTGGATGGCTAGTCAGCGTGTCAAACAAATGCTTGCCTTCTATATCGGAGTGTTCACCGTCACATTCTTGCTTTACATCCATGTTAAGTGTAAATATGGCAGGAACAACATGACAGACAAGATACATTCAGGTTAATGTTAGAAAAGTGTTGCCACAATACTGAAAAGTGTTTACCGTCGAAACTAATATTTATAATAGATACAAACACGTCTTACTTGACACGGTGATACACTTCAATAATAATTATATATGTTTTGTTGTCAAAACAAAAAGATGGAGCGAAAATGATAACAAGCATTTTCTCAATCATAACGAGAGAGGATCTCGGTATTCAAATGGCAAAAGGGATGGATTTTTTCAATATTAATCTTCAACGCGGCAGAATAACATATCTGTCAGTGCAATACAAACAAAATGCCACCCGTATTTTGAGCCAGGCACACGGACATTGGGTGTGATTATTTTGCACCATGCACAGATAGACAAGACAAAGTCAAAAGACATGGCCCTTTGACAATATCTTGTTCGTTATAATTACTGCTTGATCCTTGACTGAATGGGTAGGCAAAAAAGTGTCCCTACTTTATTGTATCAATTGATTTATTATATAGGTTAAAAATAACAGTGAAGGTACCTATTGAGATATCCCGGGTTCTGTGGCTAGCTCGGGATGTTGGTAAGACCCGGGATTCACAAAATATTAAATAATAAATGAATAGTCTTTCTTTGTTGATCACGTGGCTTTACAATATTTTCAACGGTTATATTTACAAAAGAAACTTATGTTTATCAGTATTCAAATTAATCTTATATTGTTCCTAATGTTAACTATATCGCTTATATTCTAATTATTATATATTTGAATTCGTTTAATTGTTCGGGAATTCGCGAACTCAATTCCGTGCCTCTGCGACCATGTATTTTTCCACTCTTTTTATATTAGGCAGTGTTGTCATCTTTTTTTTTTTTTAACTAGCCCCTAATATTAAATAATATCTTTGGCTTAGACTATAGTTACATCTAGACGCCACCCGTTGCATTGCTAAATTAAGCCGCCTGCCTTGCGTTTGGTCTGTGAGCGAGCGAACGCATTTGTCTACAAATGTTCGAGACCATAGACCATTTCGCTAGTGCTCGCCTAAAGTGCTCGCACTAGACGCTCAGAATTAAATATAATTTTCTATTTTTTTACGTTATATAGTATTTTTAAGCGGTCAAAATGCAACCATTAGATAAAGATATCCATAATTTAAGTTATTTTAAAGAAACACTAGGTCACTAATATTAAAATGTATAATAAAATACAAATAAATTATCACAAACATGTATCAACTTACCTTTGAAACGTAATACCATCTTCTTGCTTATCAGTACGGCTACCACATTTTAAGACAACACACAGAACCATCTTTTCTACTTAATTAACTAAAAATATTTACCACTGACTTTATGTTTAACACAAAAAATATCAATTTTAGCAACACGAGCTCGCAAGTTATCGACGCTGTGTGAAGAGTTTTTCCCCGATTTGATAGTGATACTTTTGGAAACTAGCTTACACAAATGTAGACCTTTTATCTTACTCTAGCGCGTGTCGCAGAGATTGTAAGGGTGCCGAATACTTTCTCACTCGCACTCATGCATCGTTTTTGTTCAGGCCTTGATCTTTGGCTTTCGTCTCTTTTATTCGGCACAATCACATTCTTTCCTGACATACCTACTATAATAATTATAATTACATACAATTCTTTCACGCTAAGTACATGTTGAACATTTTGACAGTTAATCAAGGAATTTTAAACGTTCGTACGCCCACTGTTGACTAGGAGGTCAGATGACGTGGTTACACCTAATAAGTAATAATTACGATGTTATTTAGACTATCGGGTGTCATCTTATTTACATGATCACACTTTTTTTATGATGGCAACACAACGCAAAAAAGGCTACCTGAGGACGCATGCGCACACCGACTAGTTTGAACAACGGTCGGTTGAACTATTTCTGGCGCAAAAAGCGGACGGCTATTTAACTCGAAGGCAAAGCGAAATTTGCTCTCACTTCCGTTTGAGATTTTGACGCGTGAGGTTGCGATTTGTCTCGCTTCGCTCGCAAATCGATCTAAAACTGAACTTCTTGTGCGGTAGATTGCTCCATCTGTACAAGTGCCTTTTTCAAGGCGTAACTACAGCGGTGGCATCGCATAATCAAACAATATTATTATAATTACGAATATTATACATAATAATTATCTATAAAACATTCCTAACATTTCATCTCTGCTTCCAGTGCACTGTTTACTCACATCTCAAAGTCTGCTGACCCTTGAGCAAACAATAGAAATCCTGCAAGTCGTAACAGGTAGTTGGCCGGACAGGCCGACAGCTGCGCATTAACACACTCGAGACCGGGCTACGCTCTGTACGTGCGCTCGAGTTATCGCGCGTCAACTCATCCTATCCCGGACAACACTTCTTCTTAGTACTGGTTACGACCTGTTCTGACCGCGCGAGTTCGGTAATTGCACGTTTTAGAACGTGTAATTACTTAACTGGCCCACGGTAATACCAGGCCTAGACTAGGACGAGCGGAGGAGTGTGGTAAGAAACAAACCCAAATTATTCTTATTTTCCCATAAGTAAACAGACACAATCAAAAAATAGAAGGGGCACATTTCCTCCCCCCTTTCGCCCTCACCGGTAGCCTGCCTAGCAAGCTGCCGGTTAGGATAAATCTCTAAAAACTACGATGGAGAAAAATATGAAAAAAGCACTTTCTTCACCTTTCTTTCAAGCATCTTCAGTGCGAAAACCCCTCCAAATACCCCCTCTTATAAAACCCCATGATAGAGTCATAAACCCTACTTTTTCGTCAAGGTCTCTAGCCCCCACTGAGGACACCGCTATTGAGGTCACCCTCAATAACCTCTCCCAGGATATGGAGACGGAATTTCCGGAACTTCAGATTCCCAAATTTCCTTTTAAGTGGCAGAGAGGCACTGCAAAGGCCCCAAAACGGCCGCTCTCGACTTCCCCAACATTTGTGCCAACAGCGAACAAATTTATGGCACTTAACCCAGAGGAAATACTCCCAACTGCCCCACCAAAACTCCCCCCCTCTTCTGCAAATCTTCCCAAGGCTCGCAAAACCCGAGTCCCTCCTGTCATTCTCTCAGTAATGGGAGAAAACCATAAGACGGTAATAGACCGTCTCAATACATTCCTGGGTGAAAATAAATGCTCCATCCAAATTAGAGGACCAAACTACTCCGTGCAAACGGAATCAGTAGTTGCGCACAAACTTCTTGTTAACGGTCTACGAGATTCTGGAGCCGTTTTTCACACATTCACCCTTGCAGAGGATAGAACCTGCAAGGTAGTTATAAAGGGACTTCCCAACATAGAACCGAGAGAAATCTCGGAGGACCTCAGAGCGAGAGGCTTTGAGGTAATATCAGTCTCTTTAATGAGATCCAAAAATCCGACCACCACCAGAAATCCCCTCTTCCTGGTGCAAATGCCCCCTGGCTCCGACATGCAGTTTATGTCAAACAAGGTTAGAGAAATTTTTCATGTCAAGGTGTCCCTGGAGAAATTCAGGGGCAAGTCAAACAATGCTGGCACTCAGTGCTATAGATGCCAACAGTTCGGTCATTCGGCCCATAACTGCAATAGAGACGCAAGGTGCGTCAAATGTATGGATGCTCATGCATCAAAGGAATGCCCCCGCCCTAAAGGTAGTGCCATAGGTTCCCCAGGAGTCAGGTGCTGCAACTGCGGCGGGGACCACCCAGCCAATTTCAGGCAATGCCCTAAGCGTATTGCCTACGCTAAGGCAATAGCAGCTCGCAGAGCAGCCTCAGCGACTCCTAAGACCAAAGCCATGCCGCACAAATCAGTCTCCCGAGCGGCAGACCCCCAAATACTATCATACACGGCAGCTCTCACGGGACCGCAAACATCTGCTTCCGCAGCAGCCAATCAGTCAAGCCCCCACAGTAGGACCATTCCTTCAACTCTGGTAGAAGCACTGAATTCACTCCTTCATGGAGGGGATGGTGTCACCATTGATGACATTCCAGCCATACTGGAATGTATCAAAATGACTCGCTCTATCCGAGCAGAGCCTACCCTGTCCATGGAGGAAAGGCTTGACAGAGCCGAATCTCTGCTTATTAAATGCGGCATGTTACCCTAAATGGCTAACACACGCCCACTAAAAATAATCTCCTGGAACGCCCGCAGCATTGCTCAGCGCGATAAGCGACCGGAGTTGACTGACCTACTCCGGGTGCTAGACGTGGACATTGCTTTAATTCAGGAGACATTCCTTAAACCAAAAGACCGTTTCTCCGTTCCCGGTTTTGACTGTTATCGTGAGGACCGCCCTCTCCCAGCAAAGGGTGGGGGTGTCATGATACTAGTCAATCAAGACTTAAAACATGCTCACATCCCAATTAAGCCTCTCATTGGATTTGAAGCCACGGCAGTTGAAGTAAACTTAAATGGACGCCTACATGCCATAATTTCGGTATATGGGCATGCCAAAGAAAAAATGAGCGAGGCAGAGGTGGTCTACCTTGCCAACCTCAGAGGCTCAGTCATCCTAGCAGGTGATTTTAATGCACATAATAAGATTTGGAACTGCCATTCCAACAACGCCCGTGGCAATGCCCTCTTAAAGATTACAGAGAAATACGATTTCTCAATCTCACATCCTGACGAGCCGACTCGTGTCCAAGCTCGTTGCAACCCAGCAGTTTTAGATTTTGTGATAGCAAACAACTCCCCAGAAACCGGTGTCCCGAGAGTTGTTAATGCTCTGAAGTCGGATCACCTGCCAATTTATTTCGAAGTTGGAGGCGAATACGATAAAGAAAGTAAAATCCAATTTGACTACTCTAAAGCCAAATGGCACCTATTCAAGAGGCATATTAATCGATGCATTGATCTCACGCCTAGAACCTTTCAAACGGAGGTAGAGATAGAGACAGCGGCCGTCGAACTCACTGATACTATTCTCACAGCGAGACGTCGCTATATTCCGAAAATCAAGAAAAATCCCATCAGGGTGGATCTTAATGATGAGGCCAGAGAGCTCATCAATACTAGAAACCAGCTACGCAAGGACTGGAACAAAGCTAGACGCACAAATCACTTCATCAAACGTGAGATCAATACTTTGCAAGGTAAAATCAAGAAGATAGTATCAGAACTACAAGCCGAGCATTGGGACAATAAACTCAAGGACTGCAGAATTTATACAGACGACCCGCGGAACTCGCTCTGGGCACTATCCAGGGCGATTAAAACGGGCCCGTCTGTTATAAAGCCCCTCAGAGAGAATGCGACTAGTCGAAATTTCGTGTACTCAGATCTCGAAAAAGCAGACGCACTTGCCGATGCGTTCGTCAATAATACTAAAATCCAGTCGGACACCGATTCAGCTACTAAAGCCTTGGTGAACAACTCAATTCTTGCACTTGCGAAAGAAGACATCGATCCCGATGATGTTAAAATTGTTGAACCGCGCGAGATCTCTAGATCTATCAATACCTTGATCGCCAGAAAGGCACCCGGACGAGACAATATCACAAATTACATGTTGAAACGACTTCCCGAGAAGGCGCGGATACATATTGCTAAGATCTTCAATGCATGTCTGCTGCGCGGATACTTTCCAAAGACCTGGAAAACGGCTCACGTTGTCGCTATAGCAAAACCCAAGAAAGACCACTCTTTGGCTGTAAACTACAGACCTATAAGTCTACTAGATGGCATAAGCAAACTTTTCGAGAAAGTGATCCTTCGACGCTTTCTCCCATCCCACAATCAAGTCCTCCCGGACACCCAATATGGTTTCAGGAAGGGTCTATCAACGACCCTACAACTCTCCAGAATTACCGGGATTGTGATGGCCGATATGAGGCAACGCAAGACCACTGGTATGGTTCTGTTGGACCTCGAAAAGGCATTTGATACGGTCTGGCATGACGGTCTAATCCACAAACTTTTTACCACAAACATGCCCGTGTACATCACAAAAATCATCCAGAACTACTTGAGCGGTCGAGCGCTTTTTGCAGTGGTCAAACGGGAGAATTCATCTCACCGCACTATCGATGCAGGGGTACCACAGGGCAGTTTGATGGGGCCTAGGCTCTTCAATCATTTCATAAGTGATATGCCAAATCCCGCCAACTGCACACTGGCGCTATACGCAGATGACACAGCCATCCTTTCCACCAGCCGCCAGACTGACACGGCGATTAGGAACTTAGAAAAGGGCACTCGACAGCTAACTGATTATTTCAGTCGCTGGAGACTTAAAGTTAACGCGGAGAAGACGGAGGCGATTCTCTTCTCGCGGAGCCAAAAATCCTATAAAGGAAAAATTACTGTTTGTGACATTCCCTGTTCATTCAGTAACACTGTGAAATACCTCGGGGTATACCTTCACCATAGATTGAACTGGACACCTCACCTATTAGAAGCCAGTCGAAAAGCCTTTATGGCGATGGGGGTTCTTAGACCCATCTTCAACCGTAGAAGTTGTCTCTCAGAAGAAAACAAAAAGGCACTATATAGCATGGTTATTAAACCAACCATGCTGTATGCATCCCCAATTTGGACTACTGACATCACTAAATCCAATTTAAAGATGCTGCAAACAATAGAGAACATATGCCTTCGAATCGTCTACGAACTCAAGCCTCACCATAGCATCAAACGCATCAATGCTAAACACGATGGAATCGACATTGCCGAAACCATAACTAAATACAGAGAGACCTTCTTGAATAGACTGACAGAAGGGCCTCATAAGAAACCTACACTATTTGCCAACAAAATTCAAAATTTTAAGCACAAGCGCAAGGAAGCTAGGCTCCGTCATAAGATGATGCCCCCTGACTCTCCAAATCCTGATGATCCACCCCCTCCTCACTCAATTACAGGTACCTCTTCCACAGCGGATGCGGCCGGCAGTACTCTGACCCCGCCGGATCCCTTCCAGGGTCTAGCGGTAGAGGTAAAAGAATGTTTGGAAGCCCTAAGAGTTAAACTAGGTAGCTTTAGAATGTACATCAGAATGAGACTCGGGCTCAAAGCCCAGGTGAGAGCTAAACTTGTGGAAAACAGAAAACGGGGTATACCCCCTAGGGACTGGGCGAACATCTTTGATGTTATAAAATGATCCACACAAGATCATAATCTCAAGCCGAACATCCCGCTAAAGGATGAACTTTTTGTTTGTTGGACCCATAAGGACAATATTCGGAAGAGGGTTTTTCTTAACTGTTTTCCCTCGAAAGACTTGTTTGAAAAGCGAAGGTAAATGTAAATTCAACAGCTCAATACTTAGCTAGATTACATGCGGGAAAGGGCATTAATGTACTTACAAGACCCAACCCTAGAAATAATAGTCAGGAAACCGAGGTCTGCCTCTCAGACCTCACAAGGTTTCAGTTAGAAGAAAAGGTAGGAAAAAAAAAAAAAAAAAATTTGCTCTCTTAGTTTTTGACATCCGTACGAAGCAGAGCTCTCAGTTTCTGACATCGGTACGAAGAACATCACTCTTAAGTTCCGGGTCTCCGGCCGAAGCACATGGCTCTCAGTTTCTGACGTCTCGAAACGATTAAAATGGGACTCGTTTTCTGGTCGCCCGCCGAAGGACGTCCCTCTCAGGCCATGGAGACCGAAGGAAGCCCATGGTCCCGAAACCCTTGAAGACACACGATGGAGGGCCACCTCTCGATTCTGCCTTGGAAGGAATCGAGGGCGAAAGGAGTTAAGATCATTTTATCGTGGTATTTATTTTAATCCATTTCGTTACGGTCCACCGAAACTAGCATTTTATCTGTTATTTAAATTATCTAAATTATCTTATGGCAGGCGCTCGTAACGATTATTTAATTTTCAGCTTTATATTTACCCTCTCGACTACTTGTTATTTTTATACATCAATGATACCTCTGTTAAAATTTAATACCCGCGTTTTATTTAATTATTACCTTTATTATTTTCTCTATGCATTTCATAGAGTGGCGCTCAAACCGAGATAACTCATCATTGTGTTTTTATGTATTTTATCATTACAGCAATAAACGAATGAGTAACGCATGCCGACAGGTGACTGAGGTTTTGGACGTAATATCAACCTACCCACGACCCTGCTTCCCCGCGTCTCATAGCTCTGCTGCACTCCTATCCTATCCCATCTCCTATCCCATTTCCACGCTCCCCATACACAGGCGCACCTGCCTTTTCCTCGTAATTCCCATCCAAATCCCATCCTTTCCTACAATCCTTCCCACACTCCCACACCCGTTTTTTCATACGTTACACGGGATAGGCCCAATAGTCATGGGTGTAACAGAAAATGCTGTTTGTGTGTATTTGCCATTGGTGAATACGCGTACCTAGTGCTTGAAAATATCGAAAGGCAAAACCCGACTGGAAAAAAAATACTCAAATAGAATAGTCCAAAACTTAAATCCAATAAAACACAATTTATTGTTTGATCGCTTACGCGGAATAGACTTTTCAGTATTTCGGCATTTCGACCTAATAAATAATTACGTATTGCGGCAACACTTCTCTTAAATTAATGTTCCGAGGCTCGTTTTATTCAACCTGAATTAAACAAATCAAATGGAATCGTTTGATTTCTTGAATTTGGGACCGTTTGGCAAAATGTCCTAGTGCTGCCAGAACTTAAAATTAATTCAATAACATATTAGTCTCTAAGCAGATACACATTTATTGAAACGTCAACTTGTATGAAATTCTAACCTATCGTCGTCTACAATAACACAAATTTAAAACTGTAAAAAATATAAATAATGCTTCTAGAATAGGTAGCCATTTATTTAATTCATTTATAAGATTTATAGGTAAGTACCTATGACAAAAGTTTTTAAAAATAGCTTTTGCCTAAAGCTTTTCATAATTGCTCACTTGATAGTTTGTATTCATGTCGACAGTATGCAGCGCTCGAAATGAAAAAGTTTACGAACCGGAGCGCACGACAGTTTTCTGAAGAACAATGCATAGTTAAAAGACATAGATATCAATTTTTTGTGTATTTCATAAAAAAAATAGGTATGTTAGATTTTCTATTATATGGCCTATCTAGCTCAGGCGGTCAAATTATTTTTCCCACGAAACGGAGCGATAATTTTACCGATTTCAGGAACAGGAATAGCGCTTCAGTCCATTTCGAGCCCTGACAGTATGATATTGTGACAATCGAACATATTAAATTGATAAAATTCGTTAGGTAAGTACTTAATAATATAAAACCTGATCATTCCGGGTTGATTTAAGATAGCTTGTAGTTTAGAATATCCGTTACAAAATATACTTAAATAAAATGAAAATAAATTCTTGGTCTGACATAATAATAATAATTATAAGTATAGGTACGTAATAATATTAAATTCAACTCTTTGCATAGAAAATATAGCTGTATTTTGGGATAATAAGTCCAAAAGCAGCTTCTGTTTGCGTATGGTTAGTTATGAATTATAGGTATTGAATATTAATCTATAATCTCCTATATATTATTATCCTACAGCTTTGCCCGTTTTTGCGAGCGATTGTGTGCCTTATTCGTCATGTCCAGTAGGTTTAAATGAAAAATCGGCTCTCGGATCGTGAAATATCGGTAAACCATAGTTGACAGCCGTTTGACGAAATTCGACCTGAAGTCGATGATTTTTGTATACTTCCCAATACATTTTCGAGCGACATGCGACTTTATTGACCGGGCACTCGATAGGGAAAAAATTCACTTACTTGCAACACTGATTAAATATCATCCCCAATTTTCAATTAAAATGCGTTTTTGACAAACTATTCTTAAGGTTCAAATAGACTATATGACGATCGGGCACATATATGCTAAGAGCGTTTTAGTGTCTATGATCAAATCTATGTCATTCCGACATATTATACATACATATTGTATGACAGCTATGACATCCTATTTACACTCTGTGATACTCTGTGACACAGGACGCCAACATAAGAAACGGGTTTTCGACATATATATGACCGATCGTCATAGAGTGTATTTGAAGCATTAATCGAATCGACAGATACACATATTTTATTGTATTTATTAATGTTCCAGAGAGATTTCATTCGCATATTTATTCATAAGGTCGTCTCAAAAATTATACCCCTATAACCAAAAAATATCCGTATCGACCGATTATTGTAATTGTAATCATTATTTACGTTAATTACTTAATACTCATTATATTTTTAACGTCTCTATAACCGAGTATGACAAACAATCGTCATTTTTAACACTGTTCTTTAAGGCCATGCATTAGTTGAGGCTCGGTCTAAAAAGATCGTTGCTAGGCGATGTGCGGATTGCGGGTCGCGGGTGAAAATGACGCCTGTCAAACGAAATATTATTTCTCATATAAATCCAACATACGTCCATTTTATGTTCTGTTTATTATTCTATTAGTAACAATAATAATATATTCATTGACATGTTTTCTTTTTAAAGTAAATGGGTAAAGTTTTTAGTCATTTTTACATGATTTTAGAATTAATTGGCCCGTCGCCATCACGCAGCAAAGTGACGTGTATCTGACTTCACGTTCTCTCAAAGAATGCGAAGCAAGTACAACATTTCGTCGCGCGTACAGTTGAAAGTTATTTGGCGTTTCACTGATGCGTCACCTTAAATCAAAAGGAAATGATATTAATTCATATTATTAGGAAGGATGTAGGAAGATGTCATAATAATAATAATCTATTTATACACTTTTACATCCTTGACTTCTCACAATTCCACTTGACACTTTGTTAACTAACGTCAATTAAAAATGTAAAAAACATTAAAATCGAATAAACAATAACATTTATACGAATTTCTATTAAAACTGATCATTTTATTATCCGGCTATCCGCGCGCATTTTGACGATCAACCATAGACCAATATTTCAAAATTTGTTAATGTTCCTTTCTGCTTTTTTTTTTTAATTTTTGCATGGCTATTATATTATTATTTTTGAACCAATGAAACTTATATAAATTTAATTAGCTCATATAACCCAAAAATATTTAAAAGGTATTCAACAATAATTGGTGTTATAATATACATAATATTTGAATCATCATCAGCCAGGATCAATCCACTGCTGGATGAAGGGTTCCGCAACCAGATTCTACTACTAGCGGTTAAACAAATTTGTGATATTATGCCTATTTCTATCATCGTTATCAACATCGACCTGAACCAATCCACAGCTGGATAAAGGCCTCCCTAGCCTGATTCTATTCCTTTTTGTCATTTGAATTGCTGTAATTATCAAAATCGGTGATATTATATTTATCCTCATATTCATATCGTCATCAGCTTCATCGACCTGAACCAATCCACTGTTGGATTAAGGCGTCCCTAGCCTGATTATATTCCGTTCTGCATTGTAATTGCTGTATTTATCAAAATCGGTGTTATTATATTTATTTACATATTCATATCGTTATCATCATCATCATCGTCAACTAGGATCAATCCACTGCTGGATGAAGGGTTCCGCAACCTGATTCTACTACTAGCGGTTGAACGAATTTGTGATATTATATCTATTTCTATCATCGTTATCAACATCGACCTGAACCAATCCACTGCTGGATAAAGGCCTCCCTAGCCTGATTCTATTCCTTTCTGTCATTTGAATTGCTGTATTTATCAAAATCGGTGTTATTATATTTATTTACATATTGATATTGTTATCATCATTATATCATAGAAATTCTTGGAGTGCCCGAAGGAAAGTCAGAGGACCTCTCTGCCATCATCAGTAAACTGGGTAACGAGGTAGGAGTCAAAATTAGTGCCAGCGATATAGTTTTCGCGACGAGGGTGGCCCAACGCTCACCGACCCCCAGCAGGCCGAAACCTATTGTGGCGAAACTAGCCCGCAGGCAGCTGAAAACTGATCTTATCTCTGGCATGCGCAGATTGGCCTCTCAAAAAGGTGGTTGCCAATCATCAGCTCTAAACATTCTAGGCCCATCGTTCCCGGTGTACGTGAACGAGCACCTCACGCAAAAAACTAAGGCTCTCCTCAGCAAAACCAAAGTCATCACGAAAGACCTGGGGTTCCGTTTTACTTGGGTGCGAAACGGGAAAATATTCGTGAGGAAGCTGGAAACGTCTCCAGCTATCCTCATAAATTCGGAGGGGGACCTAGAAAAGCTGGCCAAAGGATAACGGCGATATTATGGACATGGATTTTTTTTTCACTTATAATATTCATTTATGTTTTCTGTTTTCTTCATATTACGTTTCACAAAACACACACATTAACACTACGATGTTATTACCCATTTAGTAAATATACCATTATAGATATTATCGTAAGCAACTTAGTGTCACTAATTATTATCTTTACATCGAATACTTATAATCCAATTAGTCACTTACGTTACGTACAATGCTTTTTGATAATCTACTTTGAGCACTGTAATACTTATAATATACACAATTACCATCGGAATCTAAATCATTTATTTACTGGCACTAATTTGCTAATAAATAAAAATAATAAACTATTTATGGCATACCCTTATACTTTTGGCCTAAACACATTCAATAAGACTTTTGTAAAATATGCCTAATCTTATTATATATTATCAAAACACACGTGGACTTCGCTCGAAAACTAACGAATTTTCCAGTAACGTTATGAGTAACGCCTACGACATCATAGGTGTCACTGAAAGTTGGTTGCAACCAGATATCTTTGATGCCGAAATCACTGACAACAGGTACGATGTGTTCCGCTGCGACCGTAGCTTCACTAACTCTGAAAAATCCAAGGGCGGTGGTGTTTTTCTGTGCACCATGCGTACCCTCAACGCTGTTCGTCAATGTTCCTGGCAACCTGAGAGCATTGAATGTATTTGGGTAACTATTACCTCCAAATCACTCGGAACTCCTTACAACCTTCACGTCGCATGCGTATACATCCCAGGGGGGACCTCTTACCACTCACAAAAATTATCTATCTTTTTTCAATCGATCTGCAGACTGACTGTAGAATATCCTGCTGATCGTTTCCTCATCATCGGTGACTTTAATATACCCTCTTTATCTTGGACGAAACATATTCACTCACAATATTTCTCGCCATCTCAAACAAATAACTTTACAGAATCTCTGGTTGTCGACAGTATTTCGGTAGCTGGACTCAACCAATATAACGGTCAAACTAATATCCAAAATCGAACCTTAGACCTAGTTTTGTCAAACACTGACGTAATAGTGCGTCACTCAAATGACCCATTAGTCCCAGAGGATACATATCATCCAGCTCTCGAGATCGATCTTCCTTATACTGTGCTAACTCCCGGAATTAAGTTAAATCAAAAACAAACACTCGCATTTAGACGGGGCGACTATGCATCCATTAATAACTATTTATCTTCTGTCAACTGGTCTCAATGTCTTAGCACACCTCACATTGATGACGCCGTAGAACGTTTTTATAACATTCTCAACAAAAGTATCGAGCTACATATTCCTAAAAAAGCTACAAAAAATTCCGCATTTCCTCGATGGTATTCGACACCTCTTATCAAAATTATTAAAGAAAAGGACAAGTACCATAAAAAATGGAAAACTCATGGCGACTATCTAGATTATGAATCTTTTAGTATATTACGGAAAAGTCAAAAGAAATTGCAGACAGAGTGCTATAAAAATTTCATCACAATATCCGAACGCTCCATTAAGTCCCACCCTAAATATTTTTGGACCTTCGTCAAAAACAAGCGAAAATTTCATACAATCCCCAAAAACATCCATTACAACGGCGTCACTGCTTCAGATGACATTGAAGTCACCGAATTATTTTCTACATATTTCTTGACAACTTTCAATTCTGATCCCAATCTAGATCCATGCCTATCCAGCATCAACTCAAAAAACAACATCGCCGCGACGTCAAATATAATCATCACCGAAAACATCGTCCTGAAATACCTTAAAACCATTGATGTAAGCAAAGGCACAGGAAGCGATAATATTCCCCCAGTTTACCTAATCAACTGCGCAGATGAGCTTGCATACCCCTTATCCATAATCTTCAAAAAATCTCTCCGAGACGGTACATTTCCGCACAAGTGGAAAGAAGCGTTTGTGATCCCAATTTTCAAAAACGGCTCCACTTCGAGAGCAGAAAACTACAGACCAATCTCGATACTATCAGTACTCAGTAAACTTTTCGAACGTATAGTATATGATCAACTTTACCCTGCTATTTGTAAAAACATTAGCGAAAAACAACACGGTTTCATGCAACGCAGGTCGGTGGTAACAAATCTTGCTATATTCTCTAGTTATCTTCTTAATTCCATGGATAAAAAATCGCAAGTAGATACCATCTACACCGATTTTTCTAAGGCCTTTGATAGAGTTAATCATACTATCCTGATCCAGAAACTAGAACTACTTGGTATTCACGGAGATCTACTCCGCTGGCTTACTTCATACATTCACAACCGATGCCAAGCCGTAGTTATTGGTGGACACCGCTCAAACTTTATCTCTATTCCCTCAGGCGTTCCCCAGGGTTCTCATCTGGGGCCACTTTTATTCAACTCATATATCAATGACATTGGCAAGTGTTTTCAACACGCAAACTATATTTTATATGCAGACGACCTAAAGCTATACACGGAAGTAAATAGCCTTGCTGACTGCCATAGACTGCAAGAAGACATAGAACGCCTAACATCATACTGTGACCAGAATCTCCTTACTCTAAATGCTTCCAAGTGTCAATCTATTTATTTTACAAGAAACCGTACACCAATAAAATTTCAGTATGAAATTAACTCCGCGCCAATCCCATTCACTCCGGTAGTCAGAGACCTGGGCGTCATATTGGATATAAAACTAAACTTTAATGCTCATATTGATCACATTGCACAAAAATCCTCAAGAGCATTAGGTTTTGTTTTGCGCACAGGTAAGCCATTCACCAACACACACGTCATAAAACTACTTTATTTCTCCTACGTACGCAGCATCTTAGAGTTCGCTTCTACTATTTGGTCACCCACCTATAAATCACAAAAAATCAGACTTGAAAAAGTACAAAAACGATTCATCAAGCACCTAAGATATCACAAATCATCACCTCCAACCCAAGTAACACAACATAATTCCACCAGCACACATAACTACAACATCAACTCCCTGGAATCACGACGCACTGTCCACGACATTAAATTCCTACACCAAATCATACATAACGCCATTGACTCGATCGAAATAGTGCAGTCCAGCATATGTTTAAATGTACCCCAGAAACGCACGCGCTCTCAAAAATTATTCCATATACCTAAACACAACACTAACTACGCTAGTAATGCTGTATTCGTTAGAATAATGACTACGTACAATAATTTTTTCAGCGATACAGACATTTTACACCTAACATTTGACACATTCACAAAAACAATTTGCGAAAAAACATACAAAACTAACTTCACACTACCGCAATAAATACCAAAGCCTACTCCCACGCACTCTCACCCATATATACACACGCACGTAAACACATACCTTATATTATATACTTATTTTAAAGTTGTTTCTTCTATCTCACTTTGTTTTAGTTTAATATAAATGTAATAATAAATGTGGAAACCCATTATTGGTCCTTGTATATTATGTAAAAAGTTGTAATATGTACTTTCAATGTCGACTGTGAGGTTTCCCAAATTAAATAAAATAAAATAAAATAAATAAAATCATCATCATCAACTACGATCAATCCACTGCTGGATGAAGGGTTCCACAACCTGATTCTACTATTAGCGGTTAAACGAATTTGTGATACTATACCTATTTCTATCATCCTTATCAACATCGACGTTAACCAATCCACTGCTGGATAAAGACCTCCCCAGCCTGATTCTATTCCTTTTTGTCATTTGAATTGCTGTATTTATCAAAATCGGTGATATTATATTTATCCTCATATTCATTTCGTCATCAGCATCATCGACCTGAACCAATCCATTGCTGGATAAAGGCCTCCCAAGCCTGATACTACTCCTTTCTGTCATTTGAATCGCTGTATTAATCAAAATCGGTGATATTATTTTTATCTACATACTCATATCGTTATCATCATCAACTAGGATCAATCCACTGCTGGATGAAGGATTTCGCAACCTCATTTTACTACTATCAGCGAAATGTCAAACTGTCTGACGCGAATAAAAAACCCATCCCGAAGAGAAAACTATGGCGCCATCTATGCATACTTCACAATTATATTAAAATCCAACACCGCCAAGCCGTCTGCAAGACCTAGCGAGACAGACTGGCGAGAGCCAGCTGGCTCAGCTAGTATAATATATATACTGAATAATGCCTATCATCACTTTGACAGATCGTCATTAGTCTATGGATCGCCCAAATTGGTTTAACGTTTCATGTCAAACCATTTCTGTTGATCCGAGAACGGTTTGATTTTCAATGATACACTGAACCAAAAGTCAAATCTCAAACCATTTCCGGTCTACTTTCCACTCATACAATTTGTACGTATATTGTCAATGGTTTAGTTTGATTTGTTTAATTCAAGTTGAAAGATAGGAATATTTCAGTATCTCGGCCATTGACAATAAATAATTATGTTTTGCGGCAACACTTCTCTTAAATTAATGTACCTTGAATGTATCCAGTTTGTCACGATCTTCCTTTCTACCATTAAAATGGACGTAAAGCGAGAATGTGATGTAGAACAATCTGATACAGAAGGCAAGCCTTTGTTTGACACGCAGACTAGCCACCCAATCAGCCCGGAAGTTCGCACTCATGTAAAGCAGGAGAATGCCGACGTTTCAAGTTGCAATTTCGAGGTTAGTTTTTGGAAACTGATTTCTCTTACAATTACGCTGTATTGCGAAAAACAACGATTAATATATTAATATAATATGTCTCTTTTTTATAAACTGCGTGGAGATATATTATAATGATATTAAACGTTGATTTAAAAAATAACTCGATTTTACATTTTGACAGCTGCGCTGCATTTGTGATTTAGGTTAAGGCAGGTTATCTTCTAATTCATTTTGACTATAATCGGTCATTGAAAGTGAAAGTGGTTTTACTGTGTTAACCATAATGTTTCTTTCAGTATCTTTTAGCGGTCCTCTCTAATATAAAACCTGAGACGGATGATCAACCATCCGTCATCAAGCGCGAGATTATTGAAGATGTAATAGATCCATTATGTGATGTTGAAGATCCTCAACCGGGTTGTTCTTATTCAGATTACGGACCAATACATCAGGTTCGTTCAATTGTATAAAGTGTTATTTTTCTTCCCTTGGTGCAGTCTAATATCGAAGGTTGGAATTAGCAATACATGTTTTAATCTTAGAGCCATTTCACACGCGACACCATTGTCTCGAAACGCTGCATGAATGGGTGCGTTTAGACGGAGAAACAAGTATATCGCGTTCATATATATGTAGAGAACACGATCATGCGGTGCCCAATCCGTTGACATCTTCCCAATTGATGAGGGTGACGTGTTTAGATTTATTAAAAAAATAGGAATACTCGCTCTTAGAAACCGCGTACGTCTCAAGATTTTTTTGAAGGGCTGTATTGACTTTATCAAGGGCCACTTTCATATATTATATTCAACCTGACAATGGAGACGGGTATCTTTCCGGAAGCATAAAAGATGTCGAAGGTTACTCCAATTCATAAGAGTGGTACAGAGTCATCAGTGGAAAACTATAGGCCGGTAGCCATTCTCTCTGCACCAGCAAAAGTTCTTGAGATGATCATGCACAGCATGATTTCTCCGAGGATTGAGTCATGTCATTGCCGTCTCAAGTAATAATCTATAGATGGCGCTGGTCATCTATAATGAATGAGCAGCATGGATTTGAAGCTGGCCGTTAAACGATTTCTCGCGCTATTCAGGAGTTATTTTAGGAATCGTCAACAATACGTATCGTACACCCACTATCAGTCACAGACGTTTAAAAATTTTTCTGGTGTGCCTCAGAGCTCAAACTTGGGGCCATTGCTGTTCAGGTTTTTTTATAAATGACATAGCATTGGTAAATAAAAATGCTATGTTTATGTTGTTTGCTGATGACTTGCAACTCTTCATGAAAGTTGTCACCTTGGATGATTGTCGTCAACTCCAACTTGATATAGATAATAATATTAGATTGGAGATGGTTTACTAAAGCCTCGCGAGTATTGTTGTTCCAGTATTCGATGCATGGCAGACTTCTTTCGGGAATATCATCAGTAAGGCGTAAAACCCACTTAACGGAGCGAGTGGGGCTCTCGCGCAAAATTTCACAAGTGGCGTGTAAATCATCGAAAATACAACGTAATCAAATACGCCAGCGCACACTGGATTTGACGACGCCTTGTGCCCGCCTGCCCCATGAGTCATCGTTTTTTGGCTTCGCAGCGATACGAATTGACGAAAATACAACGTAGTCCATTCATTGAACACGGCAAGCAAAATCACGCTCCTCGAAGCGTCGTCGATAAGACGGGCGAGAAGCTATTATTTAAGAAGAATGAACTCTTTGTTTAGTTATTGCGTGTCCGATATTAATAACATGCCCCGAGAAATTTAATAATATTTTTATTGCTTTGTTATGAGAGACGCTGATAATAATAATTATTTTGTGCTCCTTGAGCCCCTTATTACATAGGTGAAGGGTAATGCGCAGGTGAGAGGGGGCCTACTCAGTATTGAGCGCACCGAACGCTTTTTTGGTGGGCTTTATGCCTATGGGATTACATTTGACAATAAACTAACGTTTAGTGGTCATATGGATACAATTTGTGAAAAGGCGCTAAAACTGTTGTGCTTTGTCTTGCGTACTTCCCGGGTCTTTTCGGATGTTACGGTACTAAAAATTCTTTATAACTCCTTGATTAGATGCAGACTTGAGAGTGGGTCTATCGTTTGTGCCCCGCAACAGTTGAAGTACGGCCTTATGGTGGAGAGGGTCTAGAAGAATTTTTTTAGACTCCCTCACTTTCGGCTGTATGGATATTATCCGTGGCTTTCCACTAATACTATCAAGATGCGTTTTTAGTGTTAAGTTTGGTTTTAATCTTTAAGTCCTATCCTGTTAATCTATTTTCGTGTAGGTACCGTTTGAAGTATTCTCCTATATTTTTAATTAACCTCTGTGAACTCTGAATAAATACTTAACCTGGAACTATTTCTATTTTATAAATAAGCTGTCCAATACATTTTTATTTCTTGTTAAAATTCATACGTACACCAGAGTGCTTATTTCAAATTTTAATAGTTTTTTAGTAACTATTAATAATTTCTATTGTGATATATCGAGTAGGTTTATAGAAAGTGTTACATAACATTACAATTATATTATAGACGATGGAATTAAAGATCTGAAAAAAACACAGTTTCTGATAGGAAACGCGTTTTATAAAATGATATAAGTTACTATTCATAATTATGATTATGTCAAGCATTTTAAGGTTGTGCTTAATTTAAATTGAAGTATGTTCGGGACTCCAAAAATCGAAGTTAAAACGTAGATTATGTACCAATTTACACCACCCAATACCACAGTCGGTTTTAATCGATCGATCAGTTCGCGCAACGCCGACTCAAGTACAAGCTTAAGGTAGTACATCAGTGAAACGGCAAATAATTTTCATTCTGAGAGAGAATGTCGGGCTGGAAACACGTCACTTTGTTTCGTGATGGCGACGGGCCACTTCATTCTTAAATCGTGTAAAGATGACTAAAAACGTTACCCATTTACTTTAAAAAGAAAACATGTCATTGAATATAATATTATTGTTACTAATAGAATAATAAACAGAACAATAAATGGACGTATGTTGGATTTATATGACAAATTATATGTCGTTTGGCATGCGTCATTTGCACCCGCGATCCGCGCATCGCCTAGCCATGATCTTTTTAGACCATGCCTCAACTGATGTACAGCTTTAAGCATGACGACATAGCTATGCGAATTTTCTACACTTTTTAATATGATTTTTACTAGTGGCATTTACCAATCGATGCTGTAACGGAACCGATGAAACTCGTGCATAAATGACAGATCGTATTGTATACAAAATAATAGGTAAATACTCTTCAAGAATTTGTTTAATGTAAATATATAATTGAACAAATCGCTCCTAATGCTTTATGCGTGACACATAACACTATCGCACTCACCTCATCAGGCGGCGGAAGAAGCCGCTCCGCGAACTTCTGATTATGATCGATTTACAATGCTTGAGACCACTGTAGCGAGAGAATGCCTCAGCTGATCGCAATGAATTCTGGTGTCATTTTGTGTGTAAAAAACCAAGCTAAGTTATACAGTAACAAACTATTTCATTGGTATCAACAAAAATGCCTATAGCAAATAAGAAAAAAATACTTGGTGAAGCTAGTAGTACTAATTTTGATAGACAGTGAAAATGGAAAACCGTTCAGTCATGGAAAATCTATAAAAGAAGCGTGGTCAAAATGCTCCCACGACCTTTTCGAAAAATTTCAAACAAGGAAAAATATATTCAATGAATAAAAGATATGCCTTCGTCTAGAAACACGGTGAAAGATAAAATCTAGAAGATAGAAAAAACTGCTCGACAGGTCAGACAGTCGAAAGATTATATTTGGGAAATTCTATAGAGGTCTTGTCGTGTTCACTTGTCAGGGCATTTCTATTGATTAAGATGGCGCTGCTCCGCGCAATAGGTGAATAGAGAAAACTTAACTTTTTTATAAGTCTGATACTGTACTGGTGTGTTTTGCTCCTTTACCTCGTAATATTTTAACTTTATTTTATCAATGAATGATCAATGTGCTTTTACCATTGGTGTATGGTTGGGTCTTAACTTGCATTTAGCCGTGTCTTGGCATATTGTTTCCACCTGGATCTTTTCCTATTTTTTTTTTAATTTATAGGGGAAACAAACAGTTACATTTTAATTACAAAAATAAGTTTTCAATAGAATAATGAAAAGTTTTGACAACCAGCAAAGTTTCCATATATAATTTATAATATAGTTAAGCCTAACAAGATAGAAAGTAAGAATAACATAAATATAAAGAAATTACTTAAGAAAAGTGAGGAAGACTAATGAAAAGACAAAAAAGTAAGATGTTTTTTAAATGTATAAGTATATAATATATATAAGACATATTATGTCTATCTATACAAAATTTTGGAGATAGTGCGTTTAAACGAAACAAGTGAATTATTGAATGGATTAACGGTGGAGAAATACATATTATAATTTAAACAAGAGCGCCGAATAAAAGAGTTTTGTGCATGATTAGAATCCCTACGACTGACATGGTACATAATAGTTATAATGATCTGTTAATTAAAAATCTCATAATACTTTTAAATGTTTTTTTAGATTATCGCTAGAAGCACTGTAGCGGCCAATGTTCCGCGTCTCATATCGTCCTGGGATGCGACTGAAGCACAGGTGTCTAGCGAAGACCTACACATTGAGGAACAAGACATCAAGAAAGAACTGAAGGAATATATAGAAATGTTCAAAGATGTCGCCTGTCGCAATAGTAAATGGGATATTTTTCAATCGATTAATATGGTAAACACAGAATTATTAGTGGCTGTTATACAACTGGAAAAAAAATCGTTTCATAAACAAAATTTTGTGTGCAGTATCTGTTTTGATTTTTTTTCATCATTAGACCTGACGTTGCTACACAAAGCGATACACAAAACCACAATTGCGAAAACGAGCGATTCCGTTGCAAAGCTGGTTAAATGTGACGATGGTCATTTTTCAAGATTTCGTCCTGGTCACGTCATGAAGTCACTCAAAATGACTCATTCTGGCGAAAAGCCATTTAACTGTGTTAAATGCAATTACTCATGCAGACAGTCTAGTGGCATTAAATCACACAACATGACTCATTCTGGTGAAAAAGCATTTAAATGTGATAAGTGCCAATACTCATGCAAACGTTCAAGTGACATGAAAACACATAAAATGACTCATTCTGGTGATAAACCATTTAAATGTGATAAGTGCAATTACTCATGCACGACGTCTGGTAGCATGAAAACACACAAAATGACTCATTCTGGTGAAAAGCCATTTAACTGTGATAAATGCAATTACTCATGCACGACGTCAAATAGCATGAAAACACACAAAATGACTCATTCGGGCGAAACGCCATTTAAATGTGAAAAGTGCAAATACTCATGCACGACGTCTGGTAGTATGAAAACACACAAAATGACCCATTCTGGTGAAAAGCCATTTAACTGTGATAAATGCAATTACTCATGCACGACGTCAAGTAACATGACAACACATAAAATGACTCATTCTGGTGAAAAGCCATTGAACTGTGATAAATGCAATTACTCATGCACGACGTCAAGTAACATGACAACACATAAAATGACTCATTCTGGTGAAAAGCCATTTAACTGTGATAAATGCAATTACTCATGCAGACAGTCAAATAACATGAAAACACACAAAATGACTCATTCTGGTGAAAAGCCATTTAACTGTGATAAATGCAATTACTCATGCACGACGTCAGGTAACATGACAACACATAAAATGACTCATTCTGGTGAAAAGCCATTGAACTGTGATAAATGCAATTACTCTTGCACGACGTCAAGTAACATGATAACACATAAAATGACTCATTCGGGCGTAACGCCATTTAAATGTGATATATGCAATTACTCATGCACGACGTCTGGTAACATGAAAAGACACAAATTGACTCATACTGGAGAAAAATCATAATGTGATAAATGTAATTACTCATGTATAATGTTTAGTAGCATGAAAATACACAAAAAGACTCATTTTGGTGATAAGTTTTTTAAATGTGATTTATCTAATATTTACTCATGCATTAGATCTGGTAGCATTAAATGGCATAATAAAAACTTATTTTGGTGGAAGCCATTTAAATCTTATATTTATGTAATTACTCATGCACAACGTCCAGTGTCAAAATATCGCAAAAATTGACTCATTCTGTTGAAATGTCATTTTAATGAGATAAGTGTAGTAACGCATCCACAACGTTTGGTAGCATGAAATTGTATAAACGGACTAATTCTAGTGAAAAGTCATATTCATATTTTTTATGATACATGCAATTACCAATGCATATATTTTAATAAGATGAAATTACATGAAAGGTCCCATTTCGGTGAAAAGCCAATTCGTGTAAATTCTTATACGCATGCAAATTGTCTGTAAAAACACTAAAATAAAAGACACTGGCTTTGCTTTTCAGTGAACTGTATACTGTGCAGGAATGATTCAGATGCTGGGAAGAGGGGAGGGTATGTTTAGGATGCCAGTTACTGACCTTTTATGCTATTAAGGTTGGCTCCATGGCCTGGTTGTCAATCCTGGTCGTATTATCAGTCTCGTTGGGTATTGTTCATTGGGTCATCCGGTGCGTGAACATGACGGTATAAATTAAGTAAGCGTTTATATGCGCGCGGTTGATGAATGACTGACCGTTACTTGTCGCGCCAGGTCAAATTGTCAGGTGGGTAGGAATGTATCTGTTGTGTTAGGGCCACCCTAATTGGCGTATTCAGACAAGGCCATTTGAATGTGATATAATTACTCATACATAACTTCTGGTAGCATATTTCACAACGACGTATTTATTTATAAAAAATCCCGCTTTTTTGGGACATAATTTCAATATAATATAATATTATACCATTAAAGGTATTGGCTACCCGTTCACTATTTAGCTATGATAAAGTATCTGTAGTTAAGACTTTGAAATAATGGTCAGTCGAGAAGTGACCGAATGCGCGTACGTCATTTTTATTATCAACCGATAACGTAAACAATTAATATTTTTGTAGCCCATTCTATAGCGACATAATATTATTATGTAACCGTATGTAATATTATTTTAAACCATACAATAATAATTATTGCCTCTGTGCTAAATACAGTTTTTGAATACTTCAAACCCACTTGCTCTAAGAAATCTCGTTTGTTGTTTGGTGTATTTTGGATTTGTGTAAGTAGACGTTAGGTCTTAGTGACATAACATCGAACTCCACTATCGTAAGATAGTTGTTTTTTAATGTTAACACATGGGCCTCTAACAGATTTTGTTTTAACGAGAAACGGATGTCAACCACTTTCTCATCCTATTAAGTCCATTCTCTGACCCTACACAAATTGAAAAAAATATGTGTACATGCCAGACCTAGGATTAAAACCTGGACCCACGACGCTATAAGCCGACGCTTAAGACGCGCGGCCATCGTGGGACTGTTATCTTTGTGTGCTCTCCTCTTATCCTTAAAATTGACTGAATTTAATTCATTTAAATTTAGAAATGTCGACTGTAAACAAAGCAGTTCAGTGCCATGGTGAAGATCTCGTGTCTGCTGCACCAAATCGTGTCTTAGTGATTGTGGAGTTATTGCTAAAAAAAGTAGAAACATAGAAGAACGGTTGAATAAAACGTGTACCTGTCAAATGGTGTGCCCCCCTCCGGCCCCGCGCGATGCACCGCTCGCCGCTTTACCGAGCAAGCCAAAATCCAAATTGGTAATTAGCGGTAATGCGCCAATTAAGGAATCGAGTGTCAAACAGAAATCAACAACAACAACTGCGACTCTATCTAATACGATGACGTCCCGAATAACCAGGTCACAGAAGGTTTTGGATAACACCAATAAAAAGTCTACGACCGAGATCCCAAAAACGCGGGAAAGTACTTCTAATCCAGAGCGTGACGTCATAGACATTTCGGCTGTTGGACAATCTACTGAAGACGGAAAATGGTCTACAGTAGCGAAGAAGAAGCGAACAGCGGCTGTCCGTGGCATCTTAGGCTTAGGAGTGAAGAGGAGCGATGTAGTTAAAAACTACCACTTCTACCCATTTCACCCAGAGACGTCTGCTGCGGATATATCTAATTATTTAAAAAAACTTGCAAATTGTAACGCCGAATTTACAATTGCAAAGCTAAAGTCAAAAGGGACTACGCATCTTTTAAGATAGGGATCCCTGTTAAACTGAGTACGTTGATTCTAAAGCCCGATAATTGGCCACGTTACTCATTCATAAAAGAATGGGTGTCAAAAATTGAAACACCACGGCTGCCAACCAGCTGACTTAACAATGAAAATAATAATTGCCCAAGGCAATTATTGTTCTACTACCAAAATGTACGTGGCTTAAAGACAAAAGCTGTCGATTTTTTGAGAAATGTTTTGGCTGACGACTATGATGTCATAGGGTTAACTGAAACATGGCTTAATGACAGTGTTTTTAATCGCGAATATTTTGGAAGTGAGTACTTAGTCTTTAGGAGGGATCGAGATTCCGGCGCAGGCCACAGGCAGGGTGGAGGCTGTCTTTTGGGGGTTAGAAGCATGGAGGGGTTAAAGGCCGAACGTGTCCATGCTTTAGAGACTCCAAATGAGGACCTTTGGGTGAAACTAACCTGTGATGGAGTCACTATTTACGTTTGTGTTGTATATTTTCCTCCAGCCAGTGACGTGGAGGTGTATAAATGTTTTGTTGAGAATATGCTATCTAGTGTCAACTTGATTGGAGACAGAAGTATTATTGTGTTGGGAGACTTTAATTTAACTTCAGCGCGCAACGGTGAAAGGGTCAATAGTGACCTGGAATTTATGTGCGCTGTTTTTGGATTTTCTCAGCACAATGATATTTCTAACTCTAGTAATGGGCTTCTGGATAGGGTATTCAGCAACATCAATTTGTCAGTTTCCCGATGCATGTCCCCTCTTGTACGGGAGGATGACTATCATCCTACTTTGGTTTTTGTGCTCAGGTTTCGGTCGATTCGCCCGCTGCGAACTGACATACCCTCACATGAAACCGATCGGTGCAGGGGATGGAAGTTTGAAGGTGGAAACTTCGAGCTACTTTACTCATTAATGAGTGAAGTAGATTGGAGTGAGTTGCTCGGGATTTGTGATGTAAATGAGGCGGTACAATTCTTTTATAATACTGTATATAATGTGTTTGATGAATGTTTTTCAAGGAAGTCGCCATGTCGTGGTGGAAGGCGATACCCGAGGTGGTTTTCTCGATAATCATTGGGGACATTCAGATCAAGCATTGCTATCACAAAGCTTGGAAGGCTGAGCATGGTCAACGCGACTATGAAATGTTTATCCTTTATCGCTTGAGAGTGAGGCAAGCTGTTCGAGTGGCCTATCGAACATATATGGAATCGGTAGAAGATTGCATTCGTGAAAATCCCAAATCGTTTTGGGATTATATTAAATCATTAAGAAGGGATGGCGGGTATGCCGATTCGATGAGTTGGAAAGGCGAAAAGGTGACCGGACATGGAGTGGCAGAAGCATTTGCTGGTCACTTCAGGTCTGTCTACGCAAGTAGTATTCCTTATTTGGATGTTGCCTCTGCGTCAAGACAGCCATCATGCGGTGCCCAGTCCATTGATATTTTTCCAGTTGATGAGAGTGATGTGTTAAAATTTATTAAAAAACTAAAAAATACTCACTCTTTGGGACCTGATAACGTCCCTACATTTTTTTTAAAGGGGTGTGTTGATTTTGTCAAAGGCCCACTTGCATATATTTATAATCTTACAATGGAGACAGGTATCTTTCCGGAAACATGGAAGATGTCGAAGGTTACTCCAATCCATAAGAGTGGTACAGAGTCATCAGTGGAAAATTACAGGCCGGTAGCTGTTCTCTCTGCACCAGCAAAAGTTCTTGAGATGATCATGCACAACATGATTTCTCCAAAAATTGAGTCATTTATAATAAATGAACAGCATGGATTTAGAGCAGGCCGATCAACGGAAACTAACCTGATGGTAATTACCAATTATGTGTCATCGGCCCTGGATAGAGGTCACCAGGTTGACTGTTCTTACAATGACTTCTCGAAAGCATTTGACAAAGTCGATCATGATGTCCTGATGGAAAAACTCCAACTTATTGGATTGTCTGATCGATTTTTGAAGCTATTCGGGAGTTATTTTAGGAACCGTCAACAATACGTATCGTACGGCCTTTATCAGTCACAGACCTTTAACACATTTTCTGGTGTCCCTCAGGGCTCAAACTTAGGGCCGTTGCTGTTCACGATTTTTATAAATGACATAGCATTGGTAATAAAAAATGCTATGTTTTTGTTGTTCGCTGATGACTTGAAACTCTTTTTGGAAGTTGTCACCTTGGACGATTGTCGTCAGCTCCAACTTGATATAGATAATATATTAGATTGGGGCAGGCGTAACAAACTAGAATTCAATATTGATAAATGCAATCTTTTGTCGTTTACCAGAGCCTCAAAAGTGTTGTTTTTCCAATACTCGATGCATGGCAGAGTTCTGTCACGAATATCATTTGTAAGGGATCTTGGCATTACGTTTGAGAGTAAACTGACATTTATTAGCCATATAGTTACCATTTGTAACAAGGCGCTTAAAATGTTGGGCTTCGTCATGCGTACTTCCCGGGTCTTTTCGGATGTTACGGTATTAAAACTTTTATTTAATTCTTTAGTTCGAAGCAGACTTGAGAGTGGGTCTATTGTTTGGGCACCGCATCAGTTGAAGTATGGCCTTATGGTGGAGAGGGTTCAGAAGAAATTCTTGAGACTCCTTTATTTGAGGTTGTACGGATACTATCCGTGGCTTTATCCAACTGACTTTCTCTTAGGCATGCTTACATACTGCAGTTTGCAATTTAGAAGAAATCTTTATTTAGCTATGTATTTTTTTCGACTTATACGAGGTATAAATGAGAACTCTGCCATTCTGGGCAGTGTTGACCTGTGTGTCCCTGATAACTATCTTAGAAATAGAGAACATCAGTTGTTTATTCTCCCAAGGTGCAGAACCAACCTGCCACTGGTAATGCCAATTGGGAGGGCGATAACTATGTTCAACGAAATTGCTTCGGGTGTTGATATATTCCACCTACGTGAGGATGAGTATAGGTGGACGTTATTTTATAAATTTTTAAAATAGGGTCTGCTTAACTCATCCGGTGTATTTCCATGTACCTATATAATTAATATTTTTGTATGTACATATTTCTACTGTTTAATAACATATTATCTATCTCTTTTTTATGTCATGTTGTGAACGTCTTAAACTTATAATTTGTTATGTCCACAATATGTAAAAATAAATAAATTGAAATTGAAATTGAAAATTGAAATTATTATTCATATAAAATAAAAAAAATATTCTATTTATAAAATATCTTGTTTTATGTATGATTAAAAGGCATAATTTCAGATATTTTATAGATAGATGAGTATTTTTTGTCAAAGTATATTCTGTTATGGTTTGGTTTCGCATAGTTTAAGGCGATAGACATTTTTTTTTAATTCACAATTTCAACTTGATCAATTAATAAATATTTAGGTAAGTATCTGAAAACATTGAAAAGAAAAATATTTTTTATTTTAAGTCAAAAGTAAACTTACAATTGTAAAAAAATGTAATAAAATGTAAAATTTGTCAAAGGACCCCATCTTATTATTAAGTAGGTAATATTTAGGTATTATTAAAATTTATTTTATTAAGTTTTCTATTTTGCACTTGAGAGATTTTTCACTCGTTCATAATTTTAATATTTTATATAATTATTTTAAAAACCATGGATTTTTCTAAAAAAATAAATGTGTGCAAGCTTCGTATTTTTACGCTAGGTGCCTTTTCACATCTATTCTGTACACAAGATTGCTATCGAGGGTAGTTTTTCATTTTTATATCGAAGTATTAGCACGTTTTGTAACAATTACAATAAGTTAGCCGTCTAAACAGTCAAAACTGGCTATTCCGCTATAAAATTTAACACAAAGAGGTGCTGTTAAACATAGCACGTATTGTAACAATAACAACCAACTTCTTGTAATTTTTACGATAAGCGTTAATACTTCGACACAAAAAATGAAAAACTACCCTCAATAGTTGCCGATAGCGGCCGATATCAGTCTTGTGTATAGAATAGATGCGCTGGTAGGTGAAGACATAATTGAATCGTAATACGTGTGACGTCACTAAACACAAAAAAAAATGTACAACTGTCATCGTATTTTCGTTTATGCCTGTAAATTGGTGTTATTTAATGTTCTAGGCATGCTCCTCTTAGTTTTTAAGAGTTTGCCTTGTTATGGTAATAATAGTTATGTCCAACGAGATTGGAATTGGTTCTGTCTAAATAAAATGTCAGCCGACGGAAGTTTTTGTTTTGAATGAATGAACCCAACATTTTTAGCCGTTTTACAAGTGGTAGGTACCAACCTGCTGAGTATGAGGATAGCTTGGTTAATAACTGTATTTAGTAACAATATGTACTTATTATATTTTATATATAAATAAAGAAAATCGGAAACTTATTTGGTTTTAATCGTTTTTATTCACACTACCCCATTCATAATTAGTAGTATTTACCTGTTCGTTAAGGAAACTCATCATTGTAAACCATATATTTATTGTCATCTCACGTCAGAGCGAAGAAGTAGCATTCTATTTCTTCGCTCAGTATGCTGGTTGCTGGTCATCGTCTGTTATTTGGACTTGGGAGTGAACAAATAAACAAATACCTCGGAATGGTCCAAAACAGCATTTTTTATGTGACTTTTACTTTTACTATTTTTATTACATTTTTACGTTCATTGTTTCGACTTTTCACTATTTCAACTACTCGTATTTTTTTGTAATATTTTTTTATTGTGACCCTTGACCTGATAGGTAGTGACAACTACCTGTTATCACCAGGCTTTACTTGGTGTTTATAAATATTAATAAAAGCGGGCCGAACCGCTACCCTGATGTCTATAAACGATTAAATAAAACACCTGATCTGGTTCCCTGCTCAACTACGTAAATGTGTTATCCTTAGGCAAAGTCCTTCGCCCGGTGTGTAAAAGTAACACGCCGGGCAAAGATGAACAAAGATCCAGGAAAAGGGGAACAATAAAGTACACGAGATGACGAATGCAAATAAATTATCGAAAAACGTAGGTAGCGGATTTGTTTTATATAAAATAGGCGCTAGTAATAAAAAATAAAATGTTTAGTCATTAGTTTTATAAAGGAATTAATAAGTAAATATGAACGTAGTAATACTAATAAATTATGGTAAGATAAACTAACATGATATGTGAGGTAATTGGATAATAAAACTTCAAAAAATAGCTTAACATACCTATTATATATGTTTAATGCTTGACACTTATTAAAATGTTACATATGTTCATATTGTTACCAGACATTGACATCAAATATTTTCAGAGGTTTGCAAAAATAATTCCTAATGAGAATTTTCTGTTCCATGAAATAATATGAATTCCGTATTAGGTATGTTCTTACAGGTACATATACTTACTATTATAAAGAAACGTTTAAATCATTATATATATTTTTTAAATTTTAATCCTTAACAATATCTACTACGTCTACATTGCCCTCAAGTTCATTGCCATCAAAGCCATCTAATTTTTAACAACTTCAATCTATTACCTTCTTTATCTTATTTGCGATGAATTTGTGAATTTTTAAAAAGTTTGAAAAAGCAAAAAAAGTAATTTGGGACATTTTTATCACTTCAAACGGCTTTCGATCTCTGGCCACTCTTACAAATTGGAATCAATTCCGGACTACTTACCATATTTTTTAAGTTCTTGTCGTAAACCTTTTTTTTGCTGCCTCTATTCTTGAATGGTCACTATCACATTCGAGTCTAGTATGATAGGATAGAAGAAATTTTTGGTCATTAAGCTTCTTCACCGAGGTATTTTTTATAATGCACAAGTAAACATATTATAATATAACACACACTAATATTTCTGTTCTGTCCATCTGCAGCATCTGAGTATGTGACAACGTGTTTGATTTGATTCATGATTTTCTTAAATACCTACACAATATGATGCGATGTCTTTAGAACCTCTCCACCGGTTGACTCGGGCCACATTATGAACTTCGGAGAATTCTTGAGAAGAACATTCTCTAATAGTTAAAATTGTACACAAACAATAATCTTTTATAGTAGGTACCTACACAATATTTGTGGATAATAGCAGACATAGTAGAACTTGTTATAAACAACTATAACTAGTTGGGTTGATCTTTCCTTAGCTGTAGTTTTATCTCCTGGTTAACTGTAATAACATTTGTGTGCATCAATGAAATGTGCATTGTGTTGTTTGGAGATTTCATTCATTGCCTCCTCTTTGATAGACATAAATAATATAACGTTTACATGTAATATATTCATCGTCTTATGTACCTATCTAATAAGGTTTATTGAATTTGAAACCCGTTTTGTTAAATACCTACATCATAATATCGTCTCTGTTATGGCAGAACACACTAACTGAACAATACTAGTTTTGAGTAATTTGACTTTTAAGTTGTTAAAATGTTTGAAATAATGGTCTATCATGTGAGTTTTTTAAGTAATCGTAAAAAGGATGACTTTAAAATAAAGACTGTTTATTTATTAAGAAGGTTTCCAGACGGTAAAGTTTGAAACAAGGAACATTTTGGTATAACTAACTCAATAGGTATGTCATTTTTTCGAATTAGTGTCTTCTGCCTGAACAGTGACGATAGGTATGCAGTACTCACACTTCCCTTTTCAAACTTCATTGTTTTATATTCACCATTACTTAATTTTTATATTTAAATGACTTGGTAAGCATATTTAATTAGGAACATCTTCACAGGAGTAATGGCTCTCGTGTTTTGGTCGTTTTCTTATAAATGCCTCGATCTGGACTCGTTCATCAACCAATTTGTTTTTTTGTGGATGTCTTCCTCTTAAATGTTGTCCATGAATGCCAGCTGGCGATGAATTTGTCAGAACGGATTATTATTGTACCTAGCACCACTAACTGACGTTTGAGGATCAGATTCGACGGATTTTGCTGGCCAATAAATTCTTACACCGACTTCCGGATCATTATTTGCACCTGATGGTAAGTATATAGAGAGAGAGAGGTATTTTTAAAACTACGTTACCTACGAGAGTATTCCTCTAGTAGATTTATTAGGGGTTTCTTTATCCTGCTGGTTCTTCGTTCTTCGTTAGTTCCAACCATCTTGTCATCTTAGTCATCTTATAATACCTACCTACCATGATGTTAGCAACCAAAATATCGGATGGCAAAATCACAGTATTGGCAGATATTATGTTTTGTCATTTATTATACATTTCACTCAAACTTTGGAAACGAAAGATGGCAGAATGAGATATTTTGCTGTAAAAGCTTCTGTTAACTTTCAACAATCAACATTTTGGGGATATAACAAAATGCCAACGCTCATAACTCCAATACTACCTAGTGGGTCTACGATATATTGGGTTTTGCCATCTTATGGAACGAGAGGAGTATGAATATAGTGTTAGGTACCTAACTCAATTTCGTCAAAAAGTCGAGTTATTAGGTTTTGTCATCTGAAAACTGACATAATATGGTAGTAGGTACCTATGGATATTATCCCCCTAGAATCGCAAAATAAAATAACAACAAAAAATAATAAAATAATAGTTGTTGCAAAATACATTAATGTACTTACCTCCAATATTAGAATGAGCTAGCCCTACTTATACCTACTAATAATTGAGGGGGTGTTAATACCTTGTTTTGGTTGACAGTAAGTTAGGTAACTATAGGGCAAAACTAAATAATATTAAATTAAAGAATGGAAACCAATCCTAACCTAACCTAGCAAATAATGCAGTATAATCGGCTGTTTTCAAAATTTCTTTGCTTTGGCTTCCTGTAAACTGACAATAACCAACTAATGTTTTAGAATAATATGGATCTAACAGTGAAAGAATATTGTAATTTCCCCATAACGATACCGTCGAATCTCTTTTTATTTTCCCCACAGAGCATAGACAATTATTTTTTTTAATCGAAGTCCTGATGTCTATGCTCGAAACCATAGCGTATTTGCCAGTGTAACACGTTAGCCTGAGGTCGTGAAGCTATTGACAGATTTTAATATCAAATACCGCATAAAATGGAAGAAGAAACCGGTGAATTATCACATGACGAAACGGCGGAGGTAATCAGCGACGGTGCATACCTATCGATTGACGTAAATCACTTCAACAGCAAGGGTCGATTTGACGTGTCAGTCAAACAGGAAAACATCGAAGACAACGATAGTATCCACATAAAAGAGGTAAGTAGATTTCTAATTTGTTTAGGCGAGTGTATTCAAAATTCTGTTTCAAATGCGCATTTACTAAGCACGACTAATCTACACAATGAACAACAAATAGAAGACAATATTGTTTTAATATCGAACGGAACAAACACTATGTAGGTAATTATACAGAGCTTTTTCATTCGATTTTACGAAATAAATATTGCAAAAGTAATCACGGTATTGTCTGTTTAGTGGAAGGCAACGGCAAACAAATTCAATACAAATACCTACTATATTAACTATACTAGATTAAGGTTAGGTTAGGGTGAATGCTTTAGGCCCTCCTCCCACGGCGCAACTGAAATCTGACAGAACTGGTTTGTGAAGGATCTCATAAACTGGCCAATGTGATGCTTCGCACACGGCGCTACTGAAACCAAGTTGAAATAATAATCCCATAACCTCAAACTGTCAAAACTGTGTTGTACAAAAACTGACAACACGCGCGCTTATTAGGTTATTTTAATTTAAGTTAATATTTAACAAACAATGTCTTCGAGCGGGTCAAGCGACGAGGAGACTTTGGTTTTGTATCAATACAACAGATACAGGAGTCAAAATAAAAGAAGATATTGGATTCATCCTTATATAGAAAGGAACATAAACTGCAGACTATTTGTTGCTGCAAAGGAACTGCAAGAAACCGATTCCAAATTTCTGGCTTTCTATAGAATGTCCAAGGAAAGCTACCTCGAGCTTGTTAGGATCATCACTCCTGCTATTCAAAAAGAAAACACAAACATGCGGGAATGCGTGAGTGCCGAGGAGAGGATCCTAATAACTCTGAGGTAAGCCATTTTTGCATCACTTACCTTATAAAAATTATGAAATAATCCTTTTGCCACCTCATGGGAGGTTGCCTACACTACTTTAGGTAGGTAGGTAAGTGCCTACTAAAATAATACATAGTCATATTGTTTATTGTTCAAATATGAATGCTTCATCTAAGATAGTTAGGTATATTGTTTTCAAATAAAGTTTAATAAAATTAAGAAGGTTCAAAAATAAAAGCTTAATTGAACATAGTCATATTGTTTGAAAATAATGTCTAATAAAAATAAGAAGGTACAATAAAATGCTTAAATCAACAGTCATATTGTATAAAAAAAATGATTTAATTTACTCCCTCCACCATCACTAGTCTGTTTCACAATATGTGTGTGCGGTTAACGGATCATCTCCTTGCATGCAATAATAATATGGCAACGGAGATGGTGTTTGGGCATTTGGTGGTGAAAACAAAGTTCGGGGAGTACAAATATCATCAATCAAAATTAATACTTTGCGCTTGAACAACTTCATCTCAGAATCATTCATTTCCTCGACTTCAGGCAACAAGCTCAAAAGAAACATTTTTTTACTATTTGTTTCTTGTCCAGCATCGGAAGTCGTGGCTTTGGAGGTCTTTGCATTTAAATATTTTATGAAGTGAAGTTGAAGTATGAAGTTACTTGTGCTAAATTTCCATGGGTTGTGGCCGTCACGGTTTTTATGAATGGGAAAGTGAATTGCATTGCATTTGATAAATAATACTCTTTTTTTTGCTTTGTCCCCGATCAACTTGCGGCAGGTTTCATATGACGGACGAAGACCGCACGGAGGTTTTTCCATTTTTCCTTGGACTCAGTAGCTGAAACAATATATGAATACAATTATTAAAAATAATATTCTTTTGCAGGTATTTGGCAACAGGGTGTACATTTATCGCGCTTTCGTTGTACTTCGCTAGAGGAGACAACACAATTGGAAGGATTGTGGCGGAAACTACGAAAGTATTTTGGATCATGTTAAAAGAAGCATACATGCCCATCCCAAGCGAGGATCGATGGAAATCTATCGCTCAACGTTTTCATTCGCTGTGGAATCTACCAAACTGTGTGGGTGCCATTGATGGAAAACACATACGAATCGAAAAGTTTTCCAATTCTGGTTCAAGCCATTATAACTACAAATCATACCATTCTGTAATATTAATAGCATGTTGTGACGCAGATGGGCTGTACACAATCATTGAAACTGGCTATGCCGGAAGAAACAGCGATGGTGGCATATTTCGGGCCTCCGCTGTCGAAGCACTGGATCACAAATTAGGGGCTTAATATTCCATCGCCCTCCAAGCTACCTGACGATGATGGAGACAATGTGTTTCCCTATTATTTTGTAGGGGATGAAGCGTTTCCGTTGTCACTGTATTTAATGCGACCCTTCCCCCAACGAACGCTGGATAATATCAGACGAGTTTTTAATTATAGATTAAGCCGGAGAAGGAAAACTATCAAATGTACGTTTGGGATGATGGCGGAAAAATGGCAAGTATTGAATAGCCCAATACGATGTAGAGACCCAGAAAAAGTGAATGACATCATACAAGCTGTTTGCATCCACCATAATTATGTCCGCAAAAGGCAAGGTGTTGAATACACTGCTACAAGAGTAACTAATGCAAATCAAGTAAACGCGATACCATCGCTTCAAAACAATATTACAATAAACTGCTTAGTCGTCAGCATACGTTTTAAGAAATTATCTAGCTAACCATTTTGTTACTCCACGTGCATCACTGCCTTGGCAATGGAATTATTGTTTATAATGTGCACGATAATATAACATAATTTCATTTATTATTATTCTTGTTGGGTAAAGCCATTTATATGCTCTCTCTTGTATATTATAAATGTTTAATAAATAAATAAAATACATACGAATTTTGAACATACCTGTTAAATTCATTGCCTTTCCTACTTCATTCCAAGCCTTTTCCGTAATATCTCTACGGGAATATTGTGGTAGCCTGTAATTATACAGACAGGGGTGTCTCTCGACTTCTGCCACAAAATTTAAATTAAACGTCTGTTCGCTCATCTTGTACTTTTGAGTTTTGACGTCTCTGCTGGTTCGCTGGTTGTTTCGGTTTTTACGATATGACGCTAGCGTCTTTTACGAAGTGCTACCAATTTTGGTAAGAAAATATGATTTTTCACCGAAATCTAATGTTGTTGGTACCACTGTTTTACGGTGACTGGAAACTTCAGAGACCGCGCGACTAGCATGTCGCATCTCTTCGCGACCGTTTTGAAGCTGAGAGATTCCGGTCTCGCCGTCAGCGAGCCGCCATTGAAATACATTAGCTAGAGACTGGCTGGAATTTTAATTTCAGTTCCGACGGACATAAGTCGCGCCGTGGGAGGATGGCCTTAGGCTAAGGTCTCATAGGCTGGTGCCTTGCTTGGTGGCTATGTGCCAGGTGACATAAACGGACGCACACTATACTATCGCAATGGCCACACTGCACGTTTCGCGCCTCGCTACGTGATTATTAGTCACCTCGTGAGTCTCCAGACGATCAAACGTGTTGGTTATTTTTATTGTGTCACCTAGTGATTTTGCAAGATGGCGGATGTTTCTTCAGTATGACAAACGTCAAACACCATATATTTTGAGGTTATGAATAATGACGCATGGGATGAATAATTGACAGTACGCACGCAACAAGTTCGAATTTGAGATTTCCGAAATTTTGAACTTAAATTCACTGTGAGAAGTAGCTTTCTGGTTAGTTTTGAGAGTGACATATAGTTGTTGACTTGAGCGCTCCTAAATTTCAAATGAATTTGTACCTAAGCACGTAGCGTGCAATGTGGCGGTGTGAGTTTAGTAGACAATCATAGCACCTACCTATGTGGCCGAAGCCTTAGTAAAATAATCTGCTGTTGATTAACACAGTGCATCGTATTAACCATCATCAGTTGAGTAGGTACTAAGACTTTGATTTAAGAGACGCTTTTAGTTTTTTGGTGTCGTGATCTATGGGTGAATGCAGGCGACGGTCGTTGCGAGTTCGCTCCATACATATTTCATTCTGCGAGTATTTACGTCACACGGCAAGGTTGGATTGCTTGAGCTCAGACTAAGGCCATCCTCTCACGCAGAAACTGAAATCCGACAAACTGGTTCTGATGGAATTCATAAACTGGCCAGTGACATATTTCGCACACCGGGCTACTGAAACCCAATAATCTCATACCTAACCTCAAACTGTCAAACCCATTGTATTTCCTACTTCATCCTAAGCTTTTTCCGTAATATCTTTACGGGAATATTCTGGCAGCCTGTAATTATACAGGTAGGAATATTTGTTAACATCTGCCACATGTTTTAAATTAAAAATCGGTTCGCCCATCTCTAAATTTTGACGTCTTGTCTTGTTATTGCTTGTGTATTTCAGTTCAGTGGTACCAATTTTGGTAAGAAAATATGATTTTTGAATTCGAACATCGAATTTACTGATATTGGTGCTACTGTTTAATGGGTGACTAGAAACTGAGAGGCTGAGAGACTAGCAAGTCGTGTCTCCTCGGTTTCAGTTGCGGAGATTTTGAAACTGAGAGTTTCCAGTCTTGCCGTCAGCGAGCCGCCATTGGAATACATTAGCTGGATACTGGAGTTTCGATCTCGTCTTTTTTGAGTATCCTCATGAGAGGATGGCCTTACTACGTTTGGGAAATCAGATCAGAGTGTATTTTTGGCGTGTGACATTTAACACATAATTTATTTTTTCACACGAAAAAAAACGCACTCGATTGGATTCGAACCACCGATTGTTCGGTTATCAGCCGAACGTACTACTTTCACGCCACCGTACGATACTGCAATCGTGATCGATTATACAGTATAATATTATGGTTAAGAAATGTCCCGTTGCCTAGGCAGCGAATCTATTATTGTCGGCCATTAGCGATTCCTTACCTAAACAAACTAATAAACGCCAGAGTGACAGACAAAAACAGCGATAAATAATTATATAATTTAGTAATAAAAGTTAAAATTTATAGAATTAAACTAACGGCGCTTCAATAAGCGGCCCGTTTTCTTACGCGTGTAATTTAATAAGATAATTAAGAGCTAGTCGAAAAATCTAGGTTATTACAAGTTTAGTTTTTGTTTTGTTACGCCAAAGAAGTATAACTTCTAACGTGCGTACATAAGTACACACATAGATTTCTTTTAATCGCGAGACATTAAAATAAATTATATTTCGAGTCCTACTGATGATTAAGTTATTTTTATTGTTCTGTCCCTTTTATTTCTCTGTTTTATATATATTTCTCTTATATCTATATTAAATAGCCCACGGTGGCCGCGCGACATAAGCGTTGGACTATAAGGCCGTGGGTCCCAGGTTCGAATCCTGGGTCTGGCAAGTGCACATATTGTTTTTCAATTTGTGTGTGTCAGGGTGTGGACCTAATAGGTTGAGCAACTGGCTGACATACATTTCTCGTAAAAAAACAAAATCTGTCAATACAAACCTCCACTCTGTGGAGGCCCACAGGATCGGACATGGTCGAAAAAAAAATATATTAAAAGAATTTTTATATAAAACAAATTAATAAATTCTAAATGAAAAAGGTGCATTTTGTTTTCTTCTATTAAAACTATGAAGCCGCATCTGAGAGTTCGTTCGTCAATTCTCAAACTATATGGCCGCGGCTGCAAAAATCCACAATATAATTTAAAAAAAAAAATATATATATTTAAGAACTACAGTAGGATAAAGTACACAAAGTTATTCTAACATGGTACAATGTTCTACAGTCCACTGTTAATAATTAAATTGTAGTTTATTAATTTACATTCAAACTCAAATTACTGAAGATCATGATATATGCAGTTACAACCCTATAGATCTCAATGTGCGATGTGTTTACAAAAAGGCAGATTAAAGTACGCAAAGTGCTGCAGTTTGCCGGAATGTCTTTCGGTGAGTATACATACACTTGCCAAATGCAGTCGTACATTGGTGGCCACTGAATGCAGAGGATACAGCTGTGGCAGGACTTATGCAGGAATGGATTGACTGGTACATAATATTATTAATCATGTTGTTTTTTTCAGGAGTGTGAAGACAGCCTGATCAATATAAAGTCAGAGAATGATAATGAGGATGTCATCATCAAACAAGAATTTTTTGACGATGCAATTCGCCAAATCAATAATGAGAATCCTCAACCCGGCTCCTCCGATCGACAGTACAGCCCAGTAGACCAGGTACGTTCATTGACAGGTTCACTAACAACACAACTTTTAAACATTTTTGGGCATTAAAATTTATATGGCCACCGCAGTTGTTTGAAGTTGAAATAATCCAGATATATCAAATCGCACCACCTTGGAGGAGGCCAATAATTGTCAGGTCCATTATTCGAAATCATCTGAAGCAATCGTTTATAATCGGTTCGCGAAAGAAAATAAATGACAATCGTGTCGTACTCCCTCAAATCAACCTCAACTCCACAAAAACTATTTGGAGCTAGTAGTAGTAATTCTGAATGACAGTGAAAATGGAAAACCGTTCAGTTATGGGAATTCTATAAAAGAAGCGTGGTTAAAATTCTCCCACGACCTTTTTAAAAAACGTGAAAACAAGAAAAATATATTAAAAAAATAAAAGATATGCCTTCGTCTATAAACACGGAGAAAGATAGAATCTCAATGTTATTTTTTTAACTTTTTATTAGAATACTCAAAAACTACTTTTTCATTTTTTCTTAATTAAAAACTGCTAAGCACGTCAGACAGTCGTAAGATTATGTTTGGAAAATTTTGGCACTCGTGCCTACGTAAAAAGGTTCACCAACACCGTGTCTATATATAATATTTATACCTCGATCTCATACTTATAATGAACTGTTATTTAAAAATCTCATAATTTATTAATACTTTTAAATGTATTTTTTAGAATATCGCTAGAAGCACTGTACCGGCCAATGTTGCGAGCCTCATGTCGTCCTGGGACGTGACTGAAGCACAAGCGTCTAGCGAAGACCTACATATTGAGGAACACGACATTAAGACAGAACTTAAAGAATATATTGAAAGGTACAAAGATGTCGCCTGTCGCAATAGTAAACGTGATATTTGTCAATTGAATATGGTAAACACAGAATTATTAGTGGCTGTTATACAACTGGAAAAAAAAACGTTTCATAAAGAAAATTTTGCGTGCAGTATCTGTTTTGATTTTTTTTCGTCGTTCGACCTAATGTTGCTTCACAAAGCGATACACAAAACCACAATTGCGAAAACGACCGATTCCGTTGCAAGGCTGGTTAAATGTGACGATGGACATTTTTCAAGATTTCGTCCAGGTCACGTCGTAAAATCACTCAAAATGACTTATTCTGATAAAAAGCCATTTAAGTGCGATAAATGCAATTATTCATGCAGACAGTCAAGTATCAAGCAAACACACAAAACGACTCATTTTGGTGAAAAACCATTTAAATTTGATAATTGCAATTATTCGTGCACGACGTCTGGTAGCATGAAAATACATAAAATGACTCATACTGGTGAAAAGCCATTAAAATGTGATAAGTGCATATACTCATGCACGACGTCTAGTAATATGAAAACACACAAAATGACTCATTCTGGTGAAAAGCCATTCAAATGTGTCAAGTGCAAATACTCATACAGACGTTCAGGTGACATGAAAACACACAAAATGACTCATTCTGGTGAAAAGCCATTTAACTGTGATATATGCAAATACTCATGCAGACAGTCAGGTACCATGAAAATACATAAAATGACTCATTCTGGTGAAAAGCCATTTAAATGTGACAAATGCAATTACTCTTGCACGACTTCTAGTAGCATGAAAACACATAAAATGACTCATTCTGATGAAAAGCCATTTAAATGTGACAAATGCAATTATTCATGCAAACGATTAGTCACCATGAAAACACACAAAATGACTCATTCTGGTGAAAAGCCATTTAACTGTGATATATGCAAATACTCATGCAGACAGTCAGGTAACATGAAAACACACAAAATGATCCATTCTGGTGAAAAGCCAATTAACTGTGATAAATGCAATTACTCGTGCACGACTTCTAGTAGCATGAAAACACATAAAATGACTCATTCTGGCGAAAAGCCATTTAACTGTGATAAATGCAATTACTCGTGCACGACTTCTACTAGCATGAAAACACATAAAATGACTCATTCTGGTGAAAATCCATTTAAATGTGTCAAGTGTAAATACTCATGCAGACGTTCAAGTGACATGAAAAAACATAAAATGACTCATTCTGGTGAAAAGCCATTTAACTGTGTCAAGTGCAAGTACTCGTGCAGACGTTCAAGTGACATGAAAAAACATAAAATGACTCATTCTGGTGAAAAGCCATTTAACTGTGATATATGCATTTACTCATGCAGACAGTCAGGTCACATGAAAACACACAAAATGACCCATTCTGGTGAAAAGCCATTTAAATGTGAAACATGCACTTACTCATGCACGACGGCTAGTAACATGAAAACACACAAACTGACTCATACTGGGGAAAAGTCATAATGTGATAAATGTAATTACTCGTGCATAACGTCCAGTAGCATGAAAATACACAAAAAGACTCATTTTGGTGATAAGTTTTTTAAATGTGATTTATCTAATATTTACTCTTGCATTTGATCTGGTAGCATGAAATGGCATCAAAAGACTCATTCTGGTGAGAAGTCATTTAAATCTTATATTTATGTAATTACTCATGCACAACGTTCAGTGTCATAATATCGCAAAAATTTACTCATTCTGTTGAAAGGTAATTTTAATGAGATAAGTGTAGTAATTATTTTGTAAGGATGAAATTACATGAAAGGACCCATTCCGGTGAAAAGCCAATTCGTGTAAATTCTTATACGCATGCAATTGTCTGTAAAAACACTAAAATAAAAGACACTGGTTTTGCTTTTCAGTGAACTGTAAACTGTGCAGGAATGATTCGGATGCTGGGAAGAGGAGAGGGTATGTTTAGGATGCCAGTTACTGACCTTTTATGCTATTGAGGTTGGCTCCATGGCCTGGTTGTCAATCTTGGTCGTATTATCAGTCTCGTTCGGTATTGTTCATTGGATCATCCGGTACGTGCACTTGATGGTTTAGCTTAGGTAAGTGTTTATATGCGCACAGTTGATGAATGACTGACCGTTATTTGTCGCGCCAGGGAAGGTTCAAATTGTCAAGTAAGTAGAAATTTATCTGTTTTATTAGGGCCATCCTAATTGGCGTATTCAGACAAGGCCATTTGAATGTGAAATAATTTCTCATGCATAACTTCTGGTAGCATACGTCACGACTTATTTATTTTTAAAAAATCCCCCATTTTTGGGACATAATTTCAATATAATATTATACCAATAAAGGCGTTAGCTACCCGTTCATTTATTAGCTAGAATAAAGTATCTGTAGTAAATACTTTGTAATAATGGTCAGTCTAGAAGGGACCGAACGTGCGTACGACATTTTTATCATCAACCGATAACGTAAACAATTAATATTTTTGTAGCCCATTCTATGGCGACATAATATTATGTAACCGTATGTAATATTAGTTTAAACCATACAATAATAATTATTGCCTCTGTGCTAAATACAGTTTTTGAATACTCCAAACCCACTTGCTCTAAGAAATCTCGTTTGTTGTATGTTGTATTTTGGATTTGTGTAAGTGGACGTTAGGTCTTAGCGACATGAATTGAAGTGTATCGAACTCCACAACCGTAAGCTAGTTGTTTTTTTTATAACCATATCCGATCCTAATAGGAACACATGGGCCTCCAACAGATTTTGTTTTTACGAGAAACAGATGTCAGCCACTTGCTCAACCTATTAAGTCCATACTCTGACCCTACACAAATTGAAAAGTAATATGACGTGTACATGCCAGACCTAAGATTTGAACCTGGACCCACGACGCTACAAGCCGACGCTTAAGCCGCGCGGCCATCGTGGAACTGTAAGCTAGTTCATAGCTTTGCTTGGGCGTTCCGACAATATTGTGCACATTTTTTCATTATATTCATTTGTTTTCGTTGAATTACAAATACATCACACATGTTGTTTGTTTATTTTTTATTAATTTTAGTGCCCTGCCCAAACTAAACTATAATCGATAAAAATATTAAACTATCTATAACATGTCTTATTTTTTGAATGATTAAATGGATTGATTTTAAATATTTTATAGATAGATGAGTATTCTTTGGTAAAGTATATGCTGTTATGGTTTGGTCTCGCAAGGCTTAAGGTGGTTAACATTTTTTTGATAATTTACAATTTCAACTGAATTAATTAATAAATTATGTATCTGAAAACATTGAAAAGAAAAATATTTTTTATGTAAACTTACAATTATTGTATAAAAATGTGAATTTTCAAAGGAGTCCATCTTATTATTAGGTTTCTAATATTTAGGTATTACAATTAAGTTTATTAAATTTTTTATTATGTGTTTATATTTTTTTAATATTTTTTAATTAATAAACTTACAATTTATTGTAAAAAAATGTTATAAAATCTAAAATTTGTCAGAGTACCCCATATTATTATTACATATATTGTTTAGTCATATTAAGGTATTATTAAAATTAAGTTTAAGTTTTCTATTTTGTACTTAAGAGATTTTTCACTAATTCATAGTTTTAATATTTTTTATATTTATTTTAAAAAACATCGATTTTTATAAAAATAGAAATGTGTGCAAGCTTCGTATTTTTGCGCTAGGTGCCTTTGCTCATCTATTCTGTACACAAGATTGCTATCGATTGTAGTTTTTTACAATTTTTAAAATTGTGTACAATTACAACCAACTTCTTGTAATTGTTACAATAAGTGCTAATACTCCTTAATGGAATCGTAATACGTGTGACGTCACTAAATACAAAAAAAATGTAAAACTGTCATCGTATTTCCGTTTATGCCTGTAATTTGGTGTTATTTAATGATCTATGCATGCTCCTCTTAATTATTAAGCGTTTGCCTTGTTATGCTAATAATAGTTATGTCCAACGAGATTGGAATTGGTCCTGTCTAAATAAAATGTCAAGCGACGGAAGTTTTTGTTTTGAATGAATGAGTTGAATGAGAATGATTTTTAGTCCTTTGACAAGTGAAAGGTACCAACCTGCTGAGTATGACGATTGCTTGGTTAAAAACTGTATTTAGTGACAATATGTAAGTATTTTATTTTATATATAAATAAAGAAAATCGAAAACTTATATGGTTTTAATCGTTTTTATTCATACTATCCCATTCATAAAAAGTAGCACCTGTTCGCACAAGGAGACTAGGTAGGTTCATTAATATGAGATTCATCATTGTAACCCATAATATAGTTATTGCCATCTCCCGTCATAATGCTATGCTGGTTGCTGGTCATCGTCTGTATATGGACTTGGGAGTGAACAATTAAATACCTCGGAATGGTCTAAAATGGTGATTTTTGTTTTACTCTTTTACTTATTGTCACATTATATTATTACATTTGTATCAATTTTTTTGAATGCGAGATGTGTGTTATCTTTACAAATGCAATCTCTGGAAGCCTAAAATTTTTCGCTGTTGATCTCGCTATCAGCGATTAGCCTACCTTTTTTGCGTACGGACAAGCAGCGTTGCCGGATATTTTTTTCTGATAATCGTCCTTTACTAGTCAGAGTCAGCTCGGAAATTGTTCCGGCCTCTCTAGACCCCAGAGGAGATATCCCCAAATGTGGACAAGTCGGAGGTGAGACATTATGACGTCATCAGAATCTTTCAAATAAAAAAAATCGGAAACTCTCCTTTTTAATAAATTATTGACGGTCATAACTTTAGTACGTTTCCATTATTTTCATTGTCTAAATTAATACGGAAAGCATTCCATGCATTAAACAGTTATCGGCGGCTACTTGCAATTCGTAATACGGCAAAAATTTAGGTTGGTATACACGTCAGTCAAATTCGGATATGTTCGTGCTACCGATCCTAAGCTTATGAAGCCGAATCAGCGCCGTCTAGTCGGTAGCTCGGTAAAGAGTCGGAATAGGTGTTTGACACCAGCTCTTGACTGTAGTATTTTTATTGTTTATAATAATTACTAATGATCTATTAGGTTTTGACGGTTTATTATTTATGATTATATAGGGGGGTTATTACAAACATATATAATTTTTTAATTGTGACCCTTGATTTGATAGATTTGTAAAGGAATTTTTACATAGGTACCTACTCAATTGTATTGATTTGTTATTCAATAGTATTCGTTGTTGCCTTTAGGTGAGTGTACACAGTGCCTGAAGTTGCCGAAAGGCGAAACCCGGGTCGTAAATAACGACTCAATTGAAATAGTACAAAACTTAAATCCGTTGGAGTTTAAAAGTACATATATTTTGTTAATCCTTCATTATTATTATATTACTTTACTTAATTAGGTATCTAATGTTTCGGTAAATTGCAAGACAGATAAACACTTGACAGCTTTAAGTCGCATGACAATATTGTTTTGCACTATTGTACTGCATCTCCCATGATTCCAATGACCTCACCCATTTTATTGTATTATTATGGGATCAATTTTTTTTAAGAACTAGGTACCTACTGCACAATGATTTGGTTTGGTATATTTAAAAAGTAATATTTTTCTTGTTTCATTATCTCATTAATTTCTTGCGATGCCCAAAGTCACATAGATCGCAAGCCCCGATAGGGTTTAATGTGTCATATTGACCGTCTTACGACAAGTCTGAATATTGAAAGGCCTAATACAAACGAGGTTCAAGCAACAGGAAGCAAGCACGTCTTGGACATGTATTTTGTCGTGGGTTGATTGACCTGGGTTCCATTTGTTTGGTAGGTAGCTGCTACCTAAAGGTCGATTAATGAATCGTTTTCTCGTGTCAAGCCTATCAGGCAACATATAAGCGAGGGGTGCAAGACTAGTCAATGCGCACCCCAAAGACGTAGACATTTTCGGTGACGTGCTATGTATTTTATTGTTCTGTATAAAATAATTGTAGTTAGTAGGTACTTATTATTATAAATTTTATTTTTCTACTAATACTAATATAACTTTCTATTCTCTTCTCTTTTGTGAGGGTAATATTTTGTTATAATGTAGTTCTCATGTTGTGTACGTCTTGAATTTAGATTGGTTATGTCCACAATGTCATGTTTCTTAAAGAAATATAAATAGGCATAAAATTATATAATTAATTATAAGTATTTACCTACCTACCTATTTATAATAATTTACAATTAAAATTTAAGTAATGTCTGTCACCTTTATAAAAATAAGTAGCCTGTGGAAGAAAATATAACTATAATACCTATCAGTTAAATAGTGTGTTTAATTACTACGACTAATTAAAACTATCACATATTATTATTACCCTAGAATCCTAAAAAAATGACAACAAATAATAATCAAATATTATTGCAAATTACATTAAAGCACCTCCAATAATAGACTGAGCTAGCCCTACTTATAACTAATAATTGAGGGGATGTTAAAACATTGTTTTGGATGACAGTAAGTAAGGTATAAGGCAAAAATAAGTAATCTTAAATGGAAACCAAACCTAACCTAACCAATAATGCAGTACCTATAATCGGCTATTTTCAGAATTTTTTTGCTTTGGCTTCCTGTAAACCGACGTGAACAAACTAATGTTTTAGAATAATATGGATGTAACAGTGAAAGAATATTGTATTTTCCCCATAACGATACCGTCAAATCTCTTTTTATTTTCCCCAGAGAGCATAGACAATTTTTTTTTTAATCGAAGTCCTGATGTCTATGGTATAAGCCACAGTATATTTGCCAGTGAAACACGTTAGCCTGAGGTCGTGAAGCTATTGACAGATTTTAATATCAAATACCGCATAAAATGGAAGAAGAAACCGGTGAATTATCACATGACGAAACGGCGGAGGTAATCAGCGACGGTGCATACCTATCGATTGACGTAAATCACTTCAACAGCAAGGGTCGATTTGACGTGTCAGTCAAACAGGAAAACATCGAGGACAACGATAGTATACACTTAAAAGAGGTAAGCAGATTTCTAATTTGTTTAGGCGAGTGTATTCAAAATTCTGTTTCAAATGCGCAGTAACTAAGCACGACTAATCTACAAAGTGAACAACAAATTGAAGACAATATTGTTTTAATATCAGACGGAACAAACACTATGTAGGTAATTATACAGAGATTTTTCTTTCTATTTTACGAAATAAGTATTGCAAAAGTAATCACGGTTCTTGTCTGTTTAGTGGAAGCCAACGGCAAACAAATTTAATGCAAACACCTTCTATATTAACTATACTAGATTAAGGTTAGGTTGGGGTGAATGCTTTAGGCTAAGGCCACATAGGCAGGTTCCTTGCTTGGTAGCTACGTGCTTGGTGACATATCCTACTATACTATACGGACGCACACTATACTATCGCAATGGCCACACTACATGATTCGCGCGTCGATACGTGATTATTATTCCCGGCGAACAAACAAGTTGGTTATTTTCTTATACCACCTTTTTCAAGATGGCGGATGTTTCGTCAGTATGACAAACGTCAAACACCGTATATTTTGAGGTTATGAATAATGACGCATGGGATGAATAATTGACAGTACGCACGCAACAAGCTCGAATTTGAGATTTCCGAAATTTTAAACTTAAATTCACTGTGAGAAGTAGCTTTCTGGTTAGTTTTGAGAGTGACATAATATAGTTGTTGACTTGAACGCTCCCAAATGTCAAATGAATTTGTACCTGAGCACGTAGCGTGCAAATGCGTGTAAATGAATCGACCCGTAAAAATTTAATTAATATTCAGCCATCTTTTGACCGACCTTTGATTTCAAATGTGCCTGTAACGTTATAAACTGTGAAAACTTAATAATTGTGTATTGTGTTGTGTATGTAACTTTTTGTGAACCCTAATTAATAATAAAAAAAAAACTGTTGACCTTTGCGTCGATTAATTGGTGCGTTCATCATTTTTATCATCCCGTCAATTCTGCATTTACCCCCAACTGTCAATACCTACCGTACACTGAACGTGCTCTACCGAACTAAAAACCAGCTTCTATTGACCGCCTTGAACTATTCTGAGCTAGTCGAAGGGTGGAAGCTGGTCGTGTGGCTCACGCGTTCTGCCGACGGCACGCTACGAGGGCGTCATTAACGTCAGGCCGACCGGAGAGTTGAGCGCGGAGGTCGGATCGGGCTGTGCGGCCCAGACTCCCCTCCCTACCCGGACTTCCGGGGTGTCAATATTATGATTAAGAAATGTTCCGTTGCCTAGGCTGAGAATCTATTATTGTCGGCCATTAATGTTTCCTTACCTAAACAAACTATTAAACGTCAGAGTGACAGCGAAAAACAGACAAAAACAGCGATAAATTATTATATAATTTAGTAATAAAAGTTAAAATTTATAGAATTAAACTAACGGCGCTTCAATAAGCGGCCCGTTTTCTTACGTCTGAAATTTAACAAGATAATTAAAAACTAGTTGAAGAGTCTAGGTTATTACAAGTTTTGTTTTGTTACGCCAAAGAAGTATAACTTCTAACGTGTGTACATAAGTACACACACCGATTTCTTTTAACCGTGAGACATTGAAATAAATTATATTTCGAGTCCTACTGATGATTAAATTATTTTTATTGTTCTATTTTATTTCTCTATGTTTTATATATTTTTATTGATTTTTTTAATTCTATAATAAAAGATATTTTATATAAAACACTAATTTTGATAAAATTTTGTATGAAAAAGGTGCATTTTGTTTTTTTCGATTAAAACTTTGGAGCCACACCTGGAAGTTTATTCGTCAAATCTCAAACTATATGGCCGCAACTGCAAAAATCCACAATATAATTTAAAAAGATATATTTATGTATTTAAGAACTACAGTAGGATAAAGTACACAAAATTAATCTAACATGGTAAAATTTTCTGCGGTCTACTGCAATTAATTAAATTGTAGTTAATTATTTTACATTCAAACTAAAATTATTTAAGATAATGTTATATGCAGTTACGACCCTATAGATCTCACTGTGCGATATGTTTACAAAAAGGCAGATTAAAGTACGCAATGTGCTGCAGTTAGCTGGAATGTCTTTCGGTGAGTATACATTCACTTTCCAAATGCAGTCGTACATTGGTGGCCACTGAAAGCAGAGAATACAGCTGTGGCAGGTCTTATCCAGGAATGGATTGACTGTTACATAATATTATTAATCATGTTGTTATTTTCAGGAGTGTGAAGACAGCCTGGTCAATATAAAGCCAGAGAATGATAATGAGGATGTCATCATCAAACAAGAATTCGTTTACGATGCAATTCGCCAAATCATTAATGAGAATCCTCAAACCGGCCCCTCCGATCGACAATACAGCCCAGTGGACCAGGTACGTGCATTTATAGGCTCACTGATAACTTTTAAACATTTTTTCAACAAAAATTCTGTTCACCCAATTTGGATGTCACTTATTCGAGCACTGCTAATCGTATATCGCGAACAATATTGGCTTCCCCATTGGGTTTATCAGGGTAAACCAGTGACTCCATGAAGTTTTACAGGAAATAATCCAGATATATTAAATCGCACGACCTTGGAGGAGGCCAATAATTGTCAGGTCCATTTTCGAAATCAACTAAAGCAATCGTTTATGATCGGTTAGGGGAAGAAAATAAATGACAATCGTGTCCTGTTTTCCGATTATATTTTCGTAGTAAAGTCCATTTGTAGCGGTGACAAGAGACCCACAGCTGGCGCTGCCCATTGACGGATTAGGATTTAACCATATGTTAACTCCGTAGTTTTTTATCTCAGTCTTACGGCCAGTCACTGCCGATCCATCATTATTCTATAGCAGCGATGTTGAACCTATGGCACGCGAATGTTTTATGTTGAAGAGAAAAAATATAACCTAATATAATAATGAAAAAAAAAACAAAAAAGTGATACAAATAAATATTTAAGTACTTATAAACAATATAAAAAAATAATGACGACATAGCCATGAGTATTTTCAATAGTTTTTAATATTATTTTTACCAGTGGTATTTACCAATCGATGCGCAAACGGAAACGACGAAACTCGTGCATAAATGACTGAAAACATTAATAGGCAAAATACTCTTCAAGAATTTGTTTAATGTAAATATATAATTGAACAAATCGCTCATAATGCTTTATGCGTGACACATAATATTATCGCACTCACCTCATCAGGCGGCGTAGAAAGCCGCTCCGCGAACTTCTGATTATGATCGATTTACAATGCTTGAGACCACTGTAGCGAGAGAATGCCTCAGCTGATCGCAGCGAATTCCGGTGTCATTTTGTGTGCGAAAATTTCAAACATATGTTTTCGTCTAGAAACACGGTGAAAGATAGAATCTCAAGAACACAATGCTATTTTTATAACTTTTTAATGCTACCTTTTCTTTATGTCCCAATAAAAAACTGCTCGACAGGTCAGACAGTCGAAAGATTGTATTTGGGAAATTCTATAGAGGTCTTGTCGTGTTCACTTATCAGGGCATTTCTATTGATTAAGATGGCGCTGCTCCGCGCTATAGTTGAATAGAGAAAACTTAACTTTTTTATAAGTCTGATACGTCATCACTGGTGTGTTTTGCTCCTTTACCTCGTAATATTTTAACGTTATTTTATCAATGAATGATCAATGTGCTTTTACCATTGGTGTATGGTTGGGTACTGATATCATCTCCCCGACAGTATTTGACTTTAGCCGTGTCTAGGCATATTGTTTCCACTTGGATCTTTTACTATTTTTTTAATTTAGTGGAAACACGCAGTTACATTTTAATTACAAAAATATGTTTTCAATTGAATAATGAAAAGTTATGACAACCAGTAAAGTTTCCATATATTAATTATAATATAGTTAAGCCTTACAAGATAAAAAGTAAGAATAACATAAATATAAAGAAATTACTTAAGAAAAGTGAGAAAGACTAATGAAAAGACAAAAACGTAAGATGTTTTTTAAATGTATAAGTATTATATAAGACATATTATGTCTATCTATACAAAATTTTGGAGATAGTGCGTTTAAACGAAACAGGTGAATTATTGAATGGATTAACGGTGGAGAAATACATATTGTAATAATTTAAACAAGAGCGCCGAATAAAAGAGTTTTGTGCATGATTAGAATCCCTACGACTGACATGGTACATAATGGTTATAATGAACTGTTATTTAAAAATGTCATAATTTATTAATACTTTTAAATGTATTTTTTAGATTATCGCTAGAAGCACTATACCGGCCAATGTTGCGAGCCTCATGTCGTCGTGGGATGTGACTGAAGCACAGGTGTCTAGCGACGACCTACACATTGAGGAACACGACATGAAGAAAGAACTGAAGGAATATCTTGAAAGGTACAAAGATGTCGCCTGTCGCAATAGTAAACATGATATTTTTCAATCTATTAATATGGTAAACACAAAATTATTAGTGGTTGTTATACAACTGGAAAAAAAATCGTTTCATAAAGAAAATTTTGTGTGCAGTATCTGTTTTGATTTTTTTTCATCGTTAGACCTAATGTTGCTTCACAAAGCGATACACAAAACCACAATTGCGAAAACGACCGATTCCGTTGCAAGGTTGGGTAAATGTGACGATGGACATTTTTCAAGATTTCGTCCTGGTCACGTCGTGAAATCACTCAAAATGACTTATTCTGATAAAAAGCCATTCAAGTGCGATAAATGCAATTACTCATGCAGAACGTCAGGTAACATGAAAAGACACAAAATGAGTCATTCTGGTGAAAATCCATTTTACTGTGATAAGTGCAATTACTCGTGCAGACGTTTAGGTGACATGAAAAAACATAAAATGACTCATTCTGGTGAAAAGCCATTTAAATGTGATAAGTGCAATTACTCATGCAGACAATCAGGTGACCTGAAAAGACACAAAATGACTCATTCTGGTGAAAAGCCATTTAACTGTGATAAATGCAATTACTCATGCACGACGTCAGGTAGCATGAAAATACATAAAATGACTCATTCTGGTGAAAAGCCATTTAACTGTGATAAGTGCAATTACTCGTGCACGACGTCTGGTACCATGAAAATACATAAAATGACTCATTCTGGTGAAAAGCCATTTAACTGTGATAAATGCAAATACTCATGCAGACAGTCAGGTAGCATGAAAACACATAAAATGACTCATTCGGGCGAAACGCCATTTAACTGTGATAAATGCAATTATTCGTGCACGACATCAGGTACCATGAAAATACATAAAATGACTCATTCTGGTGAAAAGCCATTTAAATGTGTCAAGTGCAAATATTCGTGCAGACGTTTAGGTGACATGAAAAAACATAAAATGACTCATTCTGGTGCAAAGCCATTTAACTGTGATATATGTAATTACTCATGTCAACAATCTGGTCACTTGAAAACACACAAAATGACTCATTCTGGTGAAAAGCCATTTAAATGTGTCAAGTGCAAATACTCGTGCAGACAGTCATGTGACATGAAAAAACACAGAATGACTCATTCTGGTGAAAAACCATTTAAATGTGACATATGCAATTACTCATGCAGACAGTCAGGTGACATGAAAACACACAAAATGACTCATTCTGGTGAAAAGCCATTTAAATGTGATAAATGCAATTACTCATGCACGACGTCAGGTAGCATGAAAATACATAAAATGACTCATTCTGGTGAAAAGCCATTTAACTGTGATAAGTGCAATTACTCGTGCACGACGTCTGGTACCATGAAAATACATAAAATGACTCATTCTGGTGAAAAGCCATTTAACTGTGATAAATGCAAATACTCATGCAGACAGTCAGGTAGCATGAAAACACATAAAATGACTCATTCGGGCGAAACGCCATTTAACTGTGATAAATGCAATTATTCGTGCACGACATCAGGTACCATGAAAATACATAAAATGACTCATTCTGGTGAAAAGCCATTTAAATGTGTCAAGTGCAAATATTCGTGCAGACGCTTAGGTGACATGAAAAAACATAAAATAACTCATTCTGGTGCAAAGCCATTTAACTGTGATATATGTAATTACTCATGTAAACAATCTGGTCACTTTAAAACACACAAAATGACTCATTCTAGTGAAAAGCCATTTAAATTTGACACATGCACTTACTCATGCACGTCTGGTAGCATGAAAAGACACAAACTGACTCATAATAGTGAAAAGTCATAATCTGATAAATGTAATTACTCGTGCATAACGTCGAGTAGCATCAAAATACACAAAAACACTCATTTTGGTGATAAGCTATTTAAATGTGATTTATCTAATATTTACTCATGCATTTGATCTGGTAGCAGTAAATGGCATAAAAAGACTCATTCTGGTGAGAAGCCATTTAAATCTTATATTTATGTAATTACCCATGCACAACGTGTCATAATATCGCAAAAATTAACTCATTCTGTTGAAAAGCCATTTTAATGAGATAAGTGTAGTTACGCATCCACAACGTTTGATAGCATGAAATTGTATAAAAGGACTAATTCTAGTGAAAATTCATAATTTTTATGATACATGCAATTACCAATGCATATATTTTAATAAGATGAAATTACATGAAAAGACCCATTCCGGTGAAAAGCCATTCCGCTGGCTGTGCTTATCAGTGAACTGTAAAGAAATGATTCGGATGCTGGGAGGGCAGGGTATTTCTAGGAAACCAGGCACTAACCTTTTATGTTATTTAGGCTGGCTCAATGGTTTGGTTGTCAAGCCTGGTCGTATTATCAGTCTCGTTCGGTATTGTTCATTGGGTTATCCGGTGCGTGCACTTGACATTCTAGCTTAGGTAAGTGTTTATATGCGCATAGTTGATGAATGACTGACGGTTATTTATCGTGCCAGGCAAGGGTCAAATTGTCAGGTGGGTAGGAATTTATCTATTGTATTAGGGCCACCCTAATTGGCTTATTTAGACAAGGCCATTTGAATGTGAAATAAATGCTCATGCATAACTTCTGCTTGCATATTTCACGACTTATTTATTTTTAAAAAATCCTGCATTTTTGGGACATAATTTCAATATAATATAATATTATACCAATAAAGGCGTTAGCTACCCGTTCACTAATTAGCTAGGATAAAGTATCTGTAGTAAAGACTTTGAAATAATGGTCAGTCGAGAAGGGACCGAACGTGCGTACGTCATTTTTATTATCAACCGATAACGTAAACAATTCATATTTTTGTAGCCCATTCTATAGCGACATAGTATTATGGAACTGTGTGTAATATTATTTTAAACCATACAATAATAACTATTGCCTCTGTGCTAAATACAGTTTTTGAATACTTCAAACCCACTTGCTCTAAGAAATCTCGTTTGTTGTATTTTGGCATTGTGTAAGTGGACGTTAGGTTTTAGTGACATAAAAAGTGTTTCGAACTCCGTAAGCTAGTTGTTTTTTTTTTTAACCAAATCCGATCCTTATAGGAACACATGGGCCTCCAACAGATTTTGTTTTTACGACAAACGGATGTCAACAACTTTCTCATCTTATTAAGTCCATACTCTGACCTTACACAAATCGAAAAACAATTTGTGTACATGCCTAATCCAGGATTTGATCCTGGACCCACGACGCTATAAGCCGACGCTTAACCTGCGTGGCCATCGTGGGACTGTTAGCTAGTTCATAGCTTTGTTTGGGCGATCCGACAATATTGTACACACTTTTTCTTCTTTTATATTTATTTATTTTAGTTGAATAATAAATACATACCTCTCGTGTCACGTTGTTTGTTATTTTTTTTAATTGTCATGCTCTGCTCAAACAAAACTAAAATTGATAAAAATTGTAAACTATCTATAAAATATCTTATTTTATGTATGATTAAATGGCATAAATTTAAATATTTTATAGATAGAAGAGTATCCTTTGGCAAAGTATATTCTGTTATGGTTTGGTTTCGCAAGGTTTAAGGCGATAGATATTTTTTTGATAATTTACAATTTCAACTGAATTAATAAATTATGTATCTGAAAACATTGAAAAGAAAAATATTTTTTATTTTGAGTCTTCAGTAAACTTACAATTATTGTATTAAAATGTGAATTTGTCAAAGGAGTCCATCTTATTATTAGGTTGGTAATATTAAGGTATTATTAAAATTTAGTTTATTATTTTTTTATGATGTGCTTAAGAGATTTTCACTAATTCATTTTTTTTATTATTTTTTAAACTTTAAACTTACAATTGTAAAAAAATGTTATAAAATGTAAAATTTGTCAGAGTACCCCATCTTATTATTACATTTTTTTTATAGTCATATTAAGATATTATTTAAATTTAGTTAGGTTTTCTATTTTTTAGTAAGAGATTTTTCACTAATTCATAGTTTTAAAATTTTTTATATTTATTTTAAACATCGATTTTTATAAAAATATAAATGTGTGCAAGCTTCGTATTTTTGCGCTAGGTACAGGTGCCTTTGCACATCTATTATGTATACAAGTTTACTATCGATTGTAGTTTATACAATTTTTAAAATTGTGTACAATTACAACCAACTTCTCGTAATTGCTACAATAATTAGACCTTATTCTCCTTTGAATCGTAATACGTGTGACGTCACTAATCACAAAAAAAATGTACAACTGTCATCGAATTTCCGGTTATGCCTGTAAATTGGTGTTATTTAATGATCTATGCATGCTCCTCTTAATTATTAAGCGTTCGCCTTGTTATGCTAATAATAGTTTAGTCCAACGAGATTGGAATTGGTTCTGTCTAAATAAAATGTCAAGCTACGGAAGTTTTTGTTTTGAATGAATGAGTTGAATGAGAATGATTTTTAGTCCTTTGACAAGTGAAAGGTACCAACCTGCTGAGTTTGACGATTGCTTGGTTAAAAACTGTATTTAGTGACAATATGTAAGTATTTTATTTTATATATAAATAAAGAAAATCGAAAACTTATTTGGTTTTAATCGTTTTTATTCACACTATCCCATTCATAAAAAGTAGCACCTGTTCGCACAAGGAAACTAGGTAGGTACATTAATATGAGATTCATCATTGTAACCCATAATATAGTTATTGCCATCTCCCGTCATAATGCTATGCTGGTTGCTGGTCATCGTCTGTTATTTGGACTTGGGAATGAATGTGGACAAGTCGAAGGTGAGACATTATGACGTCATCTTTCAAATAAGAAAAATCGGAATCTCCCCTTTTTAGTAAATTATTGACGGTCATAACTTTAGTATGTTTCCATTATTTTCATTGTCCAAATTAATACGGAAGGCTTTCCATGCATTAAACAGTTATCGGCGGCTATCTCCAATTTGTAATACGGCGAAAATTTAGGTTGGTAGACATGTCGGTCAAGTTCGGATATGTTCGTGCTGCCGATCCTAAGCTGATGAAGCCGAATCAGCGCCGTCTAACCGGCAGCTCGGTAAAGAGTCAGAATAGGTGTTTGACACCAGCTTTTGACTGTAGTATTTTTATTGTTTATAATAATTACTAATGTTCTATTAGGTTTTAACGGTTTATTATTTATGATAATATAGGGGAGTTATTACAAACACTTCAACTATTCATATATTATTTTTTTGTGACCTTTGACTTGATAGGTTATTACCTAATGTAATTTTTACATAGGTACCTACTCTATTGTATTTATTTGTTATTCAGTAGTATTCGTTGTCAGTGTTTATTTGCCTTTTGGTGAGTGTACACAGTGCCTGAAGATGCCGAAAGGCGAAACCCGGTTCGTAAATAAGGACTCAATTAAAATTTACAAAACTTAAATCCGTTGGAGTTTAAAAGTACTTAAGTACATATATTTTGTTAATCCTTCATTATTGTTATATAACTTTACTTATTATCTAATCTGTCGGTAGGTACCTAAATTACAAGACAGATAAACACTTGACAGCTTTAAGTCGCATGACAATATTGTTTTGCACTATTGTACTGCATCTCCCATGATGCCAGTGGCCTCACCCATTTTACTGTATTATTATGGGGTCAAATTTTTCTATCAACTAGGTACCTATCGCGCAATGATTTAGTGATATTTTCTTGTTTTAATATCTCATTAATTTCTTGCGATGCCCGAAGTCACATAGATCGCGAGCTCCGATAGGGTTGACCGTCTTAAGACAAGTCTGAATATTTATAGGCTAATGCAAACGAGTTTCAAGCAACAGGTCGAGGCAAGCACATGTATTTTGTCGTGGATTGATTGACCGGGGGTTCTATTTGTTTGGTTGCTGCTACCTAAAGGTCGATTAATGTCTCTTTTAAGGATAATAAAGAGGCCGATTAGAACCGTTTCCTCGTGTCAAGCCTATCAGTCACCATTAGCGAGGGGTGCAAGACTAGTCAATGCGCTCCCCAAAGACGTAGACATTTTCGGTGACGTGCTATGTATTTTATTTTTCTGTATAAAATTGTAGGTAAGTAGGTACTTAATATTATCAATTTTATTTTCCTACTAATACCAATAATAATTTCCTATTCTCTGATTCTCTTTTGTGAGGTTATATTTGTTATAGGTTCGTTTCTTTCAACATGTACGAAACAAATCCAATTAAACCATAGACAATATACATACAAATTGTATGAGACCGGAAATGGTTTGAGATTTGACGTTTGGTTCAGTGTATCATTGAAAATCAAACCGTTCTCGGATCATCAGAAATGGTTTGACATGAAACTTCAAACCAATTCGGTCGATTCATAGACCATGACGATCTGTCAAACGGGAAATCATTAAAAAGTATACATAACCTGAAAACGATATCGATCTAAGATTTTCTACAAATATTTCGTTTGTTATTTTCTCGACATTTGACTTTAATATAATATTTTGTAGGATTAAGTAAAATCGACATGCCTAAAAACAGCATTCTCTGGCATGTGTAAGATCATCGTGATATGTTAATATTAATATATTTTAGATTTAGTACTTTGTATTTTTGGTTTTCAATACAATGGATTTATTTCAATGTATCCCATTATTTTTTGAATCGTCGTCGGAAGATTCGTCTGATGATGATTTTTTCATGCTGGAAGACTTTCAGCCCATTGCTAATAAGAAAAATGAAAATTATTGCGAAGATACTGTTGTAGACTACACGGACAGGCAGTTCATGATGCATTTTCGCGTTTCTAGAGATGTGCATGCAGATCTCACGGAACGATTTCAAAATTCTTCTCATTTTCCAACCCAGAACAGAGGCGGCAATGATAGAATCATTGCCACTAACCATTTACTGATATTCCTTTGGTTTGCTGGACATAAAACTGCGTCATTTCGAGATGTGGCTGATAGATTTAATATCACTATCGGTTCTCTCTCCAGAGTCATCAAAAGAGTGACTGTGTTTATTAGTAATTTATCCCCAGAAATAATACAATGGCCAACGAATTCTGAGAAAGCAGTTATAGAGATGGCTTTTAGGGAGAACGGGTTTCCGGGAGTCACCGGTGTCATTGATGGTAGTCATATAAAAATAGATAAGCCAGAAGATGATCCATTGTCATACATCAATAGGAAATTATATTATTCAATGCAGGTAAGACAAGATATTTTTCTATGATATTTCTTTGTCTTAGATATATTTGTGTTTTAAAATAATAAAAAAGACTCGCCTTAGATTCTAGAATAAATAATCTCACATAAATTTAATCATAGCACTGGTTCAAAGAATGTTTTTTAATAAGTTTTCCAAGTACCTAGCTGAAAATCACAAATCTCATTCGTGCCATACTTGTTTGCAGGATTTTATTGCTTTCTGTATGACTTACTATCCTTTATTTTAGTTGCAGGCTGTGTGTGATGATAATCTCAAATTTCGAAATATCTATGTTGGATATCCAGGCTCAGTGCATGATAGTCGAGTATATCGAAATTCTTCACTGTATAGACAACTTGGCGACAGTAGATATCCCTGCCTCAGGAATTTGCTGACACCTTATAAAGCCAGGGGAGTACTAAATCAAACTCAAATTAATTATAATACCAAACTCAGTAAAAGTAGAATCAAAATTGAGCACGCATTTGGTCTACTGAAACAAAAATTTAGACAACTCTACCACTTAAAACATTGTTTTAATTACTCACTTTATTCGAGCATGTTGTGTTTTACACAATATGTCTCTAAATGACCAGTTTGAGTGGGATATTGATTCACCTACTGGAAATAGTGTTGAAGCAGGTTCATCCTATTTATCCCGCAATAATAGTACAGCTGGCGCAGATAGACGAAATGAGATAGCTCAACTTCTTGCATCCAGGAACTTTCCATAAAATTTTTAATGCTTTTAGTATGTGTATAGGCAGAGTTCAATATTTCAGTTAAGCACCTACCTATCATGTTTTTATCTGTAACTTGTTTCTATGGTATCTATTTGTTGTTCGCCGGTAGTAGGTATATTTGGTTACTTCATCAAATATAGATTTTGTGGGAGCAAAAAGTATCAACTGAATGGAGTCCTACCTGGTATTCTTAAAGTACCTCTTACCTAGTTTAATTTGTCTTTAATATTTTGTTTAATGGTTAGTTATAGGTTATTAGTTTTAGTTAGTCTAGTTTTTTCAATTTTATTTAGGTACCTACCTAGTCTTTATTAGTTACTATATTTGTTTCCACACTTCACTATAAATATGTTTTCTATTTTGTTTAATGGTTAGATATAGGTTGGTAGTTATATTTACATACATTGTATATACTTATTTTTGCTTAGGTTAGCAATAGTTTCAACATAATAAGTATAACAAAAGTATTAATTCTTCTTCTTCGGCCATATCCATCCCTTAGTTGGAGCATATAGACACCACGAGGCGCGCCCAAGAATCCCTGTCGTTTGCCAGTTTTCTTGCATCGTTCCAGGTCAAACCAGCATCCCGTAGCCCCGCCATACATACTCTATAGATAGTATTTAGCGGCCTTCTAGGACGCCGGAATCCAGTTGACTTGAAGAACAGGCAAGCCAGGTTGAAATTCTCTTCTGGCATCCGCAGCACGTGGCTGAGCCAGGTCCAATGTCGCCTCTTCACTCTCAGTGCGATGAGAGGCTGCTTGGTGCGTTATACCTCCTCGTTGCTCCTACAGTCATACCAGTATCCATCGCAAACATCTGTTTTCGAAGCTCAGTCAACTTTATACTGAGCTTCGAAAAATATGTAGAAGGCTTCTTTTTCTGTGTACATAATATATATTACTAATATTGACCATAATGAAGAGACTTTTAAATATAAAACGCTGTGGAATATGCCTCCTGGGGAAACCACAAAGTAAAAAAAAACGCACTATAGTACTATACCTCCAGGGTGGTGTGGAAATCAGTACCTACATAATATTTGTTTCGGTGTTGTAAGTGCCTATTATTTAACGAATATAATATCATATAAAAATAATTCACTGGAATACAGCCACACAATTCAGGTTCAAAATCCCACAAAGCCGGGTGTGATTTCAGCCACTGGCATAGTGCCATATACGCTAAAAACTGCTGGAGAAGGGACTCGTGGAATTAAGAAGAAAAAGAATATGCTATGAATATAAATAAAACAATATCTATCAGAAATGGTCGAGGAAGATGCAATGATAGACTTAGCCACGCCTTACAGGTACTTACCCACTGGCTGATCTGGAAAGATATAGAAGATTCGCATTGTATCTCAGGATACCATTGTGATATAACAATAAAACTAGACTGCTCTTTTAAAATTACATATTACTTCATTGAAATAAAATCATAATATGTTAAAACTTGTTTTTTTTTTACAATTTTCCATAAGTACCATTCCGTAGGTTACCATCCGGCTCCACCAGATTTTCTAGTGCTTGTTTACTGAGATTACATCATAATGTTGGGCATAAATTCTAATTCTGAGACTAGTTTTCATAAATTCTAAAACTGATTCAATTAGTTTTAATTTCAAATCTTGCCAATACAGTTCAATCAAATTTTAAAATAAAGTGAATTAATGATGGAAAGTATATTGTCATGGTAATGCTTAAAAAAGAAAGTGTAGAATGTTTTTAATATTTTTATTAGATTAAAAATGGGCATTGGAATTTTAATTACAATAATGGAAAAGGTCACATAACTATTTAACAAATCAACTTAACTATCACAAAAACTATAGCACAGATCAAAAGTAAACACTTGATGTTAATGGAAATATTATGTGACACATTACTGTGTCGGACAAATACAACCATACATAGGAAATATAAAAAATCAGTTGGTAAAGCCGCGTTCGCACGGTCCAAGTACACTTGGACCGAGTGCCATCCAAGCGCATTCGTATGAGACAGCATGCTTTATACTAATTATTCCTATCCAAGCTACTCTGACCGCGTCCTACTCATCCAAGTTAGCTTGGATAGGAGTAATTTGTATAAAGCTGTCTCATACGAGTGCGCTTGGATGGCACTCGGAACGAGTCAACGCGGCTCAAATGATCACAAGCATAAGATTGTCAATTGCACAATGGTGCTGCGGAACTCCAGTACGCAACCCTGGCTCCGCACAAAGGTATTTCTGAAACAAAATGTATACACATTAATAATCAGTATGAAGGTAGCCATTCAAAGATGCGTTTTATACATGAAAGCAAAATAGGGTAGATTGTTTATCATTGCTTTGTAAACTGAATATTTTGTAATGTTATTAGGCAGCTGAAATTTTGCGAGTATTAACTATAATGATTGAGACATTCATGGTTGTCACTTTTTTTAAGGACAGACAGTGTGTGAAAATCGATTCTGGGTATTTAAAGGTTGTGAAAATACCAAGCACTTTGTAAACACCAACCCATGCTATGTTTAGTAGGGAACGAGATGCTGCAAGAAATTCACGTGGTGTCCATAACATCTCACTCATGAATATTGATTATCTTGGGACGAGTAAGAGATATACATCGATATAGTGTTAGCCAAAGATATCTGTAACACCGCGACCAAGCCTAATTTTATTTTACCAAACTATTTATTATTACGGCAATATGGACAGTTCCGCAGAACTGACTTCTATACGCGTGGGTACAACACTTTGGTATTTGTTTTAAATAGTCTTAAACAACTTACCTTGTTCCATTTTGAATCTACGTAAACTTCGTCTCAATTTCTGTTTGATCGCGTTAACTGTTGTTAGGCTTCGTTGTAGTGTTAATCAATAATTATTATTCGGACGCGCTGAAGGACTGCCGGTTGACGTTTCAAAGTTCGTTTTTGACAGGTTTTTGTTTTGTTTGGTAATATTAGTCTATGGTAATGGTGTTGTGACGTAGGAGTTGCCGTTTTATGGAAATAAATGAATGAATTAATTTTAAGCATTGGCAACACTAATTAGTTGTCAGAAAAGCGTTTCCGTGGACATTTACCAAACGGTCCCAAACCATCCCAAACCCAACCTCCCGATTTCGTTTGTTTGATGCAGGTTGAATGATACATACTTTATAATGTACATCTCATGTTGTGTACGTCTTGAATTTAGATTTGTTTTGTCAACAATGTTTTATTTCTCAAATAAATATAAATAAGCATTAAAAAATATAATTAATTATAAGTACCTACCTACCTAATTATAATAATTTACAATTAAAAATTTAAGCAATGTCTGTCACCTTTATAAAAATAAGTAGCCTGTGGAAGAAAATATAGGTAACTATAATACCTATCAGTTAAATAGTATGTTTGATTACTGCCACTAATTAAAACTATCATCACATAATATGTGTGTAATATTATTACCCTAGAATCCCAAAAAAATTACTACAAATAATAATAAAATAATATTGCAAATTACATTAAAGCACTTCCAATAATAGACTGAGCTAGCCCTACTTATAGATAATTAGGGTGGGTGTTAATAGTTTGATTTGAATGACAGTAAGTTAGTCATAAGGCGAAAATAAATAATATTAAATCAAAGAATGGAAACCAATCCTAACGTAACCTATCAAATAAAGCAGTATAATTGGCTATTTTCAAAATTTCTTTGCTTTGGATTCCTGTAAACTGACGAGAACTAACTAATGTTTTAGAATAATATGAATGTAACAGTAAAAGAATATTGTATTTTCCCCATGACCATGCCGTCGAATCTCTTTTTATTTTCCCCAGAGAGCATAGACAATTATTTTTTTTAAATCGAAGTCCTGATGTCTATGGTAGAAACCGTTGCATATTATTTGCCAGTGAAACACGTTAACCTGAGGTCGTAAAGCTATTGACAGATTTTAAGCAAAAATAAATAGTATTAAATTAAAGAATGGAAACCAAACCAAACGTAACCTAGCAAATAATGCAGTATAATCGGCTATTTTCAAAGTTCTTTGCTTTGGCTTCATGTAAACTGACAATAACCAACTAATGTTTTAGAATAATATGTTTTGATAGAATATTGTATATCCCCCATAACGATACCGTCGAACTCTTTTTATTTTCCCCAGAGGGCATAGACAATTAAAAATTGTTATCGAAGTTTTGATGTCTATGGTAGAAGCCTTAGTATAATATGTTTGCCAGTGTAACACGTTAGCCTGAGGTCGTGAAGCTATTGACAGATTTCGTAATCGATTGACGTAAATCACTTCAACAGCAAGGGTCGATTTGACGTGTCAGTCAAACAGGAAAACATCGAGGACCACGATAGTATCCACATAAAAAAGGTAAGCAGATTTTAATTTGTTTAGGCGAGGGTATTCAAAATTCTGTTTCAAATGCGCAGTAACTAAGCACGACTAATCTACAAAGTGAACAACAAATTGAAGACAATATTGTTTTAATATCGGACGGGACAAACACTATGTAATTATACAGAGTTTTTTCATTCGATTTTACGAAATAAGTATTGCAAAAGTAATCACGGTTCATGTCTGTTTAGTGGTAGGCAACGGCAAACAAATTCAATATAAATACCTACTATATTAACTATACTAGATTAAGGTTAGGATAGGGTGAATGCTTTAGGCTAAGGCCACATAGGCAGGTGCCTTCTTGGTGGCTACGTGCCAGGTGACATATCCCACTATACTATACGGACGCACACTGTAATATCGCAATGGCCTCGCTACACGATTCGCGCGTCGATACGTGATTATTATTCCCGGCGAACAAACGTGTTGGTTATTTTCTTGTACCACCTTTTTCAAGATGGCGGATGTTTCTTCAGTATGACAAACGTCAAACACCGTATATTTTGAGGTTATTAATAATGACGCATGGGATGAATAATTGACATTACGCACGCAAGAAGTTCGAATTTGAGATTTCCGAAATTTTAAACTTAAATTCTCTGTGAGAAGTAGCTTTCTGGTTAGTTTTGAGAGTGACATGTAGTTGTTGACTCGACCGCTCCCAAATGTCAAATGAATTTGTACCTAAGCACGTAGCGTGCAATGTGGCAGTGTTTTTAGTAGACAAGCATAGCACCTAACTATGTGGCCGAATAATTAGTAAAATATTCTGCTGTTGATTAACACAGTGCATCGTATTAACCATCATCAGTTGAGTAGGTAATAAGAATTGATTTAAGAGACGCTTTTAGTTTTTTAGTGTCGTTGTCTATGGGCAAATGCATGAGATTTTATCTCCGCTGTTCTCGGCGACGGTCGTTGCGAGTTCGCTCCATACATATTATTTTAATCTGCAAGTATTTTCCTAACACGGCAAGGTTGAATTGCTTGAGCTTAGACTAAGGCAATCCTCTCACGCAGAAACTAAAATCCGACAAACTGGTTGCTAATGGAATTCATAGACTGGCCAGTGACATGCTTCGCACACCAGGCTACTGGAAGTCAATAATCTCATAACCTCAAACTGTCAAACCCATTGTCTTTCCTACTGCATCCTAAGCTTTTTCCGTAATGTCTTTACGGGAATATTCTGGCAGCCTGTAATTATAAAGGCAGGAGTATTTCTCAAATCGGTTCGCCCATCTCTAAATTTTGACGTCTTGACTTGTTATTGCTTGTATATTTCAGTTCAGTGGTACCAATTTTGGTAAGAATATATTATGATTTTTCATCGAATTTACTGATATTGGTACCACTGTTTAATGGGTGACTGGAAACTGAGAGACTGGGAGATGTCGCGTCTCTTCGAAATACATTAGCTAGATACTGGAGTTTCAGTCTCGTCTTTTTTGAGTATTAACGTGAGAGGATGGCCTTACTATGTTTCTCTATATTCTCCTGAATAAACCCGAAGAGGACCGAGCGTAACAGTGGGGTAGATCAGCTCAGCTAAGTTTTCTTCTTCTCACAGGAGCGTGGTCCTGTGGCAGTTCTTTGTGCCTATCAGCAGAAGCGCAGGGTAGATAAAACCGTAATGGCGTATACTATTTGACAGAGATATAAATTCCACCCTTATTACAACGCCATGTTCACGTTAATATTATATATTGTTGTTTAATTTAATACAAAGCATTTTTGAGGCAGACGAAACGGTTCCTAATTTATTGATGGATAGTGGAATGTATTACGAAAAATGCGTTTTAATAAATTAAAGAACAATACAATGCAGTTCCACCATGAATTGACAGTTAACAAAATAAAAGAAATTGTTATTACCTATGTAAACACCTTTTATATTTAAACTGCCTTTATTAGAATGTAATACCTATATATATATATATATATATAAATGAATGTTTGTTTGTCTGTCTGTCCCGTATGCGTTCCTCCTACCATTCATCCGATTGCGATGAAACTTTGGTGAGTGGTTGTGCGCAGACCCGCGAAGGTTTCTGAATTAGTACAACCACCTTCTTTTCTTCTATTCGTATGCGTTCCTGTACCAAATTTAGAAAATCCATGCTTCTCACATGGACAGCTGTATGTGGCCTGCTCACGCGTTGGAATTCGTGTACGCACTAGACGGAAAAACAAAAAATATTGTCTGTCCAAAAGCACTCCAATAAACAGAATTAAAACACAAACAATTTCTTTCTTTGAGTGGCATTGCAACGCATACCCGTACTAGCTAGTATATTATATTAGTTTATGATTTACTTGTTAACGCTATGATTTGATACAGTGATTGAATGCAGTCGATGCGTCCTTCTTTAAACTTGAGTTAATACTAAATTGTGAACCTATTTTGTTTCTTTATAAAACAAACATTATTAATATTACGCATGGCAATCCATACGTTTAGTTTGATAATAACAAAGGTACGATAAAGCAAATCTTTATCAAATGTATTGCCAGCCATTCATTAAGCTTGCTTATTATTATTTGATAAGAATACAAAGATAGACTCAAAGTTTTGGGGCTGTGACCGTACTGGTTATTAAGACATAATAGCAGACTAAACGAATTCGACATGAGTTCATTTTTTTATTCAACCATATTTTGTTCGTCGGCTATCCGAAGTCAAGCTCGAAACAATACAACATGGGGACTAAGCCGGCTCACATGTGTCAACTCGCCTCGTCTGCCGCAAATCCATAAATCAAACCTTCCAAGAACGTCAATCCGGTGTTGCATATGAAACCGCGCACATCTACCTAGCGACAGTCGCACATAACATTCGAATCGTATAAGTAGATATTTTGATGCGGCGATCGTCGGTAAAAAAATGACCAATTCGTTGGTGTTGTTATGCGTCCTGGCGTCTTCGACTCGCAGCCCAACCATGCAACTTGTCTATTGACGCGCTCCCGGTCTTGGCCGGCATTCTCCCACTTGACCTGCATATTCATGTCAGCGGTGCTTCAATATTGCTCTTCAAAGGAGAGGAGGCCGTTGTTGGTGACTTTCACCTTGCCCCGCCTCCTCGGCTTGTTGCTGAAGAAGTAGCATCGTTGAAGCGGATAATAAGACTTATGACGCTTGACGCGGTTTTTAAGACCTGGCAGCGAAAGTGAGACGAATCGAACAAAGGCCGGCACACATACACGTTTTTCCAGACATAAAGTGGCGAATGGAGATAACCAAATATCTGACTCCATACCATTACACCAGTCAATTTTTGACCGGACATTGTGGATTCGCTGGCAAGCTCTTTGAGCTTGGACTTGCAAGCCGCCCGACATGTCCATGCGGAGAGAAAATACAGGATGCCAACCACATCCTCTGGGTATGTCTGAGAATGTGCTCCGAACGGGAGGAATATTTTCAAGTCGGTCCAACCGTCCGACATGGTTGCTACAAAGACCAATTATTTTGCTTTTAAAAAAATTGCGGCGTCTTACTACGGGCGTGAAGATCTCTTCACATAAATTTTGCTGCCTGTTTCGTTCTTTTTTATTTATATCCAACGTCACTTCATTTTTTTTTCGTAATTCCCATATACTTTTTCTCTCCCTGGCAATTTGCATTAAAGTAAACTCAGTCAGAGCTCACTATGAGCGTAGCAACCTAAGTCTTGGGCATCTTCTCCCAGGACACTCCCAGTCCAATTTATTTCAGATGTTTCATATCACCAATTGATGGGTCCCGTTATACGCTCGATTAAGACCGAGCGTGGTGCGGGGCGGGGTTGGTGGAGGGCACTTAATCTCAGTGTTTATTGCAACAATATTTTTTTTTTTCAAATTAATAAGTCGCATTTTACCAATTTTTGGAGATCCATTTGTCAACGTGTGTTTTGTGAATAACGATGACGTCTTTGGCACATTCTGGGTGGACGAGTTTTGACGTGAGAGCCGGCTTAACGTTAGCAGAGACTGCGTTGCATTTCGAGCAATTAGTTCCACAAACGGCCGCACATCTTTTCACAAATCTTTGACTGTAATTTCAATAATAATTTATTGAGGCGCCTTTGATCTGCGTCACTCTGACACTCTAGACCAGTGGTTCTTATGTACGGCCACCAGAGGATTTTACTGTGGCCACCAGTGCTTTACAGAATAGTATTTCAAAAATTTACTTATAAAATTAGTTGAATACCTTACAGACTTGTCTTAAATTTCTTTCCACACTCAAATGATCCATAATGTGTTTTTGTAATGAGATCATGTGTCTGAGAATAAAGTCAATTCAAAGAATTCGTAACAATTGCTTAATTAATATTGTCAATTTTTCCTACTACTGTATACTGTGAGAGATCATTCAGTGTAATTCACTTTATAAAAAACAAATATCAAAGCCAGTTGTTATTTTCATTGCATTAGCATTATATTTAAATAAATATATATGTACTAAAATGTTCAAATACCTACCGCCTACCGTAACTCAATTTGGAGAGCGTTTATGAGCAGGTATTAAAACGGCCAATACTTAAAATTTGTCGAAATCAAGATGGCAGTCGTAGGATAATGGTAATGCACAGGGCGCTATACCCAATAGACGCAGGTTCGATTCTTACCTTTTTTCGAAAAAGATTTTTTCTATTGGCTATATTTTCTCAAGAGCGTTTTCAAAATTATGTGTGTTTAACATGGTAAGGTAAATACATATCGTATACTAAGATCTATAGGGTCGCAACTGCAAAATAACCCAAAAATTAAGACAATCTATTTTTTCACACGGAAAAAACGCACTTGATTGGATTCGACGTCAAAGTGACAGTTGGTACTTTAAAAATAAAAACAACGATAAATAATTATATAATTTAGTAATGCAAGATAAATTTATAGAAATAAACCAACGACGCTTCAATAAGCGGCCCGTTTTCTTACGTGTGTAATTTAACAAGATAATTAAGAGCTAGTTGAAGAATCAAGGTTGTCACAAGTTTTGTTTTTGTTTTGTTACGCCAAAGAAGTATAACTTCTATCTTGCGTACATAAGTACACACACCGATTTTTTTAATTGTCCGACATTTAAATAAATAATATTTCGAATCCTACTGATGATTAAGCTATTTTTATTTAATTTATTTTATTTCTCTGTTTTATATTATTTTTTTTATTTCTATATTAAAAGAATTTTTATATAAAACACTAATTTTAATAAAATTTAATATGAAAAAGGTGCATTTTGTTTTTTTTTCTATTAAAACTTTGAAGCCCCATGCACATGGAAGTTTGTTCGTCAAATCTCAAACTATTTGGCCGCAACTGCAAAAATCTACAATATAATTTAAAAAATATATATTTATATATTTAGGAACTACAGTATGATAAAGTACACAAAATTATTCTAACATGGTACAATTTTCTTGCGGTCTACTGCAATTATTTAAATTGTAGTTAATTATTTTACATTCAAACTCAAATTATTTAGGATCATGTTTTTTGCAGTTACGACCCAATAGATCTCAATGTGCGATATGTTTACAAAAAGGCAGATTAAAGTACGCAATGTGCTGCAGTTAGCTGGAATGTCTTTCGGTGAGTATACATTCACTTGCCAAATGCAGTTGTACATTGGTGGCCACTGAATGCAGAGGATACAGCTGCGGCAGGTCTTAACCAGGAATGGATTAACTGTTACATAATATTATTAATCATGTTGTTATTTTCAGGAGTGTGAAGACAGCCTGATCAATTTAAGGTCGGAGAATGATAATGAGGGTGTCATAATCAAACAAGAGTTCGTTGACGATGCAATTCGCCAAATCTATAATGAGAATCCTCAACCCGGCCCCTCCGATCGACAAAACAGCCCAGTAGACCAGGTACGTCCATTTACAGGTTCACTTATAATACAACTATTAAACATGTTTTGGCATTAAAATTAAGATGGCCACCGCACTTGTTTGAAGTTGAAATAATCCAGATATATCGAATCCCACCACCTTGGAGGAGGCCAATAATTGTCAGGTCCATTATTCGAAATCAACTGAAGCAATCGTTTATAATCGGTTCGCGAAAGAAAATAAATGAAAATCGTGTCTTACTCACCTCAACTCCACAAAAGCTTGGTGGAGCTAGTAGTAGTAATTCTGAATCACAGTGAAAATGGAAAACCGTGCAGTTATAGTAATTCTATAAAAGAAGCGTGGTTAAAATGCTCGCACGGCCTTTTTGAAAAACGTGAAAACAAGAAAAATATATCCAAAAATAAAAGATATGCCTTCGTCTAGAAACACGGTGAAATATAGAATCATAATGTTATTTTTTTAACTTTTTAATAGAATACTCAAAAACTACTTTTTCATTTTTTCTCAATTAAAAACTGCTCGGCACGGAGACAGTCGAAATACTTATAATGAACTGTTATTTAAAAATCTCATAATTTATTAATACTTTCAAATGTATTTTTTAGATTATCGCTAGAAGCACTTTACCGGCCAATGTTGCAATGATATCGTCCTGGGACATGACTGAAGCACAAGCGTCTAGCGAAGACCTACACATTGAGGAACAAGACATAAAGCAAGAACTCAAAGAATATATTGAAAGGTACAAAGATGTCGTCAGTCGCAATAGTAAACGTGATATTTGTCAATCAAATATGGTAAACACAGAATTATTAGTGGCTGTTATACAATTGGAAAAAAATACGTTTCATAAAGAAAATTTTGTTTGTAGTATCTGTTTTGATTTTTTTTTATCGTTCGACCTAATGTTGCTTCACAAAGCGATACACAAAACCACAATTGCGAAAACGAACGATTCCGTTGCAAGGCTGGTTAAATGTGACGATGGTCATTTTTCAATATTTCGTCCTGGTCACGTCATGAAGTCACTCAAAATGACTCATTCTGGCGAAAAGCCATTTAACTGTAATAAATGCAATTACTCATGCACGACGTCTAGTAACATAAAAACCCACAGAATGTCTCATTCTGGTGAAAAGTCATTTAACTGTGATAAATGCAATTACTCATGCAAACAATCAGGTAACATGAAAAGACACAAAATGACCCATTCTGGTGAAAAACCATTTAAATGTGACAAATGCAATTACTCGTGCACTACGTCTAATAGTATGAAAACACATAAAATCACTCATTCTGGTGAAAAGCCATTTAACTGTGATAAATGCAATTTTTCATGCAAAGAATCAGGTGTCATGAAAAGACACAAAATGACTCATTCTGGTGAAAAACCATTTAAATGTGATAAGTGCAAATACTCATGCAGACAATCAAGTAACATGACAACACACAAAATGACTCATTCTGGTGAAAAGCCATTTAACTGTGATAAATGCAATTACACATGCAGACAGTCAAATAAATTAAAAATACATAAAATGACTCATTCTGGCGAAAAACCATTTATATGTGACACATGCAATTACTCATGTACGACGTCAGGTCACATGAAAACACACAAAATGACCCATTCTGGTGAAAAGCCATTTAAATGTGAAAAATGCAATTTTTCAAGCAGACATCCAAGTAACATGAAAACACATAAAATGACTCATTCTGGTGAAAAGCCATTTAAATGTGTTAAATGTGATTACTCATGCAGACGTTCATGTGACATGAAAAAACACAAAATGACTCATTTTGTTGAAATGCCATTTAACTGTGATAAACGCAATTACTCATGCAAACAATCAGGTAACATGAAAAGACACAAAATGACCCATTCTGGTGAAAAACCATTTAAATTTGACAAATGCAATTATTCGTGCACTATGTCTAATAGTATGAAAATACATAAAATCACTCATTCTGGTGAAAAGCCATTTAACTGTGATAAATGCAATTACTCATGAAAACAATCAGGTGTCATGAAAAGACACAAAATGACTCATTCTGGTGAAAAACCATTTAAATGTGATAAGTGCAAATACTCATGCATACAGTCAAATAAATTAAAAACACATAAAATGACTCATTCTGGCGAAAAACCATTTATATGTGACACATGCAATTACTCATGCACGACGTCAGGTAGCATGAAAACACATCAAATGACTCATTTGGGCGAAACGCCATTTAAATGTGATATATGCAATTACTCATGCAGACAGTCAGGTCACATGAAAACACACAAAATGAGTCATTCTGGTGAAAAGCCATTTAAATGTGATAAGTGCAATTATTCATGCAGACAATCTGGTCATATGAAAACACACAAAATGACACATTCTTTTGACAAGCCATTTAAATGTTATATATGCAATTACTCATGCACGACTTCTAGCAGCATGAAAAGGCACAAAATGAGTCGATACAAAAAAAAATGAAAAACTACCCTCGATAGTTATCGATAGCGGCCGATAGTAGTCTTGTGTATAGAATAGATGTGTGTGTGTACAAAAAAATGTACAACTGTCATCGTATTTTCGTTTATGGCTGTAAATTATTGGTGTTATTTAATGTTCTATGCATGCTTCTCTTAATTATTAAGAGTTTTCCTTGTTATGGTAATAATAGTTATGTCCAAAGAGATTGGACTTGGTTCTGTCTAAGTAAAATGTCAGCCGACGGAAGTTTTTGTTTTGAATAAATAATGAACCCAACATTTTTAGCCGTTTGACAAGTGGAAGATACCAACCTGCTGAGTATGACGATAGCTTGGTTAATAACTGTATTCTGTAACAATAAGTATTATATTTTATATATAAATAAAGAAACGGGAAACTTATTTGATTTTAATCGCTTTTATTCACACTATCCCATTCATAATAAGTAGCACCGGCTCGCACAAAGAAACTACATTAATATGAGGTTCATCATTGAAACCCATATAGTTATTGCCATCTCCCGTCAGATCAAAGAAGATGCATTCTCTTTCTTCGCTCGGTATGCTGGTTAACGTCTGTTATTTAAGACTTGGGAGTGAACAAATAAATAGGTACCTCGGAATGGTCTAGAACGGCGATTTTTATTTTTACTATTAATTACATTATTATCAATTTTTCGGAACGCAGGATGTATATTATGTTTAAGTATGTACAATTTTATTGCAATCTCTGGAAGCCTAAATTTTTTCGCTTTCGATCTCGCTATCACCGAGAAGCGCTTTAGCGCTACAAGCGAACTCCTATCACAAAAGCGGTGGACACAAATGCAGCGTTGCTTTTTTTACGTTCTGACAAACGACGTTGCCGGATAATTTCTTTCTCGTTATCGACCATTACTATGAATCAGCTCGGAAATGGTTCCGGCCTCTGGGCGTTTATAAACATAATACAAAATCCCCTTTATTCGTATACAAAAGCCTCCTTATAATATACGAGCGCGACACCGGTGTCCCGTCTGAAACCGGAGCGACGTTTAGTAAACTTAACATAACTTCATCTTGACGTGTACCTATAACAGAAAAAGCGTACATCAGTTTACTGGAAGCCAGGCGGGAACACCAGCAATTTACATTACCGAGTACTGTCACCAGACATAAAAAAGGCCCTGATGCCCGACAGTTTCAAATTCCAGATCAACAATTTAACAACAAAAATATCCAGCTCCCCTGTAGAATGTTTAGAACCTCTGACTTACACGAAAATATTACAAATAACATTTCGTAAACGGTCATTCAGAAAAGATGCATTTGATTACCTGGCCCAAGGACAGAAGCGGCCCGTCCCGAAATGTTTTTCCCGTTAGTCAGTGACCTTCCCCTTTCTCTTCCCCTCCGTAGGATAGACCCGGCAAAATTAAAAGATGCTTTCGAAAAATAAAGTCAGTCCAGATCTACCCTACAATGGAGTGATAACAAAAATAAGTGTTACGCCGGCGGGTGGCGTCGCCCGCGTAAATCGCAAAAATCAAGCGCGCTTCTAGCCAATTACTAAATGAACTTTTAATTTTTAATAAATATTGTGGTAAATAACAAGTATCCGATAAAGTGTATCGATGGCGCCCCGGCCCATTTTTAAATCAATCGTTAATAACCCGGAATCGCTGTAATACCAATCGGTGACTCGCGCAAAAATCCAATGAAAGTTAATCAATTCCCTAGTGAGAGAAGAAGTGAATCAGTGCTTAGTGCGCGGGATAATAATGATAAACCGACCCCTAATATAAAGACAGTGCGGTGACTAATTTAAGACCTCCTTAGATGTAAATGATGTAATATTATCAATGTTTACCTATGCCCTAGCGTTAATAAATTGAGTTCCACGTGGAACCGTCGAATCAAAGATGTGTTTTATATAAATTAAACCTCGTGATGTCACACCACCCTCAAATTAAGTGATGCCTTTGAAGAATGCTGCCAGCATTCATGTGAGTCCCTCCATTCTTCCCGGTATTAGTACCTACTTCAAAATGCTGTATAATTATTCAATAATGAAAACCTAAACCTATCCTAAGATAATCCAACAAATAATCCAGTAATCGTCTCGGCTATTTTCAATTTATTTGCCGCTGGCTTCCACTAAATAATAGACAAAAACCGGTAAAACAATATTTAATATCATTGTCAAAACAATAGAAACCAATTCATTATTGTGTTTATACGGTTCAATATAGAAAGATGTGTAGGTATTTTGTAATAGGCGAAGTTGTGGTTCTGATTTACCTTCGTTTTCATTCGCTTTTTATTGATAAACTTTGGTCAGGGTTGTGAATTTGGGCCCCGCATCAGTCGAAGTACTATGGTGGAGGGAATCCAAAAGAAACTTTTAAGACTTCTTTACTTTCGGCTGTATGGATATTATCCCTGGCTCTATCCGACTGATTTTCTCTTTGGGATGCTTACATACTGTAGCTTAAAATTTAGAAGGGATCTTTTATTTTTATTTATTATTTTTATATTATTTTTTCAGACTTATACGCGGCGTAAATGTGAACTCTTCCATTCTTGGTGGTGTTGGCTTGTGTGTCTTTGATAATTACCTTAGGAATCGATGGCATACGTTGTTTGTTCTATTACGGTGCAGAACTAACCTGCCATTAGTAATGCCAATTGGGAGGGCAGTAACCATGTTTAATGAAATAGCTTCGGATATTGATATATTCCACTTACGTGAGGGTGAATTTAGGTGGACGTTGTTTTATAAGTTTTTAAGATAGGGTCTATCAAAGTTCACTCTGTGTGCTTCCATCTACTTTTATTTTGTCACTTATTTTATTTATTTTCTTATTTTATTACTTATTATCGCCGAAAGGACGGCCGCTGGACAAATGCCGTCATCCAGTGGTACCCAAGGGGCACGAAACGGCCACAGGATCGCCCTAAAAGCCGCTGGATTGACGAACTGGTAAAGTTCGGCGGAAATACGTGGCAGCGAACGACACAGAACCGAGAAAGTTGGAGAAAGCTTAGGGAGGCCTTCATCCAGCAGTGAATTGACCCCGGCTGATGATGATGATACATATTATTGGTTAATTTAATAAAACGCAAATTTTTTAGTGCTTCATCAACTTCCGCCTCAGAGAGACAATTCTAAAGTTGATAATGTCTTTCTGAAGCAGACGAAACCGGTCCAGATTTATTAAAAAGTAAAAGTAAAATAAGTACTTATAATTTTCAGATTTATTAAATCAATAATACAATGCAGTTCCACCATTTATTGACAGTTAACACATTAAAAGAAATTCCAATATGTAATTGACATAATTCATTATTTTTAAATTGTTTTTCCTTGTCAGCTAGACACGACACTGCGCCTTCAAGAATACATGTCGCTCTGAAATCTCTTAGCATAATAATTCCAAGCCATAACAACATGTCGTAGGTCTCCAGTGTGCACTTTATAGATAGATGGTATTTAACTACCTTCCAGGAAGCCAGAATCTATTTTGCTGGAAGCAGAAAGGAAGGAAGGTTGAAGTTTTTTCTCGAAACCAAGTAAAGCTACCTCCAGCCTTCTCGGTACCCAGTTTTTTTTGCTGCCACGTGCATTCTCCAAACACTATGAATCGAGCGGGCTTAAGGGTGTACCTGTGGGCATTTAGTGCTCCGCTCTTTGGGTACCACTGTAGGACGCCATTTGTCCAGCGGTTGTCCACTCACTGACAAGACATCTCTAGTCTATTTCCATTTCTTCTGTTTAGCGAGCTCGATCACATCGCGTTTTTTTGTGTGCTTCCTTGTCCATTAGTTTTTTTTGCAATCTTTACCGTTGTGCCCAAGAAGCACCTTTTCATGTCAAGTTGCGCAAGCTATCCATTTTTTAAATTTTATCTTACATTAAGAGTTCATGTTTCAGACACTTACGTGAGCGTTGGTAGCACGCATGTGTTGAACACTTTACGCAGACACAATTTGAGGAAGTTCACTTGAAGATACTATTCAGGAATGCGAAAAGTATCACCTGCGTAATATGAATAATATTGTTTTAAAAAGGTTATTCACCAACATGTCACATTTCATCTATTGTAAGATTACAAAGTTGCAAGCATCTATATGAACATACATTGCATTTATAAGGTTATTAACCAGTATGTGTCATTTTATGTGTTTTAAGAGCATGAGATCTTGAGGATCTATATGGACATACATTGCATTTATAAGGTTTTTCACCGGTATGTGCCATTTTATGAATTTTAAGATGACCAGATGTCGAGGATCTATATGGACATTCATTGCATTTATAAGGTTTTTCACCAGTATGGGTCATTATATGTCTTTTAAGACTACCAGATGTTGAGGATCTATATGGACATTCATTGCATTTATAAGGTTTTTCACCAGTATGGGTCATTATATGGTTTTTAAGATTACTAGATGTCGTACATATAAATGAACATAGTTTGCATTTATAAGGTTTTTCATTAGTATGTGTCATTTTATGTGTTTTAAGATAACTAGATGTCGAGCAACTATACGAACATACATTGCATTTATAAGGTTTTTCACCGGTATGTGTCATTTTATGTTTTTTAAGATGAGCAGATGCTGAGGATCTATATGAACATATATTGCATTTATAAGGTTTTTCACCGGTATGTTTCATTTTATGTCTTTTAAGACTACCAGATGTTGAGGATCTATACGAACATTCATTGCATTTATAAGGTTTTTCACCAGTATGGGTCACTTTATGTTTTTTAAGATTAGAAGATGTCGAGGATCTATATGAACATAGTTTGCATTTATAAGGTTTTTCACCTGTATGTGTCATTTTATGTCTTTCAAGATGACAAGATGTCGAGCATCTATATGAGCATACATTGCATTTATGAGGTTTTTCACCAGTAATTGTCTTTGAATGTACTTTGACATTACTATGTTGCGAGACTAATACGCTCTGATTTTGATCAGGAATCACGTCCATGTGCACCATTTTATGAGTTTTAAGAGCATTTTCGCATCCAAAAACTGCGTTACAAATGCAGCAAATCAAATTATGTGAGAAATGGTTTACTCTTCTAAGAATAAGTCGGATTTCCTTCGGAGCACCTCGTTCTAATATTTCTTGTTTAATGCTATTCTCATCTATCGTCACTTCTGAATACTGTATTTTTCTATCCTGGATGCCATCACCTGAGGATTGTTGACTCTCAATTGTATCGTGATGCTTCGTGAAAAATCCCTTGGTAGAAACCTAGAAAAATCGTAATAATCGATATCAATATTATCAATTATGAGTTATAATATTCAATTTGTTTTTTTGACGCTTTTGTTTTTCAGCACTTTCAAACATTATTAAAGAGCGAAGTGAGAGTGAAATATTGTTACGGAAAGATCCATAAGTGGGTCAAAACAATGCACTTATATGTATGTATACATTATCTTCGAGAACAATAATTATATTTTGTTCTATTCTAGTGTGTCGTTGGAGAGTGTGCGCAGTGCCTGCCATGCTGAAAGGTAAAGCTATAAAATTATATTCAAAATTCATCAAGCAAACTCGATCATTGACAGTATTTTAATATTCCATACATCAGAATTCCACAGGTTTAAATAGATTATTACAACAGGTACTATTCCGTATGGGAGAAAATAATTCCCAGTAGAAACCTTTACTGTTGCTTTCAATATATCGTGAATTTGGAACATGATTATTAAAAATATTATCACTATTATTAATGTGCAAATAAATTAATAACGTTTGGCTTGCCCACTTTTGCGGCACACTTCGCTTTTATCTTCTTTTTAATTCTTCAAAAGTGGGGCCAAAGCTCACGTAGGTTAATGGATATCCTTGTCGAGCCATGATTATTATTTTGTTTTAAATATGGAATCATTCGAAAGAACAGTGATTTCAACAGGAAGTGCCATATAGCTACTGCTACTATCGCTTTATTTGAATCAAGATTTGCATATAAATTGATTTTGAGAAATGGATTCGTGAAGTCAGCAGCATTTAATGCCTAAGAACCTAACATTTCCCGTACAATAAGACCAGCAGTGCTTTAACAAAATTAGTCCGAACTGGGCGCCCTGAATTTGACGTCAGCCTATCGGACAAAGCCGCATTTGTTTTTAAACATACCTGGTCTAATGGCTTGTATTGAATTGTATTCTCAACTAATTCTTCTTTGATGATGGCTGCCTCATCATTATTCTCATACTTAATATTATTCAGACCGTTTTCGCGCTTCTGAAAATAACATTATAAATATTAAGTAACAGTATCATCATTACGATAAGCCAGAGAAGGTCTCCTAGAGCTCTTTATTCAATAATTGGTCGCCAATATTTGACTTAATTTGGCAGGTGAATGTATAATCACCGAACGACATTCCAATGTTATGGGCAATTCGACAAAATAGTGCACACTCTTTCGATTATATATGTTTTAGAAGAATATGTTTTAGTTGAATTAGGAGTACATTTCACAGATGGCTTTAAAATTCATTAAGCCTTGCTTATACCAAACCATAACTAATAAAAAATATTCTTCGATCTATAAAATATCCAAAGATCTGTATGATTTAATAACATGATTTAAGATATTATCTAGATAGACGAAAAATTTTGGACTATTATTTGTTATGGCTTGGCTTCGCGGGGTTTTGTTGAATTTTAAAAACTAACCAACACATCAGTAAATTATGGTAACCTTAATCTAATGAAAACAAATATGTATGACTGACAAAGTTTTGTGTGTACTATTATGTTGCATATTAGCATATATAATACATTATATACCGAACAACAATAATCAAATGAGCATGTATATCATATGAGTTACCTGTGAATCACTTGCAAACGTCGACGCATCAAACTTTTCATACAAGTGACTGCTTTGGTCGCATGGAAAAGCCACTTCATCGAAAGTCAGCGACGCATCGTGCATACGTTTATGGCACTTTAAAATGTGCGCTGATGAAAAAAAATTACAACACACGTTGCAAACAAAATTTCTAACGAAAAATGAAGATCTGTTCAACCTCAGACGGACTTCTTTCGCAGACGCAATCGCTATTTCCTTTTTGATGGCCATTTCTTGCACTTCAATTTCACCAAACGACTGTGCAGATTGTCTCTCAAAGATATCAGGTGCAATCATACAATCCATGTCGCGGTTTACGAGCGGGGTCTGTCAAGAAATAAAATACAAACATAAATCAATCAAAACATTTATACTAACAATATAGAAAACCAACCAACATAAAGATTGCAAAGTTTCTGGACTATGACCACCTAGAAAGGCAATTTTTGGACAAAGCTGTATCGAAGTCATTGTATGAGAAAGTGATTAGAATGTATGAGAAATTTAATTTCTAATTAGATTTTGACAAACGCGTCTGAAAGTGGCGGAGGCTTTTGAGCGTTATAAGCTTCGACGGTTGAGGCGCTAATTTTGACAGATTTAATGTCGGAACGTGACGTTGAAAGGCTTTTTATTTATTGTTTTTTTTCATTTACATATTACCGTTGGAAGTGTTGTTTTGTATTTAAATTCTCAATTAAGTAGGTATTTATTGTGTTTTGTTATAAAGAAACATACATATTTTATTAATATTAAGTTTGTAAAATACATCGGAAGTTCCGTTCACATTCTCATAGGTACTGATTATTATAATAACACTATTATGAGGTAAATATTGAAGTAAGTACGAGTAGCTTCTTTAAGAAATAATTATCTACGTACAACAATCAATCGTTTTAAGAATTCAGCGATAACTAATATAAGTACTGATTAAATAATATGTTAATGTCATTACCACATTTTAGGTTATTGTACACGTAGGTACCCAAAATGGAAGTGATTCACGCTGAAATTTTGTTGTTAAGATTTGGTAACCGGACGGATCCATTCAAAATGACAGACGAGGCGTTTGTGAAACGATTCCGGTTATCGAAACCATTGGGAGATATAATATTCATTGACAGGTTGTAAAATCTAATATCAACCCCAACTAGCTGTCATGTGAGCATAGACAAAAATATAATGCAAACTCTTAAGCGACCATAAATAATGTCCATTCTGTATTTTTGTTGCATTATTGGACACCGTTCGAAGCACCATACCTCCTTTGAAGATACTGTTGCGTTTTGCTTATTGTTTGCGTACCGCTTCGTTCGAAAATTTTCCTTCAGCTGTTGAGTCTTGTTATGTTCAAAATGAACATAACCAATATTTATACTTCTGGCAACCCCGACAATGATCTATGGTAACGTCGATGGAGCGACGCGATTAATAAGAGATGTCGCTGTTGGAATTTCCGGCCGCAACGGACGTCGCGAGGTGCGAAAGAAGCAACGCGGCTTTTTGATTCTGTCTGTCATCCAGGATAGTCGTGCTCTGCTTTGGTTTTACCCAAAACTTATAATGGACGTCACTTAAAGCAGCACGATTGCAGCCGCAGTGCTTCAAGCCTCTGTGTCGTTCCAAGTTTGGTATTTTAAAACTATTACTATTTGATTCACTTATCTTCCAATGTTTCTTTTAAAACTTAGCTGCTTGCCTTTATTATAGTATTTCCTTAATAACCCTTTAATGTAATATTCTTGTTTTTTGCTATAATATAGTTTCGGTCAAGTACATAAATTGCTCTTTCATTTATTATTTCCCCTTTACTCTACACTGCTATATAATTATAATCTTTCACGGTATCAAGACCGTGTGGCGTCCAGGACTTAAATAAGTACATCTTTAATCATAGATTGCACGTGCCTTCAGCCGTGCAATCCCCTTTTGTATTCTAATTTAATTTTTTTACAGTTGTCAGTTGCGAGGTTACAGAAGTAATTATTGTTCAGCTTGAAAAGGATGCACGTAACCCATGGCCTTTTGCTTATGTCTCATGCTCAGCTCTTTAACTTTATACTTTATTCCATCCCAAATCTAGAGAGCTTTCTTTTTTCTCTTTTATTTTGTAGTTGTGACGATAAGGATCACAACTACAAAATATTAATATATCAGTCTTTACGATTGAATATGCACGTCAATGAGGTTTAATTTTATCGCTGCGCTCATGGATACACCCTTAAGCCCGGTTCGATTAGGTAGATTAGGAGTAGTTTAGTCGAGTGGCGAGCAATTTAGTAACTAAACGTGTACGAATAGACAAATTGACTCGAGTACTTTAGTGAAATCATTTAGTTGAGTCAATCCATTTTGTTGTAATTTTTCGGTCGAGTGGCGACCCCCACTACCTCTCACTATATACCAAACAAGTGATGATATCGAATCGAACTCTATGGATAGACAATTTGGGTGGAGTCATGGGACAACACGACCAAAAGCGGTTTATTGTTCGCATATGGTTACTAATGAATAATTGGTATCGGTTACTACGCAATAATATACCTACCTAATTCTACTGAACTCCCACTGACTAAAATATTAATATGAACATCTCGCAATATATAAATGCAGAAGAATCTCAGTTTTTCTTAATCCTAAAAATATTATAATGTTCATAGGTAGGTAACGCAATATTATGTTGAGAAAATGACATAGGTACGGAATATAATAAATGACTATCATTTTTAGGTTAGGTCCTGTCTGGAGAGTTATTACTTTGACAGACGTGAGAAGTGGTTTGACGTTTCAGACCAAATCATTTTTGACGGTCACAAAATGGTTTGCACTTTGCTGATACAGTGAACTAAACGTTAAATCTAAAACTATTCCGGCTTACTTATAACGCTTGCGCAGTGTGCCAGTTTTGACCTGTCAAACTGTTTAGCTGGAACGCCTCAATTTATGTTGTCATGCAGCATGGTAGATAATTTAGTAAAATTTGAGGCTTACAACATTAATTTGTTACATAAAGTTTTGACAATAGAATTGGTCTATTTCCACCCCATTTCACACGTATGTAGGTATAGCTTCCGTTTATTGTATTTTATGGCTGCAAGTAGTTTTTTGTAGACAATAGGCTTACCTTGTATTACCTACTTGCCTAAAAAGAACTCACGGACGATTAATTTCATTTATTCACCATACAATTGATCACAATTTTAGATAATCGTATTAATTATTGCTTTACATTCGAATGATTGTGATGTATAAATCATCATAAATAAATGCTCATGGTTTTGTTTTAAAATATCAGTGTTAGCTAAAACCACTAAATGAAACAAGTTGGAGCGAATTAATAATGGTGAAATGAGTTTCAAAGATGCATTGCAAATTCAAACCTTCAATATTATAAGACGGCATCAAGGGAAGAAAACGGCACATATACCTACGTACAATTGAACGTACCTGATGATGTGGCCTGTAATCTGAATATGAACAACCCGGTTGAGGATCTTCATCATATAATGGATGTGAAACATCTTCAATAATCTCGCGCTTGACGACAGCTGGATGATCATCTGTCTCAGATTTTATATTAGAGAGGTCCGCCATATTAAAGTGCTGAAAAAAGCATTATTACATTTTGTAAACACGGTAAAACAGTTTCATGTCACGTCATCACCATATATCATTGTATAATATTTATATTTAACATGAATTAGTAGATAAACAAACCAACCCTTTAATATCACAGATGTATTGTAGTGTCAAATTGTATAAACATGTATTTTTTTGAAACAATTAATATCACAATATGTTCCTACATAGTTTGTAAAAAGCTACAGTTTATAATGTAAAACGAATCATTGTTATTCTCAATCTAATGTTATTGTAAAAAAATTAGTTTCCAAAAACTAACCTCGAAATTGCCGCATTGTTTGGATGGATACTCAGCGTGTCAAACAAAGGCTTGCCTTCTATATCGGAGTGTCCTCCATCACATCGTTGCTTTGCATCCATGTTAAGGGTATATATTCCAGAAGCCACGTGTTATGTGACAGAGAGGATCCTTTCAAGGTAATATTAGAAAAGTGTTGCCGCAATACTGAAAAGTATTCCTGTGGAAACTAGGTACCTATAATAAAAATACACACTTGACACGGTGACACAATTATATGTATGTTTTGTTGTCTAACCAAAACAATGGTACGAAAATGATCGTCAGCATTTCAGCAATCATAACGAGAACAGCGCATCTCAGTACTTATATAATAACAAATAAATCAAATTGGGTTTTTTTCTCCTATACTGTAAACACTGACGATAGGTATCTTTTTCGTGACGGCTCCACTCTCTACTAGTCTCCAGCGACAGGACACACGTTTTAGTTACAATAAAAGTTCTACGTGTAGTCGGTGTTCTTCACATTAGTATCTGTACCATAATAACTACAAAATTCAATAGGTACTTACATTCTTGTTTATCAGATAATAGCTACACGGAATATTATTAACTGTTTTTCGGCAACACTTATATACAACACAACAGAAAGTTGTCTCTAGCACATTGCATACGATTGTTGATACGCAAACATGGAAGTGAAGCGAGAATGTGATGGAGACCAATCTGGTACTGAAGACAAGTTTGATGTAACAACCAGCCACCAAAACAGCACTGACACGTTCACCTATATAAAGCAGGAGAACACAGACGATTTCAGTTGTGATTTTGAGGTTAGTTTTTATTTATTAAGTCCTTTCCTGCGATTTTTTATAATCATTTTAGCAGAATACCTTCGATAAGTTTATATTTTTTACAAATTGTTTAAGAACATACGAGGATGTCAAACTTTCTTTCAAAAACCTTTTGACATACATTTAGACAGCTACCTACCTCAATTATATAAGTAAGCATTGTTATAAAATGGCTACGCGAGCTCAAAATTGTTTTTTTATATGATTACAAAAATGCATAATGTTTCCTTCAGTATCCAGCAACGCGACTCGCTGAAATTAATCCCGAGATTGACCTCCAGCTGGTTGACGTTAAACGCGAGTTCGCTGCAGACGCAAAACACCCATTCCATGATGAAGATCCAACACCTGGATGTTCGCATTCAGATAACAAACCAGTACAGCAGGTAATTGTATATTATGCGATATTTTCTTTCATCGGCTATGTATCCTATCACAGCTTTGTGACTAAATTTAAATAGGTAGATATTATCCTCGTCTCGGTTATACACGCTTCCTACAACTATTTCACTTACCTATGTATCTGGTTTAGTGTGAGTGGGCGCATTGACCTACAGTATTTGAATGTGATGTCTGTCACTGATGATGACCAATCGACCTCTTCTTTCAGAAAGTACTTTTGTCAGAACATTATTGTTTGTAGGTAGCAGAATAATGCTGCGATGACATTATGCTCACATCACATGCTGGCATGGCGACAAAGTAAGTCTGTGGTTTTGTCATTCCTCAGAATATTTTAATGATCTAATTTCAATTAATTTTAACAGTTCATACGTGTGCGTTTACTTTACTTGCGATATTGCATCCATACATAATATTGATAACAGTGCCAGCGCCATCTTAAGATACAAAGCCTGAGCATATCATTATGTACAAGCATTTCTCAAGCGAGTGATCCCACTGTTCAGCTGTCAAAATCAGATTTCAGATTGCCTCAAAAACAACATAATTATAAGGTCTTTCTCGTTTTGTATTGAATTATTATAAAAACATCGCAAATCAAATACATAACCTATCAGTATTTTTGTTATAAATATACATTCCTGTTATTCGTCAGTTATCAAAGTCATACTATTTCTTCATGCAAAATCGGTGGTAACATCGATTTCCAAAAAATGTCTTATGTAGGTAGCATCGAGCTCATTTATATACTACTGGATTAATCATATGCTTCTTAAAATGACGCCCGATTTTCAGCGACTCGGCTAGTGTTAAAACTTACTGTTTTAAGCGCACTTAATATTTGTCTCGGAAACGACCTGGCAATAATTTTGAATAAGCCCGATCTAGCTTGCATCTTACTCTAACTAAAGCTTTGTTCGGATTGTGCCAGTGATTTAGTAAAGTAGCGAGTGATTTGGTAATAAACCGTGTCTGAACAGACAAATTTAGTCGAGTAGTTTAGTAAAATGGTCAGTCAAGCCGATCCATTTTATTCTATTATTTCGGGCGATTAGCGATCTCCAGCACCTCTCACTATATACTAAACAAGCCACGAAACAAGTCTGAATAGGCGAGTGCATTAGTTGTCGACTGCCGTAGGAATGGCACAGCGTTGAAACAAAGATTACTACTCGAAAAAATATAACTTATATTATTATACTTCAATGCGTCAAAAAGTCGCGAACGTGTGTTGATAGATCCGTAGATAAATGCCGATATTTCACAGAAAGCTTGTTGTTATTGAGGATAGGTAAAGAGGTACACATTATCTTATAATTATTATATATATATTATATTATTATATATAATTAATATATTCATTTATTATTCCGTTTAGGTACATTGTACACTCAGTATGAAGGATATTATGTCATGTCGGTATGTAGTAATGCCGAGAAGAATGAAGAAGAGAATGCAGAAGGGCAGGCCTTCTGAGAATTCCTCGGCTCCTGTCGCCAGCGAAAGATTTGCCCCGCATCGTCCTGGCCAATGCGTTTCGCAATAACATATACTAAGGTTTTTCAGGGGTTGTAAACATTCTACAGGGGAGCTGGATATTTTTGTTGTTAAATTCCTGATGCGGCATTCGAGACTTTTTATGGAGAAGGGTTGTATTTGGTAATAGTAGTGTGGATAATTTGTTGATTAAAACTTTGATAAATAATGGAAATATTTCACAGAAAACTTGCTGTTATTGAAAGTAGGTAAAGATGTAGGTAGGTACACATTATCCTAGTGTTCACAAGAATAATTATAATTTATAATTATTCATTTATCATTCTGTTTATATTTTATAGTCAGTAAGAACAATGGAGCATAAAATCAGGGGCGGATCAAGTCAAGCGGAGGCTCTGAGCGGTAAAAGTTTCGGGGCCATTCGAGTCGATGGCCCCGAAAAAAGTCAAAGTTCGAGAAATTCAAGTTAGGAAAAAAAAAGTTTTATACGTAGAAAGTCTCATTAATTTATTAACATAAAATATAACAAAGGTAATAGAAATAAAATAAAAAAACATGTTTTAAATAAATTTTCGTCTTGCTTTATTTCTTGCAAATTCGTCAATTATTTTGGCAGTGTTAATGCGGCTTAAAATTTCTTGCTTTATATACAAAATGGCCATACTATTAAATCTTTCTTCTCCCATAGTACTTCTCAAATATTTTTTTACACGCTTTAAAATAGAAAACGATCTTTCACCTGATGCATTGGATAAGGGTATTGTTAAAAAAATATTTCTATTTGGGAATGATTAAGACATTTCTTTGGCGGCTCGATAGATGTCTGATGTGGTTTTAATATTGTGCATAAAGTACCTATTTATTACCTAAACAAACTACAAAAATACATAGGCAAGCATACAAAAATTTATGCAACCACAAAAATATAATAGGTAGGTATCCTATGTAAATTAGTATTCATCAATAGGAATTTGGAGCATAAATCGATTTAATTCAACAACGCCGTTTTTGCATAGTGTCATTTGAATAATTATTGAAGTTACGACAGACGGCAGCACTCTCGTGAAGCGCGAATGGTGTCCTCTTTGAAATATCCGTCGCTCTTGACGCTCTGTTCATTTTGACGCGTCACTCACTAATGCACTGTGTTCGGACACTTTTCAGTTACTAATTCACTAAATCACTCGCCACTCTACTAAATCACTCGGCTGGTACGGACCGGCCTTAATAGTCAGCTCATGACGACTTGCTCTGTTCGCTCAGACATGAATTTTAACTGTAACTTGCAAGCTTTGGGTTGCAGAACCCTGAGGGTCACCATTCCAAGAACGCAAATTTAGTTTTACAGCCAGGGTAATACGGGTGAAATTCAGGAATCCATGTTAACGGTCTTAACGCATTATACCTACAGGGAAATATTATAAGACGATATTCGTAATATCTTCTTCTGTGGTACATTTTTAAAATGACACTTGTATGGAAACTCCTCATCTAGTAGTATATCAATGATTGAGCTATACATTACGTTTATGGAAGATGTGTAATGTTAGTATAGTAATTATGATACACTTCATCTATCAAAATCAAACCAGTCCCATTCTCAAGACAGCTGCAAACCAGCAGACAATACATTAGGGATAGGCATACATGAGGTCAACGAGAACCTCATTCTGGATTTTCATAATTATATAAAGTACCACACCATAGTCACGTTCTCACATATATCGAATAGGTTTATAGAAAGTGTTAAATGACATTACAATAATCAATTTGTTTCTGATAGAAAACGCGTTTTATAAAATGATATAAGTATATATTAATAATTATGATTGTGTCAAGCTTTTTAAGGTTGTGCTTGATTTAAATTGAAGTATGTTCTGGACTCCAAAAATCGAAATAAAAACAAAGCTTATGTACCAATTCACACCACCCAGTACCACAGTCGGTTTTAATCGATCGATCACTCCACGCAACGCCGACTCAACAACAAGCCTAAGCATTCGGAAACTTTCCGACAGCGAGTGGTCTTACATCTCTTGCGCCTCCTACTGCTGACCAATCATTATTCTATAACAGTGATGTTGAACCTATGGCACGCGAATGTTTTATATTGAAGAGAAAAAAATATTACCTAATATAATAATAAAGCAACATCCAAAAAAGTGATACAAATAAAAATATAAGTATTTATAATATACACTATTAAAAAATAATTACGACATAGCTATGCGTATTTTATAGAGTTTTTAATACTATTTTTACCAGTGGTATTTACCAATCGATGCGCAAACGGAACCGAAACTCGTGCATAAATGACAGATCGTATTGTATACAAATTAATAATAGGCAAATTCTCTTCAAGAATTTATGTTACATATAAATTTATAATTGAACATATCGCTCTTAATGCTTATGCATGACACATAATATTATCGCACTCGCCTCATCAGGCGGCGTAGGAAGCCGCTCCGCGAACTTCTGATTTTGGTCGATTTACAATGCTTGAGACCACTGTAGCGAGAGAATGCCTCGTCTGATTGCGGCGAATTCAGGTGTCATTTTGTGTGTAAAGAACCAAGCTAAGTAATACAGTATCAAACTATTTCATTGGCACCAACAAAAATGTCTGTACCAAATAAGAAACAAAAACTTGGTGGAGCTAGTAGTAGTAATTCTGACAGACAGTGAAAATGGAAAACTGTTCAGTTATGGGAAATCTATAAAAAAGCGTGGTTAAAATGCCACCACGACCTTTTTAAAAAATTTGAAAACAAGCAAAAATAACATAATATTCAAATAATAAAGGATATGCATTCGTCTAGAAACACGGTGAAAAATAGAATCTATCATTGTAATATTTAAACTTTTTTTTAATAGATTTCTTAAAAACTTCCTTTTCATTTTTTTCCGTATAAGAAACTGCTCGGCACGTCAGACAACCGAAAGATTATATTTGAAAATTTTTGGCACGCGTGGCTAAGTAAAAAGGTTCGCTAACACCGTGTCTAGGTATAATATTTCTAACTGGATCTCTTATAATGAACTGTTATTTAAAAATCTCATAATTTATTAATACTTTTAAATGTTTTTAAAGATTATCACTAAAGGCACTGTAGCGGCCAATATTGCGAGTCTCATATCGTCCTGGGACGTGACTGAAGCACAAGTGTCTAGCAAAGACCTACACATTGAGGAACAAGATATTAATCAAGAACTAAAAAAATATATAGAAGGGTTCAAAGATGTCGCCTGTCGCAATAGTAAACGTGATATCTGTCAATCGAATAATATGGTAAGAACAGAATTATTGGTGGCTGTTATACAATTAGAAAAAAAAACGTTTCATAAAGAAAATTTTGTGTGCAGTATCTGTTTTGATTTATTTTCATCGTTCGACCTAATGTTGCTTCACAAAGCGATACACAAAACCACAATTGCGAAAACAAACGATTCCGTTGCAAGGCTGGGTAAATGTGACGATGGTTATTTTTCAAGATTTCCTCCTGGTCACGCCATGAAGACACTCAAAATGACTAATTCTGGCGAAAAGCCATTTAATTGTGATACATGCAATTACTCATGCAGACAGTCAAGTGACATGAAAAAACACAGAATGACTCATTCTGGTAAAAAACCATTTAAATGTGATAAGTGCAATTACTCATGCAGACAATCAGGTGACTTGAAAAGACACAAAATGACTCATTCTGGTGAAAAGCCATTTAACTGTGATAAGTGCAATTACTCATGCACGACGTCAAGTAGCATGAAAATACATAAAATGACTCATTCGGGCGAAACGCCATTTAACTGTGATAAATGCAATTACTCATGCACGACGTCAGGTAGCATGAAAATACATAAAATGACTCATTCGGGCGAAACGCCATTTAAATGTGTCAAGTGCAAATATTCATGCAGACGTTCAAGTGAGATGAAAACACACAAAATGTCTCATTCTGGTGAAAAGCCATTTAACTGTGATAAATGCAATTACTCATGCACGACGTCAGGTAGCATGAAAACACACAAAATGACTCATTCTGGTGAAAAGCCATTTTACTGTGATAAGTGCAATTACTCGTGCACGACGTCTGGTACCATGAAAATACATAAAATGACTCATTCTGGTGAAAAGCCATTTAACTGTGTCAAGTGCAAATACTCGTGCAGACGTTTAGGTGACATGAAAAAACATAAAATGACTCATTCTGGTGAAAAGCCATTTAACTGTGATATATGTAATTACTCATGTAAACATTCTGGTCACTTGAAAACACACAAAATGACTCATTCTGGTGAAAAGCCATTTAAATGTGTCAAGTGCAAATACTCGTGCAGACAGTCATGTGACATGAAAAAACACAGAATGACTCATTCTGGTGAAAAACCATTTAAATGTGATAAGTGCAATTACTCATGCAGACAATCAGGTGACTTGAAAAGACACAAAATGACTCATTCTGGTGAAAAGCCATTTAACTGTGATAAATGCAATTACTCATGCACGACGTCAGGTAGCATGAAAATACATAAAATGACTCATTCTGGTGAAAAGCCATTTAACTGTGATAAGTGCAATTACTCGTGCACGACGTCTGGTACCATGAAAATACATAAAATGACTCATTCTGGTGAAAAGCCATTTAACTGTGATAAATGCAAATACTCATGCAGACAGTCAGGTAGCATGAAAACACATAAAATGACTCATTCGGGCGAAACGCCATTTAAATGTGTCAAGTGCAAATATTCTTGCAGACGTTTAGGTGACATGAAAAAACATAAAATGACTCATTCTGGTGCAAAGCCATTTAACTGTGATATATGTAATTACTCATTTAAACAATCTGGTCACTTTAAAACACACAAAATGACTCATTCTAGTGAAAAGCCATTTAAATGTGACACATGCACTTACTCATGCACGTCGTCTGGTAACATGAAAAGACACAAACTGACTCATAATAGTGAAAAGTCATAATCTGATAAATGTCTGATAAACGTCCAGTAGCATGAAAATACACAAAAACACTCATTTTGGTGATAAGCTATTTAAATGTGATTTATCTAATATTTACTCATGCATTTGATCTGGTAGCAGTAAATGGCATAAAAAGACTCATTCTGGTGAGAAGCCATTTAAATCTTATATTTATGTAATTACCCATGCACAACGTGTCATAATATCGCAAAAATTAACTCATTCTGTTGAAAAGCCATTTTAATGAGATAAGTGTAGTTACGCATCCACAACGTTTGATAGCATGAAATTGTATAAAAGGACTAATTCTAGTGAAAATTCATAATTTTTATGATACATGCAATTACCAATGCATATATTTTAATAAGATGAAATTACATGAAAAGACCCATTCCGGTGAAAAGCCATTCCGCTGGCTGTGCTTATCAGTGAACTGTAAAGAAATGATTCGGATGCCGGGAGGGCAGGGTATTTCTAGGAAACCAGGCACTAACCTTTTATGCTATTTAGGCTGGCTCAATGGTTTGGTTGTCAAGCCTGGTCGTATTATCAGTCTCGTTCGGTATTGTTCATTGGGTTATCCGGTGCGTGCACTTGACATTCTAGCTTAGGTAAGTGTTTATATGCGCATAGTTGATGAATGACTGACGGTTATTTATCGTGCCAGGCAAGGGTCAAATTGTCAGGTGGGTAGGAATTTATCTATTGTGTTAGGGCCACCCTAATTGGCTTATTTAGACAAGGCCATTTGAATGTGAAATAAATGCTCATGCATAACTTCTGCTTGCATATTTCACGACTTATTTATTTTTAAAAAATCCTGCATTTTTGGGACATAATTTCAATATAATATAATATTATACCAATAAAGGCGTTAGCTACCCGTTCACTAATTAGCTAGGATAAAGTATCTGTAGTAAAGACTTTGAAATAATGGTCAGTCGAGAAGGGACCGAACGTGCGTACGTCATTTTTATTATCAACCGATAACGTAAACAATTCATATTTTTGTAGCCCATTCTATAGCGACATAGTATTATGGAACTGTGTGTAATATTATTTTAAACCATACAATAATAACTATTGCCTCTGTGCTAAATACAGTTTTTGAATACTTCAAACCCACTTGCTCTAAGAAATCTCGTTTGTTGTATTTTGGCATTGTGTAAGTGGACGTTAGGTTTTAGTGACATAAAAAGTGTTTCGAACTCCGTAAGCTAGTTGTTTTTTTTTTAACCAAATCCGATCCTTATAGGAACACATGGGCCTCCAACAGATTTTGTTTTTACGACAAACGGATGTCAACAACTTTCTCATCTTATTAAGTCCATACTCTGACCCTACACAAATCGAAAAACAATTTGTGTACATGCCTAATTCAGGATTTGATCCTGGACCCACGACGCTATAAGCCGACGCTTAACCTGCGTGGCCATCGTGGGACTGTTAGCTAGTTCATAGCTTTGTTTGGGCGATCCGACAATATTGTACACACTTTTTCTTCTTTTATATTTATTTATTTTAGTTGAATAATAAATACATACCTCTCGTGTCACGTTGTTTGTTATTTTTTTTAATTGTCATGCTCTGCTCAAACAAAACTAAAATTGATAAAAATATTAAACTATCTATAAAATATCTTATTTTATGTATGATTAAATGGCATAAATTTAAATATTTTATAGATAGAAGAGTATCCTTTGGCAAAGTATATTCTGTTATGGTTTGGTTTCGCAAGGTTTAAGGCGATAGATATTTTTTTGATAATTTACAATTTCAACTGAATTAATAAATTATGTATCTGAAAACATTGAAAAGAAAAATATTTTTTATTTTGAGTCTTCAGTAAACTTACAATTATTGTATTAAAATGTGAATTTGTCAAAGGAGTCCATCTTATTATTAGGTTGGTAATATTAAGGTATTATTAAAATTTAGTTTATTATTTTTTTATGATGTGCTTAAGAGATTTTCACTAATTCATTTTTTTATTATTTTTTAAACTTTAAACTTACAATTGTAAAAAAATGTTATAAAATGTAAAATTTGTCAGAGTACCCCATCTTATTATTACATTTTTTTTATAGTCATATTAAGATATTATTTAAATTTAGTTAGGTTTTCTATTTTTTAGTAAGAGATTTTTCACTAATTCATAGTTTTAAAATTTTTTATATTTATTTTAAAAAACATTGATTTTTATAAAAATATAAATGTGTGCAAGCTTCGTATTTTTGCGCTAGGTACAGGTGCCTTTGCACATCTATTATGTACACAAGTTTACTATCGATTGTAGTTTATACAATTTTTAAAATTGTGTACAATTACAACCAACTTCTCGTAATTGCTACAATAATTAGACCTTATTCTCCTTTGAATCGTAATACGTGTGACGTCACTAATCACAAAAAAAATGTACAACTGTCATCGAATTTCCGTTTATGCCTGTAAATTGGTGTTATTTAATGATCTATGCATGCTCCTCTTAATTATTAAGCGTTTGCCTTGTTATGCTAATAATAGTTTAGTCCAACGAGATTGGAATTGGTTCTGTCTAAATAAAATGTCAAACTACGGAAGTTTTTGTTTTGAATGAATGAGTTGAATGAGAATGATTTTTAGCCCTTTGACAAGTGAAAGGTACCAACCTGCTGAGTTTGACGATTGCTTGGTTAAAAACTGTATTTAGTGACAATATGTAAGTATTTTATTTTATATATAAATAAAGAAAATCGAAAACTTATTTGGTTTTAATCGTTTTTATTCACACTATCCCATTCATAAAAAGTAGCACCTGTTCGCACAAGGAAACTAGGTAGGTACATTAATATGAGATTCATCATTGTAACCCATAATATAGTTATTGCCATCTCCCGTCATAATGCTATGCTGGTTGCTGGTCATCGTCTGTTATTTGGACTTGGGAGTGAACAAATAAATACCCCGGAATGGTCTAAAACGGCGACATTTATTTTACTCTTTTACATATTGTCACATTATATTAATCCGAGATATATGATTTCTTTACAAATGCAATCTCTCGAAGCCTAAAATTTTTCGCTGTTGATCTCGCTATCAGCGATTAGCCTACCTTTTTTGCATACGGATAAACAGCGTTGCCGGATATTTTTTTCTCATAATTGACCTTTACTAGTCAGAGTCAGCTCGGAAATGGTTCCGGCCTCTCTAGACCACCAGAGGAGACAGCCCCAAATGTGGACGAGTCGAAGGTGAGACATTATGACGTCATCTTTCAAATAAGAAAAATCGGAATCTCCCCTTTTTACTAAATTATTGACGGTCATAACTTTAGTATGTTTCCATTATTTTCAATGTCCAAATTAATACGGAAGGCTTTCCATGCATTAAACAGTTATCGGCGGCTACCTCCAATTTGTAATACGGCGAAAATTTAGGTTGGTAGACATGTCAGTCAAGTTCGGATATGTTCGTGCTGCCGATCCTAAGCTGATGAAGCCGAATTAGCGCTGTCTATTCGGCAGCTCGGCAAAGAGTCAGAATAGGTGTTTGACACCAGCTCTTGACTGTAGTATTTTTATTGTTTATAATAATTACTAATGATCTATTAGGTTTTGACGGTTTATTATTTTTTATGATAATATAGGGGGTTTATTACAAACACTTCAACTATTCATAATTTTGTTATTGTGACCCTTGACTTGTTAGGTTGGTAATAGAATTTTTACATAAGTACCTACTCTATTGTATTGATTTGTTATTCAATAGTATTCGTTGTCAGTATTTATTTGCCTTTTGGTGAGTGAACACAGTACCTGAAGATGCCGAAAGCCGAACCCCGGGTCGCAAATAACGACTCAAATGGAATAGTACAAAACTTAAATCCATAAGAGTTTAAAAGTACATCTATTTTGTTAATCTTTCATTATTATTATATTACCTACTTTACAATTATCTAATGTTTCGGTAAATTGCAAGACAGATAAACACTTGATAGCTTTAAGTCGCATGACAATGTTGTTTTGCACTAATTGTATTGCATCTCCCATGATGCCAATGACCCCACCCATTTATATTTATTATTATGGGGTCAAATTTTTATAAGAACTAGGTACTTACTCCAGAATGATTTGGTTAAGTATATTTAAAAAGTAATATTTTTCTTGTTTCATTAAGTCACATAGATCGCGAGCCTCGATAGGGTTTAATATGTCAGATTGACCGTCTTTAGACAGGTCTGAATACAAGCACGTCTTGGACTAATATTTTGTCGTGGGTTGATTGACCTGGGGTTCTATTTGTTTGGTAGCTGCTACTTAAAGGTCGATTAATGTCTCTTTGAAGGATAATAACGGGACCCAGAGCAAGTCTTAGCGTTCTCCGGATTAGAACCGTTTCCTTGTGTCAAGCCTATCAGTCACCATTAGCGAGGGGTGCAAGACTAGTCAATGCGCTCCCTAAAGACGTAGACATTTTCGGTGACGTGCTATGTATTTTATTTTTCTGTATAAAATTGTAGGTAAGTACCTATTATAAATTTTATTTTCCTACTAATACTAATAATAAGTTTCTATTCTCTTCTTTTCTTTTGTGAGGGTAATATTTTGTTATAATGTAGTTCTCATGTTGTGTACGTTTTGAATTTAGATTTGTGATGTCCACAATGTCTTGTTTTCTTAAATAAATATAAATAAGCATACAATAATATACCTAATTAATTTTAAATAGTACCTAGCTAATTATAATAATTTACAATTAAGAATTTAAATAATGTCTGGCACATTTATATAAATAATTAGTCTGTGAAAAAAAATAACTATACAACCAGTTAAATAATGTGTTTAATTACTGCCACTTATTAAAATAATCACATATTATTCGAATTTGACTTTGAAGTCCTTGGAGATAGGGTTTGCTCTTTCTTCTTCGCGTGAGGTTATATTCTACTAATTTATTTTCCTTTTTCTTGTCGTTGGTCGTTCCTGTTTTTATTTACTGGTCATACCCGCGCGTAAATTTTTTATGTATGTAATTTGGGATTCTTTTGTCTTCATTATGGATTTGACTTTCTTACTTTGTTTACGTGTTGCGTCTGACAGTTCATTCTAACTATCAAAATAATTATCTTGGACGAACGTTAAGTGATAGTTAAGTGAACGTTAAGTGATCAGTGATTATGGCGCAACATCTGAATGACCGTGAGGAAGATATTCTAAAAGCAATGGACACCAGATGGCGAAGCAGAACTGCTACAGGAGGAAAAGTTCAACGTACCAGCGTCGATTAAGATGCTAATGTTTGAGGTATCCTCGTTACGTACCTTATTTCAGCAGGGGGACCGGCAAGGAGTGGTACAACGCCCAAAAAAAACAATTCTTGTCGGCCCCTACGGTCGTAGAGTTAGGTCTAAATGACAAGTTGCGTCGGTGCGACCACTCGTGATCAGCTAACCATCTCACGAAAAGGACCATGGCGGCCCTCCAGAATGCGATTTTTTCCCAACGGGACAGCTTCTGAAAGGGTATGCAAGGGTTAGTAGATTGGGCAACTAATCCTCAAAACAATTGGTAAAAATAATAGCCGTAGCCCGCATACCTTTTGTGCGGATACCACCATTGGTAAGTCCTTCTTTACTTTTACGGAAAGAATTTCAAACGCAACAATCAGCAGCGGTCACTCTCGAGATCGAGGACTTAAAGAACTCAGGGGTTCTAGAAGAAGCGGGTCAAACCCCTGGTTTTTCTCTTTACCCTGTTTCTGATCAAGAAAGAAGACGAGGCCCTATGCCCTGTTTTCGACCGAAAGCGTTTGAATGCGTTCCTACAGCCAAAGCCATTCAAACTAATTCACCATTACGAGGTTCCAGCCGTCTTACAAACAGAAGACTGGCTAGTAATAATAGATCTAAGCCAGGCGTCCCTCCAGGTACCAATGGCTTCTCAACATCGTCGATTCGTTCGACTACCCTACCAAGGAGAGCTCCTACAATTCACGTGACTCCCGTTCGTGCTGCCAACCGCTCCAATTATGTTGGCATCCCTGACCGATTGGGTCGCCGAACGCCTACGAAAGAATGGCTGAGAATATTCACTTACCTAGACGACTTCTTAGTAGCCAACCAATCCGAGAAACAGTCTCGATTCAGGTGGAATACAGGATAACCTTCCTACAGTCTTTAGGATGGTTAATAAATATTAAAAGATCCTGTCTGAACCCAAGCCAACAATGAGGGTCCCTGGACATCACGTAGGACACACACAACAAGCGGAGGTTTCTGTCGCCGGAGAAGTGTGTAGCATTCCGTCACCATCAGCTGCTAATGCAGGTACAAAAAGGCAGTTGGTCCCCCAGACAGGCACATATCCAATCCTTTCTGGGGCGACTCAACCTCACATCCTACCACCAAACCTATGCCGACAGATACTAGTATTTACCAGTCGAACCAACATCACGTTTACTGCACAATACTTCCGCAGAAATTATAACTGCGTGGTAGATCATCTCTGACCGCAGACAACTCATTCCCGAATGGCACCTCATCAACACCGCAACCACCCCCCTGTTTCAAAGATGGGGTGTTCCCGAGGTGGATTTATCGCAAGCGAAACAGCACATGTCATTGCAACGTATGAGTCACGAGACGTTACAGACAGTGGCGCGCTGTTTCACGACGCCTTCAGCCGAGTGTAGGACTTCAGATTGGCGTGGATATTTCCCCCACCAAACATCCTTTCACGAGTCCTAGCGCACCTGAACTCAGCAAAAGGGAAGTACTTACTAGTGGCACCAAGCTGGAAACAATGCTTTTGGGGAGTGGACTTACGAAAAAGGGCGTTAGTACCTCCTTATACAATGCCTCACCTACATACGACACTAGTTGGTATGGAGACCAACGGTCCACCTCCAAGGACCCGGGACCTGTCCCTTTAACTATGGATAATTTCGGGTGGGGTGGAAATAACATCAAATTGAATGGTGGAAGAAAGGGCACTTCTTACTTCCAGATGGCGGCCTTCGACTCTAAAAACTTATAAACCAGCTTGGAACAAATGGAAGACAATGACATGGGTAACATGAACCTAATGGATCATAATAGCCCTCAACCAATGGAATTGGCCAGATACCTAGGCTACATGCACAACATAGAGGTTTTGTCGTACATAACCATCCTGGTGCATAAGTCAGCCATAGCCACATTTTGCAAACCGATTATCATTGTAGATATCAACATCAACGTGGTAGTACAACACAATATATTATGTTACAGGCAATTTCGGTACATAAAACGAAACCCGCCAAACCACCGGTTTGGGATCCAGGACGAGTGGTAGATCATCTTAGGAAAACAACACCGGTGGTGTACAACTTATTCGAAACTTCTCGCAGGACAGCCACCTACTCGGCTGCTTCTCGCATCGGGACGAAGGGTTCATGACCTCACACTACTCAGTAATAGTAGACAATGGATTAGTGGAAAAAGTGACCACATAATTGTATGGCCCATGTTTGGCTCAAATACAGATACCGCCAAGCATCGTCAATCGGAATGGAAGCTAAGCGCTTCCACGTGTCAAAACATCGACCCAGTATTCTGGTTACGGAAACTCGTCTGCATGTCGAACCCAAGGAGAGGGGAAGATGGGGATATTTCGGAATTATTTATATCTTCAAGAGGTTCACCAAAACCAACACCAGGACAGTTAGTGGGAATTGGATAAGGTCAGTACTGTTGGAAGCAGGGGTACAAGAACCACCAGGCAGTGTCCGCTCAGTGGTGGCTTCCTTAAACTGTAAATATACCCAATAGATGATATCTTAAAGAGAGGTAACTGGCGTAGTGAGTCGACATTTCACAACTACCAGAGAACGATGGATACACCACCATCAGAAGAGGAAAATAACCCATTAACTTCTCTATTCAACCATATACATGGAAAGTCACGATGGTCTTTACCTCGTCAATGAATCATTGTCACATGCAGGAATTTGGCATACCCAACACCAGGTGATAACAAACAGATATCTCAAGGACTTCAAAGTCAAATTCGAATAATGAAAGGAGTTTTACCTACCAATAAAACTCTTATTATTCATGTTGACTTTGAAGTCCAGGTAACTTCTACCTGGTTCCTTGAGTCATATCATAATGAAGACAAAAGAATCCCAAATTACATACATAAAAAATTTACGCGCGGGTATGACCAGTAAATAAAAACAGGAACGACCAACGACAAGAAAAAGGAAAATAAATTAGTAGAATATAACCTCACGCGAAGAAGAAAGAGCAAACCCTATCTCCAAGGACTTCAAAGTCAACATGAATAATAAGAGTTTTATTGGTAGGTAAAACTCCTTTCATTACCCTAGAATCCCAAAAAAATAACAACAAAAAATAATCAAATAATATTGCAAATTACATTAATGCAACTCCAATAATAGACAACTAGCTCTACTTATGGCTAATTGGGGGGGGGGGTGTTAATAGCTTGTTTTGGATGACAGTAAGTTGGGTATAAGGCAAAAATAAATAATATTAAATTAAAGATTGGAAACGAAACCTAACCTAACCTAACAAATAATGAAGTAATTATAATCGGTTATTTTCAAAATTTCTTTGCTTTGGCTTCATGTAAACTGACAATATAACCAGCTAATGTTTTAGAATATTATGTTTTGAAAGAATATTGTATTTTCCCCATAACGATACCGTCGAACTCTATTTATTTTCCCCAGAGAGCATAGACAATTAAAAATTGTTGGCGAAGTCCTGATGTCTATGGTAAAAGCCACAGTATATTATTCGCTAGTGAAACACATTAGCCTGAGGTCGTGAAGCTATGACAGATTTTAATATCAAATACAGCATAAAATGGAAGAAGAAACCGGTGAATTATCACATGACGAAACGGCGGAGGTAATCGGCGACAGTGCATACCTATCGATTGACGTAAATCACTTCAACAGCAAGGGTTGATTTGACGTGTCAGTCAAACAGGAAAACATCGAGGACAACGATAGTATACATTTAAAAGAGGTAAGTAGATTTCTAATTTATTTAGGCAAGGGTATTCAAAATTCTCCTTCAAATGCGCAGTAACTAAGCACGACTAAAGTGAACAACAAATTGAAGACAATATTGTTTTAATATCGGAAATAATTAATTATACAGAGATTTTTCATTCGATTTTACAAAATAAGTATTGCAAAAGTAATCACGGTTCTTGTCTGTTTAGTGGAAGGCAACGGCAAACAAATTCAATACAAATACCTACTATATTAACTATACTAGATTAAGGCTATGTTAAGGTCTCATAGGCAGGTGCCTTGCTTGGTGGCTACGTGTCAGGTGACATATACGGACGCACACTATACTATCGCAATGGCCATACTCGCTACGTGATTATTAGTCACCTCGTGAGTCTCCCGACGAACAAACGTGTTGGTTATTTTTATTGTGTCAGTACCTAGTGATTTTGCAAGACGACGGATGTTTCTTCAGTACGACAAACGTCAAACACTGTATATTTTTTGAGGTTATGAATAATGACGCATGGGAAGAACAATTGACAGTAGGTACGCACGCAACAAGTTCGAATTTGAGATTTCCGAAATTTTAAACTTAAATTCACTGTGAGAAGTAGCTTTCTGGTTAGTTTTGAGAGTGACATATAGTTTTTGACTTGAGCACTCCCAAATGTCAAATGAATTTGTACCTAAGCACGTAGCGTACAATGTGGCAGTGTGTTTTTAGTAGACAAGCATTGCACCTACCTATGTGGCCGAAGCCTTAGTAAAATAATCTGCTGTTGGTTAACACAGCGCATCGTATTAACCATCATCAGTTGAGTAGGTAATAAGACTTTAATTTAAGAGACGATTTTAGTTTTTTGATGTCGTGATCTATGGGCGAATGTCGGCGACGGTCGTTGCGAGTTCACTCCATACATATTTCAATCTGCGAGTATTTTCCTAACGCGGCAAGGTTGAATTGCTTGAGCTTAGACTATGGCCATCCTCTCACGCAGAAACTAAAATCCGACAAACTGGTTGCTGATGGAATTCATAAACTGGCCAGTGACATGCTTCGCACACCGGGCTACTGGACGCCAATAATCTCATAACCTCAAACTGTCAAACCCATTGTCTTTCCTACTGCATCCTAAGCTTTTTCCGTAACAGGCAGTATTTCTCAACATCTATCACATATTTTAAATTAAAAATCGGTTCGCCCATCTTTACATTTTGAATTGTTATTGCTTGTGTATTTCAGTTCAGTGGTACCAATTTTGGTAAGCATATATGATTTTTCATCGTATTTCCTGATATTGGTACCACTGTTTAATGGGTGACTGGAAACTGAGAGACTGGGAGACTAGCATGTCGCGTCTCCTCGATTTCAGTTAAGGGCGATTTGAAACAAAGATTACAGTCTTGCCGTCAGCGAACCTCCATTGAAATACATTAGCTGGATACTGGAGTTTCAGTCTCGTCTTTTTTGAGTGTCCACGTGAAAGGATGGCCTTACTCTGTTGCTCTACAATCTCCCGAATAAACACGAAGAGGACCGAGCGCGATAGTGTAGTAGATCAGCTCAGTTTTCTTCTTCTAGCAGAAGCGCGGTCCTGTGGCAGTTCTTTGTGCCTGTCAGCAGAAGCGCAGAGCAGATAGCAAGGCAGGGTATTAAAACCGTAATGGCGTATACTATTTGACGGAGATATAAATTTCCCCCTAATTACAATGCCAATCATAGACTAAAGATACATCTAGACGCCACCCGTTGCATTGCTAAATGAAGCCGCGTGCCGTGCGTTTGGTTTGTGGGCGAGCGAACGCATTCGTCTACAAATGTTCGAAACCATAGACCATTTCGCTAGTGCTCGCACTAAACACAATTTTTTTACGTTATATAGTATTTTTAAGCGGTCAAAATTCAACCATTAGGTAAAGATATCCATAATTTAAGTTATTTCAAAGAAACACTAGGTCACTGATATTAAAATATATAATAATATACCAATAAATTATCACGAACATGTATCAACTTACCTATGAAACGTAATACCATCTTCTTGCTTATCAGTACGGCTACCACATTTTAAGACAACACACAGAACCATCTATTCTACTTAATTAACTATAAATATTTACCACTGACTTTGTGAACACAAAAAAATAGCAATTTTAGCAACACGGTTATCGACGCTTATTTATGCAATAAGCTAAGATTTGCCGGCTACATCGTAGCAAACCATCTCCAGATCTGTAAACCTTTTATCTTACTCTAGCGCGTGTCGCAGAGATTATATGGGTACCGAATACTTTCTCACTCGCACTTATGCATCGTTTTTGCTCACGCCTTGATGCCAATAGATTTCACGTTGTTATTATGTATCGTGTAGGTACTATTATAGAACGTCGGGATCAGCTTATATAAACACCTTTTATATTGAAACTGGCTTCATTACAATGTAATATCTATATATCATATAATATATAAATGAATGTTAGTTTGTCTGTCTGTCCCGTATGCGTTCTTATACCCTTCATCCGATTGCGATAAAACTACTGTCAGCTATTGTGCGCACACCCGCGAAAGTTTCTGAATTAGCCATCTTCTTCTATTCGTATGCGTTCCAATACCGAATTCGGAAAATCTATGCTTCTTACATGGACAGCTGTATGTGGCCTGCTCGTCGGCAAAGGACTCACCAATTCGTTGGTGTTGGTATGACTCGCAGCCCAAGCATGCAAGTTGCTATTGCAAAAATAGTTTTTTTTTCATATTAAAAAGTCGCATTCCAACAATCTGCGGAGCTCCATTTGGCAAAGGTGTGTTGTGTGAATAACGATGAAGTATTCGACACGTTGCTGGTGGACGAAATTTGACTTGAGAGCCGGCTTAACGCGGCAAGGACTATGATTTGCTCTTCTTCTTGGTCTCACACTCATGGCTAAGAATCGTGACCACATTTAATTTTGTCATCCACTGAGCAACCAAGACTTTCCATCCTTCTCGATCTTCCGCTTCTTTCGGGGCAGAATGGATGGTGCCCCGAGTCTGCTCCTTCACTTAGTCGCATTGCTTTTCGAGCAATTAGTTCCACAAACGGTCGGTAATCTCTCGGCCGCTCTATTCGACCTCTGTTATCAAAGGACAAATGACGCAAAATGTAACTTAGCAGTGCATTACTTTCCGCAAACAATACCCGAAAAAAAACCTACTATTTCATATATGTAATACCTATGAGATGTTATTACGTACCTATAGATCGAGTCGTTTTGTGGCTAGCTATGTTATGTCTAAATAATTGATGTTTCTTCAATTTGAACAAATATATCGATGTGTGATTAACACAAAAACATGTCTACAAGAAATTATCTTTTAGTTGAGAATTGTTCACTATAATCAGTTCTATCTGTAACACAAAGGCGTATCTCCGTATTATGAGTAAGAAAATAATTTATAACGTATCTCAACAAACATATCTAATACATTTTTGTGTTTATGGATTTTTTTTCAGTTTTAGAGAGCGCTTATGAACAGGTATTAAAAAGGGTAATAGTTAAAATTTGTCGTAATTATACATCGTAGTCGTAGGATAGTGGTAATGCACAGTGCGCGATACCCAAGACACGGAGGTTCGATTCTTACTTTTTTTCGAAAAAGATTTTCTCTATTGCCTATATTTTCTCGTGAGTGTTTTCAAAATGATGTGTTTTTAACATGGTAAGGTAAATACATATCGCACCCTGAGATTATAGGGTCGTAACTGCAAAATAACCCAAAAATTACTTATGAAAGCGGTTCGATAGAAACAAAAAATATTTATAATGCTATATGGCATTTACTGCTACTTGAAAGCAGTGGCCTCCTACACCATTGTGTCCATATGGTTATTTATATTTAAAAAATATATATTCTGAGCTATATGGCATTATCTTACATGAGGCCCTTTTGCTTAAAAAATATTTAATCTTTAGTAGAATATTTATTGTGCTAGACCGCCGTATTTGCAGATGATTTGCATTCTGATCGAGTAAGTACATACGCACATATATTTTTGAAGTTATACTTCATTTGGCGCGTTTTGGAAATCAGATCAGAGTGTATTTTTGGCGTGTGACATGTACCACATAATTTAATTTTTCACGCGAAAAAAAACGCACTCGATTGGATTCGAACCACCGATTGTTCGGTTATCAGCCAAACGTACTACTTTTACGCCACAGTACGATACTGTAATCGTGATTGATTATACAGTATAATATTATGGTTTAGAATTGTTCCGTTGCCTAGGCAGTGAATCTATTATTGTCGGCCATTTGCAATTCCTTACCTTAACAAACTATTAAACGTCAGAGTGACAGTTGGTACTGTAAAAATAAAAACAGCGATAAATAATTATATAATTTAGTAATATAAGTTAAAATTTATAGAATTAAACCAACGGCGCTTCAATAAGCGGACCGTTTTCTTACGTCTGTAATTTAAGATAATTAAGAACTAGTTGAACAATCTAGGTTATTACAAGTTTTGTTTTTGTTTTGTTACGCCAAAGAAGTATAACTTCTAACGTGCGTACATAAGTACACACACCGATTTCTTTTAATCTTGAGACATTAAAATAAATTATATTTCGAGTCCTACTGATGATTAAGTTATTTTTGTAGTTCTCTTTTATTTCTCTATGTTTTATATATTTTTTTTTTATTTCTATAAATTTTTTTCTTATATAAAACACTTATTTTAATAAATTCTAAATGAAAAAGTTGCATTTTGTTTTTTTCTATTTAAACTATGAAGCCGCATCTGAGAGTTTCTTCGTCAAACTATATGGCCGCAACTGCAAAAATCCACAATATAATTTAAAAAAATATATATTTATATATTTAAGAACTACAGTAGGGTAAAGTATACAAAATTATTATAACATGATACAATTTTCTACAGTCTACTGCAATTAATTAAATTGTAGTTAATTATTTTACATTCAAACTCAATTTACTCAAGATCATGTTATTTGCAGTTAAGACCCTATAGATCTCAATGTGCTGCATATTTACAAAAAGGCAGATTGAAGTACGCAATGTGCTGCAGTTACTGGTATGTCTTTCGGTGAGTATACATTCACTTGCCAAATGCAGTCGTACATTGGTGGCCACTGAAAGCAGAGGATACAGCTGTGGCAGGTCTTATCCAGATATGGATTGACTGTTACATAATATTATTAATCATGTTGTTATTTTCAGGAGTGTGAAGACTGCCTGATCAATATAAGGTCGGAGAATGATAATGAGGGTGTCATCATCAAACAAGAATTTGTTGACGATGCAATTCGCCAAATCAATATTGAAAATCCTCAACCCGGCTCCTCCGATCGACAATACAGCCCAGTAGACCAGGTACGTTCATTGACAGATTCACTAATAACACAACTTTTAAACATTTTTGGGCATTAAAATCTATATGGCCACCGCAGTTGTTTGAAGTTGAAAAAATCCAGATATATCGAATCGCACCACCTTGGAGGAGGCCAATAATTGTCAGGTCTATTTTTCGAAATCAACTAAAGCAATCGTTTATAATCGGTTCCCGAAAGAAAAAAAATGAATATCGTGTCATACTCACCTCAAATCAACTCCACAAAAACTTGGTGGAGCTAGTAGTAGTAATTCTGAATGACAGTGAAAATGGAAAACCGTGCAGTTATGGGAATTCTATAAAATAAGCGTGGTTAAAATGCTCCCACGACCTTTTTGTAAAACGTGAAAACAAGAAAAATATATTAAAAAAATAAAAGATATGCTTCAACTACAAACAAGGTGAAAGGTAAATCTCTCATTGTAATATTTAAACCTTTTATAATAGAATTCTTAAAAACTACTAGAATAGATAGAATCGCAATGTTATTTTTTTAACTTTTTATTGGAATACTCAAAAACTACTATTTCATTTTTTCTCAATTAAAAACTGCTCGGCACGTCAGACAGTCGAAAGATTATATTTGGAAAATTTTGGCACTAGTGCCTACGTAAAAAGGTTCGCCAACACCGTGTCTAGGTATAATATTTCTACCTCGATCTCATACTTATAATGAACTGTTATTTAAAAATCTCATAATTTATTAATACTTTTAAATGTATTTTTTAGATTATCGCTAGAAGCACTGTACCGGCAAATGTTGCGAGCCTCATGTCGTCCTGGGACGTGACTGAAGCACAAGCCTCCTGCGAAGACCTACACATTGAGGAACAAGACATTAAGCAAGAACTCAAGGAATATATAGAAAAGTTCAAAGATGTCGCCTGTCGCAATAGTAAACGTAATATTTATCAATCTAATAATATGGTAAACACAGAATTATTAGTGGCTGTTATACAACTGGAAAAAAAATCGTTTCATAAACAAAATTTTGTGTGCAGTATCTGTTTTGATATTTTTTCATCGTTCGACCTAATGTTGCTTCACAAAGCGATTCACAAAACCACAATTGCGGAAACGAACGATTCTGTTGCAAAGCTGGTTAAATGTGACAATGGTCATTTTTCAAGATTTCGTCCTGGTCACGTCGTAAAATCACTCAAGATGAATTATTCTGATGAAAAGCCATTCAAGTGCGATATTTGCAATTACTCATGCAGAAAATCAGGTAACATGAAAACACACAAAATGACTCATTCTGGTGAAAAACCATTTAAATGTGATAAGTGCAATTACTCATGCACGACGTCTGGTGGCATAAAAACACATAAAATGCGTCATTCTGGTGCAAAGCCATTTATCTGTGATATATGCAATTATTCATGCAAACGATTAGTTAACATGAAAACACATAAAATGACTCATTCTGGTGAAAAGCCATTTAACTGTGATATATGCAAATACTCATGCAGAAAGTCAAGTAACATGAAAACACATAAAATGACTCATTCTGGCGAAAAGCCATTTAACTGTCATAAATGCAATTACTCGTGCACGACGTCTGGTAGCATGAAAATACATAAAATGACTCATTCTGGTGAAAAACCATTTAAATGTGATAAGTGCAATTACTCATGCAGACAATCAGGTGACTTGAAAAGACACAAAATGACTCATTCTGGTGAAAAACCATTTAAGTGTGACACATGCACTTACTCATTCACGACGTCTCGTGGTATGAAAGTGCACAAAATGACTCATTTTGGTGGAAAGCCATTTAAATGTGATAAATGCAATTACTCATGCACGACGTCTGGTACTATGAAAATACATAACATGACCCATTCTGGTGAAAAGCCATTTAACTGTGAAAGATGCAATTACTCATGCACGACGTCTAGTACCATGAAAATACATAAAATGACTCATTCTGGTGAAAAGCCATTTAACTGTGATAAATGCAAATACTCATGCAGACGTTCAGGTGACATGAAAACACACAAAATGACTCATTCTGGTAAAAAGCCATTTAACTGTGATAAATGCAATTACTCGTGCACGACGTCAGGTCGCATGAAAACACATAAAATGACTCATTCGGGCGAAAAGCCATTTAAATGTGATATATGCAATTACTCGTGCAGACAGTCAGGTCACATGAAAACACACAAAATGACCCATTCTGGTGAAAAGCCTTTTTTAATGTGAAAAATGCAATTTTTCAAGCAGACATCCAAGTAACATGAAAACACATAAGATGACTCATTCTGGTAAAAAGCCTTTTAAATGTGTCAAGTGCAAATACTCATGCAGGCGTTCAAGTGACATGAAAAAACACAAAATGACTCATTCTGGTGAAAAACCATTTAAATGTGACATTTGCAATTACTCATGTAGACAGTCAGTTAACATGAAAACACACAAAATGACTCATTCTGGTGAAAAGCCATTTAAATGTGATAAATGCAATTATTCATGCAGACAGCCAAGTCACATAAAAAGACACAAAATGACTCATTCTGGTGAAAAGCCATTTAATTGTGATAAATGCAATTACTCATGCACGACGTCAGGTAGCATGAAAACACATAAAATGACTCATTCGGGCGAAACGCCATTTAACTGTGATAAATGCAAATACTCATGCAGACAGTCATGTAACATGAAAACACACAAAATGACCCATTCTGGTGAAAAGCCATTTAAATGTGATATATGTAATTACTCATGCAGAGTGTCAGGTTCTATGAAAGCACACAAAATGACCCATTCTGGTGAAAAACCATTGAACTGTGATAAATGCAATTACTCGTGCTCAACATCTGGTAGCATGAAAACACATAAAATGACTCATTCTGGTGAAAAGCCATTTAAATGTGACACATGCAATTACTCATGCACGACGTCTAGTAGCATGAATAGACACAAAATGACTCATTCTGGTGAAAACCCATTTAACTGTGATAATTGCAATTACTCATGCACGACGTCAGGTAGCATGAAAACACATAAAATGACTCATTCGGGCGAAACGCCATTTAACTGTGATAAATGCAAATACTCATGCATACAGTCATGTAACATGAAAACACACAAAATGACCCATTCTGGTGAAAAGCCATTTAAATGTGATATATGTAATTACTCATGCAGACAGTCAGGTTCTATGAAAGTACACAAAATGACCCATTCTGGTGAAAAATCATTTAACTGTGATAAATGCAATTACTCATGCTCAACGTCTGGTAGCATGAAAACACATAAAATGATTCATTCTGGTGAAAAGCCATTTAAATGTGACACATGCAATTACTTATGCACGACGTCTGGTGGCATGAAAAGACACAAACTGATGCATACTGGTGAAAAGTCATAATGTGATAAATGTAATAGTTCTGATGAAATTGCATAAAAAGACTCATTCTGGTGAAGAACCAATTTCAATGGCTTAATGAACTTATAACAAAATTATTCATTTACATAATTATTAGGATAAATACCAATGCATATATTTTAATAAGATGAAATTACATGAAAGGACCCATTCCGGTGAAAAGCCAATTCGTGTAAATTCTTATACGCATGCAATTGTCTGTAAAAACACTAAAATAAAAGACACTGGTTTTGCTTTTCATTGAACTGTAAACTGTGCAGGAATGATTCGGATGCTAGGAAGAGGGGAGGGTATGTTTAGGATGCCAGTTACTGACCTTTTATGCTATTAAGGTTGGCTCCATGGCCTGGTTGTCAATCTTGGTCGTATTATCAGTCTCATTCGGTATTGTTCATTGGATCATCCGGTACGTGCACTTGATGGTTTAGCTTAGGTAAGTGTTTATATGCGCACAGTTGATGAATGACTGACCGTTATTTGTCGCGCCAGGGAAGGTTCAAATTGTCAAGTAAGTAGAAATTTATCTGTTGTATTAGGGCCATCCTAATTGGCGTATTCAGATAAGGCCATTTGAATGTGAAATAATTTCTCATGCATAACTTCTGGTAGCATATGTCACGACTTATTTATTTTTAAAAAATCCCCCATTTTTGGGACATAATTTCAATATAATATTATACCAATAAAGGCGTTAGCTACCCGTTCATTTATTAGCTAGAATAAAGTATCTGTAGTAAATACTTTGTAATAATGGTCAGTCTAGAAGGGACCGAACGTGCGTACGACATTTTTATCATCAACCGATAACGTAAACAATTAATATTTTTGTAGCCCATTCTATGGCGACATAATATTATGTAACCGTATGTAATATTAGTTTAAACCATACAATAATAATTATTGCCTCTGTGCTAAATACAGTTTTTGAATACTCCAAGCCCACTTGCTCTAAGAAATCTCGTTTGTTGTATTTTGGATTTGTGTAAGTGGACGTTAGGTCTTAGCGACATAAATTGAAGTGTATCGAACTCCACAACCGTAAGCTAGTGGTTTTTTTTATAACCATATCCGATCCTAATAGGAACACATGGGCCTCCAACAGATTTTGTTTTTACGAGAAACAGATGTCAGCCACTTGCTCAACCTATTAAGTCCATACTCTGACCCTACACAAATTGAAAAGTAATATGACGTGTACATGCCAGACCTAAGATTTGAACCTGGACCCACGACGCTACAAGCCGACGCTTAAGCCGCCGGCCATCGTGGAACTGTAAGCTAGTTCATAGCTTTGCTTGGGCGTTCCGACAATATTGTGCACATTTTTTCATTATATTCATTTGTTTTCGTTGAATTACAAATACATCACACATGTTGTTTGTTTATTTTTTATTAATTTTAGTGCGCTGCCCAAACTAAACTATAATCGATAAAAATATTAATCTATCTATAACATGTATTATTTTTTGAATGATTAAATGGATTAATTTTAAATATTTTATAGATAGATGTGTATTCTTTGGTAAAGTATATGCTGTTATGGTTTGGTTTCGCAAGGTTTAAGGTGGTTAACATTTTTTTGATAATTTACAATTTCAACTGAAATAATTAATAAATTATGTATCTGAAAACATTGAAAAGAAAAATATTTTTTATGTAAACTTACAATTATTGTATAAAAATGTGAATTTTCAAAGGAGTCCATCTTATTATTAGGTTGCTAATATTTAGGTATTACAATTTAGTTTATTAAATTTTTTATTATGTGTTTATATTTTTTTAATATTTTTTAATTAATAAACTTACAATTTATTGTAAAAAAATGTTATAAAATCTAAAATTTGTCAGAGTACCCCATATTATTATTACATATATTGTTTAGTCATGTTAAGGTATTATTAAAATTAAGTTTAAGTTTTCTATTTTGTACTTAAGAGATTTTTCACTAATTCATAGTTTTAATATTTTTTATATTTATTTTAAAAAACATCGATTTTTATAAAAATAGAAATGTGTGCAAGCTTCGTATTTTTGCGCTAGGTGCCTTTGCTCATCTATTCTGTACACAAGATTGCTATCGATTGTAGTTTTTTACAATTTTTAAAATTGTGTACAATTACAACCAACTTCTTGTAATTGTTACAATAAGTGCTAATACTCCTTAATTGAATCGTAATACGTGTGACGTCACTAAATACAAAAAAAATGTACAACTGTCATCGTATTTCCGTGTATGCCTGTAAATTGGTGTTATTTAATGATCTATGCATGCTCCTCTTAATTATTAAGCGTTTGCCTTGTTATGCTAATAATAGTTATGTCCAACGAGATTGGAATTGGTCCTGTCTAAATAAAATGTCTAGCGACGGAAGTTTTTGTTTTGAATGAATGAGTTGAATGAGAATGATTTTTAGTCCTTTGACAAGTGAAAGGTACCAACCTGCTGAGTATGACGATTGCTTGGTTAAAAACTGTATTTAGTGACAATATGTAAGTATTTTATTTTATATATAAATAAAGAAAATCGAAAACTTATTTGGTTTTAATCGTTTTTATTCACACTATCCCATTCATAAAAAGTAGCACCTGTTCGCACAAGGAAACTAGGTAGGTACATTAATATGAGATTCATCATTGTAACCCATAATATAGTTATTGCCATCTCCCGTCATAATGCTATGCTGGTTGCTGGTCATCGTCTGTTATTTGGACTTGGGAGTGAACAAATAAATACCCCGGAATGGTCTAAAACGGCGACATTTATTTTACTCTTTTACATATTGTCACATTATATTAATCCGAGATATATGATTTCTTTACAAATGCAATCTCTCGAAGCCTAAAATTTTTCGCTGTTGATCTCGCTATCAGCGATTAGCCTACCTTTTTTGCGTACGGACAAGCAGCGTTGCCGGATATTTTTTTCTGATAATCGTCCTTTACTAGTCAGAGTCAGCTCGGAAATTGTTCCGGCCTCTCTAGACCCCAGAGGAGATATCCCCAAATGTGGACAAGTCGGAGGTGAGACATTATGACGTCATCAGAATCTTTCAAATAAGAAAAATCGGAAACTCCCCTTTTTAATAAATTATTGACGGTCATAACTTTAGTACGTTTCCATTATTTTCATTGTCCAAATTAATACGGAAAGCATTCCATGCATTAAACAGTTATCGGCGGCTACTTGCAATTCGTAATACGGCAAAAATTTAGGTTGGTATACACGTCAGTCAAATTCGGATATGTTCGTGCTACCGATCCTAAGCTTATGAAGCCGAATCAGCGCCGTCTAGTCGGTAGCTCGGTAAAGAGTCGGAATAGGTGTTTGACACCAGCTCTTGACTGTAGTATTTTTATTGTTTATAATAATTACTAATGATCTATTAGGTTTTGACGGTTTATTATTTATGATTATATAGGGGGGTTATTACAAACACTTTAACTATTTATAATTTTTTAATTGTGACCCTTGATTTGATAGATTTGTAAAGGAATTTTTACATAGGTACTTACTCAATTGTATTGATTTGTTATTCAATAGTATTCGTTGTTGCCTTTAGGTGAGTGTACACAGTGCCTGAAGATGCCGAAAGGCGAAACCCGGGTCGTAAATAACGACTCAATTGAAATAGTACAAAACTTAAATCCGTTGGAGTTTAAAAGTACATCTATTTTGTTAATCCTTCATTATCATTATATTACTTTACTTAATTATCTAATGTTTCGGTAAATTGCAAGACAGATAAACACTTGACAGCTTTAAGTCGCATGACAATATTGTTTTGCACTATTGTACTGCATCTCCCATGATTCCAATGACCTCACCCATTTTATTGTATTATTATGGGATCAATTTTTTTTAAGAACTAGGTACCTACTGCACAATGATTTGGTTTGGTATATTTAAAAAGTAATATTTTTCTTGTTTCATTATCTCATTAATTTCTTGCGATGCCCAAAGTCACATAGATCGCAAGCCCCGATAGGGTTTAATGTGTCATATTGACCGTCTTACGACAAGTCTGAATATTGAAAGGCCTAATACAAACGAGGTTCAAGCAACAGGAAGCAAGCACGCCTTGGACATGTATTTTGTCGTGGGTTGATTGACCTGGGTTCATTTGTTTGGTAGGTAGCTGCTACCTACCTAAAGGTCGATTAATGAATCGTTTTCTCGTGTCAAGCCTATCAGGCAACATATAAGCGAGGGGTGCAAGACTAGTCAATGCGCACCCCAAAGACGTAGACATTTTCGGTGACGTGCTATGTATTTTATTGTTCTGTATAAAATAATTGTAGTTAGTAGGTACTTATTATTATAAATTTTATTTTTCTACTAATACTAATATAACTTTCTATTCTCTTCTCTTTTGTGAGGGTAATATTTTGTTATAATGTAGTTCTCATGTTGTGTACGTCTTGAATTTAGATTGGTTATGTCCACAATGTCATGTTTCTTAAAGAAATATAAATAGGCATAAAATTATATAATTAATTATAAGTATTTACCTACCTTCCTATTTATAATAATTTACAATTAAAATTTAAGTAATGTCTGTCACCTTTATAAAAATAAGTAGCCTGTGGAAGAAAATATAACTATAATACCTATCAGTTAAATAGTGTGTTTAATTACTACCACTAATTAAAACTATCACATATTATTATTACCCTAGAATCCTAAAAAAATGACAACAAATAATAATCAAATAATATTGCAAATTACATTAAAGCACCTCCAATAATAGACTGAGCTAGCCCTACTTATAACTAATAACTGAGGGGGTGTTAAAACATTGTTTTGGATGACAGTAAGTAAGGTATAAGGCAAAAATAAGTAATCTTAAATGGAAACCAAACCTAACCTAACCAATAATGCAGTACCTATAATCGGCTATTTTCAGAATTTCTTTGCTTTGGCTTCCTGTAAACCGACGTGAACAAACTAATGTTTTAGAATAATATGGATGTAACAGTGAAAGAATATTGTATTTTCCCCATAACGATACCGTCAAATCTCTTTTTATTTTCCCCAGAGAGCATAGACAATTTTTTTAGTCCTGTTAGTAATGTTTTAGTTTAAAGTCCTGATGTCTATGGTATATTTGCCAGTGAAACACGTTAGCCCGAGGTCGTGAAGCTATTGACAGATTTTATTATCAAATACCACATAAAATGGAAGAAGAAACCGGTGAATTATCACATGACGAAACGGCGGAGGTAATCAGCGACGGTGCATACCTATCGATTGACGTAAATCACTTCAACAGCAAGGGTCGATTTGACGTGTCAGTCAAACAGGAAAACATCGAGGACAACGATAGTATCCACTTAAAAGAGGTAAGTAGATTTCTAATTTGTTTAGGTGAGGGTATTCAAAATTCTGTTTCAAATGCGCAGTAACTAAGCACGACTAATCTACAAAGTGAACAACAAATTGAAGACAATATTGTTTTAATATCAGACGGAACAAACACTATGTAGGTAATTATACAGAGATTTTTCTTTCTATTTTACGAAATAAGTATTGCAAAAGTAATCACGGTTCTTGTCTGTTTAGTGGAAGCCAACGGCAAACAAATTTAATGCAAACACCTTCTATATCAACTATACTAGATTAAGGTTAGGTTGGGGCGAATGTTTTAGGCTAAGGCCACATAGCAGGTTCCTTGCTTGGTAGCTACGTGCTTGGTGACATATCCTACTATACTATACGGACGCACACTATACTATCGCAATGGCCACACTACATGATTCGCGCGTCGATACGTGATTATTATTCCCGGCGAACAAACAAGTTGGTTATTTTCTTATACCACCTTTTTCAAGATGGCGGATGTTTCGTCAGTATGACAAACGTCAAACACCGTATATTTTGAGGTTATGAATAATGACGCATGGGATGAATAATTGACAGTACGCACGCAACAAGCTCGAATTTGAGATTTCCGAAATTTTAAACTTAAATTCACTGTGAGAAGTAGCTTTCTGGTTAGTTTTGAGAGTGACATAATAGAGTTGTTGACTTGAACGCTCCCAAATGTCAAATGAATTTGTACCTGAGCACGTAGCGTGCCAATGCGTGTAAATGAATCGACCCGTAAAAATTTAATTAATATTCAGCCATCTTTTGACCGACCTTTGATTTCAAATGTGCCTGTAACGTTATAAACTGTGAAAACTTAATAATTGTGTATTGTGTTGTGTATGTAACTTTTTGTGAACCCTAATTAATAATAAAAAAAAAACTGTTGACCTTTGCGTCGATTAATTGGTGCGTTCATCATTTTTATCATCCCGTCAATTCTGCATTTACCCCCAACTGTCAAGACCTACCGTACACTGAACGTGCTCTACCGAACTAAAAACCAGCTTCTATTGACCGCCTTGAACTATTCTGAGCTAGTCGAAGGGTGGAAGCTGGTCGTGTGGCTCACGCGTTCTGCCGACGGCACGCTACGAGGGCGTCATTAACGTCAGGCCGACCGGAGAGTTGAGCGCGGAGGTCGGATCGGGCTGTGCGGCCCCGACTCCCCTCCCTACCCGGACTTCCGGGGTGTCAATATTATGATTAAGAAATGTTCCGTTGCCTAGGCTGAGAATCTATTATTGTCGGCCATTAATGTTTCCTTACCTAAACAAACTATTAAACGTCAGAGTGAAAGCGAAAAACAGACAAAAACAGCGATAAATTATTATATAATTTAGTAATAAAAGTTAAAATTTATAGAATTAAACTAACGGCGCTTCAATAAGCGGCCCGTTTTCTTACGTCTGAAATTTAACAAGATAATTAAAAACTAGTTGAAGAGTCTAGGTTATTACAAGTTTTGTTTTGTTACACAAAGAAGTATAACTTCTAACGTGTGTACATAAGTACACACACCGATTTCTTTTAACCGTGAGACATTGAAATAAATTATATTTCGAGTCCTACTGATGATTAAATTATTTTTATTGTTCTCTTTTATTTCTCTATGTTTTATATATTTTTATTGATTTTTTTAATTCTATAATAAAAGATATTTTATATAAAACACTAATTTTGATAAAATTTTGTATGAAAAAGGTGCATTTTGTTTTTTTCTATTAAAACTTTGGAGCCACACCTGGAAGTTTATTCGTCAAATCTCAAACTATATGGCCGCAACTGCAAAAATCCACAATATAATTTAAAAAGATATATTTATGTATTTAAGAACTACAGTAGGATAAAGTACACAAAATTATTCTAACATGGTACAATTTTCTGCGGTCTACTGCAATTAATTAAATTGTAGTTAAATATTTTACATTCAAACTAAAATTATTTAAGATAATGTTATATGCAGTTACGACCCTATAGATCTCAATGTGCGATATGTTTACAAAAAGGCAGATTAAAGTACGCAATGTGCTGCAGTTAGCTGGAATGTCTTTCGGTGAGTATACATTCACTTTCCAAATGCAGTCGTACATTGGTGGCCACTGAAAGCAGAGGATACAGCTGTGGCAGGTCTTATCCAGGAATGGATTGACTGTTACATAATATTATTAATCATGTTGTTATTTTCAGGAGTGTGAAGACAGCCTGGTCAATATAAAGCCAGAGAATGATAATGAGGATGTCATCATCAAACAAGAATTCGTTTACGATGCAATTCGCCAAATCATTAATGAGAATCCTCAACCCGGCCCCTCCGATCGACAATACAGCCCAGTGGACCAGGTACGTGCATTTATAGGCTCACTGATAACTTTTAAACATTTTTTTATATTCGAAAGATCGATATCTACAGGGCATTAAAATTAATATAGTCACCGCAGTTGTTCTCAACGAAGAAAATTCTGTTCACCCAATTTGGATGTCACTTATTCGAGCACTGCTGGTCGTATATCGCGAACAATATTGGCTTCCCTATTGGGTTTATCAGGGTAAACCAGTGACTCCATGAAGTTTTACAGGAAATAATCCAGATATATTAAATCGCACGACCTTGGAGGAGGCCAATAATTGTCAGGTCCATTTTCTAAATCAACTAAAGCAATCGTTTATGATCGGTTAGAAGAAGAAAATAAATGACAATCGTGTCCTGTTTTCCGATTATATTTTCGTAGTAAAGTCCATTTGTAGCGGTGACAAGAGACCCACAGATGGCGCTGCCCATTGACGGATTAGGATTTAACCATATGTTAACTCCGTAGTTTTTTTTATCTCAGTCTTACGGCCAGTCACTGCCGATCCATCATTATTATATAGCAGCGATGTTGAACCTATGGCACGCGAATGTTTTATGTTGAAGAGAAAATATATAACCTAATATAATAATGAAAAAAAAAACAAAAAAGTGATACAAATAAATATATAAGTACTTATAAACAATATAAAAAAATAATGACGACATAGCCATGAGTATTTTCTATAGTTTTTAATATTCTTTTTACCAGTAATATTTACCAATCGATGCGCAAACGGAAACGACGAAACTCGTGCATAAATGACTGAAAAAATTAATAGGCAAATACTCTTCAAGAATTTGTTTAATGTAAATATATAATTGAACAAATCGCTCATAATGCTTTATGCGTGACACATAATATTGTCGCACTCACCTCATCAGGCGGCGTAGGAAGCCGCTCCGCGAACTTCTGATTATGATCGATTTACAATGCTTGAGACCACTGTAGAGAGAGAATGCCTCAGCTGATCGCAGCGAATTCCGGTGTCATTTTGTGTGCGAAAATTTCAAACATATGTCTTCGTCTAGAAACACGGTGAAAGATAGAATCTCAAGAACACGTTGCTATTTTTATAACTTTTTAATGCTACCTTTTCTTTATTTCCCAATAAAAAACTGCTCAGGTCAGGTCAGACAGTCGAAAGATTGTATTTGGGAAATTCTATAGAGGTCTTGTCGTGTTCACTTATCAGGGCATTTCTATTGATTAAGATGGCGCTGCTCCGCGCTATAGTTGAATAGAGAAAACTTAACTTTTTTATAAGTCTGATACGTCATCACTGGTGTGTTTTGCTCCTTTACCTCGTAATATTTTAACGTTATTTTATCAATGAATGATCAATGTGCTTTTACCATTGGTGTATAGTTGGGTACTGATATCATCTCCCCGACAGTATTTGACTTTAGCCGTGTCTAGGCATATTGTTTCCACTTGGATCTTTTACTATTTTTTTAATTTAGTGGAAACACGCAGTTACATTTTAATTACAAAAATATGTTTTCAATAGAATAATGAAAAGTTATGACAACCAGTAAAGTTTCCATATATTAATTATAATATAGTTAAGCCTTACAAGATAGAAAGTAAGAATAACATAAATATAAAGAAATTACTTAAGAAAAGTGAGAAAGACTAATGAAAAGACAAAAACGTAAGATGTTTTTTAAATGTATAAGTATTATATAAGACATATTATGTCTATCTATACAAAATTTTGGAGATAGTGCGTTTAAACGAAACAGGTGAATTATTGAATGGATTAACGGTGGAGAAATACATATTGTAATAATTTAAACAAGAGCGCCGAATAAAAGAGTTTTGTGCATGATTAGAATCCCTACGACTGACATGGTACATAATGGTTATAATGAACTGTTATTTAAAAATGTCATAATTTATTATTACTTTTAAATGTATTTTTTAGATTATCGCTAGAAGCACTATACCGGCCAATGTTGCGAGCCTCATGTCGTCGTGGGATGTGACTGAAGCACAGGTGTCTAGCGACGACCTACACATTGAGGAACACGATATGAAGAAAGAACTGAAGGAATATCTTGAAAGGTACAAAGATGTCGCCTGTCGCAATAGTAAACGGGATATTTTTCAATCGATTAATATGGTAAACACAGAATTATTAGTGGCAGTTATACAACTGGAAAAAAAATCGTTTCATAAACAAAATTTTGTGTGCAGTATCTGTTTTGATTTTTTTTCATCGTTAGACCTGATGTTGCTACACAAAGCGATACACAAAACCACAATTGCGAAAACAAACGATTCCGTTGCAAGGCTGGGTAAATGTGACGATGGTTATTTTTCAAGATTTCCTCCTGGTCACGCCATGAAGACACTCAAAATGACTAATTCTGGCGAAAAGCCATTTAATTGTGATACATGCAATTACTCATGCAGACAGTCAAGTGACATGAAAAAACACAGAATGACTCATTCTGGTGAAAAACCTTTTAAATGTGATAAGTGCCAATACTCATGCAAACGTTCAAGTGACATGAAAACACATAAAATGACTCATTCTGGTGATAAACCATTTAAATGTGATAAGTGCAATTACTCATGCACGACGTCTGGTAGCATGAAAATACACAAAATGACTCATTCTGGTGAAAAGCCATTTAACTGTGATAAATGCAATTACTCATGCACGACGTCAAATAGCATGAAAACACACAAAATGACTCATTCGGGCGAAACGCCATTTAAATGTGATAAGTGCAAATACTCATGCACGACGTCTAATAGTATGAAAACACACAAAATGACCCATTCTGGTGAAAAGCCATTTAACTGTGATAAATGCAATTACTCATGCACGACGTCAAGTAACATGACAACACATAAAATGACTCATTCTGGTGAAAAGCCATTGAACTGTGATAAATGCAATTACTCATGCACGACGTCAAGTAACATGACAACACATAAAATGACTCATTCTGGTGAAAAGCCATTAAACTGTGATAAATGCAATTACTCATGCAGACAGTCAAATAATATGAAAACACACAAAATGACTCATTCTGGTGAAAAGCCATTTAACTGTGATAAATGCAATTACTCATGCACGACGTCAGGTAACATGACAACACATAAAATGACTCATTCTGGTGAAAAGCCATTGAACTGTGATAAATGCAATTACTCTTGCACGACGTCAAGTAACATGATAACACATAAAATGACTCATTCGGGCGTAACGCCATTTAAATGTGATATATGCAATTACTCATGCACGACGTCTGGTAACATGAAAAGACACAAATTGACTCATACTGGAAAAAAATCATAATGTGATAAATGTAATTACTCATGTATAACGTTTAGTAGCATGAAAATACACAAAAAGACTCATTTTGGTGATAAGTTTTTTAAATGTGATTTATCTAATATTTACTCATGCATTAGATCTGGTAGCATTAAATGGCATAATAAAAACTTATTTTGGTGAGAAGCCATTTAAATCTTATATTTATGTAATTACTCATGCACAACGTCCAGTGTCATAATATCGCAAAAATTGACTCATTCTGTTGAAATGTCATTTTAATGAGATAAGTGTAGTTACGCATCCACAACGTTTGGTAGCATGAAATTGTATAAACGGACTAATTCTAGTGAAAAGTCATATTCATATTTTTTATGATACATGCAATTACCAATGCATATATTTTAATAAGATGAAATTACATGAAAGGTCCCATTTCGGTGAAAAGCCAATTCGTGTAAATTCTTATACGCATGCAAATTGTCTGTAAAAACACTAAAATAAAAGACACTGGCTTTGCTTTTCAGTGAACTGTATACTGTGCAGGAATGATTCGGATGCTGGGAAGAGGGGAGGGTATGTTTAGGATGCCAGTTACTGACCTTTTATGCTATTAAGGTTGGCTCCATGGCCTGGTTGTCAATCCTGGTCGTATTATCAGTCTCGTTGGGTATTGTTCATTGGGTCATCCGGTGCTTGAACATGACGGTATAACTTAAGTAAGCGTTTATATGCGCGCGGTTGATGAATGACTGACCGTTACTTGTCGCGCCAGGTGGGTAGGAATGTATCTGTTGTATTAGGGCCACCCTAATTGGCGTATTCCGACAAGGCCATTTGAATGTGATATAATTACTCATGCATAACTTCTGGTAGCATATTTCACAACGACGTATTTATTTTTAAAAAATCCCGCTTTTTTGGGACATAATTTCAATATAATATAATATTATACCATTAAAAATATTGGCTACCCGTTCACTATTTAGTTATGATAAAGTATCTGTAGTTAAGACTTTGAAATAATGGTCAGTCGAGAAGGGACCGAACGTGCGTACGTCATTTTTATTATCAACCGATAACGTAAACAATTAATATTTTTGTAGCCCATTCTATAGCGACATAATATTATTATGTAACCGTATGTTATATTATTTTAAACCATACAATAATAATTATTGCCTCTGTGCTAAATACAGTTATTTAATACTTCAAACCCACTTGCTCTAAGAAATCTCGTTTGTTGTTTGGTGTATTTTGGATTTGTGTAAGTGGACGTTAGGTCTTCTGCTCTGACATAAATTGAAGTGTATCGAACTCCACTATCGTAAGATAGTTGTTTTTTAATGTTAACACATGGGCCTCTAACAGATTTTGTTTTAACGAGAAACGGATGTCAACCACTTTCTCATCCTATTAAGTCCATTCTCTGACCCTACACAAATTTATCCTGCTGGTTCTTCGTTCTTCGTTAGTTCCAACCATCTTGTCATCTTAGTCATCTTATAATACCTACCTACCATTATGTTAACAACCAAAATATCGGATGGCAAAATCACAGTATTGGCAGATATTATGTTTTGTCATTTATTATACATTTCACTCAAACTTTGGAAACGAAAGATGGCAGAATGAGATATTTTGCTGTATAAGCTTCTGTCTACTTTCAACAATCAACATTTTGGGGATATAACAAAATGCCAACGCTCATAACTCCAATACTAGTGGGTCTACGATATATTGGGTTTTGCCATCTTATGGAACGAGAGGAGTATGAATATAGTGTTAGGTAACTCAATTTCGTCAAAAAGTCGTGTTATTAGGTTTTGTCATCATCGCAAAATAAAATAACAACAAAAAATAATAAAATAATAGTTGTTGCAAAATACATTAATGTACTTACCTCCAATATAAGACTGAGCTAGCCCTACTTATAGATATTAATAATTGAGGGGGTGTTAATACCTTGTTTTGGTTGACAGTAGGTAAGTTAGGTAACTATAGGGCAAAACTAAATAATATTAAATTAAAGAATGGAAACCAATCCTAACCTAACCTAGCAAATAATGCAGTATAATCGGCTGTTTTCAAAATTTCTTTGCTTTGGCTTCCTGTAAACTGACAAGAACCAACTAATGTTTTAGAATAATATGGATCTAACAGTGAAAGAATATTGTATTTTCCCCATAACGATACCGTCGAATCTCTTTTTATTTTCCCCACAGAGCATAGACAATTATTTTTTTTAATCGAAGTCCTGATGTCTATGCTCGAAACCATAGCGTATTTGCCAGTGTAACACGTTAGCCTGAGGTCGTTAAGCTATTGACAGATTAAAAATCAAATACCGCATAAAATGGAAGAAGAAACCGGTGAATTATCACATGACGAAACGGCGGAGGTAATCAGCGACGGTGCATACCTATCGATTGACGTAAATCACTTCAACAGCAAGGGTCGATTTGACGTGTCAGTCAAACAGGAAAACATCGAGGACAACGATAGTATACATTTAAAAGAGGTAAGTAGATTTCTAATTTATTTAGGCAAGGGTATTCAAAATTCTCCTTCAAATGCGCAGTAACTAAGCACGACTAAAGTGAACAACAAATTGAAGACAATATTGTTTTAATATCGGACGGAACAAACACTATGTAGGTAATTAATTATACAGAGATTTTTCATTCGATTTTACAAAATAAGTATTGCAAAAGTAATCACGGTTCTTGTCTGTTTAGTGGAAGGCAACGGCAAACAAATTCAATACAAATACCTACTATATTAACTATACTAGATTAAGGCTATGTTAAGGTCTCATAGGCAGGTGCCTTGCTTGGTGGCTACGTGTCAGGTGACATATACGGACGCACACTATACTATCGCAATGGCCATACTCGCTACGTGATTATTAGTCACCTCGTGAGTCTCCCGACGAACAAACGTGTTGGTTATTTTTATTGTGTCAGTACCTAGTGATTTTGCAAGACGACGGATGTTTCTTCAGTACGACAAACGTCAAACACTGTATATTTTTTGAGGTTATGAATAATGACGCATGGGAAGAACAATTGACAGTAGGTACGCACGCAACAAGTTCGAATTTGAGATTTCCGAAATTTTAAACTTAAATTCACTGTGAGAAGTAGCTTTCTGGTTAGTTTTGAGAGTGACATATAGTTTTTGACTTGAGCACTCCCAAATGTCAAATGAATTTGTACCTAAGCACGTAGCGTACAATGTGGCAGTGTGTTTTTAGTAGACAAGCATTGCACCTACCTATGTGGCCGAAGCCTTAGTAAAATAATCTGCTGTTGGTTAACACAGCGCATCGTATTAACCATCATCAGTTGAGTAGGTAATAAGACTTTAATTTAAGAGACGATTTTAGTTTTTTGATGTCGTGATCTATGGGCGAATGTCGGCGACGGTCGTTGCGAGTTCACTCCATACATATTTCAATCTGCGAGTATTTTCCTAACGCGGCAAGGTTGAATTGCTTGAGCTTAGACTATGGCCATCCTCTCACGCAGAAACTAAAATCCGACAAACTGGTTGCTGATGGAATTCATAAACTGGCCAGTGACATGCTTCGCACACCGGGCTACTGGACGCCAATAATCTCATAACCTCAAACTGTCAAACCCATTGTCTTTCCTACTGCATCCTAAGCTTTTTCCGTAACAGGCAGTATTTCTCAACATCTATCACATATTTTAAATTAAAAATCGGTTCGCCCATCTTTACATTTTGAATTGTTATTGCTTGTGTATTTCAGTTCAGTGGTACCAATTTTGGTAAGCATATATGATTTTTCATCGTATTTCCTGATATTGGTACCACTGTTTAATGGGTGACTGGAAACTGAGAGACTGGGAGACTAGCATGTCGCGTCTCCTCGATTTCAGTTAAGGGCGATTTGAAACAAAGATTACAGTCTTGCCGTCAGCGAACCTCCATTGAAATACATTAGCTGGATACTGGAGTTTCAGTCTCGTCTTTTTTGAGTGTCCACGTGAAAGGATGGCCTTACTCTGTTGCTCTACAATCTCCCGAATAAACACGAAGAGGACCGAGCGCGATAGTGTAGTAGATCAGCTCAGTTTTCTTCTTCTAGCAGAAGCGCGGTCCTGTGGCAGTTCTTTGTGCCTGTCAGCAGAAGCGCAGAGCAGATAGCAAGGCAGGGTATTAAAACCGTAATGGCGTATACTATTTGACGGAGATATAAATTTCCCCCTAATTACAATGCCAATCATAGACTAAAGATACATCTAGACGCCACCCGTTGCATTGCTAAATGAAGCCGCGTGCCGTGCGTTTGGTTTGTGGGCGAGCGAACGCATTCGTCTACAAATGTTCGAAACCATAGACCATTTCGCTAGTGCTCGCACTAAACACTATTTTTTTACGTTATAGTGTATTTTTAAGCGGTCAAAATTCAACCATTAGGTAAAGATATCCATAATTTAAGTTATTTCAAAGAAACACTAGGTCACTGATATTAAAATATATAATAATATACCAATAAATTATCACGAACATGTATCAACTTACCTATGAAACGTAATACCATCTTCTTGCTTATCAGTACGGCTACCACATTTTAAGACAACACACAGAACCATCTATTCTACTTAATTAACTATAAATATTTACCACTGACTTTGTGAACACAAAAAAATAGCAATTTTAGCAACACGGTTATCGACGCTTATTTATGCAATAAGCTAAGATTTGCCGGCTACATCGTAGCAAACCATCTCCAGATCTGTAAACCTTTTATCTTACTCTAGCGCGTGTCGCAGAGATTATAAGGGTACCGAATACTTTCTCACTCGCACTTATGCATCGTTTTTGTTCACGCCTTGATGCCAATAGATTTCACGTTGTTATTATGTATCGTGTAGGTACTATTATAGAACGTCGGGATCAGCTTATATAAACACCTTTTATATTGAAACTGGCTTCATTACAATGTAATATCTATATATCATATAATATATAAATGAATGTTAGTTTGTCAGTCTGTCCCGTATGCGTTCTTATACCCTTCATCCGATTGCGATAAAACTACTGTCAGCTATTGTGCGCACACCCGCGAAAGTTTCTGAATTAGTACAACCATCTTCTTCTATTCGTATGCGTTCCAATACCGAATTCGGAAAATCTATGCTTCTTACATGGACAGCTGTATGTGGCCTGCTCGTCGGCAAAAGACTCACCAATTCGTTGGTGTTGGTATGACTCGCAGCCCTAGCATGCAAGTTGCTATTGCAAAAATAGTTTTTTTTTCATATTAAAAAGTCGCATTCCAACAATCTGCGGAGCTCCATTTGGCAACGTGTGTTGTGTGAATAACGATGAAGTATTCGACACGTTGCTGGTGGACGAGTTTTGACTTGAGAGCCGGTTTAACGCGGCAAGGACTATGATTTGCTCTTCTTCTTGGTCTCACACTCATGGCTAAGAATCGTGACCACATTTAATTTTGTCATCCTCTGAGCAACCAAGACTTTCCATCCTTCTCGATCTTCCGCTTCTCTCAGGGCAGAATGCATGGTGCCCCGAGTCTGCTCCTTCACTTGGTCGCATTGCTTTTCGAGCAATTAGTTCCACAAACGGTCGGTAATCTCTCGGCCGCTCTATACGACCTCTGTTATCAAAGGACAAAGGACGCAAAATGTAACTTAGCAGTGCATTACTTTCCGCAAACAATACCCGAAAAAAAACCTACTATTTCATATATGTAATACCTATGAGATGTTATTACGTACCTATAGAACGAGTCGTTTTGTGGCTAGCTATGTAATGTCTAAATAATTGATGTTTCTTCAATTTGAACAAATATATCGATGTGTGATTAACACAAAAACATGTCTACAAGAAATTATCTTTTAGTTGAGAATTGTTCACTATAATCAGTTCTATCTGTAACACAAAGGCGTATCTCCGTATTATGAGTAAGAAAATAATTTATAACGTATCTCAACAAACATATCTAATATATTTTTGTGTTTATGGATTTTTTTTCAGTTTTAGAGAGCGCTTATGAACAGGTATTAAAAAGGGTAATAGTTAAAATTTTTTGTAATTATACATCGTAGTCGTAGGATAGTGGTAATGCACAGTGCGCGATACCCAAGACACGGAGGTTCGATTCTTACTTTTTTTCGTAAAAGATTTTCTCTATTGGCTATATTTTCTCATTAGTGTTTTCAAAATGATGTGTTTTTAACATGGTAAGGTAAATACATATCGCACCCTGAGATTATAGGATCGTAACTGCAAAATAACCCAAAAATTACTTATGAAAGCGTTTCGATAGAAAAAAATAATATTTATAATGCTATATGGCATTTACTGCTACTTGAAAGCAGTGGCCTCCTACACCATTGTGTCCATATGGTTATTTATATTAAAAAAATATATATTCTGAGCTATATGGCATTATCTTACATGAGGCCCTTTTGCCTAAAAAATATTTAATCTTTAGTAGAATATTTATTGTGCTAGACCGCCGTATTTACAGATGATTTGCATTCTGATCGAGTAAGTACATACGCACATATATTTTTGAAGTTATACTTCTATTGGCGCTTTTTGGAAATCGGATCAGAGTGTATTTTTGGCGTGTGACATGTACCACATAATTTATTTTTTCACACGAAAAATAACGCACTCGATTGGATTCGAACCACCGATTGTTCGGTTATCAGCCGAACGTACTACTTTTACGCCACAGTACGATACTGCAATCGTGATCGATTATACAGTATAATATTATGGTTTAGAATTATTCCGTTGCCTAGGCAGCGAATCTATTATTGTCGGCCATTTACAATTCCTTACCTAAACAAACTATTAAACGCCAGAGTGACAGTTGGTACTGCAAAAATAAAACAGCGATAAATAATTATATAATTTAGTAATATAAGTAAAATTTTATAGAAATAACACAACGGCGCTTCAATAAGCGGCCCGTTTTCTTACGTCTGTAATTTAACAGGATAATTAAGCACTAGTTGAAGAATCTAGGTTATTAAGTTTTGTTTTTGTTTTGTTACGCCAAAGAAGTATAACTTCTAAAGTGTACATAAGTACACACACCGATTTCTTTTAATCGTGAGACATTGAAATAAATTATATTTCGAGTCCTACTGATGATTAAGTTATTTTTATTGTTCTCTTTTATTTCTCTGTTTTATATATATTTTTCTTATTTCTATATTAAATAGCCCACGGTGGCCGCGCGACATAAGCGTTTGACTAAAAAGCCGTGGGTCCCAGGTTCGAATCCTGGGTCTGGCAAGTGCACATATTGTTTTTCAATTTGTTTGTGTCAGGGTATGGACCTAATAGGTTGAGCAACTGGCTGACATACATTTCTTGTAAAAAAACAAAATCTGTCAATACAAACCTCCACTCTGTGGAGGCCCATATGATCCTATCAGGATCGGACATGGTCGAAAAAAAAATATATTAAAAGAATTTTTATATAAAACAAATTAATAAATTCTAAATGAAAAAGGTGCATTTTGTTTTCTTCTATTAAAACTATGAAGCCGCATCTGAGAGTTCGTTCGTCAATTCTCAAACTATATGGCCGCGGCTGCAAAAATCCACAATATAATTTAAAAAAATATATTTATATATTTAAGAACTACAGTAGGATAAAGTTCACAAAGTTATTCTAACATGGTACAATTTTCTACAGTCTACTGCAATTAATTAAATTGTAGTTAATTATCTTACATTCAAACTCAAATTACTCAAGATCATTATATTTGCAGTTACGACCCTATAGATCTCAATGTGCGATGTGTTTACAAAAAGGCAGATTAAAGTACGCAATGTGCTGCAGTTAGCTGGAATGTGAGGTGAGTATACATTCACTTTCCAAATGCAGTCGTACATTGGTGGCCACTGCATATGCATCTCGTACACTAAATAGGGCTGAAACAAATTACTCTACGACTGAACGGGAGTTACTCGGGATCGTTTGGTCTTGTAAACCCTTCAGACCCTATCTCTATGGCCGAAAATTTAAAATAATCACGGATCATCGTCCTCTCACATGGCTACGGGCGATCGCGAGAGCGAGCGAAATGCACGATCCGCGCACAGAGTTTTGATTTTTTTCAGTTATTGGAAACATTCGGTTATTCCACATTAGGGATAATACAAAGTAGTGAAATTAGGAAACTACCCGGCTGAAAATAAAATTTTGCATGGTGGCCCCGTTAAAAGATCGCGTACAATATGCGTGATTTGTGAAAAAGGTCTTCATGGTGTTTGTTTATTAAAACATTTAAAATATGTATTGCAAATGATTTTATTTCATTATTTTTTTATAAATGAAACGGTTTTTATATAGCACAAATCCACTCTACTTCAAACACTGAGTTGAGTAAAAGTCTTTCCCATTATTTCAAATGCATAAAATACAATAAAACATTGTCCTTCCACCAAGAATTTGACTGTAAACAATTTTTTAAATGGTAAACTGAAATTTTTGTTTGGAATTGTTTTTATTGTAAAAAGGGTGATGCCATGAAAAAAAATACAATAGTTATAAGTTTTAAGCCTACCCAGTCACAAAACATATATAAATCGGGTTATATTATACAACAATAAAACTAAATAGATAAAACAATGTTTCGTACCACTGGTGCAGTAGTATGTTCCTAAATTAACTTAACATTTCAGGCATCAAAGACAAAACGACGATCGTTGTTAGCATTTCTGGCCATTATCAAAAACAACGATATATCGTTGCGTAGCATTCTAAGGGTTAAAATAATTTTTATATAAAACACTAATTTTAATAAAATTTTATATGAAAAGGGTGCATATTGTTTTTTTTTCCATTAAAACTATGAAGCCGCATCTGAGAGTTTGTTCGTCAATTCTCAAACTATATGGCCGCGATTGCAAAAATCCACAATATAATTTAAAAAAATATATTTATATATTTACAAACTACAGTAGGATAAAGTACCCAAAATTATTCTAACATAGTACAATTTTCTGCAGTCCACTGCAATTAATTAAATTGTAGTTAATTATTTTACATTCAAACTCAAATGACTCAAGATCATAATGATTGCAGTTATGACCCTATAGATATCAATGTGCGATATGTTTACAAAAAGGCAGATTAAAGTACGCAATGTGCTGCAGTTAGCTGGAATGTCTTTCGGTGAGTATTCATTCACTTGCCGAATGCAGTCTTACATTGGTGGCCACTGAAAACAGAGGATGCAGCTGTGGCAGGTCTTATCCTGGAATGGATTGACTGTTACATAATATTATTAATCATGTTGTTATTTTCAGGAGTGTAAAGACAGCCTGATCAATATAAAGTCAGAGAATGATAATGAGGATGTCATCATCAAACAAGAATTTGTTGTCGATGCAATTCGCCAAAACAATAATGAGAATCCTCAACCCTGCTCCTCCGATCGACAACACAGCCCAGTAGACCAGGTACGTCCATTAATAGGTTCACTAATAACACAACTTTTAAACATTTTTTGGCATTAAACTTTATATGGTCACCGCAGTTGTTTGAAGTTGAAATAATCCAGATATATCAAATCGCACCACCTTGGAGGAGGCCAATAATTGTCAGGTCTATTATTCGAAATCAACTAAAGCAATCGTTTATAATCGGTTCGCGAAAGAAAATAAATGACAATCGTGTCTTACTCACCTCAACTCCACAAAAGCTTGGTGGAGCTAGTAGTAGTAATTCTGACAAACAGTGAAAATGGAAAACCGTTCCGATATGTGAATTCTATAAAAAAAAGCGTAGTTAAAATGCTCCCACGACCTTTTTGAAAAATTTGAAACAAGCAAAAATAACATAATATTCAAAGAATAAAAGATATGCATTCGTCTAGAAACACGGTAAAGATAGAATCTATCATTGTAATATTTAAACTTTTTTTTATAGATTTCTTAAAAACTACCTTTTCATTTTTTCCGTATAAAGAAACTGCTCGGCACGTCAGACAGTCGAAAGATTATATTTGGAAAATTTTGGCACGCGTGCCTATGTAAAAAGGTTCACCAACACCGTGTCTAGTTATAATATTTCTACCTCGATCTCTTCCTTATAATGAACTGTTATTTAAAAATCTCATAATTTATTAATACTTTTAAATGTATTTTTTAGATTATCGCTAGAAGCACTGTACCGGCCAATGATGCGAGCCTCATATCCACCTGGGATGTGACTGAAGCACAAGCGTCTAGCGAAGACCTACACATTGAGGAACAAGACATTAAGCTAGAACTGAAGAAATATATAGAAAAGTTCAAAGATGTCGCCTGTCGCAATACTAAACGTGATATTTGTCAATCGAATATGGTAAACACAGAATTATTAGTGGCTGTTATACAACTGAAAAAAAAAACGTTTCACAAAGAAAATTTTGTATGCAGTATCTGTTTTGATTTTTTTTCATCGTTCGACCTAATGTTGCTTCACAAAGCGATACACAAAACCACAATTGCGAAAACATCCGAATCCGTTGCAAGGCTGGTTAAATGTGACGATGGTCATTTTTCAAGATTTCGTCCTGGTCACGTCATGAAGTCACTCAAAATGACTTATTCTGGTGAAAAAACATTTAAATGTGATAAATGCAATTACTCGTGCACGACTTATGGTAGCATGAAAACACATAAAATGACTCATTCTGGTGAAAAGCCATTTAAATGTAGTTTATGCAATTACTCATGCAGAAATTCAAGTAACATGAAAACACACAAAATGACTCATTCTGGTGAAAAGCCATTTATGTGCGATCTATGCAATTACTCATGCAGACAGTCTGGTAGCATGAAAACACACAAAATGACTCATTCTGGTGAAAATCCATTTAAATGTAGTATATGCAAGTACTCATGCAAACAATCAGTTAACATGAAAACACATAAAATGTCCCATTCTGGTGAAAAACCATTTAAATGTGATAAGTGCAAATTCTCATCCAGATATCCAAGTAACATGAAAAGACACAAAATGACTCATTCTGGTGAAAAGCCATTTAAGCGCGATCTATGCAATTACTCATGCAGACAGTCTAGTAGGATGAAAACACATAAAATGACTCATTCTGGTGAAAAGCCATTTAACTGTGATACATGCAATTACTCGTGCACCACTTCTGGTAACATGAAAAGACATAAAATGACTCATTCTGTTGAAAAGCCATTTAACTGTGATAAATGCAATTACTCATGCAAACAAGCATGTAACTTGAAAACACACAAAATGACACATTCTGGTGAAAAGCCCGTTAAATGTGATAAGTGTAATTACTCATGCAGACAGTCTTTTGGCTTAAAAATACACAAAATGACTCATTCTGGTGAAAAGCCATTTAACTGTGATAAATGCAATTACTCATGCAGACAGTCTATTGGCTTGAAAACACACAAAATGACTCATTCTGGTGAAAAGCCATTTAACTGTGATAAGTGCAATTACTCATGCATAGAGTCAGGTAATATGAGAAAACACGAAATGACTCATTCTGGTGAAAAGCCATTTAAATGTGACACATGCACTTACTCATGCACGACGTCTGGTAACATGAAAAGACACAAACTTACTCATACTGGTGAAAAGTCATAGTGATAAATGTAATTACTCGTGCATAACGTCCAGTAGCATGAAAATACACAAAAAGACTCATTTTGGTGATACGCTATTTAAATGTGATTTATCTAATATTTACTCATGCATTAGATCTGGTAGCATGAAATGGCATAAAAGGACACATTTTGGTGAGAAGCCATTTAAATCTTAAATTTATGTAATTACTGATGCACAACGTCCAATGTCATAATACCGCACAAATTGACTCATTCTGTTGAAAGGTCATTTTAATGAGATGAGTGTAGTTACGCATCTACAACGTTTGGTAGCATGAAATTGCATAAAAGGACTAATTCTAGTGAAAAGTCATTTTCATAATTAATATGATAAATCCAATTACCCATGCATATATTTTAATAAAATGAAATCACATGAAAGGACCCATTCCGGTGAAAAGTCATTTCGTGTAAATTCTTATACGCATGCAAATTGTCTGTAAAAGATACTGGCTGTGCTTTACAGTGAATTGTAAACTGTGAAGGAATAATTCGGATGCTGAGAGGAGAGGGTATGTCTAGGATGCCAGGCCATGAACTTTTATGCTATTGAGGCTGGCTCCATGGTTTTGGTTGTCAATTCTGGTCGTATCATCAGTCTCGTTCGGTATTGTTCACTGGGTCATCCGGTGCGTGGCACTTGACGGCTTAGCTTAGGTAAGTGTTTATATGCGCACAGTTGATGAATGACTGACGGTTATTTATCGTGCCAGGCAAGGGTCAAATTGTCAGGTGAGTAGAAATTTATCTATTGTATTAGGGCCACCCTAATTGGCGTATTCAGACAAGGCCATTTGAATGTGAAATAATTGCTCATGCATAACTTCTGGTAGCATATTTCACGATTTATTTATTTTTAAAAAATCCCGCATTTTTGGGACATAATTTCAATATAATATTATATTATACCAATAAAGGCGTTAGCTACCCGTTCACCATTTAGCAAGGATTAAGTATCTGTAGTAAAGACTTTGAAATAATGGTCAGTCGAGAAGGGACAGAACGTGCGTACGTCATTTTTATCATCAAACGATAACGTAAACAATTATTATTTTTGTAGCCCATTCTATAGCGACATAATATTATTATGTTACTATAATATGTAATATTATTTTAAACCATACAATAACAATTATTATTGTCTCTATGCTAAATACAGTTTTTGAATACTTCAAACCCACTTGCTCTGGGAAATCTCGTTTGTTGATTGGTGTATTTTAAATTTGTGTAAGTGGACGTTAGGTCTTAGTGACACAAAAAGTGTATCGAACTCCGTAAGCTAGTTGTTTTTTTTTTAAACCATATCCGATCCTAATAGGAACACACGGGCCTCCAACAGATTTTGTTTTTACGAGAAACGGATGTCAGCCACTTTCTTCATACTCTGATCCTACACAAATCGAAAAACAATTTGTGTACATGCTAAATCCTGGATTTGATCCTGGACCCACGACACTATAAGCTGACGCTTAAGCCGCGTGGCCATCGTGGGACTGTTAGCTAGTTCATAGCTTTGTTTGGGCGATCCGACAATATTGTGCACACTTTTTCTTCTTTTATATTTATTTATTTTAGTTGAATAAAAAATACATACCACTCATGTCACGTTGTTTGTTATTTTTTTTTTAAATACTATTGTTACAAAACTATAATCGATTAAAACAATATTCTATCTATAAAATATCATTTTTTTTATGTATGATTAAATGGCATAATTTTAGATATTTTATAGATAGAAGAATATTCTTTGGGAAAGTATATTCTGTTATGGTTTGGTTTCGCAAGGTTTAAGGCGATAGACATTTTTTCTATAATTTACAATTTCAACTGTATTAATTAATAAATTATATATCTGAAAACAATGAACAGAAAAATATTTTTTATTTAGAGTCTTAAGTAAACTTACATGTGTATTAAAATGTGAATTTGTCTAAGGAGTCCATCTTATTATTAGCTTGGTAATATTTAGGTATTATTACAATTTAGTTTATTAAGTTTTTTATGATGTGCTTAAGAGATTTTTACTAATTCATTTTTTTAATATTTTTTAATTATTAAACTAACAATTGTAAAAAAATGTTATAAAATGTAAAATTTGTCAGAGTACCCCATCTTATTATTACATATATTGTATAGTCATATTAAGGTAATATTAAAATTATGTTTAAGTTTTCTATTAAGAATGCTATGCTGATTGCTGGTCATCGTCTGTTATTTGGAGTTGGGAGTGAACAAATAAATACCTCGGCCAAATAAATGGTCTAAAACGGCGATTTTTATTTTACTCTTTTACTTATTGTCACATTATATTACTAATTACATATTTATCAATTTTTCTGAATGCGAGATGTATGTTATCTTTACAAATGCAATCTCTGGAAGCTTAAAATTTTTCGCTGTCGCTCTCGCTACAACGATTAGCATGCCTTTTTTGCGTACGGACAAACAGCGTTGCCGGATATTTTTTTTCTCGTAATCGACCTTTACTAGTCAGAGTCAGCTCGGAAATGGTTCCGGCCTCTCTAGACCACCAGAGGAGACATCCCTAAATGTGGACAAGTCGAAGGTGAGACATTATGACGTCATGTTTCAAATAAGAAAAATCGGAATCTCCCATTTTTAGTAAATTATTGACGGTCATAACTTTAGTATGTTTCCATTATTTTCATTGTCCAAATTAATACGGAAGGCTTTCCATGCATTAAACAGTTATCGGCGGCTACCTCCAATTTGTAATACGGCGAAAATTTAGGTTGGTAGACATGTCAGTCAAGTTCGGATATGTTCGTGCTGCCGATCCTAAGCTGATGAAGCCGAATCAGCGCCGTCTAGTCGGCAGCTCGGCAAAGAGTCAGAATAGGTGTTTGACACCAGCTCTTGACTGTAGTATTTTTATTGTTTATAATAATTACTAATGATCTATTAGGTTTTGACGGTTTATTATTTATGATAATACAGGGGGGTTATTACAAACACTTCAACTATTCATAATTTTTTTATTGTGACCCTTGATTTGATAGGTTGGTAATGTAATTTTTACATAGGTACCTACTCTATTGTATTGATTTGTTATTCAATAGTATTCGTTGTCAGTATTTATTTGCCTTTTGGTGAGTGTACACAGTACCTGAAGATGCCGAAAGGCGAAACCCGGGTCGCAAATAACAACTCAAATGGAATAGTACAAAACTTAAATCCATTAGAGTTTAAAAGTACCTACATCGATTTTGTTAATCTTTCATTATTATTATATTACTTTTCTTAATTATCCAATGTTTCAGTAAATTGCAAGACAGGTAAACACTTGACAGCTTTAAGTCGCATGACAATATTGTTCTGCACTATTGTACTGCATCTCCCATGATGCCAATGACCCCACCTATGTTATTGTATTATTATCGAGTCAATTTTTTCTAAGAACTAGGTACCTACTGCACAATGATTTAGTAATATTTTTCTTGTTTCATTATCCCATTAATTTCTTGCGATGCCCGAAGTCACGTAGATCGCGAGCCCCAATACGGTTTAATATGTCGTATTGACCGTCTTAAGGCAAGTCTGAGTATTGAAAGGCCTAATACAAACGAGTTTCAAGCAACAGGAGGCAAGCACGTCTTGGACATGTATTTTGTCGTGGGTTGATTGACCTGGGGTTCCATTTGTTTGCTAGCTGCTACCTAAAGGTCGATTAATGTCTCTTTTAAGGATAATAAAGAGACCCAGAGCAAGTTTTAGCGTTCTCCAAATTAGAACCGTTGCTTCGTGTCAAGCCTACCATTAACAATTAGCGAGGGGTGCAAGACTAGTCAATGCGCACCCCAAAGACGTAGACATTTTCGGTGACGTGCTATGTATTTTGTATTCTAAATTTAATTTTATTGTTCTGTATAAAATTGTAGGTAAGTACTTATTGTTATAAATTTTATTTTCCTCCTAATACTAATAATAACTTTCTATTCCTTCACTTCTTCTCTTTTGTGAGGGTAATATTTTGTTATAATGTAGTTCTCATGTTGTGTACGTCTTGAATTTAGATTTGTTATGTCCACAATGTTTTGTTTCTTATAGAAATATACTTAAATAAGGATAAAATTATATAATTAATTATAAGTATTTACCTACCTAGCTATTTATAATAATTTACAATTAAAATTTAAGCAATGTCTGTCACCTTTATAAAAATAAGTAGCCTGCCAATATAACTACTTATAATTCCTATCAGTTAAATAGTGATTTTAATTACAGCCTCTAATTAAATTTATCACATATTCACCTAGAATACCAAAAATAAATAACAACAAAAAATAATGTAATAATATTGCAAATTACATTAATGCACCTCCAATAATAGACTGAGCTAGCCCTACTTATAGCTAATAATTGAGGGGGTGTTAATACCTTGTTTTGGATGACAGTAAGTTAGGTAGAAGGCAAAAATAAGTAATATTAAATGAAAACCAAACCTAACCTAACCTAACAAATAATGCAGTAAGTATAATCGGCTATTTTCAAAATTTCTTTGCTTTGGCTTCCTGTAAACCGACAAGAACAAACTAATGTTTTAGAAAAATATGGATGTAATGCCAGCGCTCCATTGGCGAGCCAAAAGTCCGAGGACAATAAATCGTCCGATTTGTCTATGCTCTGCTACTGATCAATGAACGAATAAAAAAGTCGAGCTGTCAAAAGTCAAAAGTTGCGATTATCGTAATGTCTTCCGATAATCCTATAATTTTGTGTTATTTATATATGTAGACTTGCATAAAATAATATAGCAGTGAAAACAACACAAGTTTTACGTTTTCTTTTATGAATTTCATAAATACAAATAAAAAAATAATTGGTAAATCTCTCATTTTCTAATGTGTACATTAACAAATTAATCAATGAAAATGTTTAAAACAATTACAGTTTTTTTTGCGGTCCGAATAATTGCGTATTAATTTAAAATCGAATGTGCGTAGCGATCGACGGACGAAGTCTGGCAACTCGGAGAGTAAAATATCAAACATGTTTGAAATCCAACGAGCCTGGTCTGCGGATTAAAAAGTCCGCAGACCCGGGGTGCTCCACGCGAAAATAAAGTCCGAAGACTGTAAATCGTCTGACTTGCGTGCCAATGGAGCGCCGGCATAACAGTGAATGAATATTGTATTTTCCCCATAACGATACCGTCAAATCTCTTTTTATTTTCCCCAGAGAGCATAGACAATTATTTTTTTTAATCGAAGTCCTGATGTCTATGGTATAAGCCACAGTATATTTGCCAGTGAAACACGTTAGCCTGAGGTCGTGAAGCTATTGACAGATTTTAATATCAAATACTGCATAAAATGGAAGAAGATACCGGTGAATTATCACATGACGAATCGGCGGAGGTAATCAGCGACGGTGCATACCTATCGATTGACGTAAATCACTTCAACAGCAAGGGTCGATTTGACGTGTCAGTCAAACAGGAAAACATCGAGGACAACGATAGTATCCACATAAAAGAGGTAAGTAGATTTCTAATTTGTTTAGGCGAGGGTATTCAAAATTCTGTTTCAAATGCGCAGTAACTAAGCACGACTAATCTACAAAGTGAACAACAAATTGAAGGCAATATTGTTTTAATATCGGACCGGACAAACACTATGTAATTATACAGAGCTTTTTCATTCGATTTTATGAAATAAGTATTGCAAAAGTAATCACGGTTCTTGTCTGTTTAGTGGAAGGCAACGGCAAACAAATTCAATACAAATACCTACTATATCAACTATACTAGATTAAGGTTAGGTTGGGGTGAATGTTTAAGGCTAAGGCCACATAGGCAGGTGCCTTGCTTGGTGGCTTCGTGCCAGGTGACATATACGGACGCACTATCGCAATGGCCACACTCGCTACGTGATTATTAGTCACCTCGTGAGTCTCCCGACGAACAAACGTGTTGGTTATTATTATTGTGTCACCTAGTGATTTTGCAAGATGGCGATGTTTCTTCAGTATGACAAACGTCAAACACCATATATTTTGAGGTTATGAATAATGACGCATGGGAGGAATATTTGACAGTTTGCACGCAACAAGTTCGAATTTGAGATTTCCGAAATTTTAAATTTAAATTCACTATGAGAAGTAGCTTTCTTGGTAGTTTTGAGAGTGACATATAGTTGTTGACTTGAACGCTCCCAAATGTCAAATGAATTTGTACCTAAGCACGTAGCATACAATGTGGCAGTGTGTTTTTAGTAGACAAGCATTGCACCTACCTATGTGGCCGAAGCCTTAGTAAAATAATCTGCTGTTGGTTAACACAGTGCATCGTATTAACCATCATCAGTTGAGTAGGTAATAAGACTTTGATTTAAGAGACGCTTTTAGTTTTTTAGTATCGTTGTCTATGTGCGAATGCATGACATTTTATCTCCGCTGGCGACGGTCGTTGCGAGTTCGCTCCATACATATTTTAATCTGCAAGTATTTTCCTAACACGTCAAGGTTGAATTGCTTGAGCTTAGACTGAGGTCATCCTCTCACGCAGAAACTCAAATCCGACAAACTGGTTGCTGATGGAATTCATAAACTGGCCAGTGACATGCTTCGCACACCGGGCTACTGAAACCCAATAATCTCATAACCTCAAACTGTCAAACCCATTGTCTATCCTACTTCATCCTAAGCTTTTTCCGTAATATCTTTACGGGAATAATCTGGCAGCATGTAAGTATACAGGCAGGATTATTTCTCAACATCTGCCACATATTTAAAATTAAAAATCGGTTCGCCCATCTCTAAATTTTGACGTCTTGACTTGTTATTACTTGTGTATTTCATTTCAGTGGTACCAATGTTCTTAAGAATATACGATTTTTCATCAAATTTACAGATATTGGTACCACTGTTTAATGGGTGATTGGAAACTGAGAGACCGGGAGACTAGCATGTCGCGTCTCCTCGGTTTCAGTTGCGGGCGATTTTAAACGAGAGATTTCAGTCTTGCCGTCAGCGAGCCGCCATTGAAATACATTAGCTGGATACTGGAGCTTCAGTCTCGTCTTTTTTGAGTGTCCACGTGAGAGGATGGCCTTACTCTGTTGCTCTACAATCTCCCGAATAAACACGAAGAGGACCGAGCGCGAGAGTGTAGTAGATCAGCTCAGTTTTCTTCTTCTAGCAGGAGCGCGGTCCTGTGGCAGTTCTTTGTGCCTATCAGCAGAAGCGCAGGGCAGATAAAACCGTAATGGCGTATACTATTTGACGGAGATATAAATTTTACCCTTATTACAATGCCAATAGAGTTCACGTTTATATGTATTGTGTAGGTATAATGGAACGCCGTGATCAACTTTATATAAACACCTTTTATATTTACACTGGCTTTATAAGAATGTAATACCTATATATAATATATAAAAATGAATGTTTGTTTGTTTGTACGTCTGTCCCGTTTGCCTTCCTATACCATTCAGCCGATTGCGATGAAACTTTGATGAGTTGTTGTACGTACACCCGGGAAGATGTCTGAATAAGTACAACCATCTTCTTCTTCTTCTATTCTATCTTCTTTTATTCGTATGCGAATACCTATACCGAATTCGGAAAATCCATGCTTCTTACATAGACAGCTGTATGTGGCCTGCTCGTCGGCAAATGAATGTACAATTCGTTGGTATGACTCGCAGCCCAAGCATGCAAATTGTCTATTGCAACAATAGATTTTTTTCAAATTATAAAGTCGCATTCCACCAATCTGCGGAGCTCCATTTGGCAACGTGTGTTTTGTGAATAACGATGACGTATTCGACACTTTGCAAGCGGACGAGTTTTGACGTGAGAGCCGGCTTAACGCGGCAAAGACTACGCTTTGCTCTTCTTCTAGGTCGTTAACTCATGGCTGAGGATCGTGACCACATTTAATTTCGTCATCCTTTGAGCGACCAAACTTTCTATCCTTCTCGATCTTCCGCTTCTCTCAGGGCAGAATGGATGGTGCCCCCCGTGAGCTCTTTCACTTGGTTGCATTGCATTTTGAGCAATTAGTACCACAACCGGCCGGACATATTTTCACAAATCTCTGACTGTAACTTCGATAATAATTTATTGATCTGCGTCACTCTGCCGCTCTAGACGAGCTTTGTTATTTGTTAAGTGCATTGTTTTCCGCAAACAATACACGAAAAAAATCTACTATTTCATATATATATAAAATGTAAAGTTATTACGTATAGAACGAGTCGTTTCGGCTCTAATGGCGAGCTATGTAATGTCTAAATAATTCTCAATTTCAATCTTCAATTTGAACAAATATGATATCGATGTGTGTTTAACACAAAAGAAGTAGAACTTCTAACGTGCGTACATAAGTACACACGCCGATTTTTTTTAATTGTCTGACATTGAAATAAATTATATTTCGAATCCTACTGATGATTAAGTTATTTTTATTGTTCTTTTTTATTTCTCTATGTTTTATATATTTTTATTGTTATTTATTTATATTATTTTATTATTATTTCTATAATAAAAGAATCTATATATATAAAGTAAAGTCAGGTTAGTTACACCATTTATAACTCATTTATAACCCTTAATAGCAGAATAACTATTAAAACACCGGATAAATCACGGAAAAAATAAATTATGAAGAAAATTCATTTTCTCATACATTTTGACTTTTTGACCAATGAACCTAGCACATTTGAAAATAAAAGAAAATCACGAAAAAATTAAATCCGTATACAACGCCATCTCTGATACATGACAGAAACAATAAACAAACAAACAAAAGAAAGAATGATAGTCGAAATGTCAAACTGTCAATGGTGTAGTGTGCCCAACATTTCGTGCTTCATCTCAACAGCTCAATTTGCTTGAAAACGATACTCATTGGGATATGACAATCGCTGAAGCAATTGTTTCTGCATGACATGTCAGAAGACATTTTACATCGAATTCGTGCCAGTTCAGGGAATCCCGATCTCAAGGTGAATGAGGAGATACATAACCAGGCTTTGATTTTGATCGAATACATGTGTTAGCTCATGTGCGGCAGTTTGTTAGTCAAGTTAGGAATGCCAGCGCCACATCGTGGAATGAACGACGCTTTCAATCGAGTGAATATGATCGAGATGCATTGGAAATCCGTTCAAACTAATGCTAAACTAAAACTAATTAATGAAGGCAATTAATGATGGAAATGGTGCCTTATTTTTCCTCGACGCGCCCGGTGGAACTGGGAAGACATTCCTCATGTCATTGATTTTGGCTACTGTTCGTGTGAGATCCGAAAATGCTGTAGCAGTAGCTTTTTCTGGGATAGCGACCACGTTGCTAAAAGGATGCCGAACGCCTCATTCAAAGTTGAAATTGGTCTTAAACCTGCAAGCGACTGAAAAACCGACATGCAACATTGCGAAACACTCAGTAATAGCAAAAGTTTTGTTAGCAAGTAAAATCATCACCTGGGATGAATGCACAATGGCGCACAAACGCGCATTGAAAGCACTCAATCGAACTATGAAAGATCTGCGTAATGACTCAAGAAGTTTTGGAGGCGCAATGATTCTACTATCTGGCGATTTCCGCCAAACACTTCCAGTCATTCCAAGATCGGCCGCTGCCGATGAAATAAATGCTTGCCTCAAATCATCGACTCTGTCTCGCTATGTGAAGAATCTTCAGATGGTGACAAACATGCAAATTGCATTGCTAAACGATCCATCTGCCAAAGATTTCTCCAAGCAATTGCTGACTATCGGTAACGGCCGTGTTTCTGTCGATGAATCGAACGGATTGATTTCGTGTCCGCTGAATTTTTGCAATTTCGTCTCAACTAAGGACGAACTCATCAACAAAGTGTTACCGAACATCATTGCTAACCACAAAAATCACAATTGGTTGAGTGAACGAGCAGTCTTGCGGCAAAGAACAAAGATGTGGATCACTTAAACTTCACAATTCAAGATCAAATCGTTGGTCCACTGCATTTCATCAAATCTAGGAACTGTGTAACAAACGAAGACGAAGCAACCAACTATCCAACAGAATTTTTAAACTTATTGGATCTGCCTGGCTTCCCACCGCACAATTTACAACCTAAAGTTGGCTCGGTAGTCATCATGTTTTGAAATCTGAACCAACCAAATCTATGTAACGGAACGCGTTTAATGATGAAAAAACTCATGGGCAATTTGATTCACGCGACGATAGTCAAAGGAATGTTCAAAGGTGAGGAAGTTCTCATTCCGATAATTAGTATTTTCCAACCGCTATGCCATTCTAGTTTAAACGAATTCAATTTCCAATTCGTCTTGCATTCGGCATGACGATCAACAAATTACAAGGCCAATCCTTGAGTGTTTGTGGCCTGAATCTGTAAAATGAATGTTTCTCTCACGGTCAATTTTATTGTACGTAAAATGTTCATGTGTCGGCAAAGCTGACAACCTGAAAACAAAACGAAAAATGTCGTATATCACAAAGTGCTTCAATGAAGGGAATCGACTTGAGTGCAACCCATCCAGCAAATAGTTTAACAGAAAGTAGTGCAACAATGCTACGCGAATCATTTTGATTCGCTTCAATAAAGCAAATGCCTTTCTGCCACGTGAATTACATTCTTTTTTTTTCTTTTGACCATGTCCGATCCTAATAGGATCATATGGGCCTCCACAGAGTGGAGGTTTGTATTAACAGATTTTATTTTTACGAAAAATGGATGTTAGCCACTTGATCAACGTATTAAGACAATACTCTGACACATGCACAAATTGAAAAAAAATATGTGAACTTGCCAGACCCAGGATTCGAACCTGGGACCCTCGACACTATAGACAGGCGCTTAATCCATGCGTTTATCGTGGGTGTACAGTGTGTACAGTTCAATGTAGTTAAAATACTTTCCATTTTGATTTGATTTTTGCACATTTATTGTACTTATTCATTTTGAGTATCCATTTTAACTTAATAAAAAACTGAATATAATTCAGCTTATAAGTTAACATATGATTATTGGTACGAAGTTCGCCGTGTCATCTAGTTTTTATATAAAACACTAATTTTAATAAAATTTTATATGGAAAAGGTGCATTTTGTTTTTTTCTATTAAAACAATGAAGCCGCATCCGCAAGTTTGTTCGTCAATTCTCAAACTATAAGGCCGCAACTGCAAAAATCCACAATGTAATTTAAAAAAAATATATCAATATATTTAAGAAGTACAGTAGGATAAAGTACCCAAAATTATTCTAACATGGTACAATTTTCTGCAGTCTACTGCAATTAATTAAATTGTAGTTAATTATTTTACATTCAAACTCAAATTATACAAGATCATGTTATCAGCAGTTACGACCCTATCGATCTCAATGTGCGATATGTTTACAAAAAGGCAGATGAGAGTACGCAATGTGCTGCGGTTAGCTGGAATGTCTCTCGGTGAGTATACATTCACTTGCCAAATGCAGTCATACATTAGTGGCCACTGAAAGCAGAGGATGCAGCTGTGGCAGGTCTTATACAGAAATGGATTGACTCTGGCTGATCATAATGGTGATACTGTTACACAATATTATTCATCATGTTGTTATTTTCAGGAGTGTGAAGACAGCCTGATCAATATAAGGTCGGAGAATGATAATGAGGGTGTCATAATCAAACAAGAATTCGTTGACGATGCAATTCGCCAAATCAATAATGAGAATCCTCAACCCGGCTCCTCCGATCGACAATACAGCCCAGTAGACCAGGTACGTTCATTTACATGTTCAATAATAACATAACTTTTAAACATTTTTTTATATTCAAATGATCGATATCTACATTGTATTAAAATTAATATAGTCACCGCAGTTGTTCTCAACGTTGAAAATTCTGGTCACCCAATTTGGATGTCACTTATTCGAGCACTGCTGGAACAATATTGGCTTCCATAGGGTTTATCAGCATAAGCCTGTGACTCCACGAAGTTTTACAGGAAATAATCCATATATTTTAAATCGCACGACCTTAGAGGAGGCCAATAGCTGTCATGTCCGTTTCACGAAATCAACTCAAGCAATCGTTTGTACTTATAAACAATATAAAAAAATAATGACGACATAGCCATGAGTATTTTCTATAGTTTTTAATATAATTTTTACCAGTGGTATTTACCAATCGATGCGCAAACGCAAACGACTAAACTCGTGCATAAATGACTGAAAACATTAATAGGCAAAATACTCTTCAAGAATTTGTTTAATGTAAATATATAATTGAACAAATCGCTCATAATGCTTTATGCGTGACACATAATATTATCGCACTCACCTCATCAGGCGGCGTAGGAAGCCGCTCCGCGAACTTCTGATTATGATCGATTTACAATGCTCGAGACCACTGTAGCGAGAGAATGCCTCAGCTGATCGCAGCGAATTCCGGTGTCATTTTGTGTGTAAAAAACCAAGCTAAGTTAAACAATAACAAACTATTTCATTGGTACCAACAAAAATGCCTATAGCAAATAAGAAAAAATACTTGGTGGAGCTAGTAGTAGTAATTCTGATAGACAGTGAAAATGGAAAACCGTTGAGTTATAGGAAATCTATAAAAGAAGCGTGGTTAAAATGCTCCCACGACCTTTTTACAGCGAAACTGTAAGTTTTATGTCGAAAGATTGTATTTGGGAAATTCTATAGAAGTCTTGTCGTGTTCACTTGTCAGGGTATTTCTCTTGATTAAGATGGCGCTGCTCCGCGCAATATGTGAATAGAGACAACTTAACTTTTTTATAATTCTGATACTGTACTGGTGTATTTGCTCTTTTCCCTCGTAATATTTTAACGTTATATTATCAATGAATGATCAATGTGCATTTACCATTGGTGTATGGTTGGATCTTAACTTACTGATATCATCTCCCAGACAGTATTTGACTTTAGCCGTGTCTAGGCATATTGTTTCCACTTGAATCTTTTACTATTTTTTTTAATTTAGTGGAAACAAGCAGTTACATTTCAATTACAAAAATATGTTTTCAATAGAATAATGAAAAGTTATGACAACCAGTAAAGTTTCCATATATTAATTATATTATAGTTAAGCCTTACACAATAGAAAGTAAGAATAACATAAATATAAAGAAATTACTTAAGAAAAGTGAGGAAGACTAATGAAAAGACAAAAAAGTAAGATGTTTTTTAAATGTATAAGTATTATATAAGACATATTATGTCTATCTATACAAAATTTTGGAGATAGTGCGTTTAAACGAAACAGGTGAATTATTGAATGGAGTAACGGTGGAGAAATACATATTGTAATAATTTAAACAAGAGCGCCGAATAAAAGAGTTTTGTGCATGATTAGAATCCCTACGACTGACATGGTACATAATGGTTATAATGAACTGGTCACTCCTGTGTGTGGTGTTCGGTGTGTAGGTTGAGGATGATGATAATGACGAAGTCTACGGTGTAGCAGGGTGAGATTTATTAGCAGCGTATCGGTACAATAGTATATTATTCATGATAGTTACTAGGTAAGTACTTGGATTCGAGTGAAATCTAGATAAATTACTCTTCGTTATTTATACACTAAAAGGTAATACATTAACATTAAATTCTGTTACATAATCATATAGAACTAAATATAGTCAGCGTTTTAAATTGAGTAACGAAATGAAATATTATTTGTTATTACAGTTGTGCGAAAATAATATACTATAAAAATGATTATTTTCAATTTCAATTTATTTATTTTACATATTGTGGACATTACAAATTATAAGTTTAAGACGTTCACAACATGACATTTAGAAACAAATTTAAAACAGTTTTATGTACATAACACAATGTGTAAATACAAAAAATATTAAGTATATAGGTACAAGGAAGTACACCGGATGAGTTAAGCAGACCCTATTTTAAGAATTTAAAAAACAACGTCCACCTAAATTCAACCTCACGTAAGTGGAATATATCAATATCCAAAGCGATTTCATTAAACATGGTTATTGCCCTCCCAATTGGCATTACTAATGGCAGGTTAGTTCTGCACCGTGGGAGAACAAACAACGGATGCCCTCGATTCCTAAGGTAATTATCAGAGACACACAAGCCAACACTACCAATAATGGCAGAGTTCACATTTACGCCGCGTATAAGTCTGAAAAAATATGTAGCTAAATAAAGATCCCTTCTAAATTTTATGCTACAGTATGTAAGCATCCCTAAGAGAAAATCAGTCGGATAGAGCCACGGATAATATCCATACAGCCGAAAGTAAAGGAGTCTCAAAAATTTCTTTTGGACTCTCTCCACCATAAGGCCGTACTTCAACTGATGCGGGGCCCAAACGACATACCCACTCTCAAGTCTGCTTCTAACTAAGGAGTTATAGAGAATTTTTAGTACCGTAACATCCGAAAAGAACCAGGAAGTAGCGCCTTTTTACAAATGGTATCTATATGACCACTAAACGTCAGTTTACCGTCAAACGTAATTCCAAGATCTTTTACAGATGATATTCGCGAGAGAACTCTGCCATGCATCGAGTACTGGAAAAACAATACTCGTGAGGCTTTAGTAAAAGATAAAACATTGCATTTATCAATATTGAAGTCCAGTTTGTTACGCCTGCCCCAATCATATATATTATCTATATCAAGTTGGAGTTGACGACAATCGTCCAAGGTGACAACTTCCATGAAGAGTTTCAAGTCGTCAGCAAACAACAAACATTATTCAGCTAATACACCGTAATGATTTATAATGTGCTGTGATATGTAATAATATACCGTATTTAATGTCGCCAAACAACTTGCTGATATAGCTAAGATTGTTTGCTGGAAATGGATTCGCTGGGAATATATTACTGCAGAGTAATTTGATATCATAGATATTTGATCGCTTATTATTCTGCAGCTACAAAAATCTCATTAATACTTTTAAATGTTTTTTTTTAGATTATCGCTAGAAGCACTGTAGCGTCCAATGTTCCGCGTCTCGTATCGTCGTGGGATGTGACTGAAGCACAGGTGTCTAGCGAAGATCTACACATTGAGGAACAAGACATTAAGAAAGAACTCAAAGAATATATAGAAAGGTTCAAAGATGTCGCCTGTCGCAATAGTAAACGTGATATTTGTCAATCGAATATAGTAAACACAGAATTATTAGTGGCTGTTATACAACTGGAAAAGAAAACGTTTCACAAAGAAAATTTTGTGTGCAGTATCTGTTTTGATTTTTTTTCATCGTTCGACCTGATGTTGCTTCACAAAACGATACACAAAACCACAATTGCGAACACGACCGATTCCGTTGCAAGGTTGGTTAAATGTGACGATGGACATTTTTCAAGATTTCGTCCTGGTCACGTTGTGAAATCACTCAAAATGACTTATTTTGATAAAAAGCCATTCAAGTGCGATAAATGCAAATACTCATGCAGACGTTCAAGTGACATGAAAACACACAAAATGACTCATTCTGGTGAAAAGCCATTTAACTGTGGTATATGCAATTACTCATGCACGACGTCTGGTAGCATGAAAACACATAAAATGACTCATTCTGGTAAAAAGCCATTTAACTGTGATAAATGCAATTACTCATGCACGACGTCAGGTAACATGATAACACATAAAATGACTCATTCGGGCGAAACGCCATTTAAATGTGTCATATGCAATTACTCATGCAGACAGTCAGTTCACATGAAAAGACACAAAATGATTCATTCTGGTGAAAAGCCATTTTACTGTGATATATGCAATTACTCATGCTCGACATCTGGTAGCATGAAAATACATAAAATGACCCATTCTGGTGAAAAGCCATTTAACTGTGATAAATGCAATTACTCATGCACGACGTCAGGTAACATTAAAAGACACAAAATGACTCATTCTGGTGAAAAGCCATTTAACTGTGATATATGTAATTACTCATGTAAACAATCTGGTCACTTAAAAACACACAAAATGACTCATTCTAGTGAAAAGCCATTTAAATGTGACACATGCACTTACTCATGCACGTCGTCTGGTAACATGAAAAGACACAAACTGACTCATACTGGTAAAAAGTCATAATGTGATAAATGTAATTACTCGTGCATAACGTCCAGTAGCATGAAAATACACACAAGACTCATTTTGGTGATAAGCTTTTTAAATGTGATTTATCTAATATTTACTCATGCATTTGATCTGGTAGCATTAAATGGCATAAAAAGACTCTTTCTGTTGAAAGGTCATTTTAATGAGATAAGTTTAGTTACGTATCCACAACGTCCAGTGTCATAATATCGCAAAAATTGACTCATTCTGTTGAAGGGCAATTTTAATGTGATAAGTGCAGTTTCGCATCCTCAACGTTTGGTAGCATGAAATTGCATAAAACGACTAATTCTAGTGAAACGTCATATACATAATTATTATGATAAATGCAATTACCCATGCATATATTTAAATAAGATGAAATTACATGAAAGGACCCATTCCGATGAAAAGCCATTTCGTGTAAATTCTTATACGCATGCAAATTGTCTGTAAAAGATACTGGCTGTACTTTTCAGTGAATTGTAAACTTTGAAGGAATAATTCGGATGCTGCGAGGAAAGGGTATGTCTAGGATGCCAGGCCCTGACCTTTTATGCTATTGAAGCTGGCTCCATGGCCTGGTTGTCAATCCTGGTCGTATTATCAGTCTCGTTCGGTATTGTTCATTGGGTCATCCGGTACGTGCACTTGACGGTTTAGCTTAGGTTAGTGTTTATATGCGCACAGTTGATGAATGACTGACCGTTATTTGTCGCGCCAGGCATGGGTCAAATTGTCAAGTAAGTAGAAATTTATCCGTTGTATAAGGGCCATCCTAATTGGCGTATTCAGACAAGGCCATTTGAATGTGAAATAATTGCTCATGCATAACTTCTGGTAGCATATTTCACGATTTATTTATTTTTAAAAAATCCCGCATTTTTGTGACATAATTTCAATATAATATTATATTATACCAATAAAGGCGTTAGCTACCCGTTCACCATTTAGCTAGGATTAAGTATCTGTAGTAAAGACTTTGAAATAATGTTCAGTCGAGAAGGGACCGAACGTGCGTACGTCATTTTTATCAACCGATAACGTAAACAATTAATATTTTTGTAGCCCATTCTATAGCGACATAATATTATTATGTAACCATATGTAATATTATTTTAAGCCATACAATAATAATTATTGCCCCTGCTAAATACAGTTTTTGAAAACTTCAAACCCACTTGCTCTAAGAAATCTCGTTTGTTGTTTGTTGTATTTTGGATTTGTGTAAGTGGACGTTAGGTCTTAGTGAAATAAATTGAAGTGTATCGAACTCCACTACCATAAGATAGTTGTTTTTTTTATGTTAACACATGGGCCTCCAACAGATTTTGTTTTTACGAGAAACGGATGTCAGCCACTTCCTCATCCTATAAAGTCCATACTCTGACCCTGCACAAATTGTAAAACAATATGTGAACATGCCAGACCCAGGATTTGAACCTGGAACCCACGACGCTATAAGCCGACGCTTAAGACGCGAGGCAATCGTGGGGTTAGCTAGTTAATAGCTTTGTGTGGGCTATCTGACAATATTGTGCACTCTTTTTCATTATATTTATTTGTTTTGTTGAATTAAAAAAACATATCACACATGTTGTTATTTTTTTTTAATTTTTATGCCCTGCCCTGCCCAAACTATAATCGATAAAAATATTATTTTATCTTTAAAATATCTTATTCTCTGTATGATTAAATGGCATAATTTTAGATATTTTATAAAAATATGAGTATTTTTTGGCAAAGTTTATTCTGTTATGGTTTGATTTCGCTAGGTTTATGGCGATAGACATTTTTTTGATAATTTACAATTTTAACTGTATTAATTAATAAATATATGAATTCATTAAAATGTGAATTCGTCAAAGGACCCAGTGGCGGCCGGTGACAAGAATATGAGGGAGTGCAAAAAAGACTCACCTATTTATGCAAGAAGTCCATCCTCCGATCCTTGGATTTTGAAAACACGTCAATAACACGAATATTAAAGTCTGGTATTGACGATATCAATTGTTTTTCTATACTAAGCATCGCAAGAGCATTTAGCCTGCCTTGAGACATGGTATTTCTCAAAAATGACTTAACCCTCTTTAAAGTTGAGAAACAACGCTCACTTTCCACTGAAGTCATCGGAATTGTACAAATTATTTTTAATAGGGTAACACTTTCACTAAATACTTCCAGTAAATTATTATTAGTGAAAAGTTGAAGTATCGACAATGCTCCATCAGTAACGTAGAAATCTTCTCTACTGTATAAGACTATTAGTTCATTTTTAAGTTTAAATTTGTCAATAATGTCGTATAATGTGGTTACCGTATTAAAATCTGTAGTTGGAAAATTTGTATGATAATCCCGGAACTTTTCACTAAAAAACAATTTGGCTATTACTAAATGACCTTTATATTCGAAACGATCTTTCGCTTGGTTCACTATAATGTCGCATACTTCATTGCATATTACAGAATGAGGTAAATCATTGGGACGACGTTTTTTCAATGGTTGAATTTGTGACATATGATTATTTTGACGAATACATTGTATAGCACGCGTAAAGTGTTCAATGTCCATATTTATCTCCAACACGTCCTTTGACCTCGATTGAAGTTGTTTAAAAAGTATATCACAGTTTGGCATAATTTTGGCAAAGAAATCTAACCAATAGTTAAAATTGTCTTCGTTTAAATACCGTAACAACATTCCAGCTTGATTAATGGTATCGGCGTCTAAATTTTCAGATTCTAAAATGTGTTCCATGCACTCTTTTAACTGATCGCGATAAGTATGCACAACAGTAAATGTTCTTATATTGAAATTCCACCTCGTTGTTGGTGCTGCTGGTATTTTTCTATGAACTATTTCTTTCAAGATATCAGTTCGCTTCGCAGACCTCGAAAAAAAAATTGGAAACGCTCGTAAATTAGCAAAAAAGTTTCGGACTATGGTGTTAGCTGAAACACTTCTTTCCATTATCAAATTCAATTGATGTGCATAACAATGTATGAAGTGTGCGTGTGGATACGAAGCTTTTATCAAAGCCTGTACACCACCTAATCGGCCACTCATCACGGATGCGCCGTCATAACTCTGGCCAATTAGTTGTGCTTGTTTAATGTCGAGAACTTCTAGTTCTTTCAAAATTTCAGATGCAATACCTGCCGCAGTGTGGTTTTTCGGCGTCATAAATTTCCAGAATCGTTCATGTATCTGTCCGCGTAGTTCATACCTTATGACCAAAACAAGTTGTTCTGTAGTAGATATGTCCGTTGTTTCATCTGCTTGTATAGCTACAAACTTGCTTTGTGATATTTCATTTTTAATTTCGTTACGGCACACCTCTAGAATCGAATCTAAAATGTCATTTTGAATCGTTTTTGACGTACCCTTAAAAACACTATTGCTCTCCAAATGCTGTTTCATGGCTATGTCAATTTCCGAGACAAAGTCAATAAGCCCTCGGTAAACACCTGGATTATTTGAATTTGCAGATTCATCATGTCCTCTAAGAGCTAATTCAAATGCACCACAGAACTTCACACAGTCAATCAATCTGGATAAAATATAACGATTTTTGTCAACACGTTCGTTAAATTGTTTCACAGATAAACGGTACCCTGCATCCAATTGTGAACGTATATCTATTTCTCCCAATGGGTCTATTCTATACTTATCGAACACTAAATTGATAAATAGTATCAAACTTAGGGTAGGTTTGTATCAAAATATTAGCACTTATTGTAACAATTACACGAAGCCGGTTTTTATTGTTGCAATAAGTGCGATATTTTAACAGCAGCAAGATAGGTGCTGTTAAAATATAGCACTTATTGCAACAATAAAAACCGGCTTCGTGTAATTGTTACAATAAGTGCTAATATTTTGATACAAACCTACCCTAAGTTTCATAATATTTTTCACTTTATCACTTTAGCGGTCGATAAGCATAGAATAGACCCACTTGACTGCAAGTTGCATTTCATTTAAAATATGTTTTTTTGAACCACTGTGTTTTTTGATTTTTACTGACAGGTGGACCAAGTCTTGAATCCCATGGACCGTCCAGTTAACATCTCCGCCGAACAACAGACACGGAAAACAAAATAGGGTATTAAGAATATTACATCCGCAAAGCCATTGTGTTTTTGAGTACATTTGCACATTAAATTTCCGATTAACAATCTTCGATTTCACTGTACACTTTTGAATTAAATTTATACATGGCAAAGGACGGCCTGCCACTTTAATATCAATTCGTTTGGAAAAATCGTGACGATTGTCCTTAATATATGCAACTAAATACACGGTACTCATTGTAAATACTATTAAATCTATATTATAAACCCAACTGTCGAACGATCAACCCATAGACTATATCAACCAAACTAACAGTCGTGAATATGATTATATTTTTGACACAATATGCATCGACATGAAGTTCGTCATTTCATTATAATAATTAGGCTTCCAACTATACCTCGACGCGTCGCCTGAGTTATATGTAGGAATATTCATATTGGTTTGTGAGGTTTGTGTATAAAGTCCAAATGACTAGCTTATGTGTGTGTGCTTTCGGCCGGTGCACTGTACTTGAAATGAAAAGAATATGAAAAACATCGTTTCCAACGAAGACTCATGTAGTCTTATAGAACTTTGGTGATTTTGATTCTACAAGCTTCATTTCTTTTGTCGCTGTGGTTGTCCGCTATAAATGTATGCGTGAAAAATGTGCGTAAATTCAAGGAACACTTGGAATAATGCTCCTGCATCGATGGAATTATTACGTGTGTATTGGTCGCGTCTCATCGACATTGTTTTTTCGACATTTGTGTGTATGGGTGGCTGAGGCGAAGTGTTGAAACGCTTGCGTCACCATTGTTCGAAAACGCGCGGAATTTAAAATGAGTGATTTCGCATAAGTTTTCGATATCGCATTTTTCTGAATAGATGGGGGTTTTATATTACCTATATATTTTTATTTAATCTATGACGGGAGTGCACTGCACACTTTGCTCCTTTACTAGAGCCGTCCCTGAAAGGACCCCATCTTATTATTAGGTTGTTAATATTTAGGTATTATTAATATATCTATGTTGCACTTAAGAGATTTTTGGCAAATGCATAGTTTTAATATTGTTTATATTTAAAAAAAACATCGATTTTTATAAAAATATAAATGTGTGCAAGCTTCGTATTTTTGCGCTAGGTGCCTTTGCTCATCTATTCTGTACACAAGATTGCTATCGAGGGTAATTTTTCATTTTCATATCGAAGTATTAGCACATTTTGTAACAATTACAATAAGTAAGCCTTTTAAACAGTCAAAACTGTCTATCCCGCTATAAAATTTAACACAGAGAGGTGCTGTTAAAACACAGCACGTACCTATTGTAACAACAACAACCAACTTATTGTAATTGGTACAATAAGTGCTAATACTTCGATACAAAAAAAAATAAAAACTACCCTCGTAGTTGCCGATATCGGCCTATATCAGTCTTGTGTATAGAATAGATGCGCTGGTAGGTAAAGACATCTACTTAATTGAATTTTAATACGTGTTACGTCACTAAATACAAAAAAATGTGCAACTGTCATCGTATTTTCGTTTATGCCTGTAAAATATTGTTGTTATTTAATGTTTTATGCATGCTCCTCTTAATTATTAAGAATTTGCCTTGTTATGGTAATAATATTTATGTCCATAGAGATTGGACTTGGTTCTGTCTAAATAAATGTCAGCCGACGGAAGTTTTTGTTTTGAATGAGAATGATTTGTAGTCCTTTGAAAAGTGGAAGGTACCAACCTGCTGAGTATGACGATAGCTTGACTAAAAACTGTATTTAGTGACAATGTGTATTATATTTTATATATGAATAAAGAAAAAGGGAAACTTATTTGGTTTCAATCAAAGAGATTGATTTAATCGTTTTTTTCGAAAAGGAGCAACAGACATTGATCCGAAATGCCTCCCAGATTCCTTCAAAGGTAGATGACGACGAAAACTTCACTCTCGAGGAGGTCGAAAGAACAATAAGGCTGTTAAATCCAGGTAAAGCTCCGGGACACGACAACTTCACGGCGGATATCAGTCTCAATTCATTCTTAACTGTTCCTAGCATAGTTGCCGCTCTTTATAATGCTTGTTTGCGAATTGGTCATTTTCCAAAAATCTAGAAGGTAGCTAGAGTGGTGGTTATTCCCAAACCGGAAAAGGACGACTACGCTAACGTCTCGTCATATCGGCCCGTCGGATTGCTGCCCGTGTTCGGCAAAGTACTCGAAAAATTATTTATTAATCGAGATTCCTGGAAACTTCAGACTAAACACCTGCTCAGCGAATACCAGTACGGTTTCACTTCTCAAAAGAGTTCTGAAGTCGCGCTTCATGCAGCAATTAATAGACTCATAGCAGCTAACAGCGATGGTCAGCTCGTAGTGGCGGTATCACTTGATATCAAAGGCGCGTTTGACAACGCATGGTGGCCATATGTATCTTCTTCAACAGTTGAAATCTAAAAATTGTCATTTTCAGGCTCTTCAAAAACTATCTATCTGACCGAGAAGTTTTCGTTGAATATGCTGGAGCATCTGCTACCAAAGAGACATCAAAGGAATGCATACAAGGTTCGTCCTGTGGAATATAGTTTTCGACGATCTTCTCTCTATGCCGTTTCCTGAAGGTCTACACGCACCGGTCTTTGCTGATTGTGGAATCCAAAGAACTTCGTTCTCTAGAAACAATGACTAACAGCGTGTTGGAGACCGTCGAGGCCTGGGGAAGGAATGTCAAACTGTCTTTCTCCGCGGAGAAAACGAAGGCCTTATTCTTTACTAGGAGGCACGTCTCTCCGCCTTCGCTGGTGATGAATGGGCAACCTCTATCTTTTTCTAGGGACTTAAAACTTTTAGGGGTAGTAATCGATGACAAACTAAATTGGTCGAAGCACGCGGACAGCATCTGCAAAAGAGCAGCGGTGACTTCGCTCAAATAGCAAGAATAGCCAAACCCACATGGGTGTATCTTCTAAAGCTCTTAGAATTCTCTACACTTGTGCTATTGAGCCTATGATCACGTATGCAGCCAGCATATGGTATGAAGCTGCCCAACGGAAAAATAAGCTCAATACGGTTCAGCGTGCACTAGCGATACGAATATGCAGAGCTTACCGCACGGCTTCACTAAATTCAACGCAAGCTCTAGCATGACTTATGCCTCTATATTTACGTTTAAAACAAGTCGCTCTCACGTACAGAGCTAAGGGCGAGGAGGGCCTCGCAGATTTTCTGTCAGACGATAGGCTTTACGAAAAACCGGTGGACTATAGAAGGCTGCCACACCCGGCTAGACTATTTTCTGAAGTGGTTTCTTATATTTTATATTTTATTTATTTATTTATTTATAAAAAGAGTATTACGGCATTACAGCTTTTGGCCAATGCGCCATAATACATAATACATACAAATATATAAAAATATCTTAATTACAAATAACAACTAATATGACAAGAAAGAGGAAAAGACAGCATGTGTAAATATTAAAGAAATATGATAATATATACAATTATAAATTTATCCTATTTAAAACGTCTACAAACATTATATAATTAATAAAAAACAAATCAACCTTTATGGTGCCATCAAATAAGCTAATTGCACGATACACAGCATCATGAAACATAACATCTGTCCTGCGACGAGGTATCTTGAAGACCGTGGAGCTGCGAGTGATATTGGTGGGAACATGAAAATTAATATTTGCCAGTATATGCGGATTGTAAATGAACCCACGAAGAAGTAAAAAGAAATGCTTTAAAAGAACAATCACTCTTCGGGTAGACAGGGATTGCATTGATAGCATACCCAGAAGAAAACGAGTCGGGAAATTCATTTTATTGTCATTGTCATAAGGAAAGAACCCGTATGTTCTTAAGTAGAGAAATCTAAGAAATCTATTGTGGACTCGATCCAGCTTAATTGTGTGCATGAACCTATTAGGACTCCAAATAATGCTGGCATATTCAAGAATGCTCAACACAAATGATACGTATAATGTACGTAGCACTCGGACGTTTTCGAATGATTTTGAAACCCTCATAACAAAACCAAGCATTTTGCTAGATCTAGTACTGATGTTAAGAATATGCTGATTGAAAGTGAACTTTGTATCATACAATACTCCCAAATCTTTTATTTCCGTTACCCTACTCAATATTATACCAGACAATGTGTATGGGAACAATAAGGTGTGCCTTGAACGATTGAATGAAATAATATTACATTTGGAGGTAGCGAATTCAAGTTTATTTAAGATAGACCATTGCGAGATAGCATCTAGGTCAGACTGCAACATCGCACAGCATAATGGGGTTTCAATAGTTCGAAAAAGTTTAAGATCATCTGCGAATAGCAAACAAGAAGAATTGGTTATAACTTTGACAATATCATCAAAAAATATTAAAAACAAAATTGGGCCAAGATTTGAACCTTGAGGAACACCAGAGTTTGTTCTAAAAATCCGCGATTCATTCCCATGGGAATCAACAAATTGACGGCGATTTTTCAAATAAGAAGCAAAAAAACATATTATACTATATGACGCGCCAAATGTACAAAGCTTTTGTAATAAAATATCGTGATCAACACGATCAAATGCCTTGGAAATATCTGTGTACACAGAATCAACTTGAATTGACTTATCCATAGAATTTGAAATAAAATTATTATACACTATAAGATTTGTTACTGTGGACCGCCTAAGTCGAAAACCATGCTGCGAATCGGAGAGGCGAGAGTCTATTTGACGGTTGATGTTTATATGTAATATCGATTCAAATAATTTACATGGAGCCGAAAGAACTGCTATTGGCCTATAGTTAGAGATCTCTGATCTAGATCCCTTTTTATGAAGCGGCCTTAGGCGGGTTATTTTCCATGCATCAGGAAAAGTGCTGGATGCTATGATTAAATTAAATATATGTTTAAGCGGAAAGGATATATGTTCGTAACAGCCCTTAACCACATAAGGTGGCAAGCCATCTGGACCAAATGAACTTTTGGGAGACAAATTTGAAAACCCATATTCCATATCTTTCTCGTCAAAAGCTGAGATTTGAATATCTTGCGTTGCAGACGAAGGACCAGCAGAATCGGGGTCAAGTAGCGGTTCTATTGAGCTATAAAGTGATTCAAAATGCTTAGCAAATGCATCAGATATAACATGGTTCTCTATAGGATCATTATTCAACGTCATCATGGCATTGTCTTTTGTAGTACTACTGGAACTAAGCGAATGAATATATTTCCAAAAACAATTAGGATCTGAGACAATATTTCGACCAATCGACGTTAGATATGATTTGTGAGCCGAAGAGATGTCACACTTCAATGAGTTTCTAAGACAGGAAAATTTACTATAATCTGCAGTCCGTCTATGTTTTTTCCACAGTGATCCTGCAACGTTGGAAAGCAACGAATGATATAACATTCCGCGGTACTGGTGCAGGGTTTGTGGCATACATTAATGGCGGTGAGATAGCGGATTGTAAGTACCGCCTTGCTAGCTATTGTATGGTAATGCAGGCCGAACTCTGTGCCATCCAACGCGCTCTGGAGTGGGCAGGCTCAGATCCAATACAACGAAAGCTCACCAAAAACCATAGTATTTGTATTTATTCGGACACCAAAAGCTCAATCCAACCAATTGGAGATCCCTTGTCTACTAATCCGATTGCCTTTTCTATTCACAGCGAGTCCGCAATACTGAGACGGCGCCACACCGTGGTGCACTTCAAGTGGATAAGGGGACACACCGGGATAGAAGGAAATGAAAGAACCGAAAAATTGGCACGGCATGGTTACTCTGAACCCAAGACCGCGATAGCTTATGACAAATTTCCTGAGCTACGCGAAAATTACAATTTCAGATATGGTGAAAAACGAATGGAGCACAGGATACATAAACTCATCGACAGGGGAGTTGACCCGAAAGTTTTTACCTTCGATTCCAGCAGCACGAGACGTCAGGGTGCAAAAGGGGATGTGTTTTGAGATGACTCAGATTCTGACAGGCCACGGAGTCATGCGAGCATACCTGCACCGGTTTAAAATAACATCTGATGGAAAGTGTCCAAGCGACGACAGAAGCGACCAGGACGTCCTACATTTACTCCTGGATTGTCAAAGTTTTAGCAAGGAGCGGCACAACCTGAACTTTTTATTACAGATGGCAGATGCGGACATTCGAGACCTTCCGGGGACCATGACAAACGAGGCCGGAAGAGATTCACTTTTAAATTTCTGTATTGATGTAATAAAAAGAATAAAAATAATAAATGGCGACATGTAACGATGATTCATGCCTTTGAGATCCAGTGAATGCAATCACATAAGATAGGATATGTATATGCTCAGAATATCAATCCTATGCGACATTTCTTTTGCCACGGGAAAAAATCGGCTACAAATCGCAGTCTTCAGTTCCCAATGAATACGACAAAATATTCATCAGCATCACGACCGCCTTGCGCTACGAAGAATTTTACAGGGTTTTTGCAAGGCGATTTCATAGGCCCTGGCCGAATTCAAATTAGCAATACCCAAAACGGGTAGAAGAATAGTTTTCAATAAGGCATATTCTCTCAGCCGGCACAATTTTCATTTGACTAGCATCAAGTAGAGTAGTTTGCGTGCCAAAGTCCTTAGCGATAGTAAATGCGAGGTATCCATAAAGGCATCTAGAAAAAAAAGTGTTACTCCCGATGATGTACCTAACTAAAAATTAATTATATAATATTCCTATATATATTATTGGTTAATTTAATAAAACGCAAATATTTCAGTGCTTCATCAACTTCCGCCTCAGAGAGACAATTCAAAAGTTGGTAATGTCTTTCTGAAGCAGACTAAACCGGTCCAGATTTATTAAATCAATAATAAAATGCAGTTTCACCATTTATTGACAGTAAACACATTAAAAGAAATTCCAATATGTAATTGACATAATTCATTATTTTTAAATTGTTTTCCCTTGTTAGCTAGATACGACACTGCGCCCTCAAGAATACATGTCGCTCTGAAGTCTCTTAGCATAATTCCAAGCCATACCAACGTTTCGTAGTCTCGTAGTTCCAGTGTGCACTCTATAGATAGTTGGTATTTAACTACTTTCCAGGAAGCCAGAATCTATTTGGCTGGAAGGAGGTTGAAGTTTTTTCTCGAAACCCAGTAAAGCTACCTCCAGCCTTCTCGGTACCTAGTTTTTTTGCTGTCACGTGCATTCTCCAAACACTATAAATCGAGCGGGCTTAAAGGTGTACCTGTGGGCATTCAGTGCTCCGCTCTTTGGGTACCACTGTAGGACGCCATTTGTCCAGCGGTTGTCCACTCACTGACAAGACATCTCTAGTCTATTACCATTTCATCTGTTTAGCGAGCTCGATCACATCGCGTATTTTTGTCTACTTCCTTGTCCATTAGTTTTTTTGCAATCTTTACCGTTGTGCTCAAGAAGCACTTTTTCATGTCAAGTTGCGCAAGCTATCCATTTTATTTAAATTCTACATTACATTAAGAGTTCATGTTTCAGACACTTACGTGAGCGTTGGAAGCACGTATGGGTTGAACACTTTATGCAGACACAATGTGAGGTAGGTCACTTGAGAATACTTTTCAGGAATGCGAAAAGTATCACCTGCATAATATGAATAATATTGTTTAAAAAAGGTTATTCACCAACATGTCTCATTTCATGTTTTATAAGATTACCAAGTTGCGAGCTTCTATATGAACATACATTGCATTTAAAAGGTTTTTCACCAGTATGTGTCATTTTATGTGTTTTAAGATAATAAGATCTCGAGGATCTATATGGACATACATTGCATTTATAAGGTTTTTCACCGGTATGCCACATTTTATGACTTTTAAGATGACCAGATGTCGAGGATCTAAATGTACATTCATTGCATTTATAAGGTTTTTCACCAGTATGTGTCATTTCATGTCTTTTAAGAGGACCAGATGTTGAGGATTTATATGGACATTCATTGCATTTATAAGGTTTTTCACCAGTATGTGTCATTTTATGTCTTTTAAGCTTACGAGATGTCGAGGATCTATATAAACATACATTGCATTTATAAGGTTTTTCATTACTATGTCTCGTTTTATGTTCATTAAGGCTACTAAGTCGCGAGCATATATATGAACATACATTACATTTATAAGGTTTTTCACCAGTATGTGTAATTTTATGTTTTTTAAGATTACAAGATGTCGAGGATCTATATAAACATAGTTTGCATTTATAAGGTTTTTCACCTGTATGTGTCATTTTATGTCTTTTAAGATGACAAGATGTCGAGCATCTATATGAGCATACATTGCATTTATGAGGTTTTTTACCAGTAATTGTCTTTGAATGTACTTTGACATTACTATGCTGCGAGACTAATACGCTCTGATTTTGATCAGGAATCACGTCCATGTGCACCATTTTGTGAGTTTTTAGAGCATTTTCGCATCCGAAAACTGCGTTACAAATGCAGCAAATTAAATTACGTGAAAAATGGTTTACTCTTCTAAGAATAAGTCGAATTTCCTTCGGAGCAGCTTGTTCTAAGATTTCTCGTTTAATGCTATTCTCATCTATCGTCACTTCTGAATACTGTATCGTTGTATCCTGGATGCTATCGTCTGAGGATTGTTGACTCTCATCTGTATCGTGATGCCTCGTGAAAAATCCCTTCGTAGAAACCTAGAAAAATCGTAATAATCGATATCAATATTATCATTATGAGTTATAATGTTCAATTTGTTTTTTTGACGCTTTTGTTTTTCAGCACTTTCAGACATTATTAAAGAGCGAAGTGAGAGAGAAATATTGTTATGGAAAGATCCATTAGTGGGTCAAAACAATGCACTTATATGTATGTATACATCATCTTCGATAACAATAATTATATCTTGTTTATTTTAGTGTCGTTGGAGAGTGTGCACAGTGCCTGCCATGATGAAAGGCAAAGCTAGAAAATTATATTCAAATTTCATCAAGCAACCTCGATCATTGACAGTATTTTAATATTACATAAATCAGACTAAATAGATTATTAACGACAGGTACTATTCCGTATGGGAGAAAATGTGGCCAATAATTCCCAGTAGAAACCTTTACTGTTGGTTTCAATATATCGTAAATTTGGAACATGATTATTTAAAATATTATCACTATTATTAATGTGCAAATAAATTAATAACGTTTGGCTTGACCACTTTTGCGGCACACTTTGCTTTTGTCTAAAATTATTGGATGTTTAACGATAAAGAGTTATTTTAACACAAATTTCCATTACCTTTTATTTGTCTAGTCTGCAAGAGATTAGGGTAAGGGGTACAATCACTTATCCACACTAAAAATATACGCTGCATGCAAGCATGCAATAACAACAACCTTGTACGAAAAAGAAAGGACATGATTATTAATAAAAAATTGCATTTAGCAATGACGCTCATTTTTGCTTAAAAGGTGTGTTAATAAGGAAAATTTCCTACACGGAAAAATACCAATCCAGAAGACTTCCTATAATTCATTACATCCACAAAAATGCATCATTTGGTGCGGGTAACATGCTGGTGGCATCGCCGCACAATTCTTCAAAAGTGGGGCCAAAGCTCACGTAGGTTAATGGATATCCTTGTCGAGCCATGATTATTATTTTGTTTTAAATATGGAATCATTCGAAAGAACAGTGATTTCAACAGGAAGTGCCATATAGCTACTGCTACTATCGCTTTATTTGAATCAAGATTTGCATATAAATTGATTTTTAGAAATGGATTCGTGAAGTCAGCAGCATTTAATGCCTAAGAACCTAACATTTCCCGTACAATAAGACCAGCAGTGCTTTAACAAAAGTAGTCCGAACTGGGCGCCCTGAATTTGACGTCAGCCTATCGGACAAAGCCGCATTTGTTTTTAAACATACCTGGTCTAATGGCTTGTATTGAAGATTAGAGCAGCCAGGTTCAGTTAATTTATCATTGATTTGCTGAATTGTATTCTCAACTAATTCTTCTTTGATGATGGCTGCCTCATCATTATTCTCATACTTAATATTATTCAGACCGTTTTCGCGCTTCTGAAAATAACATTATAAATATTAAGTAACAGTATCATCATTACGATAAGCCAGAGAAGGTCTCCTAGAGCTCTGTATTCAATAATTGGTCGCCAATATTTGACTTAATTTGGCAGGTGAATGTATAATCACCGAACGACATTCCAATGTTATGGGCAATTCGACAAAATAGTGCACACTCTTTCGATTATACTTATTTGTTTTAGTTGAATTAGGAGTACATTTCACAGATGGCTTTAAAATTCATTAAGCCTTGCTTATACCAAACCATAACTAATTCTTCGATCTATAAAATATCCAAAGATCTGTATGATTTAATAACATGATTTAAGATATTATCTAGATAGACGAAAAATTTTGGACTATTATTTGTTATGGCTTGGCTTCGCGGGGTTTTGTTGAATTTTAAAAACTAACCAACACATCAGTAAATTATGGTAACCTTAATCTAATGAAAACAAATATGTATGACTGACAAAGTTTTGTGTGTACTATTATGTTGCATATTAGCATATATAATACATTATATACCGAACAACAATAATCAAATGAGCATGTATATCATATGAGTTACCTGTGAATCACTTGCAAACGTCGACGCATCAAACTTTTCATACAAGTGACTGCTTTGGTCGCATGGAAAAGCCACTTCATCGAAAGTCAGCGACGCATCGTGCATACGTTTATGGCACTTTAAAATGTGCGCTGATGAAAAAAAATTACAACACACGTTGCAAACAAAATTTCTAACGAAAAATGAAGATCTGTTCAACCTCAGACGGACTTCTTTCGCAGAAGCAATTGCTATTTCCTTTTTGATGGCCATTTCTTGCACTTCAATTTCACCAAATGACTGTGCAGATTGTCTCTCAAAGATATCAGGTGCAATCATACACTCCATGTCGCGGTTTACGAGCGGGGTCTGTCAAGAAATAAAATACAAACATAAATCAATCAAAACATTTATACTAACAATATAGAAAACCAACCAACATAAAGATTGCAAAGTTTCTGGACTATGACCACCTAGAAAGGCAATTTTTGGACAAAGCTGTATCGAAGTCATTGTATGAGAAAGTGATTAGAATGTATGAGAAATTTAATTTCTAATTAGATTTTGACAAACGCGTCTGAAAGTGGCGGAGGCTTTTGAGCGTTATAAGCTTCGACGGTTGAGGCGCTAATTTCGACAGATTTAATGTCGGAACGTGACGTTGAAAGGCTTTTTATTTATTGTTTTTTTTCATTTACATATTACCGTTGGAAGTGTTGTTTTGTATTTAAATTCTCAATTAAGTAGGTATTTATTGTGTTTTGTTATAAAGAAACATACATATTTTATTAATATTAGGTTTGTAAAATACATCGGAAGTTTCGTTCACATTCTCGTAGGTACTGATTATTATAATAACACTATTATGAGGTAAATATTGAAGTAAGTACGAGTAGCTTCTTTAAGAAATAATTATCTACGTACAACAATCAATCGTTTTAAGAATTCAGCGATAACTAATATAAGTACTGATTAAATAATATGTTAATGTCATTACCACATTTTAGGTTATTGTACACGTAGGTACCCAAAATGGAAGTGATTCACGCTGAAATTTTGTTGTTAAGATTTGGTAACCGGACGGATCCATTCAAAATGACAGACGAGGCGTTTGTAAAACGATTCCGGTTATCGAAACCATTGGGAGATATAATATTCATTGACAGGTTGGAAAATCTAATATCAACCCCAACTAGCTGTCATGTGAGCATAGACAAAAATATAATGCAAACTCTTAAGCGACCATAAATAATGTCCATTCTGTATTTTTGTTGCATTATTGGACACCGTTCGAAGCACTATACCTCCTTTGAAGATACTGTTGCGTTTTGCTTATTGTTTGCGTACCGCTTCGTTCGAAAATTTTCCTTCAGCTGTTGAGTCTTTACGATTGAATATGCACGTCAATGAGGTTTAATTTTATCGCTGCGCTCATGGATACACCCTTAAGCCCGGTTCGATTAGGTAGATTAGGAGTAGTTTAGTCGAGTGGCGAGCAATTTAATAACTAAACGTGTACGAATAGACAAATTGAGTCGAGTACTTTAGTGAAATCATTTAGTTGAGTCAATCCATTCCGTTGTCATTTTTCGGTCGAGTAGCGACCCCCACCACCTCTCACTAAATACCAAACAAGAGAGGGTATCGAATCGAACTATATGCATAGAAAATTTGGGTGGAATCATGGGACAATAAGACCAAAATCGATTTATTGTTCGCATATGGTTACTAATGCATAATAGGTATCGGTTACTACGCAATAATGTACCTACCTAATTCTACTGAACTCCCACTGTGTAAATGTCTAAAATATTAATATGAACATCTCACGATATATAAATGCATAAGAATCTCAATTTTTCTTAACCCTAAAAATATAATAATGTTCATAGGTCAAGCAATATGTCGAGAAAACGACATACGGAATATAATAAATTACTATCATGCTAGGTTAGGTCCTGTCTGGACAGTTATCACTTTGACAGATTGTCTGAATTGGTTTGACGTTTCAGACCAAACCACTTCTGACGGTCAGAAAATGGTTTTAAATTTTCTGGAATAATAAAACCAAACGTCAAATCTCCGTCAAACTTACTAAAAACTCGTTTACCTACTAAGCATGCTCAGCGTGCCAGTTTTGACCAATCAAACCGTTTAGCTGGAACGCCTAAATTTATGTTGTCATGCAGCATGGTACATAATTCAGTAAAATTTGATGCTAACATTTGTTACAAAAATTTTTAAAAATAGAATTGGTCTATTCTCACCCCATTTCACGTATTTTACGACTGCAAGTAGTTTTTTTTATAGACAATAGGCTTACCTTGTATTACCTACCTAAAAAATAAACCTACACATAAATTGTTTAAAATACCAGTGTGAGCTAAAACCACTAAATGAAACAAGTTGGAGCGAATTAATAATGGTGAAATGAGTGTTTCAATGATGCATTGCAAATTCCAAACTTCTATATAAGACAGCACACATTATACTATCTACTTACAATTGGCCTGTAATCTGAATACGGACAACCCGGTTGAGGGTATTCGTCATCATATATTGGGTGTGAAACATCTTCAATAATCTCGCGCTTGACGACGGCTTGTTGATCATCTGTCTCAGATTTTTTATTAGAGAGTTCAGCCATTAGGCACTGAAAGAAGCAATTATTGTATTTTGTAAACACGGTAAAACCAGTTTCAGTTCTCGTAACATCCATATTACAATGTACAATAATTATATTTAACATGAATTAGTAGATAACCTAACCTAACCTATAATATCACGGATATATCGTAGCTGTCAAATTGCTCAATCAAGCATTCTTTTGAAACAAAGTTTAATGTCATCGAATGTCCTTACATTGTTTGTAAATAAGCAACATATTATTATAATAGTATCCTTATCGTCTTTATTCTCAATCTAAAGTGATTATAAAAGAATTCAGTTTCCTAAAACTAACCTCGAAATTGCAACTTGAAACGTCTGTATTCTCTTGCGTTACATGAATGCGAGGGTCCGGGTTGTTTGGATGGCTAGTCAGCGTGTCAAACAAAGGCTTGCCTTCTATATCGGAGTGTTCTCCATCACATGCTTGCTTTATATCCATGTTAAGGGTATATATTCCAGAAGCCACGTGTTACGTGACAGACAGAATCCATTCAAGATATTGTTAGAATAGTGTTGCCGCAATACTGAAAAGTAATTGAGTGAAAACTACCTATAATAAAAATACACACTTGACACAATTTAATAGTAAGTATGTATGTTTTGTTCTCTAAACAAAACAATGGTACGAAAATGATCGTCAGCATTTCCTCAATCATAACGAGAACAGCGCATCTTGGTATATAATAACAAATAAATCAAATTGGGTTTTTTTCTCCTATAATGTAAACACTGACGATATCTTTTTCGTGACGGCTCCACTCTCTACTAGTCTCCAGCGACAGGACACACGTTTTAGTTACGATAAAAGTTCTACGTTTAGTCGGTGTTCTTGACATTAGCATCTGTACCATAATAACTACAAATTTCAATACTTACATTATTGTTTATCAGATAATAGCTACACGGAATATAATAAACTGTATTTCGGCAATACTTATATACAACACAAAAGAAAGTTGTCTTTAGCACATTGCATACGATTGTTGATACGCAAACATGGAAGTCAAGCGAGAATGTGATGGAGACCAATCTGGTACTGAAAACAAGTTTGATGTAACAACCAGCCACCACAACAGCCCTGACACGCTCACCTATATAAAGCATGAGAACACAGACGATTTCAGTTGCAATTTTGAGGTTAGTTTTTATTTATTAAGTCCTTTCCTGCGATTTTTTATAATTATTTTAGCAGAATACCTACGATAAGTTTATATTTTTTACAAATTGTTTTTACAAGTGCAAACATACGAGGATGTCAAACTTTCTTTCAAAAACCTTTTGACATACATTTAGACAGCTACCTACCTCAATTATATAAGTAAGCATTGTTATAAAATGGGTACGCGAGCTCAAAATTGTTTTTTTATATGATTACAAAAATGCATAATGTTTCCTTCAGTATCCAGCAACGCGACTCGCTGAAATTAATCCCGAGATTGACCTCCAGCTGGTTGACGTTAAACGCGAGTTCGCTGCAGACGCAAAACACCCATTCCATGATGAAGATCCAACACCTGGATGTTCGCATTCAGATAACGGACCAGTACAGCAGGTAATTGTATATTATGCGATATTTTCTTCCATCGGCTATGTATCCTATCACAGCGTTGTGACTAAATTTAAATAGGTAGATATTATCCTCGTCTCGGTTATACACGCTTCCTACAACTATTTCACTTACCTATTTATCTGGTTTAGTGTGAGTGGGCGCATTGACCTGCAGTATTTGAATGTGATGTCTGTCACTGATGATGACCAATCGCCCTCTTCTTTCAGAAAGTACTTTTGAGATAACATTATTGTTTGTAGGTAGGTAGCAGAAGACGTCACATGCTGGCATGGCGACAAAGTAAGTCTGTGGTTTTGTCATTCCGCAGAATATTTTGAATGATCTAATTTCAATGAACTTTAACAGTTTATACGTGTGCGTACTTTAAAATTACTTGCGATATTGCATCCATACATAATATTGTGAACAGTGCCAGCGCCATCTTAAGATACAAAGCATCAGCATATCTTGTTGTACACGCATTTCTCAAACGAGTGATCCCACTGTTCAGCTGTCAAAATCAGATTTCAGATTGCCTCCAAGGTCTTTCTCGTTTCGTATTGAATTATTATAAAAAAATCGCAAATCAAATTTATAACCTATCAGTGTTTTTGTTATAAATATACATTCCTGTTATTCGTCAGTTATCAAAGTCAAACTATTTCTTCGTGCAAAAAACGGTGGTAACATCGATTTCCAAAAAATGTTTTATGTAGGTAGCATCGAGCTCATTTATACACTACTGGATTAATCATATGCTTCTTAAAATGACGCCCGATTTTCAGCGACTCGGCCAGTGTTAAAACTTACTGTTTTATTATCAGCGGACTTATCTCGATATAAGCTCACTTAATATTTGTCTCGAAAACGACCTGGCAATAATTATGAGTAAGCCCGATCTAGCTTGCATCTTACTCTAACTAAAGCCTTGTTCGGACTGTGCCAGTGATTTAGTAAAGTGGATAATTTGTTGATTAAAACTTTGATAAATAATGGAAATATTTCACAGAAAACTTGTTGTTATTGAAAGTAGGTAAAGATGTAGGTAGGTACACATTATCCTAGTGTTCATTAGAATAATTATAATTTATAATTATTCATTTATCATTCTGTTTATTTTTTGTAGTAAGTAAGTACAATGGAGCATAAAATCAGGGGCGGATCAAGTCAAATGGCCATACTATTAAATCTTTCTTCTCCCATAGTACTTCTCAAATAATTTTTTACACGCTTTAAAATAGAAAACGATCTTTCACCTGATGCATTGGATAAGGGTAGGTATTGTTAAAAAAATATTTCTACAATTGGGAATGTGCAAAACATTTCTTTGGCGGCTCGACAGATGTCTGATGTGGATTAAATATTGTGCATAAAGTACCTATTTATTACCTAAACAAACTACAAAAATACATAGGTAAGCACACAAAAATATAATAGGTAGGTATCCTATGTAAATTAGTATTCATCAATAGGAATTTGGAGCATAAATCGATTTAATTCAACAACGCCGTTTTTGCACAGTGTCATTTGAATTATTTTTGAAGTTACGATAGACGGCAGCACTCTCGTGTCGCGCGATTGGTGTCCTCTTTGAAATATCCGTCGCTCTCGACGCTCTGTTCATTTTCACGCGTCACTCACTAATGCACTGTGCTCGGACACTTTTCAGATACTAATTCACTAAATCACTCGCCACTCTACTAAATCACTCGGCTGGTACGGACCGGCCTTAATAGTCAGCTCATGACGACTTGCTCTGTTCGCTCAGACATGAATTTTAACTGTAACTTGCAAGCTTTGGGTTGCAGAACCCTGAGGGTCACCATTCCAAGAACGCAAATTTAGTTTTACAGCCAGGGCAATACGGGTGAAATTCAGGAATCCATGTTAACGGTCTTAACGCATTATACCTACAGGGAAATATTATAAGACGATATTCGTAATATCTTCTTTTGCGGTACATTTTTAAAATGACACTTGTATGGGAACTCCTCATCTAGTAGTATATCAATGATTGAGCTATACATTACGTTTATGGAAGATGTGTTAATGTTAGTATAGTAATTATGATGTACCTCATCTATCAAAATCAAACCAGTCCCATTCTCAAGACAGCTGCAAACCAGCAGACAATACATTAGGGATAGGCATACATGAGGTCAACGAGAACCTCATTCTAGATTTTCATAAAGTACCACACCATAGTCACGTTCTCATATATATCGAGTAGGTTTATAGAAAGTGTTAAATGACATTACAATAATCAATTTGTTTCTGATAGGAAACGCGTTTTATAAAATGATATAAGTATCTCTTAATAATTATGATTTGGCAAGCTTTTTAAAATTGTGCTTTATTTAAATTGAAGTATCTTCAGGACTCCAAAAATCGAAGTAAAAACAAAGCTTATGTACCAATTTACACCACCCAGTACCACAGTCGGCTTTAATCGATCGATCAGTCCGCGCAAAGCCGACTCAACAACAAGCCTAAGCATTCGGAAACTTTCCGACAGCGAGTGGTCTTACATCTCTTGCGCCTCCTACTGCTGACCAATCATTATTCTATAACAGTGATGTTGAACCTATGGCACGCGAATGTTTTATATTGAAGAGAAAAAAATATTACCTTATATAATAATAAAGCAACATCCAAAAAAGTGATACAAATAAAAATATAAGTATTTATAATATACACTATTAAAAAATAATTACGACATAGCTATGCGTATTTTATAGAGTTTTTAATACTATTTTTACCAGTGGTATTTACCAATCGATGCGCAAACGGAACCGACGAAACTCGTGCATAAATGACAGATCGTATTGTATACAAATTAATAATAGGCAAATTCTCTTCAAGAATTTATGTTACATATAAATTTATAATTGAACATATCGCTCTTAATGCTTATGCATGACACATAATATTATCGCACTCGCCTCATCAGGCGGCGTAGGAAGCCGCTCCGCGAACTTCTGATTTTGGTCGATTTACAATGCTTGAGACCACTGTAGCGAGAGAATGCCTCGTCTGATTGCGGCGAATTCAGGTGTCATTTTGTGTGTAAAGAACCAAGCTAAGTAATACAGTAACAAACTATTTCATTGGCACCAACAAAAATGTCTGTACCAAATAAGAAACAAAAACTTGGTGGAGCTAGTAGTAGTAATTCTGACAGACAGTGAAAATGGAAAACTGTTCAGTTATGGGGAATCTATAAAAAAAGCGTGGTTAAAATGCCACCACGACCTTTTTAAAAAATTTGAAAACAAGCAAAAATAACATAATATTCAAATAATAAAGGATATGCATTCGTCTAGAAACACGGTGAAAAATAGAATCTATCATTGTAATATTTAAACTTTTTTTTAATAGATTTCTTAAAAACTTCCTTTTCATTTTTTTCCGTATAAGAAACTGCTCGGCACGTCAGACAACCGAAAGATTATATTTGAAAATTTTTGGCACGCGTGGCTAAGTAAAAAGGTTCGCTAACACCGTGTCTAGGTATAATATTTCTAACTGGATCTCTTATAATGAACTGTTATTTAAAAATCTCATAATTTATTAATACTTTTAAATGTTTTTAAAGATTATCACTAAAGGCACTGTAGCGGCCAATATTGCGAGTCTCATATCGTCCTGGGACGTGACTGAAGCACAAGTGTCTAGCAAAGACCTACACATTGAGGAACAAGATATTAATCAAGAACTAAAAAAATATATAGAAGGGTTCAAAGATGTCGCCTGTCGCAATAGTAAACGTGATATCTGTCAATCGAATAATATGGTAAGAACAGAATTATTGGTGGCAGTTATACAATTAGAAAAAAAAACGTTTCATAAAGAAAATTTTCTGTGCAGTATCTGTTTTGATTTATTTTCATCGTTCGACCTAATGTTGCTTCACAAAGCGATACACAAAACCACAATTGCGAAAACAAACGATTCCGTTGCAAGGCTGGGTAAATGTGACGATGGTTATTTTTCAAGATTTCGTCCTGGTCACGCCATGAAGTCACTCAAAATGACTAATTCTGGCGAAAAGCCATTTAATTGTGATACATGCAATTACTCATGCAGACAGTCAAGTGACATGAAAAAACACAGAATGACTCATTCTGGTGAAAAACCATTTAAATGTGATAAGTGCAATTACTCATGCAGACAATCAGGTGACTTGAAAAGACACAAAATGACTCATTCTGGTGAACAGCCATTTAACTGTGATAAGTGCAATTACTCATGCACGACGTCAGGTAGCATGAAAATACATAAAATGACTCATTCGGGCGAAACGCCATTTAACTGTGATAAATGCAATTACTCATGCACGACGTCAGGTAGCATGAAAATACATAAAATGACTCATTCGGGCGAAACGCCATTTAACTGTGATAAATGCAATTACTCATGCACGATGTCAGGTACCATGAAAATACATAAAATGACTCATTCTGGTGAAAAGCCATTTAAATGTGTCAAGTGCAAATATTCATGCAGACGTTCAAGTGAGATGAAAACACACAAAATGTCTCATTCTGGTGAAAAGCCATTTAACTGTGATAAATGCAATTACTCATGCACGACGTCAGGTAGCATGAAAACACACAAAATGACTCATTCTGGTGAAAAGCCATTTTACTGTGATAAGTGAAATTACTCGTGCACGACGTCTGGTACCATGAAAATACATAAAATGACTCATTCTGGTGAAAAGCCATTTAACTGTGTCAAGTGCAAATACTCGTGCAGACGTTTAGGTGACATGAAAAAACATAAAATGACTCATTCTGGTGAAAAGCCATTTAACTGTGATATATGTAATTACTCATGTAAACAATCTGGTCACTTGAAAACACACAAAATGACTCATTCTGATGAAAAGCCATTTAAATGTGTCAAGTGCAAATACTCGTGCAGACAGTCATGTGACATGAAAAAACACAGAATGACTCATTCTGGTTAAAAACCATTTAAATGTGATAAGTGCAATTACTCATGCAGACAATCAGGTGACTTGAAAAGACACAAAATGACTCATTCTGGTGAAAAGCCATTTAACTGTGATAAATGCAATTACTCATGCACGACGTCAGGTAGCATGAAAATACATAAAATGACTCATTCTGGTGAAAAGCCATTTAACTGTGATAAGTGCAATTACTCGTGCACGACGTCTGGTACCATGAAAATACATAAAATGACTCATTCTGGTGAAAAGCCATTTAACTGTGATAAATGCAAATACTCATGCAGACAGTCAGGTAGCATGAAAACACATAAAATGACTCATTCGGGCGAAACGCCATTTAACTGTGATAAATGCAATTATTCGTGCACGACATCAGGTACCATGAAAATACATAAAATGACTCATTCTGGTGAAAAGCCATTTAAATGTGTCAAGTGCAAATATTCGTGCAGACGTTTAGGTGACATGAAAAAACATAAAATGACTCATTCTGGTGCAAAGCCATTTAACTGTGATATATGTAATTACTCATGTAAACAATCTGGTCACTTTAAAACACACAAAATGACTCATTCTAGTGAAAAGCCATTTAAATGTGACACATGCACTTACTCATGCACGTCGTCTGGTAACATGAAAAGACACAAACTGACTCATAATAGTGAAAAGTCATAATCTGATAAATGTAATTACTCGTGCATAACGTCCAGTAGCATGAAAATACACAAAAACACTCATTTTGGTGATAAGCTATTTAAATGTGATTTATCTAATATTTACTCATGCATTTGATCTGGTAGCAGTAAATGGCATAAAAAGACTCATTCTGGTGAGAAGCCATTTAAATCTTATATTTATGTAATTACCCATGCACAACGTGTCATAATATCGCAAAAATTAACTCATTCTGTTGAAAAGCCATTTTAATGAGATAAGTGTAGTTACGCATCCACAACGTTTGATAGCATGAAATTGTATAAAAGGACTAATTCTAGTGAAAATTCATAATTTTTATGATACATGCAATTACCAATGCATATATTTTAATAAGATGAAATTACATGAAAAGACCCATTCCGGTGAAAAGCCATTCCGCTGGCTGTGCTTATCAGTGAACTGTAAAGAAATGATTCGGATGCTGGGAGGGCAGGGTATTTCTAGGAAACCAGGCACTAACCTTTTATGCTATTTAGGCTGGCTCAATGGTTTGGTTGTCAAGCCTGGTCGTATTATCAGTCTCGTTCGGTATTGTTCATTGGGTTATCCGGTGCGTGCACTTGAAATAAATGCTCATGCATAACTTCTGCTTGCATATTTCACGACTTATTTATTTTTAAAAAATCCTGCATTTTTGGGACATAATTTCAATATAATATAATATTATACCAATAAAGGCGTTAGCTACCCGTTCACTAATTAGCTAGGATAAAGTATCTGTAGTAAAGACTTTGAAATAATGGTCAGTCGAGAAGGGACCGAACGTGCGTACGTCATTTTTATTATCAACCGATAACGTAAACAATTCATATTTTTGTAGCCCATTCTATAGCGACATAGTATTATGGAACTGTGTGTAATATTATTTTAAACCATACAATAATAACTATTGCCTCTGTGCTAAATACAGTTTTTGAATACTTCAAACCCACTTGCTCTAAGAAATCTCGTTTGTTGTATTTTGGCATTGTGTAAGTGGACGTTAGGTTTTAGTGACATAAAAAGTGTTTCGAACTCCGTAAGCTAGTTGTTTTTTTTTTTAACCAAATCCGATCCTTATAGGAACACATGGGCCTCCAACAGATTTTGTTTTTACGACAAACGGATGTCAACAACTTTCTCATCTTATTAAGTCCATACTCTGACCCTACACAAATCGAAAAACAATTTGTGTACATGCCTAATCCAGGATTTGATCCTGGACCCACGACGCTATAAGCCGACGCTTAACCTGCGTGGCCATCGTGGGACTGTTAGCTAGTTCATAGCTTTGTTTGGGCGATCCGACAATATTGTACACACTTTTTCTTCTTTTATATTTATTTATTTTAGTTGAATAATAAATACATACCTCTCGTGTCACGTTGTTTGTTATTTTTTTTTAATTGTCATGCTCTGCTCAAACAAAACTAAAATTGATAAAAATATTAAACTATCTATAAAATATCTTATTTTATGTATGATTAAATGGCATAAATTTAAATATTTTATAGATAGAAGAGTATCCTTTGGCAAAGTATATTCTGTTATGGTTTGGTTTCGCAAGGTTTAAGGCGATAGATATTTTTTTGATAATTTACAATTTCAACTGAATTAATAAATTATGTATCTGAAAACATTGAAAAGAAAAATATTTTTTATTTTGAGTCTTCAGTAAACTTAACAATTATTGTATTAAAATGTGAATTTGTCAAAGGAGTCCATCTTATTATTAGGTTGGTAATATTAAGGTATTATTAAAATTTAGTTTATTATTTTTTTATGATGTGCTTAAGAGATTTTCACTAATTCATTTTTTTATTATTTTTTAAACTTTAAACTTACAATTGTAAAAAAATGTTATAAAATGTAAAATTTGTCAGAGTACCCCATCTTATTATTACTTTTTTTTTATAGTCATATTAAGATATTATTTAAATTTTTGTTAGGTTTTCTATTTTTTAGTAAGAGATTTTTCACTAATTCATAGTTTTAAAATTTTTTATATTTATTTTAAAAAACATCGATTTTTATAAAAATATAAATGTGTGCAAGCTTCGTATTTTTGCGCTAGGTACAGGTGCCTTTGCACATCTATTATGTACACAAGTTTACTATCGATTGTAGTTTATACAATTTTTAAAATTGTGTACAATTACAACCAACTTCTCGTAATTGCTACAATAATTAGACCTTATTCTCCTTTGAATCGTAATACGTGTGACGTCACTAATCACAAAAAAAATGTACAACTGTCATCGAATTTCCGTTTATGCCTGTAAATTGGTGTTATTTAATGATCTATGCATGCTCCTCTTAATTATTAAGCGTTTGCCTTGTAATAATAGTTTAGTCCAACGAGATTGGAATTGGTTCTGTCTAAATAAAATGTCAAGCTACGGAAGTTTTTGTTTTGAATGAATGAGTTGAATGAGAATGATTTTTAGTCCTTTGACAAGTGAAAGGTACCAACCTGCTGAGTTTGACGATTGCTTGGTTAAAAACTGTATTTAGTGACAATATGTAAGTATTTTATTTTATATATAAATAAAGAAAATCGAAAACTTATTTGGTTTTAATCGTTTTTATTCACACTATCCCATTCATAAAAAGTAGCACCTGTTCGCACAAGGAAACTAGGTAGGTACATTAATATGAGATTCATCATTGTAACCCATAATATAGTTATTGCCATCTCCCGTCATAATGCTATGCTGGTTGCTGGTCATCGTCTGTTATTTGGACTTGGGAGTGAACAAATAAATACCCCGGAATGGTCTAAAACGGCGACTTTTATTTTACTCTTTTACATATTGTCACATTATATTAATCCGAGATATATGATTTCTTTACAAATGCAATCTCTCGAAGCCTAAAATTTTTCGCTGTTGATCTCGCTATCAGCGATTAGCCTACCTTTTTTGCATACGGACAAACAGCGTTGCCGGATATTTTTTTCTCATAATTGACCTTTACTAGTCAGAGTCAGCTCGGAAATGGTTCCGGCCTCTCTAGACCACCAGAGGAGACAGTCCCAAATGTGGACGAGTCGAAGGTGAGACATTATGACGTCATCTTTCAAATAAGAAAAATCGGAATCTCCCCTTTTTAGTAAATTATTGACGGTCATAACTTTAGTATGTTTCCATTATTTTCATTGTCCAAATTAATACGGAAGGCTTTCCATGCATTAAACAGTTATCGGCGGCTACCTCCAATTTGTAATACGGCGAAAATTTAGGTTGGTAGACATGTCGGTCAAGTTCGGATATGTTCGTGCTGCCGATCCTAAGCTGATGACGCCGAATCAGCGCCGTCTAACCGGCAGCTCGGTAAAGAGTCAGAATAGGTGTTTGACACCAGCTCTTGACTGTAGTATTTTTATTGTTTATAATAATTACTAATGATCTATTAGGTTTTGACGGTTTATTATTTATGATAATATAGGGGGGTTATTACAAACACTTCAACTATTCATATATTATTTTTTTGTGACCCTTGACTTGATAGGTTGGTAATGTAATTTTTACATAGGTACCTACTCTATTGTATTGATTTGTTTTTCAATAGTATTCGTTGTCAGTGTTTATTTGCCTTTTGGTGAGTGTACACAGCGCCTGAAGATGCCGAAAGGCGAAACCCGGGTCGCAAATAACGACTTAAATGGAATAGTACAAAACTTAAATTCATTAGAGTTTAAAAGTACATCTATTTTGTTAATCTTTCATTATTATTATATTACTTTACTTAATTATCTAATCTTTCGGTAAATTGCAAGACACATAAACATTTGACAGCTTTAATATTTTTTGTTTTTAATATTTTTTGATGATATTGTCAAAGTTATAACCAATTCTTCTTGTTTGGTATTTGCAGATGATCTTAAACTTTTTCGAACTATTGAAACCCCATTATGCTGTGCGATGATGCAGTCTGACCTTCTCGTAATCGTAGTCTCGTAGTCTCGCAATGGTCTATATTGAATAAACTTGAATTCGCTACATCCAAATGTAATATTATTTCATTCAGTCGTTCAAGGCACACCTTATTGTTCCCATACACATTGTCTGGTATAATATTGAATAGGGTAGGTAACGGAGATAAAAGATTTGGGTGTATTGTATGATGCAAAGTTCACTTTCAATCAGCATATTCTTGTCATCAGTACTAGATCTAGCAAAATGCTTGGTTTTGTAATGAGGGTTTCAAAATCATTCGAAAACGTCCGAGTGCTACGTACATTATACGTATCATTTGTGTTGAGTATTCTTGAATATGCCAGCATTATTTGGAGTCCTAATAGGTCCATCCACACAATTAAGTTGGATCGAGTCCACAATAGATTTCTTAGATTTCTCTACTTAAGAACATACGGGTTCTTTCCTTATGATAATGACAATAAAATGAATTTCCCGACTTGTTTTCTTCTGGGTATGCTATCACTGCAATCCCTGTCTACCCGAAGAGTGATTGTTCTTTTAAAGCATTTCTTTTTACTTCTTCGTGGGTTCATTTACAATCCGTATATACTGGCAAATATTAATCTTCATGTTCCCACCAATATCACTCGTAGCTCCACGGTCTTCAAGATACCTCGTCGCAGGACAGATGTTATGTTTCATGATGCTGTGTATCGTGCAATTAGCTTATTTGATGGCACCATAAAGGTTGATTTGTTTTTTATTAACTATATAATGTTTGTGGACGTATTAAATAGGCTAAATTTATAATTGTATAAATTATCATTTTTCATTAATATTTACACATGCTGTCTTTTTATTGTTATTTGTAATTAAGATATTTTTATTCATTTGTATTTATTATGTATTATGGCGCATTGGCCAATAGCTGTAATGCCGTAATACTCTTTTTATAAATAAATAAATAAAATTAAGTCGCATGACAATATTGTTTTGCACTATTAATTGTACTGCATCTCCCATGATGCCATTGAACCCACCCATTTTATTGTATTATATAGGATCAAATTTTTCTATGAACTAGGTACCTACCTACCTACTGCACAATGATTTTGGTTATAATATAAAATTTAAAAAGTAATATTTTCTTGTTTCATTATCTCATTAATTTCTTGCGATGCCCGAAGTCACATAGATCGCAAGCCCCGATAGGGTTTAATATGTCGTATTGACCGTCTTAAGACAGGTCTGAATGTTTATAGGCTAATGCAAACGAGTTTCAAGCAATGACATTAATATGGACGAATCATCTGGGGAACAAAATGACACTCACTTTATTGTCGGGTCTGCCGAATGGCATTATCTTTTCTAACGCCATTACAATAAAGGTGACATTGCAATAAATTCCTGATGCTTTTTGTTGTGTCTGCCGGATGGTTCGGTTCGAACGGGTTCGCTCAAAGAACATTGACATTAGAAACACTGCTCTAACGCCATTACAATAAAGGTCATATTGCTATAAATTCCCAATGCGTGATATCGCATACTGGAATTGCGTGACGTCTACCTATGCATGCGAATTTACTTGCTAGCTACTGTATTGAGTGCATCGTCCATTAATAATGTCATTGGTTTCAAGCAACAGCAGGCACGCACGTCTTGGACATGTATTTTATCGTGGGTTGATTGACCCGGGGATCCATTTGTTTGGTTGCTGCTACCTAAAGGTCGATTAATGTCTCTTTTAAGGATAATAAAGAGACCGATTAGAACCGTTTCCACGTGTCAAGCCTATCAGTCACCATTAGCGAGTGGTGGAAGACTAGTCAATGCGCACCACAAAGACGTAGACATTTTCGGTGACGTGCTATGTATTTTATTTTCGAAATTTTATTTTATTGTTCTGTATAAAATTGTAGGTAAGTACTTATTATTATAAATTTTATTTTCCAACTAATACTAATAATAACATTCTATTCTCTTCTTTTCTTTTGTGAGGGTAATATTTTGTTATAATGTAGTTCTCATGTTGTGTACGTCTTGGATTTAGATTTGTGATGTCCACAATGTCTTGTTTTCATAAATAAATATAAATAGGCATAAAATTATATAATTAATTATAAGTATTTACCTACCTACCTATTTATAATAATTTACAATTAAAAATTTAAGCAATGTCTGTCACCTTTATAAAAATAAGTAGCCTGTGGAAGAAAATATAACTATAATATCTATCAGTTAAATAGTGTGTTTAATTACTACCACTAATTAAAACTATCACATATTATTATTACCCTAGAATCCAAAAAAAATGACAACAAATAATAATCAAATAATATTGCAAATTACATTAAAGCACCTCCAATAATAGACTGAGCTAGCCCTACTTATAGCTAATAATTGAGGGGGTGTTAAAACATTGTTTCGGATGACAGTAAGTAAGGTATAAGGCAAAAATAAGTAATCTTAAATGGAAACCAAACCTAACCTAACCAATAATGCAGTACCTATACTCGGCTATTTTCAGAATTTCTTTGCTTTGGCTTCCTGTAAACCGACGTGAACAAACTAATGTTTTAGAATAATATGGATGTAACAGTGAAAGAATATTGTATTTTACCCATAACGATACCGTCAAATCTCTTTTTATTTTCCCCAGAGAGCATAGACAATTTTTTTTTAATCAAAGTCCTGATGTCTATGGTATATTTGCCAGTGAAACACGTTAGCCCGAGGTCGTGAAGCTATTGACAGATTTTAATATCAAATACCGCATAAAATGGAAGAAGAAACCGGTGAATTGTCACATGAAACGGCGGAGGTAATCAGCGACGGTGCATACCTATCGATTGACGTAAATCACTTCAACAGCAAGGGTCGATTTGACGTGTCAGTCAAACAGGAAAACATCGAGGACAACGATAGTATACACTTAAAAGAGGTAAGTACATTTCTAATTTGTTTAGGCGAGTGTATTCAAAATTCTGTTTCAAATGCGCAGTAACTAAGCACGACTAATCTACAAAGTGAACACAAATTGAAACAATATTGTTTTAATATCTGACGGTACATGTAATACAGGGCTTTTTCAGTCGATTTTATGAAATAAGTATTACAAAAGTAATCACGGTCTTGTCTGTTTAGTGGAAACCAACGGCAAACAAATTTAATAGGTACAAATACCTTCTATATTAACTATACTAGATTAAGGTTAGGTTGGGGTGAATGTTTTAGGCTAAGGCCACATAGTCAGGTGCCTTGCTTGCAGGTGGCTACGTGCTTGGTGACATACACTACTACGCGGACGCACACTATACTATCGCAATGACCACACTGCACGCTTCGCGCCTTGCTATCTGATTATTAGTCACCTCGTGAGTCTCCCGGCGAACAAACGTGTTGGTAATTTTCATTGTGTTACCTAACCTAGTGATTTTGCAAGATGGCGGATGTTTCTTTAGTATGACAAACGTCGTTTATTTTTAGGTTATAAATAATAACACGTGTGATGAATTGACATTATGCACCCAACAAGTTATACTTAAATTCACTGTGAATAGTAGCTTTCTGGTTAGTTTTTAGAGTAACATATAGTTGTTGACTTGAGCGCTCCCAAATGTCAAATGAATTTGTACCTAAGCACGCAGCGTGCAATGTGGCAGAGTGTTTTTAGTAGACAAGCATAGCACCTACCTATGTGGCCGAAGGCTTAGTAAAATAATCTGCTGTTGGTTAACACAGTGCATCGTATTAACCATCATCAGTTGAGTAGGTAATTAGAATTGATTTAAGAGACGCTTTTAGTTTTTTAGTGTCGTTGTCTATGGGCGAATGCATGAGATTTTATCGCCGCTGTGCTCGGCGACGGTCGTTGCGAGTTCGCTCCATACATATTTCAATCTGCGAGTATTTTCATAACGCGGCAAGGTTGAATTGCCTGACCTTAGACTAAGGCCATTCTCTCACGCAGAAACTAAAATCCGATAAACTGGTTGTGATGGAATTCATAAACTGGCCAGTGACATGCTTCGCACACCGATCTACTGAAACCCAATATTCCCATAACCTCAAACTGTCAAACCCATTCATTGTCTTTCCTACTTCATCCTAAGCTTTTTCCGTAATATCTTTACGGGAATATACTGGCAGCATGTAAGTATACAGGCAGGAGTCTTTCTCAACATCTGCCACATATTTAAAATTTAAAATCCGTTCGCCCATCTCTAAATTTTGACGTCTTGACTTGTTATTGCTTGTGTATTTCAGTTCAGTGGTACCAATGTTGTTAAGAATATATGATTTTTCATCAAATTTACAGATATTGGTACCACTGTTTAATGGGTGACTGGAAACTGAGAGACCGGGAGACTAGCATGTCGCGTCTCCTCGGTTCCAGTTGCGGGCGATTTGAAACGAGAGATTTCAGTCTTGCCGTCAGCGAGCCGCCATTGGAATACATTAGCTGGATACTGGAGTTTCAATCTCGTCTTTTTTGAGTATCCTCATGAGAGGATGGCCTTACTCTGTTGTTCTACAATCTCCCGAATAAACACGAAGAGGACCGAGCGAGAGAGTGTAGTAGATCAGCTCAGTTTTCTTCTTCTAGCAGGAGCGCGGTCCTGTGGCAGTTCTTTGTGCACAGAAGGATAGGGCAGATAAACCCGTAATGGCGTATACTATTTGACAGAGATATAAATTTCACCCTTATTATAATGCTAATAGAGTTCACGTTGATATGTATTGTGTAGGTACTGTTACAGAACGTCGGGATCAACTTTATATAAACACATTTTATATTTAAACTGGCTTTATTACAATGTACTATCTATATATCTAATATATAAAAATCAATATTTGTTTGTTTGTTTGTTTGTTCGTATTTTATGCGCTGCCATACCGTTCATCCGATTGCAATAAAACTTTGTCAACTTATAGCTTGCACTTGCGCGAAGAGTATAGGCTGTCTGTCTGTCTGTCTGTCTGTCCCGTATGCGATCCTATACCAGTCATTCGATTGCGATGAAATTTTGGTAAGTGGTTGTATGCACACCCGTGAAGGTTTCTGAATAAAAAAATCATCATCTTCTTCTTCTTCTTCATTCTATTTTATTTTATTCGAATGGTTCCTATACCATTCATCCGATTTTGATGAAACTTTTGTCAATTGTTGTACGCACACCTGCGAAGGTTTCTAAATTAGTATTATATAAAATACAAAGTTTGTTGTTTGAATGTTCCATCCAATTTTGGTTTTTTACTGCATATTAATAACATTAATAACGTTTGCATATATTTGTGTTCTTTTGTTTGACCTTTACTCCTATTAAAATTATTTTTATATTGCCATAATATTGTATTACACGGATATTTTAATATTAAAAAAATAATCACCTATTATTTTTTAAATATCTAAGATAAATATAACCACGAAGCGATCCTGTGCGAAGCTGGGTACTGAAGCTAGTAATATATAAAAATGAATGTTTTTTTGTCTGTCTGTCCCGTATTCGTTCCTATTCCCTTCATCCGATTGCGATGAAACTACTGTCAGTTGTTGTGCGCACACCCGCGAAAGTTTCTCAATAAGTACAACCATCTTCTTCTTCTATTCTATCTTCTTCTATTCGTATGCGTTCCTATACTGAATTCGGAAAAGCCATGCTTCTCACATGGACAGCAGTATGTAGCCTGCTCGTCGGCAAAGGAATGTACAATTCGTTGGTGTTAGTATGACTTGCAGCCCAAGCATGCAACATGTCAAAGCGTATCTCCGTATTATGAGTAATTATATAATCTAAAACGTATCTCAACAAACATATCAGCTGATACATTTTTGTGTATATTGATTTTTTCAGTTTGGAGAGCGCTTATGAACAGGTATTAAAAAGGGCAATAGTTAAAATTTGTCGTAATTAAGCATGACAGTCGTAGGATAGTAGTAATGCACAGTGCGCGATACCCAAGACACGCAGGTTCGATCTTTACTTTTTTTCGAAAAAGATTTTCACTGTTTGACGTTTTGAAACGATTTCCCCAAATCGAGAAAAATTCCAGTCTTGCCGTCAGCGAGCCGCCATTAAAATACATTAGCTGGATACTGGAGCTTCAGTCTCGTCTTTTTTGATTGTCCACGTGAGAGGATGGTCTTACTCTGTTGCTCTTCAATCTCCCGAATAAACACGAAGAGGACCGAGCGAGAGAGTCTAGTAGATCAGCTCAGTTTTCTTCTTCTAGCAGGAGCGCGGTCCTGTGGCAGTTCTTTGTGCCCAGAAGGATAGGGCAGATAAACCCGTAATGGCGTATACTATTTGACAGAGATATAAATTTCACCCTTATTACAATGTCAATAGAGTTCACGTTGATATGTATTGTGTAGGTACTGTTAAAGAACGTCGGAATCAACATTATATAAACACATTTTATATTTAAACTGGCTTTATTACAATGTACTATCTATATATCTAATATATAAAAATCAATATTTGTTTGTTTGTTCGTATTTTATGCGCTGCCATACCGTTCATCCGATTGCAATAAAACTTTGTCAACTTATAGCTTGCACTTGCGCGAAGATTATAGGCTATACTTATATATAAAAATGAATGTCTGTCTGTCTGTATGTCTGTATGTCTGTCTGTCTGTCTGTCCCGTATGCGATCCTATACCAGTCATCCGATTGCGATGAAATTTTGGTAAGTGGTTGTATGCACACCCGAGAAGGTTTCTGAATTATAAAAATCATCATCTTCTTCTTCTTCTTCACTCTATTTTATTTTATTCGAATGGTTCCTATACCATTCATCCGATTTTGATGAAACTTTTGTCAGTTGTTGTACGCACACATGCGAAGGTTTCTAAATTAGTATTATATAAAATACAAAGTTTGTTTGTTCCATCCAATTTTGGTTTTTTTACTGCATATAAATAACATTAATACCGTTTGCATAAACTGGTGTTCTTTTGTTTGACCTTTACTCCTATTAGAATTATTTTCAAATTGCCATAATATTGTATTACACAGATATTTTTATATTAAAAAAATAATCACCTCTTATTATTTTTTAAATATCTAAGATAAATATAACTACGAAGCGATCCTGTGCGAAGCTGGGTACTGCAGCTAGTAATATATAAAAATAAACGTTTTTTTGTCTGTCTGTTCCGTACCTTTTCCCTTTATCCGATTGCGATGAAACTACTGTCAGTTGTTGTGCGCAAAAACATATCAGCTGATACATTTTTGTGTTTATGGATTTTTTCAGTTTGGAGAGCGCTTATGAACAGGTATTAAAAAGGCCAATAGTTAAAAATTGTCGTAATTAAGCATGGCAGTCGTAGGATAGTGGTAATACACAGTGCGCGATACCCAAGACACGCAGGTTCGATTCTTACTTTTTTTCGAAAAAGATTTTCTATATTGGCTATGTTTTTAAAATGATGTGTTTTTAACATGGTAAGGTAAATACATATCGCACCCTGATATCTATAAGGTCGTAACTGCAAAATAATCCAAAAATTACTTATGAATGCAGTTCGATATAAAAACAAAATATTTTTTATTGCTATAAATGGCATTTACTGCTAATTGGAAGCAGTGGCCTCCTACACCATTGTGTCCATATGGTTATTTATATTAAAAAATATATATATTCTGAGCTATATGGCATTATCTTATATGAGGCCCTTTTGCCTAAAAAAATATTTAATCTTTGGTAGAATATTTATTGTGCTAGACCGTATTTGCAGATGATTTGCATTCTGATCGAGTAAGTACATACGCACATATATTTTTGAAGCTATACTTCTTTTGGCGCGTTTGGGAAATCGGATCAGAGTGTATTTTTAGCGTGTGACATGTACCACATATTTAATTTTTTCACACGAAAAACAACGCACTCGATTGGATTCGAACCACCGATTGTTCGGTTATCAGCCGAACGTACTACTTTTACGCCACAGTACGATACTGCAATCGTGATCGATTATACAGTATAATATTATGTTTTAGAATTGTTTCGTTGCCTAGGCAGCGAATCTATTATTGTCGGCCATTAACAATTCCTTACTTAAACAAACCATTAAACGCCAGAGTGACAGTTGGTACTTAAAAAATAAAAACAGCGATTAATAATTATTTAATTTAGTAATATAAGTTAAAATTTATAGAAATAACACAACGGCGCTTCAATAAGCATCCCGTTTTCTTACGTCTGTAATTTAACAAGATAATTAAGAACTAGTTGAAGAATCTAGGTTATTACAAGTTTTGTTTTTGTTTTGTTACGCCAAAGAAGTATAACTTCTAACGTGCGTACATAAGTACACACACCGATTTCTTTTAATCGTGAGACATTGAAATAAATTATATTTCGAGTCCTACAGATGATTAAGTTATTTTTATTGTTCTCTTTTATTTCTCTAGGTTTTATATATAATTTTTTTCTTTCTATATTAATTTTTTTCTTATATAAAACACTTATTTTAAAAAATTCTTAATGAAAAAGTTGCATTTTGTTTTTTTCTATTTAAACTATGAAGCCGCATCTGAGAGTTTGTTCGTCAATTCTCAAACTATATGGAAGCGACTGCAAAAATCCACAATATAATTTAAAAAATATATATTTATATATTTAAGAAATACAGTAGGGTAAAGTATACAAAATTATTATAACATGATACAATTTTCTACAGTCTACTGCAATTAATTAAATTGTAGTTAATTATTTTACATTCAAACTCAATTTACTCAAGGTCATGTTATTTGCAGTTAAGACCCTATAGATCTCAATGTGCTGCATATTTACAAAAAGGCAGATTGAAGTACGCAATGTGCTGCAGTTACTGGTATGTCTTTCGGTGAGTATACATTCACTTGCCAAATGCAGTCGTACATTGGTGGCCACTGAAAGCAGAGGATAGAGCTGTGGCAGGTCTTATCCAGATATGGATTGTCTGTTACATAATATTATTAATCATGTTGTTATTTTCAGGAGTGTGAAGACAGCCTGATCAATATAAGGTCGGAAAATGATAATAAGGGTGTCATCATCAAACAAGAATTTGTTGACGATGCAATTCGCCAAATCAATATTGAAAATCCTCAACCCGGCTCCTCCGATCGACAATACAGCCCAGTAGACCAGGTACGTTCATTGACAGGTTCACTAATAACACAACTTTTAAACATTTTTGGGCATTAAAATTTATATGGCCACCGCAGTTGTTTGAAGTTGAAATAATTCAGATATATCAAATCGCACCACCTTGAAGAAGGCCAATAATTGTCAGGTCCATTTTTCGAAATCAACTAAAGCAATCGTTTATAATCGGTTCCCGAAAGAAAATAAATGATAATCGTGTCATACTCACCTCAAATCAACTCCACAAAAACTTGGTGGAGCTAGAAGTAGTAATTCTGAATGACAGTGAAAATGGAAAACCGTTCAGTTATGCGAATTCTATAAAAGAAGCGTGGTTAAAATGCTCCCACGACCTTTTTGTAAAACGTGAAAACAAGAAAAATATATATAAAAAAAATAAAAGATATGCCTTCGTCTAGAAACACGATGAAAGATAGAATCTCAATGTTATTTTTTTAACTTTTTATTGTAATACACAAAAACTACTTTTTAATTTTTCTCAATTAAAAACTGCTCGGCACGTCAGACAGTCGAAAGATTATTTTTGGAAAATTTTGGCACTCGTGCCTACGTAAAAAGGTTTACCAACACCGTGTCTAGGTATAATATTTCTACCTCGATCTCTTACTTATAATGAACTGTTATTTAAAAGTCTACTTTTGAATGTATTTTTTAGATTGTCGCTAGAACCACTGTAGCTGCCAATGTTACGAGCCTCATGTCGTCCTGGGACGTGACTGAAGCACAAGCGTCTAGCGAAGACCTACATATTGAGGAACACGACATTAAGAAAGAACTCAAAGAATATATTGAAAGGTACAAAGATGTCGCCTATCGCAATAGTAAACGTGATATTTGTCAATCGAATATGGTAAACACAGAATTATTAGTGGCTGTTATACGACTGGAAAAAAAAACTTTTCATAAAGAAAATTTTTCTTGCAGTATCTGTTTTGATTTTTTTTCATCGTTCGACCTAATGTTGCTTCACAAAGCGATACACAAAACCACAATTGCAAAAACGACCGATTCCGTCGCAAGGCTGGTTAAATGTGACGAAGGACATTTTTCAAGATTTCGTCCAGGTCACGTCGTGAAATCACTCAAAATGACTTATTATGATAAAAAGGCATTCAAGTGCGATAAATGCAATTATTCATGCAGACAGTCAGGTATCATGAAAACACACAAAATGACTCATTCTGGAGAAAAACCATTTAAATTTGATGAATGCAATTACTCGGCCACGACGTCTGGTATCATAAAACCACACAAAATGACTCACTCTGGTGAAGAGCCATTTAAATGTGTCAAGTGCAAATACTCATGCACGACGTCTGGTAGTATGAAAACACACAAAATTACTCATTCTGGTGAAAAGCCATTTAACTGTGATATATGTAATTACTCATGTAAACAATCTGGTCACTTGAAAAAACACAAAATGACTGATTCTGGTGAAAAACCATTTAAATGTGACATTTGCTATTACTCATGCAGACAGTCAGTTAACATGAAAACACACAAAATGACTCATTCTGGTGAAAAGCCATTTAAATGTGATAAATGCAATTATTCATGCAGACAGCCAAGTCACATAAAAAGACACAAAATGACTCATTCTGGTGAAAAACCATTTAATTGTGATAAATGCAATTACTCATGCACGACGTCAGGTAGCATGAAAACACATAAAATGACTCATTCGGGCGAAACGCCATTTAACTGTGATAAATGCAAATACTCATGCAGACAGTCAGGTAACATGAAAACACACAAAATGACCCATTCTGGTGAAAAGCCATTTAAATGTGATAAATGCAATTACTCGTGCTCAACATCTGGTAGCATGAAAACACATAAAATGACTCATTCTGGTGAAAAGCCATTTAAATGTGACACATGCAATTACTCATTCACGACGTCTAGTAGCATGAATAGACACAAAATGACTCATTCTGGTGAAAAGCCATTTAACTGTGATAATTGCAATTACTCATGCACGACGTCAGGTAGCATGAAAACACATAAAATGACTCATTCGGGCGAAACGCCATTTAACTGTGATAAATGCAAATACTCATGCAGACAGTCAGGTAACATGAAAACACACAAAATGACCCATTCTGGTGAAAAGCCATTTAAATGTGATATATGTAATTACTCATGCAGACAGTCAGGTTCTATGAAAGTACACAAAATGACCCATTCTGGTGAAAAATCATTTAACTGTGATAAATGCAATTACTCATGCTCAACGTCTGGTAGCATGAAAACACATAAAATGACTCATTATGGTGAAAAGCCATTTAAATGTGACACATGCAATTACTCATGCACGACGTCTGGTAGCATAAAAAGACACAAACTGATGCACACTCATTCTGGTGAAGAACCAATTTCAATGGTTTAATGAACTTATAACAAAATTATTCATTTACATAATTATTAGGATAAATACCAGTGCATATATTTTAATAAGATGAAATTACATGAAAGGATCCATTCCGGTGTAAAGCCAATTCGTGTAAATTCTTATACGCATGCAATTGTCTGTAAAAACACAAAAATAAAAGACACTGGTTTTGCTTTTCATTGAACTGTAAACTGTGCAGGAATGATTCGGATGCTAGGAAGAGGGGAGGGTATGTTTAGGATGCCAGTTACTGACCTTTTATGCTATTAAGGTTGGCTCCATGGCCTGGTTGTCAATCTTGGTCGTATTATCAGTCTCGTTCGGTATTGTTCATTGGATCATCCGGTACGTGCACTTGATGGTTTAGCTTAGGTAAGTGTTTATATGCGCACAGTTTATGAATGACTGACCGTTATTTGTCGCGCCAGGCAAGGTTCAAATTGTCAAGTAAGTAGAAATTTATCTGTTGTATTAGGGCCATCCTAATTGGCATATTCAGACAAGGCCATTTGAATGTGAAATAATTGCTCATGCATAGCATATGTCACGACTTATTTATTTTAAAAAAAAACCCCATTTTTGGGACATAATTTCAATATAATATTATACCAATAAAGGCGTTAGCTACCCGTTCATTTATTAGCTAGAATAAAGTATCTGTAGTAAATACTTTGTAATAATGGTCAGTCTACAAGGGACCGAACGTGCGTACGACATTTTTATCATCAACCGATAACGTAAACAATTAATATTTTTGTAGCCCATTCTATGGCGACATAATATTATGTAACCGTATGTAATATTAGTTTAAACCATACAATAATAATTATTGCCTCTGTGCTAAATACAGTTTTTGAATACTCCAAACCCACTTGCTCTAAGAAATCTCGTTTGTTGTTTGTTGTATTTTGGATTTGTAAGTCCATACTCTGACCCTACACAAATTGAAAAGTAATATGACGTGTACATGCCAGACCTAAGATTTGAACCTGGACCCACGACGCTACTAGCCGACGCTTAAGCCGCGCGGCCATCGTGGAACTGTTAGCTAGTTCATAGCTTTGCTTGGGCGTTCCGACAATATTGTGCACATTTTTTCATTATATTCATTTGTTTTCGTTGAATTACAAATACATCACACATGTTGTTTGTTTATTTTTTATTAATTTTAGTGCCCTGCCCAAACTAAACTATAATCGATAAAAATATTAAACTATCTATAGCATGTCTTATTTGTTGTATGATTAAATGGATTAATTTTAAATATTTTATAGATAGATGAGTATTCTTTGGTAAAGTATATTCTGTTATGGTTTGGTTTCGCAAGGCTTAAGGTGGTTAACATTTTTTTGATAATTTACAATTTCAACTGAATTAATTAATAAATTATGTATCTGAAAACATTGAAAAGAAAAATATTTTTTATTTTGAGTCTTCAGTAAACTTACAATTATTGTATAAAAATGTGAATTTTCAAAGGAGTCCATCTTATTATTAGGTTGCTAATATTTAGGTATTACAATTTAGTTTATTAAATTTTTTATGATGTGTTTATATTTTTTAATATTTTTAATAAATAAACTTACAATTGTAAAAAAATGTTATAAAATCTAAAATTTGTCAGAGTACCCCATATTATTATTACATATATTGTTTAGTCATGTTAAAGTATTATTAAAATTAAGTTTAAGTTTTCTATTTTGTACTTAAGAGATTTTTCACTAATTCATAGTTTTAATATTTTTTATATTTATTTTAAAAATTATCGATTTTTATAAAAATAGAAATGTGTGCAAGCTTCGTATTTTTGCACTAGGTGCCTTTGCTCATCTATTCTGTACAAAAGATTGCTATCGATTGTAGTTTTTTACAATTTTTAAAATTGTGTACAATTACAACAACTTCTTGTAATTGTTACAATAAGTGCTAATACTCCTTAATTGAATCGTAATACGTGTGACGTCACTAAATACAAAAAAAAATGTAAAACTGTCATCGTATTTCCGTTTATGCTTGTAAATTGGTGTTATTTAATGATCTATGCATGCTCCTCTTAATTATTAAGCGTTTGCCTTGTTATGCTAATAATAGTTATGTCCAACGAGATTGGAATTGGTTCTGTCTAAATAAAATGTCAAGCGACGGAAGTTTTTGTTTTGAATGAATGAGTTGAATGAGATTGATTTTTAGTCCTTTGACAAGTGGAAGGTACCAGTATGACGATAGTTTGGTTAAAAACTGTATTTAGTGAAATATGTTAGTATTTTATTTTATATATAAATAAAGAAAATCGAAAACTTATTTGGTTTTAATCGTTTTTATTCACACTATCCCATTCATAAAAAGTAGCACCTGTTCGCACAAGGAAACTAGGTAGGCACATTAATATAAGATTCATCATTGTAACCCATAATATAGTTATTGCCACCTCCCGTCAGAATGCTATGCTGGTTGCTGGTCATCGTCTGTTATTTGGACATGGAGTGAACAAATTAATACCTTGGAATGGTCTAAAACGGCGATTTTTGTTTTACTCTTTTACATATTGTCACATTATATTAATCCGAGATATATGATTTCTTTACAAATGCAATCTCTCGAAGCCTAAAATTTTTCGCTGTTGATCTCGCTATCAACGATTAGCCTGCTTTTTTGCGTACGGACAAACAGCGTTGCCGGATATTTTTTTCTCGTAATCGACCTTTACTAGTCAGAGTCAGCTCGGAAATGATTCCGGCCTCTCTAGAACCCAAGAGGAGACATCCCAAAATTTGGAAAAGTCGAAGGTGAGACATTATGACGTCATCTTTCAAATAAGAAAAATCGGAAACTCCCCTTTTTAATAAATTATTGACGGTCATAACTTCCATTATTTTCATTGTCCAAATTAATACCGAAGCCATTCCATGCATTAAACAGTTATCGGCGGCTATCTCCAATTCGTAATACAGCGGACATTTAGGTTGGTATACACGTCAGTCAAATTCGGATATGTTCGTGCTACCGATCCTTAGCTCATGAAGCCGAATCAGCGCCGTCTAGTCGGTAGCTCGGTAAAGAGTCAGAATAGGTGTTTGACACCAGCTCTTGACTGTAGTATTTTTATTGTTTATAATAACTTACTAATGATCTATTAGGTTTTGACGGTTTATTATTTTTTATGATAATATAGGGGGTTTATTACAAACACTTCAACTATTCATAATTTTGTTATTGTGACCCTTGACTTGTTAGGTTGGTAATAGAATTTTTACATAAGTACCTACTCTATTGTATTAATTTGTTATTCAATAGTATTCGTTGTCAGTGTTTATTTGCCTTTTGGTGAGTGTACACAGTACCTGAAGATGCCGAAAGCCGAACCCCGGGTCGCAAATAACGACTCAAATGGAATAGTACAAAACTTAAATCCATTAGAGTTTAAAAGTACATCTATTTTGTTAATCTTTCATTATTATTATATTACCTACCTACTTTACTTAATTATCTAATGTTTCGGTAAATTGCAAGACAGATAAACACTTGATAGCTTTAAGTCTCATGACAATATTGTTTTGCAATATTAAGGGGGGGCTGAAGAGCCCGGTATTCAAATATAATTTAGTGTGAAATGAACCTCGGCGTCGTACGCACGTTAATTTAAATCGATCTTTTGGCAAAAATCACTAATCATCGGAGATTTTATTTAAAAAAAATCATTATTATTACTATTGTCGACCTTCTACATTATTATTATTGTGGATAATCTTACATTATTATTTGATAAACACCTGCACGTGCCCGCTGATCAGAAAACAGGGCTGTCAAAATAATATAATATTTGTAAAATGTTAATTTCATCATAGTTTTTAATCAAACCTGTGCAAGTACATACTGATAACTTAGGTGGATATCGTAGCAAACATAAAAATGAAATATCTACGGGTATATTATTATTGTAACCCAATTCAAATTGAACATAGGTTGATACTCAAATACTATTATAGTAGGTCTTACCTATCTTTATGATTTCGAGAAAATAATACGATGGAATATATATAATCCATATCAATAATTATTTGAAAACATTATATTTGCATGTATATAATATAGTGAAAAGGTCAGAAAACTGTTTTCTCTGCAAGATAACATCAAAATTTATATAGACTTACTTAAATGAAGAATTACATTCATGAGTGGCCCTGGCACCCAACGTCATTGCTGGCACCCCACAAACATGAAAATTATCAGAATGGTTTTAAACATTGACATCGAAAGCCAATAAAACACGGCAAAAAAAATGATTTGTAATAATTCTCCAGCACCCTTTTTAGAAAAATTTCTTAGATTTTAATGTTTTTTTAAGGTTTTGTTAGAAACCCAATACCTAAGGGAACTGTCAAAAAATTCTCGGTGTCCACCCCAATTCTGGAGTGGTGTAGGTCATGGCTGGGGAGGGTTGACAGGGCTCTAGCCTGGGGGCCCGGGCTGTGGGGGACCAGATAAGTGAGATAAACACACATCATAAAGTAGCATTAATAGTGAAAAAGTCGCCTGCGGCGCTATTACACTTCATGGCCATAAACATTTTCTATTACTTATATAATTGTGCAAAATATTTTTTGATTATTATGTGTTGATATTCAACAGCTCCATTATTAAAGTACATGTTTTAAAAATCGCCAATAATTCACTGTATAAGTACCTTAATTTTAACTAAAACACAATTTGAAAAACGTTAATGTAGTGGTTCACACTGCATTTAATCTTAGCGGTAGGTAGGGGGCCCGCCAAATATCCTAGCCGGAGGGCCCGTTTCAGGATGTGGGGACCATGGTATAGGTACACCGAGTGCAATAGACAAAAGTCCGATAAACGAGAAATTAAGCTGTGAACAAGAAAAAGACTCTATGGGACTAATTTACATTCTCCTCCTTGCCCCCCCCCCCCCAATATTAAATCCTGGGTGCGCCACTGGCCCATGATGCCAATGACCCCATCCATTTATTGTAATATTATGGGGTCAAATTTTTCTAAGAACTAGGTACCTACTGCACAATGATTTGGTTAAGTATATTTAAAAAGTAATATTTTTCTTGTTTCATTATCTCATTAATTTCTTGCGATGCCAGAAGTCACATAGATCGCAAGCTCCGATAGGGTTGACCGTCTTAAGATAAGTCTGAATATTGAAAGGCCTAATACAAACGAGGTTCAAGTAACTGGAGGCAAGCACGTCATGGACATGTATTTTGTCATGGGTTGATTGACCGGGTTTCCATTTGTTTGGTAGCCACTACCTAAAGGTCGATGAATGTCTCTTTTAAGGATAATAAAGAGACCCAGAGCAAATCTGAGCGTTCTCCAAGTTAGGACCGTTTCCTCTTGTCAAGCCTGCCATTAACAATTAGCAAGGGGTGCAAGACTAGTCAATGCGCTCTCACTAGCCAAAGACGTAGACATTTTCGGTGACGTGCTATGTATTTTGTATTCGAAATTTAATTTTATTGTTCTGTATAAAATTGTAGGTAAGTACTTATTGTTATAAATTTTATTTTCCTCCTAATACTAATAATAACTTTCTATTCCTTCTCTTTTTCTCTTTTGTGAGGGTAATATTTTGTTATAATGTAGTTCTCATGTTGTGTACGTCTTGAATTTAGATTTATTATGTCCACAATGTTTTGTTTCTTAAAGAAATATACTTAAATAAGGATACAATTATATAATTAATTATAAGTATTTACCTAGCTAGCTATTTATAATAATTTACAATTAAAATTTAAGCAATGTTTGTCACCTTTATAAAAATAAGTAGCCTGTGGAAGAAAATATAACTATAATACCTATCAGTTAAATAGTGAGTTTAATTACTGCCACCAATTAAAATTATCACATATTCACCTAGAATCCCAAAATTAAATAACAACAAAAATAATGTAATAATATTGCAAATTACATTAATGCACCTCCAATAATAGACTGAGCTAGCCCTACTTATAGCTAATTGGGGGGTGTTAATACCTTGTTTTGGATGACAATAGGTTAGGTATAGGGCAAAAATAAATAATTTTAAATAAAAAGAATGTAAACCAAACCTAACCTAACCTAACAAATAATGAACTAAGTATAATCGGCTATTTCTTTGCTTTGGCTTCATGTAAACTGACAGTAACCAACTAATGTTGTAGAATAATATGTTTTGAAAGAATATTGTATTTTCCCCATAACGATACCGTCGAACTCTTTTTATTTTCCCCAGAGAGCATAGACAATTAATTTTTTTACTCGAAGTCCTGATGTCTATGGTAGAAGCCATAGTATATTAGCCAGTGAAACGCGTTAGCCTGAGGTCGTGAAGCTATTGACAGATTTTAATATCAAATACCGCATAAAATGGAAGAAGAAACCGGTGAACCGGAGGTAATTAGCGACGGTGCATACCTATCGATTGACGTCAATCACTTCAACAGCAAGGGTCGATTTGACGTGTCAGTAAAACAGGAAAACATCGAGGACAACAATAGTATCCACTTAAAAGAGGTAAGTAGATTTCTAATTTGTTTAGGCGAGGGTATTCAAAATTCTGTTTCAAATGCGCAGTAACTCAGCACGACTAATCTACAAAGTGAACAACAAATTGAAGACAATATTGTTTTAATATCAGACGGAACAAACACTATGTAGGTAATTATACAGAGATTTTTCTTTCTATTTTACGAAATAAGTATTGCAAAAGTAATCACGGTTCTTGTCTGTTTAGTGGAAGCCAACGGAAAACAAATTTAATGCAAACACCTTCTATATTAACTATACTAGATTAAGGTTAGGTTGGGGTGAATGTTTTAGGCTAAGGCCACATAGGCAGGTTCCTTGCTTGGTAGCTACGTGCTTGGTGACATATCCTACTATACTATACGGACGCACACTATACTATCGCAATGGCCACACTACATGATTCGCGCGTCGATACGTGATTATTATTCCCGGCGAACAAACAAGTTGGTTATTTTCTTATACCACCTTTTTCAAGATGGCGGATGTTTCGTCAGTATGACAAACGTCAAACACCGTATATTTTGAGGTTATGAATAATGACGCATGGGATGAATTATTGACAGTACGCACGCAACAAGCTCGAATTTGAGATTTCCGAAATTTTAAACTTAAATTCACTGTGAGAAGTAGCTTTCTGGTTAGTTTTGAGAGTGACATAATAGAGTTGTTGACTTGAACGCTCCCAAATGTCAAATGAATTTGTACCTGAGCACGTAGCGTGCAAATGCGTGTAAATGAATCGACCCGTAAAAATTTAATTAATATTCAGCCATCTTTTGACCGACCTTTGATTTCAAATGTGCCTGTAACGTTATAAACTGTGAAAACTTAATAATTGTGTATTGTGTTGTGTATGTAACTTTTTGTGAACCCTAATTAATAATAAAAAAAAAACTGTTGACCTTTGCGTCGATTAATTGGTGCGTTCATCATTTTTATCATCCCGTCAATTCTGCATTTACCCCCAACTGTCAAGACCTACCGTAGGTACACTGAACGTGCTCTACCGAACTAAAAACCAGCTTCTATTGACCGCCTTGAACTATTCTGAGCTAGTCGAAGGGTGGAAGCTGGTCGTGTGGCTCACGCGTTCTGCCGACGGCACGCTACGAGGGCGTCATTAACGTCAGGCCGACCGGAGAGTTGAGCGCGGAGGTCGGATCGGGCTGTGCGGCCCCGACTCCCCTCCCTACCCGGACTTCCGGGGTGTCAATATCATGATTAAGAAATGTTCCGTTGCCTAGGCTGAGAATCTATTATTGTCGGCCATTAATGTTTCCTTACCTAAACAAACTATTAAACGTCAGAGTGACAGCGAAAAACAGACAAAAACAGCGATAAATTATTATATAATTTAGTAATAAAAGTTAAAATTTATAGAATTAAACTAACGGCGCTTCAATAAGCGGCCCGTTTTCTTACGTCTGAAATTTAACAAGATAATTAAAAACTAGTTGAAGAGTCTAGGTTATTACAAGTTTTGTTTTGTTACGCCAAAGAAGTATAACTTCTAACGTGTGTACATAAGTACACACACCGATTTCTTTTAACCGTGAGACATTGAAATAAATTATATTTCGAGTCCTACTGATGATTAAATTATTTTTATTGATCTCTTTTATTTCTCTATGTTTTATATATTTTTATTGATTTTTTTAATTCTATAATAAAAGATATTTTATATAAAACACTAATTTTGATAAAATTTTGTATGAAAAAGGTGCATTTTGTTTTTTTCTATTAAAACTTTGGAGCCACACCTGGAAGTTTATTCGTCAAATCTCAAACTATATGGCCGCAACTGCAAAAATCCACAATATAATTTAAAAAGATATATTTATGTATTTAAGAACTACAGTAGGATAAAGTACACAAAATTATTCTAACATGGTACAATTTTCTGCGGTCTACTGCAATTAATTAAATTGTAGTTAATTATTTTACATTCAAACTAAAATTATTTAACATAATGTTATATGCAGTTACGACCCTATAGATCTCAATGTGCGATATGTTTACAAAAAGGCAGATTAAAGTACGCAATGTGCTGCAGTTAGCTGGAATGTCTTTCGGTGAGTATACATTCACTTTCCAAATGCAGTCGTACATTGGTGGCCACTGAAAGCAGAGGATACAGCTGTGGCAGGTCTTATCCAGGAATGGATTGACTGTTACATAATATTATTAATCATGTTGTTATTTTCAGGAGTGTGAAGACAGCCTGGTCAATATAAAGCCAGAGAATGATAATGAGGATGTCATCATCAAACAAGAATTCGTTTACGATGCAATTCGCCAAATCATTAATGAGAATCCTCAACCCGGCCCCTCCGATCGACAATACTGCCCAGTGGACCAGGTACGTGCATTTATAGGCTCACTGATAACTTTTAAACATTTTTTTATATTCGAAAGATCGATATCTACAGGGCATTAAAATTAATATAGTCACCGCAGTTGTTCTCAACGAAGAAAATTCTGTTCACCCAATTTGGATGTCACTTATTCGAGCACTGCTGGTCGTATATCGCAAACAATATTGGCTTCCCTATTGGGTTTATCAGGGTAAACCAGTGACTCCATGAAGTTTTACAGGAAATAATCCAGATATATTAAATCGCACGACCTTGGAGGAGGCCAATAATTGTCAGGTCCATTTTCGAAATCAACTAAAGCAATCGTTTATGATCGGTTAGGGGAAGAAAATAAATGACAATCGTGTCCTGTTTTCCGATTATATTTTCGTAGTAAAGTCCATTTGTAGCGGTGACAAGAGACCCACAGATGGCGCTGCCCATTGACGGATTAGGATTTAACCATATGTTAACTCCGTAGTTTTTTTTATCTCAGTCTTACGGCCAGTCACTGCCGATCCATCATTATTCTATAGCAGCGATGTTGAACCTATGGCACGCAAATGTTTTATGTTGAAGAGAATATATATAACCTAATATAATAATGAAAAAAAAACAAAAAAGTGATACAAATAAATATATAAGTACTTATAAACAAAATAAAAAAATAATGACGACATAGCCATGAGTATTTTCTATAGTTTTTAATATTCTTTTTACCAGTAATATTTACCAATCGATGCGCAAACGGAAACGACGAAACTCGTGCATAAATGACTGAAAAAATTAACAGGCAAATACTCTTCAAGAATTTGTTTAATGTAAATATATAATTGAACAAATCGCTCATAATGCTTTATGCGTGACACATAATATTGTCGCACTCACCTCATCAGGCGGCGTAGGAAGCCGCTCCGCGAACTTCTGATTATGATCGATTTACAATGCTTGAGACCACTGTAGCGAGAGAATGCCTCAGCTGATCGCAGCGAATTCCGGTGTCATTTTGTGTGCGAAAATTTCAAACATATGTCTTCGTCTAGAAACACGGTGAAAGATAGAATCTCAAGAACACGTTGCTATTTTTATAACTTTTTAATGCTACCTTTTCTTTATTTCCCAATAAAAAACTGCTCGACAGGTCAGACAGTCGAAAGATTGTATTTCTATAGAGGTCTTGTCGTGTTCACTTATCAGGGCATTTCTATTGATTAAGATGGCGCTGCTCCGCGCTATAGTTGAATAGAGAAAACTTAACTTTTTTATAAGTCTGATACGTCATCACTGGTGTGTTTTGCTCCTTTACCTCGTAATATTTTAACGTTATTTTATCAATGAATGATCAATGTGCTTTTACCATTGGTGTATGGTTGGGTACTGATATCATCTCCCCGACAGTATTTGACTTTAGCCGTGTCTAGGCATATTGTTTCCACTTGGATCTTTTACTATTTTTTTAATTTAGTGGAAGCACGCAGTTACATTTTAGTTACAAAAATATGTTTTCAATAGAATAATGAAAAGTTATGACAACCAGTAAAGTTTCCATATATTAATTATAATATAGTTAAGCCTTACAAGATAGAAAGTAAGAATAACATAAATATAAAGAAATTACTTAAGAAAAGTGAGAAAGACTAATAAAAAGACAAAAACGTAAGATGTTTTTTAAATGTATAAGTATTATATAAGACATATTATGTCTATTTATACAAAATTTTGGAGATAGTGCGTTTAAACGAAACAGGTGAATTATTGAATGGATTAACGGTGGAGAAATACATATTATTGTAATAATTTAAACAAGAGCGCCGAATAAAAGAGTTTTGTGCATGATTAGAATCCCTACGACTGACATGGTACATAATGGTTATAATGAACTGTTATTTAAAAATGTCATAATTTATTAATACTTTTAAATGTATTTTTTAGATTATCGCTAGAAGCACTATACCGGCCAATGTTGCGAGCCTCATGTCGTCGTGGGATGTGACTGAAGCACAGGTGTCTAGCGACGACCTACACATTGAGGAACACGACATGAAGAAAGAACTGAAGGAATATCTTGAAAGGTACAAAGATGTCGCCTGTCGCAATAGTAAACATGATATTTTTCAATCTATTAATATGGTAAACACAGAATTACTAGTGGTTGTTATACAACTGGAAAAAAAATCGTTTCATAAAGAAAATTTTGTGTGCAGTATCTGTTTTGATTTTTTTTCATCGTTAGACCTAATGTTGCTTCACAAAGCAGCAATGGGTAAATGTGACGATGGACATTTTTCAAGATTTCGTCCTGGTCACGTCGTGAAATCACTCAAAATGACTCATTCTGGTGAAAAGCCATTTAAGTGTGATAAATGCAATTACTCATGCACGACGTCTGGTAGTATGAAAACACACAAAATGACTCATTCGGGTGAAAAGCCATTTAAATGTGATAAGTGCATATACTCATGCACGACGTCTAGTAGTATGAAAATACACAAAATGACTCATTCTGGTAAAAAGCCATTCAAATGTGTCAAGTGCAAATACTCATGCACGACGTCTGGTAGTATGAAAACACACAAAATGACTCATTTGGGTGAAAAGCCATTTAAGTGTGATAAATGCAATTACTCATGCAGACAGTCTGGTAGTATAAAAAGACACAAAATGACTCATTCTGGTGAAAAGCCATTTAAATGTGATAATTGCAATTATTCATGCACGACGTCTCGTAGCATGAAAATACATAAAATGACTCATTCTGGTGAAAAGCCATTTAAATGTAATAAGTGCAAATACTCATGCACGACGTCTGGTAGTATGAAAACACACAAAATGACTCATTCGGGTGAAAAGCCATTTAAATGTGATAAGTGCATATACTCATGCACGACTTCTAGTAGTATGAAAATACACAAAATGACTCATTCTGGTGAAAAGCCATTTAAATGTGTCAAGTGCAAATACTCATGCAGACGTTCAGGTGACATGAAAACACACAAAATGACTCATTCTGGTGAAAAGCCATTTAACTGTGTCAAGTGCAAGTACTCGTGCAGACGTTCAAGTGACATGAAAAAACATAAAATGACTCATTCTGGTGAAAAGCCATTTAATTGTGATATATGCAATTACTCATGCAGACAGTCAGGTCACATGAAAACACACAAAATGACTCATTCTGATGAAAAGCCATTTAAATGTGACAAATGCAATTATTCATGCAAACGATTAGTCACCATGAAAACACACAAAATGACCCATTCTGGTGAAAAGCCAATTAACTGTGATAAATGCAATTACTCGTGCACGACTTCTAGTAGCATGAAAACACATAAAATGACTAATTCTGGCGAAAAGCCAATTAACTGTGATAAATGCTATTACTCGTGCACGACTTCTAGTAGCATGAATAGACACAAAATGACTCATTCTGGTGAAAAGCCATTTAAATGTGTCAAGTGTAAATACTCATGCAGTGGTTCAAGTGACATGAAAAAACATAAAATGACTCATTCTGGTGAAAAGCCATTTAATTGTGATATATGCAATTACTCATGCAGACAGTCAGGTCACATGAAAACACACAAAATGACCCATTCTGGTGAAAAGCCATTTAAATGTGAAACATGCACTTACTCATGCACGACGGCTGGTAACATGAAAACACACAAACTGACTCATACTGGTGAAAAGTCATAATGTGATAAATGTAATTACTCGTGCATAACGTCCAGTAGCTAGAAAATACACAAAAAGACTCATTTTGGTGATACGCTATTTAAATGTGATTTATCTAATATTTACTCATGCATTTGATCTGGTAGCATGAAATGGCATAAAAAGACTCATTCTGGTGAGAAGCCATTTATATCTTATTTTTATGTAATTACTCATGCACAACGTTCATTGTCATAATATCGCAAAAAATGACTAATTCTGTTGAAAGGTCATTTTAATGAGATAAGTGTAGTTATGCATCCACAACGTTTGGTAGCATGAAATTGCATAAAAGGACTAATTTTAGTGAAACGTCATATTCATTATTGTTATGATAAATGCAATTACCCATGCACATATTTTTATAAGATGAAATTACATGAAAAGACCTATTCCGGTGAAAAGCCATTTCGTCTAAATTTTTATACGCATGCTAATTGTCTCTAAAAGACACTGGCTATGCTTATCAGTGAACTGTAAAGAAATGATTCGGATGCTGGGAGGGCAGGGTATGTCTAGGATACCAAGCACTAACCTTCTATGCTATTTAGGCTGGCTCCATGGTTCGGTTGTCAATCCTGGTCGTATTATCAGTCTCGTTTGGTATTGCTCATTGGGTCATCCGGTACGTGCACTTGACGGTTTAGCATAGGTAAGTGTTTATATGGCCACGGTTGATGAATGACTGACCGTTATTTGTTGCGCCAGGCAAGGGTCAAATTGTCTGGTGGGTAGGAATTAATCTATTGGTTTAGGGCCACCCTAATTGGCGTATTCAGACAAAGCTATTTGAATGTAATATAATTACTCATGCTTAACGTCTGGTAGCATATTTCTTTATTATTTTTAAGAAATTCCGCGTTTATATGACATAATTTCAATATAATATATTATTATACCAATAAAGGCATTGGCTACCCGTTCACTAATTAGCTAGGATACAGTATCTGTAGTAAAGACTTTGAAATAATGATCAGTCGGGAAGGGACCGAACGTGCGTACGTCATTTTTATTATCAACCGATAACGTTAACAATTATTATTTTTGTAGGCCATTCTATAGCGACAATATTATTATGTAACCGTATGTAATATTATTTTAAACCATACAATAATAACTATTGCCTCTGTGCTAAATACAGTTTTTGAATACGGAAAAACGGATGTCAGCCACTTGCTCAACCTATTAAGTCCATACTCTGACCCCAACGCTATAAGCCGACGCTGAAGCCGCGCGGCCATCGTGGAACTATTAGCTAGTTCATAGCTTTGTTTGGGCGATCCGACAATATTGTGCACATTTTTTCATTATATTTATTTGTTTTCGTTGAATTACAAATACATCACACATGTTGTTCATTTATTTTTTTTTATTTTCCTGCCCTGCCCAAACTAAACTATAAGTAATCGATAAAAATATTAAACTATCTATAACATGTCTTATTTTTTGTATGATTAAATGGATTAATTTTAAATATTTTATAGATAGATGAATATTCTTTGGTAAAGTATATTCTGTTATGGTTTGGTTTCGCAAGGTTTAAGGTGGTTAATATTTTTTTGATAATTTACAATTTCAACTGAATTAATTAATAAATTATGTATCTGAAAACATTGAAAAGAAAAATATTTTTTATTTTGAGTCTTCAGTAAACTTACAATTATTGTATAAAAATGTGAATTTTCAAAGGAGTCCATCTTATTATTAGGTTGCTAATATTTAGGTATTACAATTTAGTTTATTAAATTTTTTATGATGTGTTTATATTTTTTTAATATTTTTTAATTAATAAACTTACAATTGTAAAAAAATGTTATAAAATCTAAAATTTGTCAGAGTACCCCATCTTATTATTACATATATTGTTTAGTCATATTAAGGTATTATTAAAATTAAGTTTTCTATTTTGTACTTAAGAGATTTTTCACTAATTCATAGTTTTAATATTTTTTATATTTATTTTAAAAAACATCGATTTTTATAAAAATATAAATGTGTGCAAGCTTCGTATTTTTGCGCTAGGTGCAGGTGCCTTTGCACAATATCTATTCTGAACACAAGTTTACTATTGATTGTAGTTTTTTACAATTTTTAAAATTGTGTACAATTACAACTAACTTGTTGTTATTGTTACAATAATTAGCACTTATTCTCCTTTGAATCGTAATACGTGTGACGTCACTAAATACAAAAAAATGTACAACTTTCATCTAATTTCCGTTTATGCCTGTAAATTGGTGTTTTTCAATGATCTATGCATGCTCCTCGTAATTATTAAGCGTTTGCCTTGTTATGCTAATAATAGTTTAGTCCAACGAGATTGGAATTGGTTCTGTCTAAATGAAATGTCAAGCGACGGAAGTTTTTGTTTTGAATGAATGAGTTGAATGAGAATGATTTTTAGTCCTTTGACAAGTGAAAGGTATCAGTATGACGATAGCTTGGTTAAAAACTGTATTTAGTGACAATTTATGTAAGTATTTTATTTTATATATAAATAAAGAAAATCGGAAACTTATTTGGTTTTTATCGTTTTTATTCACACTATCCCATTCATAAAAGGTAGTACCCGTTCGCACAAGGAGACTAGGTAGGTACATTAATATAAGATTCATCATTGTAACCCATATAGTTATTGCCACCTCCCGTCAGAATGCTATGCTGGTTGCTGGTCATCTATTTGGACCAAAATAAATACCTCGGAATGGTCTAAAACGGCGATTTTTATTTTACTCTTTTACTTATTGTCACGTTATATTACTATGTCATTACATTTTTATCAATTTTTCTGAATGCAAAATGTATGTCGTTCTCGCTATCAACGATTAGCCTGCCTTTTTTGCATACGGACAAACAGCGTTGCCGGATATTTTTTTCTCATAATCGACCTTTACTAGTCAGAGTCAGCTCGGAAATGGTTCCTGCTTCTCTAGACCCCAAGAGGAGACATCCCCAAATTTGGAAAAGTCGAAGGTGAGACATTATGACGTCATCTTTCAAATAAGAAAAATCGGAAACTCCCCTTTTTAATAAATTATTGACGGTCATAACTTCAATTATTTTCATTGTCCAAATTAATACCGAAGCCATTCCATGCATTAAACAGTTATCGGCGGCTATCTCCAATTTGTAATACGGCGAAAATTTAGGTTGGTAGACATGTCGGTCAAGTTCGATTATGTTCGTGCCGCCGATCGTAAGCTGATGAAGCCGAATCAGCGCCGTCTAGTCGGAAAGAGTCAGAATAGGTTTTTTACACCAGCTCTTGACTGTAGTATTTTTATTGTTTATAATAATTACTAATGATCTATTAGGTTTTGACGGTTTATTATTTATGATAATATAGGGGGGTTATTACAAACACTTCAACTATTCATCATTTTTTTTTATTGTGACCCTTGATTTGATAGGTTGGTAATGTAATTTTTACATAGGTACCTACTCTATTGTATTGATTTGTTATTCAATAGTATTCGTTGTCAGTATTTATTTGCCTTTTGGTGAGTGTACAGAGTACCTGAAGATGCCGAAAGCCGAACCCCGGGTCGCTAATAACGACTCAAATGGAATAGTACAAAACTTAAATCCATTAGAGTTTAAAAGTACATCTATTTTGTTAATCTTTCGTTATTATTATATTACCTACTTTACTTAATTATCTAATGTTTCGGTAAATTGCAAGACAGATAAACATTTGATAGCTTTAAATCTCATGACAATATTGTTTTGCACTATTAATTGTACAGCATCTCCCATGACAGTGGCGCACCCAGGGGGGGGCCAAGGGGCCTTGCCCCCCCCCCCAAAAACATTGCAATTGAAAGCCAATAGATTAGACAAATAAAAACACGGCAAAAAATGATTTGAAATTCTCCAGCACCCTCTTTAGAAAAATTTCTTAGATTTATATTCTAACAACAATTTCGAAACACTATCGTCGGGTTTTTTTTAGAAACTCAATCTCTAATGGAAATGTCAAAAAATTCTCGGTGTCCACCCGAATTCCGGTGTGGTGTACATAAGTGGCTCACCCAGGGGGGGGTGGCAAGGTTCCCTGGCACCCCACAAACATGAAAATTATCAGAATGGTTTTAAACATTGACATCGAAAGCCAATAAAACACGGCAAAAAAAAATGATTTGTAATAATTCTCCAGCACCCTTTTTAGAAAAATTTCTTAGATTTTATTTGTTTTTTTAAGGTTTTTTTAGAAACCCAATACCTAAGGGGAAGGGTAGGTAAGTACTTATTGTTATAAATTTTATTTTCCTCCTAATACTAATAATACCTTTCTATTCCTTCTCTTCTCCTCTTTTGTGAGGGTAATATTTTGTTATAATGTAGTTCTCATGTTGTGTACGTCTTGAATTTAGATTTGTTATGTCTACAATGTTTTGTGTCTTAAAGAAATATACTTAAATAAGGATAAAATTATATAATTAATTATAAGTATTTACCTACCTAGCTATTTATAATAATTTACAATTAAAATTTAAGCAATGTTTGTCACCTTTATAAAAATAAGTAGCCTGTGGAAGAAAATATAACTATAATACCTATCAGTTAAATAGTGAGTTTAATTACTGCCACCAATTAAATTTATCACATATTCACCTAGAATCCCAAAATTTACTAACAACAAAAAATAATGTAATAATATTGCAAATTACATTAATGCACCTCCAATAATAGACTGAGCTAGCCCTACTTATAGCTAATTGGGGGGTGTTAATATCTTGTTTTGGATGACAATAGGTTAGGTATAGGGCAAAAATAAATAATTTTAAATTAAAGAATGGAAACCAAACCTAACCTAACCTAACAAATAATGAACTAAGTATAATCGGCTATTTTCAAAATTTCTTTGCTTTGGCTTCATGTAAACTGACAGTAACCAACTAATGTTGTAGAATAATATGTTTTGAAAGAATATTGTATTTTCCCCATAACGATACCGTCGAACTCTTTTTATTATCCCCAGAGAGCATAGACAATTAATTTTTTTACTCGAAGTCCTGATGTCTATGGTAGAAGCCATAGTATATTAGCCAGTGAAACACGTTAGCCTGAGGTCGTGAAGCTATTGACAGATTTTAATATCAATTACCGCATAAAATGGAAGAAGAAACCGGTGAATTATCACATGACGAAACGGCGGAGGTAATCAGCGACGGTGCATACCTATCGATTGACGTAAATCACTTCAACAGCAAGGGTCGATTTGACGTGTCAGTAAAACAGGAAAACATAGAGGACCACGACAGTATCCACATAAAAGAGGTAAACAGATTTCTAATTTGTTTAGGCGAGGGTATTCAAAATTCTCTTTCAAATGCGCAGTAACTAAACACGACTTATCAATGAATTGAACAACAAATTGAAAACAATATTGTTTGAATATCGGACGGAACAAACACTATGTAGGTAATATACAAAGCTTTTTCATTCGATTTTACGAAATAAGTATTGCAAAAGTAATCACGGTTCTTGTCTGTTTAGTGGAAGGAAACGGCAAACAAATTCAATACAAATACCTACTATATTAACTATACTAAACTAAGGTTAGGTTAGGGTGAATGCTTTAGGCTAAGGTCTCATAGGCAGGTGCCTTGATTGGTGGCTACGTGCCAGGTGACATATACGGACGCACACCATACTATCGCAATGACAACACTGCACACTTCGCGCCTCGCTGCGTGATTATTAGCACCTCGTGAGTCTCCCGGCGAACAAACGTGTTGGTTATTTTCATTATGTCACCTAGTGATTTTGCAAGATGGCAGATGTTTCTTCAGGATGACAAACGTCAAACACCGTATATTTTGAGGTTATGAATAATGACGCATGGGAGGAATATTTGACAGTTTGCACGCAAGAAGTTCGAATTTGAGATTTCCGAAATTCTTCTTGAGAAGTAGCTTTCTGGTTAGTTTTGAGAGTAACATATAGTTGTTGACTTGAACGCTCTCAAATGTCAAATGAATTTGTACCTAAGCACGTAGCGTGAAATGTGGCAGTACCTAGAGTTTTTAGTAGGCAAGCATAGCACCTGCCTATGTGGCCGAAGCCTTAGTAAAATAATCTGCTGTTGATTAACAGAGTGCATCGTATTAACCATCATCAGTTGAGTAGGTAATAAGACTTTGATTTAAGAGACGCTTTTAGTTTTTTAGTATCGTTGTCTATGTGCAAATGCATGACATTTTATCTCCGCTGGCGACGGTCGTTGCGAGTTCGCTCCATACATATTTTAATCTGCAAGTATTTTCCTAACATGTCAAGGTTGAATTGCTTGAGCTTAGACTGAGGTCATCCTCTCACGCAGAAACTAAAATCCGACGAACTGGTTGCTGATGGAATTCATAAACTGGCCAGTGACATGCTTCGCACACCGATCTACTGAAACTTAATAATCTCATAACCTCAAACTGTCATACCCATTGTCTTTCCTACTTTTTCCGTAATATCTTTACTGGAATATTCTGGCAGACTTTAATTATACAGGAAGGAGTATTTTTCAACATCTGCCACATATTTTAAATTAAAAATCGGTTCGCCTATCTTTACATTTTGACTTGTTATTGCTTGTGTACTTCACTTCAGTGGTACCAATTTTGGTAAGAATATATGATTTTTCATCGAATCTACACATCTTGGTACCAGGGACGGCTCTAGTAAAGGAGCAAAGTGTGCAGTGCACTCCCATCAAAGATTAAATAAAAATATATACTATAAAACCCCCATGTATTCAAAAAAATGCGATATCGAAAACTTATGCGAAATCACTCATTTTAAATTCCGCGCGTTTTCGAAAAATGGTAAGGCAAGCGTTTCAACGCGTCGCACCGACACCAACACACACAGCTTCATCAATGTCGATGAGACGCGACCAATACACACGTAATAATTCCATCGATGTGATACGCGAGGAGCATTATTCGAAGTGTTCCTTTCATATACGTGCATTTTACACGCACACATTTATAGCGGACAACACAACGACAAAAAAAATGAAGCTTGTAGAATCAAAATCACCAAAGTTCTATAAGACTACATGAGTTTTCGTTGGAAACGATGTTTTTCATTTTATTTTCATTCCAAGTGCAGTGTTCCGGTCGAAAGCACGCACACATTAACTAGCCATTTGGACTTGTATACACAAACCTTACTAACCGATATGAATATTCCTGCATATAACTCAGGCGACGCGTCGAGGTACAGTTGGAAGCCTAATTATTATTATAATGAAATGACGAACTTCATGTCGATGCATATTGTGTCAAAAATAGAATCATATTGTTAAACGGTTAGTTTCGTTGATCGTTCGCGGTTCGACAGTTGGGTTTATAATATAGATTTAATAGTATTTATAATGAGTACCGTATATTCAGTTTCATATATTAAAGACAATCGTCACGATTTTTCCAAACGAATTGATATTAAAGTGGTAGGCCGTCCTTTGCCATGTATAAATTTAATTCAAAAGTGTACAGTGAAAACGAAGACGGTTAATCGGAAATTTAATGTGCAAATGTACTCAAAAACACAATGGCTTTGCGGATGTAATATTCTTAATACTCTATTTTGTTTTCCGTGTCTGTTGTTCGGCGGAGATGTTAATTGGACAAACCATGGAATTCAAGATTTGGTCCACCTGTCAGTAAAAATCAAAAAACACAGTGGTTCAGAAAAGCACATTTTAAATGAAATGCAACTTGCAGTCTTGGGAGAAATAGATATACGTTCACAATTGGATGCAGGGTACCGTTTGTCTGTGAAACAATTTAACGAACGTGTCGACAAAAATCGTTATATTTTATCCAGATTGATTGACTGTGTGAAGTTCTGTAGTGCATTTGAATTAGCTCTTAGAGGACATGATGAATCTGCAGATTCAAATAATCCAGGTGTTTACCGAGGGCTTATTGACTTCGTCTCGGAAATTGACATAGCCATGAAACAGCATTTGGAGAGCAATAATGTTTTTAAGGGTACGTCAAAAACGATTCAAAATGACATTTTAGATTCGATTCTAGAGGTGTGCCGTAACGAAATTAAAAATGAAATATCACAAAGCAAGTTTGTAGCTATACAAGCAGATGAAACAACGGACATATCTACTACAGAACAACTTGTTTTGGTCATAAGGTATGAACTACGCGGACAGATACATGAACGTTTCTGGAAATTTATGACGCCGAAAAACCACACTGCGGCAGGTATTGCATCTGAAATTTTGAAAGAACTTGAACTTCTCGACATTAAACAAGCACAACTAATTGGCCAGAGTTATGACGGCGAATCCGTGATAAGTGGCCGATTAGGTGGTGTACAGGCTTTGATAAAAGCTTCGTATCCACACGCACACTTCATACATTGTTATGCACATCAATTGAATTTGATAATGGAAAGAAGTGTTTCAGCTAACACCATAGTCCGAAACTTTTTTGCTAATTTACGAGCGTTTCCAAATTTTTTTTCGAGGTCTGCGAAGCGAACTGATATCTTGAAAGAAATAGTTCATAGAAAAATACCAGCAGCACCAACAACGAGGTGGAATTTTAATATAATAACAGTAACTGTTGTGCATACTTATCGCGATCAGTTAAAAGAGTGCATGGAACACATTTTAGAATCTGAAAATTTAGACGCCGATACCATTAATCAAGCTGGAATGTTGTTACGGTATTTAAACGAAGACAATTTTAACTATTGGTTAGATTTCTTTGCCAAAATTATGCCAAACTGTGATATACTTTTTAAACAACTTCAATCGAGGTCAAAGGACGTGTTGGAAATAAATATGGACATTGAACACTTCACGCGTGCTATACAATGTATTCGTCAAAATAATCATATGTCACAAATTCAACCAACGAAAAAACGCCGTCCTAATGATCTACCGCATTCTGTAATATGCAATGAAGTATGCGACATTATAGTGAACCAAGCGAAAGATCGTTTCGAATATAAAGGTCATCTAGTAATAGCCAAATTGTTTTTTAGTGAAAAGTTCCGGGATTATCATACAACTTTTCCAACCACAGATTTTAATACGGTAACCTCATTATACGACATTATTGACAAATTTAAACTTAAAAATGAACTAATAGTCTTATACAGTAGAGAAGATTTCTACGTTACTGATGGAGCATTGTCGATACTTCAACTTTTCACTAATAATAATTTACTGGAAGTATTTAGCGAAAGTGTTACCCTATTAAAAATAATTTGTACAATTCCGATGACTTCAGTGGAAAGTGAGCGTTGTTTCTCAACTTTAAAGAGGGTTAAGTCATTTTTGAGAAATACCATGTCTCAAGGTAGGCTAAATGCTCTTGCGATGTTAAGTATAGAAAAACAATTGATATCGTCAATACCAGACTTCAATATTCGTGTTATTGACGTGTTTTCAAAATCCAAGGATCGGAGGATGGACTTCTTGCATAAATAGGTGAGTCTTTTTTGCACTCCCTCATATTCTTGTCACCGGCCGCCACTGCTTGGTACCACTGTTTAATGGGTGACTGGAAACTAGAGACCGGGAGACTAGCATGTCGCGTCTCCTCGGTTTCAGTTGCGGGCGATTTGAAACGAGAGATTCCAATCTTGCCGTCAGCTAGCCGCCATTGAAATACATTAGCTGGATACTGGAGTTTCAGTCTCGTCTTTTTTGAGTATCCACGTGAGAGGATGGCCTTACTATGTTGCTCTACAATCTCCCGAATAAACACGAAGAGGGCTGAGCGCGAGAGTGTGGTAGATCAGCTCAGTTTTCTTCTTTTGCAGGAGCGCTGTCCTGTGGCAGTTCTTTGTGCCTATCAGCAGAAGAGCAGGGCAGATAAACCCGTAATGGCGTATACTATTTGACAGAGATATAATTTCACCCTTATTGTAATGCCAATAGAGTTCTCGTTGACATTTATTGTGTAGGTATTATGGAACGTCGGGATCAACTTTACATAAACACTTTTTATATTTAAACTGGCTTTATTACAATGTAATATCTATATATGATATATATAAATGATTTTTTTTTTGTCTGTCTGTCCTGTATGCGTTCCTATAACCTTCATCTGATTGCGATAAAACTACTGTCAGTTGTTGTGCGCACACCCGCGAAAGTTTCTGAATTAGTACAACCATCTTCTTTTATTCGTATGCGTTCCGATACCATTCATCCGATTGCGATGAAACTTTGGTGAGTTGTTGTGCGCGCACCCGCGAAAGTTTCTCAATTAACGTAGAAGGTACAGCCATGTTCTTCTATTCGTATGCGTTCCTATACCGAATTCGGATAATCCATGCTTCTCACATGGACAGCTGTATGTGGCCTGCTTGTCGGCATAGGAATGACCAATTCGTTGGTGTTGGTATGACTCGCAGCCCAAGCATGCAACTTGTCTATTGCAACAATATTTTTTTTTTCAAATTAAAAAGTCGCATTCCACCAAATTGCGGAGCTCCATTTGGCAACGTGTATTTTGTGAATATCAATGACGTATTCGACACGTTGCAGACGGAAGAGTTTTGACGCGAAAGCCGGCTTAATGCGGCAAAGAATACGCTTTGCACTTCTTCTTGGTCGTAAACTCATGGCTGAGGATCGTGACCACATTTAAATTCGTCATCCTGTGAGCGACCAAGACTTTCCATCCTTCTCGATCTTCCGCTTCTCTCATGGCAGAATGGATGGCGCCCCCAGTCTGCTCCTTCACTTGGTCGCATTGCTTTTCGGGCAATTAGTTCCACAAACGGTCAGAAATCTTTTCACAAATCTCTGACTGTAACTTCGATAATAATTAATTGATCTGCGTCACTCTGCCGCTCTAGACGACCTCTGTTATCAAATAACAAAGGACCCAAAATGTAACTAAGCAGTGCATTACTTTCCGCAAACAATTACCGAAAAAAAATCTACTATTTCATATATATAATATGTAAAGTTATTACGTATAGAACGAGTCGTTTCGGCTTTAATGGCGAGCTATGTAATGTCTAAATAATTGATGTTTCTTCAATTTGAACAAATATATCGATGTGTGATTAACACAAAAGAAGTATAACTTCTAACGTGTGTACATAAGTACACACGCCGATTTTTTTAAAATTGTCCGACATTGAAATAAATTATATTTCGAATCTTACTGATGATTAAGTTATTTTTATTGTTCTTTTTTATTTTTATATCTTTTATACTATTTTTATTAATTTTTTTATTTTTATAATAAAATAATTTTTATATAAAACACTAATTTTGATAAAATTTTATATGAAAAAGGTGCATTTTGTTTTTCTCTATTAAAACTATGAAGCCGCATCAGCAAGTTTTTTCGTCAATTCTCAAACTATATGGCCGCAACTGCAAAAATCCACTATATAATTAAAAAAATATATATTTATGTACACAAAATTATTCTAACATGGTACAATTTTCTGCGGTCTACTGCAATTAAATAAATTGTAAGTAATTAAGTTAATTATTTTACATTCAAACTCAAATTATTTAAGATCATGTTATATGCAGTTACGACCCTATAGATCTCAATGTGCTATATGTTTACAAAAAGGCAGATTAAAGTTTGCAATGTTCTGCAGTTAGCTTGAATGTCTTTCGGTGAGTATACATTCACTTGCCAAATGCAGTCGTACATTGGTGGCCACTGAAAGCAGAGGATACAACTGTGTCAGGTCTTATCCAGGAATGGATTGACTGTTACATAATATTATTAATCATGTTGTTATTTTCAGGAGTGTGAAGACAGCCTGACCAATATAAAGCCAGAGAATGATACTCAGGATGTCATCATCAAACAAGAATTTGTTTACGATGCAATTCGCCAAATCAATAATGAGAATCCTCAACCCGGCCCCTCCGATCGACAGTACAGCCCAGTGGACCAGGTACGTTCATTTAAAGGTTCACTAATAACACAACTTTTAATCATTTTTTTTTATATTCGAAACATCGATATCTACAGGGCATTAAAATTAATATAGTCACCGCAGTTGTTCTCAACGAAGAAAATTCTGGTCACCCAATTTCGATGTTCCTTATTTTGGCATTACTGGTCGTATATTGCGAACAATATTGGCTCCCATTGGATTTAACAGCATAAACAGACTCCACGAAGTTTTACAGGAAATAATCCAGATATATCAAATCTAACGACCTTGGAGGAGGCCAATAATTGTCAAGTCCATTTTCGAAATCAACTAAAGCAATCGTTTATGATCGGTTAGGGGAAGAAAATAAATGACAATCGTGTCGTGTTTTCCGATTATATTTTCATAGTAAAGTCCATTTGTAGCGGCGACAAGAGACCCACAGATGGCGCTGCCCATTGACTGGACGCCGCAAGCGCTATATAGACGGATTAGGATTTAACCATATGTTAATTTCGTAATTTTTATCTCAGTCTTACGGCCAGTCAGCTTAGTCTGATCAAGTCTGACCCTTTTGATCATACGGGCCCTCAAATTTGAAACTAAGCACTTTACACTATCAAGATTCGTTTCTAGTGTTAAGTGTGGTTATCTATAAGTCTTATATTGTTAATCTATTTTAGTAAAAGTACCGTTTGAAGTATTCTCCTATATTTTTAATTAATCTCTGTGAACTCTGAATAAATAGTAAACCTGGAATTATTTCTATTTTATAAATAAGCTTTCCTTTACATTTTTATTTCTTGTTAAAATTCATTAGTACACCAGTGCGCATAGTTCAGATTTTAATAGTTGTTTAGTACCTAATAAAAGTTGTTATTGCGATATATCGTGTAGGTTTATAGAAAGTGTTAAATGACATTACAATTAATTATATTGTAGACGATGGAATTAAAGATCTGAAAAAGCAAAGTTTATGATAGAAAACGCGTTTTATAAAATGATATATAAGACTAGTATCTATTAATAATTATGATTATGTCAAGCTTTTTAAGATGGTGCTTGATGTAAATTGAAGTAATGTCGGGACTCCAAAAATCGAAGTTAAGTGTGTTATCCAAGATCGCTTAGCGGCAGTACCTATTAATAGCATTAGATTATGTACCAATTTACACCAACCAGTACCATATCCGGTTTTAATCGGTCGATCAGTCCGCGTACTCAAGTACAAGCCTAATCATTCGGAAACTAGTTATAAGCAGTTATAGTGAACCTATGGCACGCGAATGTTTTATGTTAAAGAGAAAAATTATTACCTAATATAATAATAACAAAAATACAAAATAGTGCTACAAATAAATATAAGTACTTATATATACTATTAATATATATCATGATGACATGGCCATGCGTATTTTCTACCGTTTTTAATAATATTTTTTTCTCTTCAAGAATTTACGTTTATCGTTAATATATAATTGAACATATCGCTCCTAATGCATGACACAAAATAATATCTCACTCACCTCATCAGGCGGCGGTGGAAGCCGCTCCGCGAACTTCTGATTTTGTTTGATTTACAATGCTTGAGACCACTGTAGCGAGAGAATGCCTGATCTGATCGCAGCAATTCTGGTGTCATTTTGTGTGTAAAGAACAAAGCTAAGTAATACAGTAACAAACAATTTAATTGGTACCAACACTAATGCCTGTACCAAATAAGAAGCAAAAACTTGGTAGAGCTAGTAATAGTAATTCTGACAGACAGTGAATATGGAAAACCGTTCAGTTATGGGAAATCTATAAAAGCGCGTGGGTAAAATGCTCCCACGACCTTTTTGAATTTTTTTAAAACAAGCAAAAATATATTCAAAGAATAAAATGCATATATGCATTCGTCTAGAAAAACGGTGATCGATAGAATCTATCATTTTAATATTTATCTTTTTTTAATAGATTTCTTTAAAACTACTTTTTAATTTTTTCCGTATAAAAAACTGCGCGGCACGTCAGACAGTCGAAAGATTATATTTGGAAAATTTTGGCACGCGTGCCTACTTAAAAAGATTCATCAACACCGTGTCTAGTTATAATATTTCTACCTCGATCTCTTCCTTATAATGAACTGTTATTTAAAAATCTCATAATTTATTATTACTTTCAAATGTATTTTTTAGATTATCGCTAGAAGCACTGTAGCTGCCAATGTTGCGAGCCTCATGTCGTCCTGGGACGTGACTGAAGCACAAGCGTCTAGCGAAGACCTACACATTAAGCTACACCTGAAGGAATATATAGAAAGGTTCAAAGATGTCGCCTGTCGCAATAGTAAGCGTGATATTTGTCAATCGAATATGGTAAACACAGAATTATTAGTGGCTGTTATACAACTGGAAAAAAAAACGTTTCACAAAGAAAATTTTGTATGCAGTAACTGTTTTGATTTTTTTTCATCGTTCGACCTAATGTTGCTTCACAAAGCGATACACAAAACCACAATTGCGAAAACAAACGATTCCGTTGCAAGGCTGGTTAAATGTGACGATGTTCATTTTTCAAGATTTCGTCCTGGTCACGTCAAGTCACTCAAAATGACTGATTCTGGTGAAAAGCCATTTAACTGTGATAAATGCAATTACTCATGCACGACGTCAGGTCGCATGAAAACACACAAAATGACTCATTCTGGTGAAAAACCATTTAACTGTGATAAATGCAAATATTCATGCAAACGACCAGATGTCATGAAAACACATAAAATGACGCATTCTGGTGAAAAGCCATTTAACTGTGATAAATGCAATTACTCATGCAGACGGTCAAATAACATGAAAACACACAAAATGACTCATTCTGGTGGAAAACCATTTAACTGTGATAAGTGCAAATACTCATGCAGACAATCAAGTGACATGAAAAAACATAAAATGACTCATTCTGGTGAAAAGCCATTAAACTGTGATAAATGCAATTACTCATGCACGACGTCAGGTCGCATGAAAACACACAAAATGACCCATTCTGGTGAAAAACCATTTAAATGTGATAAGTGCAATTACTCATGCAGACAGTCAAGTCACATGAAAAGACACGAAATGACCCATTCTGGTGAAAAGCCATTTAAATGTGACACATGCACTTATTCATGCCAGACGTCTGGTAACATGAAAACACATAAAATGACTCATTCGGGCGAAACGCCATTTAAATGTGATGAATGCAATTACTCATGCAGACAGTCAAGTAACATGAAAAAACACAAAATGACTCATTCCGGTGAAAAGCCATTTAAATGTGATATTTGCTATTACTCATGCAGACAGTCAGGTAACATGAAAACACACAAAATGACTCATTCTGGTGAAAAGCCATTTAACTGTGGTATATGTAATTACTCATGTAATAGATCTAGTCACTTAAAAACACACAAACTGACTCATACTGGTGAAAAGTCATAATGTGATAAATGTTTTTACTCGTGCATAACGTCCAGTAGCATGAAAATACACAAAAAGACTCATTTTGGTGATAAGTTTTTTAAATATGATTTATCTAATATTTACTCATGCATTTGATCTGGTAGCATGAAATGGTATAAAAAGACTCACTCTGGTGAAAAACCATTTAAATCTTATATTTATGTAATTACTCATGCACAACGTCCAGTGTCATAATATCGCAAAAATTGACTCATTCTGTTGAAAGGTCATTTTAATGAGATGAGTGTAGTTACGCATCCACAACGTTTGGTAGCATGAAATTGCATAAAAGGACTAATTCTAGTGAAAAGTCATTTACATAATTAATATGATAAATGCAATTACCCATGCATATATTTTAGTAAAATGAAATCACATGAAAGGACCCATTCCGGTGAAAAGTCATTTCGTGTAAATTCTTATACGCATGCAAATTGTCTGTAAAAGATACTGGCTGTGCTTTTCAGTGAATTGTAAACTGTGAAGGAATAATTCGGATGCTGAGAGGAGAGGGTATGTCTAGGATGCCAGGCCATGAACTTTTATGCTATTGAGGCTGGCTCCATGGTTTTGGTTGTCAATTCTGGTCGTATTATCAGTCTCGTTGGGTATTGTTCATTGGGTCATCCGGTGCGTGCACTTGACGGCATAGCTTAGGTAAGTGTTTATATGCGCACGATTGATGAATGACTGACCGTTACTTGTCGCGCCAGGTCAAATTGTCAGGTGGGTAGGAATTCATCCGTTGTATTAGGGCCACCCTAATTGGCGTATTCAGAAAAGGCCATTTGAATGTGAAATAATTGCTCATGCATAACTGCCGGTAGCATATTTCACGATTTTTTTTTTTTAAAAATCCCGCATTTTTGGGACATAATTTCAATATAATATTGATACCTCCACGTTTCTACGTGGATGGAGGACCCCTTTAGAGTAAATTACGAGCAAAGATATGGATGCCGCATTCATGGTTCTTATAATCCGCCAAGCCGGAGTCCCTTTGTCGCCGCTGTATGAATATAATGCTCTTTAGTAATTAACTATAAAAGTTGTTTCTTTTGGTTTAAATTCTTAGAAATTGCTGTTACTTTCATCTACCTGCCAAAAAGGTGACCTGGACGACCCTTACGGTAAAACCCAGGCAAATGCCAACCATTCTGCTACGGGCAAGAATGATAGAGATGGGTGAACGTTCAGGGGTAGATTGAAAGGGACAGCGATAAAGCCAAAAAAAATGAGACAGGGACGGCACCCGGAGGTGTTAAAGCTGGCGAGGTAGTTAGCGGAAGTCTCCGAAACGCGACGGACTGTGTGTCTGTGAACTTTAGATTTTAATTGACAGCCTAGGCGCCCATTTTTAAAAAATTTAGGGCTGTTCAAAATTTATAAACTGTGAAAACTTAATAATTGTGTATTGTGTTGTGTATGTAACTTTTTTTTTGTGAACCTAACTGTGAAATATAAAACTTTCGGCAACGATTTGTTCTACGAACAACGTGCGTTCATCATTATACCATCCCGTCAATCCTGCATTTACCGCCAACTGTCAAGACCTACCGTACACTGAACGTGCTCTACCGAACTAAAGACCAGCTACTATTGACCGCCTTGAACTATTCTGAGCTAGTCGAAGGGTGGAAGCTGGTCGTGTGGCTCCCGCGTTCTGCCGACGGCACGCTACAAGGGCCTCATTGACGCCCGGTTGACCGGAGAGTCGAGCTCGGAGATCGGATCGGGCTGTGTGGCCCCGACTCCCCTCCCTACCCGGACTTCCGGGGTGTCAATATTATATTATACCAATAAAGGCGTTAGCTACCCGTTCACTAATTTGCTAGGATAAAGTATCTGTAGTAAATACTTTGAAATAATGGTCAGTCTAGAAGGGACCGAACGTGCGTACGTCATTTTTATCATCAACCGATAACGTAAACAATTAATATTTTTGTAGGCCATTCTATAGCAACATAATACTATTATGAACCGTATGTAATATTAGTTTAAACCATACAATAATATGTATTGCCTTTGTGCTTAATACAGTTTTTGAATACTTCAAACCCACTTGCTCTAAGAAATATTTTGGATTTGTGTAAGTAGACGTTAGGTCTTAGTGACATAAATTGAAGTGTATCGAACTCCACTATCGTAAGATAGTTGTTTTTTTATGTTAACACATGGGCCTCCAACAGATTTTGTTTTTACGAGAAACGGATGTCAACCACTTTCTCATCCTATTAAGTCCATTCTCTGCCCCTACACAAATCGGAAAACAATATGTGTCATGCCAGACACAGGATTAAAACCTGGACCCACGACGCTATAAGCCCACGCTTAAGACGCGCGGCCATCGTGGGACTGTTATCTAGGTCATATTATTATTCATATAAAATAAAAAAATATTCTATTTATAAAATATCTTGTTTTATGTATGATTAAAAGGCATCATTTCAGATATTTTATAGAAAGATGAGTATTTTTTGTCAAAGTATATTCTGTTATGGTTTGGTTTCGCTTAGTTTAAGGCGATAGACATTTTTTTTAAATTCACAATTTCAACTTGATCAATTAATAAATATTTAGGTAAGTATCTGAAAACATTGAGAAGAAAAATATTTTTTATTTTAAGTCAAAAGTAAACTTACAATTGTAAAAAAATGTAATAAAATGTAAAATTTGTCAAAGGACCCCATCTTATTATTAAGTAGGTAATATTTAGGTATTATTAAAACTTATTTTATTAAGTTTTCTATTTTGTACTTGAGAGATTTTTCACTCGTTCATAATTTTCGTTCATAACCATGGATTTTTCTAAAAAAATAAATGTGTGCAAGCTTCGTATTTTTACGCTAGGTGCCTTTTCACATCTATTCTGTACACAAGATTGCTATCGAGGGTAGTTTTTCATTTTTATATCGAAGTATTAGCACGTTTTGTAACAATTACAATAAGTTAGCCGTCTAAACAGTCAAAACTGGCTATTCCGCTATAAAATTTAACACAAAGAGGTGCTGTTAAACATAGCACGTATTGTAACAATAACAACCAACTTCTTGTAATTTTTACGATAAGCGTTAATACTTCGACACAAAAAATGAAAAACTACCCTCAATAGTTGCCGATAGCGGCCGATATCAGTCTTGTGTATAGAATAGATGCGCTGGTAGGTGAAGACATAATTGAATCGTTATACGTGTGACGTCACTAAACACAAAAAAAAATGTACAACTGTCATCGTATTTTCGTTTATGCCTGTAAATTGGTGTTATTTAATGTTCTATGCATGCTCCTCTTAGTTTTTAAGAGTTTGCCGTGTTATGGTAATAATAGTTATGTCCAAAGATATTGGAATTGGTTCTGTCTAAAGAAAATGTCAGCCGACGGAAGTTTTTGTTTTGAATGAATGAACCCAACATTTTTAGCCGTTGACAAGTGGAAGGTACCAACCTGCTGAATATGACGATAGGTTGGTTAAAAACTGTTTTAGTAACAATATGTATTATATTTTATATACCTATCAATAAAGAAAATCGGAAACTTATTTGGTTTTAATCGTTTTTATTCACACTACCCCATTCATAATTAGTAGTACCTGTTCGTTAAGGAAACTCATCATTGTAAACCATATAGTTATTGCCATCTCACGTCAGAGCGAAGAAGTAGCATTCTATTTCTTCGCTCGGTATGCTGGTCATCGTCTGTTATTTGGACTTGGGAGTGAACAAATAAACAAATACCTCGGAATGGTCCAAAACAGCATTTTTTATGTGACTTTTACTTTTACTATTTTTATTACATTTTTACGTTCATTGTTTCGACTTTTCCCTATTTCAACTACTCGTATTTTTTTGTAATATTTTTTTATTGTGACCCTTGACCTGATAGGTAGTGACAACTACCTGTTATCACCAGGCTTTACTTGGTGTTTATAAATATTAATAAAAGCGGGCCGAACCGCTACCCTGATGTCTATAAACGATTAAATAATAAAACACCTGATCTGGTTCCCTGCTCAACTACGTAAATGTGTTATCCTTAGGTAAAGTCCTTCGCCCGGTGTGTAAAAGTAACACGCCGGGCAAAGATGAACAAAGATCCAGAAAAAGGGGAACAATAAAGTACACGAGATGACGAATGCAAATAAATTATCGAAAAACGTAGCGGATTTGTTTTATATAAAATAGGCGCTAGTAATAAAAAATGAAATGTTTAGTCATTAGTTTTATAAAGGAATTAATAAGTAAATATGTACGTAGCAATACTAATAAATTATGGTAAGATAAACTAACATGATATGTGAGGTAATTGGATAATAAAATTTCTAAAAATAGCTTAACATACCTATTATATATGGTTAATTCTTGACACTTATTAAAATGTTACATATGTTCATATTGTTACCAGACATTGACATCAAATATTTTCAGAGGTTTGCAAAAATAATTCCTAATGAGAATTTTCCGTTCCATGAAATAATATGAATTCCGTATTAGGTATGTTCTTACAGGTACATATACTATTATAAAGAAACGATTAAATCATTAGATATATTTTTTTAAATTTTAACCCTTAACCATATCTTCTACGTCTACATTGCGCTCAAGTTCATTGCCATCAAAGCCATCTAATTTTTAACAACTTCAACTTATTACCTTCTTTATCTTATTTGCGATGAATTTGTGAATTTGTAAGTAGTTTGAAAAAGCAAAAAAAGTATTTTGGGACATTTTTATCTTCAAACGGCTTTCGATCTCTGGTCACTCTTACACATTGGAATCAATTCCGGAGTACCATATTTTTTAAGTTCTTGTCGTCACCCTTTTTTTTGCTGTCTCTATTCTTGAATGGTCACTATCACATTCGAGTCAAGTATGATAGGATAGAAGAAATTTTTGGTCAATCATCAGCTTCTTCACCGAGGTATTTTTTATAATGCATAAGTAAACATACATGCCACACTAATATTTCTATTCTGTCCATCTGCAGCGTCTGAGTATGTGACAACGTGTTTGATTTCAGGTGAAAGATTCATGATTTTCTTAAATACACAATATGATGCGATGTCTTTAGAACCTCTCCACCGGTTGACTCGTGCCACATTATGACCTTCGGAGAATTCTTGAGAAGAACATTCTCTAATAGTTAAAATTGTACACAAACAATAATCTTTTATAGTAGGTACCTACACAATATTTGTGGATAATAGCAGACATAGTAGAACTTGTTATAAACAACTATAACTAGTTGGGTTGATCTTTCCTTAGCTGTAGTTTTATCTCCTGGTTAACTGTAATAACATTTGTGTGCATCAATGAAATGTGCATTGTGTTGTTTGGAGATTTCATTCATTGCCTCCTCTTTGATAGACATAAATAATATAACGTTTACATGTAATATATTCATCGTCTTATGTACCTATCTAATAAGGTTTATTGAATTTGAAACCCGTTTTGTTAAATACCTACATCATAATATCGTCTCTGTTCTGGCAGAACACACTAACTGAACAATACTAGTTTTGAGTAATTTGACTTTGAAGTTGTTAAAATGTTTGAAATGGTCTATCATGTGAGTTTATTATGTAATCGTAAAAGGATGACTTTAAAATAAAGACGGTTTATTTATTAAGAAGGTTTCCAGACGGTAAAGTTTGAAATAAGAAACATTTTGGTATAACTAACTCAATACGTACCTATGTCATTTTTTCGAATTAGTGTCTTCTGCCAGAACAGTGACGATATGCAGTTCTCCCACTTCCATTTTCAAACTTCATTGTTTTATATTCACCATTACATAATTTTTATATTTAAATGACTTGGTAAGCATATTTAAATAGGAACATCTTCACAGGAGTAATGGCTCTCGTGTTTTGGAGGCTTTCTATTAAATGCCTCGATCTGGACTCGTTCATCAACCATTTTTTTTTTGTGGTTATCTTCCTCTTAAATGTTGTCCATGAAAGCCAGCTGGCGATGAATTTGTCAGAATGAATTATTGTTGTAGTATAATATCTGTTAATTCAGCACCACTAACTGACGTTTGAGGATCAGATTCGACGGATTTTGCTGGACAATTAATTCTTACACCGACTGCCGGATCATTATTTTTCCACCTGATGGTATATAGAGAGAAAGTGGTATTTTTAAAACTACGTTACCAATGAGAGTATTGCTCTAATAGATTTATTAGGGGTTTCTTTATCCTGCTGGTTCTTCGTTCTTCGTTAGTTCTAACCATCTTGTCATCTTATAATACCTACCTACCATGATGTTAGCAACCGGGCTCGAAATGGAACGGAACGCACCGGAGCGCCGTTCCGGCTCGTGAAATTATCTCTCCGTCTCGTGGAAAAAATATGTTGACCGTCTGAGCTAGATAGGCCATAGAATAGAAAATCTGCACACTTATTTTCATAAAATACACATACGATTTGATGACTATGTAAATATCTTCAGAAAATTTGTCGAGCGCTCCGGTTCGTAAACTTTTCCATTTCGAGCGCTGGTTAGCAAACAAAATATCGGATGGCATAATCACAGTATTGGCAGATATTATGTTTTGTCATGTTATACATTTCACTCAAACCTTGGAGACGAAAGATGGCAGAATGAGATATTTTGCTGTATAAGCTTCTGTCAACTTTCAACATTCAACATTTTGGGGATATAACAAAATGCCAACGCTCATAACTCCAATACTAGCGGGTCTACGAAATATTGGGTTTTGCCATCTTATAGATCTCAACGAGAGGAGTCTGAATATAGTGATACCTAACTCAATTTCGTCAAAAAGTCGAGTTAGGTATTAGGTTTTGTCATCTGAAAACTGACATAATAATTTATGTAGTAGGTACCTATGGATATTATCCCCTAGAATTCCAAAAAAAACAGTTATTGCAAATTACATTAATGTACTTACCTCCAATAATAGACTGAGCTAGCCCTACTTATAGCTAATTGGGGGGGGGGGGTGTTAATCCTTGTTTTGGATGACAGTAAGTTAGGTATAAGGCAAAAATAAGTAATATTAAATGGAAACCAAACCTAACCTAACCTAACAAATAATGCAGTATAATCGGCTATTTTCAAAATGTCATTGCTTTGGCTTCCTGTAAACCGACAAGAACCAACTAATGTTTTAGAATAATATGCATGTAACAGTGAAAGAATATTGTATTTTCCCCATAACGATACCGTCGAATCTCTTTTTATTTTCCCCAGAGAGCATAGACAATTATTTTTTTTAATTGAAGTCCTGATGTCTATGCTCGAAACCATAGCGTATTTGCCAGTGTAACACGTTAGCCTGAGGTCGTGAAGCTATTGACAGATTTTAATATCAAATACCGCATAAAATGGAAGAAGAAACCGGTGAATTGTCACATGAAACGGCGGAGGTAATCAGCGACGGTGCATACCTATCGATTGACGTAAATCACTTCAACAGCAAGGGTCGATTTGACGTGTCAGTCAAACAGGAAAACATCGAGGACGACGATAGTATTCATTTAAAAGAGGTAAGTAGATTTCTAATTTGTTTAGGCGAGGGTATTCAAAATTCTGTTTCAAATGCGCAGTAACTAAGCACGACTAAAGTGAACAACAAATTGAAGACAATATTGTTTTAATATCTAACGGAACAAACACTATGTAATTATACAAAGCTTTTTCATTCGATTTTACGAAATAAGTATTGCAAAAGTAATCACGGTTCTTGTCTGTTTAGTGGAAGCCAACGGCAAACAAATTTAATGCAAACACCTTCTATATTAACTATACTAGATTAAGGTTAGGTTGGGGTGAATGTTTTAGGCTAAGGCCACATAGTCAGGTGCCTTGCTTGCAGGTGGCTACGTGCTTGGTGACATACACTACCACGCGGACGCACACTATACTATCGCAATGCCACACTGCACGCTTCGCGCCTCGCTATCTGATTATTAGTGACCTCGTGAGTCTCCCGGCGAACAAACGTATTGGTAATTTTCATTGTGTTATCTAACCTAGTGATTTTGCAAGATGGCGGATGTTTCTTTAGTATGACAAACGTCGTGTATTTTTAGGTTATAAATAATAACACGTGTGATGAATTGACATTATGCACCCAACAAGTTATACTTAAATTCACTGTGAATAGTAGCTTTCTGGTTAGTTTTTAGAGTAACATATAGTTGTTGACTTGAGCGCTCCCAAATGTCAAATGAATTTGTACCTAAGCACGTAGCGTGCAATGTGGCAGAGTGTTTTTAGTAGACAAGCATAGCACCTACCTATGTGGCCGAAGGCTTAGTAAAATAATCTGCTGTTGGTTAACACAGTGCATCGTATTAACCATCATCAGTTGAGTAGGTAATAAGAATTGATTTAAGAGACGCTTTTAGTTTTTTAGTGTCGTTGTCTATGGGCGAATGCATGAGATTTTATCTCCGCTTTGCTCGGCGACGGTCGTTGCGAGTTTGCTGCATACATATTTCAATATGCGACTATTTTCCTAACGCGGCAAGGTTGAATTGCTTAAGCTTAGACTAAGGCCATTCTTCTCGCAGAAACTAAAATCCGACAAACTGGTTGCTAATGGAATTTATAAACTAGCCAGTTAAATACTTAGCACACCGGGCTACTGAAACCCAATAATCTCATAACCTCAAACTGTCAAACCTATTGTCTTTCCTACTTTATCCTAAGCTTTTTCCGTAATATCTTTACGGGAATATTTTGGCAGCCTGTAATTATACAGGCAAGAGTATTTCTCAACATCTGCCACATATTTAAAATAAAAAATCAGTTCTCTCATCTCTAAATTTTGACGTCTTGACTTGTTATTGCTTGTGTATTTCAGTTCAGTGGTACCAATGTTGTTAAGAATATATGATTTTTCATCAAATTTACAGATATTGGTACCACTGTTTAATGGGTGACTGGGAAACTAGCATGTCGCGTCTCCTCGGTTTCAGTTGCGGAGATTTTTAAACTGAGAGATTCCAGTCTTGCCGTTAGCGAGCCTCCATTGAAATACATTAGCTGGATACTGGTGTTTCAGTCACGTCTTTTTTGAGTATCCACGTGAGAGGATTGCCTTACTCTGTTGCTCTACAATCTCCCGAATAAACACGAAGAGGACCGAGCGAGAGAGTGTAGTAGATCAGCTCAGTTTTCTTCTTCTAGCAAGAGCGCAGTCCTGTGGCAGTTCTTTGTGCACAGGATAGGGCAGATAAACCCGTAATGGCGTATACTATTTGACAGAGATATAAATTTCACCCTTATTACAATGCCAATAGAGTTCACGTTGATATGTATTGTGTAGGTACTGTTACAGAACGTCGGGATCAACTTTATATAAACACATTTTATATTTAAACTGGCTTTATTACAATGTACTATCTATATATCTAAAATATAAAAATCAATATTTGTTTGTTTGTTTGTTTGTTCGTATTTTATGCGCTGCCATACCGTTCATCCGATTGCAATAAAACTTTGTCAACTTATAGCTTGCACTTGCGCGAAGAGTATAGGCTGTCTGCCTGTCTGTCTGTCCCGTATGCGATCCTATACCAGTCATCCGATTGCGATGAAAGTTTGGTAAGTCGTTGTATGCACACCCGTGAAGGTTTCTGAATTAGAAAAATCATCATCTTCTTCTTCTTCTTCTTCATTCTATTTTATTTTATTCGAATGGTTCGTATACCATTCATCCGATTTTGATGAAACTTTTGTCAGTTGTTGTACGCACACCTGCGAAGGTTTCTAAATTAGTATTATATAAAATACAAAGTTTGTTGTTTGAATGTTCCATCCAATTTTGGTTTTTTACTGCATATTAATAACATTAATAACGTTTGCATATATTTGTGTTCTTTTGTTTGACCTTTACTCCTTTTAGAATTATTTTCATATTGCCATAATATTGTATTACACGGATATTTTAATATTAAAAAAATAATCACCTATTATTTTTTAAATATCTAAGATAAATATAACCACGAAGCGATCCTGTGCGAAGCTGGGTACTGAAGCTAGTAAAATATAAAAATGAATGTTTTTTGTCTGTCTGTCCCGTATTCGTACCTATTCCCTTCATCTGATTGCGATGAAACTACTGTCAGTTGTTGTGCGCACACCCGTGAAAGTTTCTGAATAAGCACAACCATCTTCTTCTTCTATTCTAATTTCTTCTATTCGTGTGCGTTCCTATACCTAATTCGGAAAATCCATGCTTCTCACATGGAGAGCACTATGTAGCCTGCTCGTCGGCAAAGGAATGTACAATTCGTTGGTGTTGGTATGACTCGCAGCCCAAGCATGCAACTTGTCAAAGGCGTATCTCCGTATTAAGAGTAAGGACATATTCTAAAACGTATCTCAACAAACATATCAGCTGATACATTTTTGTGTTTATTGATTTTTTCAGTTTGGAGAGCGCTTATGAACAGGTATTAAAAAGGGCAATAGTTAAAATTTGTCGTATTTAAGCATGGCAGTCGTAGGATAGTGGTAATGCACAGTGCGCGATACCCAAGACACGCAAGTTCGATTCTTACTTTTTTTCGAAAAAGATTTTCTCTATTGGCTATATTTTCTCATGATTGTTTTCAAAATGATGTGTTTTTAACATGGTAAGGTAAATACATATCGCACCCTGAGATCTATAGGGTCGTCACTGCAAAATAACCCAAAAATGACTTATGAATGCAGTTCGAGAGAAAAAAAATATTTTTAATGCTATATGGCATTTACTGCCACTTGGAAGCAATTGCCTCCTACACCATTGTGTTCATATGGCTATTTTATGTAAAAAAATATATTCTGAGCTATATGGCATTATCTTACATGAGGCCCTTTTGCCTAAAAAATATTTAATCTTTGGTAGAATATTTATTGTATTATATAGCCGTATTTGCAGATGATTTGCATTGATCGAGTAAGTACATACGCACATATATTTTTGAAGTTATACTTCTTTTGGCGCTTTTTGGAAATCGGATCAGAGTGTATTTTTGGCGTGTGACATGTACCACATAATTTATTTTTTCACACGAAAAATAACGCACTCGATTGGATTCGAACCACCGATTGTTCGGTTATCAGCCGAACGTACTACTTTTACGCCACAGTACGATACTGCAATCGTGATCGATTATACAGTATAATATTATGGTTTAGAATTGTTCCGTTGCCTAGGCTGCGAATCTATTATTGTCGGCCATTTGCAATTCCTTACCTAAACAAACCATTAAACGTCAGAGTGACAGTCGGCGAAACAGCGATTAATAATTATATAATTTAGTAATATAAGTTAAAATGAAATAACACAACGGCGCTTCAATAAGCGGCCCGTTTTCTTACGTCTGTAATTTAACAAGATAATTAAGAACTAGTTGAACAATCTAGGTTATTACAAGTTTTGTTTATCGTGAGACATTGAAATAAATTTTATTTCGAGTCCTACTGATGATTAAGTTATTTTTATTGTTCTCTTTTATTTCTCTAGGTTTTATTTCTATATTAATTTTGTTCTTGTATAAAACACTTATTTTAATAAATTCCAAATTAAAAAGTTGCATTTTGTTTTTTTCTATTTAAACTATGAAGCCGCATCTGAGAGTGTGTTCGTCAATTCTCAAACTATATGGAAGCGACTGCAAAAACCACAATATAATTTAAAAAATATATATTTATATATATTTAAGAACTACAGTAGGGTATAGTTTACAAAATTATTATAACATGGTTCAATTTTCTACAGTCTACTGCAATTAATTAAATTGTAGTTAATTATTTTACATTCAAACTCAATTTACTCAAGTTACTATTAGCAGTTAAGACCCTATAGATCTCAATGTGCTGTATATTTACAAAAAGGCAGATTGAAGTACGCAATGTGCTGCAGTCACTGGTATGTCTTTCGGTGAGTATACATTCACTTGCCAAATGCAGTCGTACATTGGTGGCCACTGAAAGCAGAGGATACAGCTGTGGCAGGTCTTGTCCAGAAATGGATTGACTGTTACATTATATTATTAATCATGTTGTTATTTTCAGGAGTGTGAAGACAGCCTGATCAATATAAGGTCAGAGAATGATAATGAGGGTGTCATCATCAAACAAGAATTTGTTGACGATGCAATTTGCCAAATCAATATTGAAAATCCTCAACCCGGCTCCTCCGATCGACAATACAGCCCAGTAGACCAGGTACGTTCATTGACAGGTTCACTAATAACACAACTTTTAAACATTTTTGGGCATTAAAATTTATATGGCCACCGCAGTTGTTTGAAGTTGAAATAATTCAGATATATCAAATCGCACCACCTTGAAGGAGGCCAATAATTTTCAGGTCCATTTTTCGAAATCAACTAAAGCAATCGTTTATAATCGGTTCCCGAAAGAAAATAAATGAAAATCGTGTCATACTCACCTCAAATCAACTCCACAAAAACTTGGTGGAGCTAGTAGTAGTAATTCTGAATGACAGTGCAAATGGAAAACCGTTCAGTTATGCGAATTCTATAAAAGAAGCGTGGTTAAAATGTTCCCACGACCTTTTTGTAAAACGTGAAAACAAGAAAAATATATATAAAAAAAATAAAAGATATGCCTTCGTCTAGAAACACGATGAAAGATAGAATCTCAATGTTATTTTTTTAACTTTTTATTGTAATACACAAAAACTACTTTTTAATTTTTCTCAATTAAAAACTGCTCGGCACGTCAGACAGTCGAAAGATTATTTTTGGAAAATTTTGGCACTCGTGCCTACGTAAAAAGGTTCACCAACACCGTGTCTAGGTATAATATTTCTACCTCGATCTCTTACTTATAATGAACTGTTATTTGAAAGTCTACTTTGAATGTATTTTTTAGATTATCGCTAGAACCACTGTAGCTGCCAATGTTACGAGCCTCATGTCGTCCTGGGACGTGACTGAAGCACAAGCGTCTAGCGAAGACCTACATATTGAGGAACACGACATTAAGAAAGAACTCAAAGAATATATTGAAAGGTACAAAGATGTCGCCTATCGCAATAGTAAACGTGATATCTGTCAATCGAATATGGTAAACACAGAATTATTAGTGGCTGTTATACGACTGGAAAAAAAAACTTTTCATAAAGAAAATTTTTCTTGCAGTATCTGTTTTGATTTTTTTTCATCGTTCGACCTAATGTTGCTTCACAAAGCGATACACAAAACCACAATTGCAAAAACGACCGATTCCGTCGCAAGGCTGGTTAAATGTGACGAGTGCAAATACTCATGCACGACGTCTGGTAGTATGAAAACACACAAAATTACTCATTCTGGTGAAAAGCCATTTAACTGTGATATATGTAATTACTCATGTAAACAATCTGGTCACTTGAAAACACACAAAATGACTGATTCTTGTGAAAAACCATTTAAATGTGACATTTGCAATTACTCATGTAGACAGTCAGTTAACATGAAAACACACAAAATGACTCATTCTGGTGAAAAGCCATTTAAATGTGATAAATGCAATTATTCATGCAGACAGCCAAGTCACATAAAAAGACACAAAATGACTCATTCTCGTGAAAAGCCATTTAATTGTGATAAATGCAATTACTCATGCACGACGTCAGGTAGCATGAAAACACATAAAATGATTCATTCGGGCGAAACGCCATTTAACTGTGATAAATGCAAATACTCATGCAGACAGTCAGGTAACATGAAAACACACAAAATGACCCATTCTGGTGAAAAGCCATTTAAATGTGTTATATGTAATTACTCATGCAGACAGTCAGGTTCTATGAAAGCACACAAAATGACCCATTCTGGTGAAAAACCATTGAACTGTGATAAATGCAATTACTCGTGCTCAACATCTGGTAGCATGAAAACACATAAAATGACTCATTCTGGTGAAAAGCCATTTAAATGTGACACATGCAATTACTCATGCACGACGTCTAGTAGCATGAATAGACACAAAATGACTCATTCTGGTGAAAAACCATTTAACTGTGATAATTGCAATTACTCATGCACGACGTCAGGTAGCATGAAAACACATAAAATGACTCATTCGGGCGAAACGCCATTTAACTGTGATAAATGCAAATACTAATGCAGACAGTCATGTAACATGAAAAGACAAAAAATGACCCATTCTGGTGAAAAGCCATTTAAATGTGATATATGTAATTACTCATGCAGACAGTCAGGTTCTATGAAAGTACACAAAATGACCCATTCTGGTGAAAAATCATTTTACTGTGATAAATGCAATTACTCATGCTCAACGTCTGGTAGCATGAAAACACATAAAATGATTCATTCTGGTGAAAAGCCATTTAAATGTGACACATGCAATTACTCATGCACGACGTCTGGTAGCATAAAAAGACACAAACTGATGCACACTGGTGAAAAGTTATAATGTGATAAATTTAATAGTTCTGATGAAATTGCATAAAAAGACTCATTCTGGTGAAGAACCAATTTCAATGGTTTAATGAACTTATAACAAAATTATTCATTTACATAATTATTAGGATAAATACCAGTGCATATATTTTAATAAGATGAAATTACATGAAAGGATCCATTCCGGTGTAAAGCCAATTCGTGTAAATTCTTATACGCATGCAATTGTCTGTAAAAACACAAAAATAAAAGACACTGGTTTTGCTTTTCATTGAACTGTAAACTGTGCAGGAATGATTCGGATGCTAGGAAGAGGGTAAGGTATGCTTAGGATGCCAGTTACTGACCTTTTATGCTATTAAGGTTGGCTCCATGGCCTGGTTGTCAATCTTGGTCGTATTATCAGTCTCGTTCGGTATTGTTCATTGGATCATCCGGTACGTGCACTTGACGGTTTAGCTTAGGTAAGTGTTTATATGCGCACAGTTGATGAATGACTGACCGTTATTTGTCGCGCCAGGCAAGGTTCAAATTATCAAGTAAGTAGAAATTTATCTGTTGTATTAGGGCCATCCTAATTGGCATATTCAGACAAGGCCATTTGAATGTGAAATAATTGCTCATGCATAACTTCTGGTAGCATATGTCACGACTTATTTATTTTTTAAAAATCCCCCATTTTTGGGACATAATTTCAATATAATATTATACCAATAAAGGCGTTAGCTACCCGTTCATTTATTAGCTAGAATAAAGTATCTGTAGTAAAGACTTTGAAATAATGGTCAGTCGAGAAGGGACCGAACGTGCGTACGTCATTTTTGTTTTCACATGACATGTCGTCATGTCTTATTTTTTGTATGATTAAATGGATTAATTTTAAATATTTTATAGATAGATGAGTATTCTTTGGTAAAGTATATTCTGTTATGGTTTGGTTTCGCAAGATTTACGGTGGTTAACATTTTTTTGATAATTTACAATTTCAACTGAATTAATTAATAAATTATGTATCTGAAAACATTGAAAAGAAAAATATTTTTTATTTTGAGTCTTCAGTAAACTTACAATTATTGTATAAAAATGTGAATTTTCAAAGGAGTCCACCTTATTATTAGGTTGCTAATATTTAGGTATTACAATTTAGTTTATTAAATTTTTTATGTGTTTATATTTTTTTATTATTTTTTAATTAATAAACTTACAATTGTAAAAAAATGTTATAAAATCTAAAATTTGTCAGAGTACCCCATATTATTATTACATTATATTGTTTAGTCATGTTAAGGTATTATTAAAATTAAGTTTAAGTTTTCTATTTTGTACTTAAGAGATTTTTCACTAATTCATAGTTTTAATATTTTTTATATTTATTTTAAAAAACATCGATTTTTATAAAAATAGAAATGTGTGCATGCTTCGTATTTTTGCGCTAGGTGCCTTTGCTCATCTATTCTGTACACAAGATTGCTATCGATTGTAGTTTTTTACAATTTTTAAAATTGTGTACAATTACAACCAACTTCTTGTAATTGTTACAATAAGTGCTAATACTCCTTAATGGAATCGTAATACGTGTGACGTCACTAAATACAAAAAAAATGTAAAACTGTCATCGTATTTCCGTTTATGCCTGTAATTTGGTGTTATTTAATGATCTATGCATGCTCCTCTTAATTATTAAGCGTTTGCCTTGTTATGCTAATAATAGTTATGTCCAACGAGATTGGAATTGGTTCTGTCTAAATAAAATGTCAAGCGACGGAAGTTTTTGTTTTGAATGAATGAGTTGAATGAGAATGATTTTTAGTCCTTTGACAAGTGAAAGGTACCAGTATTACGATAGCTTGGTTAAAAACTGTATTGAGTGAAATATGTAAGTATTTTATTTTATATATCAATAAAGAAAATCGGAAACTTATTTGGTTTTAATCATTTTTATTCACACTATCCCATTAATAAAAAGTAGCACCCGTTCGCACAAGGAAACTAGGTAGGCACATTAATATAAGATTCATCATTGTAACCCATAATATAGTTATTGCCACCTCCCGTCAGAATGCTATGCTGGTTGCTGGTCATCTATTTGGACATGGGAGTGAACAAATAAATACCTCGGAATGGTCTAAAACGGCGATTTTTATTTTACTCTTTTACTTAATGTCACGTTATATTACTAATTACATTTTTATCAATTTTTCTGAATGCGAAATGTATGTTATCTTTACATATGCAATCTCTGGAAGCCTACAATTTTTCGCTGTCGTTCTCGCTATCAACGATTAGCCTACCTTTTTTGCATACGGACAAACAGCGTTGCCGGATATTATTTTCTCATAATCGACCTTTACTAGACAGAGTCAGCTCGGAAATGGTTCCGGCCTCTCTAGACCCCCAGAGGAGACATCATCAAATGTGGACAAGTCGAAGGTGAGACATTATGACGTCATCTTACAAATAAGAAAAATCGGAAACTCCCCTTTTTAATAAATTATTGACGGTCATAACTTTAGTACGTTTCCGTTCCATTCCAATCCAATCAGCGCCGTCTAGTCGGTAGCTCGGTTATGAGTCAGAATAGGTGTTTGACACCTCTTAACTGTCGTATTTTTATTGTTTATAATACCTTATAATTACTAATGATCTATTAGGTTTTGATGGTTTATTATTTATGATATTGATAATATAGTGGGTTATTACAAACACTTCAACTATTCATAATTTTTTTTTATTGTGACCCTTGACTTGATAGGTCGGTAATGGAATTTTAACATAGGTAGGTACTCTATTGTATTGATTTGTTATTTAACAGTATTCGTTGTCAGTGTTTATTTGCCTTTTCGTCGCTATAGGATTTGTTTCCCGAATAGACCAAATGTCAATTTTTCAGGAGACGAAAAACAAATTTCATTGTCGTATATTGAAATATCAGTAGATGTATCAATCATTCTTTCTACACTGTATGATTGCAACATTATCTAAGAATAGATTCCAAGAATAATATACTGGTATAAATCAGTAAATGCACAGAAAATGCGTTTTATTTACAAGTACTCGTTGTGGATATTCGGGAAATTTTTAGCGCTCTCTCAGAATAATGGATATTCGGGACAAACCATGGACGTTCGGGACTTAAGACCGTAGCGTATTGCTGCACGGCCCACGGATTACTGAGTGGTTAAAAAGTACGCACCTCAAATGTTATATTTATTTACACGATAATTGGTAATGATTACTTTTACTATTTAAATACCTAATGATCGTAATAACCCAAGTTCGTAGGTAATAATAACATGCGGCATTCGCTTTTTTCGGTTTTTTTCGTAATAAGTAATAAAATAGTTTTTAATAATCTTTTTTTTTATTCAACGAATAATTCACAAGATTTAAGAATGTACCATTCTAATTATTGAACATACATAATTTTGAAAATCACTTCTGAGAAAATATATTAAAACCAATAGAAAAAATCTTTTTGAAAAAAGTAAGACACCCGGCAGGAATCGTCCCTGCATCTCCTGGGTTTACGACCAAGTCCACGAATTATCCACTATGCTACGAGGTGACATACTTATGACGACAAACTTTAACTATTGGCCTGTTAATACCTGCTCATCAGTATTCTTCAAAATCAAGCGACTATTGGCGATCGGTTTTTGTTTATTAAATAAAAGTAGGTAAGTATCTACTACTTCAATTACTAACCGACGTCACGGATTTCTCCAATATTTTATGATGGTACTTACTCGTACTTGCTAACAATTTTATATTAATACTTTTTCAAAAAAAAAAAAAAACTGTATATTATTATACCTATATATTTCTATAATTAACAATTAAACTTATTACAAACCACCAAATAAATATTATATATTTACTATTGGAATGACAACACAAAATAACAGCATCTATAAATTAATTACCATTGGCTGCTAATATTAGGTAGGTACCAATATCCTAAGTATATAATATTCACCAAATAAATAGTTACTAACATACATATTAAATTAAATTAACTATCAGCGCATTCAAAAATAAATCATAGCATCGCCTTTATTTTCATAGAAATACCTAGATTAAAAGTAAAATAAAGACAAACAATGCTTGATTAATAATAATTTGAAATAATAATTATTTTTTACGTCATAGTAGTTGCCGGGTCATACTGTAGAATTCATATAACCGTTGGGATTTTGTGTCATTTATCAAAACAAAATGCAGTTATTTAGGTTAAAATACTCACTTCCATAACTTTACTATAAGTTCAGGCCAAACTGGTGATGTATCAGCTATAAACGATCTCTTCAAATTAGATGAATTCACTATTAAAACAATAGTAACTTTAAAAACAATATCAATAAGACGAAATTTGAAAGAGGATTCCAGACGGCCGAAAAATATGAAAGTGGGCGTGATTGTTTTAGAGCTAGACAGCGTGAATGTGGGAGCGAGATGCACGGCGTCAGCGCGGTTTGATTGGCTAAAAGTCATATTCGGGAAATAAAAACTCAGCCAGAGATTTATTTCGACCGAAATTAACTTGGATATTCAGGTACGAATAGTTGGACATTCGGGAGAACAACACGGAGTAATTGTAACTTAACATGGCGTATTCGGGTTTTTCAAAAAAATATCTCTGTTCCTAGATAAAAAAATATTTTTTTTATAAATGATTTCGGTAGAGTTCGATAAAAGAAATTGAACTGCATTAAAATGTCGATTTCGACAAAAATGGATATTCGGGAAACAAATCCTATAGCGACGTTTTGGTGAGTGTACACAGTACCTGAAGATGCCGAAAGGCGAAACCCGGGTCGCAAATAACAACTCAAATGGAATAGTACAAAACTTAAATCCATTAGAGTTTAAAAGTACATCTATTTTGTTAATCTTTCATTATTATTATATTACCTACTTTACAATTATCTAATGTTTCTGTAAATTGCAAGACAGATAAACACTTGATAAGCTTTAAGTCTCATGACAATATTGTTTTGCACTATTAATTGTACAGCATCTCCCATGACAGTGGCGCACCCAGAAGGGGGGGCAAGGGGCCTTGGCCCCCTCCAAAAACATTGAAATTGAAAGCCAATAGATTAGACAAATAAAAACACGGCAAAAAATGATTTGAAATTCTCCAGCACCCTCTTTAGAAAAATTTCTTAGATTTTAATTTCTAACAACAATTTCGAAACACTAATGTCGGGATTTTTCTAGAAACTCAATCTCTAATGGAAATGTCAAAAAATTCTTGGTGTCCACCCGAATTCCGGAGTGGTGTACACCAGTGGCTCACCCATGGGGGGGGGGGGTGAAGGGGCCCTGGCACCCCACAAACATGAAAATTATCAGAATGGTTTTAAACATTGACATCGAAAGCCAATAAAACACGGCAAAAAAAATGATTTGTAATAATTCTCCAGCACCCTTTTTAGAAAAATTTCTTAGATTTTAATGTTTTTTTAAGGTTTTTTTAGAAACCCAATACCTAAGGGAACTGTCAAAAAATTCTCGGTGTCCTCCCAAATTCTGGAGTGGTGTAGGTCATGGCTGGGGAGGGTTGACAGGGCTTTAGCCTGGGGGCCCGGGCTGTGGGGGGCCCGACGTGTCGGGTTGACAAGATAAGTGAAAAAATCGCCTGCGGCGCTATTACACTTCATGGCCATACACATTGTCTATTACTTATATAATTGGGCAATATATTTTTTGATTATTATGTGTTGATACTCGACAGCTCCATTATTAAAGTAGATGTATTAAAAATCGCCAATAATTCACTGTATAAGTACCTTAATTTGAACTAAAACACAATTTGAAAAACGTTAATGTAGTTGTTCACACTGCATTTAATCTTAGCGGTAGGTAGGGGGCCCGCCAAATATCCTAGCCGGAGGGCCCGTTTCAGGATGTGGGGACCATGGTATAGGTACACCGAGTGCAATAGACAAAAGACCGATAAACGAGAAATTAAGCTGTGAACAAGAAAAAGAGTCTATGGGACTAATTTACATTCTCCTCCTTGGGCCCCCCCCCAATATTAAATCCTGGGTGCGCCAATGTCCCATGATGCCAATGACCCCACCCATTTATTGTAATATTATGGGGTCAAATTTTTCTAAGAATTAGGTACCTACTGCACAAGGATTTGGTTAAGTATATTTAAAAAGTAATATTTTTCTTGTTTCCATATCTCATTAATTTCTTGCGATGCCAGAACTCACATAGATCGCAAGCTCCGATAGGGTTGACCGTCTTAAGATAAGTCTGAATATTGAAAGGCCTAATACAAACGAGGTTCAAGTAACTGGAGGCAAGCACGTCATGGACATGTATTTTGTCATGGGTGATTGACGGGTTTCCATTTGTTTGGTAGCCGCTACCTAAAGGTCGATGAATGTCTCTTTTAAGGTTAATAAAGAGACCCAGAGCAAGTCTTAGCGTTCTCCAAATTAAAACCGTTTCCTCGTGTCAAGCCTACCATTAACAATTAGCGAGGGGTGCAAGACTAGTCAATGCGCTCTCACTAGCCAAAGACGTAGACATTTTCGGTGACGTGCTATGTATTTTATTGTTCTGTATAAAATTGTAGGTAAGTACTTATTATTATAAATATTATTTTCCTACTAATACCAATAATAATTATTTCCTATTCTCTGATTCTCTTTTGTGAGGGTATATTTGTTATAATGGACATCTCATGTTGTGTACGTCTTGAATTTAGATTTGTTTTGTCAACAATGGTTTATTTCTTAAATAAATATAAATAAGCATTAAAAAATATAATTAATTATAAGTACCTACCTACCTAATTATAATAATTTACAATTAAAAATTTAAGCAATGTCTGTCACCTTTATAAAAATAAGTAGCCTGTGGAAGAAAATATAGGTAACTATAATACCTATTAGTTAAATAGTATGTTTGATTACTGCCACTAATTAAAACTATCATCACATAATATGTGTGTAATATTATTACCCTAGAATCCCAAAAAAATTACTACAAATAATAATAAAATAATATTGCAAATTACATTAAAGCACTTGCAATAATAGACTGAGCTAGCCCTACTTATAGCTAATTAGGGGGGGTGTTTTGAATGACAGTAAGTTAGGTATAAGGCGAAAATAAATAATATTAAATCAAAGAATGGAAACCAATCCTAACCTAACCTACCAAATAAAGCAGTATAATCGGCTATTTTCAAAATTTCTTTGCTTTGGATTCCTGTAAACTGACGAGAACTAACTAATGTTTTAGAATAATATGAATGTAACAGTAAAAGAATATTGTATTTTCCCCATGACGATGCCGTCGAATCTCTTTTTATTTTCCCCAGAGAGCATAGACAATTATTTTTTTAAATCGAAGTCCTGATGTCTATGGTAGAAACCATTGCATATTATTTGCCAGTGAAACACGTTAGCCTGAGGACGTGAAGCTATTGACAGATTTTAAGCAAAAATAAATATTATTAAATTAAAGAATGGAAACCAAACCAAACGTAACCTAGCAAATAATGCAGTATAATCGGCTATTTTCAAATTTCTTTGCTTTGGCTTCATGTAAACTGACAATAACCAACTAATGTTTTAGAATAATATGTTTTGATAGAATATTGTATTTCCCCCATAACGATACCGTCGAACTCTTTTTATTTTCCCCAGAGAGCATAGACAATTAAAAATTGTTATCGAAGTTTTGATGTCTATGGTAGAAGCCATAGTATAATATGTTTGCCAGTGTAACACGTTAGCCTGAGGTCGTGAAGCTATTGACAGATTTTAATATCAAATACCGCATAAAATGGAAGAAGAAACCGATGAATTATCACATGACGAAACGGCGGAGGTAATCATTGACGGTGCATACCTATCGATTGACGTAAATCACTTCAACAGCAAGGGTCGATTTGACGTGTCAATCAAACAGGAAACCATCGAGGCCAACGATAGTATCCACTCAAAAGAGGTAAGTAGATTTCTAATTTGTTTAGGCGAGGGTATTCAAAATTCTGTTTCAATTGCGCAGTAACTAAGCACGACTAATCTACAAAGTGATCAACAAATTGAAGACAATATTGTTTTAATATCGGACGGGACAAACACTATGTAATTATACAGAGCTTTTTCATTCGATTTTACGAAATAAGTATGCAAAAGTAATCACGGTTCTTGTCTGTTTAGTGGTAGGCAACGGCAAACAAATTCAATATAAATACCTACTATATTAACTATACTAGATTAAGGTTAGGATAGGGTGAATGCTTTAGGCTAAGGCCACATAGGCAGGTGCCTTCTTGGTGGCTACGTGCCAGGTGACATATCCCACTATACTATACGGACGCACACTGTACTATCGCAATGGCCTCGCTACACGATTCGCGCGTCGATACGTGATTATTATTCCCGGCGAACAAACGTGTTGGTTATTTTCTTGTACCACCTTTTTCAAGATGGCGGATGTTTCTTCAGTATGACAAACGTCAAACACCGTTTATTTTGAGGTTATTAATAATGACGCATGGGATGAATAATTGACATTACGCACGCAAGAAGTTCGAATTTGAGATTTCCGAAATTTTAACTTAAATTCTCTGTGAGAAGTAGCTTTCTGGTTAGTTTTGAGAGTGACATGTAGTTGTTGACTCGACCGCTCCCAAATGTCAAATGAATTTGTACCTAAGCACGTAGCGTGCAATGTGGCAGAGTGTTTTTAGTAGACAAGCATAGCACCTACCTATGTGGCCGAAGGCTTAGTAAAATATTCTGCTGTTGATTAACACAGTGCATCGTATTAACCATCATCAGTTGAGTAGGTAATAAGAATTGATTTAAGAGACGCTTTTAGTTTTTTAGTGTCGTTGTCTATGGGCGAATGCATGAGATTTTATCTCCGCTTTGCTCGGCGACGGTCGTTGCGAGTTCGCTCCATACATATTATTTTAATCTGCAAGTATTTTCCTAACACGGCAAGGTTGAATTGCTTGAGCTTAGACTAAGGCAATCCTCTCACGCAGAAACTAAAATCCGACAAACTGGTTGCTAATGGAATTCATAGACTGGCCAGTGACATGCTTCGCACACCAGGCTACTGGAAGTCAATAATCTCATAACCTCAAACTGTCAAACCCATTGTCTTTCCTACTGCATCCTAAGCTTTTTCCGTAATGTCTTTACGGGAATATTCTGGCAGCCTGTAATTATAAAGGCAGGAGTATTTCTCAAATCGGTTCGCCCATCTCTAAATTTTGACGTTTTGACTTGTTATTGCTTGTATATTTCAGTTCAGTGGTACCAATTTTGGTAAGAATATATTATGATTTTTCATCGAATTTACTGATATTGGTACCACTGTTTAATGGGTGACTGGAAAATGAGAGACTGGGAGATGTCGCGTCTCTTCGAAATACATTAGCTAGATACTGGAGTTTCAGTCTCGTCTTTTTTGAGTATTAACGTGAGAGGATGGCCTTACTATGTTTCTCTATATTCTCCTGAATAAACCCGAAGAGGACCGAGCGTAACAGTGGGGTAGATCAGCTCAGCTAAGTTTTCTTCTTCTCACAGGAGCGTGGTCCTGTGGCAGTTCTTTGTGCCTATCAGCAGAAGCGAAGGGTAGATAAAACCGTAATGGCGTTTACTATTTGACAGAGATATAAATTCCACCCTTATTACAACGCCATGTTCACGTTAATATTATATATTGTTGTTTAATTTAATACAAAGCATTTTTGAGGCAGACGAAACGGGTCCTAATTTATTGATGGATAGTGGAATGTATTACGAAAAATGCGTTTTAATAAATTAAAGAACAATACAATGCAGTTCCACCATGAATTGACAGTTAACAAAATAAAAGAAATTGTTATTACTTATGTATTGTGAAGGTAATGTTATGGAACTTCATATAAACACCTTTTATATTTAAACTGCCTTTATTAGAATGTTATACCTATATATATATATATATATATATATATATATATATATATATATATATATATATATATAAATGAATGTTTGTTTGTCTGTCTGTCCCGTATGCGTTCCTCCTACCATTCATCCGATTGCGATGAAACTTTGGTGAGTAGTTGTGCGCAGACCCGCGAAGGTTTCTGAATTAGTACAACCACCTTCTTTTCTTCTATTCGTATGCGTTCCTGTACCAAATTTAGAAAATCCATGCTTCTCACATGGACAGCTGTATGTGGCCTGCTCACGCGTTGGAATTCGTGTACGCACTAAACGGAAAAACAAAAAATATTGTCTGTCCAAAAGCACTCCAATAAACAGAATTAAAACACAAATATTTTCTTTCTTTGAGTGGCATTGCAACGCATGCCGGTACTAGCTAGTATATTATATTAGTTTATGGTTTACTTGTTAACACTATGATTTGATACAGTGATTGAATGCAGTCGATGCGTCCTTCTTTAAACTTGAGTTAATACTAAATTGTAAACCAATTTTGATTCTTTATGAAACAAACATTATTAATATTACGCATGGCAATCCATACGTTTAGTTTGATAATAACAAAAGTACGATAAAGCAAATCTTTATCAAATGTATTTCCAGCCATTCATTAAGCTTGCTTATTATTATTTGATAAGAATACAAATATAGGCTCAAAGCTGTGGGGCTGTGACCGTACTGGTTATTAAGAAATAATAGCAGACTAAACGAATTCGACATGAGTTCATTTTTTTATTCAACCATATTTTGTTCGTCGGCTATCCGAAGTCAAGCTCGAAACAATACAACATGGGGACTAAGCCGGCTCACATGTGTCAACTCGCCTCGTCTGCCGCAAATCCATAAATCAAACCTTCCAAGAACGTCAATCCGGTGTTGCATATGAAACCGCGCACATCTACCTAGCGACAGTCGCACATAACATTCGAATCGTATAAGTAGATATTTTGATGCGGCGATCGTCGATAAAGGAATGACCAATTCGTTGGTGTTGTTATGCGTCCTGGCGTCTTCGACTCGCAGCCCAACCATGCAACTTGTCTATTGACGCGCTCCCGGTCTTGGCCGGCATTCTCCCACTTGACCTGCATATTCATGTCAGCGGTGCTTCAATATTGCTCTTCAAAGGAGAGGAGGCCGTTGTTGGTGACTTTCACCTTGCCCCGCCTCCTCGGCTTGTTGCTGAAGGAGTAGCATCGTTGAAGCGGATAATAAGACTTATGACGCTTGACGCGGTTTTTAAGACCTGGCAGCGAAAGTGAGACGAATCGACCAAAGGCCGACACACATACACGTTTTTCCAGACATAAAGTGGCGAATGGAGATAACCAAATATCTGACTCCAGACCGTTACACCAGTCAATTTTTGGCCGGACATTGTGGATTCGCTGGCAAGCTCTTTGAGCTTGGACTTGCAAGCCGCCCGACATGTCCATGCGGAGAGGAAATACAGGATGCCAACCACATCCTCTGGGTATGTCTGAGAATGTGCTCCGAACGTGAGAAAATTTTCAAGTCGGTCCAACCAGCTGTTGGGCCCATCGGCCCGTCTGACCTGGTTGCTACAAAGGCCAATTATCTTGCTTTTAAAAAAATTGCGGCGTCTTACTACGGGCGTGAAGATCTCTTCACATAAATTTTGCTGCCTGTTTCGTTCTTTTTTATTTATATCCAACGTCACTTCATTTTCTTTTTCGTAATTCCCATATACTTTTTCTCTCCCTGGCGATTTGCATTAAAGTAAACTCAGTCAGAGCTCACTATGAGCGTAGCAACCTAAGTCTTGGGCATCTTCTCCCAGGACACTCCCAGTCCAATTTATTTCAGATGTTTCATATCACCAATTGATGGGTCCCGTTATACGCTCAATTAAGACCGAGCGTGTTACGGGGCGGGGTTGGTGGAGGGCACTTAATTTCATTTATTATTGCAACAATAGATTTTTTTTTTCAAATTAAAAAGTCGCATTTTACCAATTTTTGGAGATCCATTTGTCAACGTGTGTTTTGTGAATGACGATGACGTATTCGACACATTGTAGGCGGACGAGTTTTGACGTGAGAGCTGGCTTAACCTTAGCAGAGACTGCGTTGCATTTCGAGCAATTAGTTCCACAAACGGCCGCACATCTTTTCAAAAATCTTTGACTGTAATTTCGATAATACTCGTAATTTATTGAGGCGCCTTTTATCTGCGTCACTCTAGACCAGTGGTTCTTATGTGCGGCCACCAGAGGATTTTACTGCGACCACTAATGCTTTACAGAATAGTATTTCAAAAATTTACTTATATGGTTGAATACCTTACAGACTTGTCTTAAATTTCTTTCCACACTCAAATGATCCATAATGTGTTTTTGTAATGAGATCATGTGTCTGAGAATAAAGTCAATTCAAAGAATTAGTAACAATTGCTTAAATAATATTGTCAATTTTTCCTACTACTGTATACTGTGAGAGATCATTCTGTGTAATTCACTTCATAAAAAAGAAATATCAAAGCCAGTTGATATTTCCATTGCATTTGCATTATATTTAAATAAATATATAAGTACTAAAATGTTCAAATTCCTACCGCCTACCGTAACTCAATTTGGAGAGCGCATATGAGCAGGCATTAAAACGGCCAATGCTTAAAATTTGTCGAAATCAAGATGGTAGTCGTAGGATAATGGTAATGCACAGGGCGCTATACCCAATAGACGCAGGTTCGATTCTTACCTTTTTTCGAAAAAGATGATTTTTTCTATTGGCTATATTTTCTCACGAGTGTTTTCAAAATTATGTGTGTTTAACATGGTAAGGTAAATACATATCGTATACTGAGATCTATAGGGTCGCAACTGCAAAATAACTCAAAAATTAACACATAATTTACTTTTTCACACGAGAAAAACGCACTCGATTGGATTCGACGTCAGAGTGACAGTTGGTACTTTAAAAATAAAAACAACGATAAATAATTATATTATAATTTAGTAATGCAAGTTAAAATTTATAGAAATAAACCAACGACGCTTCAATAAGCGGCCCGTTTTCTTACGTGTGTAATTTAACAAGATAGTTAAGAGATAGTCGAAGAATCTAGGTTATCACAAGTTTTGTTTTTGTTTTGTTACGCCAAAGAAGTATAACTTCTATCTTGCGTACATAAGTACACACACCGATTTTTTTAATTGTCCGACACTTAAATAAATAATATTTCGAATCCTACTGATGATTAAGCTATTTTTATTTAATTTATTTTATTTCTCTGTTTTATATTATTTTTATTATTTTTTTTATTTCTATATTAAAAGAATTTTTATATAAAAAATTTAATATGAAAAAGGTACATTTTGTTTTTTTTTCTATTAAAACTTTGAAGCCCCATGCACATGGAAGTTTGTTCGTCAAATCTCAAACTATTTGGCCGCAACTGCAAAAATCTACAATATAATTTAAAAAATATATATTTATATATTTAGGAACTACAGTATGATAAAGTACACAAAATTATTCTAACATGGTACAATTTTCTGCGGTCTACTGCAATTAATTAAATTGTAGTTAATTATTTTACATTCAAACTCAAATTATTTATGATCATGTTATATGCAGTTACGACCCTATAGATCTCAATGTGCGATATGTTTACAAAAAAGGATATTAAAGTACGCAATGTGCTGCAGGTAGCTGGAATGTCTCTCGGTGAGTATACATTCACTTTCCAAATGCAGTCGTACATTGGTGGCCACTGAAAGCTGAGGATACAGCTGTGGGAGGTCTTATCTAGGAATGGATTGATTGTTACATAATATTATTAAGCATGTTGTTATTTTCAGGAGTGTGAAGACAGCCTGATCAATTTAAGGTCGGAGAATGATAATGAGGGTGTCATAATCAAACAAGAATTCGTTGACGATGTAATACGCCAAATCAATAATGAGAATCCTCAACCCGGCCCCTCTGATCGACAATACAGCCCAGTCGACCAGGTACGTTCATTAACAGGTTCACTAAAAACACAAATTTTAAACATTTTTTTTTTATACTCGAAAGATCGATATCTACAAAGCATTAAAATTAATATGGTCACCGCAGTTGTTCTCAACGAAGGAAATTCTGGTCACCCAATTTGGATGTCACTTATTCGAGCACTGCTGTTCGTATATCGCGAACAATAATGGCTTCCACATTGGGTTTATCAGGGTAAACCAGTGACTGCATGAAGTTTTACAGGAAATAATCCAGATATATCAAATCGCATGACCTTGAAGGAGGCCAATAATTGTCAGGTCCATTTTCGAATTCAACTAAAGCAATCGTTTATGATCGGTTAGGGAATGAAAATAAATGACAATCGTGTCGTGTTTTCCGATTATATTTTCGTAGTAAAGTCCATTTGTAGCGGTGACAAGAGACCCACAGCTGGCGCTGCCCATTGACGGATTAGGATTTAACCATATGTTAATTCCGTAGTTTTTTATCTCAGTCTTACGGCCAGTCACTGCCGATCCATCATTATTCTATAGCAGCGATGTTGAACCTATGGCACGCGAATGTTTTATGTTGAAGAGAAAAAATATAACCTAATATAATAATGAAAAAAAAAAACAAAAAAGTGATACAAATAAATATTTAAGTACTTGTAAGCAATATAAAAAATTAATGACGACATAGCGCCATGAGTATTTTCTATAGTTTTTAATACTATTTTTACCAGTGGTATTTACCAATCGATGCGCAAACGGAAACGACGAAACTCGTGCATAAATGACTGAAAAAATGAATAGGCAAATACTCTTCAAGAATTTGTTTAATGCGTGACACATAATATTATCGCACTCACCTCATCAGGCGGCGTAGGAAGCCGCTCCGCGAACTTCTGATTATGATCGATTTACAATGCTTGAGACCACTGTAGCGAGAGAATGCCTCAGCTGATCGCAGCGAATTCTAGTCTAGTCTAGAAACACGGTGAAAGATAGAATCTCGAGAACACGTTGCTATTTTTTTTAACTTTTTAATGCTACTTTTTCTTTATTTCCCAATAAAAAAACTGCTCGACAGGTCAGACTGTCGACAGATTGTATTTGGGAAATTCTATAGAGGTCTTGTCGTGTTCACTTGTCAGGGCATTGCGCTGCTCCGTGCAAGAGTTGAATAGAGAAAACTTAACTTTTTTATAAGTCTGATACGTCATCACTGGTGTGTTTTGCTCCTTAACCTCGTAATATTTTAACGTTATTTTATCAATCAATGATCAATGTGCATTTACCATTGGTGTATGGTTGGGTCTTAACTTACTGATATCATCTCCCCGACAGTATTTTCAATAGCCGTGTCGAGGCATATTGTTTCCACCTGGATCTTTTACTATTTTTTTTAAAGTTATATGGGAAACAAGCAATTACATCTTAATTACAAAAATATGTTTTCAATAGAATAATGAAAAGTTATGACAACCAGATAAGTTTCCATATATTATTTATATTATAGTTAAGCCTTACAAAATAAAAAGTAAGAATAACATAAATATTAAGAAATTACTTAAGAAAAGTGAGAAAGATAAATGAAAAGACAAAAAAGTAAGATGTTTTTTAAATGTATAAGTATAGAGTATATATAAGACATATTGGTCTATCTACACAAAATTTTGGAGATATTGCGTTTAAACGAAACAGGTGAATTATTAAATGGATTAACGATGAACTGTTAATTAAAAATCTCATAATTTATTAATACTTTTAAATGGTTTTTTAGATTATCGCTAGAAGCACTGTAGCGGCCAATGTTCCGCGTCTCATATCGTCGTGGGATGTGACTGAAGCACAGGTGTCTAGCGACGACCTACACATTGAGGAACACGACATTAAGAAAGAACTGAAGGAATATCTTGAAAGGTACAAAGATGTCGCCACTCGCAATAGTAAACATGATATTTTTCAATCGATTAATATGGTAAACACAGAATTATTAGTGGCTGTTATACAACTGGAAAAAAAATCATTTCATAAAGAAAATTTTGTGTGCAGTATCTGTTTTGATTTTTTTTCATCGTTAGACCTGATGTTGCTTCATAAAGCGATACACAAAAACACAATTGCGGAAACGAATGATTCTGTTGCAAGGCTGGTAAAATGTGACGATGGTCATTTTTCAAGACTTCGTCCTGGTCACGTCATGAAGTCACTCAAAATGACTCATTCTGGTGAAAGGCCATTTAACTGTGATACATGTTTTTACACATGCAAGACGTCAAGTAACATGAAAACACACAAAATGACTCATTCTGGTGAAAAGCCATTTAAGTGCGATCTATGCAATTACTCATGCAGACAGTCTAGTAGGATGAAAACACATAAAATGACTCATTCGGGCGAAACGCCATTTAAATGTGATAAGTGCAAATACTCGTGCACGACGTCAAGTAGTATGAAAACACACAAAATGACTCATTCTGGTGAAAAGCCATTTAACTGTGATAAATGCAATTACTCATGCACGACGTCAAGTAACATGATAACACATAAAATGACTCATTCTGGTGAAAAGCCATTTAACTGTGATAAATGCAATTACTCATGCACGACGTCGGGTAGTATGAAAACACACAAAATGACTCATTCTGGAGAAAAGCCATTTAACTGTGATAAATGCAATTACTCATGCACGACGTCAAGTTACATGATAACACATAAAATGACTCATTCTGGTGAAAAGCCATTTAACTGTGATAAGTGCAAATACTCATGCACGACGTCTTATAGTCTGAAAACACACAAAATGACTCATTCTGGTGAAAAGCCATTTAACTGCGATAAATGCAATTACTCATGCACGACGTCAGGTAACATAAAAACACATAAAATGACTCATTCGGGTGAAACGCCATTTAAATGTGATAAATGCAATTACTCGTGCACGACGTCTGGTAGCTTGAAAATACATAAAATGACTCATTCTGGTGAAAAACCATTTAACTGTGATAAGTGCAAATACTCATGCACGACGTCTTATAGTATGAAAACACATAAAATGACTCATTCTGGTGAAAAGCCATTTATATGTGATATATGCAATTATTCATGCAAACGATTTTCTAACATGAAAACACATAAAATGACTCATTCTGGTGAAAAGCCATTTAACTGTGATATATGCAATTATTCATGCAAACGATTAGTTAACATGAAAAGACACAAAATGACTCATTTTGGTGGAAAGCCATTTAACTGTGATATATGCAAATACTCATGCAGACAGTCAAGTAACATGAAAACACACAAAATGACCCATTCTGGTGAAAAGCCATTTAACTGTGATAAATGCAATTACTCGTGCACGACTTCTAGTAGCATGAATAGACACAAAATGACTCATTCTGGTGAAAAGCCATTTAAATGTGTCAAGTGTAAATACTCATGCAGACGTTCAAGTGACATGAAAAAACATAAAATGACTCATTCTGGTGAAAAGCCATTTAACTGTGTCAAGTGCAAGTACTCGTGCAGACGTTCAAGTGACATGAAAACACACAAAATGGCTCATTCTGGTGAAAAGCTATTTAAATGTGTCAAGTGCGAATACTCATGCAGACGTTCAAATGACATGAAAACACACAAAATGACTCATTCTGGTGAAAAGTCATAATGTGATAAATGTTATTACTCGTGCATAACGTCCTGTAGCATGACAATACACAAAAAGACTCATTTTGGTGATAAGCTATTTAAATGTGATTTATCTAATATTTACTCATGCATTTGATCTGGTAGCATGAAATGGCATAAAAAGACTCATTCTGGTGAGAAGCCATTTAAATTTTATATTTATGTAATTACTCATGCACAACGTTCAGTGTCATAATATCGCAAAAATTGACTCATTCTGTTGAAATGTCATTTTAATGAGATAAGTGTAGTTATAATTTTAATAAGATGAAATTACATGAAAGGACACATTCCGGTGAAAAGCCAATTCGTGTAAATTCTTATACGCATGCAAATTGTCTGTAAAAACACTAAAATAAAAGACACTGGCTTTGCTTTTTAGTGAACTGTAGACTGTGCAGGAATGTTTCGGATGCTGGGAAGAGGGGAGGGTATGTTTAGGATGCCAGTTGTTGACCTGTTATGCTATTGAGGTTGACTCTATGGCCTGTTTGTCAATCCTGGTCGTATTATCAGTCTCGTTGGGTATTGTTCATTGGGTCATCCGGTGCGTGCACTTGACGGTTTAGCTTAGGTAAGTATTTATATGCGCACGGTTGATAAATGACTGACCGTTATTTGTCGTGCCAGGCAAGGGTCAAATTGTCAGGTGGGTAGGAATTTATCTGTTGTATTAGGGCCATCCTAATTGGCGTATTCAGACAAGGCCATTTGAACGTGAAATAATTGCTCATGCATAACTTCTGCTAGCATATTTCTCGACTTGTTTATTTTTAAAAAATCCCGCATTTTTGGGACATTATTTCTATATAATATAATATTATACCAATAAAGGCGTTAGCTACCCGTTTACTAATTAGCTAGAATAAAGTATCTGTAGTAAAGACTTTGAAAAAAATGGTCAGTCTAGAAGGGATCGAACGTGCATACGTCATTTTTATCATCAACCGATAACGTAAACAACTAATATTTTTGTAGTCCATTCAATAGCGACATAATATTATGTAACCGTATGTAATATTAGTTTAAACCATACAATAATAATTATTGCCTCTGTGCTAAATACAGTTTTTGAATACTCCAAACCCACTTGCTCTAAGAAATCTCGTTTGTTGTTTGTTGTATTTTGGATTTGTGTAAGTGAACGTTAGGTCTTAGCGACATAAATTGAAGTGTATCGAACTCCACTACCGTAAACTAGTTGTTTTTTTTAAACCATATGCGATCCTAATAGGAACACATCTGCCTCAAACAGATTTTGTTTTTACGAGAAACGGATGTCAGCCACTTTCTCCATACTCTGACCCTACACAAATCGAAAAACAATTTGTGTACATGCCAAATCCTGGATTTGAGCCTGGACCCACGACGCTATAAGCCGACGCTTAAGCCGCGTGGGCATCGTGGGACTGTTTGATAGTTCGTAGCTTTGTTTGGACAAGACATATGACAACTATTAGAAATATGGTGGTCACTTTTTCAATCATATTTATTTTAGTTAAATAAAAAATACATACCACTCATGTCACGTTGTTTGTTATTTTTTTTATATTTTTATGCTCTGCTCAAACAAAACTATAATCGATTAAAACAATATTCTATCTATAAAATATCATTTTTTATGTATGATTAAATGGCATAATTTTAGATATTTTATAGATAGAAGAATATTCTTTGGGAAAGTATATTCTGTTATGGTTTGGTTTCGCAAGGTTTAAGGCGATAGACATTTTTTCTATAATTTACAATTTTAACTGTATTAATTAATAAATTATATATCTGAAAACAATGAACAGAAAAATATTTTTTATTTAGAGTCTTAAGTAAACTTACATGTGTATTAAAATGTGAATTTGTCTAAGGAGTCCATCTTATTATTAGCTTGGTAATATTTAGGTATTATTATAATTTAGTTTATTAATTTTTTTATGATGTGCTTAAGAGATTTTTACTAATTCATTTTTTTAATATTTTTTAATTATTAAACTTACAATTGTAAAAAAATGTTATAAAATGTAAAATTTGTCAGAGTACCCCATATTATTATTACATATATTGTATAGTCATATTAAGGTAATATAAAATTATGTTTAAGTTTTCTATTAAGAATGCTATGCTGGTTGCTGGTCATCGTCTGTTATTTGGATTTGGGAGTGAACAAATAAATACCTCGGCCAAATAAATGGTCTAAAACGGCGATTTTTATTTTACTCTTTTACTTTTTGTCACATTATATTACTAATTACATATTTATCAATTTTTCTGAATGCGAGATGTATGTTATCTTTACAAATGCAATCTCTGGAAGCTTACAATTTTTCGCTGTCGCTCTCGCTACAACGATTAGCATGCCTTTTTTGCGTACGGACAAACAGCGTTGCCGGATATTTTTTTTCTCGTAATCGACCTTTACTAGACAGAGTCAGCTCGGAAATGGTTTCGGCCTCTCTAGACCCCCAGAGGAGACGTCATCAAATGTGGACAAGTCGAAGGTGAGACATTATGACGTCATCTTACAAATAAGAAAAATCGGAAACTCCCCTTTTTAATAAATTATTGACGGTCATAACGTTAGTACGTTTCTATTCCATTCCAATCCAATCAGCGCCGTCTAGTCGGTAGCTCGGTTATGAGTCAGAAAAGGTGTTTGACACCTCTTAACTGTAGTATTTTTATTGTTTATAATAATAATTACTAATGATCTATTAGGTTTTGATGGTTTATTATTTATGATAAATTGATAATATAGGGGGGTTATTACAAACACTAATTTAACTATTCATATATTTTTTTTGTGACCCTTGACTTGTTAGGTTGGTAATAGAATTTTTACATAAGTACCTACTCTATTGTATTGATTTGTTATTCAATAGTATTCGTTGTCAGTGTTTATTTGCCTTTTGGTGAGTGTACACAGTACCTGAAGATGCCGAAAGCCGAAACCCGGGTCGTAAATAACGACTCAATTGAAATAGTACAAAACTTAAATCCGTTGGAGTTTAAAAGTACATCTATTTTGTTAATCCTTCATTATTATTATATTACTTTACTTAATTATCTAATGTTTCGGTAAATTGCAGACAGATAAACACTTGACAGCTTTAAGTCGCATGACAATATTGTTTTGCACTATTGTACTGCATCTCCCATGATTCCAATGACCTCACCCATTTTATTGTATTATTATGGGATCAATTTTTTTTAAGAACTAGGTACCTACTGCACAATGATTTGGTTTGGTATATTTAAAAAGTAATATTTTTCTTGTTTCATTATCTCATTAATTTCTTGCGATGCCCAAAGTCACATAGATCGCAAGCCCCGATAGGGTTTAATGTGTCATATTGACCGTCTTACGACAAGTCTGAATATTGAAAGGCCTAATACAAACGAGGTTCAAGCAACAGGAAGCAAGCACGTCTTGGACATGTATTTTGTCGTGGGTCGATTGACCTGGGTTCCATTTGTTTGGTAGGTAGCTGCTACCTAAAGGTCGATTAATGTATCTTTTAAGGATAAAAAAGAGACCCAGAGCAAGTCTTAGCGTTCTCTAAATTAAAACCGTTTCCTTGTGTCAAGCCTGCCATTAACAATTAGCAAGGGGTGCAAGACTAGTCAATGCGCCCCACAAAGACGTATACATTTTCGGTGACGTGCTATGTATTTTATTGTTCTGTATAAAATTGTAGGTAAGTACTTATTATTATAAATATTATTTTCCTACTAATACTAATAATAATTTCCTATTCTCTGATTCTCTTTTGTGAGGGTATATTTGTTATAATGTACATCTCATGTTGTGTACGTCTTGAAATTAGATTTGTTTTGTCAACAATGTTTTATTTCTTAAATAAAAATAAATAAGTATTAAAAAATATAATTAATTATGAGTATTTACCTACCTACCTATTTATAATAATTTACAATTAAAAATTTAAGCAATGTCTGTCACCTTTACCCTATAATCCCCTAAAATACCCTAGAATCCCAAAAAAATTACTACAAATAATAATAAAATAATATTGCAAATTACATTAAAGCACTTCCAATAATGGACTGAGTTAGCCCTACTTATAGCTAATTAGGGGGGGTGTTAATAGTTTGATTTGAATGACAGTAAGTTAGGCATAAGGCGAAAATAAATAATATTAAATCAAAGAATGGAAACCAATCCTAACCTAACCTATCAAATAAAGCAGTATAATCGGCTATTTTCAAAATTTCTTTGCTTTGGATTCCTGTAAACTGACGAGAACTAACTAATGTTTTAGAATAATATGAATGTAACAGTAAAAGAATGTTGTATTTTCCCCATAACGATACCGTCGAATCTCTTTTTATTTTCCCCAGAGAGCATAGACAATTATTTTTTTAAATCGAAGTCCTGATGTCTATGGTAGAAACCATTGCATATTATTTGCCAGTGAAACACGTTAGAATAGGTATGTAAAATGTATTTTCTGTTGAGAAGTCCGTTCATTTTTATACATATCATACATCTTTGCAATATTAAGTTGCGAGATGTCTTCGTATGTCTTCGGGAGTAGTGACTTTGGTATTTTGGAAACCTGTTAATATGATTAGTTACTTCAATTTCTTCAATGTTATTTTTATTGTGTGGTTCGTGACGCCCTCTTTGGTCCCCGTCTATAATTCCTGTTTCCGAGCTGCGTTTTTTCACAATTGCGACATCAATTTTATTTCGGGATACGCCAAAAACATTCTGAAACATCTTGCAAACTTTTACTAAATTTACTTTATAAATAGCTGTAATCATGCGTTCTTTTACTTGTCCACCTTTGCCTTTTCCTTTCCTCTCTATTAATTTGTCATTAATGGTAATGTTGTCTGCGAGGAATTGGTCAGCCGTGTCTTTACTATTCATTCCCAGATTTTTTTCGAACATATCCTTCTGATTGTTTTCACTAAGCATGCTAAAACATTTATAACGGCAACATGACTCTAATGGAATAAACAGCTTTTCAGGTTTAGCCACACCACCACGAGTTTTATACTCTTTGCCGCAGTCTTTTAAGTTCTTCATGTACCTTCTTTTATTCTTGATTTTTTCTTGAGATGAATTCGTGCTTCGAGATGTAGATGTACACGGATTATAAGAGCTGTTAGCAGAATTTCTTCTAATCTATTGAGCAAGGGGTTCGTCATCCGACGAGGCAAAGTTTTGTTGAGATTCGGTAATTTGAATATCATGATCTGCTTGCGACACAGACATTGGAATCGCGTGTTCTGTGGCTTGCTCATCTAGTACTGCATTTTCACTGCGCCATGTTGAGGATAGAATATCAGAGTTGTCAATTTCAGTTATTATAAGACATTATAATAAAAAAACTGTTCCTACTAAAAACAGTAACTACCAAAACAGCAGCCATATCTTGTTTTGGCAAATAGAATACATTGATTATATTCAATACTTATTATTTTGCCAGAAGCAGATATGGTACCATATCTTGTTTTGGCAAATATGACTTGCTTAATTTTAAACATATCTGAAACTTGTTTCGTTGATTATGAAGTCAGTAGAAGAGATAAGCCATATCTGATTTTGGCAAATAAAAATATAGACATAGAAGAACAAGTCTGCATTTAAACCTCAAAACACCAAAAATCGACATATCTGCTTCTGCCAAATAGCCACAGAATTGTAAGTTTAATAATTAAAAAATATTAAAAAAATGAATTAGTAAAAATCTCTTAAGCACATCATAAAAAACTTAATAAACTAAATTGTAATAATACCTAAATATTACCAAGCTAATAATAAGATGGACTCCTTAGACAAATTCACATTTTAATACACATGTAAGTTTACTTAAGACTCTAAATAAAAAATATTTTTCTGTTCATTGTTTTCAGATATATAATTTATTAATTAATACAGTTGAAATTGTAAATTATAGAAAAAATGTCTATCGCCTTAAACCTTGCGAAACCAAACCATAACAGAATATACTTTCCCAAAGAATATTCTTCTATCTATAAAATATCTAAAATTATGCCATTTAATCATACATAAAAAAATGATATTTTATAGATAGAATATTGTTTTAATCGATTATAGTTTTGTTTGAGCAGAACATAAAAATTAAAAAAAAAATAACAAACAACGTGATATGAGTGGTATGTATTTTTTATTCAACTAAAATAAATAAATATGATTGAAAAAATGTCCACCATATTGCTAATAATTGTCATATGTCTTGTCCAAACAAAGCTATCAAACAGTCCCACGATGGCCACGCGGCTTAAGTGTCGGCTTATAGCGAAGTGGGTCTAGGTTCAAATCCAGGATTTGGCATGTACACAAATTGTTTTTCGATTTGTGTAGGGTCAGAGTATGGAGAAAGTGGCTGACATCCGTTTCTCGTAAAAACAAAATCTGTTGGAGGCCCGTGTGTTCCTATTAGGATCGGATATGGTTTAAAAAAAAAAACAATTAGCTTACGGAGTTCGATACACTTTTTGTGTCACTAAGACCTAACGTCCACTTACACAAATCCAAAATACACCAAACAACAAACGAGATTTCATAGAGCAAGTGGGTTTGAAGTATTCAAAAACTGTATTTAGCATAGAGACAATAATAATTATTATTGTATGGTTTAAAATAATATTACATACGGTTACATAATAATATTATGTCGCTATAGAATGGGCTACAAAAATAATAATTGTTTACGTTATCGTTTGATGATAAAAATGACGTACGCACGTTCTGTCCCTTCTCGACTGACCATTATTTCAAAGTCTTTACTACAGATACTTAATCCTAGCTAAATGGTGAACGGGTAGCTAACGCCTTTATTGGTATAATATAATATTATATTGAAATTTGTCCCAAAAATGCGGGATTTTTTAAAAATAAATAAATCGTGAAATATGCTACCAGAAGTTATGCATGAGCAATTATTTCACATTCAAATGGCCTTGTCTGAATACGCCAATTAGGGTGGCCCTAATACAATAGATACATTCCTACCCACCTGACAATTTGACCCTTGCCTGGCACGACAAATAACGGTCAGTCAATCATCAACTGTGCGCATATAAACACTTACCTAAGCTAAACTGTCAAGTGCCACGCACCGGATGACCCAATAAACAATACCGAACGAGACTGATAATACGACCAGGATTAACAACTAGGCCATGGAGCCAACTTCTATAGCATAAAGGGTCAGTAACTGGCATCCTAAACATACCCACCCCTCTTCCAAATCATACCTGCACAGTTTACAGTTCACTGATAAGCACAGCCAGTGTATTTTAGAGACAATTAGCATGCGTATTAGAGTTTACACGAAATGGCTTTTCACCGGAATGGGTCCTTTCATGTGATTTCATCTTATTAAAATATATGCATGGGTAATTGCATTTATCATATTAATTATGTAAATGACTTTTCACTAGAATTAGTCCTTTTATGCAATTTCATGCTACCAAACGTTGTGGATGCGTAACTACACTCATCTCATTAAAATGACCTTTCAACAGAATGAGTCAATTTGTGCGATATTATGACACTGGACGTTGTGCATCAGTAATTACATAAATTTAAGATTTAAATGGCTTCTCACCAAAATGAGTCCTTTTATGCCATTTCATTCTACCAGATCTAATGCATGAGTAAATATTAGATAAATCACATTTAAATAGCTTATCACCAAAATCAGTCTTTGTGTGTATTTTAATGCTACTGGACGTTATGCACGAGTAATTACATTTATCACTATGACTTTTCACCAGTATGAGTAAGTTTGTGTCTTTTCATATTACCAGCTGTTGTACACGAGTAATCACAACGGTCACATTTAAATGGCTTTTCACCAGAATGAGTCATTTTGTGTATTTTCATATTACTAGATGTTATACACGAGTAATTGCATGTATCACAGTTAAATGGCTTTTCACCAGAATGAGTCATTTTGTGTCTTTTCATATCAACTAATTGTTTGCATGAATAATTACATATATCACAGTTAAATGACTTTTCACAAGAATGAGTCATTTTGTGTGTTTTTAAGCCAATAGACTGTCTGCATGAGTAATTACACTTATCACATTTAACGGGCTTTTCACCAGAATGTGTCGTTTTGTGTGTTTTCAAGTAACTTGCTTGTTTGCATGAGTAATTGCATTTATCACAGTTAAATGGTTTTTCACCAGAATGAGTCATTTTGTGATTTTTCATGCTACCAGACTTTCTGCATGAGTAATTGCATAGATCGCACTTAAATGGCTTTTCACCAGAATGAGTCATTTTGTGTGTTTTCATGTTACTTGAATTTCTGCATGAGTAATTGCATAAACTACATTTAAATGGCTTTTCACCAGAATGAGTCATTTTATGTGTTTTCATGCTACCTGACATCGTGCATGTGTAATTGCATATATCACAGTTAAATGGCTTTTCACCAGAATGAGTCATTTTGTGTGTTTTCATGCTGCCAGACGTCGTGCATGAGTAATTGCACTTATCACATTTAAATGGTTTTTTACCAGAATGAGTCATGTTGTGTGATTTCATGCCACTAGACTGTCTGCATGAGTAATTGCATTTAACACAGTTAAATGGCTTTTCGCCAGAATGAGTCATTTTGAGTGACTTCATGACGTGACCAGGACGAAATCTTGAAAAATGACCATCGTCACATTTAACCAGCTTTTCAACGGAATCGTTTGTTTTCGCAATTGTGGTTTTGTGTATCGCTTTGTGTAGCAACATCAGGTCTAACGATGAAAAAAAATCAAAACAGATACTGCACACAAAATTTTGTTTATGAAACGATTTTTTTTCCAGTTGTATAACTGCCACTAATAATTCTGTGTTTACCATATTAATCGATTGAAAAATATCCCGTTTACTATTGCGACAGGCGACATCTTTGAACATTTCTATATATTCCTTCAGTTCTTTCTTGATGTCTTGTTCCTCAATGTGTAGGTCTTCGCTAGACACCTGTGCTTCAGTCGCATCCCAGGACGATATGAGACGCGGAACATTGGCCGCTACAGTGCTTCTAGCGATAATCTAAAAAAACATTTAAAAGTATTATGAGATTTTTAATTAATAGATCATTATAACTGTTATGTACCATGTCCGTCGTAGGGATTCTAATCATGCACAAAACTCTTTTATTCGGCGCTCTTGTTTAAATTATAATATGTATTTATCCACCGTTAATCCATTCAATAATTAACTTGTTTCGTTTAAACGCACTATCTCCAAAATTTTGTATAGATAGACATAATATGTCTTATATATATTATATACTTATACATTTAAAAAACATCTTACTTTTTTGTCTTTTCATTTTTCACTCACTTTTCTTTAGTAATTTCTTTATATTTATGTTATTCTTACTTTCTATCTTGTTAGGCTTAACTATATTATAAATTATATATGGAAACTTTGCTGGTTGTCAAAACTTTTCATTATTCTATTGAAAACTTATTTTTGTAATTAAAATGTAACTGTTTGTTTCCCCTATAAATTAAAAAAAAATAGGAAAAGATCCAGGTGGAAACAATATGCCAAGACACGGCTAAATGCAAGTTAAGACCCAACCATACACCAATGGTAAAAGCACATTGATCATTCATTGATAAAATAAAGTTAAAATATTACGAGGTAAAGGAGCAAAACACACCAGTACAGTATCAGACTTATAAAAAAGTTAAGTTGTCTCTATTCACCTATTGCGCGGAGCAGCGCCATCTTAATCAATAGAAATGCCCTGACAAGTGAACACGACAAGACCTCTATAGAATTTCCCAAATATAATCTTTCGACTGTCTGACCTGTCGAGCAGTTTTTTCTATCTTCTAGATTTTATCTTTCACCGTGTTTCTAGACGAAGGCATATCTTTTATTCATTGAATATATTTTTCCTTGTTTGAAATTTTTCGAAAAGGTCGTGGGAGCATTTTGACCACGCTTCTTTTATAGATTTTCCATGACTGAACGGTTTTCCATTTTCACTGTCTATCAAAATTACTACTACTAGCTTCACCAAGTATTTTTTTCTTATTTGCTATAGGCATTTTTGTTGATACCAATGAAATAGTTTGTTACTGTATAACTTAGCTTGGTTTTTTACACACAAAATGACACCAGAATTCGTTGCGATCAGCTGAGGCATTCTCTCGCTACAGTGGTCTCAAGCATTGTAAATCGATCATAATCAGAAGTTCGCGGAGCGGCTTCTTCCGCCGCCTGATGAGGTGAGTGCGATAGTGTTATGTGTCACGCATAAAGCATTAGGAGCGATTTGTTCAATTATATATTTACATTAAACAAATTCTTGAAGAGTATTTACCTATTATTTTGTATACAATACGATCTGTCATTTATGCACGAGTTTCATCGGTTCCGTTACAGCATCGATTGGTAAATGCCACTAGTAAAAATAATATTAAAAAGTGTAGAAAATACGCATAGCTATGTCGTCATGCTTAAAGCTGTACATCAGTTGAGGCATGGTCTAAAAAGATCATGGCTAGGCGATGCGCGGATCGCGGGTGCAAATGACGCATGCCAAACGACATATAATTTGTCATATAAATCCAACATACGTCCATTTATTGTTCTGTTTATTGTTCTATTAGTAACAATAAAAGTAAATGGGTAACGTTTTTAGTCATCTTTACACGATTTAAGAATGAAGTGGCCCGTCGCCATCACGAAACAAAGTGACGTGTTTCCAGCCCGACGTTCTCTCTCAGAATGAAAATTATTTGCCGTTTCACTGATGTACTACCTTAAGCTTGTACTTGAGTCGGCGTTGCGCGAACTGATCGATCGATTAAAACCGACTGTGGTATTGGGTGGTGTAAATTGGTACATAATCTACGTTTTAACTTCGATTTTTGGAGTCCCGAACATACTTCAATTTAAATTAAGCACAACCTTAAAGTGCTTGACATAATCATAATTATGAATAGTAACTTATATCATTTTAAAAAACGCGTTTCCTATCAGAAACTGTGTTTTTTTCAGATCTTTAATTCCATCGTCTACAATATAATTGTAATGTTATGTAACACTTTCTATAAACCTACTCGATATATCACAATAGCAATTATTAATAGTTACTAAAAAACTATTAAAATTTGAAATAAGCACTCTGGTGTACGTATGAATTTTAACAAGAAATAAAAATGTATTGGACAGCTTATTTATAAAATAGAAATAGTTCCAGGTTAAGTATTTATTCAGAGTTCACAGAGGTTAATTAAAAATATAGGAGAATACTTCAAACGGTACCTACACGAAAATAGATTAACAGGATAGGACTTAAAGATTAAAACCACACTTAACACTAAAAACGCATCTTGATAGTATTAGTGGAAAGCCACGGATAATATCCATACAGCCGAAAGTGAGGGAGTCTAAAAAAATTCTTCTAGACCCTCTCCACCATAAGGCCTTACTTCAACTGTTGCGGGGCACAAACGATAGACCCACTCTCAAGTCTGCATCTAACCAAGGAGTTATAGAGAATTTTTAGTACCGTAACATCCGAAAAGACCCGGGAAGTACGCAAGACAAATCACAACAGTTTTAGTGCCTTTTCACAAATTGTATCCATATGACCACTAAACGTTAGTTTATTGTCAAATGTAATCCCTTAGGCATAAAGCCCACCAAAAAAGCGTTCGGTGCGCTCAATACTGAGTAGGCCCCCTCTCACCTGCGCATTACCCTTCACCTATGTAATAAGGGGCTCAAGGAGCACAAAATAATTATTATTATCAGCGTCTCTCATAACAAAGCAATAAAAATATTGTTAAATTTCTCGGGGCATGTAATTAATATCGGACACGCAATAACTAAACAAAGAGTTCATTGTTCTTAAATAATAGCTTCTCGCCCGTCTTATCGACGACGCTTCGAGGAGCGTGATTTTGCTTGCCGTGATCAATGAATGGACTACGTTGTATTTTCGTCAATTCGTATCGCTGCGAAGCCAAAAAACGATGACTCATGGGGCAGGCGGGCACAAGGCGTCGTCAAATCCAGTGTGCGCTGGCGTATTTGATTACGTTGTATTTTCGATGATTTACACGCCACTTGTGAAATTTTGCGCGAGAGCCCCACTCGCTCCGTTAAGTGGGTTATACGCCTTACTGATGATATTCCCGAAAGAAGTCTGCCATGCATCGAATACTGGAACAACAATACTCGCGAGGCTTTAGTAAACCATCTCCAATCTAATATTATTATCTACATCAAGTTGGAGTTGACGACAATCATCCAAGGTGACAACTTTCATGAAGAGTTGCAAGTCATCAGCAAACAACATAAACATAGCATTTTTATTTACCAATGCTATGTCATTTATAAAAAAACTTGAACAGCAATGGCCCCAAGTTTGAGCTCCGAGGCACACCAGAAAATGTTTTAAACGTCTGTGACTGATAGAGGGTGTACGATACGTATTGTTGACGATTCCTAAAATAACTCCTGAATAGCGCGAGAAATCGTTTAACGGCCAGCTTCAAATCCATGCTGCTCATTCATTATAGATGACCAGCGCCATCTTTAGATAATCACTTGAGACGGCAATGACATGACTCAATCCTCGAAGAAATCATGCTGTGCATGATCATCTCAATAACTTATGCTGGTGCAGAGAGAATGGCTACCGGCCTATAGTTTTCCACTGATGACTGTACCACTCTTATGAATTAGAGTAACCTTCGACATCTTTTATGCTTCCGGAAAGATACCCGTCTCTATTGTCAGGTTGAATATAATATATGAAAGTGGCACTTGAAAAAAATCTTGGGACATAAGCGGTTTCTAAGAGCGAGTATTCTTATTTTTTTTAATAAATCTAAACACGTCACCCTCATCAATTGGGAAGATGTCAACGGATTGGGCACCGCATGATCGTGTTCTCTACATATATATGAACGCGATATACTTGTTTCTCCGTCTAAACGCGCCCATTCATGCAGCGTTTTGAGACAATGGTGTCGCGTGTGAAACGGCTCTAAGATTAAAACATGTATTGCTAATTCCAACCTTCGATATAGGTCCGCACCAAGGGAAGAAAAACAACACATTATACAAATGAACGAACCTGATGTATTGGCCTGTATTCTGAATAAGAACAACCCGGTTGAGGATCTTCAACATCACATAATGGATCTATTACATCTTCAATAATCTCGCGCTTGATGACGGATAGTTGATCATCCGTCTCAGGTTTTATATTAGAGAGGTCCGCTAAAAGATACTGAAAGAAACATTATGGTTAACACAGTAAAACCACTTTCACTTTCAATGACTGATTATAGTCAAAATGAATTAGAAGATAACCTGCCCTAACCTAAATCACAAATGCATCGTAGCTGTCAAAATGTAAAATCAAGTTATTTTTTAAATCAACGTTTAATATCATTATATATCTCCACGCAGTTTATAAAAAAGAGACATATTATAATAATATTTTAATCGTTGTTATTCGCAATACAGCGTAATTGTAAGAGAAATCAGTTTCCAAAAAACTAACCTCGAAATTGCAATTTGAAACGTCGGCATTCTCCTGCTTTACATGAGTGCGAACTTCCGGGCTGATTGGGTGGCTAGTCTGCGTGTCAAACAAAGGCTTGCCTTCTGTATCAGATTGTTCTCCATCACATTCTCGCTTTACGTCCATTTTAATGGTAGAAAGGAAGAACGTGACAAACTGGATACATTCAAGGTACATTATAATTTAAGAGAAGTGTTGCCACAAAACATAATTATTTATTGTCAATGGCCGAGATACTGAAATATTCCTATCTTTCAACCTGAACGAAACAAATCAAACTAAACCATTGACAATATACGTACAAATTGTATGAGTAGAAAATAGACCAGAAATGGTTTGAGATAAGACGTTTGGTTCAGTGTATCATTTAAAAATCAAACCGTTCTCGGACCATCAGAAATGGTTTGACATGAAACGTCAAACAATTCGGGCGATCCATAGACTAATGACGATCTGTCAAAGTGATGATGGGAATTATTCAACAGCGTTTTCTGTTACACCCATGACTATTGGGCCTATCCCAATAGTCTAAATTACGTCGTACTCAATTATAAGGTGTGACCATGTCACATGACCTCCTAGTCAACAATGGGCGTACGAACGTTTAAAATTCCTTGTTTAACTGTCAAAATGTTCAACATGTACTTAGCGTATAAGAATTGTATCTAATTATAATAATAGTATGTCAGGAAAGAATGTGATTGTGCCGAATAAAAGAGACGAAAGCCAAAGATATTTAATATTAGGGGGTAGTTAAAAAAAAGATATACAACACTGCTCAATATAAAAAGTGTGGAAAAATACATGGTCGCGGAGGCGCTGAATTGAGTTCGCGAATTCCCGCGTTAAAAACTTAACAATCATACGAATTCAGATAATTAATAATTAGAATATAAGCGATATAGTTAACATTATGAACAATATAAGATTAATTTGAATACTGTTATACATAAGTTTCTTTTGTAAAAATAACCGTTGAAAATATTATGAAGCCACGTGATCAACAAAGAAAAACTATTTATTTATTATTTAATATTTTGTGAATCCCGGGTCTTACCAACACCCCGAGCTAGCCACAGGACCCGGGATATCTCAATACCTTCACTGTTATTTTTAATCTATATAATAAATCAATTAATACAATAAAGTAGGTACACTTTATTGCCTACCCATTCAGTCAAGGATCAAGTAGTAAGTACCTACCTATAACGAATAAGACAGTCATTGCCAAAGGGCCATGTCTTTTGACTTTGTTTATTTGTTCACTCCCAAGTCTTAAATAACAGACGTTAACCAGCATACCGAGCGAAGAAAGAGAATGCATCTTCTTCGATCTAACGGGAGATGGCAATAAAGGGTTACAATGATGAACCTCATATTAATGTAGTGTCCTTGTGCGAACCGGTGCTACTTATTATGAATGGGATAGTGTGAATAAAAACGATTAAAACCAAATAAGCTTCCGATTTTCTTTATTTATATATAAAATATAATACATATTGTTACTAAATACAGTTTTTGACCAAGCTATCGTCATACTCAGCAGGTATCTTCATTTGTCAAACGGCTAAAAATTTTGGTTCATTATTTATTCAAAACAAAAACTTCCGTCGGCTGACATTTTACTTAGACAGAACCAAGTCCAATCTCTTTGGACATAACTATTATTACCATAACAAGGAAAACTCTTAATAATTAAGAGGAGCATGCATAGAACATTAAATAACACCAATAATTTACAGGCATAAACGAAAATACGATGACAGTTGTACATTTTTTTTGTATTCAGTGACGTCACACGTATAACGATTCAATTAAGGATATGTGTTTACCTACCTACCAGCGCATATATTCTATACACAAGACTGATATCGGCCGCTATCGGTAACTATCGAGGGTAGTTTTCCATTTTTTTGTATGGATGTATTAGCACTTATTGTAACAATTACAAGGTTGCAATTGTTACAATACGTGCTATGTTTTAACAGCACATCTCTGTGTTAAATTTTATAGTGGGATAGACAGTTTTGACTGTTTATAAGGCTAATTTATTGTAATTGTTACAATACGTGCTCATACTTTGATATAAAAATGAAAAACTACCCTCGATAGCAATCGTGTGTACAGAATAGATGTGCAAAGGAGCTTAGCGCAAAAATACGAAGGTTGCACACATTTAAATTGTTATATTTTATATAACACTAAATTTATTTTTACATTATAGAAAACTTAATAAACTAAATTTTAATAATACCTAAATATTACCTACCTAATAATAAGATGGGGTCCTTTGACAATTTTTACATTTTATAACTTTTTTAACAATTGTAAGTTTACTTTTGACTTAAAATAAAAAATATTTTTCTTTTCAATGTTTTCAAATACCTAAACATTTACTAATTGATACAGTTGAAATTGTAAATTATCAAAAACATGTATATCGCCTTAAACCCTGCGAATCCAAACCAAAACAGAATATACTTTGTCAAAAAATACTCATCTATCTATAAATTATCTAAAATTATGTCATATTCATACGTAAAATAAGAAATTTTATAGATAGAATAATATTTGTATATATTAAAGTTTTGTTTGAGCAGAGCATAACAATTAAAAAAAAAAAAAAAAAAACAACGTGACACGAGTGGTATGTATTTATTATTCAACTAAAATAAATAAATATGAATGAAAAAGTATCCACCATATTGTCGGATCGCCTAAACAAAGCTATGAACTAGCTAACACCCACGATGGACGTGCGGCTTAAGCGTCGGCGGTCTCAGGTATGGGCATAAGAATTTAAACGAAATGGCTTTTCACCGGAATGGGTCCTTTCATGTAATTTCATCTTATTAAAATATATGAATGGGTAATTGCATTTAACCTAATACCTAATAATAATGTACATGACTTTTCACTAGAATGCGTCCTTTTATGCCATTTTTTGCTACCAGATCTAATGCATAAGTAAATATAAGATAAATCACATTTAAATAGCTTATCACCAAAATGAGTCTTTTTGTGTATTTCATAGTACCGGACATTCTGTATCAGTAATATTGTTATTCACATTTCAATGGTTTTTCATCAGATTGTGTCTTTTTAGGCAATCTCATATAACCAGAATTTATGCATGAGTAATTATAATTTACGTAGCTTTTCACCAGATTGAGTTTTTTGTGCATGTTCATGCTACTAGAAGTGATGCATGAGTAATTACATTTATCGCATTATAAGTTTTCACCAGTATGAGTAATTTTGTGTCTTTTCATGCTATCAGACTGTCTGCATGAGTAATTGCATGTGACACATTTAAATGGTTTTTCACCAGAATGACTCATTTTGATCCTTTTCATGCTGCTAGAAGTCGTTCATGAGTAATTGCACATATAACATTTAAATGGCTTGTCAAAAGAATGTGTCATTTTGTGTGTTTTCATATGACCAGATTGTCTGCATGAATAATTGCACTTATCACATTTAAATGGCTTTTCACCAGAATGACTCATTTTGTGTGTTTTCATGTGACCTGACTGTCTGCATGAGTAATTGCATATATCACATTTAAATGGCGTTTCGCCCAAATGAGTCATTTGATGTGTTTTCATGCTACCTGACGTCGTGCATGAGTAATTGCATGTGTCACATATAAATGGTTTTTCGCCAGAATGAGTCATTTTATGTGTTTTAATTTATTTGACTGTATGCATGAGTATTTGCACTTATCACATTTAAATGGTTTTTCACCAGAATGAGTCATTTTGTGTCTTTTCATGACACTTGATTGTTTTCATGAGTAATTGCATTTATCACAGTTAAATGGCTTTTCACCAGAATGAGTGATTTTATGTGTTTTCATACTATTAGACATAGTGCACGAATAATTGCATTTGTCACATTTAAATGGTTTTTCACCAGAATGGGTCATTTTGTGTCTTTTCATGTTACCTGATTGTTTGCATGAGTAATTGCATTTATCACAGTTAAATGGCATTTCACCAAAATGAGTCATTTTGTGTTTTTTCATGTCACATGAACGTCTGCATGAGTAATCACATTTATCACATTTAAATGGCTTTTCACCAGAATGAGTCATTTTATGTGTTTTCATGTTACTTGGATGTCTGCTTGAAAAATTGCATTTTTCACATTTAAATGGCTTTTCACCAGAATGGGTCATTTTGTGTGTTTTCATGTGACCCGACGTCGTGCATGAGTAATTGCATGTGTCACATATAAATGGTTTTTCGCCAGAATGAGTCATTTTATGTATTTTTAATTTATTTGACTGTCTGCATGTGTAATTGCATTTATCACAGTTAAATGGCTTTTCACCAGAATGAGTCATTTTGTGTGTTGTCATGTTACTTGATTGTCTGCATGAGTATTTGCACTTATCACATTTAAATGATTTTCACCAGAATGAGTCATTTTGTGTCTTTTCATGACACCTGATTCTTTGCATGAAAAGTTGCATTTATCACAGTTAAATGGCTTTTCACCAGAATGAGTGATTTTATGTGTTTTCATACTATTAGACGTAGTGCACGAGTAATTGCATTTGTCACATTTAAATGGTTTTTCACCAGAATGGGTCATTTTGTGTCTTTTCATGTTACCTGATTGTTTGCATGAGTAATTGCATTTATCACAGTTAAATGACTTTTCACCAGAATGAGACATTCTGTGGGTTTTCATGTTACCAGACGTCGTGCATGAGTAATTGCATTTATTACAGTTAAATAGCTTTTCACCAGAATGAGTCATTTTGTGTGTTTTTATGTTACTTGGTTGTCTGCATGAGTATTCACATTTATCACATTTAAATGGCTTTTCATCAGAATGAATCATTTTGTGTGTTTTCATGCTACCAGACTGTCTGCATGAATATTTGCATTTATCACAGTTAAATGGCTTTTCGCCAGAATGAGTCATTTTGAGTGACTTCATGACGTGACCAGGACGAAATATTGAAAAATGACCATCGTCACATTTAACCAGCCTTGCAACGGAATCGTTCGTTTTCGCAATTGTGGTTTTGTGTATCGCTTTGTGAAGCAACATTAGGTCGAACGATGAAAAAAAATCAAAACAGATACTACAAACAAATTTTTTTTTATGAAACGTATTTTTTTCCAATTGTATAACAGCCACTAATAATTCTGTGTTTACCATATTTGATTGACAAATATCACGTTTACTATTGCGACTGACGACATCTTTGTACCTTTCAATATATTCTTTGAGTTCTTGCTTTATGTCTTGTTCCTCAATGTGTAGATCTTCGCTAGACGCTTGTGCTTCAGTCATGTCCCAGGACGATATCATTGCAACATTGGCCGTTAAAGTGCTTCTAGCGATAATCTAAAAAATACATTTAAAAGTATTAATAAATTATGAGATTTTTAAATAACAGTTCATTATAAGTATTTCGACTGTCTCCGTGCCGAGCAGTTTTTAATTGAGAAAAAATGAAAAAGTAGTTTTTTAGTATTCTATTAAAAAGTTAAAAAAATACCATTATGATTCTATATTTCACCGTGTTTCTAGACGAAGGCATATCTTTTATTTTTGGATATATTTTTCTTGTTTTCACGTTTTTCAAAAAGGCCGTGCGAGCATTTTAACCACGCTTCTTTTATAGAATTACTATAACTGCACGGTTTTCCATTTTCACTGTGATTCAGAATTACTACTACTAGCTCCACCAAGCTTTTGTGGAGTTGAGGTGAGTAAGACACGATTTTCATTTATTTTCTTTCGCGAACCGATTATAAACGATTGCTTCAGTTGGTTTCGAATAATGGACCTGACAATTATTGGCCTCCTCCAAGGTGGTGGGATTCGATATATCTGGATTATTTCAACTTCAAACAAGTGCGGTGGCCATCTTAATTTTAATGCCAAAAAATGTTTAATAGTTGTATTATAAGTGAACCTGTAAATGGACGTACCTGGTCTACTGGGCTGTCTTGTCGATCGGAGGGGCCGGGTTGAGGATTCTCATTATAGATTTGGCGAATTGCATCGTCAACGAACTCTTGTTTGATTATGACACCCTCATTATCATTCTCCGACCTTAAATTGATCAGGCTGTCTTCACACTCCTGAAAATAACAACATGATTAATAATATTATGTAACAGTAAATCCATTCCTGGTTAAGACCTGCCGCAGCTGTATCCTCTGCATTCAGTGGCCACCAATGTACGACTGCATTTGGCAAGTGAATGTATACTCACCGAAAGACATTCCAGCTAACTGCAGCACATTGCGTACTTTAATCTGCCTTTTTGTAAACATATCGCACATTGAGATCTATTGGGTCGTAACTGCAAAAAACATGATCCTAAATAATTTGAGTTTGAATGTAAAATAATTAACTACAATTTAAATAATTGCAGTAGACCGCAAGAAAATTGTACCATGTTAGAATAATTTTGTGTACTTTATCCTACTGTAGTTCTTAAATATATAAATATATCTTTTTTTAATTTATTATATTATGGATTTTTGCAGTTGCGGCCATATAGTTTGAGATTTGACGAACAAACTTCCAGATGTGCCTTCAAAGTTTTAATAGAAAAAAACAAAATGCACCTTTTTCATATTAAATTTTATTAAAATTAGTGTTTTATATAAAAATTCTTTTATTATAAAAATAAAAAATGAATAAAAATAATATAAAACAGAGAAATAAAAAAAATTAAATAAAAATCAGTGGGATTCGAAATATAATTTATTTCAATGTCGGACAATTTAAAAAAATCGGTGTGTGTACTTATGTACGCACGATAGAAGTTATACTTCTTTGGCGTAACAAAACAAAAACAAAACTTGTGACAACCTTGATTCTTCAACTAGCTCTTAATTATCTTGTTAAATTACACACGTAAGAAAACGGGCCGCTTATTGAAGCGTCGTTGGTTTATTTCTATAAATTTATCTTGCATTACTAAATTATATAATTATTTATCGTTGTTTTTATTTTTAAAGTACCAACTGTCACTTTGACGTCGAATCCAATCAAGTGCGTTTTTTCCGTGTGAAAAAATAGATTGTGTTAATTTTTGGGTTATTTTGCAGTTGCGACCCTATAGATCTTAGTATACGATATGTATTTACCTTACCATGTTAAACACACATAATTTTGAAAACGCTCTTGAGAAAATATAGCCAATAGAAAAAATCTTTTTCGAAAAAAGGTAAGAATCGAACCTGCGTCTATTGGGTATAGCGCCCTGTGCATTACCATTATCCTACGACTGCCATCTTGATTTCGACAAATTTTAAGTATTGGCCGTTTTAATACCTGCTCATAAACGCTCTCCAAATTGAGTTACGGTAGGCGGTAGGTATTTGAACATTTTAGTACATATATATTTATTTAAATATAATGCAAATGCAATGAAAATAACAACTGGCTTTGATATTTGTTTTTTATAAAGTGAATTACACTGAATGATCTCTCACAGTATACAGTAGTAGGAAAAATTGACAATATTAATTAAGCAATTGTTACGAATTCTTTGAATTGACTTTATTCTCAGACACATGATCTCATTACAAAAACACAATATGGATCATTTGAGTGTGGAAAGAAATTTAAGACAAGTCTGTAAGGTATTCAACTAATTTTATAAGTAAATTTTTGAAATACTATTCTGTAAAGCACTGGTGGCCACAGTAAAATCCTCTGGTGGCCGTACATAAGAACCACTGGTCTAGAGTGTCAGAGTGACGCAGATCAAAGGCGCCTCAATAAATTATTATTGAAATTACAGTCAAAGATTTGTAAAAAGATGTGCGGCCGTTTGTGGAACTAATTGCTCGAAATGCAACGCAGTCTCTGCTAACGTTAAGCCGGCTCTCACGTCAAAACTCGTCCGCCCAGAATGTGCCAAAGACGTCATCGTTATTCACAAAACACACGTTGACAAATGGATCTCCAAAAATTGGTAAAATGCGACTTATTAATTTGAAAAAAAAAAATATTGTTGCAATAAACACTGAGATTAAGTGCCCTTCACCAACCCCGCCCCGCACCACGCTCGGTCTTAATCGAGCGTATAACGGGACCCATCAATTGGTGATATGAAACATCTGAAATAAATTGGACTGGGAGTGTCCTGGGAGAAGATGCCCAAGACTTAGGTTGCTACGCTCATAGTGAGCTCTGACTGAGTTTACTTTAATGCAAATTGCCAGGGAGAGAAAAAGTATATGGGAATTACGAAAAAAAAATGAAGTGACGTTGGATATAAATAAAAAAGAACGAAACAGGCAGCAAAATTTATGTGAAGAGATCTTCACGCCCGTAGTAAGACGCCGCAATTTTTTTAAAAGCAAAATAATTGGTCTTTGTAGCAACCATGTCGGACGGGCCGATGGGCCCAACAGCTGGTTGGACCGACTTGAAAATATTCCTCCCGTTCGGAGCACATTCTCAGACATACCCAGAGGATGTGGTTGGCATCCTGTATTTCCTCTCCGCATGGACATGTCGGGCGGCTTGCAAGTCCAAGCTCAAAGAGCTTGCCAGCGAATCCACAATGTCCGGTCAAAAATTGACTGGTGTAATGGTATGGAGTCAGATATTTGGTTATCTCCATTCGCCACTTTATGTCTGGAAAAACGTGTATGTGTGCCGGCCTTTGTTCGATTCGTCTCACTTTCGCTGCCAGGTCTTAAAAACCGCGTCAAGCGTCATAAGTCTTATTATCCGCTTCAACGATGCTACTTCTTCAGCAACAAGCCGAGGAGGCGGGGCAAGGTGAAAGTCACCAACAACGGCCTCCTCTCCTTTGAAGAGCAATATTGAAGCACCGCTGACATGAATATGCAGGTCAAGTGGGAGAATGCCGGCCAAGACCGGGAGCGCGTCAATAGACAAGTTGCATGGTTGGGCTGCGAGTCGAAGACGCCAGGACGCATAACAACACCAACGAATTGGTCATTCCTTTACCGACGATCGCCGCATCAAAATATCTACTTATACGATTCGAATGTTATGTGCGACTGTCGCTAGGTAGATGTGCGCGGTTTCATATGCAACACCGGATTGACGTTCTTGGAAGGTTTGATTTATGGATTTGCGGCAGACGAGGCGAGTTGACACATGTGAGCCGGCTTAGTCCCCATGTTGTATTGTTTCGAGCTTGACTTCGGATAGCCGACGAACAAAATATGGTTGAATAAAAAAATGAACTCATGTCGAATTCGTTTAGTCTGCTATTATGTCTTAATAACCAGTACGGTCACAGCCCCAAAACTTTGAGTCTATCTTTGTATTCTTATCAAATAATAATAAGCAAGCTTAATGAATGGCTGGCAATACATTTGATAAAGATTTGCTTTATCGTACCATTGTTATTATCAAACTAAACGTATGGATTGCCATGCGTAATATTAATAATGTTTGTTTTATAAAGAAACAAAATAGGTTCACAATTTAGTATTAACTCAAGTTTAAAGAAGGACGCATCGACTGCATTCAATCACTGTATCAAATCATAGCGTTAACAAGTAAATCATAAACTAATATAATATACTAGCTAGTACGGGTATGCGTTGCAATGCCACTCAAAGAAAGAAATTGTTTGTGTTTTAATTCTGTTTATTGGAGTGCTTTTGGACAGACAATATTTTTTGTTTTTCCGTCTAGTGCGTACACGAATTCCAACGCGTGAGCAGGCCACACACAGCTGTCCATGTGAGAAGCATGGATTTTCTAAATTTGGTACAGGAACGCATACGAATAGAAGAAAAGAAGGTGGTTGTATTAATTCAGAAACCTTCGCGGGTCTGCGCACAACCACTCACCAAAGTTTCATCGCAATCGGATTAATGGTAGGAGGAACGCATACGGGACAGACAGACGAACAAACATTCATTTATATATATATATATATATATATATATATATATATAGGTATAACATTCTAATAAAGGCAGTTTAAATATAAAAGGTGTTTATATGAAGTTCCATAACATTACCTTCACAATACATAGGTAATAACAATTTCTTTTATTTTGTTAACTGTCAATTCATGGTGGAACTGCATTGTATTGTTCTTTAATTTATTAAAACGCATTTTTCGTAATACATTCCACTATCCATCAATAAATTAGGACCCGTTTCGTCTGCCTCAAAAATGCTTTGTATTAAATTAAACAACAATATATAATATTAACGTGAACATGGCGTTGTAATAAGGGTGGAATTTATATCTCTGTCAAATAAGAAACGCCATTACGGTTTTATCTACCGTTCGCTTCTGCTGATAGGCACAAAGAACTGCCACAGGACCACGCTCCTGTGAGAAGAAGAAAACTTAGCTGAGCTGATCTACCCCACTGTTACGCTCGGTCCTCTTCGGGTTTATTCAGGAGAATATAGAGAAACATAGTAAGGCCATCCTCTCACGTTAATACTCAAAAAAGACGAGACTGAAACTCCAGTATTTAGCTAATGTATTTCGAAGAGACGCGACATCTCCCAGTCTCTCAGTTTCCAGTCACCCATTAAACAGTGGTACCAATATCAGTAAATTCGATGAAAAATCATAATATATTCTTACCAAAAGTTGGTACCACTGAACTGAAATATACAAGCAATAACAAGTCAAGACGTCAAAATTTAGAGATGGGCGAACCGATTTGAGAAATACTCCTGCCTTTATATTTACAGGCTGCCAGAATATTCCCGTAAAGACATTACGGAAAAAGCTTAGGATGCAGTAGGAAAGACAATGGGTTTGACAGTTTGAGGTTATGAGATTATTGACTTCCAGTAGCCTGGTGTGCGAAGCATGTCACTGGCCAGTTAATGCATTCCATTAGCAACCAGTTTGTCGGATTTTAGTTTCTGCGTGAGAGGATTGCCTTAGTCTAAGCTCAAGCAATTCAACCTTGCCGTGTTAGGAAAATACTTGCAGATTAAAATAATATGTATGGAGCGAACTCGCAACGACCGTCGCCGAGCACAGCGGAGATAAAATCTCATGCATTCGCCCATAGACAACGACACTAAAAAACTAAAAGCGTCTCTTAAATCAATTCTTATTACCTACTCAACTGATGATGGTTAATACGATGCACTGTGTTAATCAACAGCAGAATATTTTACTAAGCCTTCGGCCACATAGGTAGGTGCTATGCTTACCTACTAAAAACACTCTGCCACATTGCACGCCACGTGCTTAGGTACAAATTCATTTGACATTTGGGAGCGGTCGAGTCAACAACTACATGTCACTCTCAAAACTAACCAGAAAGCTACTTCTCACAGAGAATTTAAGTTTAAATTTCGGAAATCTCAATTTCGAACTTCTTGCGTGCGTAATGTCAATTATTCATCCCATGCGTCATTATTAATAACCTCAAAATATACGGTGTTTGACGTTTGTCATACTGAAGAAACATCCGCCATCTTGAAAAAGGTGGTACAAGAAAATAACCAACACGTTTGTTCGCCGGGAATAATAATCACGTATCGACGCGCGAATCGTGTAGCGAGGCCATTGCGATAGTACAGTGTGCGTCCGTATAGTATAGTGGGATATGTCACCTGGCACGTAGCCACCAAGAAGGCACCTGCCTATGTGGCCTTAGCCTAAAGCATTCACCCTATCCTAACCTTAATCTAGTATAGTTAATATAGTAGGTATTTATATTGAATTTGTTTGCCGTTGGCTTTCACTAAACTTATTTCGTAAAATCGAATGAAAAAGCTCTGTATAATTACATAGTGTTTGTCCCGTCCGATATTAAAACAATATTGTCTTAAATTTGTTGTTCACTTTGTAGATTAGTCGTGCTTAGTTACTGCGCAATTGAAACAGAATTTTGAATACCCTCGCCTAAACAAATTAGAAATCTACTTACCTCTTTTGAGTGGATACTATCGTTGGCCTCGATGGTTTCCTGTTTGATTGACACGTCAAATCGACCCTTGCTGTTGAAGTGATTTACGTCAATCGATAGGTATGCACCGTCACTGATTACCTCCGCCGTTTCGTCATGTGATAATTCATCGGTTTCTTCTTCCATTTTATGAGGTATTTGATATTAAAATCTGTCAATAGCTTCACGACCTCAGGCTAACGTGTTACACTGGCAAACATATTATACTATGGCTTCTACCATAGACATCAAAACTTCGATAACAATTTTTAATTGTCTATGCCCTCTGGGGAAAATAAAAAGAGTTCGACGGTATCGTTATGGGGGAAATACTTCTATCAAAACAAATTATTCTAAAACATTAGTTGGTTATTGTCAGTTTACATGAAGCCAAAGCAAAGATATTTGAAAATAGCCGATTATACTGCATTATTTGCTAGGTTACGTTTGGTTTGGTTTCCATTCTTTAATTTAATAATATTTATTTTTGCTTAAAATCTGTCAATAGCTTCACGACCTCAGGCTAACGTTATTCACTGGCAAATAATATGCATTGGTTTCTACCATAGACATCTCGACTTCGATTTAAAAAAACAATTGTCTATGCTCTCTGGGGAAAATAAAAAGAGATTCGACGGCATCGTCATGGGGAAAATACAATATTCTTTTACTGTTACATTCATATTATTCTAAAACATTAGTTAGTTCTCGTCAGTTTACAGGAATTCAAAGCAAAGAAATTTTGAAAATAGCCGATTATACTGCTTTATTTAATAGGTTAGGTTAGGATTGGTTTCCATTCTTTGATTTAATATTATTTATTTTCGCCTTATGCCTAACTTACTGTCATTCAAATCAAACTATTAACACCCACCCTAATTATCTATAAGTAGGGCTAGCTCAGTCTATTATTGGAAGTGCTTTAATGTAATTTGCAATATTATTTTATTATTATTTGTAGTAATTTTTTTGGGATTCTAGGGTAATAATATTACACACATATTATGTGATGATAGTTTTAATTAGTGGCAGTAATCAAACATACTATTTAACTGATAGGTATTATAGTTACCTATATTTTCTTCCACAGGCTACTTATTTTTATAAAGGTGACAGACATTGCTTAAATTTTTAATTGTAAATTATTATAATTAGGTTGGTAGGTACTTATAATTAATTATATTTTTTAATGCTTATTTATATTTATTTGAGAAATAAAACATTGTTGACAAAACAAATCTAAATTCAAGACGTACACAACATGAGATGTACATTATAACAAATATAACCTCACAAAAGAGAATCAGAGAATAGGAAATTATTATTGGTATTAGTAGGAAAATAAAATTGATAATAATAAGTACCTACTTACCTACAATTTTATACAGAAAAATAAAATACATAGCACGTCACCGAAAATGTCTACGTCTTTGGGGAGCGCATTGACTAGTCTTGCACCCCTCGCTAATGGTAACTGATAGGCTTGACACGAGGAAACGGTTCTAATCGGCCTCTTTATTATCCTTAAAAGAGACATTAATCGACCTTTAGGTAGCAGCAACCAAACAAATAGAACCCCCGGTCAATCAATCCACGACAAAATACATGTGCTTGCCTCGACCTGTTGCTTGAAACTCGTTTGCATTAGCCTATAAATATTCAGACTTGTCTTAAGACGGTCAACCCTATCGGAGCTCGCGATCTATGTGACTTCGGGCATCGCAAGAAATTAATGAGATATTAAAACAAGAAAATATCACTAAATCATTGCGCGATAGGTACCTAGTTGATAGAAAAATTTGACCCCATAATAATACAATAAAATGGGTGAGGCCACTGGCATCATGGGAGATGCAGTACAATAGTGCAAAACAATATTGTCATGCGACTTAAAGCTGTCAAGTGTTTATCTGTCTTGTAATTTAGGTAGGTACCTACCGACAGATTAGATAATAAGTAAAGTTATATAACAATAATGAAGGATTAACAAAATATATGTACTTAAGTACTTTTAAACTCCAACGGATTTAAGTTTTGTAAATTTTAATTGAGTCCTTATTTACGAACCGGGTTTCGCCTTTCGGCATCTTCAGGCACTGTGTACACTCACCAAAAGGCAAATAAACACTGACAACGAATACTACTGAATAACAAATAAATACAATAGAGTAGGTACCTATGTAAAAATTACATTAGGTAATAACCTATCAAGTCAAGGGTCACAAAAAAATAATATATGAATAGTTGAAGTGTTTGTAATAACTCCCCTATATTATCATAAATAATAAACCGTTAAAACCTAATAGAACATTAGTAATTATTATAAACAATAAAAATACTACAGTCAAAAGCTGGTGTCAAACACCTATTCTGACTCTTTACCGAGCTGCCGGTTAGACGGCGCTGATTCGGCTTCATCAGCTTAGGATCGGCAGCACGAACATATCCGAACTTGACCGACATGTCTACCAACCTAAATTTTCGCCGTATTACAAATTGGAGATAGCCGCCGATAACTGTTTAATGCATGGAAAGCCTTCCGTATTAATTTGGACAATGAAAATAATGGAAACATACTAAAGTTATGACCGTCAATAATTTACTAAAAAGGGGAGATTCCGATTTTTCTTATTTGAAAGATGACGTCATAATGTCTCACCTTCGACTTGTCCACATTTGTGGCTGTCTCCTCTGGTGGTCTAGAGAGGCCGGAACCATTTCCGAGCTGACTCTGACTAGTAAAGGTCAATTATGAGAAAAAAATATCCGGCAACGCTGTTTGTCCGTATGCAAAAAAGGTAGGCTAATCGCTGATAGCGAGATTAACAGCGAAAAATTTTAGGCTTCGAGAGATTGCATTTGTAAAGAAATCATATATCTCGGATTAATATAATGTGACAATATGTAAAAGAGTAAAATAAAAGTCGCCGTTTTAGACCATTCCGGGGTATTTATTTGTTCACTCCCAAGTCCAAATAACAGACGATGACCAGCAACCAGCATAGCATTATGACGGGAGATGGCAATAACTATATTATGGGTTACAATGATGAATCTCATATTAATGTACCTACCTAGTTTCCTTGTGCGAACAGGTGCTACTTTTTATGAATGGGATAGTGTGAATAAAAACGATTAAAACCAAATAAGTTTTCGATTTTCTTTATTTATATATAAAATAAAATACTTACATATTGTCACTAAATACAGTTTTTAACCAAGCAATCGTCAAACTCAGCAGGTTGGTACCTTTCACTTGTCAAAGGACTAAAAATCATTCTCATTCAACTCATTCATTCAAAACAAAAACTTCCGTAGCTTGACATTTTATTTAGACAGAACCAATTCCAATCTCGTTGGACTAAACTATTATTAGCATAACAAGGCAAACGCTTAATAATTAAGAGGAGCATGCATAGATCATTAAATAACACCAATTTACAGGCATAAACGGAAATTCGATGACAGTTGTACATTTTTTTTGTGATTAGTGACGTCACACGTATTACGATTCAAAGGAGAATAAGGTCTAATTATTGTAGCAATTACGAGAAGTTGGTTGTAATTGTACACAATTTTAAAAATTGTATAAACTACAATCGATAGTAAACTTGTGTACATAATAGATGTGCAAAGGCACCTGTACCTAGCGCAAAAATACGAAGCTTGCACACATTTATATTTTTATAAAAATCGATGTTTTTTTAAATAAATATAAAAAATTTTAAAACTATGAATTAGTGAAAAATCTCTTAGTAAAAAATAGAAAACCTAACTAAATTTAAATAATATCTTAATATTACTATAAAAAAAATGTAATAATAAGATGGGGTACTCTGACAAATTTTACATTTTATAACATTTTTTTACAATTGTAAGTTTAAAGTTTAAAAAATAATAAAAAAATGAATAAGTGAAAATCTCTTAAGCACATCATAAAAAAATATTAAACTAAATTTTAATAATACCTTAATATTACCAACCTAATTATAAGATGGACTCCTTTGACAAATTCACATTTTAATACAATAATTGTAAGTTTACTGAAGACTCAAAATAAAAAATATTTTTCTTTTCAATGTTTTCAGATACATAATTTATTAATTCAGTTGAAATTGTAAATTATCAAAAAAATATCTATCGCCTTAAACCTTGCGAAACCAAACCATAACATAATATACTTTGCCAAAGGATACTCTTCTATCTATAAAATATTTAAATTTATGCCAATTAATCATACATAAAATAAGATATTTTATAGATAGTTTAATATTTTTATCAATTTTAGTTTTGTTTGAGCAGAGCATGACAATTAAAAAAAAATAACAAACAACGTGACACGAGAGGTATGTATTTATTATTCAACTAAAATAAATAAATATAAAAGAAGAAAAAGTGTGTACAATATTGTCGGATCGCCCAAACAAAGCTATGAACTAGCTAACAGTCCCACGATGGCCACGCAGGTTAAGCGTCGGCTTATAGCGTCGTGGGTCCAGGATCAAATCCTGGATTAGGCATGTACACAAATTGTTTTTCGATTTGTGTAGGGTCAGAGTATGGACTTAATAAGATGAGAAAGTTGTTGACATCCGTTTGTCGTAAAAACAAAATCTGTTGGAGGCCCATGTGTTCCTATAAGGATCGGATTTGGTTAAAAAAAAAACAACTAGCTTACGGAGTTCGAAACACTTTTTATGTCACTAAAACCTAACGTCCACTTACACAATGCCAAAATACAACAAACGAGATTTCTTAGAGCAAGTGGGTTTGAAGTATTCAAAAACTGTATTTAGCACAGAGGCAATAGTTATTATTGTATGGCTTAAAATAATATTACACACAGTTCCATAATACTATGTCGCTATAGAATGGGCTACAAAAATATGAATTGTTTACGTTATCGGTTGATAATAAAAATGACGTACGCACGTTCGGTCCCTTCTCGACTAACCATTATTTCAAAGTCTTTACTACAGATACTTTATCCTAGCTAATTAGTGAACGGGTAGCTAACGCCTTTATTGGTATAATATTATATTATATTGAAATTATGTCCCAAAAATGCAGGATTTTTTAAAAATAAATAAGTCGTGAAATATGCAAGCAGAAGTTATGCATGAGCATTTATTTCACATTCAAATGGCCTTGTCTAAATAAGCCAATTAGGGTGGCCTTAATACAATAGATAAATTCCTACCCACCTGACAATTTGACCCTTGCCTGGCACGATAAATAACCGTCAGTCATTCATCAACTATGCGCATATAAACACTTACCTAAGCTAGAATGTCAAGTGCACGCACCGGATAACCCAATGAACAATACCGAACGAGACTGATAATACGACCAGGCTTGACAACCAAACCATTGAGCCAGCCTAAATAGCATAAAAGGTTAGTGCCTGGTTTCCTAGAAATACCCTGCCCTCCCAGCATCCGAATCATTTCTTTACAGTTCACTGATAAGCACAGCCAGCGGAATGGCTTTTCACCGGAATGGGTCTTTTCATGTAATTTCATCTTATTAAAATATATGCATTGGTAATTGCATGTATCATAAAAATTATGAATTTTCACTAGAATTAGTCCTTTTATACAATTTCATGCTATCAAACGTTGTGGATGCGTAACTACACTTATCTCATTAAAATGGCTTTTCAACAGAATGAGTTAATTTTTGCGATATTATGACACGTTGTGCATGGGTAATTACATAAATATAAGATTTAAATGGCTTCTCACCAGAATGAGTCTTTTTATGCCATTTACTGCTACCAGATCAAATGCATGAGTAAATATTAGATAAATCACATTTAAATAGCTTATCACCAAAATGAGTCTTTTTGTGTATTTTCATGCTACTGGACGTTATGCACGAGTAATTACATTTATCAGATTATGACTTTTCACTATTATGAGTCAGTTTGTGTCTTTTCATGTTACCAGACGACGTGCATGAGTAAGTGCATGTGTCACATTTAAATGGCTTTTCACTAGAATGAGTCATTTTGTGTGTTTTAAAGCGACCAGATTGTTTACATGAGTAATTACATATATCACAGTTAAATGGCTTTGCACCAGAATGAGTCATTTTATGTATTTTCATGGTACCTGATGTCGTGCACGAATAATTGCATTTATCACAGTTAAATGGCGTTTCGCCCGAATGAGTCATTTTATGTGTTTTCATGCTACCTGACTGTCTGCATGAGTATTTTCATTTATCACAGTTAAATGGCTTTTCACCAGAATGAGTCATTTTATGTATTTTCATGGTACCAGACGTCGTGCACGAGTAATTGCACTTATCACAGTTAAATGGCTTTTCACCAGAATGAGTCATTTTATGTATTTTTATGCTACCTGACGTCGTGCATGAGTAATTGCATTTATCACAGTTAAATGGCTTTTCACCAGAATGAGTCATTTTATGTATTTTCATGGTACCTGATGTCGTGCACGATTAATTGCATTTATCACAGTTAAATGGCGTTTCGCCCGAATGAGTCATTTTATGTGTTTTCATGCTACCTGACTGTCTGCATGAGTATTTTCATTTATCACAGTTAAATGGCTTTTCACCAGAATGAGTCATTTTATGTATTTTCATGGTACCAGACGTCGTGCACGAGTAATTGCACTTATCACAGTTAAATGGCTTTTCACCAGAATGAGTCATTTTATGTATTTTTATGCTACCTGACGTCGTGCATGAGTAATTGCATTTATCACAGTTAAATGGCTTTTCACCAGAATGAGTCATTTTGTGTCTTTTCAAGTCACCTGATTGTCTGCATGATTAATTGCACTTATCACATTTAAATGGTTTTTCACCAGAATGAGTCATTCTGTGTTTTTTCATGTCACATGACTGTCTGCACGAGTATTTGCACTTGACACATTTAAATGGCTTTTCACCAGAATGAGTCATTTTATGTATTTTCATGGTACCAGACGTCGTGCACGAGTAATTGCACTTATCACAGTTAAATGGCTTTTCACCAGAATGAGTCATTTTGTGTCTTTTCAAGTCACCTGATTGTCTGCATGATTAATTGCACTTATCACATTTAAATGGTTTTTCACCAGAATGAGTCATTCTGTGTTTTTTCATGTCACATGACTGTCTGCACGAGTATTTGCACTTGACACATTTAAATGGCTTTTCACCAGAATGAGTCATTTTATGTATTTTCATGGTACCAGACGTCGTGCACGAGTAATTGCACTTATCACAGTAAAATGGCTTTTCACCAGAATGAGTCATTTTGTGTGTTTTCATGCTACCTGACGTCGTGCATGAGTAATTGCATTTATCACAGTTAAATGGCTTTTCACCAGAATGAGACATTTTGTGTGTTTTCATCTCACTTGAACGTCTGCATGAATATTTGCACATGACACATTTAAATGGCTTTTCACCAGAATGAGTCATTTTATGTATTTTCATGGTACCTGACATCGTGCATGAGTAATTGCATTTATCACAGTTAAATCGCGTTTCGCCCAAATGAGTCATTTTATGTATTTTCATGCTACCTGACGTCGTGCATGAGTAATTGCATTTATCACATTTAAATGGCGTTTCGCCCGAATGAGTCATTTTATGTATTTTCATGCTACCTGACGTCGTGCATGAGTAATTGCACTTATCACAGTTAAATGGCTTTTCACCAGAATGAGTCATTTTGTGTCTTTTCAATTCACCTGATTGTCTGCATGAGTAATTGCACTTATCACATTTAAATGGTTTTTCACCAGAATGAGTCATTCTGTGTTTTTTCATGTCACTTGACTGTCTGCATGAGTAATTGCATGTATCACAATTAAATGGCTTTTCGCCAGAATTAGTCATTTTGAGTGTCTTCATGGCGTGACCAGGAGGAAATCTTGAAAAATAACCATCGTCACATTTACCCAGCCTTGCAACGGAATCGTTTGTTTTCGCAATTGTGGTTTTGTGTATCGCTTTGTGAAGCAACATTAGGTCGAACGATGAAAATAAATCAAAACAGATACTGCACACAAAATTTTCTTTATGAAACGTTTTTTTTTCTAATTGTATAACAGCCACCAATAATTCTGTTCTTACCATATTATTCGATTGACAGATATCACGTTTACTATTGCGACAGGCGACATCTTTGAACCCTTCTATATATTATTTTAGTTCTTGATTAATATCTTGTTCCTCAATGTGTAGGTCTTTGCTAGACACTTGTGCTTCAGTCACGTCCCAGGACGATATGAGACTCGCAATATTGGCCGCTACAGTGCCTTTAGTGATAATCTTTAAAAACATTTAAAAGTATTAATAAATTATGAGATTTTTAAATAACAGTTCATTATAAGAGATCCAGTTAGAAATATTATACCTAGACACGGTGTTAGCGAACCTTTTTACTTAGCCACGCGTGCCAAAAATTTTCAAATATAATCTTTCGGTTGTCTGACGTGCCGAGCAGTTTCTTATACGGAAAAAAATGAAAAGGAAGTTTTTAAGAAATCTATTAAAAAAAAGTTTAAATATTACAATGATAGATTCTATTTTTCACCGTGTTTCTAGACGAATGCATATCCTTTATTATTTGAATATTATGTTATTTTTGCTTGTTTTCAAATTTTTTAAAAAGGTCGTGGTGGCATTTTAACCACGCTTTTTTTATAGATTTCCCATAACTGAACATTTTTCCATTTTCACTGTCTGTCAGAATTACTACTACTAGCTCCACCAAGTTTTTGTTTCTTATTTGGTACAGACATTTTTGTTGGTGCCAATGAAATAGTTTGTTACTGTATTACTTAGCTTGGTTCTTTACACACAAAATGACACCTGAATTCGCCGCAATCAGACGAGGCATTCTCTCGCTACAGTGGTCTCAAGCATTGTAAATCGACCAAAATCAGAAGTTCGCGGAGCGGCTTCCTACGCCGCCTGATGAGGCGAGTGCGATAATATTATGTGTCATGCATAAGCATTAAGAGCGATATGTTCAATTATAAATTTACATGTAACATAAATTCTTGAAGAGAATTTGCCTATTATTAATTTGTATACAATACGATCTGTCATTTATGCACGAGTTTCGTCGGTTCCGTTTGCGCATCGATTGGTAAATACCACTGGTAAAAATAGTATTAAAAACTCTATAAAATACGCATAGCTATGTCGTAATTATTTTTTAATAGTGTATATTATAAATACTTATATTTTTATTTGTATCTCTTTTTTGGATGTTGCTTTATTATTATATTAGGTAATATTTTTTTCTCTTCAATATAAAACATTCGCGTGCCATAGGTTCAACATCACTGTTATAGAATAATGATTGGTCAGCAGTAGGAGGCGCAAGAGATGTAAGACCACTCGCTGTCGGAAAGTTTCCGAATGCTTAGGCTTGTTGTTGAGTCGGCTTTGCGCGGACTGATCGATCGATTAAAGCCGACTGTGGTACTGGGTGGTGTAAATTGGTACATAAGCTTTGTTTTTACTTCGATTTTTGGAGTCCTGAAGATACTTCAATTTAAATCAAGCACAATTTTAAAAAGCTTGCCAAATCATAATTATTAAGAGATACTTATATCATTTTATAAAACGCGTTTCCTATCAGAAACAAATTGATTATTGTAATGTCATTTAACACTTTTTATAAACCTACTCGATATATATGAGAACGTGACTATGGTGTGGTACTTTATGAAAATCTAGAATGAGGTTCTCGTTGACCTCATGTATGCCTATCCCTAATGTATTGTCTGCTGGTTTGCAGCTGTCTTGAGAATGGGACTGGTTTGATTTTGATAGATGAGGTACATCATAATTGAAGATCTTGGCATAAAAACAGCAAATGTCACAAAGGTCATTTTTTTCAGGAGAGGGTAAAAACATAATATCTTGGTTGTCAAACACATTTTTAATAATTTGACAATGAAGATTCATGAAGGAGCCTTATATGCACTGCATGTATGTAAATAAAATATCAAATTGATGTTTGTTAAATAGATATTTAAAAAGAAATGAATGTGACTGAAATGAATCTTGTTGATTTTTAGAATCCATTTCATAAAAATTCTCAAATATTTCTTTCCGTAAATCTTCATTTATTTTTGTAAAACAATGAAACCTCTTGCACCTGGAAACATAATAATCAATTAAATACAATCCTACATAATATACTTTATTACAATCATACATACATTTACATAAAACAACATAGTAAATACAATGCTTTGCATTCGAAAGAAGTCATAACTTCAAAGTAATCACAGCCATTGTGAACTAAATTTAATCACACAAACTATTCAGCATAGTAAATATTTTAGTACGTATTAATAATGTATAAGTTTTTAATTGAATATATGTTATGAATACATAATTATTCCTACCTGCAATCTTCACCGATAACTTTTTTTGAGAGTCGTTTCCCAACATGATTGACATGATCACTTCCCTTTATTTTGGCGGTTTTTATTAATGTTTGCTTGGTTTTATTAACTTTTCTCTTACGAGGCGTTTCGGATGTCTGTATCCTATTACATTCCATGATAAAATATACAAACAATCGTTAAGGAACTTCATAAAATGGCAATGCCAATGACTGAACGAATGAAAGATAATTTTGACAGGTCAGGCACTAACAAGTATGGAATGTATACTAACGCCTAACGCCGCCTGGTGATAAAAGTGTGGAACTACTGGACCTTTGTTGTTTTCAAACAAAATTCCTTGGACTATTGCTGTTTTTAGAAAAGTGGCATATTTTTGAGAGCGGATTTGAGGGACTTATGATTTTTTTTAAAAATATATCTTTGCACAGTTGTATGTAACCATACATAGGGAATATAGAAATGCAATAAAATGAAAATGGAAAAAAGTGGACATTTGATGTTTTTATGCCAAGATCTTCAATTACTATACTAACATTAACACATCTTCCATAAACGTAATGTATAGCTCAATCATTGATATACTACTAGATGAGGAGTTCCCATACAAGTGTCATTTTAAAAATGTACCGCAAAAGAAGATATTACGTATATCGTCTTATAATATTTCCCTGTAGGTATAATGCGTTAAGACCGTTAACATGGATTCCTGAATTTCACCCGTATTGCCCTGGCTGTAAAACTAAATTTGCGTTCTTGGAATGGTGACCCTCAGGGTTCTGCAACCCAAAGCTTGCAAGTTACAGTTAAAATTCATGTCTGAGCGAACAGAGCAAGTCGTCATGAGCTGACTATTAAGGCCGGTCCGTACCAGCCGAGTGATTTAGTAGAGTGGCGAGTGATTTAGTGAATTAGTATCTGAAAAGTGTCCGAGCACAGTGCATTAGTGAGTGACGCGTCAAAATGAACAGAGCGTCGAGAGCGACGGATATTTCAAAGAGGACACCAATCGCGCGACACGAGAGTGCTGCCGTCTATCGTACCTAACTTCAAAAATAATTCAAATGACACTGTGCAAAAACGGCGTTGTTGAATTAAATCGATTTATGCTCCAAATTCCTATTGATGAATACTAATTTACATAGGATACCTACCTATTATATTTTTGTGTGCTTACCTATGTATTTTTGTAGTTTGTTTAGGTAATAAATAGGTACTTTATGCACAATATTAAATCCACATCAGACATCTGTCGAGCCGCCAAAGAAATGTTTTGCACATTCCCAATTGTAGAAATATTTTTTTAACAATACCTACCCTTATCCAATGCATCAGGTGAAAGATCGTTTTCTATTTTAAAGCGTGTAAAAAATTATTTGAGAAGTACTATGGGAGAAGAAAGATTTAATAGTATGGCCATTTGACTTGATCCGCCTCTGATTTTATGCTCCATTGTACTTACTGACTACAAAAAATAAACAGAATGATAAGTGAATAATAATAAATTATAATTATTCAAATGAACACTAGGATAATGTGTACCTACCTACATCTTTACCTACTTTCAATAACAACAAGTTTTCTGTGAAATATTTCCATTATTTATCAAAGTTTTAATCAACAAATTATCCACTTTACTAAATCACTGGCACAGTCCGAACAAGGCTTTAGTTAGAGTAAGATGCAAGCTAGATCGGGCTTACTCATAATTATTGCCAGGTCGTTTTCGAGACAAATATTAAGTGAGCTTATATCGAGATAAGTCCGCTCATAATAAAACAGTAAGTTTTAACACTGGCCGAGTCGCTGAAAATCGGGCGTCATTTTAAGAAGCATATGATTAATCCAGTAGTGTATAAATGAGCTCGATGCTACCTACATAAGACATTTTTTGGAAATCGATGTTACCACCGTTTTTTGCACGAAGAAATAGTTTGACTTTGATAACTAACGAATAACAGGAATGTATATTTATAACAAAAACACTGATAGGTTACAAATTTGATTTGCGATTTTTTTTATAATAATTCAATACAAAACGAGAAAGACCTTATAATTATGTTGTTTTGGAGGCAATCTAAAATATGATTTTGGCAGCTGAACAGTGGGATCACTCGCTTGAGAAATGCTTGTACATAATGATATGCTCAGGCTTTGTATCTTAAGATGGCGCTGGCACTGTTATCAATATTATGTATGGATGCAATATCGCAAGTAAAGTAAACGCACACGTATGAACTGTTAAAATTAATTGAAATTAGATCATTAAAATATTCTGAGGAATGACAAAACCACAGACTTACTTTGTCGCCATGCCAGCATGTGATGTGAGCATAATGTCATCAAAGCATTATTCTGCTACCTACAAACAATAATGTTCTGACAAAAGTACTTTCTGAAAGAAGAGGTCGATTGGTCATCATCAGTGACAGACATCACATTCAAATACTGTAGGTCAATGCGCCCACTCACACTAAACCAGATACATAGGTAAGTGAAATAGTTGTAGGAAGCGTGTATAACCGAGACAAGGATAATATCTACCTATTTAAATTTAGTCACAATGCTGTGATAGGATACATAGCCGATGGAAGAAAATATCGCATAATATACAATTACCTGCTGTACTGGTCCGTTATCTGAATGCGAACATCCAGGTGTTGGATCTTCATCATGGAATGGAATCTCGGGATTAATTTCAGCGAGACGCGTTGCTGGATACTGAAGGAAACATTATGCATTTTTGTAATCATATAAAAAAACAATTTTGAGCTCGCGTACCTATTTTATAACAATGCTTACTTATATAATTGAGGTAGGTAGCTGTCAAAATGTATGTCAAAAGGTTTTTGAAAGAAAGTTTGACATCCTCGTATGTTCTTAAACAATTTGTAAAAAATATAAACTTATCGAAGGTATTCTGCTAAAATGATTATAAAAAATCGCAGGAAAGGACTTAATAAATAAAAACTAACCTCAAAATCACAACTGAAATCGTCTGTGTTCTCCTGCTTTATATACCTAGGTGAACGTGTCAGTGCTGTTTTGGTGGCTGGTTGTTACATCAAACTTGTCTTCAGTACCAGATTGGTCTCCATCACATTCTCGCTTCACTTCCATGTTTGCGTATCAACAATCGTATGCAATGTGCTAGAGACTGTCATGTTATATTAACTTGCCACACTAAGGAAAACAAGTTTTACGCTGGCAACACGGAGAAGGAGGCAAAAGCAAGATGGCGGCTGGCAACGGAAATGAGTGGCTGTTTTTTGGTGTTGTGATTGGCGAATTTGTACGGAGATAAATTAATAATCGATTAAGGAGACGAGAGGCTGGTGACACGGTGCTTACGTGTGGGGACCTCGAGGCAGGACGGACGTGCCTGGGTGGCCTAAATCGGTCCGCCCGAATTGGAGATGGCTTACCGACGTAAACCTAACGCCCGGACAAAGGCTTGCCGACGTCGGAATTTGGTTCCACCAAGGAGACCTGGATTATCGTAAGCTGTATCGTTCCATTTGTTCCATTATTTATTAATCCCTCTCGCGGGATTGTCAGAGTTTATTTTCTCGTTATTCAGGGTTTGATCCGTTAGCTGCATTTGTTCATTTTTCTAACCTGTAATTTACCTGTCAAACTTATCGACAATATATGACTTATATCTTGAACTCAACTTAAACTTTTATTTCGCTCCTAGACTCCTTAATTTATAGCCTTCTCAGATCTAGGGGCTGGCGCCCACCTTCCAGCATCCGTGCTGGGTATTATACATTGGTTTATCCTTTAGATATTTACGTTCCGGAGAAATGAAATTTGATAACGGCCGTTGGTACTCAAAAAACCCACGACCGGAAGGTAGTAGTCTTTTATACTGGCTAGCCGGCCTTTACATATATCTCCTCTATAAACCTTGACACAAAACCTACGTTACAAGACAACTTTCTGTTGTGTTGTATATAAGTGTTGCCGAAATACAGTTAATAATATTCCGTGTAGCTATTATCTGATAAACAATAATGTAAGTATTGAATTTTGTAGTTATTATGGTACAGATACTAATGTCAAGAACACCGACTACACGTAGAACTTTTATTGTAACTAAAACGTGTGTCCTGTCGCTGGAGACTAGTAGAGAGTGGAGCCGTCACAGGTCCATTTACCTGGAACACCCAATGTTAAAACTCCAACTTTTTTTGCGTGCATTTGTTTGTGCATCGTTAGTGCACGTTTGTGCACGATCTTTTTTCGTTTGTGCACCTATAATAACCGAAAAATTCCAATTTCAAATTGGGTGTTCCAGCTAAACGTTGGGTCACCCAATGTTGAAATTTCAACTTTTTTCGAGTGCATTCGTTTGTGCATCGTTAGTGCACGTTTGTGCACGCGTTTTTTTCGTTTGTGCACGCACATTAAGGGGGTTATTCGCATTTCAATTTGGGTGACCCAGCTAAATGCTGGATACTTGTGTCACTAAACATGTGTTTTTCCTTAAATTTAAATTGTAAACACTTGTGCCTTGGTAGTGAACGTTAGTGCACGATTTTGTTTTGCTTTTTCACCTATATTCAGCGCGCTTTTTAATTTTAAAGTTTGTATGCAAAACCTGACTGGGTGGGTTTAAAAAAATATTTTGTAGTGAAATCGCTTGTAACATAGCTAGTGCGCAATTCTGCATACTTTTTTATTTTTTTTCTCATATAGTGCGTGAGTTATTCTATATGAAATATTTAATGAACGTTAAGTAGAACCACCCAACAAACTTTTTTTACGTTTTATTAAGTCATCAATTTGTCTATTATTGGCTTACGTTTGTGCACGTGCTTTTTTTGTTTTATCGATTATATCGTGAGAGATATTATTTTTTAAAATTTAGTGACTTGATACTTGAACCATTAAATTTGCCTAAAATTTTTTTTGTTTAGTGCATCCGATTAAGTTAATTTATGTAAACTTTTAGCACGATTTTTAAAATTTTTATCTCTTATATTAAGCTAGTAATTAGATTTTGAGTGGCCGTCAAGTTTTAAAACCAAACATTTTTTTTCCACATTTTTTAAATGCACACCTTTGAGTAATTTAATTACATGATTTTTCATGAAGTTTTTATTGTTTTTCCATTTAAATTTCGCGAAAAATTCGCATTTTTCCATTTTCACTAAGTACCACGTCAAAATGTCCTGAACAAAAACGACCGCATCCGTTTGGAACATCCAGTCAAAAGAGTCTCCTCAAAATAGCCAAAACGGTGTAAGGCTCACTAAATATGTCGGTTTATAATAGACTACCTCAAAATTGACAATTTGATTACACAAAAGTGTCAAAATTACAAAATCATTCAACTTTCTTAACATTTATCTATTTATTTTTGATTTTGAATGGATCAATGTCAGTTTCATAAGGAAAAATGCAGTAAATTATATAATTATACTTACCTACTGTTTTTTAAAATGATCTGTAATAAAAATAAATACCGTTAAGTTATTAGAATACAACTAGGTATGCATACTTTTGAAAAATGCAATAGGTATGTTTTTATGCAACGATATTTTCTTCAAAAGATAATATTGGAATGACATTTATATTTTTTTTATATAAAGGGGTTAACTTGCAGGCACTTAACTCTTCCTAATAATATTTGCATCTTCTTTTTCTCTGTTTCTCCAGGTGGTGCAACGTATGCTTGTAGTTCTGGTAGGTGTTATGTTAGGAGAGAAGTGTTAGTCACTTCATATTATGCTATACAGAATCGATATCAAATAAAGTTTTGTAGGTTCTTTAAAAAATTATTGCCTCTGACGGCTTCGACAATTGTTTCACGCAAATGGTTTTCTTTTGAATGTGTGTGTTTATTAGTTCTTAAACAACGTACCTACTTACATATCTGTTTACATTTATATTTAAACTCATCACGATTATGAGTTTTTAAATGACATATTTGTTTAGGTACTACTTTCAAAATAAAATTCATCACACGCAAATGGTTTTTCTCCTGTTTCGTTTTATGAGCGTTAAGATAATTTTGTGCCGAGCCTCCGTATAAGTAGTCAATTTATTTAAAAGGTTTTTCACCATACCTAACAGTTTTATTATTTTTCAATAGTTGAGCTAAAATAATATAGGACTTCCGAAATAAGTTTGTAATTATTATGGTAAAATGGCATAGAAATTACATTATTTTTAACAGAAGGTATATGGTTGAATTATCAGAAACATATTCAAATAACATGAACTTATTCAATGAAAGAAGAGAACAACCATTTGCGTGTGATGAATGTGATTTCCAATATAATCAAATATGTAATTTAAAAATACCTAGTAAACCTAAAACATATGGAATAGCAATACTGATAAAAACCTTATAAATGCGATGAAAGTTCATATAGATGCTCGCAAATTAGTTGTCTTCTCCTCTCTTCTTGGTTGTATACTCATGGCTGTGGATCTTGACCACTTTTAAATTATGTCATCCTTTGAGCGACCGAAACTTTTAAGCCTTCTCGACCTTCAGCTTCTTGCAGAGCAGAATGAATTGTGCCAGCAATACTCGTAAAAAACATGAAATTACACATTGTGACGAAGAACCTAAATGTGATCAGTGTACATATAGATGCTCGCTAGTTTAAAAATACATAAGATGACAAAAAAGTGTTCAAAAACCTTATAAATGCAAGATGTGGTTATAAGGATGCTCGCAACCAAGAAACCTTAAAATTTATAAAATAAAACATAACGGGGCACACCCTCATAAATGATCCCATATGGGATCTGGGATTATAAGATCTTATAAGTAATGGACATGTCCGAAAACAATATGTGTCATAATTTGTAGGTATTTAAAGACTACCACGTTGCGAGAATCCATATGAACATACATTGAATTTATAAAATTTTTAATCAGAATGTGTCATTGTATGACTTTTAAAACATTAATTCGCGAGCATCTATATAAACACAAATCGCATTTATGAAGGTGTGTCCCGTTATGTTTTATTTTATAGATTTAAGATTTCTAGGTTGCGAGCATCTTTATGAACATATATTGCATTTATAAGGTTTTTGAACACTTTTTTGTCATCTTATATATTTTTAAACTAGCGAGCATCTATATGTACACTGATAACATTTAGGTTTTTCGTCACAATGTGTTATTTCATGTTTTTTATACGAGTATTGCTGGCACCATTCATTCTGCTCTGCGAGAAGCGGAAGGTCGAGACGGCTTAAAAGTCTTGGTCGCTCAAAGGATGACAAAATTTAAAAGTGGTCAAGATCCTCAGCCATGAGTATACAACCAAGAAAAGAGGAGAAAACAACTAATTTGCGAGCATCTTTAAGAACATTCATCGCATTTATAACGTTTTTCATTAGAATATGCCTTTGTTTGTCTTCAAAAATATTAATTCGCGAGCATCTATATGTACACAAATCGCATTAATGAGGGTGTCCACCGTTATGTTTCATTTTATAGATTTTAATGTTTCTAGGTTGCGAGCATCTTTATAAACAATAATTGGATTTATAAGGTTTTTCAACACTATTTATTATCACTTTTGTATTTTTAAACTACTATGTTGCGAGCAGCTATATGTGCACTGATTAAATTTAGGTTCTACGAAAGAATTTGTCATATCATGTCTTTTACGATTACTGCGGCCACCATTCATTCTGCTTTGCGAGAAACTGAAGATCGAGAAGGCTTGAAAGTCTTAGTCGCTCAAAGGATAACAAAATTTAACAGTGGTCAAGATCCTCAGCCATGAGTATACAACCAAGAAAGGAATCGAAGACAACTAATTTGCGAGTATCTATATGAACTTTCATCGCATTTATAAGGTTTTTATCAGTATTGCCATTCCACATGTTTTAAGTTTACTAGGTATTTTTAAATTACATATTTGATTATATTGGAAATCACATTCATCACACGCAAATGTTTTTTCTCCTGAATGTGTAAGTTCATAAGTTCTTTCATTGAATAAGTTCATGTTATTTGAATATGTTTCTGATAATTCTTCCATATAGGTACCTTCTGTTAAAAATAATGTAATTTCTATGCCATTTTACCATAATATTTACAAACTTATTTCGGAAGTCCTATATTATTAAATTTTAGCTCAACTATTGAAAAATAATAAAACTGTTAGGTAATAGTATTACAAAGGTTTTACCACTGCAATTCATTAGTTAGATTGTTATCTAAATTAAAACTGTAAACATCTTTACAGTCTTCTGATGTTGGTAAATTGAACGATCAAGAGTTACGTATTTTTAACATAATGAATAGCTGCTAAAGAAACTATGTTTTAAAAATCGGATGAACTTGATATTTTTATATGGCAAACGTATATAAGTATAGACATCTTATCCGTGGTAAACTCAAAATACCTAAACTATCAACTTACCAACTTTTGGCAGCATCGTATCGAATACGTTGTTTAAGAACTCATAAACTTACACATTCAGGAGAAAACCCAGTTGCGTGTAATGAGTGATGACTTTGAAATGTAATCAAATATGTCATTTAAAAAACCTAGTAGTCTTAAAACATGTGGAATGACAATACTGGTGAACACACTAACGAATGCGATTTATGTTCATATAGATGCTCGCAAATTTAAGTTTTAAAAGACACAAAATGACACATTCCGATGAAAAATCTAATAAATGCAATGTATGTTCATATAGATTTTCGCGAATAATATGCGTACTTGCCGGACCGAGGATTGGAACTAGGGACCCTTGACGCAATATGCCAACGCTTAAGCCGCGCGGCCATTTTTGGTGGATGGTGAAAAACCTTATAAATGCAATGTATGTTCATATAGATGCTCGCAACTTAGTCATCTTAAAAACTAACAAATGACAAATTCTGGTGAAAAACCTTTAAAAGTCGATGTATATTCATATAAATGCGTACGACTTTGTTGTCTTAAAAGACATGAAATGAATATGTACATATTATATAGAACATACTCGTGCAAAATCTTATAAATGCAATGTATGTTCATTTGGATGCTCGCGACGGAGTAATCTTCAAACATATGTAAAGATACAAAATGGTGAAAAACCTTTTAAATAAATTGACTACTTATACGGAGGCTCGGCACAAAATTATCTTAACGCTCATAAAACGAAACAGAAGAAAAACCATTTGCGTGTGATGAATTTTATTTTGAAAGTAGTACCTAAACAAATATGTCATTTAAAAACTCATAATCGTGATGAGTTTAAATATAAATGTAAACAGATATGTAAGTAAGTACGTTGTTTAAGAACTAATAAACACACACATTCAAAAGAAAACCATTTGCGTGAAACAATTGTCGAAGCCGTCAGAGGCAATAATTTTTTAAAGAACCTACAAAACTTTATTTGATATCGATTCTGAATAGCATAATATGAAGTGACTAACACTTCTTTCCTAACATAACACCTACCAGAACTACAAGCATACGTTGCACCACCTGGAGAAACAGAGAAAAAGAAGATGCAAATATTATTAGGAAGAGTTAAGTGCCTGCAAGTTAACCCCTTTATATAAAAAAAATATAAATGTCATTCCAATATTATCTTTTGAAGAAAATATCGTTGCATAAAAACATACCTATTGCATTTTTCAAAAGTATGCATACCTAGTTGTATTCTAATAACTTAACGGTATTTATTTTTATTACAGATCATTTTAAAAAACAGTAGGTAAGTATAATTATATAATTTACTGCATTTTTCCTTATGAAACTGACATTGATCCATTCAAAATCAAAAATAAATAGATAAATGTTAAGAAAGTTGAATGATTTTGTAATTTTGACACTTTTGTGTAATCAAATTGTCAATTTTGAGGTAGTCTATTATAAACCGACATATTTAGTGAGCCTTACACCGTTTTGGCTATTTTGAGGAGACTCTTTTGACTGGATGTTCCAAACGGATGCGGTCGTTTTTGTTCAGGACATTTTGACGTGGTACTTAGTGAAAATGGAAAAATGCGAATTTTTCGCGAAATTTAAATGGAAAAACAATAAAAACTTCATGAAAAATCATGTAATTAAATTACTCAAAGGTGTGCATTTAAAAAATGTGGAAAAAAAATGTTTGGTTTTAAAACTTGACGGCCACTCAAAATCTAATTACTAGCTTAATATAAGAGATAAAAATTTTAAAAATCGTGCTAAAAGTTTACATAAATTAACTTAATCGGATGCACTAAACAAAAAAAATTTTAGGCAAATTTAATGGTTCAAGTATCAAGTCACTAAATTTTAAAAAATAATATCTCTCACGATATAATCGATAAAACAAAAAAAGCACGAGCACAAACGTAAGCCAATAATAGACAAATTGATGACCTAATAAAAAGTTAAAATAGTTTGTTGGGTGGTTCTACTTAACGTTCATTAAATATTTCATATAGAATAACTCACGCACTATATGAGAAAAAAAATAAAAAAGTATGCAGAATTGCGCACTAGCTATGCTACAAGAGATTTCACTACAAAATATTTTTTTAAACCTACCCAGTCAGGTTTTGCATACAAACTTTAAAATTAAATAGCGCGCTGAATATAGGTGAAAAAGAAAAACAAAATCGTGCACTAACGTTCACTACCAACGCACAACTGTTTACAATTTAAATTTAAGGAAAAACACATGTTTAGTGACACAAGTATCCAGCATTTAGCTGGGTCACCCAAATTGAAATGCGAATAACCCCCTTAATGTGCGTGCACAAACGAAAAAAACGCGTGCACAAACGTGCACTAACGATGCACAAACGAATGCACTCGAAAAAAGTTGAAATTTCAACATTGGGTGACCCAACGTTTAGCTGGAACACCCAATTTAAAATGGGAATTTTTCGGTTTTATATGTGCACAAACGAAAAAAAATCGTGCACAAACGTGCACTAACGATGCACAAACAAATGCATGCAAAAAGAGTTGGAGTTTTAACATTGGGTGTTCCAGGTAAATGGACCTCTAAATTTGAATACTATATCTAGTATTTTGGGGGTACTGAGCCTTCTTTTTTTATAATATTATTGTAGGTACCTAGGTCATAATAGTACGCTCAAAATACTATTATTTTGAATCTCGGAGAAAATGCATTTTTATCCTAAAGACTAAATTTTGTCATAACAAAATACGCTAAAAGTAATAAAATTTAAATATTTTTCACTTATTATAATATACCTATTATAAATGCGTAGGTAGGTACTTTATTTTTGCCCAAATACCGCGAAATAATTTTCATGGTCCTCGTACAATAATTCGATGACAAAAATATGGCAACACTATAGTGAATTAGCGAATAGTAACACTGCTAGTTTGTAGTCGTCGTTAGCTGTCACTTGCGGATGCCGATTTATTCTTGAGCTGTCTGTTCATTTGATTTAAATAACAATTATTATAATCATGGAATTCAAAAGCGAACCCGTGGACTTAGACATCAATCCCGGAACTCCGTTCAGTGCTATAGATATTCCGATTAAACGTTCACGCAGCCCAGAAGAAGTAACGTTACGATCTTATAGCTTTATTAAGCAATTCCGTGTTGAGCATTCGTACGCCGCCAGTATAGAGGTATTTATATTGATATAACACCCTCCTGCAAACTAATTGTACATTTTTTTCACCCATATAAGCCAAGGCACAGTACCAATTATTGTATGGTTAATGTTTGATACTCAACCCGTGGAATCATTTTAGTTCCTATCAAATTAAATGTCGTCTGGACAGTAGGTAGGTACACGTCAGTGGCGAAGACTCCATACTAGGCGATTATTTAAAGCCTACCTTCTTAAGAAAAATATTTTTTAATTGCATATTGACATATTTATATACTTAATCACTTCTTTATTTTATGTTCTATAAAAATAATTTATTTTGCCAACGAAAGATGTCGTATATGTAGGAATGTATTACAGTATTACACAGTTTACAAAACAATCTGCAAAGCTATTAAGAAATATACCACAGCGCGCCATATATCTTGGACGTAAATAAATTTCCGATTATGTGTGAAATAATTCTGAATTTTTTTCGTATGGACTTTACGTCTCGTAACCTCAGCAAGTCTGTTGATTTGTATGAAATAAGGTAAGCTCCTATCGCAGAGCCTAAAACATTCGCGCATAATATTGTTGTCACGACTGCGCACTTTGTCCAAAATCATTAATAATAGAATAATTAAAAAAATATTTCAACGACATTTAATCGAATATTAATAAATAAGTAAGTATAGATTGTTTTTAAAAATAAAAATAAATTTTATCTAATGATTTTTGATGGGTATAAATGTTTTGAAAAATACGTAATTTAAACAAATCGCTCATTTTTATGTCATCAATGAGTTTTTGAAGTTTCATTGAATTAGTGTGTCGTTGTCATTTATTAGTGTGTACCTATTCATTAGTAGTAAATATCGTACTATTCTCGTAAGTATACCTGACAAGTGTGCTCTTTTTATCAGATCTCCATAGTCTACCTCTTTCCAAAAGTCACCCTTCGCCACTGGTATGCGTAGGTAGTAATTTGCTTGTTTAACACCACGATGTGGCATTGTTTCTTCTAAAAAAAGAGTAAACATTTCCACAGTTGTCTATCAGTACATTTGCACATGCTATCTGTTCGCACGTTGCCCACTGAAGAAGGGAGCCGATACATTACACGACTGGTCCTATTTTTCGCCCCTCCCGTTGTCTATGGATGACCTGTCATTGCCTGTCATTGTCTATAGAGTGCTCATACTGACGCGTCTGTCGTGTTCACTTGTCGTAGTATTCTTAGTTTCAGATTATTTTAACGTATCTTGGAGACCTTGGAGTTCATTTGATTTAGTGGTTATGTGTTATTAATAATTGGAAGTGACGATCAAAGTAATTAAACTTCTTCTGTGTATAATAATATCATAATACACTAGGACGTTTGTCAATGTGACAGTCGATTCTAAACGACAATATCTATTAACTTATTTGTACTCTTCAGTCATGAATACCAAACTACCCTTGCAAGTACGTTATCAATAAATAGTTTGGCAGTGGACCACTCGTTGCTTGTGCAAAAAGTTATGCTCTGGCTTTATTAATCTAAAGATGGCGACGGTTCGCAGTAAGCTACAATAATATATATATTATATCAGTGGCAAAGAGTGGAGGTAGGCTGCTAAGATCCGAACATGCCCATTAGGCGGAGAACTACCTATAGGATATAAGACATCCTATGGATATGGGAATGTCCGAGAATGTGCACTGATAGGAAAGTGTCACTCAAGTTGGTCCAACTGGCTGTTAACTCATTACCTACGTGCAATACATATTACCTGGCCATTAGATATAATTAGCATGGTATTTAACGGATTCACTGGGGAGCATTTAATTACTTTTTAATTAAGTAGGTACTACATTTAAATAACATGCTAATTATTTCTGATGGGCATGTAATCAGGACACAACAGCTGTGGCGTTCGCGCTGTAAGGATTGAATGTGGTAATTAATTAGTAATTAACAGGTCCACAGTGAATACCGCCATCTTTAGAATAATAAAGCCTGAGCATAACTTTTTACACAAGCAACGAATTGTCCACTTTTCAGCTGTCAAAATCAGATCCCAGATTGCTTGACATATTGAATCACCCTTTCTCATTTCAAATTGAATTATAAGAAATTCTCAAATCAAATATATTAACTATCAGTGTTATTTATAAATAATATACATTCCTGTTATTCATCAGCTGTTTAAGTCAGACTAGTCCTTCACACAAAAACCGGTGGTAATATCGATTTCCTAAAAAGATGTAGCATTGATCTATGCATTACATTTGTAGAAGGTGTGTTAATGCTAGTGTTTTATTTATAATGTAACCCATCTATCCAAATCAAACCATTCCCAGTGTGAACACGACAGACGGGTTAGTATGAGCACTCTATAGAATAATGACAAGCAATGTCATTGCCCAATGCAATGCAATGGTCATCCGTAGATAACGGGAGGGGCGGAAAAAGTAGGACCAGCCGTTGTGAATGTATCGGCTTTCTATTTGAGTCGGCAATGGTTAAGGCGATACTTCAGTGAAACGGCAAATAATTTTGAACAGTATGTGGAAGAAAATTTCGCAATACTCTCCAATCGGAGACCGACCGTCGAGGTGACTGCACGTCGATTTGTTTCGTGATGGCGACATGGGTATTAATTCTTAAATCTCGTAAAGATGACTAAAAGCGTTAACCATTTACTTTAAAAAGAAAACATGTCAATGAATATATTAATATTGTTACTAATAGAACGATAAACAGAACATTAAATGGACGCATGTTGGATTTATATCACAAATTATATTTCGTTCGGCATGCGTCATTTGCACCCGCGACCCGCAATCCGCGCATCGCCTAGCCACGATCTTTTTAGACCATGCCTCAACTGACGTATAGCCTTAAGCCTATCGTGCCATCTGACCAGTAGGTCTGATCTATACTTATCGACCTCTAAAGTGATAAATAGTATCAAACTTAGGGTAGGTTTGTATCAAAGTATTAGCACTTATTGTAACAATGACAATAACATGGTTTTTATGGTTGCAATAAGTGCTATATTTTAACAGCAGCAAGATAGGTGGTATTAAAATATAGCACTTATTGCAAAAATAAAAGTCAACTTATTGTAATTGTTACAATAAGTGCTAATATTTTGATATAAACCTACCCTAAGTGTGTTAATATTTATCAGTTTATCACTTTGGCGGTCGATAAGTATACAATAGACCCACTGGACAGGTTATAGCTTTCAAAAGATATGTGCGTCTTATTGCGGACGTGAAGATTATTTCACATAGTTTTTATATGTCCATATTATTAATATGTCGTTATTTCTATGACCAAACCACCTAATTATGTCAATTGATGTTTATACTTTTTATTACGACTATTAATAATATTTTGTTGTGCATTTATAAACCATCATCATCTGCCGGGGTCAATCCACTGCTGGATGAAGGCCTCCCCAAGCTTTTTCCAACTCTCTCGGTCCTGTGTCGTTCGCTGCCACGTATTTCCGCCGAACTTTGTCAGTTCGTCAATCCAGCGGCTTTTAGGGCGACCTTGTGGCCGTTTCGTGCCCCTTGGGTACAATTGGATGACAGCATTTGTCCAACGGCAAGAGAGCAATGTGCCCCGCCCATCTCCATTTCAGCTGTTTCGCAACGTCTATTACATCGTGTACTCCTGTCTGCTTCCTAACCCATTCGTTTCTCTTACGGTCCTTTCGCGTGATGCTCAACATATGCCTCGCTGTGCGACTCTTAGCCTTTGTGTTGAGAATCCACGTCCCGCAGCAATACGTGAGCACGGGCAGCACACATTGGTTGAACACCATACGCTTAAGACATAATGGTAGGTCATTCTTGAAGATACTATTCAGACGTCCGAAAGCACTCCATCCCAGGTTTGTTCTGCGAGCAATTTCATCGTGCATGCTTCCGTCTATGGGCACCTGCTGTCCGAGATAGACATAGCTGCTTACTTGCATTTATAAATACCATCATGTTAATATAAATATAATTAATTATGTGTATGTGCCTAATTGCTTTATGCTTTATGATAATATATCAAACTTCTTAATCATGTCTTATATTATTGTATAAAGGGCAAACTGTTGAATAAATAAAATGATACGTATTACATGCGTAAAATTAATATAATATATGCAGCTCTATAAAGTTGGTTTCATCCAGTATAATATAGTAAAACTTTATACTGATTGTCTGTCAACACAAATTGCATTTAGTGAATTTTACTGTGTAGTGAATTTTATTTTAGGTGATCAAATCTAATCAAAAATTTAGTTAGTCACATGACTATTAACTCATTTAGACAGTCTGACAACGCGACTGGGGCGTTTGCGTTAGTTGGCCATTACATATAATTAACATGATATTTAAATGTGTTTATAAAAATGTAATTGATATTGTTATACTCTCACAAGACCCGAAAGACCTCCAAGGTAGAATGCAAGAACTCGCGGATGTCAGTCAAACGGTCGGTCTAAAGATAAATGTCTCAAAGACAAAAGTGTTGAGGAACTGTTTTTCGGACCCTGCGATTATCTGTATTTCTGGCACCCAACTCGAGCAAGTTAGCAGCTACGTCTATCTCGGACAGCAGGTGTCCATAGACGGAAGCATGCACGATGAAATTGCTCGAAGAACAAAGCTGGGATGGAATGCTTTCGGACGTCTGAATAGTGTCTTCAAGAGTGACCTACCATCATGTCTTAAGCGTAGGGTGTTCAACCAATGTGTGCTACCTGTGCTCACGTATGGCTGCGAGACGTGAACCCTCAACACGAGAAATGTCCAAAGGCTAAGAGTCACACAGCGAGGCATGGAGAGGTGCATGTTGGGCATCACGCGAAAGGACCGTAAGAGAAACGAATGGGTTAGGAAGCAGACAAGAGTACGCGATGTAATAGACGTTGCCAAGCAGCTGAAATGAAGATGGGCGGGGCACATTGCTCGCCGAAAGGACGGCCGCTGGACAAATGCCGTCATCCAATGGTACCCAAGGGGTACGAAACGGCCACAGGGTCGCCCTAAAAGCCGCTGGATTGACGAACTGGTAAAGTTCGACGGAAATACGTGGCAGCAAATGACACAGGACCGAGAGAGTTGGAGAAAGCTCGGGGAGGCCTTCATCCAGCAGTGGATTGACCCCGGCTGATGATGATAAAAAAGTAATTAACTGGTCAGCAGTGATTGTATTAATTGCCATCTGATTCCTCATCATGTATTAAATTCCTAATAACTGACTTCATGCAGCTTCAGTACCTTGATATGATTACAATATTGTTTTCTGATAAGTAAGGTAAGTATATTTATTTGACTTATTTTTGAACAGAGAACATCTTACCTAGTATAAATATCTGTTAGTATGATAGTATGATAATTAACATCTGTTGTATGTAGTCCAGTAGCGAAAGGGCGGAGGTAGGCTGTTAAGAACCACCATAAATGGTGCACACTAAACGTTGTCAGTCATACGTATTTCATTTTAATAAGACACAAGTCTTTAACACAAACCTGCAATCGAGTGAGATGTCCAATTGCATCTGAGCGACTTACCATGAAATGTAATGTTGAAATATGAAAGAATCTCTTTCGACCATGTCCGATCCTAAAAGGATCATATGGGCCTCCACTTATTTTCACGCGAAATGGATGTCGCTATATACTCTGACACACAAATTGAAAAACCTTATCAAATTGCAGATCCGCTATATCATAACATTACGAAATCATAAATTATACATATATAAATGGTACTGACTGATTGTATATGAGAAATAATTACAAGATAAAAAGAACTTTTTATGTACAATGTTTTTAAATTTTCTGTTGAATCATATAAACTTGACTTGACTAGCTTAAACGATAAAAAAAATTGTACTTGACATGTCATATTGATTTCCATAGTAACGCACGTATATATTAATAATTTAGTTGCTCGGACCCCAGACCCCTAGCAACCAATAATGGTGTCGAAATATTTTTTCATACAAAACAGAATTCACTGAAAATGAATTAAATTCTACTTAAAGATGCCTAAAAGTATTAAAAACAATGCATTTGACGATCAAAGTAAGTAAACTTCATCTGAGCATAATAATATCATAATGCACTAGGACGTTTTTCATTGTGACAGTTAATTCTAAACGACAATAACTAATATATAATATAATAATAATTATATTCTTCAGTCATTATAGAATACCAAACTCTGCCTGCAAGTACGTTATCAATAAATAGTATGGCATGGTAAAAAAATGCACTGGCATCATGTTCTAGTATATTCTAAAAGTTTTAAATGTCTAACTAGTCGGGAAGTTAGTTAAAAATCGATTGCAAGATTTGTACCGGACAAATAAGAATACGAGCTAAGAAAAACGTTGTAATGAATATTTAATAAATAATATTATAATAATTGAGATCTTGGTTACAGGAATCAGATGACGTCGACAGTATTTATTTTTAATTTTGATTTTAATATAACAATATTTTTTTTTTTATAGAATTCTACTTTGAAAATGGTCACCGAACGCTGCAATAAGTACGAAATTCGACTGAGCGACGTTGATGTAAATACATGTTTCAAAGGGGGTGATATCGGAAAACACGCGGAACCCACATCCGAAGATATTCAAGAAACGGTAATACAGCGCCCCGAGATAACAACAGATGAAAAAAAAGTGAAGCCAAAACTCACCGGTGTAAAACAATACCATTGCAATGATTGCTCATTTAAATGCTGGCAACTCAGTCGACTAAAAATACATAAAATGACACATATTTTTGAAAAATCACATGAATGTACTATTTGTTCATTAAAATTTGCTTATATTAGTGCGCTCAGAAGACATACAAGCAATACGCATAAAATAAATACGCATACTGGTGAAAAACCTTATCAATGCGATGTTTGTTCATATAAATGCACGCAAAGTAATACTCTCAAAAGGCATAAAAGGACACATTCTGGTGAAAAACCATATCATTGCAATGTATGCTCGTATGAGTGCTCGGACTTGGGTAATCTCAAAAGACATCAGTTAAAACATGCAGAAAAAACAAATCAATGTGATTCTTGTTCATTAAAATTTACGTTGGTTAGTGATCTCGAAAAACATAAAGTGATACATACTCGTGAAAAGCCTCATCAATGCGATATATGTTCTTACAAATGCACGCGACTTGATATCATGAAAAAACATAAAAGAATGCATACGGTTGAAAAACCATATCAATGTGAATACTGTTCATTTAAATGCTCAGACATAACTACTTTGAAAACGCATGCGAAAACACACATCGCTAAAAAACCTTATCAATGCGCCTTTTGTTCATACAAAACTTCGTATTCCAGTCGCATTAAAACACATTTTATGACACATACTGGTGAAAAACCACTTCAATGTGATGTATGTTCATTAAAATTTGCGTTAGCTAATGATCTCAAAAGACATAAGAAAACACATATTGGCGAAAAACCTTATAAATGCGACATGTGTCCATATAAATGCACAAACCTCTGTATCCTTAGAAACCATAAAAGGGTACATTCTGGTGAAAAACCATATCTTTGCGATGTATGTCCATTTAAATGTTCGCAATTAAGTAATCTAAATACTCATAAAATAACACATTGTGGTGAAAAACCTCACGAATGCGATGTATGTGAATCCAAGTTCACGGTCTTTTATGCTCTCAAAAAGCATAAAAAGACATGTCATACTATTATTTCAACATAGCCATGTCATGTAGTCATTGAATTATTGGTGAACTGTATTTAAATGAGCAGTGTTAGCAAAAATCTTTACAAAATGAATAATGAGAGAGTTGGTTGCACTTATAAATTTTCTTAGCGCATAATATAAAAATTTCAGTCTATTGGCAAATTCACAGGCCGACCGTCTGTCACGATCGTACCCGATCATGAAAAGTCACATTTGAGTGGTACCCTAGAGTCGTGATGGAATTGGAATAATTCATATCTTTTGGAAACGATCAAATCGGAAGAATATCGAAAATGTACACTAATGTTTGAATTTACCATATCGTCACTGTTCTGGCAGAAGAAACTAATTCTAAAAAATGACATTTGATATTAGTTATACCAAAATGTTCCTTATTTCAAAATTTACCGTCTGGAAACCTTCTTAATAAATAAACAGTCTTTATTTTCAATTCATCCTTTTCACGATTACTTAATAAACTCACATTATAGACCATTTCAAACATTTTATCAACTTCAAAGTCAAATTACTCAAAACTAGTATTCTCCAGTTAGTGTGTTCTGCCAGAACAGAGACGATATTAAGTTACTGAAAATGGCCGCATATGGCGTTAATATAAACCCACAAATTTGACGTTTACATAATTGAAAGACTAGTAAATACAAAGTGCAACTTGTTACTTCTTTCTAAATGTCATCTCCAATAGTTTCTATTAGCGATTAAAGATTTTAATGTAACAACTTAATATCGTAAGGAAAGCCTTTGCTACCAAGCTGACAATAAATAGTTTTTAGTTTATTTATAATTGTCAACATTAGCATTTAAGCGTATAATATTATAAATCAATAAAATCACAATCGAGTTGGTAGCTGAATAATTTTGTGTAATTGCTATTTTAGGTTGATATCGTTCATGTAATATTGTTCAGATTCTGTGTCAACTGGTGTAATTAGGCCTTCAAAAATCGCGTCTATTTTTTGAAAAACAACTTCACTACATAAATCTTATTTTCAAATTACATAAAGTGAAATGTCGTTTTCATCATCATCAGGGTCGCGACAACACGGTGTGGATCCTGGCCTCTTCCAACAGCTCCCTCCACCTGTCCCTATACAGTGTGGCCGCTTTCCAATTTGGTACCCCCATAATACGGCAGTCACTGGCAGCTCCATCTAACAAGCGAATCTTTGGCCTCCCTCTTCTTCTACGTCCTATTGGATTGCTGGACATCACTCTCTTTGCTGGTTCATTGTCATTCATACGGTGCACATGACCTAGCCATCGAAGTCTCCCAATCTTAATTGATTGAACTGCGCTACAATCTTCGTACAGCCCGTAGAGCTCAGCATTATATCTTCTCCTCCAATTGGTGCCATCCCTGATCGGTCCATACATACGGCGGAGAATTTTTCTTTTAAAGATGTTCAGGGCTCGTTCATTTCGCAGAGTTAATGTCCAGGTTTCCGACGCGTAGGTGAGCACTGGCTTTACAAGTGTCTTGTAAAGAGTGCTTTTAGTTCGGCGAGATAGTAAGCGGGACTTAAAATATCTTAACAGACCAAAGTAACATTTATTCGCAGACACGATTCTCTTGTTGATTTCTTCTGTAATATCATTATGTCGAGTTACAAGAGATCCAAGGTATATGAAACTGTCGACCGTATCAAACTTGTATGCACCAATATCTAACTTTGGTGCGACTTCTCGTGGTGTGACATAGACAGGCATGTATTTAGTTTTTGCCTCATTTATTTGTAAACCCATTCTTTTGGCAGAGGCTTCTAGTGCTGTGAATGCCTTTTTCAGCGCCAATTATGATATGGCAATGATGTCGATATCATCGGCATACGCCAGCAGCTGCACAGGCTTAGTTAATATCGTGCCTTCTTGACCAAACTTGAAAAAGTATCTTGTAATTATTTGCTTAATTATTGTAATATCAGATGTCGTATTTCATGTTAATTATAAAATTAATCTGTTCTTTTTTTTTTACTTTAATAAAGCTTAATGATAATTATAATATTATACTTTTTCTCTAAAGTGGTTTCATCAAAATACATTTTGTCCCGAATGATTCGTATCAAAGTGTATTTTGTCCACATAGTAACATCAAAACAAACTTTGTCCATAATTATATAATTAATATTTCCTAAAATAAAATAAAATTCACCTTTTTGGTATGTTCTATTATTGTTATACTTATTCATTTTCGGATATTATACGGTTAAACACATTCTGTAATATTGCATAAGTACATAATAAGATATCAGTTTGCCCCTTATTTTGGAAAATGAGCTAATGTGGACAAAATACGATTTGAAAAGTTGCTCCTCATTTCAGATAATAAGTTGAAGATTAAAGTGTCAAAATTCTCTGGTCTTTCTTGATATTGACCCCTGTTCATATTACTATGAGTCGGCTCGAAATGGTTTCGGCCGATTTAGACCCTCAGAAGAGATATCCTCAAATGGGGACAATTTGGGAATGTGACAGTAGGTATACTTAAGATGTTGAATTGAACAAGACGGAACTCAAATGAGTCAACTCAATACAACATATTATGCTGTATTAAGAGTTGTCTGGAAACAAAAACGGATGTTTTTAAAAATTGATAGAAACAAAAGTGGCAATATTCTGGTGGCAGCTGCTGAAAAATTCCATTTTTTGTTTTTATTAATTTTTAAGAACTGCCGTTTTTGTTTCCAGACACCTCATAATTATTCTGCATCTTGCATCTCACCATTTTAAATTCAGTTCATCTGAGAATTTAGTGGGACATAAGCCATTTACAAAAAAATACAGGAGATTCACAAACATATTGGGTGTAAAGTATCGATTTTTCATATAAAATACCAACTATAAACTCAATAATGTATATGAAAACCACCGTTTTTGATACTTTTGATGATTTTTTTGAAAAGAGCACCAATTGCACTACCATAATCAATCAAAACATGAATTTAGTGGGACGTGGTGTTTGTCCCACTTCGATACCAAGCTACTCTTATATTTAATCTATGGTTGGTACCTGCCTGTGTTTAAAGTAAATAAAATTAGTTTGAAAATACTTTTAGTGTCTTTTTCCGGGAATAACTTGAATAGGAACCTATGTCTAAACCTAAACGTATTATTTGTATTTTTGTTGAATAATCGTGTATAATTTAGCTATCCCGCACGGGACAATCAATTTCTGCTTTTCGGGAACTCCCACAAAAATCAGGACGTCTGGAATCGCTGATCGTGATCCTGAAATTCGCCTATGTCAGGGATGGCGAACCTATGGCACGCGAATGTTTCATAATTATACTTAAGTACTTATATAATATAATACTACAAAATATTTACGACATAGTCATGCGTATTTTCTTCGGTTTTTCATATTATATGTTTAGGTACCCATGAGGTAACAAAAACGACGAATTTCATGCATAAATAATGACAAATCGCATTGTATAAAAAATTGCAGACAAATCATTTAAAAGAATATACATTACTTTTAATGTAAATATATAATTGTGTAGTCGGTCATTAGGATCAGGGAATTAAAAATAAAAATATAAGTACAATCAACAAACCTTATGAAATTAATTATCGGCAGTCACTCAAATATATATAATAACCGTTTGTCATTTTACCTCCAACATAATCACAAAAAATGGATAACCGCTCAGTGATGGAGAATATAATATGAAAGAAGAGTGGTTTAAATGCTTCCACCGATCTCTTTGAGTAATTTGAAAACAAGGAAAAAATAAAAAAGAATAAAAAATATGCATTCGGCTAGAAATACGGTGAAAGATAAAATCGTCACTGTTCTGGCAGAAGACACTAATTCAAAAAAAATACATATTGAGTTAGTTATACCAAAATTTCCTTATTTTAAACTTTACCGTCTGGAAACCTTCTTAATAAATAAACAGTCTTTATTTTAAAGTCATCCTTTTTGCGATTACTTGATTAACTCACATGATAGACCTTTTAAACATTTTAACAACTTCAAAGTCAAATTACTCAAAACTAGTATTCTCCAGTTAGTGTGTTCTGCCAGAACAGAGACGAAATAATATTAACTCAATTGTAATTTTAAAAACTCTTAAAAACTATTTTTTTAGAAAACGTAAAAAAAAAATCGCCAAAAAACTGCTTGGCACGTCAGACAGTCGTAAAATATTATTTGGGAAATTTTGGCACGTGTACGTAAAAAGGTTCGCCATCACTAACCTAGGTTTTATATTATGCTTCTGCGTAATATTATAAAAATTAACTCGTTTTTGCATTTTAGTAGCTAGTTATTCAATGAAACATTGCGTTACCTATCAATTTCATACGAGTGACGTAAAAAATTACACATTATATAAGTATAATACAACATATGGCAAAGAAATAACTTATTAATTTTTGATCATTCAAATACACTACCCCGGTTTCAGATGGGACACCGGTGTCGCGCTCGTATATAATAAGGAGGCCTTTGTATTATGTTTATGAACGCCCCGAGCTAATGAGTCAAAGCGTGTATGGTAATTTTTTCCGACAGCGGCTTCATTCTCAAGCCGCCAAAACATATGTTTTTATGATCGCAGCCAGTTTTATGTTTTAATTTATATCGCGAAATTATGCGTTGACTCATTAGCTCTGGGCGTTCATAAACATAATACAAAGTCCCCTTTATTCGAATACAAAGGCCTCCTTATAATATACGAGCGCGACACCGGTGTCCCGTCTGAAACCGGGGTTAAGCGACGTTTATTGAACTTAACATAACTTCATCTTGACGTGTACCTACCTATAACAGAAAAGGCGTACGTCAGTTTACTGGAAGCCAAGCGGGAACAACAGCAATTTACATTACTGAGTACCTACTTCAAAATGCTGTATAATTATTCAAGAATTATAACCTAAACCTATCCTAAGATAATCCAACAAATAATCCAGTAATCGGCCCGGCTATTTTCAATTTATTTGCCGCTGGCTTCCACTAAATAATAGACAAAAACCGATAAAAACAATATTATCATTGTGTTCAAAACAATAGAAACAAATTCCACGACATCGGTTAGTAATTGAAGTAATAGTAAATAGTTACCTACTTTGATTTAAGAAACAAAAATCGATTGCCAAAGTACGAGGGTGGGTCAATAATTCCTTAGAAAAAAGCATTAAAACAGTTTTTATTTTTGTATTTTTTTTTTATTTCTCAACATAATCTCCTTGGAGCTCAATACACTTGGTTAGACGTTTCTCAATTTTTTTTAAACCGTCAGAAAAATAAGTTTTCGGAAGGTCCTCAAAATAAGCATTTGTCCGATCGATGACTTCTTCATTTGAAAAAAAACGTTGTCCACTTAGCCATTTTTTTAAGTTTGGGAAAAGGAAAAAGTCACTGGGGGCTAAATCTGGCGAATACGGTGGGTGGTCGACCAATTCGAACTTCAATTCTTCAATTTTAGCCATTGATCGTAAACATGTGTGAACACGGGCATTGTCCTGATGAAAGAGGATTTTTTTCCTGTTTAAATGAGGCCATTTTTCTTCAATTTCATTTTTTAGCTGGTCCAATAAAGATGCATAATAATCCCCTGTTATTGCTTTTCCTTTTTCCAAATAGTCAACGAAAATAATTTCACGTGCATCCCAAAATACAGTAGCCATAACCTTACCAGCTGATTTTACGGTCTTCGCCTTCTTTGGACATGGTTTGTCTTCGCAATCCACTGCTTTGACTGTTCTTTCGTCTCGGGAGTATAGTGGTGTATCCATGTTTCATCTACAGTCACAAAGCGACGAAAAAATTCATCCGGATTGCGTTGCATGAGCGACAACAGGGCTTTAGAGGCCACCACCCTATTGCGTTTATTGTCGACTGTGAGCGAACGCGGCACCCATCTTGCAGAAATATTTTTCATGCCCAATTTGTCATGTAAAATAGAAATGACGCTACCTTTTGAGATCCCTGTAACCTCAATTATCTCACTCAACTTTAATCTTCGGTCACTTAACACCATATCGTGGATTTTATTGATCATTTCTGGTGTAGTCACCTCTACAGGACGTCCTGAGCGTGGTTCATCCTTTGTTGATGTACGACCACGTTTAAATTCATTTAACCAGTTATAAATAGTTGCAAGTGAAGGAGCAGATATGCCGTGAACTAAATCCAACTCATTTTTTATTTCCTTTGCTGTTAACCCTTTTACTCAATTTTCTCCATTTTCCAGTTTTCCATTTTCCACAAGCAATTTTTTTTTTAAATGTACGAAAAACACACAACAACCCGACCAATCTGATTGAAACTTCGCAGCATACTGAATCGGTAGTGCCGCTGCATGAAAACAAACCGCTTACAGTACTAGTCGCGCCACTTGTCGGCTTTTCTAAGGACTTATTGACCCACCCTCGTAGCTTGATTTGGAAGAGCGCTGATGAGAAGGTATTAAAATTTACCAATATTAAAATTTGTCGCAATTAGTATGTCACGCCGTAGCATATTGGTTAAATGCGACGGAGGGGCGTATACCCGGGAGGTGCAGGGTTCGATTCCCGGCCGGGGTGGCTTACTTTTTTCAAAAAAGATTTTTTCTATTGGTTATAATATTATACTCTCTCAGAAAGTATTTTTCTAAATTATATATGTTCAATAGAAACCAAAGTTATTATTGTGTTTATACGGTTCATTATAGCAAAATGTGTAGGTATTTTGTAATAGGCGAAGTTGTGGTTCTGATTTACTTTCGTTTTCATTCGCTTTTTATTGATAAACTTTGGTCAGGGTTGTGAATAAAACTAATATAATAATATACCTACCTAGAATAAATTTTATTAATATTAAAACTGTGAAGGATGGGTCGATAGGGGAACGGGGGCTCAAAATTTGCGTTCGAGTTTAATCCACTCAATAATTAATATTATTAATAGTGTTTGCTTGTATTAACCTCTATTTTCTAATACAAATAATGAATTAGGTAGGTACCTACCATTTATTTCCAGCTTTAGACTAGGTAGGTAGGTTTTTATTTTTTAATTAGGTATTTTATATGACGAATCATTCAATTGATTTGAACAACAGCTACTTTGATTTTTTTATCTATGTCAATTGATTGTACCTACTAAACTCTTTAAAATTATATAATTATAACTAACTCATGTATACTTCGTTTCACAAAATATTATTTTCTCTATTATGGCAACACCAACGAGGACGCTTCATTTTTCATTTTCCTTCCCGGCACTGAGCCTGGCCATAGATTAATATACGCAGACCAAAGCCCAAATATTGAAGCATGGATACTATTATCAAGCGCGATCCTGATGACGAAGTGCAGCCTTGGTTTGAAGCACCAAAAATAATGAATCCAATCGTCCCGGACGCCTCCACCATAAAGCAAGAGAATGCTGATGATTCAGGTTACAAGTTTGAGGTTAGTTTTTTTAAGAATCTGTCAAATACTACTGCAAAACACCAGTATGGAGTATAGTAATATGTTTCTATATTTTACAAATTATTTAGAAAGGTTTTCAAATTTTGTTTAGTCAATTACCCTCCTACATTCAATTCGACAGCAATTATTATTTTATTTTGGTAATAATTGTTCACGCTAGACTAAGGCAATCCTCTCACGCAGAAACTAAAATCCGACAAACTAGTTGCTGATGGAATTCATAAACTGCCCAGTGACATGCTTCGCACAAAATGCCAAACTGTCAAACCCATTCATTGTCTTTCCTACTTCATCCTAAGCTTTTTCCGTAATATCTTTACGGGAATATTCTGGCAGCTTGCAATTATACAGGCAGGAGTATTTCTCAACATCTGCCACATATTTTAAATTAAAAATCGGTTAGCCCATCTCTAAACTTTTTCTCCCAAATCTCGGCTTTACATTTTGACTTGTTAATGCTTGTGTATTTCAGTTCAGAGGTACCAATTTTGGTAAGAAAATATGATTTTTCATAGAATCTACTAATGTTGGTACCACTGATTTATGGGTAACTGCACCGCCATCTTTTGAATGTCGGCAATGGTGACTGGCTACTGGGAGACTACATGTCGCATCTCCTCGGTTTGAATTGCGGAGATTTTGAAACTGAGAGATTCCAGTGTTGCCGCCATTGAAATACATTAGCTGGATACTGGAGTTTCAGTCTCGTCTTTTTTGAGTATCCACGTGAGAGGAAGGCTTTACTATGTTGCTCTACAATATCCCGAATAAACCCGAAGAGGAACGAGCGCGAGAGTGTGCTAGATCAGCTCAGTTTTCTTCTTTCGCAGGAGCGCGGTCCTGTGGCAGATTTTTGTGCCTATCGGCAGAAGCGCAGGGCAGATAAAACCGTAATGGCGTTTACTATTTGACAGAGATATAAATTTCACCCTTATTACAATGCAAATAGAGTTCACGTTGTTATTATGTATTGTGTAGGTACTGTTATAGAACGTCGGGATCAACTTTATATAAACACCTTTTACATTTAAACTGGCTTTATTAGAATGTAATATCCAGGGCTTTTTTTCCATTTAAAGCGGTGGAACGGCGTTCCGGCACCTTTTTTCACGGTTTTATTTCAAAATCAATTAAACGAACAAAATATTTGCGCTTAAGTAATTACAATAATAATTCGTTAAAATGATAAAATAAGGTACAGGTGGAAGCCATTTTGAATGTTGGCGTGTTAGTGTTAGTGAAGTAACCGTATAGTTTAAATAGCAAACATGCGTATGTAACTAGCTTCATACGTATGCTGCGTATTATGATTTTGACAGTTTGACGTTTATCGCATGGCAGCATCTGCGTATATTGTTATTTACGTTTGTTTACGTGTTGTGTTACGATTACGTGTTGTGCAACTATTTTATATATTATTTAGTGCAACCCCAAGTTTAAATATGAAAAAAAAATCCTGTTACTTCTCAACCACCGGCAGCGGCGCCGATTCCGCAAATAAAAAGCTCAAAACAGAAACGATGACAGAAGATATGGAAATATCGGTACATGTAGATGTTCCTGAATCATCTCTAGCTGATCTCGGGGATCAAGGTCGAACTCAAAACGATTGGCCAGACTGCTGGTCATTAGATCAAAAAAACGATTTTTGCTCAAAAAACGAATGGTTGAACGTACACAAAATGAAACTTGGCTGCACAATTTGCAGAAACGTTGGAACTCTTGGAACTGAAACGACAATGGGAATGAAAATATCCAAAGAATGGGCCAATAATGAAATCACGTATTCTGGGAAAGAGAGGAAGCTACAATTGGGGTCACTTCGAAAAAAAATTTTCGATCACAGAGGATCTATTGCACACAAAGCAGCGTTAAAAATCATTTCTGAAGCCAAAAAAAAGCAGATTGAAAATACTTTTTTAAAATCGTTATCTCGCGAAAAAGTAATAACAGCAAACATTTTTCGAACTGCATATAAAGTAGCTAAGGAAAATCAATCATTCAATATGTTTGAAAGTGAAATTAATCTCCAAGAACTAAATGGATCGAAATGGGTCATATTCTCCATTCCACTAACGCATGTGTTAACATTGTAAATCATATATGTGATGAAATGAGAAAAAATGTTTTCAAAGAAATTGTTCAATCGAAAAATATAATTTCTTTGATAATTGATGAGTCTACCACCATAAGCCAAAAAACCACCCTCATTGTGTATGTTCGATGCTGTGTCGAAAGTGTTGGAATGAATTCACCAATTAATTTGTTTTTGGATTTGATTGAACTTAAAGACGTAACGGCAAAAGGAATATTTGAATCATTACTCCAATCTCTTGATTTATATGGGATGACAGAAGAATATTTAAAAAAATATTTAGTTTCGGTTGCATGCGACGGCGCTGCTGTGATGTTAGGTTCTAAAAATGGAGTGAAAAAATTGCTGACAGAAAAATTTCCTTCAATTATAGTTTGGCATTGTACTAATCACAGATTAGAATTATCAGTAAGTGATGTTCTAAAAAAAATTTCAGGGATCAATAGATTCAAATCATTTATTGATAAACTTTATGTTTTATACCACGCGTCGCCGAAAAATAATAGAGAGTTGCATTTATGTGCAGAATCACTAGGCGTTGAGGTACTGAAAATCGGAAGAGTTTTAAGTACCCGATGGGTGGCATCTAGTTTTCGTTCAGTTTCGGCTGTGTGGAATAATTATGAATCCCTTGTGCGTCATTTTGAAGAAGCGATGAATGACCCTACAAGAGATAAAAATGACAAGTGTACTTACAGTGGCTTAAAGAACAAAATAACATCAACAGCATTTTTATTGGATCTAGCATTGATGTGCGACGCTCTCCAAGAATTGTCGGAACTTAGTTTGGACCTACAAAATCGCAATGTGAACCTTTACATTGCAAATCGAAAAATAAATGAACTCGTTCAAGTTTTTGAAGAAAGAAAACAGAATTTTGGACCCTATTATAAATGTGCTGCAGCTGCTATAAGCAATCTGCATTTTCGTGGAGTTTTACTTCACGAAAAAGTTTCTAAAAATGATCCTCCTATTGATCCGAAAATATTTTATTCCACGTTGAAAACGTCAATTGAAAAAAGGCTGCTAGATAATAAAGATGTTGAGTTTGCACTTTGGGCTCGCGTACTTGACCAAAAATATTGGCCTGAAGACATTGATAATCGGTTGACATTTGGAGAGATGGAAATTAGAAACATTTCGATCAGGCTACAACTAGATGAACGAGAAATGATTCGTGGATTTCGCGAATACATTCTCGAAAAGACATATTCTGAAAAACTCTTGCGTTTGGTATATGCTCTGAATTCTATTCCCATTTCTTCAAGTGAATGTGAACGGGGGTTTTCGCAAATGAATCTTATTATTACCCCAACAAGAGCTTCGTTAAACACTAAAACAGTTTCGGCACTCTTGTTCATCAAACTCGTGGGACCACCCTTGACACTTTTCGATCCTTCAAAATATGTTGATAGGTGGTTACTTAAAGGAAGACATTCGGCCTTAGACTCTAACACTAAGAAAAGGAATCGAGATGATGTATCAGACGAGAATTGGAAAAAACTTTGGAAATCACTCTAAACTTTTATTCAAGTTCATAAATAAATACATTACATATGTATTTACAATTATATTTTAAAGTTAGTCTTATTTAGTCTTATTTGTACAATATATTTCAAATATAATGTATGTATTTGATTGTTTCTGTAGCTTTGTTTTGACTAAAATAAAAAATTATCGTAAAAATCAACCTTTTTTTGTTCGCTTCGTGGCATAGCTCCTTTAAATTTCATTTAAGTGACATTTGAATATAATTTTATTTAGTAAAAAGCTTGACATGAAGTGAGTTCCGGCACCTTTTTTTTTTAAAAAAAAAGCCCTGGTAATATCTATATATAATATATAAAAATGAATGTTTGTTTATTTGTCTGTCTGTCCCGTATGCTTTCCTATACCATTTGTCCGATTGTGATGAAACTTTGGTGATTTGTTGTGCGCACAGCCGCGAAGGTTTCTGAATTAGTACGAACATGCTTCTTTTTCTTCTTATATTCGTATGCGTTCCTATACCATTCATCCGATAGCGATGAAACTTTTGTCTGTTGTTGTGCGCACACCCGCGAAAGTTTCTGAATAAGTACAACCATCTTCCTCTTCTTCTATTCTATCTTCTTCTATTCGTATGCGTTCCTATACCGAATTCAGAAAACCTATGCTTCTCACATAGACAGCCGTATGTGGCCTGCTCGTTTGCAAAGGACTGACCAATTCGTTGCAACAATAGATTTTTTTTCAAATTAAAAAGTCGCATTCTACCAATATGCGGAGCTCCATTTAGCAACGTGTGTTTTGTGAATAACAATGACGTATTCGACACATTGCAGGCGGACGAATTTTGACGTGAGAGCCGGTTTAACGCGGCAAAGACTATGCTTTGCTCTGCTTCTTGGTCGTACACTCATGGCTGAAGATCGACATTTTTGTGTTTAAGAATTTTTTCAGCTTTGGATAACGCTTATGAGCAAGTATTACAAAGGCCAATAGTTAAAATTTGTCGTAATTAAGCATGGCAGTCGTAGGATAGTGGTAATGCACAGTGCGCGATACCCAAGACGCAGTTTTGATTCTTAACCAACGCTTAAGCCGCGCGGCCACCGTGGGCGTCATGTCTAAATAATTGATGTTTATTCAATTAGAACACTATAATCGGTTCTATCTGTAACACAAAAGCGTATCTCCGTATTATGAGTAAAGACATAATCTAAAACGTATCTCAACAAACATATCAGCTGATACAATTTTGTGTTTATGGATTTTTTCTGTTTGGAGAGCTCTTATAAACGGGTATTAAAAAGGCCAATAGTTAAAATTTGTCGTAATTAAGCATGGCAGTCATAGGGTAGAGGTAATGCACAGTGCGCGAACCCAAGACACGCAGGTTCGATTCTTACTTTTTTTCGAAAAAGATTTTCTTTTATTTTAATTAAATTAAAATCTATTTTTAATGCTATATGGCATTTACTGCTACTTGGAAGCAGTGGCCTCCTACACCATTGTGTCCATATGGTTATTTTATATAAAAAAAATACATTCTGAGCTATATGGCATTATCTTACATGGCGTCCCTTTGCCTAAAAATATTTAATCTTTGGTACAATATTTATTGTACTATATAGCCGTATTTGCAGATGATTTGCATTGATCGAGTAAGTACATTCGCACATATATTTTTAAAGTTATACATCTTTTATCGCGTATAAAAAATCAGATCAGAGTGTATTTTTGGCGTGTGATATGTACCACATAATTTATTTGTTCACACGAAAAAAGACGCACTCGATTGGATTCGAACCACCGATTGTTCGGTTATCAGCCGAAAGTACTACCTTCACTCCACAGTACGATACTGCAATCGTGATCGATTATACAGTATAATATTATGGTTTAGAAATGTTCCGTTGCCTAGGCAGCGAATCTATTATTGTCGGCCATTAGCAATTCCTTACATAAACAAACTATTAAACGTCACAGTGACAGTTGGTACTTTGAAAATAAAACAACGATATATAATTTAGTAATGCAAGTTAACATTTATAGAAATAAACCAACGGCGCTTCAATAAGCGGCCCGTTTTCTTACGTGTGTAATTTAAAAGAAAAAATAAGTGCTAGTCGAAGAATCTAGGTTATCACAAGTTATCTTTTTATTTTGTTACGCCAAAGAAGTATAACTTCTAACGTGTGTACATAAGTACACACACCAATTTTTTTTTAATTTTCAGACATTGAAATAAATTATATTTCGGATCCTTCTGATGATTAAGTTATTTTTATTGTTCTCTTTTATTTCTCTATGTTTTATATATATTTTTTTATTTCTATATTAACCCTTTGGCTGCTACGATGTTGTGCAAAATCCGGCCGATTATTTCTACCAATAGTTGTCGATAATTTAAAGTATTGTATTATTTTACACCTTCGATACCTTACCACTCTAATTGATTCTGCGAAATCGGAATATTATGAAAACACGTTTCGTAATTAATTTATCGTTTTTAATAGATAACGAGGCAAGTAATTGACATATCTCTTTCTCGCTCTATCATACGGGCGATCGCGAGAGCGAGCGAAATGCACGATCCGCGCACAGAGTTTTGATTTTTTTCAGTTATTGGAAACATTCGGTTATTCCACATTAGGGATAATACAAAGTAGTGGAATTAGGAAACTACCCGGCTGAAGAAAAATTTTTGCATGGTGGCCCCGTTAAAAGATCGCGTACAATATGCGTGATTTGTGAAAAAGGTCTTCATGGTGTTTGTTTATTAAAACATTTAAAATATGTATTGCAAATGATTTTATTTCATTATTTTTTTATAAATGAAACGGTTTTTATTTAGCACAAATCCACTCTACTTCAAACACTGAGTTGAGTAAAAGTCTTTCCCATTATTTCAAATGCATAAAATACAATAAAACATTGTCCTTCTACCAAGAATTTGACTGTAAACAATTTTTTATATGGTAAACTGAAATTTGTGTTTGGAATTGTTTTTATTGTAAAAAGGGTGATGCCATGAAAAAAAATAGAATAGTTATAAGTTTTAAGCCTACCCAGTCACAAAACATATATGAATCGGGTTATATTATACAACAATAAAACTAAATAGATAAAACAATGTTTCGTACCACTGGTGCAGTAGTATGTTCCTAATTTAACTTAACATTTCAGGCATCAAAGACAAAACGACGATCGTTGTTAGCATTTCTGGCCATTATCAAAAACAACGATATATCGTTGCGTAGCATTCTAAGGGTTAAAAGAATTTTTATATAAAACACTAATTTTAATAAAATTTTATATGAAAAGGGTGCATATTGTTTTTTTCCATTAAAACTATGAAGCCGCATCTGAGAGTTTGTTCGTCAATTCTCAAACTATATGGCCGCGATTGCAAAAATCCACAATATAATTAAAAAAAATATATTTATATATTTACAAACTACAGTAGGATAGAGTACCCAAAATTATTCTAACATGGTACAATAATCTGCAGTCCACTGCAATTAATTAAATTGTAGTTAATTATTTTACATTCAAACTCAAATGACTCAAGATCATAATGATTGCAGTTACGACCCTATAGATATCAATGTGCGATATGTTTAAAAAAAGGCAGATTAAAGTACGCAATGTGCTGCAGTTAGCTGGAATGTCTTTCGGTGAGTATTCATTCACTTGCCGAATGCAGTCTTACATTGGTGGCCACTGAAAACAGAGGATGCAGCTGTGGCAGGTCTTATCCTGGAATGGATTGACTGTTACATAATATTATTAATCATGTTGTTATTTTCAGGAGTGTAAAGACAGCCTGATCAATATAAAGTCAGAGAATGATAATGAGGATGTCATCATCAAACAAGAATTTGTTGTCGATGCAATTCGCCAAAACAATAATGAGAATCCTCAACCCGGCTCCTCCGATCGACAACACAGCCCAGTAGACCAGGTACGTCCATTAATAGGTTCACTAATAACGCAACTTTTAAACATTTTTGGCATTAAACTTTATATGGTCACCGCAGTTGTTTGAAGTTGAAATAATCCAGATATATCAAATCGCACCACCTTGGAGGAGGCCAATAATTGTCAGGTCTATTATTCGAAATCAACTAAAGCAATCGTTTATAATCGGTTCGCGAAAGAAAATAAATGACAATCGTGTCTTACTCACCTCAACTCCACAAAAGCTTGGTGGAGCTAGTAGTAGTAATTCTGACAAACAGTGAAAATGGAAAACCGTTCCGATATGTGAATTCTATAAAAAAAAGCGTAGTTAAAATGCTCCCACGACCATTTTGAAAAATTTGAAACAAGCAAAAATAACATAATATTCAAAGAATAAAAGATATGCATTCGTCTAGAAACACGATAAAGGTAGAATCTATCATTGTAATATTTAAACTTTTTTTTATAGATTTCTTAAAAACTACCTTTTCATTTTTTCCGTATAAAGGAACTGCTCGGCACGTCAGACAGTCGAAAGATTATATTTGGAAAATTTTGGTACGCGTGCCTATGTAAAAAGGTTCACCAACACCGTGTCTAGTTATAATATTTCTACCTCGATCTCTTCCTTATAATGAACTGTTATTTAAAAATCTCATAATTTATTAATACTTTTAAATGTATTTTTTAGATTATCGCTAGAAGCACTGTACCGGCCAATGATGCGAGCCTCATATCCACCTGGGATGTGACTGAAGCACAAGCGTCTAGCGAAGACCTACACATTGAGGAACAAGACATTAAGCTAGAACTGAAGAAATATATAGAAAGGTTCAAAGATGTCGCCTGTCGCAATACTAAACGTGATATTTGTCAATCGAATATGGTAAACACAGAATTATTAGTGGCTGTTATACAACTGGAAAAGAAAACGTTTCACAAAGAAAATTTTGTGTGCAGTATCTGTTTTGATTTTTTTTCATCGTTCGACCTGATGTTGCTTCACAAAACGATACACAAAACCACAATTGCGAAAACGACCGATTCTGTTGCAAGGCTGGTTAAATGTGACGATGGTCATTTTTCAAGATTTCGTCCTGGTCACGTCGTAAAATCACTCAAAATGACTCATTCTGGTGAAAAGCCATTTAAGTGTGATAAATGCAATTACTCATGCACGACGTCTGGTAGTATGAAAACACACAAAATGACTCATTCGGGTGAAAAGCCATTTAAATGTGATAAGTGCATATACTCATGCACGACGTCTAGTAATATGAAAATACACAAAATGACTCATTCTGGTAAAAAGCCATTCAAATGTGTCAAGTGCAAATACTCATGCACGACGTCTGGTAGTATGAAAACACACAAAATGACTCATTTGGGTGAAAAGCCATTTAAGTGTGATAAATGCAATTACTCATGCAGACAGTCTGGTAGTATAAAAAGACACAAAATGACTCATTCTGGTGAAAAGCCATTTAAATGTGATAAGTGCAATTATTCATGCACGACGTCTGGTAGCATGAAAATACATAAAATGACTCATTCTGGTGAAAAGCCATTTAAATGTAATAAGTGCAAATACTCATGCACGACGTTTGGTAGTATGAAAACACACAAAATGACTCATTCGGGTGAAAAGCCATTTAAATGTGATAAGTGCATATACTCATGCACGACTTCTAGTAGTATGAAAATACACAAAATGACTCATTCTGGTGAAAAGCCATTTAAATGTGTCAAGTGCAAATACTCATGCAGACGTTCAGGTGACATGAAAACACACAAAATGACTCATTCTGGTGAAAACCCATTTAACTGTGATATATGCAAATACTCATGCAGACAGTCAGGTACCATGAAAATACATAAAATGACTCATTCTGGTGAAAAGCCATTTAAATGTGATAAATGCAATTACTCGTGCAGACAGTCAGGTAGCATGAAAACACATAAAATGACTCATTCTGATGAAAAGCCATTTAAATGTGACAAATGCAATTATTCATGCAAACGATTAGTCACCATGAAAACACACAAAATGACCCATTCTGGTGAAAAGCCAATTAACTGTGATAAATGCAATTACTCGTGCACGACTTCTAGTAGCATGAAAACACATAAAATGACTCATTCTGGCGAAAAGCCAATTAACTGTGATAAATGCAATTACTCGTGCACGACTTCTAGTAGCATGAATAGACACAAAATGACTCATTCTGGTGAAAAGCCATTTAAATGTGTCAAGTGTAAATACTCATGCAGACGTTCAAGTGACATGAAAAAACATAAAATGACTCATTCTGGTGAAAAGCCATTTAACTGTGTCAAGTGCAAGTACTCGTGCAGACGTTCAAGTGACATGAAAAAACATAAAATGACTCATTCTTGTGAAAAGCCATTTAATTGTGATATATGCAATTACTCATGCAGACAGTCAGGTCACATGAAAACACACAAAATGACCCATTCTGGTGAAAAGCCATTTAAATGTGAAACATGCACTTACTCATGCACGACGGCTGGTAACATGAAAACACACAAACTGACTCATACTGGTGAAAAGTCATAATGTGATAAATGTAATTACTCGTGCATAACGTCCAGTAGCTAGAAAATACACAAAAAGACTCATTTTGGTGATACGCTATTTAAATGTGATTTATCTAATATTTACTCATGCATTTGATCTGGTAGCATGAAATGGCATAAAAAGACTCATTCTGGTGAGAAGCCATTTATATCTTATTTTTATGTAATTACTCATGCACAACGTTCATTGTCATAATATCGCAAAAAATGACTAATTCTGTTGAAAGGTCATTTTAATGAGATAAGTGTAGTTATGCATCCACAACGTTTGGTAGCATGAAATTGCATAAAAGGACTAATTTTAGTGAAACGTCATATTCATTATTGTTATGATAAATGCAATTACCCATGCACATATTTTTATAAGATGAAATTACATGAAAAGACCTATTCCGGTGAAAAGCCATTTCGTGTAAATTTTTATACGCATGCTAATTGTCTCTAAAAGACACTGGCTATGCTTATCAGTGAACTGTAAAGAAATGATTCGGATGCTGGGAGGGCAGGGTATGTCTAGGATACCAAGCACTAACCTTTTATGCTATTTAGGCTGGCTCCATGGTTCGGTTGTCAATCCTGGTCGTATTATCAGTCTCGTTCGGTATTGCTCATTGGGTCATCCGGTACGTGCACTTGACGGTTTAGCATAGGTAAGTGTTTATATGGCCACGGTTGATGAATGACTGACCGTTATTTGTTGCGCCAGGCAAGGGTCAAATTGTCTGGTGGGTAGGAATTAATCTATTGGTTTAGGGCCACCCTAATTGGCGTATTCAGACAAAGCTATTTGAATGTAATATAATTACTCATGCTTAACGTCTGGTAGCATATTTCTTTATTATTTTTAAGAAATTCCGCGTTTATATGACATAATTTCAATATAATATATTATTATACCAATAAAGGCATTGGCTACCCGTTCACTAATTAGCTAGGATACAGTATCTGTAGTAAAGACTTTGAAAATAATGATCAGTCGGGAAGGGACCGAACGTGCGTACGTCATTTTTATTATCAACCGATAACGTTAACAATTATTATTTTTGTAGGCCATTCTATAGCGACATAATATTATTATGTAACCGTATGTAATATTATTTTAAACCATACAATAATAACTATTGCCTCTGTGCTAAATACAGTTTTTGAATACGGAAGAAACGGATGTCAGCCACTTGCTCAACCTATTAAGTCCATACTCTGACCCCAACGCTATAAGCCGACGCTGAAGCCGCGCGGCCATCGTGGAACTATTAGCTAGTTCATAGCTTTGTTTGGGCGATCCGACAATATTGTGCACATTTTTTCATTATATTTATTTGTTTTCATTGAATTACAAATACATCACACATGTTGTTCATTTATTTTTTTTATTTTCCTGCCTTGCCCAAACTAAACTATAAGTAATCGATAAAAATATTAAACTATCTATAACATGTCTTATTTTTTGTATGATTAAATGGATTTATTTTAAATATTTTATAGATAGATGAGTATTCTTTGGTAAAGTATATTCTGTTATGGTTTGGTTTCGCAAGGTTTAAGGTGGTTAATATTTTTTTGATAATTTACAATTTCAACTGAATTAATTAATAAATTATGTATCTGAAAACATTGAAAAGAAAAATATTTTTTATTTTGAGTCTTCAGTAAACTTACAATTATTGTATAAAAATGTGAATTTTCAAAGGAGTCCATCTTATTATTAGGTTGCTAATATTTAGGTATTACAATTTAGTTTATTAAATTTTTTATGATGTGTTTATATTTTTTTAATATTTTTTAATTAATAAACTTACAATTGTAAAAAAATGTTATAAAATCTAAAATTTGTCAGAGTACCCCATCTTATTATTACATATATTGTTTAGTCATATTAAGGTATTATTAAAATTAAGTTTTCTATTTTGTAAGAGATTTTTCACTAATTCATAGTTTTAATATTTTTTATATTTATTTTAAAAAACATCGATTTTTATAAAAATATAAATGTGTGCAAGCTTCGTATTTTTGCGCTAGGTGCAGGTGCCTTTGCACAATATCTATTCTGAACACAAGTTTACTATTGATTGTAGTTTTTTACAATTTTTAAAATTGTGTACAATTACAACTAACTTCTTGTAATTGTTACAATAATTAGCACTTATTCTCCTTTGAATCGTAATACGTGTGACGTCACTAAATACAAAAAAATGTACAACTTTCATCTAATTTCCGTTTATGCCTGTAAATTGGTGTTTTTCAATGATCTATGCATGCTCCTCGTAATTATTAAGCGTTTGCCTTGTTATGCTAATAATAGTTTAGTCCAACGAGATTGGAATTGGTTCTGTCTAAATGAAATGTCAAGCGACGGAAGTTTTTGTTTTGAATGAATGAGTTGAATGAGAATGATTTTTAGTCCTTTGACAAGTGAAAGGTATCAGTATGACGATAGCTTGGTTAAAAACTGTATTTAGTGACAATTTATGTAAGTATTTTATTTTATATATAAATAAAGGAAATCGGAAACTTATTTGGTTTTTATCGTTTTTATTCACACTATCCCATTCATAAAAGGTAGTACCCGTTCGCACAAGGAGACTAGGTAGGTACATTAATATAAGATTTATCATTGTAACCCATATAGTTATTGCCACCTCCCGTCAGAATGCTATGCTGGTTGCTGGTCATCTATTTGGACCAAAATAAATACCTCGGAATGGTCTAAAACGGCGATTTTTATTTTACTCTTTTACTTATTGTCACGTTATATTACTATGTCATTACATTTTTATCAATTTTTCTGAATGCGAAATGTATGTCGTTCTCGCTATCAACGATTAGCCTGCCTTTTTTGCATACGGACAAACAGCGTTGCCGGATATTTTTTTCTCATAATCGACCTTTACTAGTCAGAGTCAGCTCGGAAATGGTTCCGGCTTCTCTAGACCCCAAGAGGAGACATCCCCAAATTTGGAAAAGTCGAAGGTGAGACATTATGACGTCATCTTTCAAATAAGAAAAATCGGAAACTCCCCTTTTTAATAAATTATTGACGGTCATAACTTCAATTATTTTCATTGTCCAAATTAATACCGAAGCCATTCCATGCATTAAACAGTTATCGGCGGCTATCTCCAATTTGTAATACGGCGAAAATTTAGGTTGGTAGACATGTCGGTCAAGTTCGATTATGTTCGTGCCGCCGATCGTAAGCTGATGAAGCCGAATCAGCGCCGTCTAGTCGGAAAGAGTCAGAATAGGTTTTTTACACCAGCTCTTGACTGTAGTATTTTTATTGTTTATAATAATTATTACTAATGATCTATTAGGTTTTGACGGTTTATTATTTATGATAATATAGGGGGGTTATTACAAACACTTCAACTATTCATCATTTTTTTTTATTGTGACCCTTGATTTGATAGGTTGGTAATGTAATTTTTACATAGGTACCTACTCTATTGTATTGATTTGTTATTCAATAGTATTCGTTGTCAGTATTTATTTGCCTTTTGGTGAGTGTACACAGTACCTGAAGATGCCGAAAGCCGAACCCCGGGTCGCTAATAACGACTCAAATGGAATAGTACAAAACTTAAATCCATTAGAGTTTAAAAGTACATCTATTTTGTTAATCTTTCGTTATTATTATATTACCTACCTTACTTAATTATCTAATGTTTCGGTAAATTGCAAGACAGATAAACATTTGATAGCTTTAAATCTCGTGACAATATTGTTTTGCACTATTAATTGTACAGCATCTCCCATGACAGTGGCGCACCCAGGGGGGGGCCAAGGGGCCTTGCCCCCCCCCCAAAAACATTGCAATTGAAAGCCAATAGATTAGACAAATAAAAACACGGCAAAAAATGATTTGAAATTCTCCAGCACCCTCTTTAGAAAAATTTCTTAGATTTATATTCTAACAACAATTTCGAAACACTATCGTCGGGTTTTTTTTAGAAACTCAATCTCTAATGGAAATGTCAAAAAATTCTCGGTGTCCACCCGAATTCCGGTGTGGTGTACATAAGTGGCTCACCCAGGGGCGGGGGGGGGGGCAAGGTTCCCTGGCACCCCACAAACATGAAAATTATCAGAATGGTTTTAAACATTGACATCGAAAGCCAATAAAACACGGCAAAAAAAAATGATTTGTAATAATTCTCCAGCACCCTTTTTAGAAAAATTTCTTAGATTTTATTTGTTTTTTTAAGGTTTTTTTAGAAACCCAATACCTAAGGGGAAGGGTAGGTAAGTACTTATTGTTATAAATTTTATTTTCCTCCTAATACTAATAATACCTTTCTATTCCTTCTCTTCTTCTCTTTTGTGAGGGTAATATTTTGTTATAATGTAGTTCTCATGTTGTGTACGTCTTGAATTTAGATTTGTTATGTCTACAATGTTTTGTGTCTTAAAGAAATATACTTAAATAAGGATAAAATTATATAATTAATTATAAGTATTTACCTACCTAGCTATTTATAATAATTTACAATTAAAATTTAAGCAATGTTTGTCACCTTTATAAAAATAAGTAGCCTGTGGAAGAAAATATAACTATAATACCTATCAGTTAAATAGTGAGTTTAATTACTGCCACCAATTAAATTTATCACATATTCACCTAGAATCCCAAAATTTAATAACAACAAAAAATAATGTAATAATATTGCAAATTACATTAATGCACCTCCAATAATAGACTGAGCTAGCCCTACTTATAGCTAATTGGGGGGTGTTAATATCTTGTTTTGGATGACAATAGGTTAGGTATAGGGCAAAAATAAATAATTTTAAATTAAAGAATGGAAACCAAACCTAACCTAACCTAACAAATAATGAACTAAGTATAATCGGCTATTTTCAAAATTTCTTTGCTTTGGCTTCATGTAAACTGACAGTAACCAACTAATGTTGTAGAATAATATGTTTTGAAAGAATATTGTATTTTCCCCATAACGATACCGTCGAACTCTTTTTATTTTCCCCAGAGAGCATAGACAATTAATTTTTTTACTCGAAGTCCTGATGTCTATGGTAGAAGCCATAGTATATTAGCCAGTGAAACACGTTAGCCTGAGGTCGTGAAGCTATTGACAGATTTTAATATCAATTACCGCATAAAATGGAAGAAGAAACCGGTGAATTATCACATGACGAAACGGCGGAGGTAATCAGCGACGGTGCATACCTATCGATTGACGTAAATCACTTCAACAGCAAGGGTCGATTTGACGTGTCAGTAAAACAGGAAAACATAGAGGACCACGACAGTATCCACATAAAAGAGGTAAACAGATTTCTAATTTGTTTAGGCGAGGGTATTCAAAATTCTCTTTCAAATGCGCAGTAACTAAACACGACTTATCAATGAATTGAACAACAAATTGAAAACAATATTGTTTTAATATCGGACGGAACAAACACTATGTAGGTAATATACAAAGCTTTTTCATTCGATTTTACGAAATAAGTATTGCAAAAGTAATCACGGTTCTTGTCTGTTTAGTGGAAGGAAACGGCAAACAAATTCAATACAAATACCTACTATATTAACTATACTAAATTAAGGTTAGGTTAGGGTGAATGCTTTAGGCTAAGGTCTCATAGGCAGGTGCCTTGCTTGGTGGCTACGTGCCAGGTGACATATACGGACGCACACCATACTATCGCAATGACAACACTGCACACTTCGCGCCTCGCTGCGTGATTATTAGCACCTCGTGAGTCTCCCGGCGAACAAACGTGTTGGTTATTTTCATTATGTCACCTAGTGATTTTGCAAGATGGCAGATGTTTCTTCAGGATGACAAACGTCAAACACCGTATATTTTGAGGTTATGAATAATGACGCATGGGAGGAATATTTGACAGTTTGCACGCAAGAAGTTCGAATTTGAGATTTCCGAAATTCTTCTTGAGAAGTAGCTTTCTGGTTAGTTTTGAGAGTAACATATAGTTGTTGACTTGAACGCTCTCAAATGTCAAATGAATTTGTACCTAAGCACGTAGCGTGAAATGTGGCTGTACCTAGAGTTTTTAGTAGGCAAGCATAGCACCTGCCTATGTGGCCGAAGCCTTAGTAAAATAATCTGCTGTTGATTAACAGAGTGCATCGTATTAACCATCATCAGTTGAGTAGGTAATAAGACTTTGATTTAAGAGACGCTTTTAGTTTTTTAGTATCGTTGTCTATGTGCAAATGCATGACATTTTATCTCCGCTGGCGACGGTCGTTGCGAGTTCGCTCCATACATATTTTAATCTGCAAGTATTTTCCTAACATGTCAAGGTTGAATTGCTTGAGCTTAGACTGAGGTCATCCTCTCACGCAGAAACTAAAATCCGACGAACTGGTTGCTGATGGAATTCATAAACTGGCCAGTGACATGCTTCGCACACCGATCTACTGAAACTTAATAATCTCATAACCTCAAACTGTCATACCCATTGTCTTTCCTACTTTTTCCGTAATATCTTTACTGGAATATTCTGGCAGACTTTAATTATACAGGAAGGAGTATTTTTCAACATCTGCCACATATTTTAAATTAAAAATCGGTTCGCCTATCTTTACATTTTGACTTGTTATTGCTTGTGTACTTCACTTCAGTGGTACCAATTTTGGTAAGAATATATGATTTTTCATCGAATCTACACATCTTGGTACCAGGGACGGCTCTAGTAAAGGAGCAAAGTGTGCAGTGCACTCCCATCATAGATTAAATAAAAATATATACTATAAAACCCCCATGTATTCAAAAAAATGCGATATCGAAAACTTATGCGAAATCACTCATTTTAAATTCCGCGCGTTTTCGAAAAATGGTAAGGCAAGCGTTTCAACGCGTCGCACCGACACCAACACACACAGCTTCATCAATGTCGATAAGACGCGACCAATACACACGTAATAATTCCATCGATGTGATACGCGAGGAGCATTATTCGAAGTGTTCCTTTCATATACGTGCATTTTACACGCACACATTTATAGCGGACAACACAACGACAAAAAAAATGAAGCTTGTAGAATCAAAATCACCAAAGTTCTATAAGACTACATGAGTTTTCGTTGGAAACGATGTTTTTCATTTTATTTTCATTCCAAGTGCAGTGTTCCGGTCGAAAGCACGCACACATTAACTAGCCATTTGGACTTGTATACACAAACCTTACTAACCGATATGAATATTCCTGCATATAACTCAGGCGACGCGTCGAGGTACAGTTGGAAGCCTAATTATTATTATAATGAAATGACGAACTTCATGTCGATGCATATTGTGTCAAAAATAGAATCATATTGTTAAACGGTTAGTTTCGTTGATCGTTCGCGGTTCGACAGTTGGGTTTATAATATAGATTTAATAGTATTTATAATGAGTACCGTATATTCAGTTTCATATATTAAAGACAATCGTCACGATTTTTCCAAACGAATTGATATTAAAGTGGCAGGCCGTCCTTTGCCATGTATAAATTTAATTCAAAAGTGTACAGTGAAAACGAAGACGGTTAATCGGAAATTTAATGTGCAAATGTACTCAAAAACACAATGGCTTTGCGGATGTAATATTCTTAATACTCTATTTTGTTTTCCGTGTCTGTTGTTCGGCGGAGATGTTAATTGGACAGACCATGGAATTCAAGATTTGGTCCACCTGTCAGTAAAAATCAAAAAACACAGTGGTTCAGAAAAGCACATTTTAAATGAAATGCAACTTGCAGTCTTGGGAGAAATAGATATACGTTCACAATTGGATGCAGGGTACCGTTTGTCTGTGAAACAATTTAACGAACGTGTCGACAAAAATCGTTATATTTTATCCAGATTGATTGACTGTGTGAAGTTCTGTGGTGCATTTGAATTAGCTCTTAGAGGACATGATGAATCTGCAGATTCAAATAATCCAGGTGTTTACCGAGGGCTTATTGACTTCGTCTCGGAAATTGACATAGCCATGAAACAGCATTTGGAGAGCAATAATGTTTTTAAGGGTACGTCAAAAACGATTCAAAATGACATTTTAGATTCGATTCTAGAGGTGTGCCGTAACGAAATTAAAAATGAAATATCACAAAGCAAGTTTGTAGCTATACAAGCAGATGAAACAACGGACATATCTACTACAGAACAACTTGTTTTGGTCATAAGGTATGAACTACGCGGACAGATACATGAACGATTCTGGAAATTTATGACGCCGAAAAACCACACTGCGGCAGGTATTGCATCTGAAATTTTGAAAGAACTTGAACTTCTCGACATTAAACAAGCACAACTAATTGGCCAGAGTTATGACGGCGAATCCGTGATAAGTGGCCGATTAGGTGGTGTACAGGCTTTGATAAAAGCTTCGTATCCACACGCACACTTCATACATTGTTATGCACATCAATTGAATTTGATAATGGAAAGAAGTGTTTCAGCTAACACCATAGTCCGAAACTTTTTTGCTAATTTACGAGCGTTTCCAAATTTTTTTTCGAGGTCTGCGAAGCGAACTGATATCTTGAAAGAAATAGTTCATAGAAAAATACCAGCAGCACCAACAACGAGGTGGAATTTTAATATAATAACAGTAACTGTTGTGCATACTTATCGCGATCAGTTAAAAGAGTGCATGGAACACATTTTAGAATCTGAAAATTTAGACGCCGATACCATTAATCAAGCTGGAATGTTGTTACGGTATTTAAACGAAGACAATTTTAACTATTGGTTAGATTTCTTTGCCAAAATTATGCCAAACTGTGATATACTTTTTAAACAACTTCAATCGAGGTCAAAGGACGTGTTGGAAATAAATATGGACATTGAACACTTCACGCGTGCTATACAATGTATTCGTCAAAATAATCATATGTCACAAATTCAACCAACGAAAAAACGCCGTCCCAATGATCTACCGCATTCTGTAATATGCAATGAAGTATGCGACATTATAGTGAACCAAGCGAAAGATCGTTTCGAATAAAAAGGTCATCTAGTAATAGCCAAATTGTTTTTTAGTGAAAAGTTCCGGGATTATCATACAACTTTTCCAACCACAGATTTTAATACGGTAACCTCATTATACGACATTATTGACAAATTTAAACTTATAAATGAACTAATAGTCTTATACAGTAGAGAAGATTTCTACGTTACTGATGGAGCATTGTCGATACTTCAACTTTTCACTAATAATAATTTACTGGAAGTATTTAGCGAAAGTGTTACCCTATTAAAAATAATTTGTACAATTCCGATGACTTCAGTGGAAAGTGAGCGTTGTTTCTCAACTTTAAAGAGGGTTAAGTCATTTTTGAGAAATACCATGTCTCAAGGTAGGCTAAATGCTCTTGCGATGTTAAGTATAAAAAAACAATTGATATCGTCAATACCAGACTTCAATATTCGTGTTATTGACGTGTTTTCAAAATCCAAGGATCGGAGGATGGACTTCTTGCATAAATAGGTGAGTCTTTTTTGCACTCCCTCATATTCTTGTCACCGGCCGCCACTGCTTGGTACCACTGTTTAATGGGTGACTGGAAACTAGAGACCGGGAGACTAGCATGTCGCGTCTCCTCGGTTTCAGTTGCGGGCGATTTGAAACGAGAGATTCCAATCTTGCCGTCAGCTAGCCGCCATTGAAATACATTAGCTGGATACTGGAGTTTCAGTCTCGTCTTTTTTGAGTATCTACGTGAGAGGATGGCCTTACTATGTTGCTCTACAATCTCCCGAATAAACACGAAGAGGGCTGAGTGTGGTAGATCAGCTCAGTTTTCTTCTTTTGCAGGAGCGCTGTCCTGTGGCAGTTCTTTGTGCCTATCAGCAGAAGAGGAGGGCAGATAAACCCGTAATGGCGTATACTATTTGACAGAGATATAATTTCACCCTTATTGTAATGCCAATAGAGTTCTCGTTGACATTTATTGTGTAGGTTTTATGGAACGTCGGGATCAACTTTACATAAACACTTTTTATATTTAAACTGGCTTTATTACAATGTAATATCTATATATGATATATATAAATGATTTTTTTTTTGTCTGTCTGTCCCGTATGCGTTCCTATAACCTTCATCTGATTGCGATAAAACTACTGTCAGTTGTTGTGCGCACACCCGCGAAAGTTTCTGAATTAGTACAACCATCTTCTTTTATTCGTATGCGTTCCGATACCATTCATCCGATTGCGATGAAACTTTGGTGAGTTGTTGTGCGCACACCCGCGAAAGTTTCTCAATTAACGTAGAAGGTACAGCCATGTTCTTCTATTCGTATGCGTTCCTATACCGAATTCGGATAATCCATGCTTCTCACATGGACAGCTGTATGTGGCCTGCTTGTCGGCATAGGAATGACCAATTCGTTGGTGTTGGTATGACTCGCAGCCCAAGCATGCAACTTGTCTATTGCAACAATATTTTTTTTTTCAAATTAAAAAGTCGCATTCCACCAAATTGCGGAGCTCCATTTGGCAACGTGTATTTTGTGAATATCAATGACGTATTCGACACGTTGCAGACAGAAGAGTTTTGACGCGAAAGCCGGCTTAATGCGGCAACGAATACGCTTTGCACTTTTTCTTGGTCGTAAACTCATGGCTGAGGATCGTGACCACATTTAAATTCGTCATCCTGTGAGCGACCAAGACTTTCCATCCTTCTCGATCTTCCGCTTCTCTCATGGCTGAATGGATGGCGCCCCCAGTCTGCTCCTTCACTTGGTCGCATTGCTTTTCGAGCAATTAGTTCCACAAACGGTCAGAAATCTTTTCACAAATCTCTGACTGTAACTTCGATAATAATTAATTGATCTGCGTCACTCTGCCGCTCTAGACGACCTCTGTTATCAAATAACAAAGGACCCAAAATGTAACTAAGCAGTGCATTACTTTCCGCAAACAATTAACGAAAAAAAATCTACTATTTCATATATATAATATGTAAAGTTATTACGTATAGAACGAGTCGTTTCGGCTTTAATGGAGCTATGTAATGTCTAAATAATTGATGTTTCTTCAATTTGAACAAATATATCGATGTGTGATTAACACAAAAGAAGTATAACTTCTAACGTGTGTACATAAGTACACACGCCGATTTTTTTAAAATTGTCCGACATTGAAATAAATTATATTTCGAATCTTACTGATGATTAAGTTATTTTTATTGTTCTTTTTTATTTTTATATCTTTTATATTATTTTTATTAATTTTTTTATTTTTATAATAAAATAATTTTTATATAAAACACTAATTTTGATAAAATTTTATATGAAAAAGGTGCATTTTGTTTTTCTCTATTAAAACTATGAAGCCGCATCAGCAAGTTTTTTCGTCAATTCTCAAACTATATGGCCGCAACTGCAAAAATCCACTATATAATTAAAAAAATATATATTTATGTACACAAAATTATTCTAACATGGTACAATTTTCTGCGGTCTACTGCAATTAAATAAATTGTAAGTAATTAAGTTAATTATTTTACATTCAAACTCAAATTATTTAAGATCATGTTATATGCAGTTACGACCCTATAGATCTCAATGTGCTATATGTTTACAAAAAGGCAGATTAAAGTTTGCAATGTTCTGCAGTTAGCTTGAATGTCTTTCGGTGAGTATACATTCACTTGCCAAATGCAGTCGTACATTTGGTGGCCACTGAAAGCAGAGGATACAACTGTGTCAGGTCTTATCCAGGAATGGATTGACTGTTACATAATATTATTAATCATGTTGTTATTTTCAGGAGTGTGAAGACAGCCTGACCAATATAAAGCCAGAGAATGATACTCAGGATGTCATCATCAAACAAGAATTTGTTTACGATGCAATTCGCCAAATCAATAATGAGAATCCTCAACCCGGCCCCTCCGATCGACAGTACAGCCCAGTGGACCAGGTACGTTCATTTAAAGGTTCACTAATAACACAACTTTTAATCATTTTTTTTTATATTCGAAACATCTATATCTACAGGGCATTAAAATTAATATAGTCACCGCAGTTGTTCTCAACGAAGAAAATTCTGGTCACCCAATTTGGATGTTCCTTATTTGAGCATTACTGGTCGTATATTGCGAACAATATTGGCTCCCATTGGATTTAACAGCATAAACAGACTCCACGAAGTTTTACAGGAAATAATCCAGATATATCAAATCTAACGACCTTGGAGGAGGCCAATAATTGTCAGGTCCATTTTCGAAATCAACTAAAGCAATCGTTTATGATCGGTTAGGGGAAGAAAATAAATGACAATCGTGTCGTGTTTTCCGATTATATTTTCGTAGTAAAGTCCATTTGTAGCGGCGACAAGAGACCCACAGATGGCGCTGCCCATTGACTGGACGCCGCAAGCGCTATATAGACGGATTAGGATTTAACCATATGTTAATTTCGTAATTTTTATCTCAGTCTTACGGCCAGTCAGCTTAGTCTGATCAAGTCTGACCCTTTTGATCATACGGGCCCTCAAATTTGAAACTAAGCACTTTACACTATCAAGATTCGTTTCTAGTGTTAAGTGTGTCTAGTGTTAAGTCTTATCTTGTTAATCTATTTTAGTAAAGGTACCGTTTGAAGTATTCTCCTTTATTTTTAATTAATCTCTGTGAACTCTGAATAAATACTAAACCTGAAACTATTTCTATTTTATAAATAGACTATGCTATACAATTTTATTTCTTGTTAAAATTCATTAGTGTGCATATTTCAGATTTTAATAGTTTTCTATTTCCTAATAATAATTGTTACTGTGATATGTTGAGTAGGTTTATGGAAAGTGTTAAGGGCGGACTTGCTCAGCGTGGGTCAAAATGGAGCTTTTATTCTATTTTCAAAGCATGATCCTGGACATTCCTTAAACTTTGTAGATAATCTATTTATATAATTTTGAAGCCTTATTACCCTTTATATTTATTTTAAACATTTGATGACTGCATAAAGTATTTTTATTACATAAAATAGTTTTCTTTTAAACCTCTCGCTCTAATGTTATAAAATATAGTCATATTTCAGTACAAAAATTTGCAGTGGTGTTAAGATTTTTTACATTTATTAATTTTTAAAAGCATTTATAAAACCATCAGTATAATTTATGTCGACCTTATTATAGTGAAATATTTACGATAAAAAATTATATTGATAATCTCTGTGAACCCAAATTTGACAAGAATTAGGCATTTTATTATTCAAAAAATGGGCAAAATTAACACATTTGAAAAATAATTCTAAAGATACTGATTATAAGCTATGTCTTTGACCATTCAAATGTCTTAAACACAATAATGATTGCTTTATAATAATTATTGACCAAAGAACAAGGTTGTGTTATACGCCATTTCTTTTGATATTCCCCAGTGGTTAAGCTACAACATACGGCCGTAGCCATAAATTGACAAAGTAAAACTGAAGTAGGGAGTAAGATCATGATAACGCGCGTGTTTGAACATGTACCGTTTAAAAAAAAAGTTTTTTTTTTTGGTTAGGTTAGGTTAGGATCATTATTCGTAGGATGTTTATCACACTTGAATAGTCAATAGAAAAAAGGTTTGCTAACACCATGTCTAGGTATAATATTTCTAACTGGATCTCTTACTTATAATGAACTGTTATTTAAAAATCTCATAATTTATCAATACTTTTAAATGTTTTTTTATAGATTGTCGCTAAAAGCACTGTAGAGGCCAATATTGCGAGTCTCATATCGTCCTGGGACGTGACTGAAGCACAAGCGTCTAGCGAAGACCTACACATTGAGGAACAAGATATTAAGCAAGAACTCAAGGAATATATAGAAGGGTTCAAAGGTGTCGCCTGTTGCAATAGTAAACATGATATTTTTCAATCGAATAATATGGTAAACACAGAATTATTAGTGGCTGTTATACAACTGGAAAAAAAAACGTTTCATAAACCAAATTTTGTGTGCAGTATCTGTTTTGATATTTTTTCATCGTTTGACCTAATGTCGTTTCACAAAGCGATACACAAAACCACAATTGCGAAAACGAGCGATTCCGTTGTAAGGCTGGTTAAATGTGACGATGGTCATTTTTCAAGATTTCGTCCTGGTCACGTCAAGAAACCACTCAAAATATCTCATTCTGGTGAAAAGCCAATTAAGTGTGATAAATGCAATTACTCCTGCAGACAGTCTGGTAGCATGAAAACACACAAAATGATTCATTCTGATGAAAAGCCATTTAAATGTGATAAGTGCCAATACTCATGCATACGTTCAAGTGACTTGAAAAAACACAAAATGTCTCATTCTGGTGAAAAGCCATTTAACTGTGATAAATGCAATTACTCATGCACGACGTCTGGTACCTTGAAAAGACATAAAATGACTCATTCTGGTGAAAAGCCATTTAACTGTGATATATGCAAATACTCATGCAGACAGTCAGGTAACATGAAAACACACAAAATGACCCATTCTGGTGAAAAGCCAATTAACTGTGATAAATGCAATTACTCGTGCACGACTTCTAGTAGCATGAAAACACATAAAATGACTCATTCTGATGAAAAGCCATTTAAATGTGACAAATGCAATTATTCATGCAAACGATTAGTCACCATGAAAAGACACAAAATGACTCATTCTGGCGAAAAGCCATTTAACTGTGATAAATGCAATTACTCGTGCACGACTTCTAGTAGCATGAGAGCACACAAAATGACTCATTCTGGTGAAAAGCCATTTAAATGTAATAAATGCAATTATTCATGCAGATGTTCAAGTCACATGAAAACACACAAACTGATCCATACTGGTGAAAAGCCATTTAAATGTAATACATGCAATTATTCATGCAGAAATTCAAGTCAGATGAAAACACACAAAATGATCCATACTGGTGAAAACCCATTTAACTGTGATAAATGCAATTACTCATGCAAACAATGTAATCACTTGAAAACACACAAAATGACTCATTCTGGTGAAAAGCCATTTAAATGTGATAAATGCAATTACTCTTGCAGACGTTCAAGTGACATGAAAACACACAAAACGACTCATTCTGGTGAAAAGCCATTTAACTGTGATATATGCAATTTTTCATGCAAACAATCTTATCACTTGAAAACACACAAAATGACTCATTTTAGTGTAAAGCCATTTAAATGTGACACATGCACTTACTCTTGCAGACGTTCAAGTGACATGAAAAGACACAAACTGACTCATTCTAGAAAAGTCATAAGGTGATAAATGTAATTACCCATGTAAACGTTAAGTAGCATGAAAATGCACACGAAGTTTTTTAAATGTGATTTATCTAATATTTACTCATGCATGAAATGGCATAAAAAGACTCATTCTGGTGAGAAGCCATTTAAATCTTATGTTTATGTAATTACTCATGCACAAAGTCCAGTGTCATAATATCGCAAATACTCATTCTGTTGAAAGGTCATTTTAATGAGATAAGTGTAGTTACGCATCCACAACGTTCGGTAGCATGAAATTGCATAATAAAAACTAATTCTAGTGAAAAGTCATATACATAATTTTTATGATAAATGCATTTACCCATGCATATATTTTAATAAGATGAAATTAAATGAAAGGACCCATTCCGGTGAAAAGCCAATTCGTGTAAATTCTTATACGCATGCAAATTGTCTGTAAAAACTCTAAAATTAAAGACACTGGCTGTGCTTTTCAGTAAACTGTAAACTGTGAAGGAATGATTCGGATGCTGGGAGGGTAGGTCTAGGATGCCAGACTCTGACCTTTTATGCTATTGAGGCTGGCTCCATGGCCTAGGTGTCAATCTTGGTCGTATTATCACTCTCGTTCGGTATTGTTCATTGGGTCATCCGGTGCGTGGACTTGACGGTTTAGCTTAGGTAAGTGTTTTTATGCGCACGGTTGATGAATGACTGACCGTTACTTGTCGCGCCAGGCAAGGGTCAAATTGTCAGGTGGGTAGGAATGTATCTATTGTATTAGGGCCACCCTAATTGGCGTATTCAGACAAGGCCATTTGAATGTGATATAATTACTCATGCATAACTTCTGGTAGCATATTTCACAAGACGTATTTATTTATAAAAAAATCCCGCTTTTTTGGGACATAATTTCAATATAAAATAATATTATACCATTAAAGGTATTGGCTACCCGTTCACTATTTAGCTATGATAAAGTATCTGTAGTTAAGACTTTGAAATAATGGTCAGTCGAGAAGGGACAGAACGTGCGTACGTCATTTTTATCATCAAACGATAACGTTAACAATTAATATTTTTGTAGCCCATTCTATAGCGACATAATATTATTATGTAACCGTATGTAATATTATTTTAAACCATACAATAATAATTATTGCCTCTGTGCTAAATACAGTTTTTGAATACTTCAAACCCACTTGCTCTAAGAAATCTCGTTTGTTGTTTGTTGTATTTTGGATTTGTGTAAGTGAACGTTAGGTCTTAGCGACATAAATTGAAGTGTATCGAACTCCACAACCGTAAGCTAGTTGTTTTTTTTTTAACCATATCCGATCCTAATATGAACACATGGGCCTCCAACAGATTTTGTTTTTACGAGAAATGGATGTCAGCCACTTGCTCAACCTATTAAGTCCATACTCTGACCCTACAAAAATTGAAAAATAATATGTGTACATGCCAGACTAAGGATTTGAACTTGGGACTGCCGACGCTTAAGCTGCGCGTCCATCGTGGGTGTTAGCTAGTTCATAGCTTTGTTTGGGCGATCCGGCAATATGTTGGACACTCTTTCATTCATATTTATTTATTTTAGTTGAATTATAAATACATACCACTCGTGTCACGTTGTTTGTTATTTTTTTTTAAATTGTTATGCTCTGCTTAAACAAAACTATAATAGTAACAAATATTATTCTATCTATAAAATATCTTATTTTACGTATGAATATGGCATAATTTTAGAAAATTTATATTATATGAGTATTGTTTGACAAAGTATATTCTGTTTTGGTTTGGTTTCGCAGGGTTTAAGGCGATATACAGTTTTTCTATAATTTACAATATTTTAACTGTATTAATTAATAAATATGTATCTGAAAACATTGAAAAATAAATATTTAAAGTCTAAAGTAAACTTACAATTGTACAAAAATGTATATTTGTCAAAGGACCCCATCTTATTATTAGGTTGGTAAAATTTAGGTATTATTAAAATTTAGTTTATTAAGTTTTCTATGTTGCACTTTTTGGCAAATGCATATTTTTAATTCTTTTTATATTTATTTGATAAAAAACATCGATTTTTATAACAATTTAAATGTGTGCAAGATTCGTATTTTTGCGTTAGGTGCCTTTACACATCTATTCTGTACACAAGATTGCTATCGGGGGTAGTTTTTCATTTTTATATCGAAGTATTAGAACGTTTTGTAACAATTACAATAAGTTAGCCGTATAAGCAGTCAATACTGGCTATTCCGCTATAAAATTTAAAAAAAAGAGAGGTGATGTTAAAACAAAGCACGCATTGTAACAATTACAACCAATTTCTTGTAATTCTTGTGTATAGAATAGATGTGTGTGTGTACAAAAAAATGTACAACTGTAATCGTATTTTCGTTTATGGCTGTAAATTATTGGTGTTATTTAATGTTCTATGCATGCTTCTCTTAATTATTAAGAGTTTTCCTTGTTATGGTAATAATAGTTATGTCCAAAGAGATTGGACTTGGTTCTGTCTAAGTAAAATGTCAGCCGACGGAAGTTTTTGTTTTGATTAAATAATGAACCCAACATTTTTAGCCGTTTGACAAGTGGAAGATACCAACCTGCTGAGTATGACGATAGCTTGGTTAATAACTGTATTTAGTAACAATAAGTATTATATTTTATATATAAATAAAGAAACGGGAAACTTATTTGATTTTAATCGCTTTTATTCACACTATCCCATTCATAATAAGTAGTACCGGCTCGCACAAAGAAACTACATTAATATGAGGTTCATCATTGAAACCCATTTATAGTTATTGCCATCTCCCGTCAGATCGAAGAAGATGCATTCTCTTTCTTCGCTCGGTATGCTGGTTAACGTCTGTTATTTAAGACTTGGGAGTGAACAAATAAATAGGTACCTCGGAATGGTCTAAAACGGCGATTTTTATTTTTACTATTAATTACATTATTATCAATTTTTCGGAACGCGAGATGTATATTATGCTTAAGTATGTACAATTTTATTGCAATCTCTGGAAGCCTAAATTTTTTCGCTTTCGATCTCGCTATCACCGAGAAGCGCTTTAGCGCTACAAGCGAACTCCTATCACAAAAGCGGTGGACACAAATGCAGCGTTGCTTTTTTTGCGTTCTGACAAACGACGTTGCCGGATAATTTCTTTCTCGTTATCGACCACTACTATGAATCAGCTCGGAAATGGTTCCGGCCTCTGGGCGTTTATAAACATAATACAAAATCCCCTTTATTCGTATACAAAAGCCTCCTTATAATATACGAGCGCGACACCGGTGTCCCGTCTGAAACCGGAGCGACGTTTAGTAAACTTAACATAACTTCATCTTGACGTGTACCTTTAACAGAAAAAGCGTACATCAGTTTACTGGAAGCCAGGCGGGAACACCAGCAATTTACATTACTGAGTACTGTCACCAGACATAAAAAAGGCCCTGATGCCCGACAGTTTCAAATTCCAGATCAACAATTTAACAACAAAAATATCCAGCTCCCCTGTAGAATGTTTAGAACCTCTGACTTACACGAAAATATTACAAATAACATTTCGTAAACGGTCATTCAGAAAAGATGCATTTGATTACCTGGCCAAAGGACAGAAGCGGCCCGTCCCGAAATGTTTTTCCCGTTAGTCAGTGACCTTCCCCTTTCTCTTCCCCTCCGTAGGATAGACCCGGCAAAATTAAAAGATGCTTTCGAAAAATAAAATCAGTCCAGATCTACCCTACAATGGAGTGATAACAAAAATAAGTGTTACGCCGGCGGGTGGCGTCGCCCGCGTAAATCGCAAAAATCAACCGCGCTTCTAGCCAATTACTAAATGAACTTTTAATTATTAATAAATATTGTGGTAAATAACAAGTATCCGATAAAGTGTATCGATGGCGCCCCGGCCCATTTTTAAATCAATCGTTAATAACCCGGAATCGCTGTAATACCAATCGGTGACTCGCGCAAAAATCCAATGAAAGTTAATCAATTCCCTAGTGAGAGAAGAAGTGAATCAGTGCTTAGTGCGCGGGATAATAATGATAAACCGACCCCTAATATAAAGACAGTGCGGTGACTAATTTAAGACCTCCTTAGATGTAAATGATGTAATATTATCAATGTTTACCTATGCCCTAGCGTTAATAAATTTAGTTCCACGTGGAACCGTCGAATCAAAGATGTGTTTTATATAAATTAAACCTCGTGATGTCACACCACCCTCAAATTAAGTGATGCCTTTGAAGAATGCTGCCAGCATTCATGTGAGTCCCTCCATTCTTCCCGGTATGCTGTATAATTATTCAAGAATGAAAACCTAAACCTATCCTAAGATAATCCAACAAATAATCCAGTAATCGTCTCGGCTATTTTCAATTTATTTGCCGCTGGCTTCCACTAAATAATAGACAAAAACCGATAAAACAATATTTAATATCATTGTCAAAACAATAGAAACCAATTCATTGTTGTGTTTATACGGTTGAATATAGCAAGATGTGTAGGTATTTTGTAATAGGCGAAGTTGTGGTTCTGATTTACCTTCGTTTTCATTCGCTTTTTATTGATAAACTTTGGTCAGGGTTGTGAATTTGGGCCCCGCATCAGTCGAAGTACTATGGTGGAGGGAATCCAAAAGAAACTTTTAAGACTTCTTTACTTTCGGCTGTATGGATATTATCCCTGGCTCTATCCGACTGATTTTCTCTTTGGGATGCTTACATACTGTAGCTTAAAATTTAGAAGGGATCTTTTATTTTTATTTATTATTTTTATATTATTTTTTCAGACTTATACGCGGCGTAAATGTGAACTCTGCCATTCTTGGTGGTGTTGTCTTGTGTGTCTTTGATAATTACCTTAGGAATCGAGGGCATCCGTTGTTTGTTCTCCCACGGTGCAGAACTAACCTGCCAATAGTAATGCCAATTGGGAGGGCAGTAACCATGTTTAATGAAATAGCTTCGGATATTGATATATTCCACTTACGTGAGGGTGAATTTAGGTGGACGTTGTTTTATAAGTTTTTAAGATAGGGTCTATCAAAGTTCACTCTGTGTACTTCCATCTACTTTTATTTTGTCACTTATTTTATTTATTTTCTTATTTTATTACTTATTATCGCCGAAAGGACGGCCGCTGTACAAATGCCGTCATCCAGTGGTACCCAAGGGGCACGAAACGGCCACAGGATCGCCCTAAAAGCCGCTGGATTGACGAACTGGTAAAGTTCGGCGGAAATACGTGGCAGCGAACGACACAGAACCGAGAAAGTTGGAGAAAGCTTAGGGAGGCCTTCATCCAGCAGTGAATTGACCCCGGCTGATGATGATGATATATATTATTGGTTAATTTAATAAAACGCAAATTTTTTAGTGCTTCATCAACTTCCGCCTCAGAGAGACAATTCTAAAGTTGATAATGTCTTTCTGAAGCAGACGAAACCGGTCCAGATTTATTAAAAAGTAAAAGTAAAATAAGTACTTATAATTTTCAGATTTATTAAATCAATAATACAATGCAGTTCCACCATTTATTGACAGTTAACACATTAAAAGAAATTCCAATATGTAATTGACATAATTCATTATTTTTAAATTGTTTTCCCTTGTCAGCTAGACACGACACTGCGCCTTCAAGAATACATGTCGCTCTGAAATCTCTTAGCATAATAATTCCAAGCCATAACAACATGTCGTAGGTCTCCAGTGTGCACTTTATAGATAGATGGTATTTAACTACCTTCCAGGAAGCCAGAATCTATTTTGCTGGAAACAGAAAGGAAGGAAGGTTGAAGTTTTTTCTCGAAACCAAGTAAAGCTACCTCCAGCCTTCTCGGTACCCAGTTTTTTGCTGCCACGTGCATTCTCCAAACACTATGAATCGAGCGGGCTTAAGGGTGTACCTGTGGGCATTTAGTGCTCCGCTCTTTGGGTACCACTGTAGGACGCCATTTGTCCAGCGGTTGTCCACTCACTGACAAGACATCTCTAGTCTATTTCCATTTCATCTGTTTAGCGAGCTCGATCACATCGCGTTTTTTTGTGTGCTTCCTTGTCCATTAGTTTTTTTTGCAATCTTTACCGTTGTGCCCAAGAAGCACCTTTTCATGTCAAGTTGCATCCATTTTTTAAATTTTATCTTACATTAAGAGTTCATGTTTCAGACACTTACGTGAGCGTTGGTAGCACGCATGGGTTGAACACTTAACGCAGACACAATTTGAGGAAGTTCACTTGAAGATACTATTCAGGAGATGAATAATATTGTTTTAAGAAGGTTATTCACCAACATGTCACATTTCATCTATTGTAAGATTACAAAGTTGCAAGCATCTATATGAACATACATTGCATTTATAAGGTTATTAACCAGTATGTGTCATTTTATGTGTTTTAAGAGCATGAGATCTTGAGGATCTATATGGACATACATTGCATTTATAAGGTTTTTCACCGGTATGTGCCATTTTATGAATTTTAAGATGACCAGATGTCGAGGATCTATATGGACATTCATTGCATTTATAAGGTTTTTCACCAGTATGGGTCATTATATGTCTTTTAAGACTACCAGATGTTGAGGATCTATATGGACATTCATTGCATTTATAAGGTTTTTCACCCGTATGGGTCATTATATGGTTTTTAAGAATACTAGATGTCGTACATATAAATGAACATAGTTTGCATTTATAAGGTTTTTCATTAGTATGTGTCATTTTATGTGTTTTAAGATAACTAGATGTCGAGCAACTATACGAACATACATTGCATTTATAAGGTTTTTCACCGGTATGTGTCATTTTATGTTTTTTAAGATGAGCAGATGCTGAGGATCTATATGAACATATATTGCATTTATAAGGTTTTTCACCGGTATGTTTCATTTTATGTCTTTTAAGACTACCAGATGTTGAGGATCTATATGAACATTCATTGCATTTATAAGGTTTTTCACCAGTATGGGTCACTTTATGTTTTTTAAGATTAGAAGATGTCGAGGATCTATATAAACATAGTTTGCATTTATAAGGTTTTTCACCTGTATGTGTCATTTTATGTCTTTTAAGATGACAAGATGTCGAGCATCTATATGAGCATACATTGCATTTATGAGGTTTTTCACCAGTAATTGTCTTTGAATGTACTTTGACATTACTATGCTGCGAGACTAATACGCTCTGATTTTGATCAGGAATCACGTCCATGTGCACCATTTTGTGAGTTTTTAGAGCATTTCCGCATCCGAAAACTGTGTTACAAATGCAGCAAATCATATTACGCGAGAAATGGTTTACTCTTTTAAGAATAAGTCGAATTTCCTTTGGAGCACTTCGTTCTAAGATTTCTTGTTTAATGCTATTCTCATCTATCGTCACTTCTGAATACTGTATCGTTCTATCCTGGATGCCATCGTCTGAGGATTGTTGACTTTCATTTGTATCGTGATGCCTCGTGAAAAATCCCTTGGTAGAAACCTAGAAAAATCGTAATAATCGATATCAATATTATCAATTATGAGTTATAATATTCAATTTGTTTTTTTTACGCTTTTGTTTTTCAGCACTTTCAAACATTATTAAAGAGCGAAGTGAGAGTGAAATATTGTTACGGAAAGATCCATAAGTGGGTCAAAACAATGCACTTATATGTATGTATACATCATCTTCGAGAACAATAATTATATCTTGTTCTGTTTTAGTGTCGTTGGAGAGTGTGCACAGTGCCTGCCATGCTGAAAGGCAAAGCTAGAAAATTATATTCAAAATTCATCAAGCAACCTCGATCATTGACAGTATTTTAATATTCCATACATCAGAATTCCACAGGTTTTAATAGATTATTACAACAGGTACTATTTTGTATGGGAGAAAATAATTCCCAGTAGAAACCTTTACTGTTGCTTTCAATATATCGTGAATTTGGAACATGATTATTAAAAATATTATCACTATTATTAATGTGCAAATAAATTAATAACGTTTGGCTTGCCCACTTTTGCGGCACACTTCGCTTTTGTCTATTAATTATTGGTTGTCTATAAAAAAGAGTTATTTGAACACAAATTTCCATTACCTTTTATTTGTCTAGTCTGCAACAGATTAAGGTAAGAGGTAAAATCACTTATCCACACTAAAAATATACGCTGCATGCAAGCATGCAATAACATTAACCTTGTACGAAAAAGAAAGGACATGATTATTAATAAAAATTTGCATTTAGCGATGACGCTCATTTTTGCTTAACGGGTGTGTATGGAAAATACCAATCCAGAAGACTTCCTATAATTCATTACATCCACAAAAATGCATAATTTGGTGCGGTTTACACGCTGGTGGCATCGCCCCACAATTCTTCAAAAGTGGGGCCAAAGCTCACGTAGGTTAATGGATATCCTTGTCGAGCCATGATTATTATTTTGTTTTAAATATGGAATCATTCGAAAGAACAGTGATTTCAACAGGAAGTGCCATATAGCTACTGCTACTATCGCTTTATTTGAATCAAGATTTGCATATAAATTGATTTTGAGAGATGGATTCGTGAAGTCAGCAGCATTTAATGCCTAAGAACCTAACATTTCCCGTACAATAAGACCAGCAGTGCTTTAACAAAAGTAGTCCGAACTGGGCGCCCTGAATTTGACGTCAGCCTATCGGACAAAGCCGCATTTGTTTTTAAACATACCTGGTCTAATGGCTTGTATTGAAGATTAGAGCAGCCAGGTTCAGTTAATTTATCATTGATTTGCTGAATTGTATTCTCAACTAATTCTTCTTTGATGATGGCTGCCTCATCATTATTCTCATACTTAATATTATTCAGACCGTTTTCGCGCTTCTGAAAATAACATTATAAATATTAAGTAACAGTATCATCATTACGATAAGCCAGAGAAGGTCTCCTAGAGCTCTTTATTCAATAATTGGTCGCCAATATTTGACTTAATTTGGCAGGTGAATGTATAATCACCGAACGACATTCCAATGTTATGGGCAATTCGACAAAATAGTGCACACTCTTTCGATTATACTTATTTGTTTTAGTTGAATTAGGAGTACATTTCACAGATGGCTTTAAAATTCATTAAGCCTTGCTTATACCAAACCATAACTAATAAAAAATATTCTTCGATCTATAAAATATCCAAAGATCTGTATGATTTAATAACATGATTTAAGATATTATCTAGATAGACGAAAAATTTTGGACTATTATTTGTTATGGCTTGGCTTCGCGGGGTTTTGTTGAATTTTAAAAACTAACCAACACATCAGTAAATTATGGTAACCTTAATCTAATGAAAACAAATATGTATGACTGACAAAGTTTTGTGTGTACTATTATGTTGCATATTAGCATATATAATACATTATATACCGAACAACAATAATCAAATGAGCATGTATATCATATGAGTTACCTGTGAATCACTTGCAAACGTCGACGCATCAAACTTTTCATACAAGTGACTGCTTTGGTCGCATGGAAAAGCCACTTCATCGAAAGTCAGTGACGCATCGTGCATACGTTTATGGCACTTTAAAATGTGCGCTGATGAAAAAAAATTACAACACACGTTGCAAACAAAATTTCTAACGAAAAATGAAGATCTGTTCAACCTCAGACGGACTTCTTTCGCAGAAGCAATTGCTATTTCCTTTTTGATGACCATTTCTTGCACTTCAATTTCACCAAACGACTGTGCAGATTGTCTCTCGAAGATATCAGGTGTAATCATACACTCCATGTCGCGGTTTACGAGCGGGGTCTGTCAAGAAATAAAATACAAACATAAATCAATCAAAACATTTATACTAACAATATAGAAAACCAACCAACATAAAGATTGCAAAGTTTCTGGACTATGACCACCTAGAAAGACAATTTTTGGACAAAGCTGTATCGAAGTCATTGTATGAGAAAGTGATTAGAATGTATGAGAAATTTAATTTCTAATTAGATTTTGACAAACGCGTCTGAAAGTGGCGGAGGCTTTTGAGCGTTATAAGCTTCGACGGTTGAGGCGCTAATTTTGACAGATTTAATGTCGGAACGTGACGTTGAAAGGCTTTTTATTTATTGTTTTTTTTCATTTACATATTACCGTTGGAAGTGTTGTTTTGTATTTAAATTCTCAATTAAGTATGTATTTATTGTGTTTTGTTATAAAGAAACATACATATTTTATTAATATTAGGTTTGTAAAATACATCGGAAGTTCCGTTCACATTCTCGTAGCTACTGATTATTATAATAACACTATTATGAGGTAAATATTGAAGTAAGTACGAGTAGCTTCTTTAAGAAATAATTATCTACGTACAACAATCAATCGTTTTAAGAATTCAGCGATAACTAATATAAGTACTGATTAAATAATATGTTAATGTCATTACCACATTTTAGGTTATTGTACACGTAGGTACCCAAAATGGAAGTGATTCACGCTGAAATTTTGTTGTTAAGATTTGGTAACCGGACGGATCCATTCAAAATGACAGACGAGGCGTTTGTGAAACGATTCCGGTTATCGAAACCATTGGGAGATATAATATTCATTGACAGGTTGTAAAATCTAATATCAACCCCAACTAGCTGTCATGTGAGCATAGACAAAAATATAATGCAAACTCTTAAGCGACCATAAATAATGTCCATTCTGTATTTTTGTTGCATTATTGGACACCGTTCGAAGCACCATACCTCCTTTGAAGATACTGTTGCGTTTTGCTTATTGTTTGCGTACCGCTTCGTTCGAAAATTTTCCTTCAGCTGTTGAGTCTTATGTTCAAAATGAACATAACCAATATTTATACTTCTGGCAACCCCGACGATGATCTATGGTAACGTCGATGGAGCGACGCGATTAATAAGAGATGTCGCTGTTGGAATTTCCGGCCGCAACGGACGTCGCGAGGTGCGAAAGAAGCAACGCGGCTTTTTGATTCTGTCTGTCATCCAGGATAGTCGTGCTCTGCTTTGGTTTTACCCAAAACTTATAATGGACGTCACTTAAAGCAGCACGATTGCAGCCGCAGTGCTTCAAGCCTCTGTGTCGTTCCAAGTTTGGTATTTTAAAACTATTACTATTTGATTCACTTATCTTCCAATGTTTCTTTTAAAACTTAGCTGCTTGCCTTTATTATAGTATTTCCTTAATAACCCTTTAATGTAATATTCTTGTTTTTTGCTATAATATAGTTTCGGTCAAGTACATAAATTGCTCTTTCATTTATTATTTCCCCTTTACTCCACACTGCTATATAATTATAATCTTTCACGGTATCAAGACCGTGTGGCGTCCAGGACTTTAATAAGTACATCTTTAATCATAGATTGCACGTGCCTTCAGCCGTGCAATCCCCTTTTGTATTCTAATTTAATTTTTTTACAGTTGTCAGTTGCGAGGTTACAGAAGTAATTATTGTTCAGCTTGAAAAGGATGCACGTAACCCATGGCCTTTTGCTTATGTCTCATGCTCAGCTCTTTAACTTTATACTTTATTCCATCCCAAATCTAGAGAGCTTTCTTTTTTCTCTTTTATTTTGTAGTTGTGACGATAAGGATCACAACTACAAAATATTAATATATCAGTCTTTACGATTGAATATGCACGTCAATGAGGTTTAATTTTATCGCTGCGCTCATGGATACACCCTTAAGCCCGGTTCGATTAGGTAGATTAGGAGTAGTTTAGTCGAGTGGCGAGCAATTTAGTAACTAAACGTGTACGAATAGACAAATTGACTCGAGTACTTTAGTGAAATCATTTAGTTGAGTCAATCCATTTTGTTGTAATTTTTCGGTCGAGTGGCGACCCCCACTACCTCTCACTATATACCAAACAAGTGATGATATCGAATCGAACTCTATGGATAGACAATTTGGGTGGAGTCATGGGACAACACGACCAAAAGCGGTTTATTGTTCGCATATGGTTACTAATGAATAATTGGTATCGGTTACTACGCAATAATATACCTACCTAATTCTACTGAACTCCCACTGACTAAAATATTAATATGAACATCGCGCAATATATAAATGCAGAAGAATCTCAGTTTTTCTTAATCCTAAAAATATTATAATGTTCATAGGTAGGTAACGCAATATTATGTTGAGAAAATGACATAGGTACGGAATATAATAAATGACTATCATTTTTAGGTTAGGTCCTGTCTGGAGAGTTATTACTTTGACAGACGTGAGAAGTGGTTTGACGTTTCAGACCAAATCATTTTTGACGGTCACAAAATGGTTTGCACTTTGCTGATACAGTGAACTAAACGTTAAATCTAAAACTATTCCGGCTTACTTATAACGCTTGCGCAGTGTGCCAGTTTTGACCTGTCAAACTGTTTAGCTGGAACGCCTCAATTTATGTTGTCATGCAGCATGGTAGATAATTTAGTAAAATTTGAGGCTTACAACATTAATTTGTTACATACAGTTTTGACAATAGAATTGGTCTATTTCCACCCCATTTCACACGTATGTAGGTATAGCTTCCGTTTATTGTATTTTATGGCTGCAAGTAGTTTTTTGTAGACAATAGGCTTACCTTGTATTACCTACTTGCCTAAAAAGAACTCACGGACGATTAATTTCATTTATTCACCATACAATTGATCACAATTTTAGATAATCGTATTAATTATTGCTTTACATTCGAATGATTGTGATGTATAAATCATCATAAATAAATGCTCATGGTTTTGTTTTAAAATATCAGTGTGAGCTAAAACCACTAAATGAAACAAGTTGGAGCGAATTAATAATGGTGAAATGAGTTTCAAAGATGCATTGCAAATTCAAACCTTCAATATTATAAGACGGCATCAAGGGAAGAAAACGGCACATATACCTACGTACAATTGAACGTACCTGATGATGTGGCCTGTAATCTGAATATGAACAACCCGGTTGAGGATCTTCATCATATAATGGATGTGAAACATCTTCAATAATCTCGCGCTTGACGACAGCTGGATGATCATCTGTCTCAGATTTTATATTAGAGAGGTCCGCCATATTAAAGTGCTGAAAAAAGCATTATTACATTTTGTAAACACGGTAAAACAGTTTCATGTCACGTCATCACCATATATCATTGTATAATATTTATATTTAACATGAATTAGTAGATAAACAAACCAACCCTTTAATATCACAGATGTATTGTAGCTGTCAAATTGTATAAACATGTATTTTTTTGAAACAATTAATATCACACTATGTTCCTACATAGTTTGTAAAAAGCTACAGTTTATAATGTAAAACGAATCATTGTTATTCTCAATCTAATGTTATTGTAAAAAAAAATTAGTTTCCAAAAACTAACCTCGAAAATGCAACTTGAAACGACCGCATTGTTTGGATGGATACTCAGCGTGTCAAACAAAGGCTTGCCTTCTATATCGGAGTGTCCTCCATCACATCGTTGCTTTGCATCCATGTTAAGGGTATATATTCCAGAAGCCACGTGTTATGTGACAGAGAGGATCCTTTCAAGTTAATATTAGAAAAGTGTTGCCGCAATATATAAATATATAAAAATACACACTTGACACGGTGACACAATTATATGTATGTTTTGTTGTCTAACCAAAACAATGGTACGAAAATGATCGTCAGCATTTCAGCAATCATAACGAGAACAGCGCATCTCAGTACTTATATAATATCAAATAAATCAAATTGGGTTTTTTTCTCCTATACTGTAAACACTGACGATATCTTTTTCGTGACTGTTCAACTCTCTACTAGTCTCCAGCGACAGGACACACGTTTTAGTTACAATAAAAGTTCTACGTGTAGTCGGTGTTCTTGACATTAGCATCTGTACCATAATAACTACAAAATTCAATACTTACATTATTGTTTATCAGATAATAGCTACACGGAATATTATTGACTGCATTTCGGCAACACTTATATACAACACAACAGAAAGTTGTCTCTAGCACATTGCATACGATTGTTGATACGCAAACATGGAAGTCAAGCGAGAATGTGATGGAGACCAATCTGGTACTGAAGACAAGTTTGATGTAACAACCAGCCACCAAAACAGCACTGACACGTTCACCTATATAAAGCAGGAGAACACAGACGATTTCAGTTGTGATTTTGAGGTTAGTTTTTATTTATTAAGTCCTTTCCTGCGATTTTTTATAATCATTTTAGCAGAATACCTTCGATAAGTTTATATTTTTTACAAATTGTTTAAGAACATACGAGGATGTCAAACTTTCTTTCAAAAACCTTTTGACATACATTTAGACAGCTACCTACCTCAATTATATAAGTAAGCATTGTTATAAAATGGGTACGCGAGCTCAAAATTGTTTTTTTATATGATTACAAAAATGCATAATGTTTCCTTCAGTATCCAGCAACGCGACTCGCTGAAATTAATCCCGAGATTGACCTCCAGCTGGTTGACGTTAAACGCGAGTTCGTTGCAGATGCAATACACCCTTTCCATGATGAAGATCCAACACCTGGATGTTCGCATTCAGATAACGGACCAGTACAGCAGGTAATTGTATATTATGCGATATTTTCTTCCATCGACTATGTATCCTATCACAGCGTTGTGACTAAATTTAAATAGGTAGATATTATCCTCGTCTCGGTTATACACGCTTCCTACAACTATTTCACTTACCTATTTATCTGGTGTAGTGTGAGTGGGCGCATTGACCTACAGTATTTGAATGTGATGTCTGTCACTGATGATGACCAATCGACCTCTTCTTTCAGAAAGTACTTTTGTCATAACAATATTGTTTGTAGGTAGGTAGCAGAAGACGTCACATGCTGGCATGGCGACAAAGTAAGTCTGTGGTTTTGTCATTCCGCAGAATATTTTGAATGATTTAATTTCAATGAACTTTAACAGTTTATACGTGTGCGTACTTTAAAATTACTTGCGATATTGCATCCATACATAATATTGTGAACAGTGCCAGCGCCATCTTAAGATACAAAGCATCAGCATATCTTTTTGTACACGCATTTCTCAAACGAGTGATCCCACTGTTCAGCTGTCAAAATCAGATTTCAGATTGCCTCCAAAGCAACATAATTATAAGGTCTTTCTCGTTTCGTATTGAATTATTATAAAAAATCGCAAATCAAATTTATAACCTATCAGTGTTTTTGTTATAAATATACATTCCTGTTATTCGTCAGTTATCAAAGTCAAACTATTTCTTCGTGCAAAAAACGGTGGTAACATCGATTTCCAAAAAATGTCTTATGTAGGTAGCATCGAGCTCATTTGTACACTACTGGATTAATCATATGCTTCTTAAAATGACGCCCGATTTTCAGCGACTCGGCCAGTGTTAAAACTTACTGTTTTATTATCAGCGGACTTAACTCGATATAAGCTCACTTAATATTTGTCTCGAAAACGACCTGGCAATAATTATGAGTAAGCCCGATCTAGCTTGCATCTTACTCTAACTAAAGCCTTGTTCGGACTGTGCCAGTGATTTAGTAAAGTGGATAATTTGTTGATTAAAACTTTGATAAATAATGGAAATATTTCACAGAAAACTTGTTGTTATTGAAAGTAGGTAAATATGTAGGTAGGTACACATTATCCTAGTGTTCATTAGAATAATTATAATTTATAATTATTCATTTATCATTCTGTTTATTTTTTGTAGTCAGTAAGTACAATGGAGCATAAAATCAGGGGCGGATCAAGTCAAATGGCCATACTATTAAATCTTTCTTCTCCCATAGTACTTCTCAAATAATTTTTTACACGCTTTAAAATAGAAAACGATCTTTCACCTGATGCATTGGATAAGGGTAGGTATTGTTAAAAAAATATTTCTACAATTGGGAATGTGCAAAACATTTCTTTGGCGGCTCGACAGATGTCTGATGTGGATTTAATATTGTGCATAAAGTACCTATTTATTACCTAAACAAACTACAAAAATACATAGGTAAGCATACAAAAATTTATGCAACCACAAAAATATAATAGGTAGGTATCATATGTAAATAAGTATTCATCAATAGGAATTTGGAGCATAAATCGATTTAATTCAACAACGCCGTTTTTGCACAGTGTCATTTGAATTATTTTTGAAGTAACGACAGACGGCAGCACTCTCGTGTCGCGCGAATGGTGTCCTCTTTGAAATATCCGTCGCTCTCGACGCTCTGTTCATTTTGACGCGTCACTCACTAATGCACTGTGTTCGGACACTTTTCAGTTACTAATTCACTAGAGCTCTCTGACCGACTGAGAAGTGGAAATGCAGCGTACTTCGCGCTGAGTCGTCTGTTCAGGTCCAAAATGCTGGCCATCAAAATGAAATTCCGGGTGTATAACGTGGTCATCAAGCCATTCGTCATGTATGGATGTGAAACGTGGGGTTTAACAGAAAAACAAGAAAAGGCGCTCCAAGTGTTTGAAAACAGAATCCTCCGGAGAATACTCAGACCCGTCAATGAGAACCACCGGTGGCGCATCCGCACAGACGCTGAGCTCTTCGACCGATACCAACCTAGAATCACTAATATTCTGAGGTCAAGAAGGCTCAGATGGGCGGGCCACGTTGTACGATCTGAACGATCTAGAACTCTCTATAGGATTTACAAAGGCACACCAGCTGGCACTCGACCTCTTGGCCGCCCTCGACGGAGATGGGCGGACAACATTCAAAGGGATGCGGAAAGGCTGGGGATAGTCAACTGGGAAGAGAGAGCGCTGAACAGAGATTCCTGGAAAAACGTTGTGCAGTCGGCCATGGACCTGAACGGCCCCTAGCGCCAGTTTAATAATAATAATAATTCACTAAATCACTCGGCTGGTCCGGACCGGCCTTAATAGTCAGCTCATGACGACTTGCTCTGTCCGCTCAGACATGAATTTTTGGTAGCTTGCAAGCTTTGGGTTGCTGCACCCTTTGGGTCACTATTCCAAGAACGCAAATTTAGTTTTACAGCCAGGGAAATACGGGTAAAATTCGGGAATCCATGTTAACGGTCTTAACGCATTATACCTACAGGGAAATATTATAAGACGATATTCGTAATATCTTCTTCTGTGGTACATTTTTAAAATGACACTTGTATGGGAACTCCTCATCTAGTAGTATATCAATGATTGAGCTATACATTACGTTTATGGAAGATGAGTAATGTTAGTATAGTAATTATGATACACTTCATCTATCAAAATCAAACCAGTCCCATTCTCAAGACAGCTGCAAACCAGCAGACAATACATTAGGGATAGGCATACATGAGGTCAACGAGAACCTCATTCTGGATTTTCATAATTATATAAAGTACCACACCATAGTCACGTTCTCACATATATCGAATAGGTTTATAGAAAGTGTTAAATGACATTACAATAATCAATTTGTTTCTGATAGAAAACGCGTTTTATAAAATGATATAAGTATATATTAATAATTATGATTGTGTCAAGCTTTTTAAGGTTGTGCTTGATTTAAATTGAAGTATGTTCTGGACTCCAAAAATCGAAGTAAAAACAAAGCTTATGTACCAATTCACACCACCCAGTACCACAGTCGGTTTTAATCGATCGATCACTCCACGCAACGCCGACTCAAGTACAAGCCTAAGCATCCGGAAACTATCCGACAACGAGCGGTCTTACCATTATTCTATAACAGTGATGGTGAACCTATGGCACGCGAATGTATTATATTGAAGAGAAAAAAATATTACCTAATATAATAATAAAGCAAAATCCAAAAAAGTGATACAAATAAAAATATAAGTATTTATAATATACACTATTAAAAAATAATTACGACATAGCTATGCGTATTTTATAGAGTTTTTAATACTATTTTTACCAGTGGTATTTACCAATCGTTGCGCAAACGGAACCGAAACTCGTGCATAAATGACAGATCGTATTGTATAAAAATTAATAATAGGCAAATTCTCTTCAAGAATTTACGTTTATCGTAAATATATAATTAAACAAATCGCTCCTAATGCTTTATGCGTGACACATAATATTATCGCACTCACCTCATCAGGCGGCGGTGGATGCCGCTCCCCGAATCATCTGATCGCAGCAATTCTGGTGTCATTTTGTGTGTAAAGAACAAAGCCAAGTAATACAGTAACAAACTATTTCATTGGCACCAACAAAAATGCCTGTACCAAATAAGAATCAAACACTTGGTGGAGCTACTAGTAGTAATTCTGACAGACCGTGAATATGGAGAACCGTGCAGTTATGGGAATTCTATAAAAGAAGCGTGGTTAAAATGCTCCCACGACTCTTGAAAAATTTGAAAACAAGCAAAAATAGCATAATATTCAAAGAATGAAAGATCTGCATTCGACTAGAAATACGGTGAAAGATAGAATCTATCATTGTAATATTTAAACTTTTTTTAATAGATTTCTTAAAAACTACCTTTTCATTTTTTCCGTAGAGAAAGAAACTGCTCGGCACGTCAGACAGTCGAAAGATTATATTTGGAAAATTTTGGCACGCGTGCCTACGTAAAAAGGTTCGCTAACACCGTGTCTAGGTATAATATTTTTACCTCGATCTCATACTTATAATAATGAACTATTATTTAAAAATCTCATAATTTCTTAATACTTTTAAATGTATTTTTTAGATTATCGCTAGAAGCACTGTTCCGGCCAATGTTGCGAGCCTCATGTCGTCCTGGGACGTGACTGAAGCACAAGCGTCTAGCGAAGACCTACACATTGAGGAACAAGATATTAAGCAAGAACTCAAGGAATATATAGAAAGGTTCAAAGATGTCGCCTGCCGCAATAGTAAACGTGATATTTGTCAATCGAATATGGTAAACACAGAATTATTAGTGGCTGTTATACAACTGGAAAAAAAAACGTTTCACAAAGAAAATTTTGTATGCAGTAACTGTTTTGATTTTTTTTCATCGTTCGACCTAATGTTGCTTCACAAAACGATACACAAAACCACAATTGCGAAAACGACCGATTCTGTTGCAAGACTGGTTAAATGTGACGATAGTCATTTTTCAAGATTTCGTCCTGGTCACGTCATGAAGCCACTCGAAATGACTCATTCTGGTGAAAAGCCATTTAAGTGTGATAAATGCAATTACTCATGCACGACGTCTGGTGGCATGAAAACACACAAAATGACCCATTCTGGTGAAAAACCATTTAAATGTGTCAAGTGCAAGTACTCGTGCAGACAGTCAGGTGTCATGAAAACACATAAAATGACTCATTCTGGTGAAAAGCCACTTAACTGTGATAAATGTAATTACTCTTGCAGACAGTCAGGTAACATGAATAGACATAGAATGACTCATTCTGGCGAAAAGCCATTTAAATGTGATATATGTAATTACTTATGTAAACAATCTGGTCATTTGAAAACACACAAAATGACTCATTCTGGTGAAAAGCCATTTAAATGTGATATATGTAATTACTCATGCATACGTTCAGTTAACCTGAAAAGACACAAAATGACTCATTCTGGTGAAAATCCATTTAACTGTGATATATGTAATTACTCATGTAAACAATCTGGTCAGTTGAAAACACACAAAATGACTCATTCTAGTGAAAAACCATTTAAATGTGACATATGCAATTACTCATGCAGACAGTCAGGTGACATGAAAAAGCACAAAATGACCCATTCTGGTGAAAAGCCATTTAAATGTGATAAGTGCAATTATTCATGCACGACGTCTGGTGGCATTAAAAATCATAAAATAACTTATTCTGGTGAAAAGCCATTTATCTGTGATATATGTAATTACTCATGCATACGTTCAGTTGACCTGAAAAGACACAAAATCACTCATTCTGGTAAAAAGCCATTTAACTGTGATATATGTAATTACTCATGTAAACAATCTGGTCAGTTGAAAACACACAAAATGACTCATTCTAGTGAAAAACCATTTAAATGTGACATATGCAATTACTCATGCAGACAGTCAGGTGACATGAAAAAGCACAAAATGACTCATTCTGGTGAAAAGCCACTTAAATGTGATAAATGCAATTATTCATGCAAACAAGCAGGTAACATGAAAACACACAAGATGACTCATTCTAGTGAATATCCATTTAACTGTGTGTAAAATGCAAATACATGTATATCATGCAGACAGTCCGGAAAAATGAATATACAAAAATGACTCATTCTGTTAAAAAGCCATAATGTTTTAAGTGTAATAACTCGTGCATAACGTCTAGTTGCCTTAAATTGCACAAAAAGACGCAATCTGGGGAAAAGCCTTTTGAATGTGATATTTGTAATTACTCATGCATAAAATTTGGTAGCATGGCACTGGCTGTGCTTTTTAGTGAACTGTGAAGGAATGATTCGAATGCTGGGGGGAAGGGGAGGGTATGTTTAGGATGCCAGTTACTGACCTTTTATGCTATTGAGGTTGGCTCCATGGCCTGTTTGTCAATCCTGGTCGTATTATCAGTCTCGTTGGGTATTGTTCATTGGGTCATGCGGTGCGTGCACTTGACGGCTGAGCTTAGGTAAGTGTTAATGTGCGCACGGTTGATGAACGACTGACCGTTATTTGTCGCGCCAGGCAAGGGTCAAATTGTCAGGTGGGTAGGAATGTATCTATTGTATTAGGGCCACCCTAATTGGCGTATTCAGACAAGGCCATTTGAATGTGATATAATTACTCATGCATAACTTCTGGTAGCATATTTCAAAAGGACGTATTTATTTATAAAAAATCCCGCTTTTTGGGACATAATTTCAATATAAAATAATATTATACCATTAAAGGTATTGGCTACCCGTTCACTATTTAGCTATGATAAAGTGTCTGTAGTTAAGACTTTGAAATAATGGTCAGTCGAGAAGGGACCGAACGTGCGTACGTCATTTTTATTATCAACCGATAACGTTAACAATTAATATTTTTGTAGCCCATTCTATAGCGACATAATATTATTATGTAACCGTATGTAATATTATTTTAAACCATACAATAATAATTATTATTGTCTCTATGCTAAATACAGTTTTTGAATACTTCAAACCCACTTGCTCTGGGAAATCTCGTTTGTTGTTTGGTGTATTTTAAATTTGTGTAAGTGGACGTTAGGTCTTAGTGACATAAACTGAAGTTTATCGAGCTCCACTACCTTAAGCTAGTGGTTTTTTTTTTAACCATATCCGATCCTAATAGGAACACATGGGCCTCCAACAGATTTTGTTTTTACGATAAATAGATGTCAGCCACTTTCTCATCGTATTAAATCCATACTCTGACCCTACACAAATTGAAAAACAATATGTGAACATGGCAGACCCAGGATTTGAACCTGGACCCACGACGCTATAAGCCGACGCTTAAACCGCGCGGCCATCGTGGGACTGTTAGCTAGTTCATATTATTAATTATATAAAATAAAAATATTATTCTATCTATAAAATATCTTATTTTATATATGTTTAAAAGGCATAATTTCAGATATTTTATAGATAGATGAGTATTTTTTGTCAAAGTATATTCTGTTATGGTTTGGTTTCGCATAGTTTAAGGCGATAGATATTTTTTTAATTCGCAATTTCAACTTGATCAATTAATAAATATTTAGGTATCTGAAAACATTGAAAAGAAAAATATTTTTTATTTTAAGTCAAAAGTTAACTTACAATTGTAAAAAAATGTTAAAAAATGTAAAATTTGTCAAAGGACCCCATCTTATTATTAAGTAGGTAATAATAGTTATGTTCAAAGAGATTGGAATTGGTTCTGTCTAAATAAAATGTCAGCCGACGGAAGTTTTTGTTTTGAATGAATGAACCCAACATTGTTAGCCGTTGACAATTGGAAGGTACCAACCTGCTGAGTATGACGATAGCTTGGTTAATAACTGTATTTAGTGACAGTATTTATTATATTTTGTATATAAATTAAGAAAATCGGAAAGTTATTTGGTTTTAATCGTTTTTATTCACACTATCCCATTCATTTTCAATTTCAATTTCAATTTATTTATTTTTACATATTGTGGACATTACAAATTATAAGTTTAAGACGTTCACAATATGACATAAAAAAGAGATAGATAATATGTTATTAAACAAATATGTACATACAAAAATATTAATTATATAGGTACATGGAAATACACCGGATGAGTTAAGCAGACCCTATTTTAAAAATTTATACAATAACGTCCACCTATACTCATCCTCACGTAGGTGGAGTATATCAACACCCGAAGCAATTTCGTTGAACATAGTTATCGCCCTCCCAATTGGCATTACCAGTGGCAGGTTGGTTCTGCACCTTGGGAGAATAAACAACTGATGTTCTCTATTTCTAAGATAGTTATCAGGGACACACAGGTCAACACTGCCCAGAATGGCAGAGTTCTCATTTATACCTCGTATAAGTCGAATAAAATACATAGCTAAATAAAGGTTTCTTCTAAATTGCAAACTGCAGTATGTAAGCATGCCTAAGAGAAAGTCAGTTGGATAAAGCCACAGATAGTATCCGTACAACCTCAAATAAAGGAGTGTCAAGAATTTCTTCTGAACCCTCTCCACGATAAGGCCATACTTCAACGGATGCGGTGCCCAAACAATAGACCCACTCTCAAGTCTGCTTCGAACTAAAGAATTAAATAAAAGTTTTAATACCGTAACATCCGAAAAGACCCGGGAAGTACGCATGACGAAGCCCAACATTTTAAGCGCCTTGTTACAAATGGTAACTGTATGGCTAATAAACGTCAGTTTACTCTCAAACGTAATGCCAAGATCCCTTACAGATAATATTCGTGACAGAACTCTGCCATGCATCGAGTATTGGAAAAACAACACTTTTGAGGCTCTGGTAAACGACAAAAGATTGCATTTATCAATATTGAATTCTAGTTTGTTACGCCTGCCCCAATCTAATATATTATCTATATCAAGTTGGAGCTGACGACAATCGTCCAAGGTGACAACTTCCAAAAAGAGTTTCAAGTCATCAGCGAACAACAAATACATAGCATTTTTTATTACCAATGCTATGTCATTTATAAAAATCGTGAACAGCAACGGCCCTTAGTTTGAGCCCTGAGGGACACCAGAAAATTTGTTAAAGGTCTGTGACTGAAAAAGGCCGTACGATACGTATTGTTGACGGTTCCTAAAATAACTCCCGAATAGTTTCAAAAATCGATCAGACAATCCAATAAGTTGGAGTTTTTCCATCAGGACATCATGATCGACTTTGTCAAATGCTTTCGAGAAGTCATTGTAAGAACAGTCAACCTGGTGACCTCTATCCAGGGCCGATGACACATAATTGGTAAATACCATCAGGTTAGTTTCCGTTGATTGGCCTGCTCTAAATCCATGCTGTTCATTTATTATAAATGACTCAATTTTTGGAGAAATCATGTTGTGCATGATCATCTCAAGAACATTTGCTGGTGCAGAGAGAACAGCTACCGGCCTGTAATTTTCCACTGATGACTCTGTACCACTCTTATGGATTGGAGTAACCTTCGACATCTTCCAGGTTTCCGGAAAGATACCTGTCTCCATTGTAAGATTATAAATATATGCAAGAGGGCCTTTGACAAAATCAACACACCCCTTTAAAAAAAATGAAGGGACGTTATCAGGTCCCAAAGAGTGAGTATTTTTTAGTTTTTTAATAAATTTTAACACATCACTCTCATCAACTGGAAAAATATCAATGGACTGGGCACCGCATGATGGCTGTCTTGACGCAGAGGCAACATCCAAATAAGGAATACTACTTGCGTAGACAGACCTGAAGTGACCAGCAAATGCTTCTGCCACTTCATGTCCGGTCACCTTTTCGCCTTTCCAACTCATCGAATCGGCATACCCGCCATCCCTTCTTAAAGGCTAAACATTTCATAGTCGCGTTGACCATGCTCAGCCTTCCAAGCTTTGTGATAGCAATGCTTGATCTGAATGTCCCCAATAATCTCTCGAGAAAACCACCTCGGGTATCGCCTTCCACCACGACATGGCGACTTCCTTGAAAAACATTCATCAAACACATTATATACAGTATTATAAAAGAATTGTACCGCCTCATTTACATCACAAATCCCGAGCAACTCACTCCAATCTACTTCACTCATTAATGAGTAAAGTAGCTCGAAGTTTCCACCTTCAAACTTCCATCCCCTGCACCGATCGGTTTCATGTGAGGGTATGTCAGTTCGCAGCGGGCGAATCGACCGAAACCTGAGCACAAAAACCAAAGTAGGATGATAGTCATCCTCCCGTACAAGAGGGGACATGCATCGGGAAACTGACAAATTGATGTTGCTGAATACCCTATCCAGAAGCCCATTACTAGAGTTAGAAATATCATTGTACTGAGAAAATCCAAAAACAGCGCACATAAATTCCAGGTCACTATTGACCCTTTCACCGTTGCGCGCTGAAGTTAAATTAAAGTCTCCCAACACAATAATACTTCTGTCTCCAATCAAGTTGACACTAGATAGCATATTCTCAACAAAACATTTATACACCTCCACGTCACTGGCTGGAGGAAAATATACAACACAAACGTAAATAGTGACTCCATCACAGGCTAGTTTCACCCAAAGGTCCTCATTTGGAGTCTCAAAAGCATGGACACGTTCGGCCTTCAACCCCTCCATGCTTCTAACCCCCAAAAGACAGCCTCCACCCTGCCTGTGGCCTGCGCCGGAATCTCGATCCCTCCTAAAGACTAAATACTCACTTCCAAAATATTCGCGATTAAAAACACTGTCATTAAGCCATGTTTCAGTTAACCCTATAATTAGTAGTACCTGTTCGCACAAGGAAACTCATCATTGTAAACCATATAGTTATTGCCATATCCCGTCAGAGCAAAGAAGATGCATTCTCTTTCTTCGCTCAGTATGCTGGTTGCTGGTCATCGTCTGTTATTTGGACTTGGGAGTGAACAAATAAATAAATACCACGGAATGGTCTAAAACGGCGATTTTTATTTGACTTTTAATTTTACTATTTATTACATTTTTATCTTCATTGTTTATAATAATCTATTAAAATATTCTTTCGACTTCAACTACTCGTATTTTTTTTGTAATATTCTTTTATTGTGACCCTTGACCTGATAGGTAGTGACACCTACCTGATATCACCAGGCTTTTCTTGGTGTTTATAAATATTAAATAAAAGCGGGCCGAACCGATACCCTGATGTCTATAAACGATTAAATAAAACACCTGATCTGATTCCCTGTTCAACTACGTAACTAATTGTGTAATCCTTGGGTAAAGTCCATCGCCCGGTGTGTAAACGTAAAGATGAACAAAGATCCAGAAAAAAGTTAGGTAACAATAAAGTACACGAGATGACGAATGCAAATAAATAATCGAAAAACGTAGCGGATTTGTTTTATAAAAATATAAAATAGGCGCTAGTAATAAAATATAAAATATTTAGTCATTAGTTTTATAAAGGAATTGATAACTTAATATGTACGTAGTAATTAATAAATTATGTAAGGGATGGACGATCGTGCTGCGTGGTTGAGATGACGTATGCCTTGAGGAAATTAGCATTAAAAAAATACTGTAATTAAAAATATAATACGCCATGTATAGCATAATTACCGAAGAAAGTAATTATATTAAATAATATCTTCATTTTATAAATTCAGTTTTCAGATGGCAAAACCTGATATGTGCACTTTTGTTAATTGTGCAGGAGAGCTGTTTTAAATTTGGTGATTGTTTGAAACTTTCTGGTGAATATGTCTTTTGTAAATAATATAATGAAACGATGTATTCGAAATGAGTTTTAGATATAGAATAAGTATTTCAAAGTTTTGTTTCTTTAGGTTTGGTAGAAAAAAAGATTTTCCAGATTTTCCATTTTATAATTTTTTGCCATCTTATGTTCCAATATATTGTAATTATATGGTAAGATAAACTAACATGATTTGTGAGGTAATTGGATAATAAAACTTCAAAAAATGGCTTAACATAATATATTTTTTTAATGCTTGACACTTACTGATTAAAAATGTTACATAGGTTCATATTGATACAGACATTGGCATCAAATATTTTCAGAGGGTTGCAAAAATAATTCCTAATGAGAATTTTCCGTTCCATGAAATAATATGAATTCCATATTAGGTATGCTCTTACAGGTAGATATACTAATATAAAGAAACGATTAAATCATAATATATATTTTTAAAATTTTAACCCTTAACAATATCTTCTACGTCTACATTGCCCTCAGGTTCATTGCCATCAAAGCCATCTAATTTTTAACAATTTTAACTTATTACCTACCTTCTTTATCTTATTTGCGATGAATTTGTGATTTTGTAAGTAGTTTGAAAAAGCAAAAAAAGTAATTTGGGACGTATGTATCACTTCACTTCAATATTTTTTAAGTTCTTGTCGTCAACCTTTTTTTTGCTGTCTCTATTCTTGAATGGTCACTATCACATTCGAGTCTAGTATGAGAGGATAGAAGAAATTTTTGGTCAATCAGCTTCTTCACCGAGGTATTTTTATAATGCATAAGTAAACATACATGTCACACTAATATTTATGTTCTGTCCATCTGCAGCTTTTGAGTATGTGACAACGAGTTTGATTCCAGGTGAAAGAATCATGATTTTCTTAAATACACATGATGCGATGTCTTTAGAACCTCTCCACCGTTTGACTCGTGCCACATTATAACCTTCAGAGAATTCTTGAGAAGCGCATTCTCTAATAGTTAAATAATTGTACTCAAACAATAATCTTTTATAGTAGGTACACAATAATTGTGGATACTAGCAGACATGGTAGAACTTGTTATAAACAACTATTACTAGTTGGTTTGATCTTTCCTTAGCTGTAGTTTTATCTCCTGGTTCACTGTAATAACATTTTTGTGCATTAATGAAATGTGCATTGTGTTGTTTGGAGATTTCATTCATTGCCTCTTTGATAGACATAAATATAACGTTTACATGTAATATATTCATCGTCTTATGTACCTATCTAATAAGGTTTATTGAATTTAAAACCCGTTTTGTTAAATACCTACATCATAATATCGTCTCTGTTATGGCAGAACACACTAACTGAACAATACTAGTTTTGAGTACCTTATTTGACTTTGAAGTTTTTAAAATGTTTGAAATGGTCTATCATGTGATTTTATTATGTAATCGTAAAAGGATGACTTTAAAATAAAGACGGTTTATTTATTAAGAACGTTTCTAGACGGTAAAGTTTGAAATAAGAAACATTTTGGTATAACTAACTTAATACGTATGTCATTTTTTCGAATTAGTGTCTTCTGCCAGAACAGTGACGATATGCAGTTCTCCCACTTCCATTTTCAAACTTCATTGTTTTATATTCACCATTACATAATTTTTATATTTAAATGACTTGGTAAGCATATTTAAATAGGAACATCTTCACAGGAGTAATGGCTCTCGTGTTTTGGAGGCTTTATAATAAATGCCTCGATCTGGACTCGTTCATCAACCAATTTTTTTTTTGTGGATGTCTTCCTCTTGTAAAATTATCTCTCCGTCTCGTGGAAAAAATATGTTGACCGTCTGAGCTAGATAGGCCATAGAATAGAAAATCTGCACACTGATTTTCATAAAATACACATACGATTTGATGACTATGTAAATATCTTCAGAAAATTTGTCGAGCGCTCCGGTTCGTAAACTTTTCCATTTCGAGCGCTGGTTAGCAAACAAAATATCGGATGGCAAAATCACAGTATTGGCAGATATTATGTTTTGTCATATTATACATTTCACTCAAACCTTGGAAACGCAAGATGGCAGAATGAGATATTTTGCTGTATATGCTTCTCTCAACTTTCAACATTCAACATTTTGGGGATATAACAAAATGCCAACGCTCATAACTCCAATACTAGCGGGTCTACGAAATATTGGGTTTTGCCATCTTATAGATCTCAACGAGAGGAGTCTGAATATAGTGATACCTAACTCAATTTCGTCAAAAAGTCGAGTTATTAGGTTTTGTCATCTGAAAACTGACATAATAATTTATGTAGTAGGTACCTATGGATATTATCCCCTAGTATTCCAAAAAAAACAGTTATTGCAAATTACATTAATGTACTTACCTCCAATAATAGACTGAGCTAGCCCTACTTATAGCTAATTGGGGGGGGTGTTAATCCTTGTTTTGGATGACAGTAAGTTAGGTATAAGGCAAAAATAAGTAATATTAAATGGAAACCAAACCAAACCTAACCTAACCTAACAAATAATGCAGTATAATCGGCTATTTTCAAAATGTCATTGCTTTGGCTTCCTGTAAACCGACAAGAACCAACTAATGTTTTAGAATAATATGCATGTAACAGTGAAAGAATATTGTATTTTCCCCATAACGATACCGTCAAATCTCTTTTTATTTTCCCCAGAGAGCATAGACAATTATTTTTTTTAATTGAAGTCCTGATGTCTATGCTCGAAACCATAGCGTATTTGCCAGTGTAAAACGTTAGCCTGAGGTCGTGAAGCTATTGACAGATTTTAATATCAAATACCGCATAAAATGGAAGAAGAAACCGGTGAATTGTCACATGAAACGGCGGAGGTAATCAGCGACGGTGCATACCTATCGATTGACGTAAATCACTTCAACAGCAAGGGTCGATTTGACGTGTTAGTCAAACAGGAAAACATCGAGGACGACGATAGTATACATTTAAAAGAGGTTAGTAGATTTCTAATTTGTTTAGGCGAGGGTATTCAAAATTCTGTTTCAAATGCGCAGTAACTAAGCACGACTAAAGTGAACAACAAATTGAAGACAATATTGTTTTAATATCTAACGGAACAAACACTATGTAATTATACAAAGCTTTTTCATTCGATTTTACGAAATAAGTATTGCAAAAGTAATCACGGTTCTTGTCTGTTTAGTGGAAGCCAACGGCAAACAAATTTAATGCAAACACCTTCTATATTAACTATACTAGATTAAGGTTAGGTTGGGGTGAATGTTTTAGGCTAAGGCCACATAGTCAGGTGCCTTGCTTGCAGGTGGCTACGTGCTTGGTGACATACACTACTACGCGGACGCACACTATTCTATCGCAATGACCACACTGCACGCTTCGCGCCTCGCTATCTGATTATTAGTGACCTCGTGAGTCTCCCGGCGAACAAACGTATTGGTAATTTTCATTGTGTTACCTAACCTAGTGATTTTGCAAGATGGCGGATGTTTCTTTGGTATGACAAACGTCGTGTATTTTTAGGTTATAAATAATAACACGTGTGATGAATTGACATTATGCACCCAACAAGTTATACTTAAATTCACTGTGAATAGTAGCTTTCTGGTTAGTTTTTAGAGTAACATATAGTTGTTGACTTGAGCGCTCCCAAATGTCAAATGAATTTGTACCTAAGCACGTAGCGTGCAATGTGGCAGAGTGTTTTTAGTAGACAAGCATAGCACCTACATATGTGGCCGAAGGCTTAGTAAAATAATCTGCTGTTGGTTAACACAGTGCATCGTATTAACCATCATCAGTTGAGTAGGTAATTAGAATTGATTTAAGAGACGCTTTTAGTTTTTTAGTGTCGTTATCTATGGGCGAATGCATGAGATTTTATCTCCGCTGTGCTCGGCGACGGTCGTTGCGTGTTTGCTGCATACATATTTCAATATGCGACTATTTTCCTAACGCGGCAAGGTTGAATTGCTTAAGCTTAGACTAAGGCCATTCTTCTCGCAGAAACTAAAATCCGACAAACTGGTTGCTAATGGAATTTATAAACTAGCCAGTTAAATACTTAGCACACCGGGCTACTGAAACCCAATAATCTCATAACCTCAAACTGTCAAACCCATTGTCTTTCCTACTTCATCCTAAGCTTTTTCCGTAATATCTTTACGGGAATATTTTGGCAGCCTGTAATTATACAGGCAAGAGTATTTCTCAACATCTGCCACATATTTAAAATAAAAAATCAGTTCTCCCATCTCTAAATTTTGACGTCTTGACTTGTTATTGCTTGTGTATTTCAGTTCAGTGGTACCAATGTTGTTAAGAATATATGATTTTTCATCAAATTTACAGATATTAGTACCACTGTTTAATGGGTGACTGGGAAACTAGCATGTCGCGTCTCCTCGGTTTCAGTTGCGGGGATTTTTAAACTGAGAGATTCCAGTCTTGCCGTTAGCGAGCCTCCATTGAAATACATTAGCTGGATACTGGTGTTTCAGTCACGTCTTTTTTGAGTATCCACGTGAGAGGATTGCCTTACTCTGTTGCTCTACAATCTCCCGAATAAACACGAAGAGGACCGAGCGAGAGAGTGTAGTAGATCAGCTCAGTTTTCTTCTTCTAGCAGGAGCGCAGTCCTGTGGCAGTTCTTTGTGCACAGAAGGATAGGGCAGATAAACCCGTAATGGCGTATACTATTTGACAGAGATATAAATTTCACCCTTATTACAATGCCAATAGAGTTCACGTTGATATGTATTGTGTAGGTACTGTTACAGAACGTCGGGATCAACTTTATATAAACACATTTTATATTTAAACTGGCTTTATTACAATGTACTATCTATATATCTAATATATAAAAATCAATATTTGTTTGTTTGTTTGTTTGTTCGTATTTTATGCGCTGCAATACCGTTCATCCGATTGCAATAAAACTTTGTCAACTTATAGCTTGCACTTGCGCGAAGAGTATAGGCTGTCTGTCTGTCTGTCTGTCTGTATGTCTGTATGTCTGTATGTCTGTATGTCTGTCTGTCTGTCTGTCTGTCTGTCTGTCCCGTATGCGATCCTATACCAGTCATCCGATTGCGATGAAAGTTTGGTAAGTGGTTGTATGCACACCCGTGAAGGTTTTTGAATTAGAAAAATCATCATCTTCTTCTTCTTCTTCTTCATTCTATTTTATTTTATTCGAATGGTTCCTATACCATTCATCCGATTTTGATGAAACTTTTGTCAGTTGTTGTACGCACACCTGCGAAGGTTTCTAAATTAGTATTATATAAAATACAAAGTTTGTTTGAATGTTCCATCCAATTTTGGTTTTTTACTGCATATTAATAACATTAATAACGTTTGCATATATTTGTGTTCTTTTGTTTGACCTTTACTCCTATTAGAATTATTTTCATATTGCCATACTATTGTATTACACAGATATTTTAATATTAAAAAAATAATCACCTATTATTTTTTAAATATCTAAGATAAACATAACCACGAAGCGACCCTGTTCGAAGCCGGGTACTGAAGCTAGTAAAATATAAAAATGAATGTTTTTTTGTCTGTCTGTCCCGTATTCGTTCCTATTCCCTTCATCCGATTGCGATGAAACCACTGTCAGTTGTTGTGCGCACACCCGTGAAAGTTTCTGAATAAGTACAACCATCTTCTTCTTCTATTCTAATTTCTTCTATTCGTGTGCGTTCCTATACCTAATTCGGAAAATCCATGCTTCTCACATGGACAGCAGTATGTCGCCTGCTCGTCGGCAAAGGAATGTACAATTCGTTGGTGTTGGTATGATTCGCAGCCCAAGCATGCAACTTGTCAAAGGCGTATCTCCGTATTAAGAGTAAGGACATATTCTAAAACGTATCTCAACAAACATATCAGCTGATACATTTTTGTGTTTATTGATTTTTTCAGTTTGGAGAGCGCTTATGAACAGGTATTAAAAAGGGCAATAGTTAAAATTTGTCGTATTTAAGCATGGCAGTCGTAGGATAGTGGTAATGCACAGTGCGCGATACCCAAGACACGCAAGTTCGATTCTTACTTTTTTTCGAAAAAGATTTTTTCTATTGGCTATATTTTTTCATGAGTGTTTCCAAAATGATGTGGTTTTAACATGGTAAGGTAAATACATATCGCACCCTGATATCTATAAGGTCGTAACTGCAAAATAATCCAAAAATTACTTATGAATGCAGTTCGATAGAAAAACAAAATATTTTTTATTGCTATAAATGGAATTTACTGTTACTTGGAAGCAGTGGCCTCCTACACCATTGTGTCCATATGGTTATTTATATTTAAAAAAATATATATTCTTAGCTATATGGCATTATCTTACATGAGGCCCTTTTGCCTAAAAAATATTTAATCTTTGGTAGAATATTTATTGTGCTAGACCGCCGTATTTGCAGATGATTTGCATTCTCATCGAGTAAGTACATACGCACATATATTTTTGAAGTTATATTTCTTTTGGCGCGTTTGGGAAATCAGATCAGAGTGTATTTTTGGCGTGTGACATGTACCACATAATTTATTTTTTCACACGAAAAATAACGCACTCGATTAGATTCGAACCACCGATTGTTCGGTTATCAGCCGAACGTACTACTTTTACGCCACAGTACGATACTGCAATCGTGATCGATTATACAGTATAATAATATGGTTTAGAATTGTTCCGTTGCCTAGGCAGCGAATCTATTATTGTCGGCCATTTGCAATTCCTTACCTAAACAAACCATTAAACGTCAGAGTGACAGTCGGCGAAACAGCGATTAATAATTATATAATTTAGTAATATAAGTTAAAATGAAATAACACAACGGCGCTTCAATAAGCGGCCCGTTTTCTTACGTCTGTAATTTAACAAGATAATTAAGAACTAGTTGAACAATCTAGGTTATTACAAGTTTTGTTTATCGTGAGACATTGAAATAAATTTTATTTCGAGTCCTACTGATGATTAAGTTATTTTTATTGTTCTCTTTTATTTCTCTAGGTTTTATATATATTTTTTTTTATTTCTATATTAATTTTGTTCTTGTATAAAACACTTATTTTAATAAATTCCAAATTAAAAAGTTGCATTTTGTTTTTTTCTATTTAAACTATGAAGCCGCATCTGAGAGTGTGTTCGTCAATTCTCAAACTATATGGAAGCGACTGCAAAAACCACAATATAATTTAAAAAAATATATATTTATATATATTTTAGAACTACAGTAGGGTATAGTTTACAAAATTATTATAACATGGTTCAATTTTCTACAGTCTACTGCAATTAATTAAATTGTAGTTAATTATTTTACATTCAAACTCAATTTACTCAAGTTACTATTAGCAGTTAAGACCCTATAGATCTCAATGTGCTGTATATTTACAAAAAGGCAGATTGAAGTACGCAATGTGCTGCAGTCACTGGTATGTCTTTCGGTGAGTATACATTCACTTGCCAAATGCAGTCGTACATTGGTGGCCACTGAAAGCAGAGGATACAGCTGTGGCAGGTCTTGTCCAGAAATGGATTGACTGTTACATTATATTATTAATCATGTTGTTATTTTCAGGAGTGTGAAGACAGCCTGATCAATATAAGGTCAGAGAATGATAATGAGGGTGTCATCATCAAACAAGAATTTGTTGACGATGCAATTCGCCAAATCAATATTGAAAATCCTCAACCCGGCTCCTCCGATCGACAATACAGCCCAGTAGACCAGGTACGTTCATTGACAGGTTCACTAATAACACAACTTTTAAACATTTTTGGGCATTAAAATTTATATGGCCACCGCAGTTGTTTGAAGTTGAAATAATCCAGATATATCAAATCGCACCACCTTGGAGGAGGCCAATAATTGTCATGTCCATTTTTCGAAATCAACTAAAGCAATCGTTTATAATCGGTTCCCGAAAGAAAATAAATGAAAATCGTGTCATACTCACCTCAAATCAACTCCACAAAAACTTGGTGGAGCTAGTAGTAGTAATTCTGAATGACAGTGAAAATGGAAAACCGTTCAGTTATGCGAATTCTATAAAAGAAGCGTGGTTAAAATGTTCCCACGACCTTTTTGTAAAACGTGAAAACAAGAAAAATATATATAAAAAAAATAAAAGATATGCCTTCGTCTAGAAACACGATGAAAGATAGAATCTCAATGTTATTTTTTTAACTTTTTATTGTAATACACAAAAACTACTTTTTAATTTTTCTCAATTAAAAACTGCTCGGCACGTCAGACAGTCTAAAGATTATTTTTGTAAAATTTTGGCACTCGTGCCTACGTAAAAAGGTTCACCAACACCGTGTCTAGGTATAATATTTCTACCTCGATCTCTTACTTATAATGAACTGTTATTTAAAAGTCTACTTTTGAATGTATTTTTTAGATTGTCGCTAGAACCACTGTAGCTGCCAATGTTACGAGCCTCATGTCGTCCTGGGACGTGACTGAAGCACAAGCGTCTAGCGAAGACCTACATATTGAGGAACACGACATTAAGAAAGAACTCAAAGAATATATTGAAAGGTACAAAGATGTCGCCTATCGCAATAGTAAACGTGATATTTGTCAATCGAATATGGTAAACACAGAATTATTAGTGGCTGTTATACGACTGGAAAAAAAAACTTTTCATAAAGAAAATTTTTCTTGCAGTATCTGTTTTGATTTTTTTTCATCGTTCGACCTAATGTTGCTTCACAAAGCGATACACAAAACCACAATTGCAAAATCGACCGATTCCGTCGCAAGGCTGGTTAAATGTGACGAGTGCAAATACTCATGCATGACGTCTGGTAGTATGAAAACACACAAAATTACTCATTCTGGTGAAAAGCCATTTAACTGTGATATATGTAATTACTCATGTAAACAATCTGGTCACTTGAAAACACACAAAATGACTGATTCTGGTGAAAAACCATTTAAATGTGACTTGCAATTACTCATGTAGACAGTCAGTTAACATGAAAACACACAAAATGACTCATTCTGGTGAAAAGCCATTTAAATGTGATAAATGCAATTATTCATGCAGACAGCCAAGTCACATAAAAAGACACAAAATGACTCATTCTGGTGAAAAGCCATTTAATTATGATAAATGCAATTACTCATGCACGACGTCAGGTAGCATGAAAACACATAAAATGACTCATTCGGGCGAAACGCCATTTAACTGTGATAAATGCAAATACTCATGCAGACAGTCATGTAACATGAAAACACACAAAATGACCCATTCTGGTGAAAAGCCATTTAAATGTGATATATGTAATTACTCATGCAGACAGTCAGGTTCTATGAAAGCACACAAAATGACCCATTCTGGTGAAAAACCATTGAACTGTGATAAATGCAATTACTCGTGCTCAACATCTGGTAGCATGAAAACACATAAAATGACTCATTCTGGTGAAAAGCCATTTAAATGTGACACATGCAATTACTCATGCACGACGTCTAGTAGCATGAATAGACACAAAATGACTCATTCTGGTGAAAAGCCATTTAACTGTGATAATTGCAATTACTCATGCACGACGTCAGGTAGCATGAAAACACATAAAATGACTCATTCGGGCGAAACGCCATTTAACTGTGATAAATGCAAATACTCATGCAGACAGTCATGTAACATGAAAACACACAAAATGACCCATTCTGGTGAAAAGCCATTTAAATGTGATATATGTAATTACTCATGCAGACAGTCAGGTTCTATGAAAGTACACAAAATGACCCATTCTGGTGAAAAATCATTTAACTGTGATAAATGCAATTACTCATGCTCAACGTCTGGTAGCATGAAAACACATAAAATGATTCATTCTGGTGAAAAGCCATTTAAATGTGACACATGCAATTACTTATGCACGACGTCTGGTAGCATGAAAAGACACAAACTGATGCATACTGTTGAAAAGTCATAATGTGATAAATGTAATAATTCTGATGAAATTGCATAAAAAGACTCATTCTGGTGAAGAACCAATTTCAATGTCTTAATGAACTTATAACAAAATTATTCATTTACATAATTATTAGGATAAATACCAATGCATATATTTTAATAAGATGAAATTACATGAAAGGACCCATTCCGGTGAAAAGCCAATTCGTGTAAATTCTTATACGCATGCAATTGTCTGTAAAAACACTAAAATAAAAGACACTGGTTTTGCTTTTCATTGAACTGTAAACTGTGCAGGAATGATTCGGATGCTAGGAAGAGGGGAGGGTATGTTTAGGATGCCAGTTACTGACCTTTTATGCTATTAAGGTTGGCTCCATGGCCTGGTTGTCAATCTTGGTCGTATTATCAGTCTCGTTCGGTATTGTTCATTGGATCATCCGGTACGCGCACTTGATGGTTTAGCTTAGGTAAGTGTTTATATGCGCACAGTTGATGAATGACTGACCGTTATTTGTCGCGCCAGGGAAGGTTCAAATTGTCAAGTAAGTAGAAATTTATCTGTTGTATTAGGGCCATCCTAATTGGCGTATTCAGACAAGGCCATTTGAATGTGAAATAATTTCTCATGCATAACTTCTGGTAGCATATGTCTCGACTTATTTATTTTTAAAAAATCCCCCATTTTTGGGACATAATTTCAATATAATATTATACCAATAAAGGCGTTAGCTACCCGTTCATTTATTAGCTAGAATAAAGTATCTGTAGTAAATACTTTGTAATAATGGTCAGTCTAGAAGGGACCGAACGTGCGTACGACATTTTTATCATCAACCGATAACGTAAACAATTAATATTTTTGTAGCCCATTCTATGGCGACATAATATTATGTAACCGTATGTAATATTAGTTTAAACCATACAATAATAATTATTGCCTCTGTGCTAAATACAGTTTTTGAATACTCCAAACCCACTTGCTCTAAGATATCTCGTTTGTTGTTTGTTGTATTTTGGATTTGTGTAAGTGGACGTTAGGTCTTAGCGACATAAATTGAAGTGTATCGAACTCCACAACCGTAAGCTAGTTGTTTTTTTTATAACCATATCCGATCCTAATAGGAACACATGGGCCTCCAACAGATTTTGTTTTTACGAGAAACAGATGTCAGCCACTTGCTCAACCTATTAAGTCCATACTCTGACCCTACACAAATTGAAAAGTAATATGACGTGTACATGCCAGACCTAAGATTTGAACCTGGACCCACGACGCTACAAGCCGACGCTTAAGCCGCGCGGCCATCGTGGAACTGTAAGCTAGTTCATAGCTTTGCTTGGGCGTTCCGACAATATTGTGCACATTTTTTCATTATATTCATTTGTTTTCGTTGAATTACAAATACATCACACATGTTGTTTGTTTATTTTTTATTAATTTTAGTGCCCTGCCCAAACTAAACTATAATCGATAAAAATATTAAACTATCTATAACATGTCTTATTTTTTGAATGATTAAATGGATTAATTTTAAATATTTTATAGATAGATGAGTATTCTTTGGTAAAGTATATGCTGTTATGGTTTGGTTTCGCAAGGTTTAAGGTGGTTAACATTTTTTTGATAATTTACAATTTCAACTGAATTAATTAATAAATTATGTATCTGAAAACATTGAAAAGAAAAATATTTTTATGTAAACTTACAATTATTGTATAAAAATGTGAATTTTCAAAGGAGTCCATCTTATTATTAGGTTGCTAATATTTAGGTATTACAATTTAGTTTATTAAATTTTTTATTATGTGTTTATATTTTTTTAATATTTTTTAATTAATAAACTTACAATTTATTGTAAAAAAATGTTATAAAATCTAAAATTTGTCAGAGTACCCCATATTATTATTACATATATTGTTTAGTCATGTTAAGGTATTATTAAAATTAAGTTTAAGTTTTCTATTTTGTACTTGAGAGATTTTTCACTAATTCATAGTTTTAATATTTTTTATATTTATTTTAAAAAACATCGATTTTTATAAAAATAGAAATGTGTGCAAGCTTCGTATTTTTGCGCTAGGTGCCTTTGCTCATCTATTCTGTACACAAGATTGCTATCAATTGTAGTTTTTTACAATTTTTAAAATTGTGTACAATTACAACCAACTTCTTGTAATTGTTACAATAAGTGCTAATACTCCTTAATTGAATCGTAATACGTGTGACTTCACTAAATACAAAAAAAAATGTACAACTGTCATCGTATTTCCGTGTATGCCTGTAAATTGGTGTTATTTAATGATCTATGCATGCTCCTCTTAATTATTAAGCGTTTGCCTTGTTATGCTTATAATAGTTATGTCCAACGAGATTGGAATTGGTCCTGTCTAAATAAAATGTCAAGCGACGGAAGTTTTTGTTTTGAATGAATGAGTTGAATGAGAATGATTTTTAGTCCTTTGACAAGTGAAAGGTACCAACCTGCTGAGTATGACGATTGCTTGGTTAAAAACTGTATTTAGTGACAATATGTAAGTATTTTATTTTATATATAAATAAAGAAAATCGAAAACTTATTTGGTTTTAATCGTTTTTATTCACACTATCCCATTCATAAAAAGTAGCACCTGTTCGCACAAGGAAACTAGGTAGGTACATTAATATGAGATTCATCATTGTAATCCATAATATAGTTATTGCCATCTCCCGTCATAATGCTATGCTGGTTGCTGGTCATCGTCTGTTATTTGGACTTGGGAGTGAACAAATAAATACCCCGGAATGATCTAAAACGGCGACTTTTATTTTACTCTTTTACATATTGTCACATTATATTAATCCGAGATATATGATTTCTTTACAAATGCAATCTCTCGAAGCCTAAAATTTTTCGCTGTTGATCTCGCTATCAGCGATTAGCCTACCTTTTTTGCGTACGGACAAGCAGCGTTGCCGGATATTTTTTTGTGATAATCGTCCTTTACTAGTCAGAGTCAGCTCGGAAATTGTTCCGGCCTCTCTAGACCCCAGAGGAGATATCCCCAAATGTGGACAAGTCGGAGGTGAGACATTATGACGTCATCAGAATCTTTCAAATAAGAAAAATCGGAAACTCCCCTTTTTAATAAATTATTGACGGTCATAACTTTAGTACGTTTCCATTATTTTCATTGTCCAAATTAATACGGAAAGCATTCCATGCATTAAACAGTTATCGGCGGCTACTTGCAATTCGTAATACGGCAAAAATTTAGGTTGGTATACACGTCAGTCAAATTCGGATATGTTCGTGCTACCGATCCTAAGCTTATGAAGCCGAATCAGCGCCGTCTAGTCGGTAGCTCGGTAAAGAGTCGGAATAGGTGTTTGACACCAGCTCTTGACTGTAGTATTTTTATTGTTTATAATAATTACTAATGATCTATTAGGTTTTGACGGTTTATTATTTATGATTATATAGGGGGGTTATTACAAACACTTCAACTATTTATAATTTTTTAATTGTGACCCTTGATTTGATAGATTTGTAAAGGAATTTTTACATAGGTACCTACTCAATTGTATTGATTTGTTATTCAATAGTATGCGTTGTTGCCTTTAGGTGAGTGTACACAGTGCCTGAAGATGCCGAAAGGCGAAACCCGGGTCGTAAATAACGACTCAATTTTGTTAATCCTTCATTATCATTATATTACTTTACTTAATTATCTAATGTTTCGGTAAATTGCAAGACAGATAAACACTTGACAGCTTTAAGTCGCTTGACAATATTGTTTTGCACTATTGTACTGCATCTCCCATGATTCCAATGACCTCACCCATTTTATTGTATTATTATGGGATCAATTTTTTTTAAGAACTAGGTACCTACTGCACAATGATTTGGTTTGGTATATTTAAAAAGTAATATTTTTCTTGTTTCATTATCTCATTAATTTCTTGCGATGCCCAAAGTCACATAGATCGCAAGCCCCGATAGGGTTTAATGTGTCATATTGACCGTCTTACGACAAGTCTGAATATTGAAAGGCCTAATACAAACGAGGTTCAAGCAACAGGAAGCAAGCACGTCTTGGACATGTATTTTGTCGTGGGTTGAGTGACCTGGGTTCCATTTGTTTGGTAGGTAGCTGCTACCTAAAGGTCGATTAATGAATCGTTTTCTCGTGTCAAGCCTATCAGGCAACATATAAGCGAGGAGTGCAAGACTAGTCAATGCGCACCCAAAAGACGTAGACATTTTCGGTGACGTGCTATGTATTTTATTGTTCTGTATAAAATAATTGTAGTTAGTAGGTACTTATTATTATAAATTTTATTTTTCTACTAATACTAAAATAACTTTCTATTCTCTTCTCTTTTGTGAGGGTAATATTTTGTTATAATGTAGTTCTCATGTTGTGTACGTCTTGAATTTAGATTGGTTATGTCCACAATGTCATGTTTCTTAAAGAAATATAAATAGGCATAAAATTATATAATTAATTATAAGTATTTACCTACCTACCTATTTATAATAATTTACAATTAAAAATTTAAGTAATGTCTGTCACCTTTATAAAAATAAGTAGCCTGTGGAAGAAAATATAACTATAATACCTATCAGTTAAATAGTGTGTTTAATTACTACCACTAATTAAAACTATCACATATTATTATTACCCTAGAATCCTAAAAAAATGACAACAAATAATAATCAAATAATATTTAGACTGAGCTAGCCCTACTTATAACTAATAATTGAGGGGGTGTTAAAACATTGTTTTGGATGACAGTAAGTAAGGTATAAGGCAAAAATAAGTAATCTTAAATGGAAACCAAACCTAACCTAACCAATAATGCAGTACCTATAATCGGCTATTTTCAGAATTTCTTTGCTTTGGCTTCCTGTAAACCGACGTGAACAAACTAATGTTTTAGAATAATATGGATGTAACAGTGAAAGAATATTGTATTTTCCCCATAACGATACCGCAAATCTCTTTTTATTTTCCCCAGAGAGCATAGACAATTTTTTTTTAATCGAAGTCCTGATGTCTATGGTATAAGCCACAGTATATTTGCCAGTGAAACACGTTAGCCTGAGGTCGTGAAGCTATTGATAGTTTTTAATATCAAATACCGCATAAAATGGAAGAAGAAACCGGTGAATTATCACATGACGAAACGGCGGAGGTAATCAGCGACGGTGCATACCTATCGATTGACGTAAATCACTTCAACAGCAATGGTCGATTTGACGTGTCAGTAAAACAGGAAAACATCGAGGACAACAATAGTATCCACTTAAAAGAGGTAAGTAGATTTCTAATTTGTTTAGGCGAGGGTATTCAAAATTCTGTTTCAAATGCGCAGTAACTAAGCACGACTAATCTACAAAGTGAACAACAAATTGAAGACAATATTGTTTTAATATCAGATGGAACAAACACTATGTAGGTAATTATACAGAGATTTTTCTTTCTATTTTACGAAATAAGTATTGCAAAAGTAATCAACGTTCTTGTCTGTTTAGTGGAAGCCAACGGCAAACAAATTTAATGCAAACACCTTCTATATTAACTATACTAGATTAAGGTTAGGTTGGGGTGAATGTCTTAGGCTAAGGCCACATAGGCAGGTTCCTTGCTTGGTAGCTACGTGCTTGGTGACATATCCTACTATACTATATGGACGCACACTATACTATCGCAATGGCCACACTACATGATTCGCGCGTCGATACGTGATTATTATTCCCGGCGAACAAACAAGTTGGTTATTTTCTTATACCACCTTTTTCAAGATGGCGGATGTTTCGTCAGTATGACAAACGTCAAACACCGTATATTTTGAGGTTATGAATAATGACGCATGGGATGAATAATTGACAGTACGCACGCAACAAGCTCGAATTTGAGATTTCCGAAATTTTAAACTTAAATTCACTGTGAGAAGTAGCTTTCTGGTTAGTTTTGAGAGTGACATAATATAGTTGTTGACTTGAACGCTCCCAAATGTCAAATGAATTTGTACCTGAGCACGTAGCGTGCCAATGCGTGTAAATGAATCGACCCGTAAAAATTTAATTAATATTCAGCCATCTTTTGACCGACCTTTGATTTCAAATGTGCCTGTAACGTTATAAACTGTGAAAACTTAATAATTGTGTATTGTGTTGTGTATGTAACTTTTTGTGAACCCTAATTAATAATAAAAAAAAAACTGTTGACTTTTGCGTCGATTAATTGGTACGTTCATCATTTTTATCATCCCGTCAATTCTGCATTTACCCCCAACTGTCAAGACCTACCGTACACTGAACGTGCTCTACCGAACTAAAAACCAGCTTCTATTGACCGCCTTGAACTATTCTGAGCTAGTCGAAGGGTGGAAGCTGGTCGTGTGGCTCACGCGTTCTGCCGACGGCACGCTACGAGGGCGTCATTAACGTCAGGCCGACCGGAGAGTTGAGCGCGGAGGTCGGATCGGGCTGTGCGGCCCCGACTCCCCTCCCTACCCGGACTTCCGGGGTGTCAATATTATGATTAAGAAATGTTCTGTTGCCTAGGCTGAGAATCTATTATTGTCGGCCATTAATGTTTCCTTACCTAAACAAACTATTAAACATCAGAGTGACAGCGAAAAACAGACAAAAACAGCGATAAATTATTATATAATTTAGTAATAAAAGTTAAAATTTATAGAATTAAACTAACGGCGCTTCAATAAGCGGCCCGTTTTCTTACGTCTGAAATTTAACAAGATAATTAAAAACTAGTTGAAGAGTCTAGGTTATTACAAGTTTTGTTTTGTTACGCCAAAGAAGTATAACTTCTAACGTGTGTACATAAGTACACACACCGATTTCTTTTAACCGTGAGACATTGAAATAAATTATATTTCGAGTCCTACTGATGATTAAATTATTTTTATTGTTCTCTTTTATTTCTCTATGTTTTATATATTTTTATTGATTTTTTTAATTCTATAATAAAAGATATTTTATATAAAACACTAATTTTGATAAAATTTTGTATGAAAAAGGTGCATTTTGTTTTTTTCTATTAAAACTTTGGAGCCACACCTAGAAGTTTATTCGTCAAATCTCAAACTATATGGCCGCAACTGCAAAAATCCACAATATAATTTAAAAAGATATATTTATGTATTTAAGAACTACAGTAGGATAAAGTACACAAAATTATTCTAACATGGTACATATTTCTGCGGTCTACTGCAATTAATTAAATTGTTGTTAATTATTTTACATTCAAACTAAAATTATTTAAGATAATGTTATATGCAGTTACGACCCTATAGATCTCAATGTGCGATATGTTTACAAAAAGGCAGATTAAAGTACGCAATGTGCTGCAGTTAGCTGGAATGTCTTTCGGTGAGTATACATTCACTTTCCAAATGCAGTCGTACATTGGTGGCCACTGAAAGCAGAGAATACAGCTGTGGCAGGTCTTATCCAGGAATGGATTGACTGTTACATAATATTATTAATCATGTTGTTATTTTCAGGAGTGTGAAGACAGCCTGGTCAATATAAAGCCAGAGAATGATAATGAGGATGTCATCATCAAACAAGAATTCGTTTACGATGCAATTCGCCAAATCATTAATGAAAATCCTCAACTCGGCCCCTCCGATCGACAATACAGCCCAGTGGACCAGGTACGTGCATTTATAGGCTCACTGATAACTTTTAAACATCTTTTCAACAAAAATTCTGTTCACCCAATTTGGATGTCACTTATTCGAGCACTGCTGGTCGTATATCGCGAATAATATTGGCTTCCCTATTGGGTTTATCAGGGTAAACCAGTGACTCCATGAAGTTTTACAGGAAATAATCCAGATATATTAAATCGCACGACTTTGGAGGAGGCCAATAATTGTCAGGTCCATTTTCGAAATCAACTAAAGCAATCGTTTATGATCGGTTAGGGGAAGAAAATAAATGACAATCGTGTCCTGTTTTCCGATTATATTTTCGTAGTAAAGTCCATTTGTAGCGGTGACAAGAGACCCACAGATGGCGCTGCCCATTGACGGATTAGGATTTAACCATATGTTAACTCCGTAGTTTTTTTTATCTCAGTCTTACGGCCAGTCACTGCCGATGCATCATTATTCTATAGCAGCGATGTTGAACCTATGGCACGCGAATGTTTTATGTTGAAGAGAAAATATATAACCTAATATAATAATGAAAAAAAAACAAAAAAGTGATACAAATAAATATATAAGTACTTATAAACAATATAAAAAAATAATGACGACATAGCCATGAGTATTTTCTATAGTTTTTAATATTCTTTTTACCAGTAATATTTACCAATCGATGCGCAAACGGAAACGACGAAACTCGTGCATAAATGACTGAAAAAATTAATAGGCAAATACTCTTCAAGAATTTGTTTAATGTAAATATATAATTGAACAAATCGCTCATAATGCTTTATGCGTGACACATAATATTGTCGCACTCACCTCATCAGGCGGCGTAGGAAGCCGCTCCGCGAACTTCTGATTATGATCGATTTACAATGCTTGAGACCACTGTAGCGAGAGAATGCCTCAGCTGATCGCAGCGAATTCCGGTGTCATTTTGTGTGCGAAAATTTCAAACATATGTCTTCGTCTAGAAACACGGTGAAAGATAGAATCTCAAGAACACGTTGCTATATTTATAACTTTTTAATGCTACCTTTTCTTTATTTCCCAATAAAAAACTGCTCGACAGGTCAGACAGTCGAAAGATTGTATTTGGGAAATTCTATAGAGGTCTTGTCGTGTTCACTTATCAGGGCATTTCTATTGATTAAGATGGCGCTGCTCCGCGCTATAGTTGAATAGAGAAAACTTAACTTTTTTATAAGTCTGATACGTCATCACTGGTGTGTTTTGCTCCTTTACCTCGTAATATTTTAACGTTATTTTATCAATGAATGATCAATGTGCTTTTACCATTGGTGTATGGTTGGGTACTGATATCATCTCCCCGACAGTATTTGACTTTAGCCGTGTCTAGGCATATTGTTTCCACTTGGATCTTTTACTATTTTTTTAATTTAGTGGAAACACGCAGTTACATTTTAATTACAAAAATATGTTTTCAATAGAATAATGAAAAGTTATGACAACCAGTAAAGTTTCCATATATTAATTATAATATAGTTAAGCCTTACAAGATAGAAAGTAAGAATAACATAAATATAAAGAAATTACTTAAGAAAAGTGAGAAAGACTAATGAAAAGACAAAAACGTAAGATGTTTTTTAAATGTATAAGTATTATATAAGACATATTATGTCTATCTATACAAAATTTTGGAGATAGTGCGTTTAAACGAAACAGGTGAATTATTGAATGGATTAACGGTGGAGAAATACATATTGTAATAATTTAAACAAGAGCGCCGAATAAAAGAGTTTTGTGCATGATTAGAATCCCTACGACTGACATGGTACATAATGGTTATAATGAACTGTTATTTAAAAATGTCATAATTTATTAATACTTTTAAATGTATTTTTTAGATTATCGCTAGAAGCACTATACCGGCCAATGTTGCGAGCCTCATGTCGTCGTGGGATGTGACTGAAGCACAGGTGTCTAGCGACGACCTACACATTGAGGAACACGACATGAAGAAAGAACTGAAGGAATATCTTGAAAGGTACAAAGATGTCGCCTGTCGCAATAGTAAACGGGATATTTTTCAATCGATTAATATGGTAAACACAGAATTATTAGTGGCAGTTATACAACTGGAAAAAAAATCGTTTCATAAACAAAATTTTGTGTGCAGTATCTGTTTTGATTTTTTTTCATCGTTAGACCTGATGTTGCTACACAAAGCGATACACAAAACCACAATTGCGAAAACAAACGATTCCGTTGCAAAGCTGGTTAAATGTGACGATGGTCATTTTTCAAGATTTCGTCCTGGTAACGTCATAAAGTCACTCAAAATGACTCATTCTGGCGAAAAGCCATTTAACTGTGTTAAATGCAATTACTCATGCAGACAGTCTAGTGGCATGAAATCACACAACATGACTCATTCTGGTGAAAAACCTTTTAAATGTGATAAGTGCCAATACTCATGCAAACGTTCAAGTGACATGAAAACACATAAAATGACTCATTCTGGTGATAAACCATTTAAATGTGATAAGTGCAATTACTCATGCACGACGTCTGGTAGCATGAAAATACACAAAATGACTCATTCTGGTGAAAAGCCATTTAACTGTGATAAATGCAATTACTCATGCACGACGTCAAATAGCATGAAAACACACAAAATGACTCATTCGGGCGAAACGCCATTTAAATGTGATAAGTGCAAATACTCATGCACGACGTCTGGTAGTATGAAAACAGACAAAATGACCCATTCTGGTGAAAAGCCATTTAACTGTGATAAATGCAATTACTCATGCACGACGTCAAGTAACATGACAACACATAAAATGACTCATTCTGGTGAAAAGCCATTGAACTGTGATAAATGCAATTACTCATGCACGACGTCAAGTAACATGACAACACATAAAATGACTCATTCTGGTGAAAAGCCATTAAACTGTGATAAATGCAATTACTCATGCAGACAGTCAAATAATATGAAAACACACAAAATGACTCATTCTGGTGAAAAGCCATTTAACTGTGATAAATGCAATTACTCATGCACGACGTCAGGTAACATGACAACACATAAAATGACTCATTCTGGTGAAAAGCCATTGAACTGTGATAAATGCAATTACTCTTGCACGACGTCAAGTAACATGATAACACATAAAATGACTCATTCGGGCGTAACGCCATTTAAATGTGATATATGCAATTACTCATGCACGACGTCTGGTAACATGAAAAGACACAAATTGACTCATACTGGAAAAAAATCATAATGTGATAAATGTAATTACTCATGTATAACGTTTAGTAGCATGAAAATACACAAAAAGACTCATTTTGGTGATAAGTTTTTTAAATGTGATTTATCTAATATTTACTCATGCATTAGATCTGGTAGCATTAAATGGCATAATAAAAACTTATTTTGGTGAGAAGCCATTTAAATCTTATATTTATGTAATTACTCATGCACAACGTCCAGTGTCATAATATCGCAAAAATTGACTCATTCTGTTGAAATGTCATTTTAATGAGATAAGTGTAGTTACGCATCCACAACGTTTGGTAGCATGAAATTGTATAAACGGACTAATTCTAGTGAAAAGTCATATTCATATTTTTTATGATACATGCAATTACCAATGCATATATTTTAATAAGATGAAATTACATGAAAGGTCCCATTTCGGTGAAAAGCCAATTCGTGTAAATTCTTATACGCATGCAAATTGTCTGTAAAAACACTAAAATAAAAGACACTGGCTTTGCTTTTCAGTGAACTGTATACTGTGCAGGAATGATTCGGATGCTGGGAAGAGGGGAGGGTATGTTTAGGATGCCAGTTACTGACCTTTTATGCTATTAAGGTTGGCTCCATGGCCTGGTTGTCAATCCTGGTCGTATTATCAGTCTCGTTGGGTATTGTTCATTGGGTCATCCGGTGCGTGAACATGACGGTATAACTTAAGTAAGCGTTTATATGCGCGCGGTTGATGAATGACTGACCGTTACTTGTCGCGCCAGGTGGGTAGGAATTTATCTGTTGTATTAGGGCCACCCTAATTGGCGTATTCAGACAAGGCCATTTGAATGTGATATAATTACTCATGCATAACTTCTGGTAGTATATTTCACAACGACGTATTTATTTATAAGAAATCCCGCTTTTTTGGGACATAATTTCAATATAATTTAATATTATACCATTAAAAATATTGGCTACCCGTTCACTATTTAGCTATGATAAAGTATCTGTAGTTAAGACTTTGAAATAATGGTCAGTCGAGAAGGGACCGAACGTGCGTACGTCATTTTTATTATCAACCGATAACGTAAACAATTAATATTTTTGTAGCTCATTCTATAGCGACATAATATTATTATGTAACCGTATGTAATATTAGTTTAAACCATACAATAATAATTATTGCCTCTGTGCTAAATACAGTTATTTAATACTTCAAACCCACTTGCTCTAAGAAATCTCGTTTGTTGTTTGTTGTATTTTGGATTTGTGTAAGTGGACGTTAGGTCTTAGCGACATAAATTGAAGTGTATCGAACTCCACTATCGTAAGATAGTTGTTTTTTAATGTTAACACATGGGCCTCTAACAGATTTTGTTTTAACGAAAAACGGATGTCAACCACTTTCTCATCCTATTAAGTCCATTCTCTGACCCTACACAAATTGAAAAAAATATGTGTACATGCCAGACCCAGGATTAAAACCTGGACCCACGACGCTATAAGCCGACGCTTAAGACGCGCGGCCATCGTGGGACTGTTATCTAGGTCATATTATTATTCATATAAAATAAAAAAAATATTCTATTTATAATATCTTGTTTTATGTATGATTAAAAGGCATAATTTCAGATATTTTATAGAAAGATGAGTATTTTTTGTCAAAGTATATTCTGTTATGGTTTGGTTTCGCATAGTTTAAGGCGATAGACATTTTTTTTTAATTCACAATTTCAACTTGATCAATTAATAAATATTTAGGTAAGTATCTGAAAACATTGAAAAGAAAAATATTTTTTAATTTAAGTCAGTTGTAAGTAAACTTACAATTGTAAAAAAATGTAATAAAATGTAAAATTTGTCAAAGGACCCCATCTTATTATTAAGTAGGTAATATTTAGGTATTATTAAAATTTATTTTATTAAGTTTTCTATTTTGTACTTGAGAGATTTTTCACACGTTCATAATTTTAATATTTTCTATAATTATTTTAAAAACCATGGATTTTTCTAAAAAAATAAATGTGTGCAAGCTTCGTATTTTTACGCTAGGTGCCTTTTCACATCTATTCTATACACAAGATTGCTATCGAGGGTAGTTTTTCATTTTTATATCGAAGTATTAGCACGTTTTGTAACAATTACAATAAGTTAGCCGTCTAAACAGTCAAAACTGGCTATTCCGCTATAAAATTTAACACAAAGAGGTGCTGTTAAACATAGCACGTATTGTAACAATAACAACCAACTTCTTGTAATTTTTACGATAAGCGTTAATACTTCGACACAACAAATGAAAAACTACCCTCAATAGTTGCCGATAGCGGCCGATATCAGTCTTGTGTATAGAATAGATGCGCTGGTAGGTGAAGACATAATTGAATCGTAATACGTGTGACGTCACTAAACACAAAAAAAAATGTACAACTGTCATCGTATTTTCGTTTATGCCTGTAAATTGGTGTTATTTAATGTTCTATGCATGCTCCTCTTAGTTTTTAAGAGTTTGCCGTGTTATGGTAATAATAGTTATGTCCAAAGATATTGGAATTGGTTCTGTCTAAATAAAATGTCAGCCGACGGAAGTTTTTGTTTTGAATGAATGAACCCAACATTGTTAGCCGTTGACAAGTGGAAGGTACCAACCTGTTGAATATGACGATAGGTTGGTTAAAAACTGTTTTAGTAACAATATGTATTATATTTTATATATAAATAAAGAAAATCGGAAACTTATTTGGTTTTAATCGTTTTTATTCACATTTCCCCATTCATAATTAGTAGTACCTACCTGTTCGTTAAGGAAACTCATCATTCTAAACCATATATTTATTGTCATCTCACGTCAGAGCGAAGAAGTAGCATTCTATTTCTTCGCTCGGTATGCTGGTCATCGTCTGTTATTTGGACTTGGGAGTGAACAAATAAACAAATACCTCGGAATGATCCAAAACAGCATTTTTTATGTGACTTTTACTTTTACTATTTTTATTACATTTTTACGTTCATTGTTTCGACTTTTCACTATTTCAACTACTCGTATTTTTTTGTAATATTTTTTTATTGTGACCCTTGACCTGATAGGTAGTGACAACTACCTGTTATCACCAGGCTTTACTTGGTGTTTATAAATATTAATAAAAGCGGGCCGAACCGCTACCCTGATGTCTATAAACGATTAAATAAAACACCTGATCTGGTTCCCAGCTCAACTACGTAAATGTGTTATCCTTAGGTAAAGTCCTTCGCCCGGTGTGTAAAAGTAACACGCCGGGCAAAGATGAACAAAGATCCAGGAAAAGGGGAACAATAAAGTACACGAGATGACGAATGCAAATAAATTATCGAAAAACGTAGCGGATTTGTTTTATATAAAATAGGCGCTAGTAATAAAAAATAAAATGTTTAGTCATTAGTTTTATAAAGGAATTAATAAGTAAATATGTACGTAGTAATACTAATAAATTATGGTAAGATAAACTAACATGATATGTGAGGTAATTGGATAATAAAACTTCAAAAAATAGCTTAACATACCTATTATAATATATTATATGTTTAATGCTTGACACTTATTAAAATGTTACATATGTTCATATTGTTACCAGACATTGACATCAAATATTTTCAGAGGTTTGCAAAAATAATTCCTAATGAGAATTTTCCGTTCCATGAAATAATATGAATTCCATATTAGGTATGCTCTTACAGGTAGATATACTAATATAAAGAAACGATTAAATCATAATATATATTTTTTTAATTTTAATCCTTAACAATATCTTCTACGTCTACATTGCCCTCAAGTTCATTGCCATCAAAGCCATCTAATTTTTAACTACTTCAACTTATTACCTTCTTTATCTTATTTGCGATGAATTTGTGAATTTGTAAGTAGTTTGAAAAAGCAAAAAAAGGAATTTGGGACATTTTTATCACATCAAACGGCTTTCGATCTCTGGCAACTTTTACAAATTGGAATCAATCCCGGAGTACCATATTTTTTAAGTTCTTGTCGTCAACCTTTTTTTTTTGCTATCTCTATTCTTGATTGGTCACTATCACATTCGAGTCTAGTATGAGAGGATAGAAGAAATTTTTGGTCAATCAGCTGCTTCACCGAGGTATTTTTTATAATGCATAAGTAAACATACATGCCACACTAATATTTCTGTTCTGTCCATCTGCAGCATCTGAGTGTGTAACAACGTGTTTGATTTCAGGTGAAAGATTCATGATTTTCTTAAATACACATGATGCGATGTCTTTAGAACCTCTCCACCGATTGACTATTGCCACATTATAATCTTCGGAGAATTCTTGAGAAGAACATTTTCTAATAAGTAGTTAAATTGTACGCAAACAATAATCTTTTATGGTTGGTACCTACACAATAATTGTGGATAATAGCAGACATGGTAGAACCTGTTATAAACAACTATAACTAGTTGGTTTGATCTTTCCTTAGCTGTAGTTTATCTCCTGGTTTAGTGTAATAACATTTGTGTGCATCAATGAATTAATGTACATTGTGTTGTTTGGAGATTTCATTCCTTGCCTCTTTGATAGATATATAATGTTGTTTTTATTTAATAAAACGCAATTTTTTATAGTACTTATTCCACTTTTAATTAATATATTAGGACCGGTTTCGTCCGCTTCAGTGGGACATTTTCGACTCAAATGTCGAAAGTGTCCCACTGAAGCGTACAATACAATGCAGTTCCACCATGAATTGACAGTTAACAAAATAAAAGATATATAATGTTTACATGTAATATATTCATCGCCTTATGTATCTAATAAGGTTTATTGAATTTGAAACACGTTTTGTTAAATACCTACATCACAATAAATGCAGTTCTCACACTTCCATTTTCCAACTGCATTGCTTTATATTCATCATTACATAATTTTTATAGGTATTTTAAATGACTTGGTAAGCTTATTTAAATAGGAACATCTTCACAGGAGTATTGGCTCTCGTGTTTTGGACGCTTTCTTATAAATGCCTCGATCTAGACTCGTTCAGCAACCAATTTGTTTTTTTGTGGATGTCTTCCTCTTAAATCTTGTCCGTGAAAGCCAGCTGGTGATGAATTTGTCAGAAGGGATTATTATTGTACCTAGTATCTGTTAATTCAGCACCACTAACTGACGTTTGAGAATCAGATTCGACGAATTTTGCTGGACAATTGATTCTTACACCGACTTCCGGATCATTATTTGCACTGATGATAGGTATATAGAGAGAAAGAGATATTTTTAAAACTACGTTACCTATGAGAGTTTTCCTCTAGTAGATTTTTATTAGGGGTTTCTTTATCTTGCTGGTTCTTCGTTCTTCGTTAATTTCAACCATCTTGTTATCTTAGTCACCTTATAATACCTACCATGATGTTAGCAAACAAACTATCGGATGGCAAAATCACAGTATTGGCAGATATTATGTTTTGTCATTTATTATACATTTCACTCAAACCTTGGAAACGAAAGATGGCAGAATGAGATATTTTGCTTTATAAGCTTCTGTCAACTTTCAACAATCAACATTTTGTGGATATAGGTAGGTAACAAAATGCCAATGCGCATAACTCCAATACATGTGGGTCTACGATAGGCATATTGGGTTTTGCCATCTTATAGATCTCAACGAGAGGAGTCTAAATATAGTGTTAGGTAACTTAATTTCGTCAAAAAGTCGAGTTATTTGGTTTCGTCATCTGAAAACTGACATATTAATATTATGTAGTAGGTATGGATATTATCCCCTTAGAATCCCAAAAAAAATATATATTAAGAAAAAATATTAAAATAATAGTTATTGCAAATTACATTAATGTACTTACCTCCAATAATAGACTGAGCTAGCCCTACTTATAGCTAATTGGGGGGGTGTTTATACCTTGTTTTGGATGACAGTAAGTTAGGTATAAGGCAAAAATAAGTAATATTACATGGAAACCAAACCTAACCTAACCTAACAAATAATGCAGTATAATCGGCTACGTTCGGAATTTCTTTGCTTTGGCTTCCTGTAAACTGACGAGAACCAACTAATGTTTTAGAATACTATGGATGTAACAGTAAAAGAAATTTTATTTTCCCCATAACGATACCGTCGAATCTCTTTTTATTTTCCCCACAGAGCATAGACAATTATTTTTTTTAATCGAAGTCCTGATGTCTATGGTAGAAACCATAGCATATTTGCCAGTGTAACACGTTAGCCTGAGGTCGTGAAGCTATTGACAGATTTTAATATCAAATACCGCATAAAATGGAAGAAGAAACCGGTGAATTATCACATGACGAAACTGCGGAGGTAATCAGCGACGGTGCATACCTATCGATTGACGTAAATCACTTCAACAGCAAGGGTCGATTTGATGTGTCAGTCAAACAGGAAAACATCGAGGACCACGATAGTATCCACATAAAAGAGGTAAGCAGATTTCTAATTTGTTTAGGCGAGGGTATTCAAAATTCTTTTTCAAATGCGCATTAACTAAGCACGACTAATCTACACAATGAACAACAAATAGAAGACAATATTGTTTTAATATCGAACGGAACAAACACTATGTAGGTAATTATACAGAGCTTTTACATTTGATTTTACGAAATAAATATTGCAAAAGTAATCACGGTTCTTGTCTGTTTAGTGGAAGGCAACGGCAAACAAATTCAATACAAATACCTACTATATTAACTATACTAGATTAAGGTTAGGTTAGAGTGAATGCTTTAGGCTAAGGTCTCATAGGCAGGTGCCTTGCTTGGTGGCTATGTGCCAGGTGACATAAGCGGACGCACACTATACTATCGCAATGGCCACACTGCACGCTTCGCGCCTCGCTACGTGATTATTAGTCACCTCGTGAGTCTCCCGACGAACAAACGTGTTGGTTATTTTTATTGTGCCACCTAGTGATTTTGCAAGATGGCGATGTTTCTTCAGTATGACAAACGTCAAACACCGTATATTTTGAGGTTATGAATAATGACGCATGGGATGAATAATTGACAGTACGCACGCAACAAGTTCGAATTTGAGATTTCCGAAATTTTAAATTCACTATGAGAAGTAGCTTTCTTGGTAGTTTTGAGAGTGACATATTATAGTTGTTGACTTGAACGCTCCCAAATGTCAAATGAATTTATACCTAAGCACGTAGCGTGCAATTAGGCAGAGTGTTTTAGTAGACAAGCATTGCACCTACCATGTGGCCGAAGCCTTAGTAAAATAATCTGCTGTTGATTAACAGAGTGCATCGTATTAACCATCATCAGTTGAGTAGGTAATAAGACTTTGATTTAAGAGACGCTTTTAGTTTTTTAGTGTCGTTGACTATGGGCGAATGCATGACATTTTATCTCCGCGGCAACGGTCGTTGCGAGTTCGCTCCATACATATTTCATTCTGCGAGTATTTTCCTAACACGCCAAGGTTGAATTGCTTGAGCTTAGACTAAGGCCATCCTCTCACGCAGAAACTAAAATCCGACAAACTGGTTGCTGATGGAATTCATAAACTGGCCAGTGACATGCTTCGCACATCGGTCTACTGAAACCCATTAATCTCATAACCTCAAACTGTCAAACCCATTGTATTTCCTTCTTCATCCTAAGCTTTTTTCCGTAATATCTTTACGGGAATATTCTGGCAGCCTGTAATTATACAGGCAGGAGTGTTTCTCAACAACTGCCACATGTTTTAAATTAAAAATCGGTTCGCCCATCTTTACATTTTGACTTGTTATTGCTTGTGTATCACAGTTCAGTGGTACCAATTTTGGTACGAATATATGATTTTTCATCGAATCTACAGATCTTGGTACCACTGTTTAATGGGTGACTGGAAACTGAGAGACCGGGAGACTAGCTTGTCGCGTCTCCTCGGTTTGAGTTGCGGGCGATTTGAAACTGAGAGATTCCAGTCTTGCCGCCATTGAAATACATTAGCTGGATACTGGAGTTTCAGTCTCGTCTTTTTTGAGTATCCACGTGAGAGGATGGCCTTACTATGTTGCTCTACAATCTCCCGAATAAACACGAAGAGGGCTGAGCGCGAGAGTGTGGTAGATCAGCTCAGCTTTCTTCTCGCAGGAGCGCATTCCTGTGGCAGTTCTTTGTGCCTATCAGCAGAAGAGCAGTGCAGATAAACCCGTAATGGCATATACTATTTGACAGAGATATAATTTCACCCTTATTGCAATGCCAATAGAGTTCTCGTTGACATTTCTTGTGTAGGTATTATGAAACGTCGGGATCAACTTTACATAAACACCTTTTATATTTAAACTGGCTTCATTACTATGTAATTTTTATATATCATATATATAAATGAATGTTAGTTTGTCTGTCTGTCCCGTATGCGTTCCTATAACCTTCATCTGATTGCGATAAAACTACTGTCAGTTGTTGTGAGCACACCCGCGAAAGTTTCTGAATTAGTACAACCATCTTCTTTTATTCGTATGCGTTCCTATACCATTCATCCGATTGCGATGAAACTTTGGTGAGTTGTTGTGCGCACACCTGCGAAAGTTTCTCAATTAACGTAGAAGGTACAACCATGTTCTTCTTCTATTCGTATGCGTTCCAATACCGAATTCGGAAAATCTATGCTTCTTACATGGACAGCTGTATGTGGCCTGCTCGTCGGCAAAGGACTCACCAATTCGTTGGTGTTGGTATGACTCGCAGCCCAAGCATGCAAGTTGCTATTGCAAAAATAGTTTTTTTTTCATATTAAAAAGTCGCATTCCAACAATCTGCGGAGCTCCATTTGGCAACGTGTGTTGTGTGAATAACGATGAAGTATTCGACACGTTGCTGGTGGACGAGTTTTGACTTGAGAGCCGGTTTATCGCGGCAAGGACTATGATTTGCTCTTCTTCTTGGTCTCACACTCATGGCTAAGAATCGTGACCACATTTAATTTTGTCATCCTCTGAGCAACCAAGACTTTCCATCCTTCTCGATCTTCCGCTTCTCTCAGGGCAGAATGCATGGTGCCCCGAGTCTGCTCCTTCACTTGGTCGCATTGCTTTTCGAGCAATTAGTTCCACAAACGGTCGGTAATCTCTCGGCCGCTCTATACGACCTCTGTTATCAAAGGACAAAGGACGCAAAATGTAACTTAGCAGTGCATTACTTTCCGCAAACAATACCCGAAAAAAAACCTACTATTTCATATATGTAATACCTATGAGATGTTATTACGTACCTATAGAACGAGTCGTTTTGTGGCTAGCTATGTTATGTCTAAATAATTGATGTTTCTTCAATTTGAACAAATATATCGATGTGTGATTAACACAAAAACATGTCTACAAGAAATTATCTTTTAGTTGAGAATTGTTCACTATAATCAGTTCTATCTGTAACACAAAGGCGTATCTCCGTATTATGAGTAAGAAAATAATTTATAACGTATCTCAACAAACATATCTAATACATTTTTGTGTTTATGGATTTTTTTTTTCAGTTTTAGAGAGCGCTTATGAACAGGTATTAAAAAGGGTAATAGTTAAAATTTGTCGTAATTATACATCGTAGTCGTAGGATAGTGGTAATGCACAGTGCGCGATACCCAAGACACGGAGGTTCGATTCTTACTTTTTTTCGAAAAAGATTTTCTCTATTGCCTATATTTTCTCATGAGTGTTTTCAAAATGATGTGTTTTTAACATGGTAAGGTAAATACATATCGCACCCTGAGATCTATAGGGTCGTAACTGCAAAATAACCCCACAATTACTTATGAATGCGGTTCGATAGAAAAACAAAATATTTTTTATTGCACACCATTGTTTCCATATGGTTATTTATATTAAAAAAATATATATTCTGAGCTATATGGCATTATCTTACATGAGGCCCTTTTGCCTAAAAAATATTTAAGCTTTGGTAGAATATTTATTGTACTAGACCGCCGTATTTGTAGATGATTTGCATTCTGATCGAGTAAGTACATACGCACATATATTTTTGAAGTTATATTTCTTTTGGCGCGTTTGGGAAATCAGATCAGAGTGTATTTTTGGCGTGTGACATGTACCTACCACATAATTTATTTTTTCACACGAAAAAAATCGCACTCGATTGGATTCGAACCACCCATTATTCGGTTATCAGCCGAACGTACTACTTTTGCGCCACAGTACGATACTTTAATCGTGATCGATTATACAGTATAATATTATGGTTTAGAATTGTTCCGTTGCCTAGGCAGCGAATCTATTATTGTCGGCCATTTGCAATTCCTTACCTAAACAAACCATTAAACGTCAGAGTGACAATCAGTACTTTAAAAATAAAAACAGTGATAAATAATTATATAATTTAGTAATATTGGTTAAAATTTATAGAAATAAACCAACGGCGCTTCAATAAACGGCCCGTTTTCTTACGTCTGTAATTTAACAAGATAATTAGGAACTAGTTGAACAATCTAGGTTATGACAAGTTTTGTTTTTGTTTTGTTACGCCAAAGAAGTATAACTTCTAACGTGCGTACATAAGTACACACACCGATTTCTTTTAATCGCGAGACATTAAAATAAATTATATTTCGAGTCCTACTGATGATTAAGTTATTTTTATTGTTCTCTTTTATTTCTGTTTTATATATTTTTTTTTATTTCTATATTTTTTTTTTTTATATAAAACTTATTTTAATAAATTCTAAATGAAAAAGGTGCATTTTGTTTTTTTTCTAATTAAACTATGAAGCCGCATCTAAGAGTTTGTTCGTCAATTCTCAAACTATATGGCCGCGACTGCAAAAATCCACAATATAATTTAAAAAATATTTTTATATATTTAAGAACTACAGTAGGACAAAGAACACAAAGTTATTCTAACATGGTACAATTTTCTGCAGTCCACTGCAATTAATTAAATTGTAGTTAATTATTTTACATTCAACCTCAAATTACTCAAGATCATGTTATTTGCAGTTACGACCCTATAGATCTCAATGTGCTATATGTTTACAAAAAGGCAGATTGAAGTACGCAATGTGCTGCAGTCACTGGTATGTCTTTCGGTGAGTATACATTCACTTGCCAAATGCAGTCGTACATTGGTGGCCACTGAAAGCAGAGGATACAGCTGTGGCAGGTCTTATCCAGAAATGGATTGACTGTTAGATAATATTATTAATCATGTTGTTATTTTCAGGAGTGTGAAGACAGCCTGATCAATATAAAGTCAGAGAATGATAGTGAGGGTGTCATAATCAAACAAGAATTCGTTGACGATGCAAATCGCCAAATAAATAATGAGAATCCTCAACCCGGCCCCTCCGATCGACAATACAGCCCAGTAGACCAGGTACGTCTATTTACAGGTTTATTTATATTACAACTATTAAACATTTTTTGGCATTAAAATGTATATGGCCACCGCACTTGTTTGAAGTTGAAATAATATAGATATATCGAATCGCACCACCTTGGAGAAGGCTAATAATTGTCAGGTTCATTATTCGAAATCAACTGAAGCAATCGTTTATAATCGGTTCGCGAAAGAAAATAAATGACAATCGTGTCGTACTCACCTCAACTCCACAAAAACTTGGTGAAGCTAGTGGTAGTAATTATGACAGTGAAAATGGAAAACCGTTAAGTTATAGGAATTCTATAAAAGAATCGTGGTTAAAATGCTCGCACGACCTTTTTGAAAAATGTGAAAACAAGAAAACTATATGCAAAAAATAAAAGATATGCCTTCGTCTAGAAACACGGTGAAATAAAGAATCTCAATGTTATTTTTTTAACTTTTTAATAGATCACTCAAAAACTGCTTTTTCATTTTTTCTCAATTAAAAACTGCTCGGCACGTCAGACAGTCAAAAGATTATATTTAGAAAATTTTGGCACGCGTGCCTACGTAAAAAGGTTCACCAACACCGTGTCTAGGTATAATATTTCTACCTCGATCTCATACTTATAATGAACTGTTATTTTAAAAATCTCATAATTTATTAATACTTTTAAATGTATTTTTTAGATTATCGCTAGAAGCACTGTACCGGCCAATGTTGCGAGCCTCATGTCGTCCTGGGACATGACTGAAGCACAAGCGTCTAGCGAAGACCTACACATTGAGGAACAGGACATCAAGCAAGAACTCAAGGAATATATAGAAAGGTTCAAAGATGTCGCCTGTCGCAATAGTAAAATTGATATTTTTCAATCTAATAATATGGTAAACACAGAATTATTAGTGGCCGTTATACAACTGGAAAAAAAATCGTTTCATATACAAAATTTTGTATGCAGTATCTGTTTCGATTTTTTTTCATCGTTCGACCTAATGTTGCTTCACAAAGCGATACACAAAACTACAATTGCGAAAACGACCAATTCCGTTGCAAGGTTCGTTAAATGTGACGATGGTCATTTTTCAAGATTTCGTCCTGGTCACGTCATGTCACTCAAAATGACTCATTCTGGCGAAAAGCCATTTAACTGTGTTAAATGCAATTACTCATGCAGACAGTCTAGTGGCATGAAATCACACAACATGACTCATTCTGGTGAAAAGCCATTTAAATGTGATAAGTGCCAATACTCATGCAAACATTCAAGTGACTTGAAAAAACACAAAATGACTCATTCTGGTGAAAAGCCATTGAAATGTGATATATGCAATTACTCATGCATACATTCAGTTAACCTCAAAACACACAAAATGACTCATTCTGGTGAAAAGCCATTTAACTGTGATATATGTAATTACTCATGTAAACAATCTGGTCACTTGAAAACACACAAAATGACTCATTCTAGTGAAAAGCCGTTTAAATGTGACACATGCAATTACTCATGCAGACATTCAGTTAACCTGAAAGTACACAAAATGACTCATTCTGGTGAAAAACCATTTAAATGTGACATATGCAATTACTCATGCAGACAGTCAGGTGACATGAAAACACACAAAATGACTCATTCTGGTGAAAAGCCATTTAAATGTGATAATTGCAATTATTCATGCAGACATACAAGTCACATGAAAAGACACAAAATGACTCATTCTGGTGAAAAACCATTTAAATGTGACATATGCAATTACTCATGCAGACAGTCAGGTGCCATGAAAACACACAAAATGTATCATTCTGGTGAAAAGCCATTTAAATGTGATAAATGCAATTATTCATGCAGACATTCATGTCACATGAAAAGACACAAAATGACTCATTCTGATGAAAAGACATTTAACTCTGATAAATGCAATTACTCATGCAAACAAGCAGGTAACATGAAAACACACAAAATGACTCATTCTAGTGAATATCCAGTTAACTGTGTGTAAAATGCAAATACTCATGCAGACAGCCAGGAAAAATTAAAATACACAAAATGACTCATTCTGTTGAAAAGCCATAATTTTTAAAGTGTAATAACTCGTGCATAACGTCTAGTTGCCTTAAATTGCACAAAAAGACGCAATCTGGGGAAAAGCCTTTTGAATGTGATAATTGTAATTACTCATGCATAAAATTTGGTAGCATGGCACTGGCTGTGCTTTTTAGTGAACTGTGAACTGTGAAGGAATGATTCGGATGCTGGGGGGAAGGGGAGGGTATGTTTAGGATGCCAGTTACTGACCTTTCATGCTATTGAGGTTAGCTAGATGGCCTGGTTGTCAATCCTGGTCGTATTATCAGTCTCGTTCGGTATTGTTCATTGGGTCATCCGGTGCGTGGACTTGACGGTTTAGCTTAGGTAAGTGTTCATATGCCCACGATTGATGAATGACTGACCGTTACTTGTCGCGCCAGGCAAGGGTCAAATTGTCAGGTGGGTAGAAATTTATCCGTTGTATTAGGGCCATCCTAATTGGCGTATTCAGACAAGGCCATTTGAAGCATATTTCACGATTTATTTATTTTTAAAAAATCCCGCATTTTTGGGACATAATTTCAATATATAATTATATTATACCAATAAAGGCGTTAGCTACCCGTTCACTAATTAGCTAGAATAAAGTATCTGTAGTAAAGACTTTGAAATAATGGTCAGTCGAGAAGTGACCGAATGCGCGTACGTCATTTTTATCATCAACCGATAACGTTGACAATTAATATTTTTGTAGCCCATTCTATAGCGACATAATATTATAATGAAACCGTATGTAATATTATTTTAAACCATACAATAATAACTATTGCCTCTGTGCTAAATACAGTTTTTGAATACTTCAAACCCACTTGCTCTGAGAAATCTCGTTTGTTGTATTTTGGATTTGTGTAAGTGGACGTTAGGTCTTAGCGACATAAATTGAAGTGTATCGAACTCCACTACCGTAAGCTAGTTGTTTTTTTTTTTAACCATATCCGATCCTAATAGGAACACATGGGCCTCCAACAGATTTTGTTTTTACGAGAAACGGATGTCAGCCACTTGCTCAACCTATTAAGTCCATACTCTGACCCTACATAAATTGAAAAATAATATGTGTACATGCCAGACTCACGATTTGAACTTGGGACTGCCGACGCTTAAGCCGCGCGTCCATCGTGGGTGTTGGCTAGTTCATAGCTTTGTTTGGGCGATTCTACAATATGGTGGACACTTTTTCATTCATATTTATTTATTTTAGTTGAATTATAAAAACATACCACTTGTGTCACGTAATTTGTAATTTTTTTTAAATTGTTATGCGCTGCTCAAACAAAACTATAATAGATACCAATATTATTCTATCTATAGAATATCTTATTTTACGTATGATTATATGGCATAATTTTAGATATTTTATAGATAGAGGTGTATTTTTTGACAAAGAATATTCCGTTATGGTTTGGTTTCGCAGGGCTTAAGGCGGTAATCATGTTTTTGATAATTTAAAATTTCAACTGTATCAATTAGTAAATATTTAGGTACCTATCTGAAATCATTGAAAAGAAAAAGATTTTTAATTTTAAGTCAAAAGTAAACTTACAATTGTAAAAAAATGTTATAAAATGTAAAAATTGTCAAAGGACCCCATCTTATTATTAGGTAGGTAATATTTAAGTATTATTAAAATTTAGTTTATTAAGTTTTTTATAATGTAAAAATAAATTTAGTGTTATATAAAATATAAAAATTTAAATGTGTGCAAGCTTCGTATTTTTGCGCTAAGTGCCTTTGCACATCTATTCTGTACACACGATTGCTATCGAGGGTAGTTTTTCATTTTTATATCGAAGTATGAGCACGTATTGTAACAATTACAATAAATTAGCCTTCTAAACAGTCAAAACTGTCTATCCCACTATAAAATTTAACACAGAGAGGTGCTGTTAAAACATAGCACGTATTGTAACAATTGCAACCTTGTAATTGTTACAATAAGTGCTAATACATCGATACAAAAAAATCTACCCTCGATAGTTACCGATAGCGGCCGATATCTGTCTTGTGTATAGAATAAATGCGCTGGTAGGTAAAGACATATCCTTAATTGAATCGTTATACGTGTGACGTCACTAAATACAAAAAAAATGTACAACTGTCATCGTATTTTCGTTTATGGCTGTTAATTATTGGTGTTATTTAATGTTCTATGCATGCTCCTCTTAATTATTAAGAGTTTTCCTTGTTATGGTAATAATAGTTATGTCCAAAGAGATTGGACTTGGTTCTGTCTAAGTAAAATGTCAGCCGACAGAAGTTTTTGTTTTGAAGGAATGAACCCAACATTTTTAGCCGTTTGACAAATGGAAGATACCTGCTGAGTATGACGATAGCTTGGTTAATAACCGTATTTAGAAACAATATGTTTTATATTTTATATAAAAATAAAGAAAATCGGAAACTTATTTGGTTTTAATCGCTTTTATTCACACTACCCCATTCATAATTAGTAGTACCTGTTCGCACAAGGAAACTCATTATTGTAAACCATATAGTTATTGCCATCTCCCGTCAGTTCGAAGAAGATGCATTCTCTTTCTTCGCTCGGTATGCTGGTTGCTGTTCATCGTCTGTTATTTGGACTTGGGAGTGAACAAATAAATACCTCGGAATTGTGTTTAACGGCGATTTTTATTTGACTCATACTTTTACTATTAAATAGTACTACTATTAAAACTTTACAATTAAAATGTAATAAATTTTAATACATTTTTATCTTCATTGTTTACAATAATCTATTCAACTATTCATTCTACTTCAAATTCTCGTAATTTTTTTGTAATATTTTTTTATTGTGACCCTTGAACTGATAGGTAGTGACACCTACCTGTTATCACCAGGCTTTTCTTGGTGTTTATAAATATTAAATAAAAGCGGGTCGAACCGTTACCCTGATGTCTATAAACGATTAAATAAAACACCTGATCTGATTCCCTGCTCGACTACGTACCTAAATGTGTTATCCTTGGGTAAAGTCCATCGCCCGGTGTGTAAAAGTAAAGATGAACAAAGATCCAGAAAAAGGTAGGTAACAATAAAGTACACGAAATGACGAATGCAAATAAATAATCGAAAAACGTGGCGGATTTGTTTTATATAAAAAAGGCGCTAGTAATAAAAAATAAAATGTTTAGTCTTTAGTTTTATAAAGGAATTAATTACTAAATATGTACGTAGTAATTAATAAATTATGTAAGGGATGGACGATCGTGCTGCGTGGTTGAGATGACGTATGCCTTGAGGAAATTAGCATTAAGAAAATACTGTACCTAATTTATAACTACAATACGCCATGTATAGCATAATTACCGAAGAAAGTAATTATATTAAATAATATCTTCATTTTATAAATTCAGTATTCAGATGGCAAAACCTGATATGTGCAGGAGAGCTGTTTTAAATTTTGAGATTGTTTGAATCTTTCTGGTGAATATGTCTTTGGTAAATAATATAATGAAACGATGTATTCGAAATGAGTTTTAGATATAGAATAAGTATTTCAAAGTTTTGTTTCTTTAGGTTTGGTAGAAAAAAAGATTTTCCAGATTTTCCATTTTATAATTTTTTGCCATCTTATGTTCCAATATATTGTAATTATATGGTAAGATAAACTAACATGATTTGTGAGGTAATTGGATAATAAAACTTCAAAAAATGGCTTAACATAATATATATGTTTAATGCTTGACACTTACTGATTAAAAATGTTACATAGGTTCATTTTGATACAGACATTGGCATCAAATATTTTCAGAGGGTTGCAAAAATAATTCCTAATGAGAATTTTCCGTTCCATGAAATAATATGAATTCCATATTAGGTATGCTCTTACAGGTAGAAACGATTAAATCATAATATATATTTTTAAAATTTTAACCCTTAACAATATCTTCTACGTCTACATTGCCCTCAGGTTCATTGCCATCAAAGCCATCTAATTTTTAACTGTAACTTATTACCTACCTTCTTTATCTTATTTGCGATGGATTTGTGATTTTGTAAGTAGTTTCAAAAAGCAAAAAAAGTAATTTGGGACGTATGTATCACTTCACTTCAATATTTTTTAAGTTCTTGTCGTCAACCTTTTTTTTGCTGTCTCTATTCTTGAATGGTCACTATCACATTCGAGTCTAGTATGAGAGGATAGAAGAAATTTTTGGTCAATCAGCTTCTTCACCCGAGGTATTTTTATAATGCATAAGTAAACATACATGTCACACTAATATTTATGTTCTGTCCATCTGCAGCTTTTGAGTAGGTATGTGACAACGAGTTTGATTCCAGGTGAAAGAATCATGATTTTCTTAAATACACATGATGCGATGTCTTTAGAACCTCTCCACCGTTTGACTCGTGCCACATTATAACCTTCAGAGAATTCTTGAGAAGCGCATTCTCTAATAGTTAAATAATTGTACTCAAACAATAATCTTTTATAGTAGGTACACAATAATTGTGGATACTAGCAGACATGGTAGAACTTGTTATAAACAACTATTACTAGTTGGTTTGATCTTTCCTTAGCTGTAGTTTTATCTCCTGGTTTACTGTAATAACATTTTTGTGCATTAATGAAATGTGCATTGTGTTGTTTGGAGATTTCATTCATTGCCTCTTTGATAGACATAAATATCACGTTTACATGTAATATATTCATCGTCTTATGTACCTATCTAATAAGGTTTATTGAATTTGATACCCGTTTTGTTAATACCTACATCATAATATCGTCTCTGTTATGGCAGAACACACTAACTGAACAATACTAGTTTTGAGTAATTTGACTTTGAAGTTGTTAAAATGTTTGAAATGGTCTATCATGTGAGTTTATTATGTAATCGTAAAAGGATGACTTTAAAATAAAGACGGTTTATTTATTAAGAAGGTTTCCAGACGGTAAAGTTTGAAATAAGAAACATTTTGGTATAACTAACTCAATACGTATGTCATTTTTTCGAATTAGTGTCTTCTGCCAGAACAGTGACGATATGCAGTTCTCCCACTTCCATTTTCAAACTTCATTGTTTTATATTCACCATTACATAATTTTTATATTTAAATGACTTGGTAAGCATATTTAATTAGGAACATCTTCACAGGAGTAATGGCTCTCGTGTTTTGGAGGCTTTATAATAAATGCCTCGATCTGGAGGGCGATTCATGAATTTAGCATGGCCGACGTGAGTAGTGTGAGTAGTCATAATTGGATAGTGATGCTTCGACAGAAGCACACTGTTCCTTCCTGTGTCCAATAATGCAACCTAATAATTGCCAAAAACGGGCGTACATTTATGATCGCCTAAGAGTTTTTTTGTCTATGCCCACATCTGACAGCTATTTCTCGCGCGCAAAAACTTTCATAATGCCGGCGCTCCATTGGCACGCAAGTCAGACGATTTACAGTCTTCGGACTTTTTTTTCGCGTGGAGCACCCCAGGTCTGCGGACTTTTTAATCCGCAGACCAGGCTCGTTGGATTTCAAACATGTTTGATATTTTACTCGCCGAGCCGCTGAAATTCGTACGTTCACCACGCTTTACCGTCACATTATTTATATCTATGCCGACGGACGACAGCGCCATCATTATTTTACTGTCATTCAAAGTGTTCGGACATCTCACATCGATAACAACAATGGTAGATCTACGATTGCATTCGAAAAGTTTCTTGGAAGATTTTATTAGTTGTTTTAAAGACAACCCATCGTTGTGGAAGACGACCAGCCCACTATACAAGAATCGTGATGCCAAGTCCTTGGCGTATGCGGAACTTTTGGAGATTTTAATCAAGGTGGAGTCGCAGGCAAGGGTCGACGATGTTAAAAAGAAAATACAGACATTGAGGTCGGGTAACAGAAAGGAGAGAAATAAAGTAAGGACATCATATCGAAGCGGAGCCGGCACAGACGCAGTTTATCTACCCAAACTGTGGTACTATAAAAATTTGGAGTTCTTGAACGACCAAATGGAAGGTACGTAGGAATGCTTTAAAGCTATTTAATATACACGTGCAGATTATGAAATTGTCGTACCTAGCTCTGAAAGTGACATCGCATTAGATTAGCTACTATTAAGCAATTAAAACATACAGCTATGAATCATTTCTAGTCACAATAAAATTTCTTATTCTTTGCCGAGGTAGGTAATAAATAATAATAATATATAGGTACGAGGGAATGCTTTAAAGCTATTTATTATACACGTGCAGACTATGACATTGTCGTATCTCTGAAAGTGACATCGCATTAGATTAGCTACTATTAAGCAATTAAAACATACAGCTATGAATCATTTCTAGTCACAATAAAATTATTTATTCTTTGCTGAGGTAGGTAAGAAATAATAATATATAGGTACGATCATGGCGGTGAAAGCGCGGCTTATTGAGTCGTGGTCGGGTCCCAGGTTCAAATCCTGGGTCTGACAAGTACACATTGAATTTCAATTTGTGTATGAGTCAGAGTATGGACCTAATATGTTGAGCAAGTGGCTGACATCCATTTCTCGTAAAAACAAAATCTGTCAATACAAACCTCCACTCCGTGGAGGTCCATATTATGATCGGACATGGTCGAAAGAAGAAGAAAAGAAATGATCATAAAATCAAAAATCGCTCGAGTTAGGTTCCTTCAGAGACAATCAATAAATCGTCAATCATCAATCAAAATTAATGGTACAGTTTGGTTATGAGGAATACAGCGGAAAACACATTTTGAAAATACCCGATATACTGGATTACACCAATTATACCAATATCAATATTAACCGTATGAAGGAATGGGTACTTAGGGGAGAGATAATAAAAAACAAGTTTGAGTATTATGTTGTATTTTAACAATTTACATTTTGTTTTACAGAATCGAGCTCAATATCCAGCATGGTGGACGATTTGGAAAACATGTCTCCTGATGAGAGTTACTCCAACTCGTTAAACAACGAAGATTGTATTGAGGTAAAACATTTTAACTAAATTGTTACATTGGTTTAATTTATCTATTGCTTATCATACTTTCTTGCCATGTGACAGCCCCGGTAGTATTAAAATATTTTTCGAAATCTCCTCGCGCTTTCTTAGCATTGGCAGTCGAGTTCCGATTAGTCGTTGCTTCCAAAGGCGCTAAGGTGTCCTGTGACCTCAGTCCGAGCTCTATTAAACCTGTCTCAGGATTTTCCCTATCAAGGTCATGAGAAGGAGTATAAGTATGTGTTGATTTGCGACGAAGAAAGTTGTGCAGCACACAGCAAGTTAATACAACTGTATTGATATTTTCAATTTTCATGTTTATTGGAGCTTGAAAAATGCGGAATCTAGCAGCTAAAATGCCAAAAACATTTTCTATAATTCGCCTGGCTCTGCATGTCCGATAATTATATATTCTTTTACTGTGATTTAATTGCCTTTGTGAATACGGCTTTATGAAATCGTTACGTAATGCAAAGGCTTCATCGCCAATATAAACAAATGGCAGTGCATCAGAATTAGCAGTAGGTTTTTTTGGTGCAGGTATTTTTAATCTGCCTTCGTCTAAACGTTTGAAAAAATCAGATTTTCTCAGTACGCCTCCATCAGAAATACGTCCATTTGTTCCAACATCAACATAAATAAATTCATAATTAGCATTTGCAATCGCCATCAAAACAATGCTGTGGAAATGTTTGTAATTATAAAAGTGGGAGCCGGCGCCTGCAGGTGGCACGATTGCAATGTGTTTCCCATCAACTGCGCCCAGGCAATTTATTTGTTTTTTTGTTTGTTTTTATGCCTATAAACCTTAGCTTAAGCGATACAACAAATGGTAAGTATTTGAGCTATGTTAGCAAACCTATATTATTATGTGGCCTCATTTAGAAATCAAATTCCATGCTTGCTTTTCGAAGAATATGACTAGTATTACAATACATTCAACAGGAATAATTAAGCAGCTTGCTTACAGCCTATATGGAGAGTCCTGGCTAGGTACAGCATTCTAATGGTCTATTGAATATTTAGCATGTCAACGATGGCCTTATTTGTGACTATATATATACCTATCTCAAATGCATCTTGTCTGCCATTCTTATGATGTTGCCGTCTATGATTTATATAGGTAAAACAATCCACTAAACGTTCACTTTATAAGACCAACCAATGTCTACTTGTTAATGATATATTTGTAAATTTGCCCAACTTTATTAGATGACGTATAATATAATACACACCTTGAAATATTCTCCTTTCAAAACGTCAGTGATGACTTGGCAAGTTTCGGGAATTATCTTGCCCAGAGTTTGTCTTCCAATCGCAGTTCTATAATGCAAGTCAGTGAATGTTCCGCCGGCAGCCAAAAATCGCAGGGTTGCACATAATCTATCATGAGGAGAAATAGCTTCCCTCATCATAGTATTTTTTTTTTAATAAATGGGGAGACCAAATTATACAGTTCTGTGTATACATCCTCCGACATTCGCAAATATTTGCGGAAATCGCTCGGTTGCAAACGCAATTCTCGTATTAAATTTGTGTGGGATAATGTCGTTCGTTTCCTTATCCAATGTTTCACCCAGTATTTGTGTACCCTTTGCTTCGTTATTACATTATCTGCCACCCAATAACCCAAAAAACATAAAACGTCGGTATCATTTAACGCCATCACGATTTAACTGTCAGATATACGTATATTATCTATGCTGTCAAAGTCGACTGTTTTACTCGTCAAATTAATTATATACTCGTTTCGTTGAACGTCTGTTGGCCAGTAGCAGAACGTAGAAAAATCTGAAGACTTATTGTCGTCGGACTTTTGGCTCGCCAATGGAGCGCTGGCATAAGAACAGATACGTCGGTAAGTCAGATTTGATTTCAAATATACTGTTTCTTTTATAAAATAATATGTAGGAATCATACTAAAAGTGTATTTATTTATTCCTTTACAGAATTAACAGATGGAGCAATTGGTAGAATTCATGGAATGTCAGTAGCTACCACGTTTTTATTCAATACTCGTAAGAAATGTAGCCTACTAAAGTTATGCCAACATGTGGAATTAACACAGTTCGAGACATAGCCTGTGTCATTATTATGACATACTTATAATTGTGTAATGACCTCGTTTTATGAGACTAAAAACCAAACCATAACTTACTGTAACTCAAACCAGCTTAACCGCAATGATATGGAATACTATAACATTACCATATTTTCCGTAGTGCATCCAGACCTCGTCGCCGGAAGGCTCACCGGGCAGTTCACCAGCCTCGACATGGAGAGGTTGTGGACAGAACTGTCGGAGCAATTAAATGCTTGTTTGGGCGGTGCTACAAAATCCCACAGACGGTGGAAAAAGGTGATTTACTATTTATTACTAGTATTGGTAAAAATTATTATTTATTTAAATATAATAGACTGTGTCAACAAACTATCCAATATTATTTTACAAAATATCTTACTCTCCACATAAATCCACCATAGGTAGCTATAGATAGCAAGTTCAAGTAAGAAATGTTTTCATAAATTAAACCACATCTTTTGAAAGCATCCCAAATGTCACTGCTGTAAATAGTACTAGATCGTTAGTAATATTGTTGAAATTGAAAATTTCTAATTATTATTGTTTACAGGTATGGCAAGACACGAGGCGGAACACGCGGGCCAAAATGGCCAAAATCCTGATCTCCCAGAGGAAGACAGAAGGCGGCCCGCCCTGTAGAATCCGGCTGTCTGCTCTCCAGCAGCGAATTATGGCTCTAATAGTGCCATTTACAGTTACTGGGGAGCAAGGTAGACAGGGCAATTACACTGGGGGGGTAGGTCATTCATGTAATTCTATATTGATTAACAGTATAAAAGGGTTCACCCGTCGCATGTTTACTTATGGTGTTAACATTTAATTCACAGGTACCACAGGAAATTTTGGGTCGCGTCTGTGTCAACGTCGCATCAACGTCGGAGCCCCAGGGGTGGATCATCCAACCCAGCACCAGCAGCATGGAGGTGGCACTCACCGCAACCCCTCTTACTGTACCTACTACAGCATATTCTAAATCATCATCAGATGCAGATATGATGACAACCCCCGAATGTGCAATTTCTGCGACACCACGGCTCACGGCTCAAACTGTTGCACTGGAAGACAGTGCTGCTTTCACAAGAGCCCATGCTGCTACAAGTGAAGGCAGTGCTGTCTTCCCAGCAACAGTGAGAGCCCACAGGCTTTCGTTGTCACAAACTTCTGTGGCAACGCAGACAATGGGTCCGGTGCCCGTGTTGAATGCCGCCGTAGAGTTGCTGACCATCAACGTTGCTGCGCTCAGGTCTGACATGGTGGCTCTCGGCATTGCAACCAGGTCAGACACGCAGGCTCTGATCATTGCAGCCAAGTCAGAGACTGCGGCTCTGATCGGTGCAGCCAAGTCAGAGTTGAGCGCACTAATATTAATGCTAGGTGCAAAAATTGACAATCTCGGCTATGCACCGTAATCGCTTCTTTGGGGTGGTTGTTGCTATTTCGGGGGTTTCACTGAATCATAATTACCGTGTTGAGCCGAATATAAAATAAAATTTTACAGCATCGTGTATATCAGTATAAGTGATCCTTGTTACATTTTAAACGATGTATGATTTCACCTGTTTACAATCAACTGTGAAACATTATTTTATATTTGTCTCAAAACAGTTTTTTCATGTAAATACTCAAAAGAAATCTATTTCAAAGTATACATTCATGTCAGTATCCTTATGAAAAACCAATAATTTGTCTAGTTCTGTTTCAATGCAGTGATTTATTTAAATGGAATTGTTTAATGAGTATTTATGTGTGTCTGCATCTGTGATTTTTCCAGCCTTATATTGTTTGTTATTATTATAATAAGTGTCTTGAAAATTTGCAAATTTTATGCAAACCTATATTAAATTTCATATTTTGTGCGTATAATTACTATGTATAATTAGTCTATAAAATATTTCTAAGGAATTGTTTAAAGAGTGTTTATGTGTGCCAGCATAGTGTATTTTGTTTGATATTATAATAAGTATCTTGAAAATGCAAATTTTACGCAAAACTATATTAAATTTAGTGAATTGTGCTATTGATTGTGTACATAAATCATTTTTTGAGACAGGATGAAATAAAATTCCAAAGTATATGAAATAATCATTTTTTTTATTGCTTTCATATTTCACAAGAACATTCAAATATTCTAATATTAACATAGAGTAACAGAATCATAGTTTTGATTTTTAAGTATGTGTCCGATGCATATCGGCGTCAAGATATGAAAACCTCATAACTTCACAGTTTTTTTACTTATTTTATTTTTGATGAGCTATTGAGGCGTCTTAACTCATGTGGTATTTATTTATAGTTACTGATAGATACTTCGCTGCCTTATTTCCAGGTTATTCTATATCACATTTTTTAGCAAAATGGCTTTTTGATTGATTCGAAGTGACATAGAACAACCTGGAACTGATAAGATACTTGATAGATATCAACACGCTCTATCGTCTGGTAAAACAAGCGTCGTCAAATTCATTATAATTCCTCCGTAATTTTATGATATCACTACGTGTTAAGTCGATATTGAATATATTATTACTGGAAAAACGCTATAAATAACTATAACGCTTTTGTAAATCAATATCTATACTGGCAAAACACGATAAGTCAACTAAAGATTATTTGCCAGTAGAGATTGGCGCGTGTTCGCATTGACCAAGTCATATTGGGCGGTCATTTAAGTTTAAGACAATGCCTGTGTATAGTTTGGTATGTCGTGGAACTAGTACTAAAAAATTGTTTTTTATTTGTATTAATAAAGTACACTGATATTAAATCGCCATGATTTAAATAATGTGAACATTCCTGTAATTGTAATATTTAACCATTTATGTACCTATTTTGGTTTTCATAAATAAATTTTTTGATAAATAAATGGTTTTATACAAATACAAACATCTTTTTTCATAATTGTTGAAATATCCGACAAACTGTTTTTATATTCCCACATTAATTCCAAATTTCGGCTCTATGTTACGACCGTACTCCCTGGATAAACGTCAGATTTCTATATTCAATACTTGAAAGCATCTAAGCGTCACTTTTTGAGCATAGACAATCATCGGAAAAATTGCTATTATATGGCTTAGGCGCTATTATAAGCGTAGACAATAAGAACAAATATAAAAATCTTTTACAACGAATAAAATTCAAACATTTTCAATTACCTAATAAAATTCGCCGTTTTCAAAAATCAGTATAGTATATTAGAGTTCGCCAATGCATTTCATAAAATTTTAATAATTATAAAGTAATCTTTGACACAAAGACACTCGTGCTTAAACCTTCGTCTAAAAACGCTCTGAAAAGGTAGGTAAAGCCTCAATTACATTGAGCTTCTTTACGAGCTGTTTATTGGCGAATTTACAGGCAGATTATAAATTCGCCAACAAACAACTCGTAAAGAAGCTCAATGTAATTGAGGCTTAAGTATGCGAAAATAAGGAACATTTTTCAAAATAACGTTATAGATAACAATATTTTTTGTATAAAAATTTTCCGTGTTACATAACTAATCGATATTGTTATTATTTCAGATAATTTCGACTCAAATTTAATCAATAAAATAAGAAATACGAGTGAAAATGGCTTGAATTGTTCTTATTTACACTTTGATTAGTGATTGTTTTTATAAGATAATAATATTTATTCATAGTCAGTATTCCGTATTTAATTTATATTCATTTAATTAAATGTATAATAAATAAAACAGGCTCCAGTTTATGATATTTATTATTTCGCTTCCACAAACAAATGGCCCGGTTAAATAGCCTCGATAAAACGGCTCACACTGATTGAAATTAAACGTCACTGGTTTTCATTAAATGCCACTTTTCCTACTTAAAACTTACCTTTCGGCATAATATACATATCATAAATATGCATGAAGCGTGTTATCTTTCATATTAAATATTATACCAAACTAACCTCGTATTTTTTTTAATCTTAATTTTCTCGGTAATGCGTTAATACGGAATACTGATTATGGATATAAATATTACAATCTTATAAGAACAATCACTAGTCAAAGAGTAAATAAAAGCCATTGAAGAAATTATAACAATGTCGTTTAGTTAACACGGCTCAATTTTATATATCAAATATTGTTTTCTATAACGTTATTTTGAAAAATGTTCCTTATTTTCGCATACCTACTTATCTATTTAGAGCGTTTACAAACCAACGCGAATATTCACCAAGTACCCCGTCAAAATATCCCAAAAAAAGCACCCGCCATCGGTACGGAAGGTCCGGTCAAAAGAGTCTCAAAAAAAGCCTATGCCGCTGTAATGCTCTCTACTTACCTGTTGTTAATGAACAAACGTGACATTTATTCACGCAGGGGATCAAAAGATACAACGAAAGCCATCAATTTGTCATATATTTGGCTATTTTTTGAGACTCTTTTAACCGGAACTTCCATATCGATGCGGGTGCTTTTTTCGGGTTATTTTGACGTGGTAAATGCGAATGGATGGCAGTGTCGGAGCAAATAATTGTATCATCATAATATCAAATAATATATCAATAATTTTATATTATCATTAATATAAAATTATTGATATATTATTTGAATGCTCGATACCGAAACGTCAAACAATCGCAGCGCTCCATATTGAACTTTGTAAGATAATAACTTAATTCCCTTCCGAAATCTGAACGTCGCGTGCTCTTTCCCGTAAGCCAATACGAGCTTGATTGGCGAATAATTCGCTTTGGTGTGTGCACGAATGTTTTAGATTACTTTATAATTATTTAAATTTTATGAAATGCATTGGCGAACTCTATTATGCTATACTGATTTTTGAAAACGGCGAATTTTGTTAATTTAAAATGTTTGAATTTTATACTTACATTGTAAATTATTTTTATATGTTTACTTATTGTCTACGCTTATAATAGCGTTTTCGCCATATAATAGCGATTTTTTCGATGATTGTCTATGCTCAAAAAATCTCGCTTAGATGCTTTCAAGTATTGAACATAAAAATCTGACGTTTATCCAGGGAGTACGGTCGTAACATAGAGCCCAGAAAAGGTTCACTGTTACATCCTTAATCGTAATCATAAACCATTGATGAATCATATAAACTAGTTGTCCTAACAATTTGTGGTTGATTGTATTTAACCTTTAATCCTAGAAGCCAGTTATCCATAAAGATTACAATGGAATTTATGATTCGCTATTTACATGGATATTTTTTATCCAATTTTGCTTAACCAGATGGCTGCCAAGAACGTCTTAAGACGCGCACTTTTCCGAGAACGCCTTGGACGTACCGCTTTAAACGGGATTTCACTAATGTAAATCAATTATTTTAAACATACAAATATGTTGAACACACAACGGCGTATATTGGGAATATCGTCACACACTCAGAATTGAAACAGTATCCGTTTAAATACATTTTTAAAAAGATATATTTAGAAAGTTTTATTTTGGTACTATTGGTCACACGTTCGATTGGTTTTTTCGGCCCTATTTATGCATGGGGCTTGTTCACATTCATTAAGAGTATAGCCAATAGGTTCCCTATCATCATCAAACAGATTTTCAATATATGTCTTCCAACGAGTCAGCTTCTTTTCTATATCTAATATAATACGCCCATTTTCGTCTTTCAAGATAGTTGATGAGGTTCCTTTCGTAATTCCCAATGTTTCCTTTATCTTCTTGTGCATATTAAAGGAATCATATTTTCGTTGGAGATTTTCAATTTCTTTGCATTGGTCGGACATTCATTCTTCTTTAGCTGTACGAATTTTACTTTTTATGGTATTATGAATTCTCCTATATTGAGTTTCATTTTTATTTTTCCATTTTCTTCTTTCGTCCATTAAAGACAGAATCTCATCTGTCATCCATTTTTGCTTCTTATCTGTTCTTTTATATTCTAATTGATTATTAGATATGGAGGAGAACACATCTTTTATCCTGTCCCACTTGTCTGTTATGTCAGAGGATGTAATGACTGAAGTTTTTATTCTTCTATAACATCATCATCTTTGTCGGCAGTTGGAGCGTACACCTGTATTATATTAACACTAGCTGACCCGGCGAACTTCGTACCGCCTCAGAATCAATAATCTTGTGTTAACTTATTAGCTGCATTAAATTCCGTTTTTTATTAAGTTAAAATGAATTAAGTTCAATAAGTTTGCCAAAATAAAATCAAAATGAAATAGATTACATAGTTTTGGTTGGTTCAGATTTCGAAGCATAATGATTACCGAGCCAACCTTCAATTGTAAATATGTCGGTTTTTCAGTCGTTTGAAGGTTTAATGGCAACGGTTTATTGCTTTGGCAAATCGAAAAGAAACTGGTCAATGTTGTCGCTGGAGGTGTTTCAGCACGTTGAGCAACATTCGATGCGTTAAAATAAACTCGTTGACCATTCTCCAGATGCACCGCTAAATGTACAGCAGTGGGATGACGTTCATGAATGGGGAATGGGGAATGAGAAAATACGCCAAATCACTTCATTGCAGCTCATATATCGACCAACTTGATAGTGCGTGATTTCATCGTTGGTATTGGGAGTTTGAACGCCAAAAACCACAATATCGCTGCCATTGGTGACATATTTGCAGATGTATTTGATGGACTTCACTGAATTGCAAAACTCTACGTTGCAATGCGCCTTGAATGTTTTGGAAAGAAGTGGCGAATACGGAACAATCCAAGTGTTGTCAACCACGATATCGTTTCCTTTCACTTTCGTTGTGATAGTTCTACCGTTATCATCAGGTGATCGACGCCGATACAGTGGATAACCATCGTTGGCGGTGATAGTCTCCGCCGTCAAATTTCGTGGATAACGCTTGGAACACTTGCCGTCGACCATGCACGGTGATTGGGGGCTGATGGCGCCACACGGTCCGTGAATCATGTTAGTACTTACAACATTATGCAGGTCTGGATTGGTTTCGGGATCAGGAATCTCGGCACATATGATGTCATCTATTTGGTCTGGTCGAATTCTTTCGACTAACCAAATAAGAAAGTGTGCATGCGGCAAGCCTCGTTTTTTTACCGAATTCTGACTGCGGGACTTCCATTTTGGGGGCGTAAAATAACCTAAAATATGTTAATAACATCATATTTAATCAGTATTTACCCGTCAACGTTGCGATATAAAACGTACGTAGATAATTAAAAGAAAGAAACGTCCCATTATTAGAATATTCAATACAAGATACAACAATATTTTACAGACAAACTATTACAAAATCACAATAAACACCTCCTTAAATGAGAATTGAAACACGAAATAATAATTTTAGCGGTAATATGTAGTAATAAATGGTAAATGTATAACAATTTATTAACAGCTTTCTCCAATATTACGTATGATACGAATTGAAAATCTGACGTCTATTATGTCAAACGGAAAATTGCGAGCGCCTCTACCGTCAAAGCATGTGTACTACCAAAGCCTGGCCTAGTGACATCCAGCGGTCGACTTTTAATATGCTACGGTTGAAGCAAGTTGTGCAATAGTTGTGCAACTGGTCACTTGTGCTAAATTCATGAATCGCCCTCCTGGAGCTGCCAACTGTAGCATTTGAATGTTGCTAGTGAGAGGAACTTCCGCACTAATTAAAATGTTAATTAGGCCGTTGGTGACGTCTGCAACGTTACAAAATTGTATGTGTGTTTGTGGAGAGGTGGGTGTAAAATTATCGCACCGTCAGTGACGGGAAGTCACCAACCATAGGTACGCCACTGCTTAGATGCGTTAATGATCCGCACACAGAAGAGAAAAATTAGAGGGAACATTGGTCAGGAATAATTATCTGCTGTTTGAAGGTTTGCAAAATCGGGAACAAACTTAGACTACATATTGTGAAATTATGTACTGTAAAAACGTCGGTGAGTAAAAAGAAATTTAATGGCCTTCAAATTACGATCCGAGATGTCGGAATTCGTAAATCCGTTATTAATTAATAGAGGGTTACATAAATAAAAGAGAAACGACGGAACAATAGACAATGTACATTGGACAAATGACATCTGTATTTAAACAATAAAACATTTTTACTTCCAAAGTGAACAAAGCGAACAAAGCGAACGTTCCTTTTATAAGCATAATGCTTCATAACTTTGCAGTCCGGCTCAAGGATAAAAATGATATACTAAACTTAAGATATATATTCTAAAAATATTTTTTTTACATACCTATATTATCTGTCTATTTATTTATTATGTACTACATATATTAGTTACATGTAAGTTGTAGGTATGCAGTTCATCGTGGGACACTTATTCGTGCGCCGCAGTACGACGTGAAACATGATTTCGTATAACATTTTATCAAATGACGAGTTCTTCGTTGAACATGTCAACCGTGGAATACATATGTACGTATCTTACAATATGCGGCGACAATTCGCAGCAAATAGTACTGTTCCAATTAGATTAACCCTAAAGACATCTCATAAAATTCGCCACATGTTGTAGCCTACGTACGAATATACTCCACGGTGAATTGTTCAACGAAGTCGTCATTTGATTAAATGTTACACGAACTCATGTTTCACGTACTGCGGCGCATGAATAAGTATCCTGCGGTGAATTGTTTACGTACAAATTTCCGGATACGACATATATTATTACAAGTAAATATAATTTTGATTTAATTTTATGCGTGGTTATCAGGCAAAAAGGCACTAGGTTTAGTAAGGTGTGCAAAAAAGTGCAAAGTTATAAAACGTATACTCTATGAATTCAACGGTTTCGGTTAATTGGTAAACATAAGAATTGAATACAAAATAGAAGCGAGGTAGCATTCCAAACAAAAACTGATATAATTGAAAATTATAAATAAAAAAGACGAGACAATCTTGCAACAATATGGCGTTGATATTCCTCTGGCGTCTGAAGATAGCTGAAAGACGTTTTTTTCTCGCGAAGTTACAATGCCAAAAGAATGAATACCGTCACGTTCAAACTTCAATTCCGCCACAGTCTCCAACTTCTCTCAAAATCTATCGCCTGGTACTCAGTGACGTCCCGTGTGGGTATGCAGATTAAGCGTCGCTTTGGGGCGGCAGTTTGTCGAAGGACGGCAAATCGAGGAGAAATAGCTACCTAAACTTAGTAATAACGAAAATATCTTTCCATTAAAAATTCAGCACTGGAAATATAATGTATTAATTCGAGGGCTTAGTGTCAAACAACACTATCTACAAAAGTGCAACTTTACAGGAGAGCCAAAAATCGTTATTTTAGATTCTTGTAACTCAACAAGGGAAATGTTTATTTAAAACCTAATGTTAATATTTTATAATTTATTATGTATTGTACATTTATCTTGCTTATGATGATGTTAAAAATTATAGGGATAGTTTTTAAAAAATATGAAAACAAGGGTAACTTATGTAGTTAGCGTTAAACTTTACTGACGATTTAATAAGAAATTAGAAAAGATTGACATAACGTTGTTTGACTATCATGTAGCCATAAATGTAAAATAACGTTATCTCAAAAAAAAAAACACTTTTTTGTAGATAACGTTGTCTGACTTTAAGCACTAGAATTAACATAAAAGGTTTAATAGGATTATATTTTTGTTGGGTTCGCGATGTCTAGTTTACTTCCGTTCCCCTTCGGCGTCCTTGGTGACCAGAAATGACACGAGCAGATTTGCAAATAATTATTGTTGGGAATAATGGATCGTTTAGAGGATGTTAAATTATGAACATGGTTTTCTTCATATGATTAACTTTATTATTATCATCATCATGAATAATAATGTACAGAGTAATAGATTACATTGATTATGCGACCGTTACAATAGACCTTCGTTTATACACTAACGTCACGCCGGACACTCAAGTGAACATTTAACTGTAATTAGTATTAATTAGTATTTAGCATTGGCGGACAGCCAGTGCCGTAGTTAAACGTATTAATAATATTCTTATATTATTACTTATAATATTTAGTTATGTTATTATATTAGACGGCTATATATCAACACGCCTCTTAGCCGTTTAATTACTTTTGTATCTGTACATTAGATTAACTTCAGTCTTTGACGATTTTCCAGGAAGCTCGTTTTATCCAATGCTTTGGTAAAGATGTCCGCTATATTATTTTTTGAATCAACTTTTACTATGTCAATCGTCTTGTTTTGGTAATGTTCGTTTACATAATGAAATTGAATTTCAATGTGTTTAGAGTTTTTTGTAAAATTTCCAAACTTTGCAATAGCGACCGCTCCGCTATTGTCCTCGTGAATTTTGATTGGTGTATTTACTTTTAAATCAAAACTTTCGTTACATATATTTCTCACAAATAAAATTTCTGTGACTGCTTCTGACAGTGCTATATATTCCGCGAAAGTGGAGCATTTTGTAACCACATTTTGTTTTTTTTTTACTTCCAAATAATTAAATTTCCGTTTAGTCGAATAGCGTAACCGCTCGTCGACTTTCTGTCTATATTGTCGCCCGCATAGTCTGAGTCGACGTAACAATCAATTTTATCGTTCTTTTCGTTTTTGCCATATCTTAATTTTAGATCTTTGGTCTTAAATAAGTATTTTAGAATTCGCATCGCATACTTGTAATGGGTTTTGTCGTAGCAGTTTTGAAAACGGCTTAAATAATTAACGCTGTACGCGATATCAGGTCTAGTGCCTGAGCTTATGTATAAAAGTTCGCCGATCAAGTTTCTGTATTTTATTGATTCATTTGTTTCGCTCGCTTGATCGATTTTTAGGTTTGTCTCCATTGGAGTTTCGTATAGTTTAGAATTTTCTAACTGATATTTAGAGGCTAATGATTCGATATATTTTGTCTGGCTTAGCTTCATGTTGTTTTGATCTTTATTGTAATCAATATCGATGCCTATATAACTTTTAACCTCATTAAGGTCTTTCATCGTAAATCTTTTCATTAAACTTTTCTTAATTAAGTCAATTTTTAATTTGTCTTTCCCACAGATCAACAGATCGTCTACGAATACCAGGAGATATATTGATTCCTTATTTTCGGTTTTTACATAAAGACAATTATCGTATTTGCTTCTCTTGAAATCTAATTTTTTTACATATTCATCGAATGTTTCGTACCACGCAAGTGGACTTTCTCGCAAACCATATAACGCTTTCTCTAGTTTGCAGACTTTATTTTTTTCCTTTTGATAGCCTTTTGGCTGGTAAATATAAACTTCGCTTTTAACTGGTCCATTGAGAAATGCGGTCTCAACGTCCATCTGGTCAATGAAGAGATTATTCGTTGTGCAATAACTCACAAGAATTTTAAAAGTTAACATTTTTCCCACGGGGGAATAAACGTTTTCCAAGTGTTCTCTTTGTTGAAAGCCGCGTACTACTAGACGCGCTTTATATGTATCATCGCTCTTTCTTTTAAATATCCATTTTACATCGATTATTTTCTTATCAGTCGGCTTATCGACTAGACGCCATGTTTTGTTTTTATTTAGACAGTTTATTTCTGAATCCATCGCCGTTCGCCAATGGTCAGAGTCTTTCGAGGTTAAAGCTTCCTCATATGTACTTGGCGCATTTGCGTTTATGTAATTAACGTATATACAGTGAGCTATAGGATTTCCGTAACGCTCAACTGTCTTTTTTTCGCGTGCGGATACTCGTCTAGTTTTAACTTTGACCGATTCGCTCGCCTGTTCATTTTCAACAAATACTTCATTATCATTATCATTTTCACGCTCATTTTCACTTTCGCTCAATTCGATCTCCGAGCCCTGCTCATTTAGATCAATGTTTACACGGTTTTGTGATTCGTTATTTCCGTCGAAAGTGTTTTCATTAGTCTGATTTTCTAGGCATATTAGTCTTGTACCTTTTTCGATAACCTGCACATGTCTTGCCTCGATCACCTTATTTTTAACCAAAACTCGGTACCCGAAATGTGTATATCCTACGAGTACTCCGATTTGTGACTTATCGTCCCATTTTTTTCTGTTTATTTCCGGAATTCGGACAAAAACTCTTGAGCCATAAATTTTTAAATGTTTGGCTTTCGGCTTAACCCCGAAAAATATTTCATAAGGCGTTTTATTCTCGCACGTATTTGCGATAGTTCGATTTTTTAAATAGGCAACTGTATTTATTGCCTCGGGCCAATAAATTTTACTTATGCGCGCCTCTTTAATTAAACATCTTGCTATATCCATTGCTGATCTATTATAACGTTCAGCGACTCCATTTCGATTCCCTTTTTGTTTGCAAATTCGTATATTTCTCGATTTAAATATTCGGTCCCCTTATCGCATTGCAATCTTTTTATTGATTTCCCGAATTGATTCTCTACAAAATTAATGTGATTTTTGAGACACTCGGCCGTTTCTGATTTATTTTTTATACAATAAATTTTTGCACATTTGCTGTAATCGTCTATGACAGTCAAAAAGTATTTTTCACCTTTATAGCCCACAATATTGTGCGGACCGTTTAGATCGGTGTGTATTATTTCGTTTATCGCTGTTGTTTTTGCGCGGTGATTTTCGAAAGGTAAATTTGCCATTTTACTTTCAATACATGTCGCGCATTTCATTTCTTGTTTTTCAAGATGGTCTGGTAGTCCATCAAGTAACTTATCTTTTACTATTTTTTCTAGATATCTAAAGTTTACATGGCCTAACGCACGATGCCACTTTTCCTTTTTTGTTAATCTCGTTGTATTTGTGAAGGCTTCATTTGGATAATCATTGTATGTACTAATCTTGCTTGAATCTTTAGGATTTTTTACACAGCTAGTCATGTAGTATAAATCATTTATTTTATTAGCCACTGCTATAAGGTTTCTGGTTTTTTTATCAAAGATTTTGGCGTTTGAATCGCGCGCTACTATTGTGCAATTTTGTGTTATTTTTTAAAAACTTAACAGATTTTTCTTTAAACCTTCTACTAAATAGACGTTTTTTAGTTCTACTGGCTCAACATTGTTATGGTTTTTAAAGTAACTTACAATATTTCCCACTTTTGTTGCTCGCAACTTTTTTCCGTCGGGTAGGTTTACGTCGATTGGCTCTTTAAGCTCAACGCAACTTGAATAGAACTTATCGCTTTTCACTAGGTGATCTGTGCACCCGCTATCGAGTAGCCACTTTATTTCACTCTCACTTGTTTCTTCACTGTTTGCACTGAGTTTATGATGATTAACTTGAAGAGCCCACGTCTTCAAGTTTTGTTGTTGTTGCTGCTGCTCGATGCCTCTGCCTCGGCTGCCGCCTCGCTGGTATCTGGTGCCTCTGCCTCTGTGATATGCAAATTTCTCGTAATTGTTTTTGTTCGTCGGCTGTTGTGATGTATTGCCGCTGTTTCTGGTGCTGGGCCCATATCCCTGCTGTAGATTGTCGGTTTGATTTGCGAACCAACACTGTTGCTGCTTGTGTCCTTGCTTATTACATATATAGCACAGGCCTTTTGTTTTTGTTTTCGTATTGAACGTGCTGACATTCGTCTTTTGTGGATTTTCCGTGTTTGTTAGGCTTTTTTCCTTGATTTTCGATTTGACATATTCCATTGTTTGTTTTTCCGTCGGAACTATGTCAATGAAATCACCTATCGCACTATAGCTTAACGGTAGTGCCTTTATTAAATATCTTATCTGCTCTTCTTGTTGAAGAGTACCACCTGCATTTACATATTCATTGCAGGTTTTCTGGAAGTCTAAGAAGAAATCATCGACTGTTGCATAGTTTTTCATTTTAATTTCCTCGATTTTTGACCTGCAGATTATCTGCATCGGCGTTGATTTCGTTGAGTGTATTTCATCTAGTTTTTTCAGCATTGTCAATGTCGTGTCGCAGTTCTTGATAAATTCTAATTGGCTATCGGAAACTGCACTAATTAGAATGGTTTTGGCTTTTAAATCTAGTTTTTTCCATTCCGCATATTTTTCTGTTGTTTCCATTGTTCGGATTGCTGGCGCTTGACACTCGTTGTATTCTAGAATGTTCAGCAACCTGTATTTCCAGCTGTTGTAATTCCTTCCTTCGAAGATTGGTATATTTACCTCTGTGATCTTCGTTAGATTTGCCATTTTCGTAATAATAATTTTATTTATTATTTATTTATTTTTCTTTTTTTATTGAATTATTTTGCAGCCTTACGCCGCCACTGCGTTTCACTTAATTAAGCGGTCGGTTTTCTGATCCGCTGTGATCGCACTTTTATTATTGTTACCGGGAACCCGCGGTACAATTTACGGAGCACTGGTTTTACGTTTTAAACCACGTTGCACTTGTTTTATTTTTCAACCACGTTGCACTAGTTTTATATTTCAACCACGTTGCACTAGTTTTATATTTCAACCACGTTCTGCTTCCATGTTGGGAATAATGGATCGTTTAGAGGATGTTAAATTATGAACATGGTTTTCTTCATATGATTAACTTTATTATTATCATCATCATGAATAATAATGTCCAGAGTAATAGATTACATTGATTATGCGACCGTTATAATAGACCTTCGTTTATACACTAACGTCACGCCAGACACTCAAGTGAACATTTAACTGTAATTAGTATTAATTAGTATTTAGCATTGGCGGACAGCCAGTGCCGTAGTTAAACGTATTAATAATATTCTTATATTATTACTTATAATATTTAGTTATGTTTTTATATTAGACGGCTATATATCAACAATTATATTCTATATTTTGTTAGTAATGTATTGTTACAACATATTTCTTAGATATTGAAGTCATGGAAGGATCATAAAAAATACTGTATGAAGATTGAGGTGGCATTTTGGCGTAGCCTAGGGGCAGCCTTCTGTCTAGAGACGCCACTGCTGACACTACAACAGGTCATGAGGCTTGAATACAGAAGTGTGGTCAGAAATAGAAGCGAAACAATCACAAACACCCAGGCATTAAAACCACATAAATAATATTGTGACCTCACTTGGAAACGAACTCAGCGTTCTCGGATCAAAAATTAAATAGCAACATTCCAGATAAAAGATTAGTACTGAGCTACGAAGGCTGCCGAGTTGTTTCTCTCGAAACGGAATGGTCTGTTTGTGGATGTTTTAAAAATTAGATTCAAAACTTAATCAATGAACAATGATTAGGAAACAGTTTATTTAATATCGCATTTTTAAGCGTAAAGCCGCGTATTCATTTGCGAGCCGAAACTGTAACTGTTTATATCAGATATTGAAACCATCTCTAGATGCGAACTAATTATTTGTCGTCCATAGGTACTGGTTACTGTATCCTCGTCGGTCACAGTCACGACTCGTAAATTGGTACACGGCGTAAGATGTTTAAATCAGTTTGTAGCCAAATATTTTTTTTTAATTATGAAAATCAATTAATACAGTAAAAACAAATTACATACTATAATACTTAGTCACTAATGAAATTTCAAGAAAATTAAAATTATGCCACATACAGGTTTAAGGCTTTATCATAACTTATTATTAAATAATTACAAGATAAAAAGAAATTTTTATATACAACGTTTTTAAATTTTCTGTTGAATTATTATACTCAATATGTTCAAACTTGTACTTGATATGAAGAAAATAAAAAGCAAACAAACAAAATATAGAATACTGAAATGTTATTTTGATTTCCATAGTAACGCACGTATATATTAATAATTTAGTTTCTAGGACACACCAATAATAGTCTTTTACTTACGGATTTTTCTTAAATAACTTTCCATACAAAACAGAATTAACTGAAAATGAATTCAATTCAGCTTAAAGATGGCTAAAAGTATTAAAAAAATGCATTGGCATGTTCTGATATATTCTAAAAGTTTCAAATGTCTATCTAGTCGGGAAGTTAGTTAAAATCGATTGCATAATTTGTACTGGACAAACAACCACCGGACAAACAAGAAATAAAAACGTTGTAATATCAGAGTAGTAGTATAAGATTATTATAAAATATCATTAAAATTAACGCAAGGGTGGCTAAGTTGTTTCTAGTTGCGATATTTATTCGATGTTAGAAATTAATGGCAAACTAGATTCCTTGTATGTATATCTCAATTTATGTATTTTGAGAAAACACACCACATTTTTAAAAACACACCACATTGGTGTCGTTTTTACCTATTTTGTCAATTCATGTTTTTAAATAACCAATTTGCAGATATTTTTTAAAACGCAACATCGCATTGTTGTTGATAACCAGTACGAGTCATTTTATGCATTTTAAGATTACAACTTCATGTGATTTTTTTAAAATACACATCGCATTGATGTGGTCTTTCACCAGTATGTGTCATTTTATGTTTCTTCAGTTTACCGATTTCTAGAATTTTTTTAGAACACACATCGCATTAGTGTCATTTTTCACCAGTGTGTGTCATTCTATGTATTTTGATATGACTGATTTGTTTGAACGATTTAAAACAGACCGCATTTATGTGGTTTTTAGCCAGTGTGTATCATTCTATGTTTTTTGAGTTGAGCATTTGCTACGAACTTTTTAAAACACACATCGCATTGATGAGGTTTTTCAGCACCATGTGTTATTTCGTGTCTTTTGAGATGAGCATTTGACTGAAATTTTTTGAAACATACTTTGCATTGATGTGGTTTTTGAGCGTTGTGTTTCATTTTATGTCTTTTGAGATTACCAATTTCTAGAAATCTTTTAGAACACACATCGCACTGATGTGGTTTTTCCCCGGTATGTGTCATTTTATGTCTTTTGAGGTGAGTAATTTGCAGAAAGTTTTTTAAACACACATCGCATTGATGTGGTTTTTCACCAGTATGTGTCATTTTATGTTTTTTGAGATCACTATTTTTGATGAACTTTTTAAAACACACATCGCATTGATGTGGTTTTTCACCAGTATGTGTCATTTTATGATATTTGAGAACACTAATAAGCAGAAATTTTTTAAAACACACATCGCATTGATGTGGTTTTTCACCAGTATGTGTGATTTTATGTTTCTTCAGTTTACCGATTTCTAGAAATTTTTTAGAACACACATCGCATTGGTGTGGTTTTTCACCAGTATGTATCATTCTATGTTTTTTGAGATGAGCATTTGTTGTGAACTTTTTAAAACACAAATCGCATTGATGAGGTTTTTCAGTACCATGTGTTATTTCGTGTCTTTTTAAATAACCAATTAACTGAAATTTTTTGAAACATAATTTGCATTGATGTGGTTTTTGAGCAGTGTGTTTCATTTTATGTCTTTTGAGATTACCAATTTCTAGAAATTTTTTGGAACACATATCGCATTGATGTGGTTTTTCCCCGGTATGTGTCATTTTATGTTTCTTCAGTTTACCGATTTCTAGAAATTTTTTAGAACACACTTCGCATTGGTGTGGTTTTTCACCAGTATGTATCATTCTATGTATTTTGATATGACTGATTTGTCTGAATGATTTAAAACAGACATCGCATTTATGTGGTTTTTCGCCAGTGTGTATCATTTTATGTTTTTTGAGATGAGCATTTGCTATGAACTTTTTAAAACACACATCGCATTGATGAGGTTTTTCAGCACCATGTGTTATTTCGTGTCTTTTGAAATGACCAATTGACTGAAATTTTTTGAAACATACTTTGCATTGATGTGGTTTTTGAGCAGTGTGTTTCATTTTATGTCTTTTTAGATTCCCAATTTCTAAAAAATTTTTAGAACACATATCGCACTGATGTGGTTTTTTCCCGGTGTGTGTCATTTTATGTCTTTTGAGATTAGTAATTTGCAGAAATTTTTTAAAACACACATCGCATTGATGTGGTTTTTCACCAGTATGTGTCATTTTATGTATTTTGAGATCATTATTTTTGATGAACTTTTTCAAACACACATCGCATTGATGTGGTTTTTCATCAGTATGCGTAGTTTTATGTCGTTTGAGACTTCCAATCAGCTGAAATTTTTTAAAACACACATCGCATTGATGTGGTTTTTCACCAGTATGTGTCATTTTATGTATTTTGAGATCATTATTTTTGATGAATTTTTTCAAACACACATCGCATTGATGTGGTTTTTCATCAGTATGCGTAGTTTTATGTCGTTTGAGACTTCCAATCAGCTGAAATTTTTTAAAACACACATCGCACTTATGTGGTTTTTCACCAATAAATACCTTGGTTCTACCACGCTGGGAGATTTTATTCGAGCGAACATTACATTCGTATTGTTTTTCACCAGTATGTGTCTTGTATGACTGAATATGCTGAGACTTTTTGCATGAAACATAGTGACTATTCAGATGATTTACAGATTCAAACACTCCACAACAATCATTGCAAATAAAGTTACGTGGAAAATATGTAACTCTTCTCAACACAATTCGAACCTCCTTTGGCAAGCATAGTTTCTGAACTTCCTGTTTAATATTTTGTTTATTTATAGTTATCTCTGAATGCTGTATCATATTTTCCATTTTGTTGGTTGCATCTGCTATGTTGTGATTGGCCAGGCTATTGTCAACTACTGTCTCTTTTTTAAATATGTCCAGTGGTTTATAAGTGAAACATTGCCGAGAAGAAATCTACAAACAGAATAAGGTGGCATATTCAATTCAACGATATTGTACTCAGTCAAAAACAAATGCCGCCAATTCGACGCTTTTATTCTGACGGTGCTGCTTTACGATAGCGAATCATGGCACCTTATGAAGGTTCAAAGCGACCGTATACTGAGCTTCTAAAACAGTTGTTAGTAACTGATACTGGGTGTGCGGTGGGTATGACTTTAGGAGCAACGAGGAGATAAGAGGCTCTCATCATACTGAGAGTGAAGAGGCGAAATTGGACCTGGCTTGGCTACGTGTGGCGGACGCCAGAAGAAAATTTCAACCTGCTTGCCTGTTCTTAAAGCCAACTGGATTTGGCGTCTCGGAAGGCTGCTAAATACTATCTGTAGAGTCTATACGGCGAAGCTACGGGATACTGGTTTGATATGGAATGATGCAAGAAGACTGACGAGCGACAGGAATCCTTGGAGGCGCTTCGTGTTATCTATATGCTTTAACTAAGGGGCGGATATGGCCGAAGAAGTGGACGCTCGGTAATACAGCATCTATAAAATCAACCAATCCGCCACAGACCACACTCGATCTAAATCGAGCGTATCACGATGGCCTACGTTTGGTATGACGCATCAGTAGTTTTCCGCATTGGTAATGTATCTGTAGTAGATATCCAAGACCACGGTCGCCACGCTTTCAAGTGATCTTTGGCTAATTTTAATAATTTTACTCAAATACAAAGTGCTTCGGTAGAGAAAGGCACGGATAATTAAAAAAAAAGAAAAAGAATTTATAAACATATATACCAATAAATGAAGCTAATCAATACGGATAGCAAAATTTATGTGAAGAGATCTTCACGTCCGCAATTTCTTTTTTAAATTAAATATAATTGGCCTTTGTTGCGACCAGGTCAGACGGCCCGATGTTCCCAACGTTAGATCAACGTAAGCATATCTTCCCTCTAGGAGCACATCCTCGACATTTTGAGAGGATGTAGTTTGCATCCTGTAGTTCTCCGCCATATGAACAAGTCCAATCAGAGGATATAGTTTGCATCTGTAGTTCTCCGCCACCTGAACAAGTCCAAGCTCAAAGAGCTTGGCAATGAATCTACCATGGCCTATCAAAACTCACTGGTGTAGTGGTCCGAAGTCAATTTGGCTATCTCCAATCGTCATCGTATATTCGGAAAGAAGAAAGATGTGTGCCTGCCCTTGATCGAAGCATCCCACTTTCACTGCCAGGTCTTCGATGCCGCATGTGATTTGACAGTTAAATATTACAAAGATTCAGTGTTTATTTCTTAGATAGATAGAACTTACGAAAGGGTTAACTGTTAAACCGATCTGTAACACTGCGCTGACTTTTAGACATTTTCATAGTATAGTTTGGCAAAGTAACAGGTCACATAATATATCGTATTTCATACGTCATATGACATAATCAATAACAATCGTCGATTCGTGAAAGTTAAAATTGCATTATAACGCGAAATTGCGTTTACCGATTTGGCTCATGTTTGCTTATCAGGTATGCCAGTATGGAAAATTGCCGCATATGGTGTGAGACCAATATTGACGAGGCCCTAGACTTCATTACATCCACAAAATAGCACCCTTTGGTTCGGTTTACATGTTGGTGGCATCATCGGTCAATATTTCTTCAAAAATGAGGCTGGAGCTCGCGTTAGCGAATCATGTTCAATAATTTTTATTTGAAAATTTGGGTGACATTCATCCGGACGACATGATGATTTAAACAGGATGGCGCTTGTACTATCAATTTACAAGATGATTTCTTTAGATGAACCTATCAAATAATGGCCTCCAAGGTCAAGCAATATATTATAATAAGCATATTTATATATCTTTCAAATAAAAAATATCTAGAGTTAACATGTGTTATTTTATACAATTTAATGTTTCATCGGTCTTAAAAAAAACAGCCTTTATAATATTAATACTATCGACTAAAGGTACTTGATGGAATTTGAATTTAAATTCTAATGGATTCAAGCTCTGTACTATTCCATTTAAGTCGTTTTTTTGCGAACCGGGTTTCGCCTTTCGGCATCTTTAGGCGCCGTGTACACTCACCAAAGGCAAACACACACTGACAACGAACTCTCTTTACTCTAGCTTATATAATAAATCAATACAATAAAGTAGGTAAAAACTCCATTACCTACCTATCAAGTCACAGGTTACAAAAAATACAATAAACAACTTATGAATAGTTGAAGTGTCAGTAAAAAAACCTAAGTAGTAAAAACCCTATCTTATTATGGATGATGATTTAGGTATGTATAAGTGTATATTAGGTGAGTTTATATATATTATATTAGGCGAGTTTATATGTATTTTTTCAAAATATGTTATAAAAAAAAGAAGGTACCATATAAGAGTATTATTAAAGACTAATATCTCATTGGTTAGCCCCATTAATTATTTTTCTTAGAATTGACGTTTTACACCTCTTGAATGTGGTATTTTTATTGTTCAAAAGAATAATGATATATTATTATGTTTTGACGATTTATTATAATATGCTATATTATTAATAATATGCGGTATTATTATTAATAAGATAGGGTTTTTGATAGGTAGGTAATGGAGTTTTTACCCACTTTATTGTATTGATTTATTATATAAGCTAGAGTAAAGAGAGTTCGTTGTCAGTGTGTGTTTGCCTTTGGTGAGTGTACACGGCGCCTGAAGATGCCGAAAGGTGAAACCCGGGTCGCAAAAAACTAGTTAAATGGAATATTACAGAGCTTGAATCCATTAGAATTTAAAACAGCCTTTGTTATTAAACGTACCTGGTCTAATGGCTTGTATTGTAGATTAGAGCAGCCAGGTTGAGTTAATTCATCATTAATTTGGTGGATTGCATTCTCAACAAATTCTTCTTTGATAAGAACTCCCTCATCATTATTCTCATACTTAATATTGATCAGAACGTTTTCACTCTCCTGAAAATAAAATCATTATTAATAGTATCACCATTATGATCAGCAAGAGCCGAGCCAACTGCTGGAAAAGGCCCACCAAAGCTTTTTCTTCTGCAACAGTGGCAGCCAATGAATGACTGCATTCAGCAAGTGATTTCATACTATCGTAATAGATTTTTGGGTTTCCATCACGTGTTTTTCTTCATTCTTTCCTCGACAGTTCGGGCTCGTTTCAGAGGCCATTATCGAGAGAAAATCTATCTTTGAGAACTACCAAAATGTCGAGGAGAGAAGGAAGAATACGCAGTGGAAACCAAAAATCTGGTTAATACACAGATTGTCGCGACACCAATGGTTATACGGGTTCAAACCCTTGAGTTTCGTATTTTGTTTATGATTTTTTCTATCGGGTATAATATAAATCTAAGGTGTTTTCATGTAATGTATGTTCAATATATGGAATGTTACATTCTCAAAATATTGTGAATTGAGGCGTCTAATTCCAAAAAGCGATAAGTCCACATTTGGTCTTAATCGAGAAAAAAATACGCACGTATTCTTTGTATAATTTTACATAATATGTATTGATCTGAAAATTCCAAAACGCGACATAAACCTACGAAAAAAAAATTAAGTCTCGATTTAAAAAAGCCTGTGTTTCATATTATTTAAAGCTTGGTTGATTTCGCGCGTGTTTAAGTCAACTAATAAGGGAACGTTCAATATTGAAAAGGGCGTATCCCATGCTTATATCTTATTCGTTGATAAAAAAATAATACTAAAATGAGTAAGGACAATCTTTTGATTTATTTACGAATTCCATAAGTTCGCGGAATCGTGGTGAAAGTAGCAAGTATTGGGCTTTTTATTGTGCTATTGTTAGGTCACCCGCTCACGTGAATACTCAAAAAAGACGAGACTGAAACTCCAGTATCTAGATAATGTAGGTATTTCAATGGAGGCTCGCTAACGGAAAGACTGGAATCTCTCAGTTTTAAAACGTTCGCGACCGAAGTCGAAGAGACGCGATAAATGCTAGTCTCAGTCTCTGTTTCCAGTCACCAATATCAGTGGATTCGATGACAAAATATATCTTCTTACCAAAATTGGTGGTACTGAACTGAACTAAACAAGAAATAACAAGCCTAGACGTCAAAAGTTAAGACTATACTTCAGCTGGGGCACGGTCTAAAACGATCGTGACCGCGCGACGCGAAGATTGTGCAAACGACGCGTGCAGAACAAAACATAGTTTGTCATAAAAACACAACATGCGTCCATTTAGTGTTATGTTTGTTGTTCTATTTGTGATAATAATAATATATTCATTGACATGTTTTCTTTTTCAAGTAAATGGGTAACGTTTTTTAGTCATCTTTACACGATTTAAGAATTAATTCCCCCGACGCCATCACATGTTGACAGCTCGACTTTCGCTCTCCGATTGGCAGCCAGTCCGAAATTTCGTCGCACTTATAGTTGAAAATTATTTGCCGTTTCACTGGAGTATGCTCTTAAAGATGGGCGAACCGATTTTTAATTAAAAATATATGGCAGATGTTGAGAAATACTTCTTCTTCTTTTTCTTTCACGGCGCTACATCCTGGGGTGGGATTTGGCCTCCTCCACTTACTCCGGTCTCTCGCCACACTTCTCCAGTTACCGGTTCTTCCTATATGAAGCCAGTCCACTTCTACGGCGTCAGCCCATCTCCTTCTTGGACGGCCTCTGGGTCTCTTCCGTTGGGGTAGCCACTTTGTCATTATCCTTGGCGCTCTAACTTCAGACATTCTCTCCACATGTCCTGCCCATCGTAGTCTTTGGGACTTACAGTATCTTATGATTGTTTGCCTGTATAACTACAGCCTGTCAGAATATTCCCGTAAAGATATTACGGAAAAACTAAGAATGAAGTAGGTAAGACAATGGGTTTGAAAGTTTGAATCTAGGGGCGGCATGGTATATGAAAGTATGGTGAAAAAGTATGGTGAAACAGGTTGGTAATCAATTTTCGGCAAAATTTCCACGTTAACATTATATTATATGGGTACGTTAAAATGACCAAAGTAAATCCTCCGTGATGGCCTGCATTTTTTTTTTATCGCGTCGCCATTTATCATGAGTTATCGGCTGTGGTAGGCATGCTTCATTCAGTTGTATGAGGAAGCCAAATCGTTGCCTATCTTTACTTTTAATACATCTATGGTTTGTATTTATGAGATAATTAGGTTCCGGTATCGCCGTGTGCGAAGCATGTCACTGGCCAGTTTATGAGTCTTCACCAACCAGTTTGTCAGATTTTAGTTAGTGCGTGAGCGGATGGCTTTTTTATGTAGGTATACTTGTGCAATGTCAACTAGATTGTTCTATTAAATCGCTTCCAATCTTCATTCTATGATAATTATTTAAAAAAAAATGTCACATATTGAGCTCCGTGCAGTAATTAAATTCTTTATAAAATAGGGAAAAAGTGTGGAAAGTAGGTAGCCAGAATGAAATGAAATTGGTTTATTGCACTATGTTGTGGTAAAACCATGATTTACAAATGGTCACGTTTATTTAAAGAAGGTTGAGTGTCATTAGAAGTTGAATCCTGAGACTGGTACATGTCATATTGTTTTTCAATTTGTAGGTCGTAGGTCAGGAAAGGCACCCTCAAATTACAATTATTGAATTCACGAGTGCACGAATTGTACCAAGGCATACCGCGTAGAGATCAGATTTTCACGCCCTATTATTCAGTTACTCTTTATGTCTCATTTTTGCTCTATTCTTTACCCAGGACTGAGTTTAGTCGTTTGTAAAGGTGGGTGTGGGTAGTACTTTATTACAAACTTGCGGGGTAAAGGCAAGTGAGTGTATACTTTTGACTATTACTTTTACTATTATTTCATCACATTACATTATACCCAGTTTATCTTACAATTGTGCAAACGACGCGTGCAGAACAAAACATAATTTGTCATCAAAATCCATTTCTCCTAAAAAACAAAATCTGTTAATACAAACCTCTAGTGGAGACCCATATGATCCTATTAGGATCGGACATGGTATCTAGGAAAGAAGTTGATGACCGCTGTGGAAGGTCAAGTGACGTCACTACACATGAAATGGTACTAAAAAACGACGTGGTTTTTCAGTTCCAACACAAAACAGAACAGTGACAAATCAGAATATGACAAAACAGAACATGACATGACACCTCTCCATACCGCATTGTGCTACTCTAAGTTTCTGAATCTCTCTTTTACTTAGGCATCATGCTTCACACGCATATGTGATTACGGGAAGCACACACTGGTTGAACACTTTGCGCTTTAGGCACAGTGGAAGGTCACTTTTGAAGACATTATTCAGGCGGCCAACAGCACTGCAGCCTAGCTTTACTCTGCGAACAATTTCATCAAATATACATCCATCTATAAACACTTGTTGTCCCAGATAGATGTAGGTTCTCACCTGTTCGAGCTGAATGTTATTGAATATAACATTAGTAATTGTTGTTCATTTTGAAAAATAGTCGTGCTTACTTCCGTTTAGAATTCGACTTTGCATTTGTCAACAACCTAAAGAAATTATAAAGAATCTACTTAGGTACCTCTTTGAAGTGGATAATATTGCTGTAATCCTCGATATTTTCCTGTTTGACTGCCACGTCAAATCGACCTTCGCTCTTGAAGTGATTTGGGTCAATCCTTTGACATGTGCTATCGCTGATTACCTCCGCCTTTTCTTCAGGCAAAATTTCATCGATCGTTTCGGTTTTTACTTCCATTTTATGCGACATTTTACATCAAAATCTGTCACTACCTTCACAACACCGTCGCATGTCACTGGCTATGCCATAGACTAATAAACTATTGCAGTCTACCATAGACATTAAGAATTGGACAAAGTTTTGCCATTTTTTATAACCACGCAGTCTAAATAAATTATAGAATTCCTGTAAATATTATTATAGCAGCTATCAATGACATTATTAACGGACAACGCACTCAGTACAGTAGCTAGCAGGTAAGTTCGCGCATAGCGACATTCGCACATGTATAGCTAGACGTCACGCAATTTCCATTATGCGATATTACGCATCGGGAATTTATAGCTACCTATATCACCTTTATTGTAATGGCGTTAGAACAGTGTTTCTAGTGTCAATGTTCATTTGAGTGAACCCGTTCGAACCGAACCATTCGGCAGACCGACAAAAAGCAATGGGAATTTATAGCAATATAACCTTTATTGTTAATGGTGTTAGAACAGATTATGCCATTCGGCAGACACGACAAAAAAGTAAGTTTCATTTTTTTCCAGATGCTTCGTCCATATTAATGTCATTGGCAGCTATGCATTAAAAATTAATACATGTAGATGGGTTCTTTTTGCTATTTTAAAGTCGACAATTGCTCACGACGATCGTCGAATCTGGTTGGGACTTCGAATCTGCTGGTGTCATCAGCCGGAGTCAATCCACTGCTGGATGAAGGCCTCCCCAAGTGTCTCGGTCACTCTCGCTCCTGTGTCGTTCGCAGCCACGTATTTCCGCCGAACTTTATCAGTTCGTTAATCCAGCGGCTTTTAGGGCGACCGTGTGGCCTTTGGACATCTCTTGTGTTGAGGGTCCACGTCTCGCAGCCATACGTGAGCACGGGCAGCACACATTGGTTGAACAATTTGGTATTATTAACAATAAAGTATGTCAATAATATTATAGGTATTGATTGAGATATTTTATTTTACCGGATTAAAAGTATTATAACCAAAGAGATTGAATCTCTACATCTCTACAATCTCTTTGATTATAACGAAATAGGATTTTAATTTTCGATGATGGTATTATTGGATTCGTCTTTTATTATCTATGGTCGCAAACAGCTGGAGCAGTGTTGCTAACTGTACTATAATTAAAGTACAATAATATAATTTTGATTCGGCGAAAAATGTAAAATACTATAATTTTACGCCAAATATGCCAAAATACTATAATTTCAAGGGATTAAATCTAGGGGTGCAGGTTATATGAAAGTATGGTGAAAAAGTATGGTTAGGCGGGCTGGTAATCAATTTGTGGCAAAATTTCCACGTTATCATTATATTATATGGGTACGTTATAATGACCAAAGTAAATCCTCCGTGATGCCCTGCATTTTTTTTTATCGCGTCGCTATTTCTCGTAAGTTGTCAGCTATTGTTGGTCTGTTTCATTAACTTGTATGAGAAAGCTGATTTCTTGCCCCTGGTTTTATTTAATACCTCTATGGAGTCAATCGAAAAATGTTCCTGTCTATAATTATTGTTATCAGAAAAACTATAATTTTTACGCCTTTATACACTAAAATCAGCATCGAAAAAGATGGCAGCACTGAGCTGGAGAATAATAATATTATTATTATCACGCCAGCTGTCATTCTGACATCTCGTACACGTATGTTTACAGCTTTTAAAAGAAAAATGGATATAAAACGCGAGCCGGAAAATGACGATTCTAATGTAGACAGAAAACCAAGTCCCGTTTGGTTTGATGTACCATTAAAGGTGTCAAACAGCCCAGATCACCATGCTCATATAAAAGAAGAATTAGCTGATGATACACTTGTGGAGGTAAGTCATATTATAACAATAATTAGTTATATAGTTGAGAATTTACCGATAAAATGTAAAGTACAGTCGAACTCGGTTATTACGATCACGCATATAGCGAGATCTCGGATGTAACTAGGAGACATTCGTTGACATTTTAGTTTATGATTTTCACCACACAATTATTCACTTTTATAACGAGCTACTTATCGGTTATACCGAACTAAAATGTGGTCAAACTTTTCCTAAAACTGTTCATGTGTCAATCGTTTAAAAATACTTCGACCCAAAGCAATAAAACCCACCGGAATCGGATTACGTTTATGACACTAGTTAAGTGTCTAAGTACCTAACTAATTGGCGGTTTTCGCCGACAATATTGAAAAAGTATACACGCATATAGTTGAAATTGCATGTTAAAAATCCAAGGTTTGTGAAGTCACTAGGTACCTACCAGCGTTCATTACAATAAACAACTTATTTTGAAGTTTAAGAATGCCATGCTTGTTTCGGAGAAAAATTCTATTTGTGTATTTTTGTTTGAATTATGACCTTTTGTGTTATGTGACCGCTCATTTAAAAATACCTATATTCTGATATTACGAGTAACGGTTATAACGAGCAAATTCAGTCGGTCCATTGCCCACTGAAGAAGGAAGCCGATACATTACACTACTGGTCCTTCATTTCGCCACTCCCGTTGACAAGTAATGTCCTGTCATTGTCTATAGAGTGCTCATACTGACGCGTCTGTTCATTTGTCGGAGTATTCTTAGTTTTAGATTATTTTAACGTATCTTGGAAACCTTGGAGTTCATCTGATTTAGTTGTTCTGTGTTATTAATAATTGGAAGTGACGATCAAACTACATAAACTTCTTCTGTGTATAATAATTTATCATAATACACTAGGACGTTTGTCAATGTGACAGTCGATTCTAAACGATAATAACTTATAACTTGTTTATACTCTTCAGTCATTATAGAATACCAAACTCTGCTTGCAAGTACGTTATAAATAAATAGTATGGCAGTGGACCACTCGTTGCTTGTGCAAAAAGTTATGCTCAGGCTTTATTAATCTAAAGATAGTGGTGGGTATACCAAACGCGCATGTGGGAATCAGTCAGCTGTATACAAACGCAAGGTACCCAGCATAACATGTGGTTATTTTTAAAATCCATATTGAAGCAATTCATGTATTAATTTTATTCGTATTTATTAATTGTCAATAATTATCTATATACTCATATATATATTATTAAGTATTGAAGTTATACTTCTTTTAAAGCGTTTGGTAGAGAGTGAAATTGAGAGCTGCGCGTGCACACCGACTCCGACCCATCTAACAAAAATTTCCAATCTTGGGACCCACCTCTTAGCTGTCTTCCCTAGTGGCGAGTCGTGGAACTATTTAATGCTGTCTTATTAATTTGTTCTAATTGATTGTTACCAATATGAATGAAAAACTGTTGAAATAAGAAACACAACTTAAATAAAAAAAATATATTACTTAAATACCTACACCTGCAAGGTTTTTTTACAAAGTTATTTCAATGGGAAAGGATGTATTTGTTTCTTATTTTCTTCATTACAGTTTTAGCATCAACTTCAACTTTAGTTACTTTTAATCGCAGTGAGTTTGATATATCCAATTTATTTCGGTATTTGTTTTAATGTTAACCATAGCCGAAAATCCGACCTCACATAGATATGTGGTAGTAAAGAGGAGGAGGACTTTCATAGCTTCATCGAACAGGCAAGGATAATTATCAGCAACTGAGAGCCAGAATTTCGTTAACTGTTTACGAATGAAACTATTTTTCAGTGACGTATCTTCTGATAAATCAATGAGTTCTTCACTTGCTTTTGTTGACATACTAGTTGGTAAGTCGTCTTGAAATGGGTTACAAATCCAACGCAACGAATCAAACTTTTTCATCTCTTCCCTAAAATAGTCGTCAAAGTTATTTATAAACAGTGATAAATGACTGGAAATTTCAGACAGTGCGTTCATCTTAGGCTGCACTTGGTTTTCAATAATAAAAGTATTAATTTTTATATTTCATGTATACAGTGGCGAGGGCCCACTCAATATTTGCTCGCGACCCATAGTTTGGGAAACCATGCATTAGTCGGTTCCACAATACATAATTGTCGGGCGGAGAGTAAAGGTTAGGTAGGTAATTTTAAGTGACGTGTAAGTAAAATCAAAGCCATTGAAAGTCGACATGCGCATCAATTCTATACACAAGACTGCTTTCGGCCGCTAGTGCAGCTATCTAGGGCAGGCTTGTATCGAACCATTAGCACTTATTGTAACAATTACTATACGTTAGCCGTCTAAACTGTCTATCTCGCTCTAAAATTTACCACATCCAAAAGAGGTGCTGTTGAAACATAGCACTTATTGTAACAATAAATTATTACAACTAATTTATTGTAATTGTTACAATGATACGCTAGATTTAGAATAACCCTGCTGAATTTTTGAAATGCGTGTCCGGAAAGATGTACGTATGCAGCTCACCGTATCACACTTAATCGTGAAATGCCCTATCGGAAATATTATATGGCCGTATATTAAAAACCGTCCAACCTCTTTGGGTTGTATAGTACTGAGATAAAATTCCTGTCTAAATAAAACACGGTTCTTGTCGGTTTGCACTTTACAGGAAGCCAGCAGCAAACAAATTTTGAATATTGCCGATATACTGGATTATTACAACGTTTTTATAAGCTCGTGTTCTTATTTGTCCGGTGGTTGTTTATCCAGTACAAATCTTGCAATCGATTTTTAACTAATTTCCCGACCAGCTAGACCTTTGAAACTTTTAGAATATATCAGAACACGATGCCAATGCATTCTTTTAATACTTTTAGCCATCTTTAAGTAGAATTGAATTCATTTTCAGTTAATTCTGTTTTGTATAAAAAGTTATTTCGGAAGAAATCCGTAATCCAATCCACTATTATTGGTTTCTAAGTGGGTGGTCCTAGCAACTGAATTATTAATATATACGTGCGTTAGGTACTATGGAAATCAAAATGACATGGCAGTATTCTATATTTGTTTGTTTGTTTTTTATTTACTTCATATCAAGTACAAGTTTAGGCATATTGAGCATAATAATTGAACAGAAAATTTAAAAACGTTGTTTATAAAAAGTTATTTTTATCTTGTAATTATTTGTTAGTTAGATTAGGTTTTTATTCTTGAATTCGTGAATTATGCCAAAATTAGCGATGAAAATTGAATTAATGTTCATATTGAATCTAATAAAATTATAGACCGTATAGTGTACGGTCGTCTCTTTCCGATAAGAATGCTCATGGCGAACTGTGCAACGGTGAAATGTTTCACGTAAAATTTACATTTAACTGTTGAAATGTACTTCGTTACTTAACATACATAATTTTGAAAAACACTTTCTTAGAAAATATATTATAACCAATAGAAAAAATCCTTTAGAAAAAGTAAGTCACCCCGGCAGGGAATCGAACCCTGCATCTCCCGGGTTTACGTCCCATACGCGCATTACCTATATGCTACGCAGTGACATACTAATTGCGACAAATTTTAACTATTGGCCATTTTTATTACCCACTCATCAGCTCTCTTCTAAATCAAGCTACTTTGGCAATCGGTTTTTGTTTTATTAAAATCAAAGTAGATACCTATTACTTCAATTACTAACCGACGTCGTGGATTTCTCCAATATTTTTTATCATGTAACTTATTTGAACTTGCTAATAATTTATAATTAACTATTTCTTTTATTCAACGAATAATTCACAAGATTTAATGAGGCATAGTCTAAAAAGATCGTAGCTAGGCGATACGCAGAATGTGGGTCGCGGGTGCAAATGAGGAAGCCAAACGAAATATAATTTGTCATAAAAGTTCAACATGCGTCCTTTTTATGTTATGTTTATTATAATATTCGTAATAATAGTAGTATTTTCATTGCCATGTTTTCTTTTTAAGTACATATGTAAAGTTTTTTAGTCATGTTTACACGATTTCGGAATATTTTCATCCAACGCCATGAAAAAACGAATCGACGTGCAGACGCCTCGACTATCGCTCTCCGAATGACAACGCGGCCGTAATTTCCTTCTACATACAGTATTTACAATAATTTTGAAAAACACTTTCTGAAAAAATATATTATAACCATTAGAAAAAATCTTTTTGAAAACAGTAAGCCACCCCGGCAGGGAATCGAACCCTGCATCTCCCGGGTTTACGTCCCATCCGTGCATATTACCTATATGCTACGCAGTGACATACTAATCGCGACAAATTTTAACTATTGGCCACTTTTAATACCCACTCATCAGCGCTTTTCTAACATTATTGTCGGTGTAATTTTGCATGACGATAATATGAGGCGTCTAATTCCAAAAAGCGATAAGTCCACATTTTAAAAAATACGCACGTATTTTTTAATTTTATAATTTTACACAATATGTGTAATTATCTATAAATTCCAAAACGCGACAAAACCCTACGAAAAAATATATTTTAAGTCTCGATTTATTACAAAAAGCGCCAAGTCCGTGTTTCATATTATTTAAAGCTTGGTTGATTTCACGCGTGTTTAAGTCAGCCAATAAGGGAACGTTCAATATTGGAAATGGCGTCTCCCATGCTGTAGCATCCGGTAAACTCATGACAGTGCCATGGAAATATGTGCCTTATGAAGGATAAATTGAAAAGTGAGGTTCAAGTAGCGCTACGTCCAATTTATTTTCCCTTTACTTATGACATTCAAGAGTGTATCAACAAATTGCCATTTGGTTCTAATTTCGATATAGAATACAACGTAAAAAAATAATCTCATGTTATAACAAATAATTGAAGCTTGAAACATTAAAACGTTGTTTCCCGCAAATATCGAATTGTGGACTTGTCGTTTTTTGTAATTAGACGCCTCATATGTTATAAAATGTTCCAATATTATAATATATTTTATAGTTAGGCAATCAAATACCCATTTCACTAAATAAAGCCACTTCTAACATTGGGTACCTAATTTATATTTTCTTACAGAATAGCACGTTAGATATCTCAAAAATAAAAACTGAATGGAACTCAAATAGAAATGTTCCTGAAGATGGCATGCTTCCATTTAAATATGAGGAACCTATAGCTGGATGTTCCTATTCTCAATGTGGGCCAGGGCCAGTCAGTGAGGTAAATATTTTATTTCTTATCTCTATTATCTTCACATTTTATTTTGTTTCCTATAAAAAACATTCATGTCTACCTTTTTTGTGTTCATTCTATACATTTATAAGTATTCTACGTTATCAAGGAATATGCTTTCACCAATAATAGATATTAGATCATTAGAAAAAAATAGCATGTAAGAATATTTGTTTAACTTATTTTTTTAAAGATTGACATTTACCATTTTTTTCGAATATGTCCGATTCTAATAAGATCATATTGGACTCCACAGAGTAGAAGTTTGTATTGATTTTGTTTTTACAAGAAATGGATGTCAGCCACTTGCTCAACCTATTAGGTCAATCATGGCCCCCATAAGGGAAGGGCTGACAAGGCTCTAGCCTAGGGGCCCGGGCTCAGGCTCATAATCATCATCAGCATCAAGCTCAGCAAGGCACAGTGGTGAACCCGACGTTTCACGCAACCTTCTGACCAAGCAGTTGTGACATCACGTCGGGGTCAACACTGTACCTTGCTGAACTTGCCGGTAGAAGATTGCGGCAGAGGTCACGACTGTGGTGTTGGATGGGTGGGTTATCACTTTGGGAGTCGTCGATGTGTCGTTGGTTATGGTGTTGAGGATAATGATGAAGAAGTCGAAGATGTATGCAAGAGCGAGTTTTATTAGGCATAACGGTTGGTACAATAGTATGTTACAGCAGTTATGTTACAATACTAAACTTATGATAGGTACGGATCCGAGGTCCGCATCTCGGTGCAATCAGATGTTGGGCGAAACGATATAGAGACTGCGATGGTAACAGACCAGAAACGTATATTCGAGTGACATTTTGATAAATCATTATTCGTAATTTATAAAGTCAAAAGTAATACCTAAACATTTTATTCTAGTACATAATTATATTGAACGAGTCAGCGGTTTAAATACGAGTAGCTGTGAATTTTATTTATTATTACAGTCATAATATATTATGATACTATGGGAATGGATATTAGACTAATTTTCCATTGCGATACCGTATTTAATATCGCCAATCAATCTGATGACACAAGTAATGAGTTGTTTACCGGAATATGAGTTGCTCGGAATTTATTATTGCGGTCGAATAATTTGATACATTCAAAATAGATATTCGATCGATAATATACTGACAGTTACAAATCTAATCTAATGGAGGCCTCTCCAAGCTGATTCCACTTCTCTTATTCCTGTGAATTGCGTTGACACGTACTACCGCAGAACTTTATCATTTCATCGTTCTAGCGGCCTTTAGGTCTACCTTGCGTGCGCTTTGTACCTCATGGATACCACTAAACGACTAAATTTGTCCCACGATTGTCTGTTCTTCGAGCTATTGTGTCCAGCTCATTTCTATTTGAGATTTTTAGCAAACTCTAATAAATCGCAAACATTTCTCTGTTTCGTTATCCAACATATCATATTAAATCTAAATGTTTTTCTTAAAAATATTTTTTTGTCTTTATTTAGCTATGTTCCAGAGTTCATCTAAACATTCAAGATATTCCTCTGACTTGCACGGATTCCAGTAATGTTAGTGATGAAGAACATCCATTAAAAGACGTACAATTGTCAACAGATGAATTCGTCGGCTCCAAGATAAAGAATTTAGATATAATCATACACGAAAAAGACATCAAACAAGAAATAGTTTTATTTAATTCACCAAAGGTGGTTAAAATTGTTTTAACAAAAGTAAGAAGCTTTCCACGTAATTTTATTTGTAATATTTGTGATAAAGTGTTTGGTTCTATCTATGCTCAAAAGCGTCATAAAAATATTCATAATCGCTTCGTCGCTGATAGCAGTCAATGTCAATCGATCAAAGACATGAAACAATCAAATATAATTGGAATTGGAAAAAATCGTTATAAATGCGACATATGTTCATATAAATGTTCACAAATCGGTCGTCTAAAAACGCATATGATGACACATACAGGTGAAAAACCATACAGTTGCGACGTGTGTTCATATAGATGTTCGCATTCTAGTAATCTCAAAAAACATAAAATGAAACACACTGGTGAAAGGCCATATAAATGTGACGTATGTGCATATACGTGTAGGACATTGAAAGATTTAAATGATCATAAAATGACACATACTGGTGAAAAACCGTTTAAATGCAGTATTTGTTCATTTACATCTATAACAGCTCAGTATCTGAAAAAGCATCAAAGAAAACACACTGGTGAAAAACCATATAAATGCGACTTGTGTTCATTTACATTTTCGCAGATCAGTAATCTTAGAATTCATAAGATGAGACATATTGGTTTAAAACCATACGCATGCGATGTTTGTTCGTATAGTTGCACAACGTTGAATGACTTAAAAAAACATAAAATGATACACGGTGGCGAGAAACCATACAATTGCGACATTTGTTCTTATAAATGCTCGCAACGGGGGAATCTGAAACTTCATAAAATGAAACATCTGGTGAAAAACCGTATAGTTGCGACGTATGTTCATTTAAATGCTCGCAGTCCAGTGGTCTCAAAATTCACAAAATGAGACATACCGGCGAAAAACCATACAATTGTCATATATGCGCTTATGCGTGTGTAAGCTTGAAAGAATTGAATGATCATAAAATGACTCATACCGGTGAACGTCCATTTAAATGCGACATTTGTCAATATACATCTATAACAGCTCAAAATTTGAAAACACATAAAATGAATCATATTGATGAAAAACCTTTTAAATGCGAGCTTTGCTCATATAAATGCACGTCACTTGGTAATCTGAAACTGCATACAATGAGACATACTGGTGAAAAACCAAATAAATGCGACTTGTGCGATTATTCATGCATAAGATCAAAAGATTTAAAAGAACATAGAATGATACACACTGGCGAAAGACCATTTGCATGCGATGTATTTTCATTCACATCGATAACGGCAAAGCACTTAAAGAAGCACAAAATGAAACATAATGGAGAAAAACCGTTCAAATGCGATGATTGTGCTTATTCGTGCATAATGTTGAATGATCTAAAAAAACATAAAAATAAACATACTGGCGAACCAGCTTATAAATGCGATGTATGTAATTTTACGTTCATAAAGTTGAAAGATTTTAAAGAACATAAAAATACACATTCTGGTGACCATTTTAAGTTGATGATTGACACACATAACGCATAATATAAAATTATACATGTTAGATAATCAGAATAGATAAATCTATATATCTAATCTATAGATGAAATCTTAACCTAGGTCTGAGACTGCGTATGGTACGTTGTTATGTTCTCTCAATTCTTTTGTATGGTATGGAAGTATGGACGCTAAACCACGAGATGTCACCGAGACTTAAAGCTTTCGAGATGTGGCTGTATAGACGCATCCTCAAAATTCCTTGGACTGACCGGGTGACAAAATAATGTTGAAGTTCTCAATCGAACGGGGAAGGACCGAGAAGTTCTACGGAGTATCAAAACCAGGAAACTACAGTACCTCGGCCACATTATAAGAGAACAAAAATACAGCATTCCCCAACATCGCCTTGATGGTGGCCGACCTCCGCTAGGAGATGGCACAATAAGAAGAAGATGGATACATATTAATTTTTAAATTAAATTCTACACATAGGTGAATTATAAGTAAACAACTATATAGTTTGTGAGACAATATTGTTAAAAACGTTAAGATTATTTTTACCACTACAGAAGACCGTAGACGCTCAATGGCACTAGTGTATTAGTAGATGTAAAACTATCACATAAACATACAGGCTTTAAGAAAATCACATAGATGTATTGTAACCTCACCAGCAATCGATCTCTGACCCTTGGATGAGGAAAGGCAACTGCCATACGTACCTAATACTCTTTGTCTCTAGGTATATTCAACTCACATTTTTTCTAGTACTTACATAATATAATATCAGCGCATCTATTCTATATACAAGACTGCTTTCGGCGGCTATCGCTCGGAATGTATCTAAGTATTAGCACATACTTTTAACAATTAAGATAATAAGTTAGTTGTAATTGTTACAATAAGTGATATGTTTTAACAGCACCTCTCTTGGCTGTGGTAAACTTTAGAGTGAGCTAAACAGTTTTGACAGTTCAGACGGCTAACTTACCGTAATTGTTACAATAAGTGCTAATGTTTCGATACTATACCCCCTAGATAGCTGCCGTAGCGGCCGAAAGCAGTTTTATATATAGAATAGATGCGCTGAGGTGTTACCTATCAATGTTGTAGATAGGTAATATACCTATTCAATATTATAAAGTGTTACATTCTCAAATCTTGTGATTTTTTTTGTTGAATACGAAAAATCGTTTAAGTATAAAATTATTATAACTAATATAAGTATATTATAGCAGATATTTCACTCTATAGCGGAAGGTTTTTTTTACATTCACTCGCACGTGTAGGTACTACGCGTTTAAATCGCTTTAGATATATTACTCACGTCGCATAGCGACTATACCTATAGTTTATTCACTGCAATTTAGTACCTACCTAATCTGTTCATTTATATTTTCTTTGAGATTATGAATGAATAAATGTAATTAAAACAGATACCCACTGTCTTTTTTATTCAGGACAAGTTGGTATTTAAACAAATTCCTTTTCATGAAATCCTGCAGCTAAACACCATGATTCGTACTAGAACCTTAGATTATCATAACATACCTAGAGGGATTAGATGCTATACACTGAATCAAATGAGGAGTGGGACAACTGGGCGCCGTACTGTCGAATAAAATAAATTTACGTTCTCTACGATTTTATACAGAAAGTAGACGGGGAATTTGAATCAGTTTCTATCTAATAGGTAACTAGTTTTAATTCATTTTGCCCTTCACATGTTTTTTATTGCGGATTGAGGCATTATATAAAAATAAAAGAACTCTCATCTCGTTGGAACATAAATATATGCACAATTAAATCATTTACAAAGTATTAAATATTAATATAATAATATATAATAAGAACGTCTATATCCAGGGCTCAAAATGGACCGGAACGCACCGGAGCGCCGTTCCGGTTCGTGCAATCTGTAAAGTTATCGCTCCGTCTCACCTACAAAATAATTTTACCGTCTGAGGTAGATATGCCATACATATAACAAAAAATCTGACATACATACACATAAAATTTGATAAGCTTGTTAATATCCTTGGAAAATTTTCGAGTGCTCCGGTTCGTAAACTTTTCTATTTCGAGCGCTGCCATATCCACAAGGTAGGGGGGGGGTCTGACAAGACTCTAGCCTGGGGGCCCAGGCTCAGGAGAGGCCCGCCGAGGCAAGTCCACCAGATAATTTAGATGAGCACACATGGAGCGCCTAGTTTCAAAAGCCCCTAAAATGATTTTAGGTAGTTCTGAGAAAAATGGGGAAAACGATTTTAGGTAGTTTTGAGAAAAATGACAAAAATTCATATCTATTAAATCTAAACTTATGTATTTATTTTTTAATTCGTTACATTCTGAAGAGTATTTTGGCTTTACATTTAAGGGGTGTTTGAGAAGCACACCCAACCATTTTAGCGGATTTTGAAATTTACCCTAATTTTTGAGCATACGTATTGACGGTTTTTGCCGTTTTTTTAAAGTCAATCTTTGGCCATCATATAGGTAGGTAACAACATATCAATCTGAATACATTTCTTCTTCTTCTTCTTCCACGGCGCTACATCACAAATTTGCTTTAATAGTAAAAAAAATCGTCTGCTTCCTTCAATAATGTTATTATTTAAAATTATGTGGTGGAACGATAAAGATTTAAAGTTGTCTATCGATACTAGACAACTCCATGATTCAAATGGATGTATTAAAATATGAAAAAAAAACACTCAATATACCTACACATTAATTTTACCGCGTACACCATTTGGAAAACGCTATGTAGAGCGTCACACTGTCTTTGTCCTTAGTGATAGGTAGGGCGGCCCACCAAAGATCCTAGCCTAGGGGCCCGGTTCAGGATGTAGGGGCCTTGAGAACGTCTATTTATTTTAGAATTTCATTCGATTGCGTGCGGTCAGTTGTCTCGGCGCCGAATCGTCTTGGACTTGAATTCAAGAATTTAATTGACTTCAATTTATATTCAATATTTAAACACGTGTAAATGATAAAACCAAGTTTATAATATAATAATATGTGTATACAGCAAAAGTACCCTCTATAATAATTATAGTCGCCATTCTCTTGCTTTCAATTTATTTATTTTTTCACATATTGTGGACATTACAAATTATAAGTTTAAGACGTTTACAACATGACATTTAGAAACAACGAAATATAAAACAGTATTACATAAAAAAGATATACCTAGATCAGTATATCAGAGATAGATAGTATGTTATTAAACAGTAGAAATGTGTACATACATATAAATTAGATAGGTACAAGGAAGTACACCGGATGAGTTAAGCAGACCCTATTTTAAGAATTTATATAACCTATACTCATTCTCACGTAGGTGGAATATATCATCACCCGAAGCAATTTCGTTGAGCATAGTTATCGCCATCCCAATTGGCATTACCAGTGGCAGGTTGGTTCTGCACCTTGGGAGAATAAACAACTGATAGTCTCTATTTCAAAGATAGTTATCAGGGACACACAGGTCAACACTGCCCAGAATGGCAGAGTTCTTATTTATACCTCGTATAAGTCGAAAAAAATACGTAGCCAAATAAAGATTTTTTTCTAAATTGCAGACTGCAGTATGTAAGCATGCCTATGATAAAGTCAGTTGGATAAAGCCACGGATAGTATCCATTTAACCTTTATATAAGTACGGCCGTCAGGACTTCTTGAACGATTAAATGGACACATCAACCCAAACAAGATTTGGCGAATTTATCTCTAAATGAATGCTGACTTCATTAGGTTCTTGTTTTTTAGATACATTATTATAACGTTTTTAATCGTGTGGCACGGCAAAGAAACGAATCGCAATGCAACGATGCAACGTCCATAGACACAAATTATTTTATTTTTCAGTGCTGCCATCTTTTCATGGTAAGCAATCCAAGAAAATAACAGACAAAAAAAATTGTTCAAAAGAGGTAAAGATGCCCTTGACTTTGATTTAATTAAAATTAAATATCGTAAATTAGCTGTTTTTGGTCATTTTTGGTCGAAAGCCGTAACTAGGTACCTAAATAAAAAAGTGACTCAAAATTTTCTGTATTTTAAATTAACTATCTATTTCTTTTGTTCAACGAATAATTCATAAAATTAAAGAATTCATAATTCTAATTATTGAACATACCTACATAATTTTTGAAAAATACTTTACAAGATACACATTTTTTTTTATTATTATAACCAATAGAATGGTACTGTTCGGTTATTAGGAATACAGCGGAAAACACATTTTGAAAATAGCCAATAAACTGGATTATTTGTTAGGTTAACCTAACCAAACCTAACCTAACCTAACCTAATCCAACCTAACCTAAACTAGCCCAAACCAACAAATAATCCAGTATAATATCGGATATTTTTAAAATGTGTTTTCCGCTGCCTTCTTTTTAATCTCTTTAAAAAGGTAAGACACCGGGTCCTGTCGGATATGTATTTCCTCATAAGTGTTTTCAAAATTATGTATTTTCCGTATTTTTGTTTTGTTTATCTGTATTACAAAAAACCTTTGCATTTTTATTCGAAGACAATGCGTAGCTGTACCATATATTTTTTGTCAATATACTATAATATTATGGCTTCAAATTGTTTGGGTAAGTATATAATATGAATTAACAGCAAGTATTTTAATAAAAAATCTAGCAAGTATTTTATTAAAAAGGTGGGAATTATTTAATATGAACAGCAAGTAAAAAATGATTATTGGTAAGTATTAAAATAATTACAATGGAAGTATTTAAATTAAATTAGGAAATTATTTAAATAATTAATGGTAAGTATAAATATCAATTTGTCAGAAGAAAATCTATTTTGGACAGATTTTTTTTTTTATAAAAATAACTTATTTAGTAGCTTCCTTATTATGTTAAATTTAGTATGATAGTATTGTTCTTTCTATCTGGCTCTCCATGCTTCTAAGATACTATTTCATTTTAACTATCAGCTGTAACTTAACTGCACATTCCGAACCATCAGATGTAGGTAGCTGTTAGGCATACACTCTTGATCTAAGCGCACTTCAAATATATATATTATGTAACCTTACCTTGTGAGATTCAAACCCTAATCTCTACTTCATTGAGGAGTTCGCAGCAATTTCAAAGCATTCGGACTTGTATAGTGTTTATTACATATTATTTTCAATATCAGAATTAAATAATAAGACAGACTTCAGTTGTTTACAATAAATATATTTCTTATGTTCATAAATTCACAATAATAATCAATGGTAACAAACATATGACAGAATAAGACGTTTCCTTCAATTACATACAACCTATTACTAAAAACGACCGATGTCGACCAATGTGAATGATTGAAAATGATAATCTAGGATACACAATATCCCTCGAATAAACAATGGGAAACAAAAATTGAAAGGAGTGTGTAGGACAAGAACGGTTAGCTAGTAAACAAACGACCAGTGTGGCCAGGCTATTGAAAATTGAAATATAAAAAAATATTTCATCAAACGCAAATGGCGTGAACAGAATACCAATCGTTGATCAATGAATTCAAAATGTTTGAATGAATCTCACATTTTCCTTGGAATGACGAAGGTAGGGAAGTAAATTACACTTCATTTCACATAACTTACCTACCTATCTTTGTAGTAAAATCTTTTATTAAATTATTAAATCCTTGACCGTGGTTCGTTCATGGTTTAATAATATCATTGAAAATGAATCCACAATATTTATGAAAATAGTTACCTATAATTAGGTAGGTACATATAAATAAAATAATAATATTATAATAAATAGAAATATTAATTCCTCTGTTTATTTTTTAATATCGCTTATTTTGAAACGCTCGTGGGGGGATTACTATATTATTTTTTAAAAGATGTAAGATCTTATACCGGCGCTCCATTGGCACGCTAGTCAACATTCTTATCAATTAATTTGTTAATCCAAGCATTAGAAAATGAGAGATTTATCAATTATTTTATATATTTGTATTTATGAAATTCATAAAAGAAAACATAAAATTTGTGTTGTTTTTATTGTTATATTATTTTATGCAAGTCTACATAAAAATAAAACAAAATTTTAGGATTGCGGAAGACATTCCAATAATCGCAACTTTTGACTTTTGACAGCTCGACTTTTTTATTCGTTCGTTGATCAGTATCAGAGCATCGAAAAATCAGACGACTTATTGTCCTCGGACTTTTGGCTCGCCAATGGAGCGCTGGCAATAAGTTTCATGGTCTTGTTTACATTACATACTATAATAAATTGACAATATTAAATTATTATCTGATTCGGCATTTACACTAATAGTAAAAATAGTCATATACCTACATATATAAATAATTAATATACTTACCTACCTACTTAAATTAGTAATTTTAAAAGACGTTGAAAAAAACCTTTTGTGTAGTGATGAGTCCAAAACATGTGAAATCATAAAAAATCCACGAACCCTAACTAATTAATTTAGCATACAATTTTAATTGAGATAAATTTAATATCATACTATTAATTATTGTTGTACCCAAACTGAAATTCATTTTTTTTTATAAAACTAGACAATAATAGGTACCTAATAAAATGTACTTAGTTTAAAAAAAATATTAATATGATTTCTGTAATATTTGTAGTAGGTACCTACCTAGATTACCTATATTTTTGATCAATTATTAATTTAATTTTTGAGGTTTTCGCACTTCTTGTGAGAAATGTCCATCTAGCTCTTTTTTCTGCACCTGTGCGACTTCTTTGCTCAATTTAGTTGATATTCTTTTAATAATAATGTAATCATAAATAGTTTGTTCTTACCGATATTCATGAATGCATAGATTAATATACTTTATATGCGATAATGGTGACCGCGCATGAACGATTTACTATCGTACGGTCAACAATCGAGGAGTTGTAACCATCGTATTGCAATGCAACCCCGCGCATGGACGATCGAGCGAACGGCCGAGTTGAAAATCTGTGTTCAGACACAAAATTTTACACCGATTCGAACCGGCCGAGGCCTCATTGGCAATGCTTTTAAATGAGAGCCCGCGCATGACAAGTCATAGCCGGCCGAGAGTGCACTCACACAAGCATGCACAAGTGACGCGGTCGTATGGAGCGCACGCATACATCGAGCCGTTACGAGATCCACATTTGACAGTTCATCGAAGCGTACCTATTGGCTTTGCATGCGCGTACCAGTCCCATTATTTCAGTTTCTTTCTTTATAAATTAATAATATATACACCCACGTTTTAAAGCAGTTTGATAGTCTATACAAAATCTCTATATATAATATAAGCTCTACAAAATCCATTTTGACGTTTCTTATCATATCGCGCCATTTTTCGGTGCAGACGCATATCTTCAGTGCGCGCGCATTGCCTCCGATGTATATCACGCCATGCGCGCTCAAACATACTGGCCGGTAATAAATTCGATCATGCGCGAGCAAACCAACGATTGTCCGTATGCTACCGGCCAGTTATGTAATCATCCATGCGCGGTAGGCCTAAAATGCCGTGCGCCCCATTGAATGTTTTTTACTTTTCATACTATCAAAATAATAATGGATATTGGTTTTATCTATGGGCAATGTCATTTAAATAATGATTATTTATTTTTACTACTGATTTTTGAATATTATTTCTTGCTGTACCAATATTTTACCATTAAAACTGGGGGGTTTATACCGATACTTTGAAATAAATACTTACCATTCATTTAAAATTCTGACAGTTGTTATTTAAAAACTTTTCAAAATTGTCTATTAATACTTGCTTAAAAATGCACGCCTTTTTAATGTATCTGTAAGCTACTCGCCATATCGACCATTGAAGTAGAGATAGCATTTCAATTAGATTTAATGGTATATTATATTTTGTTAGTAATGTATACACCACCTTTCTCAGGGTTGGTATTGAAGTCATGAAATGATGATAAAACATACTGTATAAAAAATGGGGAGGTATTTTGGATAGGAATGTCACTGAAATCGACACTCTTGTTGGACTCTGACCAATAATAACAACTGCTATAACATAAGCGCCACGTTGGCCGAGTGGTAATGTATCCGCTTGGTAAGTCGAGGGTCTAGGGTTCAAACCCGAGGTCTGGTAAAATTTACATGTTGTATTTCATGTCTGTCTTAATACAGAGCATGGACCAAATGGGTTGAGCAAGTGGTTTACATCCATTTCTCGTAAAAAGTAATGTTATGATACCTGTTCGTGGGGCGGGCAAGATCCACAAAGGATTGTGGAGATAATTAATAATTACAATATAATATTCAATCTTATTAATAATAAAGTGTTATGTGATTATGTTATAATATTACAGTGGATTTTAATAAAAGAATAATATTATATAGTTTAACCTATTTTACTATCCAAATTTCATAATATACAGGGCTTTCAACTACATTTACAATTTTTTTTTTCAATATTGAAGATAGGTACATGAAAACATCAAAAACAAACCCGTCGCTATAATAACTCATGAGTTCTCCGCTTCTTGAGCTTCTCCGCAGCGATGCTACAAGAGATCTACGTGCTGCTTTTTTCACATGTCGCGAGACGTAGCGATGGACCTAGGTATATCGTACGACCATTGGCGGCCCTAAGCTTGAACACTTAGGGGGTCATTTTTCAATAAGTAATAATATTATTTGAACTTGGCTTTTCGTTGTATACTTAAAAAAACGTATTGCAAATTGGGTAAAAGAAGTGCTAGAAATTGTTATAGATAGGTACTTACTTACCCTTAAAAAAATGTCCATTTCACATCAAACAATCAAACACATTTAATAAAAACACCGTAGCTTTTTAGCTTCATTTTTCATATAACTGTCACTGTCAGAAAAAGTGTTGTGTACTGTTATGGAATGGCGGGATCATTTATATATATAAAACACTTTTTATATTTTTACTGATTTTATTAGAAGGTAAATTTTATGATAAATATAGCAGATGACATTTTAATCAATAATTTGTATACAATGGTTTAACACAATGAATGCAGTCAATGCGTATTACTCTTAGGTTAGATTTAAACTAAACTGCATACAAACATTGAAATTGCATATGAAAATTTCAAACAATAGGAAGCGATAACAAATAAATATAAAAAGGTTTACCAAAACAAAACACGCTCGCTCATTTTATACCTGTTTCATTTTAACACATTGAAAATTTACATCTCTTTCATTTCTGGCAATGACCTAAATGACGCCTAATACGGCGACAAAATAATATGAAGAAAAAGAAAAAGGCTGTGTGCTTCTCTTCGTCTGACATAGGAAAAATGAGAGATAAAGAGAAATATTTATAAATATTTTATCCCGACAGATTCTGAAAAGGCCCAAAGTATACACTATACAGCAACCGATCGTGATTCCTTCTGTTTAAATTTTATACACGGGGTTAGCGTGCATCCCGAGTTGACGAGTTAGCCGATAATTATAAGACATTGTACCTACATCTTAGATTATAACCTACATAGATTGTAAGATATTTATTTTTTGAGAGTCAATGACCAATTGACCTAAGGGAGCAGCCGCCAATGCGTACGACCTTGTTCTTACACAATGCCCCAACACTGGATAATCAATGTTTTTATCATTTTTTTTCAATCTCAAAATTTTATCATTTTTCTTATTAAAATTCTAAATAAAATGATGGAACATAAAACTAAAATAAACATAATCTATCTTGCAGCGTATTGTTTTAGTGGGGAATTATGAAAATATACATGCATGAACCGATAAACTGGTGTTGGTTAATTTTCAACTCCAAATCATTTAAAAACAACAATTCAGGTTTATAATATAAACATACATTTTTCTATTCTCCATATTATGTTCGATAGTTTTACCGGAAATGTAGTTTTAATTTATTCCGGTAACCGGAAATACAACAAAATAACAATATAAAAGCACTTCACAGTATGAATCTTGTCATTTATTCAAGCATAGGATATATATATATATATATACATAGCATTCATAATATGGAATTACGAATACATATTATCATATTCGATGGCCGCGGCATAAGCGTCGATCTATAGCTTCGTGGGTCCCAGGTTCGAATCCTAGTGACATCAGTTTCTCGTAAAAACTATTTCTGTTAATACAACCTCCACTCTATGGAGGCCCATATGATTTTACTAGAATCGGACATGGTCAAGAAAAATATTGCATTCAAAAAAATATTCACTAACATATTGTGTTCATTACATGTCTTTTAAGACCAATAAGTCGTGAGCAGATGCAGATATAGAAATTCATTGCATTTATAAGGTTTGTCACCAGAATGTGTAATTTTACGTACTTTAAGATGAGCAAGGTGCGATCAACTTTAAAAGCATACATTGCTTTTACAAGGTTTTTGACCGGTTTGTGTCCTTTTATTGGCTCTGCGCGAAAAAAACATTGTATTAACATTGATCAGCAATTACGCCCATGTGAAACATTATGCAAATTAAATTACGAGATATATACTCATCTTCTCAAATAACTAGATGGGCATTTCTTGCAGAGAAAAGGTCTTCAACAGAATACTTTATTGTGTGTGTTTTAAGTGAAGTCCTAAGCATCTCTATGGGCATACGGTAAATTTATAAAATTATTTACTAGTATGTGTTATTTCATGTCATTTAAGATTATTAATTTTTTAAATTTAATTTGCATTTATGAGGTTTTTCACCTGTGTGTCATTTCATGGTTTTTAAGATGACTTAGTTGAGAACATCTATATGGGCATACCTTGCATTTGTAAGGTTTTTCACCTGTGTGTGTCATTCTATGTCTTTTAAGATGACTAAGTCGCGAGCATCTATATGGGCATACCTTGCATTTGTAAGGTTTTTCACGTGTGTGTGTCATTTCATGGTTTTTAAGATGACTAAGATGCGAGCATCTATATGGGCATACTTTACATTTATGAGGTTTTTCACCTGTGTGTGTCATTTCATGGTTTTTAAGACTACTAAGTTGCGAGCATCTATATGGGCATACCTTGCATTTATGAGGTTTTTCACCTGTGTGTGTCATTAGATGTCTTTTAAGAGAACTAAGTCGCGAGCATCTATATGGGCATACTTTGCATTTATGAGGTTTTTCACCTGTGTGTGTCATTTCATGGTTTTTAAGACTACTAAGTCGCGAGCATCTATATGGGCATACTTTGCATTTGTGACGTTTTTCACCTGTGTGTGTCATTTCATGTCTTTTAAGATCACTCAGTTGCAGGTATCTATATGGGCATACCTTGCATTTGTGAGGTTTTTCACCTGGGTGTGTCATTTCATGGTTTTTAAGACTACTAAGTTGCGAGCATCTATATGGGCATTCCTTGCATTTATGAGGTTTTTCACCTGTGTGTGTCATTTTATGGTTTTTAAGATGACTTAGTTGAGAACATCTATATGGGCATACCTTGCATTTGTAAGGTTTTTCACCTGTGTGTTTCATTAGATGTCTTTTAAGAGAACTGAGTCGCGAGCATCTATATGGGCATACCTTGCATTTATGAGGTTTTACACCTGTGTCACCAACAATCCCGAACGTGTGAACCATTTTGTGACGTTGTAGAGCACTTCCACATCCAAAAACTGCGTTACAAAAGCTGCAAATCAAATTACGTGAGAAATGTACTACTCTTCTTAGAATAAGTCGAAGTTCCTTGGGAGTCTCTTGTTCTAAGATTTCTCCTTTAATGTTTTGTTCATCTATCGTCACTTCTGAATACTGTATGATTCTATCTTTGATTCCATCAGGCGAGGATTGTTGACGCCTGTCTATGTCGTAATGCTTTGTGAAAAAGCCTTTGGTAGAAACCTAGAAAAAACAAAAATAGTCGAAGTCGATATTATTTTTAATTAGATTTTAAACTGTTCCATTTTAGTTATTTTTTTCTAAGCTTATGCCTTTCAGCATCATCAGACATTATAAGTGTAGTGAGAATGAAAATTACGTTAAGAAATGGTAATAGTACCGACATAGATATTAAATACAAACAATGTTACGGAATTATCCGTAAATAGTTTTAAAAAAATTTACCTACATTTGATATTTAAAAAAAATGCACCAAACAGACTATGACACAATCGTGGTGCTACTCTTGGTGATATGTATAAATCTATTCTAGTTTCTAATGCAAAATTTTAGATTGCTGTGAATAAGATAGTTTCACTTTACTTTGTATATTTCTAATATTTCTTGATACAATAATTTAAGATCACCAGAATAACATACATACTATGAGGCAGTTTTGCACTCTGTCCGATAAAAAAAACATTGTAAGCTTCGTGTAGTAATTAGTAATTTCTGTGTCAGTTAGTTATTTGAGAGTGTGCATAGTGTAAGTGTGTTTTTGGAAAGTGTGCATAGAGTCGGAAGATGTTGAAAGGCGAAACCAATGTCACAAACAAAATTCAAATTGAGAGAGTTTGTATTCAAATTTCAATGAGCGACTTCGATCAACCGTTAAAACAATATTTTATTATACCATACTTGTGAATTCGTGAGGACACGCATACTAAGCGTCGGATAGGGACGGCGGTTATCCAAAGAGCGACACTCTCGAGAAGGAATGACTCGGTTTACATAATTTACACATATAAAATGTTATAGCATAAATATTTTTCGAATTAATAAAGTTTACCGGTTGAGCACATTTAAATTATGATCTGAGCAAAACAGCAAGTCGTATTATAGCTAAACAACTTAAAACCGGACCTGCGCAGAAGTACACTTACTTTTGTGCGCATATGGTAGGTGTACAAACGCTGTGTCCTTGTGTGAAAAGTCTATTTTACACGATACAATAGTATATTCACAGCTTACAATGATTATTTATATTATATATTATAGTTAAATTACCCAGTATTAATAATTAACCTATCATACTAATTAAGAAGTTAAAACTTTAACTAATGGCATAACAATACTCTCGGAAGCGCTTTCCAAATTCAGTTACCATAGGCAATCGGCTTTTGTATTTTATACTAAAGTAGGTAGGTATTGATTACTATAATTACTTTTTTCAATACGACTGGCTAGGAATAGTACGGAGATTTATTGAAATTTTAAACGTCAACCTTCGATAAAAATCGGCGAAAGATAAGCAAATGTTACAATATATAAAATTGAATATAGGTACCCCATGTCCTGGTGTGTAATCTGAGTGCGAACATCCAGGTTGAGGATCTTCATGAGAAAATGGTGGCATTTTATCTTCAGTGAATTCGCGCTTTATGTCAGTCTCAGCTTTGATACCAGTGACACCCGTCGCAGCGAACTGAAATAAACAACGTTTCATATAATTTGTTGTCAATATTTACATCTAACAAATTAAAATGTTTTAATCTAGGTGGAAGTAGACTGTTAAAATCCCATATAAATAATGCACACTAAACATAATCAGGCATATTATATTATATTGAGGGCTCGAAATGGATCGGAACTCCGTTCCGTCTCGCGGAAAAAATAATTTTACCGTTTGAGCTCTCATGGCCATATAACAAAAAATCAAACGAACCCATTTTTATAAAACACTTAAAATTAGATAACTGTGCTGCTTATATTTTGTTTTCAATAAAATAGATTTCAAAAAATCAAACGAACCCATTTTTATAAAACACATAAAATTAGATAACTGTGCTGCTTATATTTTGTTTTCAATAAAATAGATTTCAAAAATTTATTGAACTCTGCCTAAACTAAACCATATTATCGCTCTTAATAATAGGGGCTTTCCAAATTACTATTACTATTGCCAATCGGCTTTTTTATTTTAAATCAAAGTAGGCATTGATAACTTTAATTAAGTACTTTTTTTCCAAAAAAAGATTTCTTTCGTTTGTTATATATTTGATCAGAAGTGTTTTCAAAATTAATGAATTAAATATGTTCAATATATAAAATACCATAAAAATGTTAATATTTTATAAAGGAACGTCTCTCGACAATATGTCTGAGACGAATTCTAGTTTTTTTTTTACATATTATTCGTAACGGAGCTGATACTCTGGAGAGACTGGTAGTTTTGGGTAGCCTCCAAGGCAGATGAAGCAGAGGAAGAGCTGACTGAGGGCAGCCTTCACTCTGTCCTGATAGAAGCAGAGGATTGAGAGTTGTGGAAATTCTTGGTCGCTCAAAAGATGTTAACATTACAAGGTGGTCACTATCCTGAAGGAACATGAGGGAACGACAAAGAACTAATGGGAAACATTGAAAATGTACAGATGTATTGTGCTTTCATTTAGTGATAATAACCGTTTACACGTAAAAGTGCTGACTGTCGCCAATCTCATACAAATAGAAAGCGAGACGCGATGTTGTCGTTTTATGCTACTTTTTGACATGTCGTCAAAATCGGTTAACCTCAAAATGAGACTGCGCGGTGTATTTGTTTTTTTTCCAGCAGGTTTGCCACTGTCGCTCTACTACGCAGGCGAAGATATCAAACAAATCGCAACTGTCACGTGAAAATTCAGAAGCGAACTTTATTCATGCAAGGAATCTTGCATCTTGCACGATAATACATGTTTACATGTGCATTTTTTTTATGGCCGCGATAATACGTACTGTCAGCAATAAATCAATGTACGTGTAAACGGGGTATAAAGCTATTGTTATTAATAGTAAAAAAAACTTACCTCGAAATTGCAAATGGGATCGTCACTATTCTCTTGTTTTACACAAGTGCGGGCGTCAGGATTATTTGGATGCTTAATCATCGGTGCGTCAATCCAAGGTTTATCCTCTGCATTATACTGGTCTCCATCACAATATTCTCGCTTTACATCCATTTTTGCGAGGAAACATACGACGTACACCTTCGTATCAACGTTTTCCAAACCATAGATACTTTCGCGCAATGTTGCCACCTTCGTCTCACCGAAATTTATTTAGCGGTCTAAAAAATTTTAGTATTTCGGTAATTATTTTTATAGTGCGCGTTGCCATCTATGTTAAAAATGTACAAATGGGTTTTTTTGTTTCTCGCACAAAAAAACTGAGCTTTTGAAAAATTCCGAAGGCATTAATTTAATCCTCCACATTAAAACTGGCGTCCTTATTCTGACACTTCGAAATAAATACTTACCAATGATTAAAAATTCTGACACTTGGAATTTAAAAACTTTTAAAAATTGATTTACTTCAAAAATACACTCCTAATATTATTGGGACCGCATAATATTATAATTCCATGACAAAAAGATGGCAGCACTAACTAGCTCGATGTCCTCTAATGTCTACAGTGTTGCCAACCGTACTATAATTATAGTATTTGTACTATAATTTTGGTCCGCGTACTATGTACGATATAAAATAGGTATAGTACTCCCAAAATACTATAATTCTGAATATCGTACTATAATTTAATATAAAAGTACTATAATTTCGCATTTGCCATTTCGCAATCGAGTCAAATCGACCAATTTGGAAATCTGCGGCCCGCGGCGAAATATTTTCCCTTAGAAAAACGAGCCGACCATGAAAAATCGGGAATCTGCGGCCCGCGACGAAATATTTTCCCTAAAAAAAACGAGCCGGCCATGAAAAATCGGGAACCTGCGGCCCGCGGTGAAATATTTACACTTTCTACTAAATTCTCCGTTCTTTTTTTTCTGAGAAACAAAAATCCTATACATTTTCAACAGATGACAACGCGTACTATATTTTTTCCCCAAATACTATAATTTTGGAGGCTCTGTACTATAATTCCACTTTCAAAATATGGCAACACTGAATGTCTATGGTATATAGCCGTATTAGTCTATGGCCAGTACTGAAACACGACGCCATTGAGAAGCTTATTAAAGATTTTCGCATCTAATACACCACAAAATGGACGTAAAAACCGAGACAATCAATGAAATATTGCCTGACGAAACGGAGGAGGTGATCGGGGACGTTTCATACCAAAGGGACTTAACTCACTTCGAAGGCAAAGGTCGATTTGACGTGGCAGTCAAACAGGAAATTATTGATGACGACAGCAATATTATCCACTTCAAAGAGGTAAGTCACCGCCATCTTTACATTAATAAAGCCTGAGCATAACTTTTTGCACATGCAACTAGTGGTCCACTTCCATACTATTTATTGATAAAAAAACTTGCAAGCAGAGTTTGGTATTCTATAATGACTCAAGAGTATAAATAAGTTATTAGTTATTGTCGTTTAGAATCGACTGTCACATTGACAAACGTCCTAGTGTAGGTACCAATTATGATCAATGACATTATTAATGGACAACGCACTCAATACAGTAGCTAGCAAGTAAATTCGCACATACGACATTCGCACGTGTATAGGTAGACGTCACGCAATTTCCATAATGCGATATCACGCATCGGGAATTTACAGCAATATCACCTTTATTGTAACGGCGTTAGAACAGTGTTTCTAGTGTCAATGTTCATTTGAGTGAATCCGTTCGAACCGAACCATTCGGCAGACCGACAAAAAGCATCGGGAATTTATAGGAATATCACCTTTATTGTAATGGCGTTAGAACAGTGTTTCTAGTGTCAATGTTCATTTGAGTGAATCCGTTCGAACCGAACCATTCGGCAGACCGACAAAAAGCATCGGGAATTTATAGGAATATCACCTTTATTGTAATGGCGTTAGAACAGTGTTTCTAGTGTCAATGTTCATTTGAGTGAATCCGTTCGAACCGAACCATTCGGCAGACCGACAAAAAGCATCGGGAATTTATAGGAATATCACCTTTATTGTAATGGCGTTAGAACAGATTATGCCATTCGGCAGACCCGACAAAAAAGTGAGTGTCATTTTTCCCCAAATGCTTCGTCCATATTAATGTCATTGGTTATGATATTATTATACACAGAAGAAGTTTACTTAATTTGATCGTCACTTCCAATTATTATTAATAACACATAACCACGAAATCAGATGAACTCCAAGGTCTCCAAGATACGTTAAAATAATCTGAAACAAAAAATACTCCGACAAGTGAACACGACAGACGTGTGAGTTTGAGCACTCTCTAAACAATGACAGGTCATCCATAGAGAACGGGAGGGACGGAAAGGTAGGACCAGTCGTGAAATGTATCGGCTTTCCTCTTCAGTCGCCAATGGGTAAGTAGATCCCTTATTTGTGTAGGGTATTCATAATTTTGTTGTAAACGGAAATAAGCACGACCATTCTTCAAAATTAACAACAATATTACCTAATATTGTTATTAGTACCTATTAGCGAATACTCAATAGTATTGTTGATGATAATTTTTGTTTATCATGTCAGGTTAAAACAGTTTATTAGTAATAATTTCAAAAACTCAATACGCTTTCACCTGTTTTACACATACCGGCGCTTGTGACTGGTCGTCCGCCGTCTTTGGCTGTCAATCGCCATTGTTGAATTCAGCTATCTTTTTGTCATCGAATTATAGTACGCGGTCCAAGAAATGATAGTATTTCGGCAAAAATTATAGGACGTGTTGAAAATATAAAAATATGCTAACCGGCGAATTCCAGTAATTCCATTTTTCCAATAGACCCAGGGAACTCAGAAATAATGGGAACTGAAATACTTAACAGGTAAGGCGATAGCAGGTAACCGACTCGAGTAAGGAAGAATCCGAGTTAAACTTACACACGTGTCAAGAATACGTTGTACGTCGAATACTGAAAACTGCTCTCGGTTTATGCATTTACGCTTATTTAATGTTGGTGTATTACACACACTATTGCACGTGCATAATGCGTGCTTCATTTTCGTACGACACGCACACATTCAAAAACCCTGCATCAACATGCGGAGTTTGAATATAGCCTATCGGTATTCTATTTATTATCTGTTTTGTGATTTGACCTAACCTAATCTAACCCAATCCAACCTAACCTAACCGGCGAATTCAAATTATTCAGTTTTTCAAAATTGTGGTATTTTTGACGTATTATACTTTTTTAATAGTACGCGGACTAACATGTACTATAAAAATAGTTAGGTTGGCAACACTGCGTTCATTGACAGATGTCAGCGCGCGATGGCGGAGAACCAGTCACAAGACCCTAAATACCTACCAAAGTAGTTTCATTATCATTAAAATAAAACATTAACCAACATAATTGTGTCGATTAGATCCAGACTTGTCCAACCCACAAAACCGAGTTAGGCCATCCGCTCATGCAGAAACTAAAATCTGACGAACTGGTTCGTGATAGAACTCATAAACTGGCCAGTGACTGATGCTTCACACACTGCGCTACTGAAACCTAATAATCTCATAACCTCAAACTGTTAAATCATTGCCGTCTCAAGTAGAAAGCCTATACATTCGCAACGACAGGTCCTACTTTTTCCGCCCCTTCCATGGATAATCTGTCATTGCTTGACATTGTTCTATAAAGTGCTCATACTGACGCGTCTGTTGTGTTCACACAGTGAATTGCTTGATTTGGATAGATGAGTATTCTTTCAGATTGTTTTAACGCATCTTGGAGACCTTGGAGATCATTTGATTTCGTGGTTCTGTGTTATTAATAATTGAAAGTGACGGTCAAAGTAAGCCTTGACACAGGGAATGGTATGATTTGGATAGATGAGTTAAATGATAAATAATACACTAGCACTAATACACTTTCTACAAATGTACCTAATGCATAGATTAATGCTACATATTTTTTGTGAAATAAATATTACCAACGTTTTTTGTATGAAGGACTAGTCTGACTTTGACAGCTGATGAATAATAGGAATGTAAGTATATTATTTATAAATAACATTTATAGTTAATTTATTTGATTTGAGATTTTTTATAATTCAATTTGAAACAAGAAAGGGCGAAACAATATGTCAAGCAATCTGGGATCTGATTTTGACAGCTGAATAGGTGACCACTCGTTGGTTGTGCAAAAAGATATGCTCAGGCTTAATTAATCTAAAGATGGCGTTGCTCTGGCTGTTTATAATGATGATACTGTTACATAATAATAATAATAATGGTCTTTTCAGGAGAGTGAGAGCGTTTTGATCAATATAAAGTCTGAGAATGAGAATGATAATGAGGGAGTCGTCATCAAAGAAGAATTTGTTGACAATGCAAACCGCCAAATTAAAAATGAGTCTCCTCTGCCTGGCTGCTCGTATCCACAATACAAGCCTTTGGATCAGGTACGTTCAATTATAAAGGTTGTTTCAACTATTAAAAATAACACGTTAGCTTTTATACATTTCTTTTTATTCAAAAGATCGTTACACAACATTTGAATATGATTTCATGGCTGTTTTTTTGGCACCGGGACAACTGAACGCCACGCAATTCAAAAATAAATAGACGTTTGGTACTTATAGGTACTTGAAAAAAAATTTACTTAATATTATTATTTATTTTTAAATTATAATATTATGATATGAGGTTGGTGAGAATTTAAATATGCACACGTAAATAATGATTTAATCGTGCATTTTTTTAAGGCTATACCTCAGCTGAGGCATGGTCTAAAAAGATCGTGACTAGGCGATGCGCGGATTGTGCAAATGACGCGAATCGAACGAAATATAATTTGTCGTAAAAATTCAACATGCGTCCTTTTATGTTATGTTTATTATTATATTCGTAATAATAATAGTATATTCATTCACGTGTTTTCTTTTTTAAGTACATACGTAAAGTTTTTTAGTCATCTTTACACGATTTAAGAATATTTTCATCCGAAGCCATGACAAAACAAATCGACGTGCGGACACCTCGACTATCGCTCTCCGAATGGCAACGCGGTCGAAATTTCGTTCCACATACAATTGAAAATTATTTTCCGTTTCACTTATGTACGCTCTAAGTTTCAGCGAAAAAAGCGTTTTATATTTTTATATAAAGCGTTAGCCATGGTAATTCTTAATTCGCAATAAAAAAACATTATGTTAAGAGTAAAATGACTTAAAACTAATAAGTAGTTAATAGAAACTAATAAAAATTCCTCGTCTATGTTCTGTTTACGTGTCTGCAACAGTGCGGCGTCCAATTGTCCTGGCGTCCTGTTGTCACATTTCCGTTTTTTTCGTGCACTGCTGGCCATATATTATGAATAGCCAAAACAGTTTTGGCTTCCATTGCTTCAATTGTTGCTGAATTATCAGCATAAACCATTAAATTCACGAAGCTTCACAGGAAATAATCAAAAGGTTCAAATTTGTAATTCAATTTGTGTACATTTTTTATATTACTTACTGTTTTACCCATTAAATTGGTAATTCGAAAGTGACATTTTGAAGCCGAACTAAGCGACACTCTTAACAGCGTAAAGACAAGATAGGGCTATTATAGGTTTATTCCTGCAATGTTCAGATACAAGAAAATACTAAAATGGCTGTACTGATATTTTTTGTGAAAATAACTTCAGAAATATGGGAATTTTGCAGTCGATGGGTAGTATTTTTGTTTTTAGTACGTTGGTTAGGCCATTTTAATTCCCATTCCTCACCCACCTCCTAATCCCCAGTGTTATTGTCACCAGACAATCAATTACAATTACGGGTCATGAGAGACGGTTTTACAAATAACATTCAGTTGCATCTCGATAGCGGGCTTATAATAGCTTTCCGTCGCTTAAGTGATTGACTCAATATATACAGACTCATTCATAATCTATCATCATCATTCATACACCCTCACATAAAATCCATAAAACTGTGTCACAAAGTACGTGAGTGTACGAACCGGATGACCCAAAACAACAATACCGCGTGAGTGACAGTTGAAACCAGACCACGGAGCTATCAAACATCATCACAAAGGTCAGTGTCTGGCATTCTGTTCCATCGCCCCCACCCCTAGATCCGACCTCCTCATCTTCCCTTAACATAATTACAGTCCACTTAAAAAGCTCAACCATACGTCAGTCATTTTCGTCAAATAGGTCAGATACAGGGTATTGACATTAGATCATCAATAGGGAATACAATCATATTTTATTTATTTTAAAATTATCGAATTGAAAATACCAACTCTATTCTCATTGTAGATTCCGATCGAGCAATATTACACACCACGTCACAGTAATACATTGGACACCGTTAAAAAAGATACAGTTGACAGTAAAACAGCACAAGCAACCATTGATATCAATAATATGACGACACGCTACTCGGAACTAACTACGGATATACCAAACATCAAACAGGAAGTTCAGAAACTATGCTTGCCAAAGGTGGTTCGAATAGAGCTGAGAAGAGTTACATATTTCCCGCGTAACTTTATTTGCAATGATTGTTATGGAGTGTTTGAATCTGTCAATCATCTAAAAAGTCACTCCAATTCATGTGTGAAATATCAGCAAGTATATAAGTCATATAGTGCTGAACTAAAGGACTGCAATGTTCGTTCATATAAAATTTCACAGCGTGTTTGTCAGAAGATTGGCAAAAAACCACATCAATGCGATGTGTGCTTTAAAAAATTTCAGATACTTAGTAAACTCAAAAGACATGAAATTTCACACACTGGTGAAAAACCACATCAATGCGATGTGTGTTTTAAAAAGTTTAGAGCAAATAGTGACCTCAAAAGACATAAAATGACACACACTGTTGAAAAACCACATCAATGCGATGTGTGTTTGAAAAAATTTAATATAATTATTAATCTTAAAAGACATAAAATAACACATTCTGGTGAAAAACCACATCAATGCGATGTATGTTTTAAACAATTCACATTCCTCAGTACTCTCAAAATACATAAATTGACACATACTGGCGGAAAACCACATCAATGCGATATGTGTTTTAAAAAATATCTGCACATTAGTAATCTCAAAAGACATAAAAAAACACATAATAGTAAAAAATCATATCAATGCGATGTATGTTTTGAAAATTTTCTGCAAATTGGTGATTTAAAGACCCATCAAATGACACATACTGGTGAAAAACCACAACTGTGCGATGTGAGCTTTAAAAATAATCCGCAAATTGCCCATCTCAAAAGACATGAAATGGCAAACACTGTTCAAAAACCACGTCAATGCAAAGTATGTTTCGAAAAATTTCAGTCAATTGGTTTTCTCAAAAGACATGAAATAACACATAGTGATGAAAAACCATATCAATGTGATGTGTGTTTTAAAAATTTTATAGCAAATGGTGATCTCAAAAAACATAGAATGACACATACCGGTGAAAAACCACATCAATGCAACGTGTGTTTGAAAACATTCAGACAATTTGGTCATCTCAAAATACATAGAATGACACATACCGGTGAAAAACCACATGAATGCGATGTTTGTTTTAAAAGTTTTCTAGAAATTGGTTCACTTAAAAGACATAAAATGACACATACTAATGAAAAGCCACATCAATGCGATGTGTGTTTTAAAAAATTTCAACAAATATCCAATCTCAAAAGACACCAAATGACACATACTGGTGACCATCCACATCAATGCAATGTGTGCTTTAAAAAGTTTATTGCAAATAGTGATCTCAAAAGACATAAAATGACACATACTGGTGAAAAACCACATCAATGTGATGTATGTTTTAAAAGTTTTCATATAATTAGTACTCTCAAAAGACACAAAATAACACATTCTGGTGAAAAACCACATCAATGCGATGTATGTTTTAAACAATTCACAGTCCTCAATACTCTCAAAATACATAAATTGACACATACTGGTGAAAAATCACATCAATGCGATGTGTGTTTCACAAAATTTCTGCTAATTGGTAATCTCAGGAGACATAAAAAAACACATTCTGCTGAAAAACCTTATCAACTTACACGACATGCTGGTGAAAAATCATAAGAATGCTGTTTTTAATTTCTCCAAATTGTTCATCTGAAAACGCTAAAATGACACATGCGGGTCAAAAACGACACCAATGCAACATGAGTTTCAAAAAAAATCTGTCAATTAATCATCTCAAAAGACACGGAATAACACATGGTCGAATACGGAATAACAATGGTAAAACTACATTAATGCGATGTGTATTTTAAAAAATTCATGGCAAATGGTGATCTTAAAAAACATAAAATGACACACTGGTGAAAAACCATATCAATGTAGTGTGTGCAAAAAGTTTCTGGAAATTAGTCATCTCAAAAGACATCATAAAATGAAACATACTGGTGAAAACCACATCAATACGATGTGTGTTCTTAAACATTTAGATACATTGTTCATCTCGAAATACATAGAATGACACATACTGGTGAAAATCGACATCAATGTGATGTGTGTTTTAAAAAGTTAATTATAAAATAGTGATCTCAAAAGACATAAATTACTCATACTGGTGAACAACTAATTATCCATCCTAAAACACAAAAAATAATACTGGTCCATATCAATGCGATGTGTGTTTTAAATTTTTTCTGATAATTACTTAAATTGAGACATACATACAAGGAATCTGGCTTGCCATTAATTTCCAAAATTGACGAAATATTGCAACTCGAAACGCCACCCTCCCTATATTTTATTTTATTGTTTTTATTATAATCTAATGATAGTTCTAGCGATGAGGAAGCCTTAAACCTGTATGTTGCAATATTTTTAATTTTCTTGAAATTTTATTAGCCACTTGTTTAGTCATAGTATGTAACTTGTTTAATTGATTTTCATTACATATTTAAAAAAAAATGTTTACTTATAAACTAATTTAAACATCTTATGCCAAGTAGCCATTGACAAGTCGTAACTGTGACCATTGCTGATACAGTGACCAGTATCGACGCCAAATAATTGGTACGCAAATTGGTTGAATAGCTAAAACCTAGACTGTTACGGTTCGCTTATGAGTACCATTACGTATTGCTATAATTAAATAAACTGTTTTCTTGTTGTTATGAATTAAAGGCTTGGATTCTCTTGAGGACAAATCGTGCAACATGTTGCGGAACATGACGCGCATCATCTACGTCGATGTTTCGGGAACAATGCCGCGGAACATTTTGCTAGTACACATAGGACTCAAATCAAGTATCGCAGAAATGTCGCTCAATGAGGTTACGTCAGTCAGTGCTGCGTATATATTTTAAAGATTCCGTTCCAGAAATAAACAATCTTAACCACCAAGCCTTACGTCATGCGATAATTAAATGTTTCGGGCACCTTCGACTAATTCCTATACAATAACTTTAGTGTCGTATTCATTCATTGTCACTTTAATGATTTTTGTCTGAGGTATATTTTCACAAAATCTACTGATTTGAGTATCACGTAGTAAGGTTGGTCACTATATTTTTTTGGTTTTATATTATTATCAAATTAAGCAAATATTGTTTTACTATAAGGGCTTGTCAATAAAATATTATAAAAATATCTTGTTTTAAAATTAAAAATAGGTCATAAATTTTATTCATTTGTCTGTACTAAATAATAGTAGATACAAAATAAATAGGTTAATTTTCGATGCAGTGGTCGATAATATTATTACTTTAAAATTTAGGTTGATTCCCCTTACTTACTATAAGTACGAGGCACAAGCGAAGCGACAATGTGCAACATGTTCCACGTCACGTAGAAAAGTAGCACTATATTTCGTGCAACGTTGTGGGACAGTGCGCAACGTTGCGGCGGCACGTAGACTCAATGTTGCGACATTTGGTCCCGTAAAGTTTGTGAAACCAATTTAAAAAAAAAACCCCCACAAACAGATCACTACTTTCCGATCCTTTATCTGAAGAATGGTAATCTAATCTATGATTTGGGAACGCTGGGCTCGTTTTTAGGTAAAGTCAGAATAATATTCATGTGGTTCGCGGATACGGCCGGGCGTACAGTGCTGGCCATACACCAAACGTGAACTTATTCGTCTGTCTTTGAAGACAGCATGCCAGTCTCAGGCGATTGTTTTGAATATTTTAAAATTCGCAAGAACACTGGTCTAATAATTAGGCATTTAGCATATGATTGGTAAGTCTTAATGTTTAACTTCTTCTTCTTCTTTCACCCTGTCACGTCCCAACGTTGGGGCATAGGGCAAGAACAAGTTGGCGCGACTTCCTTCGGTCCATCGCCAACTCCTGCGCCTCCCGCCATGCCACACCTGCAGCACTTAGGTCGCTTTTGTAGCATCGCTGCAGGGTGAGGGAGGGCCGGCCACGGCGACGGAACCCTTGAGGCTGTGCCACAAGGGTACGAAGTGCCGCACTCTTTGGCGGCATCCGGAATACATGTACCAGCCACGTAAATCTTCTCTTCGTGATAATATATTTAAAAAATAGTAAGGTTTATTTTTTCTAAAAAATTCGCGGCCTCTCACTTGCCGCCATATAAAACCTCACGGCACAGATCAGGTTTTAAGCCTGGATGTTTGTGATCATTTCACTTCTATTTTTTTTATTAGTTCAAATTTTTGCTTGCTATCATGAGGGACGGTTCCAATTCCTGGCGTCCTAAAGCATTAAAATTTATATGGCTCTGTCAATTACCTACGTGGTCGCAGCCACGACATATTCTGGATCATAACTACTAACTCTAGTCAAGCCTACAGGCACCATATTTGTTCTAATGTAAATTTCGTGTTGTGAACGTCCTGAATTTTGATTTGTAATATCTACAATGTTTTGTTTTATTAAATAAATAAAAATAAATAAATTTCTTACAACACTTCTGTAATCAAGCCTCATGACCTGTCGTAGTGTTAAAAAAATATAAAATAAATAAAAAAATCTAAAATCCAATATTTCAATTTATTGTCAATAAGAAAATCATAAATGCGAATAGAAGAGCGGATAAAAACGATGAGGAATATGTACATATAATGGGAATATAACAAATGAGTTTGATTTCGTTTATTTTGTTAACTGTCAATTCATGGTGGAACTGCATTGTATTGTTGTTTTTATTTAATAAAACGCAATTTTTTTGTAGTACTTATTCCACGTTTAATTAAGAGATTAGGACCAGTTTCGTCCGCCTTAGAGGGACATTTTCAATGATGACACTATAAGAGATAATGCTGATTTGTAAAATCGAGATAGAGTTTACTTTTTTCTTGGCGGCCCCCTCCGCAAAGACAAAGGGGGCGCGAGAGACGTGTCTCCTGGTTTCGCGGGCGAAATCGTACTACTCAAGGGTGAATTTCAGACTAGCTGATTTAGTCCGGGTGTTCTATTCTTCCCCACGACGGAGGGCAATAAAACCTCAATATCGACTAAGACCATTCTAAAATCTATTATTGCCCCCTTAGCTCTAGGCGTTCAAATCACAGGGATCCGGAAAATTCGAAATGGAGGAATTATTGTCCATCCCCGGACAGAAGATGAGGCAAAACGCCTACTCACTGCCCCTGGTATTGCCGAGGCTGGCATGCGCGCTGAAATCGCCGGACGCAAGAAACCCCGAGTAATTATATTCAACTTGCCGGCGACAACAACCGAAAAAGAGCTCCAGGAAGCGATATTTAAGTCCACAAAGGACAAATCGGGCCTTTCTGAAGCCGACTGCGTTAAAGCAATCAGCCTCAGCCATAAGGCACGGAAAAGTGCCATTTTATTGCATTTGTCCCACCCATTGTAAGGCATGCCTTGGTTGCTGATGATCGTCTCTTCATGGGATGGGAATCTTACCCAGTCCAAGATTTTCTGGGGGTTATAAAATGTTCTAATTGCCACTTGTACGGACATATGGCAAAATTGTGCTCCGCCAAGGTTCCAACATGTTCTCACTGTACTGAGGTAGGTCACGATCGCGCAGACTGTCCCGGAAAGGAGATCGCTCCAAAATGTGTCGCCTGTCACCGCCATAAACGTCAAAATGATCATCCGACTCACAGTACTTCTTGCCCAGCTCGTATGTATGCGGAGGAACGAGAACGGGCAATGACAGACTATGATTTAAAATGATTTGCTTTGCTCAACTAAATGTGAGCAAGGGAAAGGTCAGTACACTGGAGTTGGAGACCTTGATGCTCAAGAAGGGCCTGGATGTAGCGCTTGTGGAAGAGCCATATCGCTGGTGCACTAAAATGGGGCTTAGTTCCGGTCGTGTCGTCAGTGCCTCCCCTTCGTCCAAAGCCTGTATATTTGTTGCTGACCTCAGTTAGGGGTACTCCACCTCTCTCACCTTTCAAATGAATATATTGCATGTGCTGAAATATCCGCCCCTGGAGGGAGTGCAGTTATAGCAATCTCAATGTATTTCAACTATACGAGTCCGAGGAAGAAATGGCCATGCTGCTAGATGCAATACTCCGCGATATCAGCGACAGAGACGTCGTCATTGGAGCCGACGCTAACTCGCAGTCTCCACTTTGGGCACCTGTTGACCATCCCACGGGTAGCGGCGAATATATTGTAAAACTGATAGCAGAGCGCGATCTCTCGATCATCAACAATGCTAACAGCCCGCCTTCTTTCGTAACGAGGCGAGGGAGTTCTCATATTGACATTACGTTGGTGTCTGGCCGAACCCTCAGTCGAGTTAGTGACTGGCGGGTGGAAGAAGACTCCTCCATTAGCGATCACAGATTGTTAACATTTACGCTTGCTATGTGCTCCACACCACTTGATGTATCTGTCGCATCCCCAGGACTTGCACGACGATTTCGTTCGAAACATGGGGACTGGGAAAATTTTGAAAGTGTCATCACTAGAAAACTAGATAGAGCCTCCAGGAAACCTCTTCCCAATGCTCACGCTTCCGCTTCACGACTGTCTGACATCATTATTAATGCTGCAGAATCCTCTTTGGGTCGTTGCAAGCCCAAACCTCCAGGACTACCAGCCTGGTGGACAGAACACATCTCTGATCTCCGAGCACTCAACGAAAAAGCTAGGCGGTCACTCCAATCTGCGCACCGCTCCAGACTACCACCGCACACCACTGAACTGCTGGCTTCAGCACACAGATGTACCAGACGTAAATACAAGGACGCAATTCTCCAAGCAAAAAAGGATCACTGGCGCGACTTTGTCACTACTGAGGGTGGTTCGGATCCCTGGGGTCCACCGTATCGCGCGATTAAGATTGGACTTCGCCCAACCAAGATCGTCAGTGGCATTGAGAGACCTCTAGGTCGTGGATTCACCAGTACGCAGCTTGAAACAGCCACGATTCTACTTGATGCCCTCATACCACAGGATGATCCTTCCACGGATGATACGATTCTTCACCAGGCCCGTATTGTGGCAGCACTCCCATACCAAGTCACCTCTTCGCCATTGCCATCCGAGCATGAAATCGGTGGCATTTTTCAAAGCCTTTAGGCTGGGAAAGCACCTGGCTATGATTTTATTGACAATTTGATGGCCAAGCACGTTTGGGCTGTTGCAGCGCCAGAAATAACGTCTCTTTTCTCCGAATGCTTTTCCAGTGGTATTTTTCCGGATTGCTGGAAAAAAGGAATACTTAGGATAATCCCTAAAGCTGGCAGCCGCCCTCCCTCTGACCCTAAGGCCTACCGCCCTCTGACACTCTTGCCTACATTCAGCAAGGTGCTAGAGCGTCTTATGTGCACACGACTTGAGACTCACCTCGCAGAGACTGCACCACTCTCCCCGAACCAATTTGGCTTCAGGCCGGGTAAATCCACTGAGGATGCGATTCGAAAAGTTTTCAACTACACTGAAACAGCAACAAGTAAATACGTACTAGGCATTCTTTTAGACATAGCGGGTGCTTTCGACAGTGCCTCCTGGCCATTAATATTGTGTAAACTTCGATTAAAACGCGTTCCGAGAGACATATATGTACTAATCCAAAATTATTTCAGCGACAGATCTATATTATATGATACCGGCAATACAATAATATCTAGGAAATCCACAATGGGGTGTCCCCAGGGATCAGTTCTTGGACCCCTTCTATGGAATATCCTTTTTGATGACCTTCTGTCGATCCCGCTTCCAAACGACTGCAGTATTATTGCCTATGCGGATGACGCGCTTCTTCTTGTGAGTGCGAACAGCCGTAATGGCCTTGAGATAGCTGCTAACGAGGCTTTGGAAACCATTATGACCTGGGGTTTTACTAACAAACTCACTTTTGCTCCGCATAAAACAGAATCCATCCTTCTCAAGGGAGCAACCAACCTGACTTCAAGGTCGCCCACCATCCGTATGGGTAGTACATTCAAAATGTATGGGTAGTACTTTTTTAAGTCAAAGATAAGGTTATATATCTCGGCATTTTACTGGATGACAAATTATCATTTCTGCACCACGCCAAAACATCGGTGGCTAAAGCCAAAGCAGCTTACCATCGGGTCTCTTGGCTTACTGGAAGTAATTGGGGTCTTAAGTTCAGACCTCTTAAAATAGCTTACGATGCAATCTTTATGAGTATCGCCGGATATGCCGCCAGCACGTGGTATCATAGATGTAAGTTATTGTCCATCCGAAAAACTCTTCTCAGCGGACAACGCTCAGCATTGCTTGCCTTCACTAAGGCTTATAAGACGACTTCTACCGACGCGTTGCCTGTCCTTGCTGGAGTGCTTCCGTTAGACCTGCACATTCAAATCCGTGGTGACACGACTGCCTTGCTCGGAGGTCTGGGGGCGGAGGTTGGCGGTATCTTTATATCGCCGCCTTTAGGACTTGGATCCATGAGCCGGTGCGCTCGAAAACTTATTGTACGTGACCTGGCGTATGACACGGCGCTGCGTGCGTGGCAGGGGCGATGGACCACTTCTTCCAAGGGCAGACAAACGCATTTGTTTTTTCCTAATATAAAGTGGCGCATGTAGATAACCAGATTGACTCCAGACCATTGGACTTCTCAGTTCTTAACCGGACACGGTGGTTTTGCCTCCAAGCTCTGTCAGCTTGGCCTAATAGAATCTCCGACTTGCTTATGTGGCGAATTGCATGATGCCGATCACATCCTCTGGGAGTGTCCCCATATGTCGGTTGAAAGGGAAGAGCTTCTCAAGTCGGTCCGACTATCAGTTGGACCGGTCGGCCATTGCGACTTGGTATCTACAAGGGAAAATTTCTCAGCTTTTAAAAAGTTTGCGGCATTATATGGCGAGCGAGAAGGTCTTTTCTCATCGAGAATTGACCGTAATACATTATATGGAAGTAGGGATCACGCACACTCTAGTGCACGCCAACCAAGGTCTTGGGAAGTTGCTCCTGGGACACTTTCGGCACAAATTTGAACAGCGCCTATCGTTCGTTACGCCATGGTATACGCCTGCATAACGGGTGTGGAGACGTGGCGGGTGGTGGAGGGAAAAGCAAGACTAGCTGATTTTTCAAAAAGGGTCTTCCCGCTCGTAAGATGCGGAGAGGGGCTGGCGGGTACTTCCTACATTTCGGACAAATGTAAACTGCCGTCGCCTCGGCCATTTCAATCTATCAAATTTTATGCTTTCTCCGTCGGGGTCGGGTGTATTTTTACCGAGAAGGGCAAACAGGTAGTTTGGGGACGTTGCGGGGTTGTGTGCGAAATATTTTATAATATTTATCGGGGGTCGAAAACTTGCGGGGCATATAGTGATTTTACGGGACGGTACCTAGCCGTTGTTTTATGTAAGGTTTCTGATATGGGATTGGCGACGTCTCTTCGCGAGGAGTTGTATTCGTTATCAATACCTACCTACAATATAACAGATAGATAGGGATGATGGTCCGAAGTAGGTCCTAAGTTCTCTAGCAAGATACAGTGTGGAGTAAGTTTACAAGTGAGACATTCGTTCGATCGTTCTAGTCTTTATATTTAACCCAACGCGGTTAAAATAATCGCCTATACAAAATTAGTAGGTAATTAATAATGTTACTGGGGTGAAAAGGTGCATATGTGGAAGAAGTAATTTGACTGTGTGTTAATTTAGTGTGAGGTTTAGTTGTCAAATACGGTTTCATGTCAACTGATTGATGCCCACCATAGATTTCGATCTGCTAGAGCCAGGTTAACAGCTGTTATTATCCTATACCCTTTAAAAATACTACAGTTTTGTTATAATAATTATGTAGATACTTTACCAATTTGATAAACCACTTGCGTAGGTACCTACGTATTTTAATTGTAGTCTCTTTGTTCGTTAAATATATCAATCAATAATAGGGATGGTGTTTGTACGTACCTATATTATACGTAATATGATTACTAATAATTATTATTACCTCGGTGATTAGTTGACAATAAAATAATCTTCTATTTAGAATCGTGTAATATTGGTACCTACAGCAAGTGGTTAAAAATATTGTCAAAAATGGATAATTTCAAATAAATATGCTTTGATACGACCCACCACTTAGTCACAAATTATGCAAATTTTTATAAAACATAAAAATAAATAAATTTAATAAACAATCTTTAAAAATTAAATAAAAAATTCAAATACCTTATCTACTAAATTACCTCTGAATAAAAAGAGCCTCTCAATTAATTATTCTAATGAATAGTTGTTTTATTTTGTAAGAAAAAATAATCTATTTATTTCAAAGGAAGATTATAAAAATGGCAGCACTTCATAATGTCTATGGTAGACTGCAATAGTTTATAATTATATGGCATGGCCAGTGACCCGAGACGGTGTTGTGAATGTATTGTCAGATTTTGATGTAAAATGTCGCATAAAATGGAAGTAAAAACTGAAACAATCGATGAAATGTTGCCTGAAGAAACGGCGAAGGTAATCAGCGATGGCAAATGTCAATGGATAGACTTAAATCACTTCAAGGGCAAAGGTCGATTTGACGTGTCAGTCAAACAGGAAAATGTCGAGGACGACAGCAATATTATCCACTTAAAAGAGGTAAGTAGATTCCTAATTTGTTTATGCGAGGGTGTTCATGATTTTGTTGACAAATGTGGTCAATTTCTAAACATAAGCAGGTACCTAAAAGTACGACTATTCTAGAATAGAGAGCTTTGATCGGATTTGGATTGGCTCTGACTATTGCCGGCTCAAGTAGAAACCCGATACATTCACAACGACTGGTCCTACTTTTCTCGCCCCTCCCGTTGTTGTCTACGGATGACCTGTCATTGCCTGTCACTGTTCTATAGAGTGCTCATACTGACGCATCTGTCGTGTTTACACAGAGAATGATTTGATTTGGATGGATGAGTTACATGATAAATAATACACTAGCATGAACACACCTTCTACAAATATAATGCATTGATCAATGCTACATATTTTTAGGAAATCGATATTACAACCGGTTTTTGTGTGAAGGACTAGTCTGACTTTGACAGCTGATGAATAACAGGAATGTATATTATTTATAAATAACACTGATAGTTAATATATTTGATTTGAGAATATCTTATAATTCAATTTGAAACGAGAAAGGGCGAATTAATATGTCAAGCAATCTGGGATCTGAATTTGACAGCTGAAAAGTGAACCACTCGTGCTTGTGCAAAAAGTTATGTTCAGGCTTTATTAATCTAAAGATGGTGGTGCTCTGACTGATCATAATGGTGATACTGTTTGGCAGTGCTTTTTGTCATGTAACGCGGTGGAACGGCGTTCCGGCACGTTTTTTCACGGATTTTTAATGTTTCAAAAGCAATTAGGCGAAACAATGTTCGCGCTTGCATAGTACAAGTTAATTTTACTGAATCATCTCATATGCAAAGACTTATCCTGAAAAACTATCGCGTTTGGTATATGCATTGAATTCTATTAGGTACCATTTCTTCAAGTGAATGCGAACGCGAATTTTCGCAAATGAATCTAATTATTACCCAATAAGAGCCTCGTTGAAGACCACAACAGTATTGCCACTATTGTTCATCCAACTCGTCGGACCACCTTTGATACTTTTCGATCCTTCAAGACACGTTGATCGCTGGTTACTCAGTGGAAGACATTCGGTCATAGACTCTAATACTAAGATAAAAAATCGAGATGATTTTCCAGACTAAAATTGAACTGAACTTTGGAAATTACTATAGCAATCACAAAGGGCGGCTGACAAGGCTCTAGCTTGGGGGGTCGACCGGATAAGTGAGATAATCGCATATCACAAATAAATTGATCCAATCGTAAAAAATGACCATTGACTGCCATTGATTGCAGATGAAAGAGCTGTGTGAGGACTGTTATATATGATAATAATTACGATGTTATTTTCAGGAGTGTGAGAACGTTTTGATCAATATAAAGTCTGAGAATGAGAATGATAATGAGGGAGTCGTTATCAAACAAGAATTTGTTGACTATGCAATCTGCCACATTAAAAATGAGTCCCCTCTACCTGGCTGCTCTTATTCAGAATACAGACCACCAGATCAGGTACGTTCAATTATTATACATGTTGTTTTTTTAAAGCCCAACTTTAAACTGTACAAAAAAAATAAACGTTGAATTAAGCATTTCATTTTATTCAAAAGATCGATACACAATATTTATAAATGATTAGATAGCTGTTATCAACAAAGCAAATTCAGAGCGTCCAGTTTGGGCCACTTTTTTTCGTGCACTGCTGGCCATATATCATGGATAGCACGAACAAATAGGGTTTCCATGGCTTCAATTGTTGCTGAATTATTTAGAATAACCAGTGAATTTACAAAGCTTCACAGGAAAATTTGGAAATCAATTGACATGTACATTTCTCGAAATCAACTTCTGGACAAATTTTGATTTCAACAAATCGATCATTGCGGTCGCCGTATGGCACTTAGTGCCACTTTGTTTGAACCACATCTCGTCCGTATGAATGTCGTCCATATTAAAAAAAAACATCATTGATCATAATTCGGTAACTATCTCCATTAACCTTAACGCGACCTCCGGTATAATTTTTAAAAAATATTTTCCGTTGATGCCACCATGGTGTAAACTTAATGTGACCAGACATCCCGTTTTCACCGGGACAGTCCCGTTTTCAGGCGGCGTGTCCCGTCCCCGTTTACAGTAAACCTAACTTGGCCATTTATTTTTTCCCCCAAACCGGGACACCTAAAAAAGGTAGATATCTACTTATCCGTTTTAGGGGCCTCACACTTTCATACAATACAATTGGCAAGATAGTAATGTTCTCATTTTCCCCCATATTTTTCCCTCGTCATATTGTTTTATAGTACATATTATTATTTTATTTATTAATGAAAACTACATACATACAGGAATGAATAGGTACTTACATGAAAATTTATCAGGTGTTATAATTTTCCGAAGAACAAATCTTCTTATGTAGGCATATCTGGTGTTGAGTACTGGATTTTACCGTCAAAAATTTGATTTTGCGTGTTTTTTTTCAAATTTCTACTGCGAGTTTCTCTCTTTTCGAAAACGGGACATTTTGGCGTCCCGAAGCTATGTTCGGGGATACAGGGACACGTCGCCTGAAAACGTGACGTCTGGTCTCATTATGTAAACCGTATCTAACGGTGAATTTTGTGGATACAATGGAGTCTGTTGGAACTGTTGGTCTCATTTCATTTGCGACAATTTTCCTTTCCTATTAATCATCCCGCTAAGCCAATAATTTTATTACCCTCATCGATGAATCTAATTATTCGATAAAATGGAATTATAAGTTGTGCGAATTACAACTAATTTTGGATAAATTGGTAGCATAAAAATCTGTTCATGATGATTGAAAGTTTGATAGTTAACGCTTTGGTTGATTTTATCTTCTATCTAGCCAAAAATCACGCACTATTTCTGACAATTAACTCTCAAAACACCTTGCGTGCTATATTAGGAAACACAATGATATTGGATTTATTTTATTATTATTGAATTGAATATATCGTAAGGGATGATTTTGGGTGGGGTAGGTAGGTTAACTCAATGATGTTAGTCAAAGGATGCGTGTGATAAAAGTAAAAACCCAATTTATTTAGCCCCCAACAATAAAATGATACAATGATTATAGACAGGTTACAGCAATAGCTAGATAAGTTAAATTACTATTGACAATAATTGATATTATGAAGATGCGTCGTGAAAAAGTTACTAAACGATGGATCAGAGATTCGACTAAGGCAACGATGTTAATACTTGTGTTGCTTGGTCTCCTCGATCCGTTGGTTATACTGATTTGGAACAAAATAAAATGCTGCTAGTTTCTTCTTGTCCAGTGCAAACGTCCTAAAAGCGTCATGTCATTTTTTACTATATGACCTGCATTAGGGTTCACACAGGACGAGCGAGTTATGAAATTGACACCTTCAGCAGTTGCGAAGGTCGCTTTATAAAACAATGGAAGTGAATATTTTTATTAACTAATTTATCCTTCAAAGTAAGCATTTCGCAATTGACCGCAGTGACTCGTTCGATTCAACAATGCTTATGATAGGTATATTGTTGCATATTGCAAGAAACGCGGATTTAAAACGTTTTAAATTATATTAGAGATTTTGAAACAATCGTCTACCCGACCCGATGTAGATGACCTCTTGCTCGCTGCCAGACGACAATCGATTTATGAATTAATATAATATTACAATTAACAACACTACAATGTATTAGCTCCTAATATGTAACCAAGGCACTTAAATAAACTATGATGATACCTAAACAGATCACTGTAATGCACCGACAAATATACCAACTCTTTTCTTATTGTAGATTTCTACCCAGCAATGTTACAGCACAGTACGTCACAGTAATACACTGGATATCGTTAAAAAAGATACAGTTGACAATAAAACAGCACAAGCAACCAATGTAATCAAAAATATGACGATATGGCACTCGGAAATAACTATGGATGGACCAAACGTCAAACAGGAAGTTCAAAAATTATACTTGCCAAAGGTGGTTCGAATTATGTTGAGAAGAGTTTCATACTTTTCACGCAACTTTATTTGCAATGATTGTTATGGGGTGTTTGAATCTGAAAATCACCTAAATAGTCACTACATTTCATGCATGAAGTCTCAGCAGTCATTCAACACCCATACTACTGAAAAACTATATGAATCCAATGTTCAATCATATAAAGTCTCGCAGCGTGCTTGTCACGAGATAAGAAGAAGAAAACTACATCGATGCGATGTGTGTTTTAAAAATTTTGTAGCAAATAGTGATCTCAAAAGACATAAAATGACACACACTGGTGAAAAACCACATCAATGCGATGTTTGTTTAACAAAATTTCGGTCAATTGGTAATCTCAAAAATCATAAAATGACACACACTGGTGAAAAACCACATCAATGCGATGTGTGTTTTAAAAAGTTTATTGCAAATAGTGATCTCAAAAAACATAAAATGACACACACTGGTGAAAAACCACATCAATGCGATGTGTGTTTTAAAAAGTTTATTGCAATTAGTAATCTCAAAATACATAGAATGACACACACTGGTGAAAAACCACATCAATGCGATGTTTGTTTTAAAAAATTCACACGAAATGATCATCTTAAAAAACATAAAATCACTCACACTGGTGATCCACATCAAAGCGGTGTTGCGTTTTAAAAAAGTATCAGCAAATTGATCATTTAAAAACATGAAATGTCAATCTGGCTAAAAATGACACCAATGTGATGTTTTTTTTTTTAATTTTTCTGAAAATTAGTAACTCAATACATAAATTGGGACATACATACAAGGAATCTAGTTTGCCATTAATTCCTAACATCGAATATATATCGCAACTAGAAACAACTTGGCCACACTTGCTGTAACTTGAATAATATTTTATAATAATCTAATACTACTACTCGATATTAAAACGTTTTATTACCTCGTATTCTTGTTTATCCGGTGGTTGTTTGTCCAGTACAAATCTTGTAATCGATTTTTAACTGACTTCCCGACTAGTTAGACATTTGAAACTTTTAGAATATATTAGAACACGATGCCAATGCATTCTTTTAATACTTTTAGCCAACGTTAAGTAGAATTGAATTCATTTTCAGTTTATTCTGTTTCGTATGGAAAGTTATTTCAGAAAAATCCGTAAAAAGTAAAAGACTATTATTGGTTGCTAAGTGGGTCCTAGCAACTAAATTATTATTATATACGTGCGTTACTATGGAAATCAAAATAACATTTCAGTATTCTATATTTTGTTTGTTTGCTTTTTATTTTCTTCATATCAAGTACAAGTTTGAGCATATTGAGCATAATAATTCAACAGAAAATTTAAAAAGGTTGTATATAAAAATTTCTTTTATATTTTAATTATTTTATAATAAGTTATGATAAAGCCTTAAACCTGTATGTGGCAATTTTTAAATTTTATTGAAATTTTATTAGTGACTAAGTATTATAGTATGTAATTTGTTTTTACTACATTAATTGGTTTTCATAATTTAAAAAAAATGTTTGCCTACAAACTAATTTAAACATCTTATGCCGTGTTCCCATTGACGATTCGTAACAGTGACTGTTGCAGATACAGTAACTAGTATGGACTCCAAATAATTATTTCGCATCTATAGTTGGTTTGATTATTTGAAACAGTTACACTTAAAAATGCTATATGAAATAAACTGTTTCCTATGTTCATTGATTAAGTTTTGAATCCAATTTTTAAAAAATCCACAAACAGACCATTCCGTTTCGAAAGAAACAACTCTGCAGTCTTCGTAGTTCATTGCTGTTATTTTATCTAAAGAGTTTTTTTTTTATAATCCGGGAACGCTGGGTTCGTTTTCAGGCGAAGTAGCAATATTATGTATGTGGTTTTGTTAAATCCTGGGTATTTGTGATTGTTTCACTTCCATTTATTACCACACTTCTATAATCAAGCCTCATGACATGTTGTAGTGTTAAAAAATGTATAAAATAAAAAAAAAAAAAATGATGCCTTGTTTAAATTGTCAATAAAAAATCAGAAATACGTCTAGAGGAGCGGTTATAAACGATAGAAGAGTAATAATTAAAATACAAGGTAATGGCAAAGTGTTATTTCATATTTTTAAGAAGAAAATAATAAATATATAGTGGACCCTTGTTATATTCAAGTATGCCTACCAGTAGTGAATGGTATAGATTTAAGAATAATTTGTATCGATTACGGCTTTATATGAATTAAAAAAAAAACTAACCAACGCCACAGTATGTAATATGTATTCATAATCCAACGAAATAGACTGAAAAAGTGTGCATAATTTTTGTATATAACCTAAACGTCATAAAATATTACGGGTTGGTTAGGCAAGGTTTAATTCAATTTAAAAAAAACTAAGCAGCACTATCTGCAAATAATTGTATTCTAAGTTCATCGAAAACAAATAATTGTGACTGTAAAAGTTTAGTGTGCACTATTTATGTCGAATCTTAACAGCCCACCTCCATCCTTCGCCACTGATGCCTACACATATATATTCCGGGATATAGGAATCAGGCGATGGATGTTGAGAGAAGTTGGAGGTTTTGTGGCGGAATTCAAGTTTGAACGTGAGGGCTTTCATTCTTTTGGCCTAGTTACTTCGCGAGAAAAGAACGTCTTTCAGCTATCTTCGGACGCCCAGAGGATGCTTGCGGAGTAATATCAACGCCATATAGTTGCAAGATTGTCTCGTCTTTTTTATTTATAATTTTCCTTACGTCAGTTTTTGTTTGGAATACTACCTACAGTCTGTATTCGATAAAGTCACGTCACATGGAAAGCATTGTGCCATCGCGTTCAACTGTTGCAAGTTTTCAATGAGAGGTAACGAGGTGGATGCTGAAGTGGGCTGGGGGGGGGGGACGGCACGCCACCTTATAGAAGACAGACTCTGGCTTCTATTTAGTTTTTAATCCTTATGTTAACTTAAACCGTTGAATTCTTACATATCAAGGTAATTTGTCCTCCTTCTAAGTAAAAATGTTTGTTTAAATACAGATAGTACATTTGTTCCATTTCTTTTATTTTGTTAACTGTCAATTCATGGTGGAACTGCATTGTATTGTTATTTTTATTAAATAAAAATAACAATACATTTGTTCCGTCAATTCTGTTTTTTTTTTAACCATGTCCGAACTTATATTATTATGGGCCTCCACAGAGTAGATGTTTGTATTAACAGATTTTGTTTTTTAAGAGAAATGGATGTCAGCCATTTGCTCAACCTATTACGTCCATACCCTGACTCAACACAAATTGCAAAACATTATGTGTACTTGCCAGACCCAGGATTTGAACCTGGGACCCACGGCGTTATAGTCCAACGATTAAGCCGCGCGGCCACCCTATTATTAATAATTAATAACGGTTTTAATAATTTTGACATCGTGTATCTCAATTTGAAGGCTATTGAATTTCTTTTTATGCACAGACATTTACATTACCTACATAATATCACAGTAGGCAGTCTAAGTTTACTCTCGATTTTGCAAATCTTCAAACAGCAGATAATTATTCCTGAGAAACGTTCCTTGTAGTTTTTCTATTGTGTGTGCAGATCACTGTGACGTCCCAAGAAAAAAGGCCGCCCCTGGGCAGGGCCATTGTCCCGCCCCAATTTTCTATACAATATTTTTTAGCATCCGTGCTCGTGTAATTTTTAGTCACCAGGGACGTCGAAAGGCAACGGAAGTAAACTAGACATCGCGAACCCGACGAAAAATACAGTCATGTTAAACCTTATATGTTAATACGTTTTGTTTCTAACAAGTGAACTCAATTTTTTAAAGGAAAGATATTTTCGTTATTAAGTAAGTTTTGGTAGCTATTTCCATATATACCAAATGATTCTCCTCGATGTGGCGCCCTTCGAGTAACTGCCGCCCCCAAGCGACGCTCAATCTACCTACCCCCACGGGACGTTGCTGGAAGATCCTCAACGCATCTGAGCAGTGACGTAACTAGGGTTGGTGTCACCCGGTGCGGTAAACTTACATCCCCCCTCCACAAACATAAATACAATTTTTCATTAAAACCTATATTTTTTCATAATTAAATAAAAAATAAGAAATAAAGAAATATTCGTTAATAAAATATAGTACCTAATTACTTAACTAGCAGAAGTTTTTTCTTTATTTTATATTAAATCTTTATGCCTATTTGTTATACGTATCTAATTTTCGTATACTTTGGCAAGCGATAGAATGGTACGGATAAACTGATCTCGCTTGACGTAAAATTTCACTTGCGTCCTCGCGTTAATCGCACTTGACCTTCGCCTTCCGAGTAATGAGTCGAAGAATAATTATTGTGCATTGTGATTGCAAAACTAAATTCTGGCGAAGGAAACTTTTACAATATTTTTGTTTGAGGACTGTGCGGAGGATAAAAACATGTGTGCGGAGACATTTTGGTAAATGTACCTTACATGGAACATTGTTACTGACCGCCGAGTTTGCACGCTTTTGTTGGCTAGCCACTTCTCACATCCCTCCTCATTTTGATCATCAGAAATTTTTGTTTCATAGAATTTTTTTATATCACATTGCCGGCTTCACAGTTATTAGTCAATTTTTAAAGAATTATAATATTCTTATAATGTTAAACAATCGACGACTTCACATTTTGATTCTTAATAATTACCGGCCCATAAGATGACTAATGATGAAGGAACTGAAATACCTAATGGGTGTGAAGAAACAGGCAACCGATCCGGGTTTTAGAATAATAGGTATGGAATGTTGGATAAACTTAACGTGTTAAGAATACGTTTGTCTTTCGTTCTGGCAGCTGCATTTGGTTTATGCGCCTACGCTCATTCAAGATTAGTGTATTTGAAGATTGCAATGCGCTATTGGATGTCTATAATGTGTGACAACATATTATTATCTATTAAACTTCGTAAACATTAATAATATGTGTTTATTACAAGGTTTTTCTTAGCTCGTATTCTTGTTTGTCCAGTGGTTCTTTGTCCGGTATAAATCTTGCAATCGATTTTTAACTAACTTCCTGACTCTTATGTCATGCCTAGACATTTGAAACTTTTAGAATAATTATCAGAACACGATACCAATGCATTTTTTTTTAAATACTTTTAGCCATCTTTAACCTTTCCCTTACCATGGTAAAAAAATTACGCCCGTTCCCATGCCGTCCACTCAGTGTCCCGCTAGAAATTTGGCATTTTAAGGCATTTTAAAAGCTAATTGATTGCTTCAAAAGGTAAAGTATGTTTTTAAATACTATTTAGTCATCGTTTAACATGTTATTCTGTGTATATCACATGCAATTATCTTATAATCGTGTATAATAATCGAACATCGATAAATGTACGTCATAACCAAACCACGGTGTGTCTCGATCTGTTTTAAATGGAACAACGAACACACGCTGTCATTTCACGGAGAGTGGGGATGGCTAATTCATCCGAAGCGGACGAGGGTGTTGTAAGGTAGAATAACACGTATGCAGGCGTTCGTTATTACGTTCGCCACATAAAATAATAGATACCTAGCATATTATGAAATAATATTGGCTTCGATATATTTTAATGAACACATTAAGTTTTATTGCTTACATTTTGTCCAATATATAGTGGACAAAAACATATATCTAAATATATATCAAACTCAAAATTTTATGAAAACCTTTTAAGGGCTTCTGAAACTAGGCGCTTCACTTGAAGAGTTAAAAAATACCAACAACATGACGTGTAATAATAATATGTATTTTATATTTAACGAAAAGAGAAGTATGAATGAAAAAGTGTGCACAAAATTGTAGGATTGCCCAAAGCGTACCGAAACTATTATGGTTTTATTTCGGCCTGGGTTTATCTGATTTTTAAAAACTATATAACACCATATTATGTAAATTATTGTAGTATTAGTTCAATAAAAACAAATAGGTACGTATGACTCACAATGCACTATTTATGTCGGATCTTAACAGTCTACCTCCACACTTCACCACTGAGAAATAATATAATAGTATATTATTATGTATATACCTACATCAGATTGAGTATGATAATATTTATTTATATAATAATATTATTTGGTAAGTACTTATGAAATTAGAATGATTCAGTAATCTTAATATGAATTTCTTGTACCTACATACAATCCACCGATATTATGGACATATTATAGTTAATAATAATATATAATATTATAACACAATATCATGTAAACACAACAGGTTCACTATGATTATTTATTTACATATTAGGTATGTAAGTAGGTACCTACTTTATAATTTTATTATTGGTACTTGTAAAATTAAAAAATAAAAATGCTGCAAACACTATAAAATATTTTTTGCAACTGTGTGTCTACTTCATAAACAAAAGAAACTCCACGTGTACTACCTAGTTGCACTTAAATTGCATTTGCTGACTCATTATTATTTTCGGATGAAAGCTATTATTAGTGATTTACGACGACAATACAATTTATTACGGTTCAACCATGGACCAACAAAATAATGTCTCATTTATAATCTTTTATAATTAAAAAAACTAATATAGGTAGGTATTAGTAATATCGTCAAGAAAAGGATATTTTAGAATATCGTATTAACCGCACCGCACCGCAATTTACAAAGCTACAGTTAACTATAGATACAAATATATTATTATTGATGCTAGTCATTAGAACATACCTACATTTTCTGTAGCTGTCTGATTTCAATGCAGGGTATTTATTTAAACGGGTTTAATATTTGGGTTTGAATACAACATTTGAATGGGTAGGTACATCAATATTATGAAATTTATCGCATTGTATTATTTTCCTAAAATTCTAAAACAGAATGAAATAATATTACCCTTGCCAATATTTAACATATTGCATTGCCTAATATGATAATAGTATAAACATGTAGAACATGTGAATACGCCACGCCACATGCTGTGCTGTTTTTATTTAGCCCGCTCGAGAATTTTTTTCAATTGCCTATGTCCCACAAACTGATGTAATCTTTACAAACCTTGTAGCAAGGGTCTGTATTCTAAATCCGGGAAAAAAGGTTTTATGACTTGACTAGACAATGGTCAATAGCATTGGATCCTTTTCGTTAATTGTTTATGAATAAACGCCACATGTAGCGAAGTTAACACGGTAAAATGAACACTAATAACATTGCGTTAAGGGTTGCTTTGGCGTTTATCGTCAGATGTATTTGAACAATGTATACTTCAAGGTTCGATATATTATGGGAGGCTATAACTGATTGCATTATTCACAGAATTATGTTGAACAAAGACATACATTTCTATCTCTGACTAACAAATGACATTTTAAAATAGTGTCTCATGTTTACATTACTATTATGCGCGTTTCTCTAACGTATATCTTTCTAGATAGCCCTATCACTGTCTTATCAAAATATTGATTAGACTTTCGAAAAGTGATTAATTTTACATATAAAACATTCAATTCAACCACCTATATATTTTTCTTTTTATGCCTAAATATTTTATCTACAAATAGCTAAAAGTAGACGTTTATATACATAATAATAAGTGGGGTATCTATGATTTAAGGTCATTTCTAAACTGCGAGACCATCGTGGCAACGGGAGTGTTAAGTAGAATTGAATTAATTTTCAGTTAATTCTGTTTTGTATGAAAAGTTATTTCGATACCATTATTGGTTGCTAGGGGTCTGGGGTTATGGAAATCAATATGACATGTCAAAATGACATTTCAGTATTATTTCTATCAAATATAAATTTGTTTGATCGTTTAAGCTAGTCAAGTCAAGTTTATACGGTTCACCAGAAAATTTAAAAACATATGTATATAAAAAGTTATTTTTATCTTGTAATTATTATTTTTGATTCATACATTCTAAAGAGTAGGTAATCTTTTACTCACTTTTAGCATATTTCACTAAGAAAATAAATAATTAAAAATCAAATGATATTCATTTTAGGGGACTTTGCAACTTATCTATACATTATTTTAGGGGGTTCTGAAACTCACATTCTATAGCAATGCATGAAGATATCGCCAAAAAGGCGTCTCGTGTTTATATTTATTGGAGACAAAATAAATGTGGATGGTAGGTACCTACAAGTAAAAAATGCATTAACGCAAGTATTCAAAAAATAGTCAAAGAACCTAACCAAAATTAGGTATCAATAAACTGAAGGCTATACTTCAGCTGGGGCACGGTCTAAAACGATGGTGACTACGCGACGCGAAGATTGTGCAAACGATGCGTGCAGAACAAAACATAATTTGTCATAAAAATTCAACATGCGTCCATTTAATGTTATGTTTATCTATTAGTATTAATAATAATATATACATTGACATGTTTTATTTTACAAGTAAATGGGTAACGTTTTTTAGTTATCTTTACACGATTTCAGAATTAAATCCGCCGACGCCTTCACAGCTCGACTTTCGCTCTCCGATTGGCAGCGAGTGAGAAATTACGTCGCACCTATAGTTGAAAATTATTTGCCGTTTCACTGAAGTATGCTCTTAACAAATCATAATGTTTACAACATAAACTTTATTGAATATAGGTACATAATTTAAAAACACCTCGGACATATTAATTATACCTACCAAAAAAGAGTTCTTTTTTTAATAAAATACGTCCGACGGGACTCGAGCCCGTAACAACTGGATTCGCGTCAGCGCGATTGGCTTATTTATACATTTCAGGGGTATTTGCAAAACACACCCGACCATTTTAGCAGGTTTTGAAATTCACCCTAATATTTGACGGTTTTGGCTTTTCTTAAAGCTCAATAATTATTGAATCTTTTGCTATCATATAGGTTATAAAAATAATAATTATCTATCTAAATATGTACGTATACAAAATTAATACTATCGACTGTAGGTAGGTACGTGTAAGGTCAATTTGAATTTAAATTCTAATGGATTTAAGTTTAGTACTATTCCATTTGAGTCTTTTTTTGCGACTCGGGGTTCACCTTTCGGGCTAGGTGCCTGAAAATACCGAAAGGCGAAACCCGGGTCGCTAAAACGACTGAAATGGATTTGTACCAAAATTAAATCTATTAGAATCTAACTCAAAATTGTTCAAAAACCGTTTATGGGGAATTTTAAAATAGGCGCTTCAATTATTTTTCTGTGAGATTGTTATAACATACTTAATCTTTGTGCTTGTTTATCTCATATTTCTCACCACTCGAGAATGATATAATGTAAACGTCACCCAGAAGGCAAACCACCACCCATTATTTTTGGGTTACCTGGCTTCTTCGCACAATCTCCGTATACATACATGCAACCTGTCACACTGACAAGTAGTTATTATGTGCCGCGAGCTATACATTTTTAATTATGCATAATTTAGGGTATATTTAGGAGCTTTTATATTTGTATTTATTAAATTCATAAAAGAATACGTAAAAGTTGTGTGGTTTTCACTGCCATATTATTTTATGCAAGTCTACATATAAATAACACAAAATTATAGGATTATCGGAATACATTACGATAATCGCAACTTTTGACAGCTCGACTTTTTTATTCGTTCGTTGATCAGTAGCAGAGCATCGATAAATCGCACGATTTATTGTCCACGGACTTTTGGCTCGCCAATGGAGCGCTGGCATTAGAAACAAAAAACACATTTATTTTTAAAGTAAGACAACGCGTAACTACCTACTTAACTATTATTTGCCGAAATCTTTCACTTCACGTTGTCCAATTTAATGTCTATGGTAGACAGCATTTGTATTTTAGTCTATGGCATAGCCAGTGACACGCGGCAGTGTTGTGAAGGTATTGACAGATTTTTATGTAAAATGTCACATAAAATGGAAGTAAAAACCGAAACAATCGATGAAATGTTGCCTGAAGACACGGCGGAGATAATCAGCGAAGGCACATGTCAGTGGATTGACCCAAATCACGTCAAGAGGGAAGGTCGATTTGACGTGTTAGTAAAACAGGAAAATGTCGAGGACGACAGCTATATTACCCACTTCAAAGAGGTATTCATAATTTTGTTGACAAATGCGAAGTCAATTTCTAAACTGAAGCACAACTATTCTAGAAGAAAGAACTATGGGAGGTCTTCTCCAGAGGTGGATTGGCTCTGACTGATAATAATGATGCTACCTACTGTTAGGTTCAAGTCACCGCCATCTTTATATTAATAAAACCTGAGCATAACTTTTTGCACAAGCAACGATTGGTCCACTTTTCAGCTGTCAAAATCAGATCCTTGATTGCTTGACATATTGATTCGCCCTTTCTCGTTTCAAATTGAATTATAAAAAATTCTCAAATCAAATATTAAATATCAGTATTATTTATAAATGATATGCATTCCTTTTATTCATCAGCTGTCAAAGTCAGACTAGTCCTTCACACAAAAACCGGTGGTAATATCGATTTACAAAAAATATGTAACATTGATCTATGCATGACATCTGTAGAAGGTGTGTTAATGCTAGTGTATTATTTATCATGTAACTTATCTATTCAAATCAAACCATTACCTGTGTGAACATGACAGAGGCGTCATTATGATCACTCTATAGAACAATGACAGTTCATACATAAACAACAACGGAAGGGGCGGAAAAATTAGGACCAGTCATTGTGAATGTATCGGTTTTCTACTTTAGTAGGCAATGCTCTGACCATAATGGTGATACTGTTAGGTACATAATATATGCTTCAAGTGCAATAATCAATCAATGTGTGCTAATAGTGTGAAAAATAATCACAAAATTATGAGTAGCTTCAACAGAACCATGGTAAGTCGCATGTTTGACATCACGCGACAAGACTGATTACGGTGGCATCAAAAGTACGCAATGTTATGCCGTGTCCAGAAACTTGTACGTATGCAGTTCACCGTATCACACTTCACCGTAAATGTTGTATCGAAAATAGGGATATGGCCGTCTATAAAAGACCGTCCAATCTCTTTAGGTCGAATAGTACCTACTGTCATAAAATTCATGTCTAAATAAAATACAGTTCTTGTCAGTTTACACTTTGCAGAACGCCACCAGCAAACAAATTTTGAAAATCGGCTATTAAAATTGAATTAATGTTCATATTGAATCTAATAAAATTATAGACCGCATAGTCTACGACCTATACGGCATAAGCCCCACATCGAGAAGCGGGCCCCTAAGGCTAGGATCTTTGGCGGCCCCCCTACCTATCGTTAAGGGTAAAGGCAGTTTAACGCTCTACAGTAGCGTTTTCCAAATGGTGTACGCGGTAAAATAAATGTGTATATTTAGGGCTTTAGTGTATATACATCCATTTGAATTATGGAGATATTGAGTATTGATACACAATTAAAGATTAAATCGTACAACCACATTATTCTAAATAATAATATTATTGAAAGAAAATAGCGCCACATGCGACTTTTATTTTTACTAATAAAGCAAATTTTTTATGTGTGTTTATCTCACTTATCTGGTTGACTCACCTCGCCGGGCCCCTAGACTAGAGCCCTGTCACCCCCCCTCTTGTGGGGGCCATGCTATACGGTGATCTCTTTCTAATAATAAAGCTCACGGCGAACTGTGCTACTGTGAAATGTTTTACGTACTTACAATTTACATGTAACCATGTTGTGCAGCTAAACTGATAAAATGGCATTGGGTCGTAATGTCGTTCGGTGTGTATACAATCACTTGCCGAATGCTGTCATATATTGACGGCCACTGATTGCAGAGGAATGAGCTGTATGAGAACTGTTATATATGATTAATTATGATGTTATTTTCAGGAGAGTGAGAACGTTTTGATCAATATAAAGACTGAGGATGATGGAGTCATCATCAAAGAAGAATTTGTTGACAATGCAAACCGCCAAATTCAAAATGAGTCCCCTCTACCTGGCTGCTCTTATTCAAAATACAGGCCATTAGATCAGGTACGTTCAAAGCGGCTTAGAAGGGGCCCGGCGTGGCGGGTCGACATGTTAAGTGAGATTAAAACACACCACAATTTTCCTCTTATATTAAAATAATTACAAGGTAAAAATAACTTATATATACTACGTTTTTAAATTTTCTGTTGAATCATATAAACTTGACAATTCTATGTATTAATAAATACTGTTTTTTGTACTTGATAGAAATAGGTACTGAATAAAAATGAAAGAATAATGAAATGTCATTTTAACATTTCATATTGATTTCCACAGTAACCCACGTATATATTAATAATTTAGTTGCTTGGACTATCCCCTTAGCAAGCAATAATACTCGTAGTATTTTACTTTTTTCAAATTTCTTCCGAAATAACTTTTCATACAAAACAGAATTACAACAGAATTAACTGAACATGAATTCAATTCTGCTTAAAGATAGCTAAAGTATTAAAAAAATGCATTGGCATCGTGTTCTGATATATTTTAAAAGTTTCAAATGTCTGGCTAAGTTAGTTAAAAATCGATTGCACGATTTGTACTGGATAAACAATCACCGGACAAACAAGAATACGAGCTAAGAAAAACGTGGTAAAAAGCGATGCATATCATTTGGAGAGCACCACTGTATAACATTATACTGTCCTGAATCTCACCGATAGCTTAGGGGTCCCGCTTCAGGATATGGAGGACATGGTTTATTGGCTCTGGCTGATAATAATGATGATTCTGTTCTTCTTATTGTGCCATCCCCTAGCGGAGGTTGGCCACCATCAAGGCGATCTTAGATTTGTCGTCTTCTACCCGGAACAGATCAGTGGAGCTGCACTAGTACCAATCACGAAGGCTCTTAACCCACGAAATACGGCGCCGTCCTCTGCCACGCTTACCATTGATCTTTCCTTGAATGGCAAGTTGGGGAATGTTGTACTCTTGTCCTCTCATAATGTGGACGAGCTATTGTAGTTTCCTGGTTTTGATACTATGTAGAACTGATCTGTTCTCTCCCATTCTGTTACATACTACATTGGAGATCTTGGCATTAAGTTCGACAGTAAACTGACGTTTAGTGGTCATATATATATACCATCTGTAAAAAGGCGTTAAAGATGTTGGGTTTGTCTTGCGTACTTCCAGGGTCTTTTCGAATGTTAGGGTTCTAAAAATTCTCTATAACTCCTTAGTTAGAAGCAGACTTGAAAGTGGGTCTATCGTTTGGGCCCCGCATCAGTTAAAGTACGGCCTTATGGTGGAGAGAGTAGAAAAGAAATTTTTGAGACTCCTTTACTTTCGGCTGTATGGATATTATCCGTGGCTCTATCCGACTGACTTTCTCTTAGGTATGCTTACATACTGTAGCTTAAAATTTAGAAGGGATCTTTATTTAGCTACATATTTTTTCAGACCTATACGCGGCGTAAATTTGAACTCTGCCATTCTTGGTGGTGTTGGCTTGTGTGTCTCTGATAATTACCTTAGGAATCGAAGGCATCCGTTGTTTGTTCTCCCAAGGTGCAGAACTAACCTGCTATTAGTAATGCCAATTGGGAGGGCAATAACCGTGTTTAATGAAATCGCTTCGGACACTTATTTTATGTCATGTCGTGAACGCTTTAAATGTATAATTTGTTATGTTTATTAAATGTAAAGTAAATAAATTTGAATTTGAATTTGAAAAATTTGAATTGGTACATTGGAGGCCACTGATTGCAGAAGAAAGACATGTGTGAGGAGTGTTACATACTTTTAATAATGATGTTATTTTCAGACGAGTGAGAACGTTCTGATCAATATAAAGTCTGAGAATGAGAATGAGGGAGTCGTCGTCAAAGAAGAATTTGATGACAATGGAATCCGCCTAATTAAAAATGAATCTCCTATACCTGGCTGCTCTTATTCAAAATACCGGCCATTAGACCAGGTACGTTCAAGTATTATATAATTTGTTGTTTTTTTAAGCCCAATAGAACTTTAAATTGTAGATAGAAACGTTAACTTTGAAGCATTTCTTTTCAAAATTCGATAAGCATTTTATGTAAACACTAGTCGTTTAAATCGTTGTTATTATCTAAGGCGCCCGTAGTTTCATTGGTAAAACATGCTGGCGCGAATCCAGTAGATACAGGTTCAAATCACGTCATGTGTCGTATTTTTTCTACAAGAATGATTTTTTTCAAATGTGTATATGCATGAGATTTTTTTAAATTGTGTACATATATTCAGTATATAGAATGTTACATTCTAATATCTTATGTCTGATCATTGCCGAGTCAAGTAGAAAGCCGAAACATTCACGACTGGTCCTACCTTTGCCGCCCGTCCCGTTGTTGTTTATGGATGACCTGTCATTGTTCTATTGAGTGCTCATACTGAAGCGTCTGTAGTGTTCACATAGGGAATGGATTGCTTTGGATAGATGAAATACATGATAAATAATACACTAGCATTAACACACCTTCTACAAATGTAATGCATAGATTATTGCTACATATTTTTTAGAAATCGATTTTACCACCGGTTTTTGTGTGAAGGACTAGCCTGACTTATTCATGTTCAAACACGCGCGTCAATATCATTTTACTCCCTACTTCAATTATAGTTTGTCAATTTATGGCTACGGCCGTATGTTGTAGCTTAACCACTGGGGAATGACAAAAGAAATGGCGTATTTCAAAAAAACACTACCTTATTCTTAGGTCAATAATTATTATAAAGCAATCATTATTCATAAGATGTTTATGACACTTGAATGGTCAAAGACATAGCTTATAATAAGTATCTTTAGAATCATCTTCAAATGTGTTAATCTTGCCGATTCTTTGAATAATAAAATGCCTAATTCTTATCAAATTTGGGATCACAGAAATTATCAATATAATTTTTTATCGTGAATATTTTACAAAAATTATCTCGTAATAAATAATACTAATGGTTTTATAAATGGGTTTAAAAATTAATAAACGTAAAAAGTCTTAACACCACTGCACAGTTATGTACCGAAATATGACTATATTCTAAAACATTAGAGCGAGAGGTTTAAAAGAATACTATTTTATGTAACAAAAATACTTTATGCAGTCATTAAATGTTTAAAATAACTATAAAGGATAATAAGGCTTCAAAATTATATAAATAGATTATCTACAACGTTTAAGGAGTGTCCAGGATCATGGTTTGAAAATACAATAAAAACTCAATTTTGACCTTCGACGAGCATGTCCCCCCTTAAGAGCTAGTCGAATAATCTAGGTTATCACAAGTTTTGTTTTTGTTTTGTTACGCCAAAGACTTATTTTTTCTAAGGCGCGTACATAAATACACACACCTTTTTTTTTAATATTGTTGAATTTAATATAACAACATTATTCTTATTGTAGATTTCTACCCAGCAATATTTCACTGTACGTCACAGAAAAACACCGGACATGGATACAAAAGATACAGCTGAATATAAAACAGCACAAGCCACCGAGAACATAAAAAATATGACGATGCGGCACTTAGAGATAACTACGGATGAACTAATCGTCAAACAGGAAGTTCAGAAATTATACTTGCCAATAGAGGTTCGAATTTTGTTGAGAAGAGTTACATATTTTCCACGTAACTTTATTTGCAATGATTGTTATGGAGTGTTTGAATCTGTAAATCATCTAAATAGTCACTACATATCATGCATGAAGTCTCAGCAGTTATTTACAACTGCTGAAAAAATACATCAATGCGATGTGTGTTTTAAAAAGTTCTTAGCAAATAGTGACCTTAAAAGACATAAAATGACACACACTGTTGAAAACCCATACCAATGCGATTTGTGTTTTAAAAATTTTCAGGGAAGTGGTAATCTCAAAAGACATGAAATGACACATACTGGTGAAAAACCTCACCAATGCGATGTGTGTTTTAAAAATTTTATAGCAAATAGTGATCTCAAAAGACATAAAATGACACACACTGGTGAAAAACCACATCAATGCGATGTTTGCTTAACAAAATTTCGGTTAATTGGTAATCTCAAAAAACATAAAATGACACACACTGGTGAAAAACCACATCAATGCGATGTGTGCTTTAAAAATTTTCTGCAAATTGGTCATTTAAAAACACATCAAATGGCACATACTGGTGAAAAACCATATCAATGCGATGTGTGTTTAAGGAAGTTTAAAGCAAAAAGTGATCTCAAAAGACATAAAATTACACATACTGGTGAAAAACCACATGAATACGATGTGTGCTTAACAAAATTTCAGCTTAATAATGATCTCAAACGGCATGAAATGGCACATACTAGCGAAAAAACACATCAATGCGATGTGTGTTTAAAAAAATTTCTACAAATTGCTCATCTCAAAAGTCATAAAGTGACACACACTGTGCAAAAACCACACCAATGCGATGTGTGCTTTTCAAAATTTCACCTAATTGGTAATCTCAAAAGACATAAAAAAACACATACAGATGAAAAACCACATCAATGCGAAGTGTGTTTTAAAAAATTTCTGCAAATTGATCACCTCAAAATACATAGAATGACACATACTGGTGAAAAACCACAACAATGCGATGTATGTTTTAAAAATTTTCTGCAAATTGGTCATCTCAAAAGACATAAAATGACACACACTAATCAAAAACCACATCAATGCAACGTGTGTTTCAAAAAATTTCAGTCAATTGGTCATCTCAAAAGACATAAAATAACACATAGCGGTGACAAACCATATCAATGCGATGTATGTTTTAAAAAGTTTATTGAAAATGTTGATCTAAAAAAACATAAAATGACACACACTGGTGAAAAACCACATCAATGTGGTGTGTGTTCAAAAAAATTTCTGGAAATCAGACATCTCAAAAGACATCAAATGACACATACTGGTGAGAAACCACATCAATGCGATGTGTGTTTAAAAACATTCAGACAATTTGGTCATCTCAAAACACATAGAATGACACATACCGGTGAAAAACCACATCAATGCGATGTGTGTTTAAAAAGTTTTCTAGAAATTGGTACACTTAAAAAACATAAAATGACACATACTGGTGAAAAACCACATCAATGCGATGTGTGTTTAAAAAAATTTCAACAAATTTCCAACCTCAAAAGACATCAAATGACACATACAGGTTAAAATCTAATTCAAAGCTTTTGTTTTAAAAAATAACTGCAAATCGGTCATTAAAAAACTTGTAATGAAAAACTGGCTTAAAATCACACCAGTGCAATGTGTGTTTTTTAAATTGTTCTGATAATTAATAAACTAAAAAAACATCAAAATGAGACAAACATGTAACGAATCTAGCTCTGCCATTAATTTACTTAAAGAATATCGCAAATCAATGTGGCCACCAAGCCCTCCGCATGAGCCGATTTTTGTGAGTAATGTTTTACCAAGTGCATATTCAACACGCCAGTGTTGCCATAATATAATTTATAAAAACATCGCTTGTAAAATTATAACATTGGAATAAATATTCGATATCTGGAAACACTACGACACGCACAATGTCACTTATATTTTCGAATAACCCAGGAAAGGGTCGCGGAGGAAGCGTGAAAGGGGCGAGGCCAGTGCGTGAAAAAGTTCGTCATGTTTTGAAGGACAAACAGATGCAATAGCTCTATCTATATTTTTCTTTAATCTAAGGTGGCTACCTTTGCTATAATTTTAATGATTTGTTGTAATAATCTAATACTACTTCTAGCTATGATGAAGCATTAAACCTGTAGGTGGTAATGTTTTATCTTTCTTGAATTTTTTTAGTGACTAAGTATTATAATATTTTACTTGTTTTTACTGTATTAAATTGGTCTTCATAATTTAAAAAAAAAAAACCATAGACAAATTTAAACATCTTATTCCGAGTACCCATTAACGAGTCGTAACTGTGACCGTTGTAGATACAGCAACTAGCAAGGACGACAAATAATTAGTTCGCAAGCCTAATAAATAATTGTTCTGCATCTAGAGATGGTTTGAATATCTGAAACAGTTACAGCCAGTGACGTCCAGTGGGCATTTTTTTTTTCAATTCAATTCATTTATTTCACATATTGTTGACATTACAAATTATAAGTTTAAGACGTTCACAACATGACATTTAGAAACAACGAAATATTATTAAAACAATATTAGGTACATAAAAAAGAGATAGATCAACAGTTATTCTACAGTATAAATGTGTAAATACAAAAAAAATATATAGGTACAAGGAAGTACACCGGATGAGTTAAGCAGACCCTATTTTAATAATTTATAAAATAACGTCCACCTATACTCATCCTCACGTAGATGGAATATATCAACATCCGAAGCGATTTGGTTGAACAGAGTTATTGCCCTCCCAATTGGCATCACCAATGGCAGGTTAGTTCTGCTCCTCGGGAAAACAAACCTCTGATGCTCCCGATTTCTAAGATAGTTATCAGGGACACATGTCAATACTACCAAGAATGGCAGAGTTCTCATTCACACCACGTATAAGTTGAAAAAATTAGTGGCCAAATATTGATATCTTCTAGCACTTAAACTACTGTATGTAAGCATACCTACGAGAAAGTCAGTTAGATAAAGCCACGGATAGTATCCATATAACCTCAAATAAAGGATTCTCAAAAATTTCTTTTGAACTCGCTCCACCATAAGGTCATATTTCAACTGATGCGGGGCCCAAACAATCGACCCACTCTCAAGCCGGCTTCTCACTAAGGCATAGGGGGCAGTTACTCGAGGGGCGTCAAATCAAGGAAAATCATTTGGAATATACCTATAAAAATAGCAACATTAATTTAATAATAACAAAAATATCTTTCCATTAAAAAAATAGCTCACTGGTTTTGTCGGGTTCGTGATATCAAGTTTACCTCCTTTGCCCTTTGATGTCCTTGGTGACCATAAACGACACGTGTAGATTTGCGAATAATTAGTCTGATATTTTGTTAGTAATGTATCCATAGAAGACAATTATATCTTAGATATTGGACTCATGAAAGGATGATAAAAATAGTGTATTAAAAAATGAAGCGGCATTTTCGCAGTACCTAGGGGCGGCATTATCGATATCAAGGGACGTCACTGAATGAGGTTCAACTTTTGTGTAAATTAGAATGTAAGCCTGTATATAACATGTGAATAATTGTATATAATAGTGTGTAAAGTTTGTAAATAAAAATCTGTTAGACATTTAAGTATTTAAATTAAATTAATATATATTTCTCCACCATTGATTCTTTCAAAAATTCACCTGTTTCGTTTGAACACGCTATCTGCAAAATTTTGTATAATGGCATTACCCACTGAAGAATGATGCCGATACATTACATGACTGGTCCTACTTTTCGCCCATCCCGTTGTCTATGTATGACCTGTCATTGCCTATAGAGTGCTCACACTGACGCGTCTGTCGTGTTCACTTGTCGGAGTATTCTTAGTTTTAGATTATTTTAACCTATCTTGGAGACTTTGGAGTTCATCTGATTTAGTGATTCTGTGTTATTAATAACTGGAAGTGACGATCAAAGTATTAAAGTTCTTCTGTGTATAATAATATCATAATACACTAGGACGTTTGTCAATGTGACAGTCGATTCTAAACGACAACAACTAATAATTTATTTATACTCTTAAGTCATTATAGAATACCAAACTCTGCTTGCAGGTACGTTATCAATAAATAGTATGGTAGGTAGTGGACCACTCGTTGCTTGTGCAAAAAGTTATGCTCAGGATTTATTAATCTAAAGATGGCGGTGTTAAAATATGGACATTAATCGAATTATAAATGTATGTTTTTTTCCTTTAGTATTTTTATCCTTTTCTGTTCTATCTTAGATCACTCATATTATATATAAAGATCACTAATTCTTCACACACATATTATAATATATATATTAAATACTTATATATTCTTTATAAAATGTCTCTTTTTTGTCTATAATCGTTCAATATTTGTCTTATGTACTCGTATTTCCCTTATATGTATGTTCTTATTTTACTTTCTTTCTTGTTAGGCTTAACTATATTATAATTTATATAAATGGAAACTTTGCTGGTTTTAATAACTATTCTTTTTTTAAACACATTTGTAATAAAAATGTAACTGTTTGTTTACTGAATAAATAACATAAATAAAAATATGTAATATTGCACATTTTTCGCGTAATAAAATTTATAGTGTTGTATTATAATTGGACGTATTTCTGCAAACAAGAGCACACGTGTAACATGTTGAGAATATTCAATATTTGAGTTAGGATTGATTTAAAATGTTGTGTGATTATTTGATTTTATTAAAGTATCCCATCAGATGTTTAAATTCAATAATCACAAATCATATTTTTTAAATCAATCACCCCTCAAATATTGAATTTACTCAACATGGTATACGTGTGGATTGGATCTTGTTTGCAGAAATACGTCCAAATATAGTACAGTTAGTATCAATGATTCAATGTTATCGTAGGTATAGTAGGCCTTGGCTAACAACGTTTAAAATTATAAAATTCGCATCGGAAATGGATGGTTTCACAAAAAAAATGATCGATAACTTAAGTACCTAGGTACTGTCAAACGGTAAATTTTTCACTATGGAAATATGTACATCTCATTTTTGTTAATAGAATTTCGTAACACCTAAAAAAGTATTGCCTTTGCGACTAAATAAATTAAAAGAATGTTTGGTAAATATGCTGCAGAGGCTTTGTTACACTGACGTCCCGTGGGGGTAGGCAGATTGAGCGTCGCTTGGGGGCGGCAGTTACTCATAGAGCGGCAAATTGAGGAGAATCACTAGGTATATATAGAAATAGCTACATACCTATACTTTCCTTTAAAAAAATCAACTCACTGGTTGGATACAAAATATACTTATTAATAATTAGGTACTACCTACTTATTAAAGTTTTAAAAATATTTTTTATCGGGTTCGCAATGTCTAGTTTACCTCAGTTGTCTTTGGATGTCACGTTCTTGGTGAACAGCAATGACACGCGTATACCTAATTTAAAATTTATCCAAATATATTTGACAGTCACTCGCGAGTTATGAAAGTTATCAAGTGTATTTTTAAATGTGTCTGACACCGTAGACTCGCAATATTGTCTATTGAAGCGGAGATGGCGTTTAAATAAGATTAAGTTGTATATATAATATATCGTTAGTAATGTATATATTCAACACATTTCTTAGATATTGGAATCATGAAAGGATGATATAAAGTAAAGTATAAAAAAAATGTGGCGGCATTTTGTCTAGGGACCTCACTACTTTGTTATATCTCATAAGGGTGTTTATAACTAATTTTGTAAAATTGTAGAAATATCTAGACCTTAATGTTGCCGGTCTCAAAACTATTCGTTTTTTGCTTATGACCTATAGAAGGGGTGACTATTTTTTTTTTCACTCAGTAATCGTCCCTTTCTGTTTTAAGTGATCAGTTTAAACATGGTATCTATTTTGTAGGGAAGTAACCTATCTGAAGTCTACATTTAATTATTTTCAGATGGAACGTCATTTTGCAATACAATCAAGTTCGAAGGCAATATTCACTGTCATCATATTTTGATGTACAATAAAGTAAACGTTTTTATACCTTCCACCCACTTTTGTATCACTGTTAGTAGTAAAGCTTTTTAACCGCCCACCGGTGCCACAGTGATGGTGATTTATAAAGTAGGAAAGTAACTTAACTTTATAAATTTTATAAAGTAGAGTTACAGCAAATCTATAATAATAAATAATTATCAATAACTCTATAAGTATCAAAAATTTTGTTTCAGAAGTTTGGCAGAATAAATCTTTAAAAAACAGCTTACTATAGTTAAATCTATCTTTATAATTTTAGTTAGCATACATAGAAGAACGAAGTCTGATGAAATTTCATTTGTAATTAATTAAATTATTAATGAGATTTCTGAGGCTGACGCTGCGAAACTAAATACTGGATATCTGACTCAATTTTTGTGACGAACAAACAATGAAGGTCTCCTCTTTCGGAAATGTTTAGGCGGTTTCTTGTTTTGGTCATAATATGATTAACAGCACTAAAGCATGATGCCACAAGATACGAGATAGGGAGAGGTTTCAATAAACGGTATATCATTTTCCACATATTTGTATATAAGACAGACATTTTTTTATTTTGCCATAGGTTGTAGAAAATTAATCAAGATAAAAATAAATTTTTATATACAACGTTTTTAAATTTTCTGTTGAATCATATAAATTTGACTTGACTAGCTTAAACGATCAAAAAAATTGTACTTGACATGTCATATTGATTTCCATAGTAACGCACGTATATATTAATAATTTAGTTGCTAGGACCCCAGACCCCTAGCAACCAATAATGGTGTCGAAATAACTTTTTATGCCAAACAGAAGTAACTGAAAATGAATTCGCATCGAGTTCTGATATATTCTAAATGTTTTAAATGTCTAGCTAGTCGGGAAAATAGCTAAAAATCGATTGCAAGATTTGTACAAGACAAAGAACCACCGGACAAATAAGAATACCTACGAGCTAAGAAAAAAGGTTGTAAAATTATGTTCTCGCAATCGACTTGGATAATGTTTATTAACGCAATAAACACAATGGATGTTGCTAATTTACAACAGATTCTATGAAGTCCATCTTCAGATTCTCTGACAAATAGTAAGATTCTACATGGAGCGAATTTTGCCACGTCTTCCTCGTTTGTTAACTCAATTGTCCCTAAAATAAAAATGTTAACCAATCGGACAACTAATTAAGGCACATAAGATGGATGTCGTGGTGCAGTGCTTAAGGCGCTGACCTCCACTTCCGAGTTCTGGGCTCGATTCCCAGTGAGGACACACTATCGCAGTCGAGAAATAATAGTGGCATAATCTGTCATTTTTGAGTTAAGTATGCAGAAATATTCCAAGATATCATTTCTATCCGCACAAATAGCATCATAATTCTTAAAAATATAATGGTGGCCTTAAAAGCATTTTTGTCATTATCATATTATAACATTTTACTTGAATTCAAGCAGAAATAGTGGCACAATGATCATTGTGCCATTGTTATTGCGGATAACATTAAAAATGAGATGACTCAAGTTTGCCATCTTCACGCCATTATAAAGTACATTTAAAAAAGAACTGTTTTAACACAGCAAAATAAAATATTCAAACTGTTCTGCATAAACAAGAATTTCGAGTTGTGCCACTATTATTCCCCGGGTGCGATATGTGTTTGTTTTTCTATAAGCCTGGTGTTTGTGATTGTTCAAAATTACTAACCTTGTATGGAAAACACAGGTCAGAGTTATTACTAATTCTAGAAAAAAAACAATTAGGGTCTAACACTAGATTCAAAGACATCAACAAATAAATATTATTAACATCAACATAGAAATACTTACGGTATTCGAATCTGCGAGAAATCAACGGCTATAGAAGCACATATTCTCCCACTAGCAAAGCGCGGAGCCTACATTAAACAATAAATATGTATGTACCTATGCACTTTTTTCGTATTAAATAATCGTTGGTCATAACAAATATCAACACAGAAAAATACAATAATAAAAAACGATTTTGTAAGTAAGTAGGTATATTTATTATCTTAATTAGTTTCATGTACAAATACAAATAATTCTATATATTATAAGCTGAGTAGGAATTATTGCTATAGAAATTCAATACTTTATGAATATATTACCAAGGATCACATTTGCAACTGTTCTCGAACAAGAACTTTTTGTCCACGACTTAAAACCATGAACTAACAATCCCGTGCAGTGCAGCTCCTATTTCGTTATCAAATGAGGAACGCCCCCAAATTTATCATTTCATTGTAAGCTCCCGTGGTGTCATGAAAAATGTGTCTAAAACGTTCAGGAGCGATGTTAGAATTATTATTAGGAAACTTTTGGTTTATTACAAAGAAAAGGAGTCGTACCTTAAACGAGAGTCGATATATTATTTTAAAGACGCATGCCGTGTGCGCGTTACCGCCATGACAGGTACGTCGCTGAGAGGTCTCCTATATGCATCTACAGCGACTTCCTGTTATCGCCAATTGCTTCTTATCGGGCTTATAGTAGGTCAAATACTATTCTCATGGATACTAGAAAAGTAAATAATGTAATTTCCAGCCCTGTCAAGATGTTTTGTTATTTTTTCTAAGATTTGTACAAATAGTGATATGTTTTTCTAGACATTTCCATATACGCGTTTAAAAAGACAACTTGATTTATTTTAGAGTACCTACCATAATGCTTGTAATAGAATGCATGGCAATGGAAAGCGAAGCTAGTTTATCTTATTTTTGTTATTCTGTAATATGTATAAAAGCATATCGATTTCTGTTGCTAGCACATCATAAATTATGAATAAAATTCGACATAGGTGAGGGAGGGGGTTAAGGCTATACCTCAGTTGAGGCACGGTCTAAAAAGATCGTGGCTAGGCGATGCGCGGATTGCGGGTCGCGGGTTCAAATGACGCATGCCGAACGAAATATAATTTGTCATATAAATCCAACATGCGTTCATTTAATGTTCTATTAGTAACAATAATGATATATTCATCGACATGTTTTCTTTTTAAAGTAAATGGGTAACGTTTTTAGTCATCTTTACACGATTTAAGAATTAATACGCCCGTCGCCATCACGAAACAAAGTGACGTGTTTCCAGCTCGACGTTCTCTCTCAGAATGCGAGCGAGTCCAAAATTTCGTCATGCTTATAGTTCACTGATGTATCACCTTAAGGTTTTAGTGAGTTTATTGATCTCATTATTATTGATTTCTGCAAGTGAAAGATTGTTCGTGATTTTTCACCAGAATGTGTAATTCTTTAATGTCTTTTGAGTTGAATATTTGCAGATTTTTATAAAAACTCACATTGCATTCAGTGGTTTTTCATCAGTATGCATCATTTTATGTCTTTTGAGTTCACTTATTGTGATAAACTTTTTAAAACATACATCGCACTGATGTGGTTTTTCACCAGTGTGTGTCATTTTATGTCTTTTGAGTTGACTATTTGCGATGAATCTTTTAAAACACACATCGCATTGATGTGGTTTTTCACCAGTATGTGTCATTTTATGTTTTTTGAGTTTACTATTTGCGCTGAACTTTTTAAAACACACATCGCATTGATGTGGTTTTTCACCAGTGTGTGTCATTTTATGTATTTTGAGTTTACTATTTGAGAAGAACTTTTTAAAACATACATCGCATTGATGTGGTTTTTGACCAGTATGTATCATTTTATGTGATTTGAGATTACTAAGTTGTACGAATTTTTCAGAACACACATCGCATTGATGTGTTTTTTCACCAGTATGTGTCATTATATGTGTTTTGAGATTACTTGACTGCGTAAACAGTTTAAAACATACATTGCATTGATATCGTTTATCACCAGTATGTGTTAATTTGTGGCTTTTCAGATGTGCAATTACTAGAAATCTTTTAAAACACACATCGCATTGATGTGGTTTTTCACCAGTGTGTGTCATTCTATGTGTTTTTAGAGAATTAACTTGTATAAATTTTTTAAAACATACGTCGCATTGATGTGGTTTTTCACCAGTATGTATCATTTTATGTGTTTTAAGATTACCGTTTTGCTTAAAATTTTTAAAACACACATCGCATTGATGTCGTTTTTCACCAGTATTTGTCTTGTATGACTTAAGATGCTGAGACTTCATGCACGAAACGTAGTGATGATTTAGATGTTTTACAGTTTCAAACACTTCACAACAATTATTGCAAATAAAGTTACGTGGAAAATATGTAACTCTTCTCAACTTAATTCGAACCTCCTTTGGCAAGTATAATTTCTCAAATTCATGTTTGATGTTCTGATCATCGATGGTTATTTCCGAATGCTGCAACATCATTTTTCTGTTTTTATTGATTGCATGTGCTATTTTGTTATCACTCAGGTCATTATCAACCGTATCTTTTGTAACGATATCCAATGGTTTACTCTTACATACTGCAAAACTTGTCTGGGTAGAATTCTACAAAAAGAATAGTAATGGTATATTAAAATAATATAAATTATCACACTAAATGCAATATAATTATGTTCCCTAATATAGCATTGATGTCTTTTGACAGTTAATTATTCAGTGTTTTTTTTGCCAAACCGATACGTTACACTGCGCTCCATTGTTGACATTTATGATCAAAATCATTATTTTACATAAAGTTTAGATAAGTAAAGTAAATTTTAGTAAAGACATTTTAAAGAAAATACATATTAATAAAACAGTATAATATATTTTAAAAAATAGATCTGCATTGAACAGCAGCAAAGTGTAAATACCAAAAATATATAATTATATAACAAGGACGTACACCGAATGAGCTAAACAAACTTTATAAAACAATGTCCACCTATACTCATCACCAAGCAGTTGGAATATGTCAATATCTATATGATATAATATAATACAATATCTATGTGATATGGTTGAACAGAGTTATTGCTTTCCCAATTGGCAATACCAATGGGAGAACAAATTGATACGCTCGATTCCTAAGATAGTTATTAACCTTTTCCACTCGAAATTTTTTTTTATAGGTACATACCACCCACTCGAGACTTTTTTCCGTACAAAGCATAATTTCAATATAAAATATTTAATTGATGAAAAAAATGTAAAAAAAAAAAAAAATATATTATTCTGTAAAATAGATTTATAATGAATATACTGTACTTATTTTTAGTTTATTTATAATTCTTCATTGTGTGGTATTTCACAAAGCAATCTCCAATATGTAATCCTGGCTTATCACAGAATCGTAATGAATGAAATAGCGGTATGTAGAGAAGTGGCTATACAGTGTAAATCGTCCATACATATAGTTATGAGTGTTATGACTGTAAATATGATCCAAATGAATTGCCTTCAAATACACTTGTAATATAAGCGGCTGTCTCGTAAATTTCATAAATTAGTTTCGGGTTCATAACAACTCATTCCCAGTGCGGTACACATTATCAAAAGATTTCTCAAAAAATAATAAATCGATACGTAATAATTTTCATTTGACTCATTAGAGTATTTCACATTATATAGGTTCCGAATCGGCATAATATACTAGTAAGTATTGTCATCAAAAACAGTATTCAAATATAAAACTGTAAACTATACGAGACGCCCCTGCGCAAACGAGAACCAATAAAAAATATAAACACACTTCAAAATCATGCGTGACAAACACTTCACTCTAGTCTGGGAACGTTCAATAAATAAAATTTATGTGACAAAAAAACATTGCTTGCAAGCGACAACCTACGAATAAAAAAAGAGAAGATTCCGATAAAAATACTATCTTGAAATTACGCACACAGTATTCATTTGCCGACTTCTTTCTCAGATAAATGTAATAACCTATTATTATTCATTCTAACTTGATTGAAATCGCATTATAAAAATTTCTGAAAATATTACAAAAAACGTTTTTATAGGCGTGCCGCCGCTACGGCGGCACTCGAGTAATACGGAAAAATTATAATGTTAAGGGTTAAAGACACACAAATCAATACTAGGTACCTACTACAAGAATAGCACAGTTTTCATTTACGCCGCGTATACGTTGGAAAAAAATATGTAGCTAAATAAAGATACTTTCTAAACTTTAAGTGGCCGCGCGGCTTAAGCGTTGGACTATCACGCCGTGGGTCCCAGGTTCAAATCCTGGGTCTGGCAAGTATACATATTTGTGTGTGAGTCAGGGTATGGACCTAATATGTTGAGCAAGTGGCTGACATCCATTTCTCGTAAAAAACAAAATATGTTAATACAAACCTCTACTCTGTGGAGGCCCATATGATCCTATTAGGATCGGACATGGTCGAGAGAGATGTGAGCATACCTAATGATCAGTATACGTCGCCCAGCAAATCTTCATGAATAGAACCACGCTAATAATTATTTTATCCAAATTTACTTCTGTCGTCTTTACAATCTGTTGTCGATTAATGAAACGTATCATTGCATTTTATCACAACATTGCGTAGGTATAGCAATTTGGCTCATTTTTGCTAAAAGGGTTAGTTAATAAAGAAAATTTCCCTACACGGAATGAGACCAAATCAGAAGACTCCCTAGAATTCGTTACATTCATAAAAATGCAACGTTTGGTGCGATTTACACACTGGTGGCATCGTTGCACATTTATTAAAAAATGGGGCCAAAGCTCACGTTAAGGTCAATGGATATCCTTATCGAACCATGATTAATATTTTGTTTTAAATACAGATTCATCCGGCAGAACGATCATTTCAATAGGATGTGCCATAGAGTGACCGCAACCATCGCCTTATTTAAATCAAGATTTGGCGATAGATTGATTTTGAGGAATGGACGTGTCAATTGCCTTGCCTATACCAAATTATAAATAATAAAAAATAGTCTTCTATATATAAAATATCCAAAATTATGTATGTTTAATGTTGTAATTGTGTCATTTAATAACATATTATGGCTTGGTTTCCCAGGGTTTATGTTAATTTTTAAAAACCATCAGTAAATTATCGTAGTCTTAGTTCAATGAAAACAAATACGTATAACTGGCAACGTTTAGTGTGCACCATTTTAACTTGCACCACCTTAACAACCTACCTCTACCCTTCACCACTGGACAACTATACTACAAATGTTAATACTTATCATACTAACAGATGTTTATACTAAGTAAGAAATTCTCTGTTCAAAAAAATAAATCAAATAAATAATATACTTTGCTTACCAGAAAACATTATTATAATCATTTTGAGGTACTGAAGCTGCATGAAGTCAATTATTACGATTATAATACATGATAAGGAATCAGAAGGCAATAATTAATGGTAACACTACTAACTAAATTCTTGACTAGACAGTGACGATCACTAAATGCAATGTGTTGCCAGACAACTATAAAGTATTAGTATATACTGGATGAAACCAACTTTATAGAGCTGCAGATATATTAATTTTACGCATGTAATACTTATCATTTATATATCAATAATAATATAATACATGATTAAAAAGATTGATATATTATCATAAAGCAATTAGGTACCTTCATATTTTTAACTATAATTATAATTAACTATTTATTTTATTCAACTAATCATTCACAAGATTTAAGAATGTACCATTCTAATTATTGAGCATACATAATTCTGAAAAACACTTTCTCAGAAAATATATTATAACCAATAGAAAAAATCTTTTTGAAAAAAGTATGCCACCCCGGCGGGGAACCGAACCCTGCATCTCCCGGGTTTACGCCCCATCCGCGCATTACCTCTATGCTACGCAGTAACATACTAATTGCGACAAATTTTAACTATTGCGATAAATTCTAAAAAAATATTGGAGAAATTTACGACGTCGGTTAGTAATGGTAGTAACAAAAATCGATTGCTAAAGTAGCTTGTTTAGAAGAGTGCTGATGAGTGGGTATTAAAAGTGGCCAATAGTTAAATTTGTCGCAATTAGTATGTCACTGCGTAGCATAGAGGTAATGCGCGGATGAGGCGTAAACCGGGAGATGTAGGGATCGATTCCCTGCCGGGGTGGTTTACTTTGTTCAAAAAGATTTTTTTTATTGGTTATAATATATTTTCTCAGAAAGTGTTTTTCAAAATTATGTATGTTCAATTATATTTATATTAACATGACAGTATTTATAAATGTACAATATTAAGAGACATAATAACTATGCATATGGTAGATATTGTCCACATATATTGACATAATAAGGCGGTTTTTTTCATAGTAATAATGATACATATTTTAATAAGATATGTACCTACATAAAACATTTTCCATTTTGATGTTGATTTAAAAAAATCGTTAATGACTTTGAAATTGTTTACTATGAGATTCATTGCCAGAATTAAAAAGTTTTAAATAGTTTTCATTCGTAAAATAGTTCGCTAAAGGCCTCAAATGGAAATGGGCTGGAGACATAACTCGAAGAAGGGACAATCGTTGGACAAATCTAGTCATTAAATGGTACCCAAGAGGCACAAAACGTCCGTTAAGTAGACCTAGAGGCTGCTGGATCATGAAATGATAAAGTTTTGCGGAAGTACGTGGCAACGCAACGCACAGGACCGAGAGAAGTGGAATCAGCTTGGAGAGGCCTTCATTCAGCAGTGGATAGATACAGGCTAATGATGATGAAGAAATAGTCTATATTATTATCATGCATCCCGGCCCATTATTCTATAAAAAGGGTGCCTCGAGGGTAGTTTTTTATATTCATGTATTGAGGCGGCTATATGTTAAAATAAATTAACCGTCTGAAGCTAAACTATCAAAAAGTGATAAGCTTTAACAGCCCCTCTTTCGTTAACTTTTAGAGCGAGATCGACAATTTGACGGCTAACTTATTGTACCTAACAATATTTCATCGATACATAAATACGATAAATTACCCTACTAATAGGTACTAAGTGAATTATTCAGTCATATTATGAGGTTATGGTAGACAATAATTACATATTTTGTTGTATGAAGTGAAAGAATCCAACAAATTTTATCTCCAGCAAAGTAATTTACTTACTGTAGTATGTGAAAAGGGGTGAATAGCGAAAACAAGTGAATGCTCCCACACAAACGGAATAGCTATGGTATTTAACAAAAAATGAACATACAAACTATGGAGTGATGGTGGGTTTCAAATGTGATAAGTAATGAAAAAAAATCGATGTGTATACTTACCTACGCGTGTTACTTCTTTGGCGTAACAAAACAAAAACAAAACTTGTGATAAACTAGATTCTTTGACTAACTCTTAATTATCTTGTTAAATTACACACTCAAGAAAAAGGACCGCTTATTGGAACGCCGTTGGTTTATTTCTCTAAACTTTAACTTAAATTTCTAAATTATTATATAATGGTTTCTCGTTGTTTTTATTTTTAAAGTACCAACTGTCACTCTGGCGTTTAATCATTTGTTTACGCAAGGAATTGCAAATGCCGACAATAATAAATTCGCTGCCTAGGCAACGAAACAATTCTAAACTAAAATATTATACTGTATATTCGTCACGATTGCAGTACCATACCGTGGAGTAAAGGTAGTGCATTCGTCTGATAACCGAACAATCGGTGGTTCGAATCCAATCGAGTGCGTTTTTTTTCGTGTGAAAAAATAAATTATGTGTTACATGTCACACGCCAAAAATACACTCTGATCTGATTTCCCAAACGCTTCAAAAGAAGTATAACTTCAAAAATCTTAATAATATAGTCATCAGCTAGCACACGCAGGTACAACCCAGGGGCGGCAGGTTATATGAAAGTATGGTGAAGCAGGCAAGAATTTTGAAAAAGTATGGTAAGGCAGGCTGGTAATCAATTTGCGGCAAAATTTCCACGTTAACATTATATTATATGAGTACATTATAATGACCAAAGTAAATCCTCTGTGATGCCCTGAATTTTTTTTATCGTGTCGCTATTTCTCGTAAGTTATCGGCTATTGTTGGCCTGCTTCATTCAGTTGTATGAGAAAGCCAATGACTTGCCCCTCTTTCTATTTAATATCTCCATGGGTACAACGTTCAAATACTAAACTAATTCAAGTACTTATATGAATGTAGCTACCTAAATAGAGTTACCTCAATGAAGAAGTGACATAGTTATATTTATAGCTGATCCTGAATTGAGTTAGAATGCAATTCGATTGCCGACCTTCGACATAAGAGGCCACCGAGGGGGAATGGGACGACTGGCCTCCCGACAATTGGACGCCGCACTGTCGTAGACACGTGTAGACGAGGTATTTTAATCAGTTTCTATCTATTACTTAGTAGTTTGAATTCATTTTACACTTAACATAATGTATTCTTTATCGCGGATTGAGAATTACCATGCCTAAGGCTTTATATAAAATAAAAAACTCTTTTTTCGTTGGAATTTAAACATATGCACGATTAAATCATTGTTTACGTCTGCATATTTATATTCTTACAAACTTTTAAATCATAATATAATCATTGAAGTATACATATTAATATTGAATATTTTTTTTAAAGTACCTAAAGTCTATTTATTTTCGAATTCCGTGGCGTCCAGTTGTCCGGTGCCAAAACGTCCTAGACCCCCACCGAGGAGATGAAGTCTTTACATCTAAAATCGGACATACCTGTTGTACTGGTCTGTAATCTGAATACGAGCATCCTGGTTGAGGATCTTCATCATAAAATGGGTGTACTATATCTTCGACAAGCTCGCGCTTGACGTCAACAAACCCATAGTCGGTATCAGGTTTTGCAGGGTACTGAAAGGAACATAATACGAGTACTATACGATCACATTATAATATAAATAGTATAGCCCATGTATCGTTATGATATATTTTGTAGGAGAATTGGAGTATATGTTATTATAGACAAGTTAGCGTACGTTTTCTTAAGGCTATACTTCAGCTGGGGCACGGTCTAAAACGATCGTCACTACGCGACGCGAAGATTGTGCAAACGACGCGTGTAGAACAAAACATAATTTGTCATAAAAATTCAACATGCGTCCATGTAAAGTTATGTTTATTGTTCTATTAGTCATAATAATAATAATAATAATAATATAATCATTGAAATGTTTTCTTTTTCAAGTAAATGGGTAACGTTTGTTAGTCATCTTTACACGATTTAAGAATTCACTCCCCCGACGCCATCACAGAACAAATTGACGTGTTCACAGCTCGACTTTCGCTCTCCGATTGCCAGCGAGTCCGAAATTTCGTCGCACCTATATTGTTGAAAAATTATTTGCCGTTTCACTGAAGTATGCTCTTGACAAAGTTAAAAAATAATTACCTACCTATGCAATGTTTATAATTTTAATACTTACAAAAATTTGAGGATAATATGTTATGAAATAATAAGAAAGTAAAAAACAATCACGAAATGTATTTGAAAGTTAGCTATATTCGTTTAAAATCGCAGTATCTTTTAGTAAGATACACCTATCTAACAGCATAGGTAGATTAATAGTGCCTGTACACGTGCATGGATTTATTTGCAGTAATCGTGACTATTTTAAACATCAATTGTTTACACGTAAAAGTGCTGACTTCCTCCAATCTCATTCATCAAGAGTAAGCGAGACGCGATGTTATCATTTCACTGTAAAAATATCGGTTAACCTCAAAATGAGCGGTGTAGTTTGTTTTTTTGCCGGCAGGTTCGCCACTATTATTCTACTGCGCTGGCGCAGATTTGTTGCATAAAAATTCAGAAGCTTCCGAACTTTTTTGATTCATGCATGCAATATTGCAAATTGCATGACAATACGTGAATTTTCTTGTTATGGCCGCGATAATACGTACTGTCAGCAGTAAATACATGCACGTGTAAACGGGTTATAAGCCTAGCATGTACTTGCATAATGGTGAACAACTATTAAGTTACTAACATAAAATAATATATAATTGCTGTCGAATTGAATGTTGGAGGGTAATTGATTAAACAAAGTTTGAAAACCTTTCTAAATAGTTTGTAAAATATAGAAACATGTTACTATACTCCATACTGGTGTCTTGCAGTAGTATTTGACAGATTTAAAAAAAAAAAAACTAACCTCAAACTTGTAACCTGAATCATCAGCATTTTCTTGCTTTATGGTGGAGGCGTCCGGGACGTTTGGATTCGTTATTATTGGTACTTCAAACCAAGGCTGCACTTCCTCATCCGGATCGCGCTTGATAATAGTATCCATGCTTCAATATTTGGACTTTGGTGTGCGCATTTCCTGGGTAACGTATATTATTAAATTTAATGCATACTGTCGGAAAATGGAGTCAAGGTTGGTGTTGCCATAATAATAGAGCAAATATTTTTTTGTGAAATGAAGTAGAGTCACATGAGTTATACTTATAACATTAGTTAATTATTACAGTTATAATTATTTAGGTATAATTAAAAATCAACGTACCTAGTTGTTAAAATTAATTGTGTGATTCATCATATTAAATAAAATATTAGTTAGTCTAAATCTGGTGATACATAACATTTATTAGAAAATAACCGGTACATACAACGAGCCAAAAATACTGTTACCTACTCATTAGTGGCACACGTGTCCATATGGACACATCAATTTTGTTGATGGTGTGACATGAATTTTTATTAGTTTTAAAAATTGTTTATTTACATTTTTTATGTAAGTATCTGTATATAAAATAAAATATTCATATCATTTTTAAGTTTTGAGATAATAGCCGTGTCCATAATATGAACACGCGTGACATTTATGTTATCATTTTTTTTTTGATTCTATGGTTTATTAATAGAATTATTATAAAGTATGATAGTTTTCAATACACATTACACACAAGCTAATATTGCATTTTCTTCACTGCGTTCTGATTTCAGATGTTTCTTTTTCTTTCAAAAAATCGGTCACAGCGTCGATTTTTTCTATTTTTTTTAATAAAATAATTTAACCAATTAAATCGTATATCTTCTAGAACCATTGATTTTCATGTACATAGTTTTGAATATCCATCCTATCAAGATCCATCAGCGTTCTTATTTTCCACATTTTTAATCTTTCATCTTTCAACATCTTCTTGGCTACGTGAAGGAAGGCGCTGTTGTCGACTAAATGGGAGGCGCTTGTTAGTTTATAATGGAAGTGCGGTTAAAAACGGGGGGAGCATGTTACTACACAGTTTAAACACGTAGCCAAGAAGATGTTGTCATAGAGTACCTAGATAACTACCTAGTTGATAGTACTACCTACCTAGTCCGTACAGGAAAAACTAACCTTAAAACTGTAGCCGGATTCGTTAGCATTTCTTGTTTCAAGTAAAAGTCAGCGCCTTGGCTGTTAGGTAAAAACAACAAGATTGGTCATCATCTTTCACGTTTTAAATCCATTTTGCGTAGGTATTTCAAAGTAAATATAGGTAGCTGGACGTGATATGTGTTACCAGCCGTAAAATACAATAGCAAAATTGCCAAACAGCGCTGTCATAATTTTGTTGCCTAATTAATTTTAGTCCCAAAAATTATATTACCTACCTATTTATTGTCTTCGGTTGAAAATTTGTAGGTAGGTTTTTTGTTTGTCATAAAAAAGTAACGGGAATTAGAGGAATTCCGAGTCATAATTATTTAACTCTTCCAGTGAAAAATAAAAATAATTACTGGCAAATTTTAGAAAATTTGTTACATTTAGATGGCGTCTATCTCTCAAAAAAACTCATTTTTAGGGCTCACAATATTTTCCTCCATTGCGAAATAATTATTATAGTACCTAGGTACCTACTTCGACCAAAATTTATGGGACGGCTATATCTACCAAAACTATGGTTTTGTTGGTAAATTTTTAATATTTCAGAAATAAAACCTTTTTTGTCTAAATTTGAATACTCTATCTAGTATTTTGGGGGTACTGAGCCTTCTTTTTTTATAATATTATTGTAGGTACCTAGGTCATAATAGTACGCTCAAAATACTATTATTTTGAATCTCGGAGAAAATGCATTTTTATCCTAAAGACTAAATTTTGTCGTAACAAAATACGCTAAAAGTAATAAAATATAAATATTTTTTACTTATTATAAATGCGTAGGTAGGTACTATATTTTGCCCAAATAACGCGAAATAATTTTCATGGTCCTCGTACAATAATTCGATGACAAAAATATGGCAACACTATAGTGAATTAGCGAATAGTAACACTGCTAGTTTGTAGTCGTCGTTAGCTGTCACTTGCGGATGCCGATTTATTCTTGAGCTGTCTGTTCATTTAATTTAAATAACAATTATTATAATCATGGAATTCAAAAGCGAACCCGTGGACTTAGACATCAATCCCGGAACTCCGTTCAGTGCTATGGATATACCGATTAAACGTTCACGCAGCCCGGAAGAAGTAACGTTACGATCATACTGCTTTATTAAGCAATTCCGTGTTGAGCATTCGTACGCCGCCAATATGGAGGTATTTATATTGATATAACACCCCCCTGCAAACTAATTGTACAATTTTTTCACCCATATAAGTCAAGGCACAGTACCAATTATTGTATGGTTAATGTTTGATACTCAACCCGTGGAATCATTTTAGTTCCTATCAAATTAAATGTCGTTTGGACAGTAGGTAGGTACACGTCAGTGGCGAAGACTCCATACTAGGCGATTATTTAAAGCCTACCTTCTTAAGAAAAATATTTTTTAATTGCATATTGACATATTTATATACTTAATCACTTCTTTATTTTATGTTTTATAAAAATAATTTATTTTGCCAACGAAAGATGTCGTATATGTATGAATGTATTACAGTATTACACAGTTTACAAAACAATCTGCAAAGCTATTAAGAAATATACCACAGCGCGCCATATATCTTGGACGTAAATAAATTTCCGATTATGTGTGAAATAATTCTGAATTTTTTTCGTATGGACTTTACGTCTCGTAACCTCAGCAAGTCTGTTGATTTGTATGAAATAAGGTAAGCTCCTATCGCAGAGCCTAAAACATTCGCGCATAATATTGTTGTCACGACTGCGCTCTTTGTCCAAAATCATTAATAATAGAATAATTAAAAAAATATTTCAACGACATTTAATCGAATATTAATAAATAAGTAAGTATAGATTGTTTTTAAAAATAAAAATAAATTTTATCTAATGATTTTTGATGGGTATAAATGTTTTGAAAAATACGTAATTTAAACAAATCGCTCATTTTTATGTCATCAATGAGTTTTTGAAGTTTCATTGAATTAGTGTGTCGTTGTCATTTATTAGTGTGTACCTATTCATTAGTAGTAAATATCGTACTATTCTCGTAAGTATACCTGACAAGTGTGCTCTTTTTATCAGATCTGCATAGTCTACCTCTTTCCAAAAGTCACCCTTCGCCACTGGTATACGTAGGTAGTAATTTGCTTGTTTAACACCACGATGTGGCATTGTTTCTTCTAAAAAAAGAGTAAACATTTCCACAGTTGTCTATCAGTACATTTGCACATGCTATCTGTTCGCACGTTGCCCACTGAAGAAGGAAGCCGATACATTACACGACTGCACCGCGATTTCCTAACTCTCGTCTCGTGTGGCACCAGACGAGATGACGTAATTGTGACGTCACGCTCGAGGCATGCCGACCGCGCACAGAATAACCATAGAAAATTTTATTATGATACACCTATATGTGTATGGTGACAATGAATAGCGCCGCTGTCTGACCACTCGCTATTTTCTCGAATGCTATTATCACTCCGGTAGTACGTCATAATGATGTCATATGACGTCATCTCGACCGGGAAGCTTGCACTCGCAAGTTCTAACATAGAGCCCCTGCACCGCGATTTCCTAACTCTCGTCTCGTGTGGCACCAGACGAGATGACGTAATTGTGTCGTCACGCTCGAGGCATGCCGACCGCGCACAGAATAACCATAGAAAATATTATTATGATACACGTATATGTGTATGGTGACAATGAATAGCGCCGCTGTCGGAGTAGCGTAATATTCTCGAGTGCTATTATCACTCCGGTAGTACGTCATAATGATGTCATATGACGTCATCTCGACCGGGAAGCTTGCACTCGCAAGTTCTAACATAGAGCCCCTGGTCCTACTTTTCGCCCCTCCCGTTGTCTATGGATGACCTGTCATTGCCTGTCATTGTCTATAGAGTGCTCATACTGACGCGTCTGTCGTGTTCACTTGTCGGAGTATTCTTAGTTTCAGATTATTTTAACGTATCTTGGAGACCTTGGAGTTCATTTGATTTAGTGGTTATGTGTTATTAATAATTGGAAGTGACGATCAAAGTAATTAAACTTCTTCTGTGTATAATAATATCATAATACACTAGGACGTTTGTCAATGTGACAGTCGATTCTAAACGACAATAACTATTAACTTATTTGTACTCTTCAGTCATGAATACCAAACTACCCTTGCAAGTACGTTATCAATAAATAGTTTGGCAGTGGACCACTCGTTGCTTGTGCAAAAAGTTATGCTCTGGCTTTATTAATCTAAAGATGGCGACGGTTCGCAGTAAGCTACAATAATATATATATTATATCAGTGGCAAAGGGTGGAGGTAGGCTGCTAAGATCCGAACATGCCCATTAGGCGGAGAACTACATATAGGATATAAGACATCCTATGGATATGGGAATGTCCGAGAATGTGCACTGATAGGAAAGTGTCACTCTAGTTGGTCCAACTGGCTGTTAACTCATTACCTACGTGCAATACATATTACCTGGCCATTAGATATAATTAGCATGGTATTTAACGGATTCACTGGGGAGCATTTAATTACTTTTTAATTAAGTAGGTACTACATTTAAATAACATGCTAATTATTTCTGATGGGCATGTAATCAGGACACAACAGCTGTGGCGTTCGCGCTGTAAGGATTGAATGTGGTAATTAATTAGTAATTAACAGGTCCACAGTGAATACCGCCATCTTTAGAATAATAAAGCCTGAGCATAACTTTTTACACAAGCAACGAATTGTCCACTTTTCAGCTGTCAAAATCAGATCCCAGATTGCTTGACATATTGAATCACCCTTTCTCGTTTCAAATTGAATTATAAGAAATTCTCAAATCAAATATATTAACTATCAGTGTTATTTATAAATAATATACATTCCTGTTATTCATCAGCTGTTTAAGTCAGACTAGTCCTTCACACAAAAACCGGTGGTAATATCGATTTCCTAAAAAGATGTAGCATTGATCTATGCATTACATTTGTAGAAGGTGTGTTAATGCTAGTGTTTTATTTATAATGTAACCCATCTATCCAAATCAAACCATTCCCAGTGTGAACACGACAGACGGGTTAGTATGAGCACTCTATAGAATAATGACAAGCAATGTCATTGCCCAATGCAATGCAATGGTCATCCGTAGATAACGGGAGGGGCGGAAAAAGTAGGACCAGCCGTTGTGAATGTATCGGCTTTCTATTTGAGTCGGCAATGGTTAAGGCGATACTTCAGTGAAACGGCAAATAATTTTGAACAGTATGTGGAAGAAAATTTCGCAATACTCTCCAATCGGAGACCGACCGTCGAGGTGACTGCACGTCGATTTGTTTCGTGATGGCGACATGGGTATTAATTCTTAAATCTCGTAAAGATGACTAAAAGCGTTAACCATTTACTTTAAAAAGAAAACATGTCAATGAATATATTAATATTGTTACTAATAGAACGATAAACAGAACATTAAATGGACGCATGTTGGATTTATATCACAAATTATATTTCGTTCGGCATGCGTCATTTGCACCCGCGACCCGCAATCCGCGCATCGCCTAGCCACGATCTTTTTAGACCATGCCTCAACTGACGTGTAGCCTTAAGCCTATCGTGCCATCCGACCAGTAGGTCTATTCTATACTTATCGACCTCTTAAGTGATAAATAGTATCAAACTTAGGGTAGGTTTGTATCAAAGTATTAGCACTTATTGTAACAATGACAATAACATGGTTTTTATGGTTGCAATAAGTGCTATATTTTAACAGCAGCAAGATAGGTGGTATTAAAATATAGCACTTATTGCAAAAATAAAAGTCAACTTATTGTAATTGTTACAATAAGTGCTAATATTTTGATATAAACCTACCCTAAGTGTGTTATATTTATCAGTTTATCACTTTGGCGGTCGATAAGTATACAATAGACCCACTGGACAGGTTATAGCTTTCAAAAGATATGTGCGTCTTATTGCGGACGTGAAGATTATTTCACATAGTTTTTATATGTCCATATTATTAATATGTCGTTATTTCTATGACCAAACCACCTAATTATGTCAATTGATGTTTATACTTTTTATTACGACTATTAATAATATTTTGTTGTGCATTTATAAACCATCATCATCTGCCGGGGTCAATCCACTGCTGGATGAAGGCCTCCCCAAGCTTTTTCCAACTCTCTCGGTCCTGTGTCGTTCGCTGCCACGTATTTCCGCCGAACTTTGTCAGTTCGTCAATCCAGCGGCTTTTAGGGCGACCTTGTGGCCGTTTCGTGCCCCTTGGGTACAATTGGATGACAGCATTTGTCCAACGGCAAGAGAGCAATGTGCCCCGCCCATCTCCATTTCAGCTGTTTCGCAACGTCTATTACATCGTGTACTCCTGTCTGCTTCCTAACCCATTCGTTTCTCTTACGGTCCTTTCGCGTGATGCTCAACATATGCCTCGCTGTGCGACTCTTAGCCTTTGTGTTGAGAATCCACGTCCCGCAGCAATACGTGAGCACGGGCAGCACACATTGGTTGAACACCATACGCTTAAGACATAATGGTAGGTCATTCTTGAAGATACTATTCAGACGTCCGAAAGCACTCCATCCCAGGTTTGTTCTGCGAGCAATTTCATCGTGCATGCTTCCGTCTATGGGCACCTGCTGTCCGAGATAGACATAGCTGCTTACTTGCATTTATAAATACCATCATGTTAATATAAATATAATTAATTATGTGTATGTGCCTAATTGCTTTATGCTTTATGATAATATATCAAACTTCTTAATCATGTCTTATATTATTGTATAAAGGGCAAACTGTTGAATAAATAAAATGATACGTATTACATGCGTAAAATTAATATAATATATGCAGCTCTATAAAGTTGGTTTCATCCAGTATAATATAGTAAAACTTTATACTGATTGTCTGTCAACACAAATTGCATTTAGTGAATTTTACTGTGTAGTGAATTTTATTTTAGGTGATCAAATCTAATCAAAAATTTAGTTAGTCACATGACTATTAACTCATTTAGACAGTCTGACAACGCGACTGGGGCGTTTGCGTTAGTTGGCCATTACATATAATTAACATGATATTTAAATGTGTTTATAAAAATGTAATTGATATTGTTATACTCTCACAAGACCCGAAAGACCTCCAAGGTAGAATGCAAGAACTCGCGGATGTCAGTCAAACGGTCGGTCTAAAGATAAATGTCTCAAAGACAAAAGTGTTGAGGAACTGTTTTTCGGACCCTGCGATTATCTGTATTTCTGGCACCCAACTCGAGCAAGTTAGCAGCTACGTCTATCTCGGACAGCAGGTGTCCATAGACGGAAGCATGCACGATGAAATTGCTCGAAGAACAAAGCTGGGATGGAATGCTTTCGGACGTCTGAATAGTGTCTTCAAGAGTGACCTACCATCATGTCTTAAGCGTAGGGTGTTCAACCAATGTGTGCTACCTGTGCTCACGTATGGCTGCGAGACGTGAACCCTCAACACGAGAAATGTCCAAAGGCTAAGAGTCACACAGCGAGGCATGGAGAGGTGCATGTTGGGCATCACGCGAAAGGACCGTAAGAGAAACGAATGGGTTAGGAAGCAGACAAGAGTACGCGATGTAATAGACGTTGCCAAACAGCTGAAATGAAGATGGGCGGGGCACATTGCTCGCCGAAAGAACGGCCGCTGGACAAATGCCGTCATCCAATGGTACCCAAGGGGTACGAAACGGCCACAGGGTCGCCCTAAAAGCCGCTGGATTGACGAACTGGTAAAGTTCGACGGAAATACGTGGCAGCAAATGACACAGAACCGAGAGAGTTGGAGAAAGCTCGGGGAGGCCTTCATCCAGCAGTGGATTGACCCCGGCTGATGATGATAAAAAAGTAATTAACTGGTCAGCAGTGATTGTATTAATTGCCATCTGATTCCTCATCATGTATTAAATTCCTAATAACTGACTTCATGCAGCTTCAGTACCTTGATATGATTACAATATTGTTTTCTGATAAGTAAGGTAAGTATATTTATTTGACTTATTTTTGAACAGAGAACATCTTACCTAGTATAAATATCTGTTAGTATGATAGTATGATAATTAACATCTGTTGTATGTAGTCCAGTAGCGAAAGGGCGGAGGTAGGCTGTTAAGAACCACCATAAATGGTGCACACTAAACGTTGTCAGTCATACGTATTTCATTTTAATAAGACACAAGTCTTTAACACAAACCTGCAATCGAGTGAGATGTCCAATTGCATCTGAGCGACTTACCATGAAATGTAATGTTGAAATATGAAAGAATCTCTTTCGACCATGTCCGATCCTAAAAGGATCATATGGGCCTCCACTTATTTTCACGCGAAATGGATGTCGCTATATACTCTGACACACAAATTGAAAAACCTTATTAAATTGCAGATCCGCTATATCATAACATTACGAAATCATAAATTATACATATATAAATGGTACTGACTGATTGTATATGAGAAATAATTACAAGATAAAAAGAACTTTTTATGTACAATGTTTTTAAATTTTCTGTTGAATCATATAAACTTGACTTGACTAGCTTAAACGATAAAAAAAATTGTACTTGACATGTCATATTGATTTCCATAGTAACGCACGTATATATTAATAATTTAGTTGCTAAGACCCCAGACCCCTAGCAACCAATAATGGTGTCGAAATAAAATAACTTTTCAAACAAAACAGAATTAACTGAAAATGAATTCAAATCTACTTAAAGATGGTTAAAAGTATTAAAAACAATGCATTTGACGATCAAAGTAAGTAAACTTCATCTGTGCATAATAATATCATAATGCACTAGGACGTTTTTCATTGTGACAGTCAATTCTAAACGACAATAACTAATAGTTATAATATATAATATAATAATAATTATATTCTTCAGTCATTATAGAATACCAAACTCTGCCTGCAAGTACGTTATCAATAAATAGTATGGCATGGTAAAAAAATGCACTGGCATCATGTTCTAGTATATTCTAAAAGTTTTAAATGTCTAACTAGTCGGGAAGTTAGTTAAAAATCGATTGCAAGATTTGTACCGGACAAATAAGAATACGAGCTAAGAAAAACGTTGTAATGAATATTTAATAAATAATATTATAATAATTGAGATCTTGGTTACAGGAATCAGATGACGTCGACAGTATTTATTTTTAATTTTGATTTTAATATAAAAATATTTTTTTTTTATAGAATTCTACTTTGAAAATGGTCACCGAACGCTGCAATAAGTACGAAATTCGACTGAGCGACGTTGATGTAAATACATGTTTCAAAGGGGGTGATATCGGAAAACACGCGGAACCCACATCCGAAGATATTCAAGAAACGGTAATACAGCGCCCCGAGATAACAACAGATGAAAAAAAAGTGAAGCCAAAACTCACCGGTGTAAAACAATACCATTGCAATGATTGCTCATTTAAATGCTGGCAACTCAGTCGACTAAAAATACATAAAATGACACATATTTTTGAAAAATCACATGAATGTACTATTTGTTCATTAAAATTTGCTTATATTAGTGCGCTCAGAAGACATACAAGCAATACGCATAAAATAAATACGCATACTGGTGAAAAACCTTATCAATGCGATGTTTGTTCATATAAATGCACGCAAAGTAATACTCTCAAAAGGCATAAAAAGACACATTCTGGTGAAAAACCATATCATTGCAATGTATGCTCGTATGAGTGCTCGGACTTGGGTAATCTCAAAAGACATCAGTTAAAACATGCAGAAAAAACAAATCAATGTGATTCTTGTTCATTAAAATTTACGTTGGTTAGTGATCTCGAAAAACATAAAGTGATACATACTCGTGAAAAGCCTCATCAATGCGATATATGTTCTTACAAATGCACGCGACTTGATATCATGAAAAAACATAAAAGAATGCATACGGTTGAAAAACCATATCAATGTGAATACTGTTCATTTAAATGCTCAGACATAACTACTTTGAAAACGCATGCGAAAACACACATCGCTAAAAAACCTTATCAATGCGCCTTTTGTTCATACAAAACTTCGTATTCCAGTCGCATTAAAACACATTTTATGACACATACTGGTGAAAAACCACTTCAATGTGATGTATGTTCATTAAAATTTGCGTTAGCTAATGATCTCAAAAGACATAAGAAAACACATACTGGCGAAAAACCTTTTAAATGCGACATGTGTCCATATAAATGCACAAACCTCTGTATCCTTAGAAACCATAAAAGGGTACATTCTGGTGAAAAACCATATCTTTGCGATGTATGTCCATTTAAATGTTCGCAATTAAGTAATCTAAATACTCATAAAATAACACATTGTGGTGAAAAACCTCACGAATGCGATGTATGTGAATCCAAGTTCACGGTCTTTTATGCTCTCAAAAAGCATAAAAAGACATGTCATACTATTATTTCAACATAGCCATGTCATGTGGTCATTGAATTATTGGTGGACTGTATTTAAATGAGCAGTGTTAGCAAAAATCTTTACAAAATGAATAATGAGAGAGTTGGTTGCACTTATAAATTTTCTTAGCGCATAATATAAAAATTTCAGTCTATTGGCAAATTCACAGGCCGACCGTCTGTCACGATCGTACCCGATCATGAAAAGTCACATTTGAGTGGTACCCTAGAGTCGTGATGGAATTGGAATAATTCATATCTTTTGGAAACGATCAAATCGGAAGAATATCGAAAATGTACACTAATGTCTGAATTTACCATATCGTCACTGTTCTGGCAGAAGAAACTAATTCTAAAAAATGACATTTGATATTAGTTATACCAAAATGTTCCTTATTTCAAAATTTACCGTCTGGAAACCTTCTTAATAAATAAACAGTCTTTATTTTCAATTCATCCTTTTCACGATTACTTAATAAACTCACATTATAGACCATTTCAAACATTTTAACAACTTCAAAGTCAAATTACTCAAAACTAGTATTCTCCAGTTAGTGTGTTCTGCCAGAACAGAGACGATATTAAGTTACTGAAAATGGCCGCATATGGCGTTAATATAAACCCACAAATTTGACGTTTACATAATTGAAAGACTAGTAAATACAAAGTGCAACTTGTTACTTCTTTCTAAATGTCATCTCCAATAGTTTCTATTAGCGATTAAAGATTTTAATGTAACAACTTAATATCGTAAGGAAAGCCTTTGCTACCAAGCTGACAATAAATAGTTTTTAGTTTATTTATAATTGTCAACATTAGCATTTAAGCGTATAATATTATAAATCAATAAAATCACAATCGAGTTGGTAGCTGAATAATTTTGTGTAATTGCTATTTTAGGTTGATATCGTTCATGTAATATTGTTCAGATTCTGTGTCAACTGGTGTAATTAGGCCTTCAAAAATCGCGTCTATTTTTTGAAAAACAACTTCACTACATAAATCTTATTTTCAAATTACATAAAGTGAAATGTCGTTTTCATCATCATCAGGGTCGCGACAACACGGTGTGGATCCTGGCCTCTTCCAACAGCTCCCTCCACCTGTCCCTATACAGTGTGGCCGCTTTCCAATTTGGTACCCCCATAATACGGCAGTCACTGGCAGCTCCATCTAACAAGCGAATCTTTGGCCTCCCTCTTCTTCTACGTCCTATTGGATTGCTGGACATCACTCTCTTTGCTGGTTCATTGTCATTCATACGGTGCACATGACCTAGCCATCGAAGTCTCCCAATCTTAATTGATTGAACTGCGCTACAATCTTCGTACAGCCCGTAGAGCTCAGCATTATATCTTCTCCTCCAATTGGTGCCATCCCTGATCGGTCCATACATACGGCGGAGAATTTTTCTTTTAAAGATGTTCAGGGCTCGTTCATTTCGCAGAGTTAATGTCCAGGTTTCCGACGCGTAGGTGAGCACTGGCTTTACAAGTGTCTTGTAAAGAGTGCTTTTAGTTCGGCGAGATAGTAAGCGGGACTTAAAATATCTTAACAGACCAAAGTAACGTTTATTCGCAGACACGATTCTCTTGTTGATTTCTTCTGTAATATCATTATGTCGAGTTACAAGAGATCCAAGGTATATGAAACTGTCGACCGTATCAAACTTGTATGCACCAATATCTAACTTTGGTGCGACTTCTCGTGGTGTGACATAGACAGGCATGTATTTAGTTTTTGCCTCATTTATTTGTAAACCCATTCTTTTGGCAGAGGCTTCTAGTGCTGTGAATGCCTTTTTCAGCGCCAATTATGATATGGCAATGATGTCGATATCATCGGCATACGCCAGCAGCTGCACAGGCTTAGTTAATATCGTGCCTTCTTGACCAAACTTGAAAAAGTATCTTGTAATTATTTGCTTAATTATTGTAATATCAGATGTCGTATTTCATGTTAATTATAAAATTAATCTGTTCTTTTTTTTTTACTTTAATAAAGCTTAATGATAATTATAATATTATACTTTTTCTCTAAAGTGGTTTCATCAAAATACATTTTGTCCCGAATGATTCGTATCAAAGTGTATTTTGTCCACATAGTAACATCAAAACAAACTTTGTCCATAATTATATAATTAATATTTCCTAAAATAAAATAAAATTCACCTTTTTGGTATGTTCTATTATTGTTATACTTATTCATTTTCGGATATTATACGGTTAAACACATTCTGTAATATTGCATAAGTACATAATAAGATATCAGTTTGCCCCTTATTTTGCCCTTTAATGTGGACAAAATACGATTTGAAAAGTTGCTCCTCATTTCAGATAATAAGTTGAAGATTAAAGTGTCAAAATTCTCTGGTCTTTCTTGATATTGACCCCTGTTCATATTACTATGAGTCGGCTCGAAATGGTTTCGGCCGATTTAGACCCTCAGAAGAGATATCCTCAAATGGGGACAATTTGGGAATGTGACAGTAGGTATACTTAAGATGTTGAATTGAACAAGACGGAACTCAAATGAGTCAACTCAATACAACATATTATGCTGTATTAAGAGTTGTCTGGAAACAAAAACGGATGTTTTTAAAAATTGATAGAAACAAAAGTGGCAATATTCTGGTGGCAGCTGCTGAAAAATTCCATTTTTTGTTTTTATTAATTTTTAAGAACTGCCGTTTTTGTTTCCAGACACCTCATAATTATTCTGCATCTTGCATCTCACCATTTTAAATTCAGTTCATCTGAGAATTTAGTGGGACATAAGCCATTTACAAAAAAATACAGGAGATTCACAAACATATTGGGTGTAAAGTATCCATTTTTCATATAAAATACCAACTTTAAACTCAATAATGTATATGAAAACCACCGTTTTTGATACTTTTTATGAATTTTTTGAAAAGATCACCAATTGCACTACCATAATCAATCAAAACATGAATTTAGTGGGACGTGGTGTTTGTCCCACTTCGATACCAAGCTACTCTTATTATTATTTAATCTATGGTTGGTACCTGCCTCGTATGGAGTGCCACCATACACAATACATTGGAAATATTTTCTATCTGAATCTGGTTACTCTGTGAATAGAGTTTCCTATATAATTTATCGAAAGGCACAAGTCACATCTTATCTACCAAGTTAGTGAGCTTTGTCTAAAATTGTATTTGAAATAAATCTTATAGCACTATAATCCTAATGCATCTAGGATTCTTCAGCCTATAGATATAACTGTTTTCCCTCCAGTTAAAGCTGCAAAATATCGCAAAATGCTGTTTTCATCCTTAAAGATTTAACGAATGTAGTGGGCAATTAAACAGAAGAGAAGCTTAAAAATATTTAAAATACTAGCTGACGTAAACAAATAAAACATTTTTATACCATACCTACCGATTGCGGAAAAACTTAATCAAATTAAGTCATTATCTGACAACAGCAAGAGCATAGAAAATATAACACAATTAAATGTATCTAACGTGTCAGTGCCGTCAGAGAATGCAACATGGAAATAGATACTGAACGTATGGAAGAAATAAATGAACATATGGTTAATATATCTACAGTTCTAATTCAAACATTATCATGGCCTCAGATACCAAAAATAAACGATAAACATGTTTTACAAAGAGTTCCATTCGCCATCACCTCGCAAAAATATAGAGATATTTAAGATCAAAAAACGGAAAACAAGAAAAGTGCAGAGGAAGATAAAAAGAATAAAGGCAAAAACCACACATTTTAATGAGGCAATTGAAAGTAGAGGCAATCAAAAATAATAAAGTTTAAAAAATGGCGGCCAAAATCGTTGTGCGATTTGTGAAATAATAATAAAACATTTTATTAAATTAGAATGTTCAGTATATAAAGATAGCTTCCATTCAAATTGCGTTCCAAAATCTCAGCAGGTCCATGTCCCAATTGAGATTGATGTTTTATTTAGTGACTCAGGTGATGAAGTATTCAACAGATAGGTCGATAATTTTCTAAGACCTTAGAATACACTCTCTGTCACTCTATCCTCTTTTATTACGTCAGCGGTGAGATAAAGGAGTATGTTTGTTGATTATATCATAAGATTAGACACGTTGATTCATTATTTTATTGAAAAGTAAGCCTTAGTTGTTTAATTTATGCAGAAAAAGACGGGTGGCCCATCACTGTCTGGAAAGTGGCCGATCACTATCTGAGCGTGGCCCATCACTGTACTTTTTGAGATTTTTTTTTCATTTATATTTTTTGTAATAACCATGTTTGGTATTATAAAATATGTACACATATATATCAATATACATGCTTTGTAAACACGAAAAAAAAATGCATTTCAATAAAACCGCATTAATAAGCTTGTTCTGACCGATCAAAGCAAGCCATTCGCTTAACTGGCCCATCATTGTACCTCTTACCCTACATTACTTTTAATGTAAATATATAATTGTGTAGTCGGTCATAAGGATCAGGGAATTAAAAATAAAAATATAAGTACAATCAACAAACTTTATGATATTAATTATTATCGGCAGTCACTCAAATATATATAATAACCGTTTGTTATTTTACCTCCAACATAATCTCTAAAAATGGATAACCGCTCAGTGATGGAGAATATATTATGAAAGAAGAGTGGTTTAAATGCTTCCATCGATCTCTTTGAGTAATTTGAAAACAAGGAAAAAATAATAAAGAATAAAAAATATGCATTCGGCTAGAAATACGGTGAAAGATAAAATCGTCACTGTTCTGGCAGAAGACACTAATTCAAAAAAAAATACATATTGAGTTAGTTATACCAAAATTTCCTTATTTTAAACTTTACCGTCTGGAAACCTTCTTAATAAATAAACAGTCTTTATTTTAAAGTCATCCTTTCTATGATTATTTAATAAACTCACATGATAGACCATTAATTCAAACATTTTAACAACTTCAAAATCAAATTACTCAAAACTAATATTCTCCAGTTAGTGTGTTCTGCCAGAACAGAGACGAAATATTAATAACTCAATTGTAATTTTGAAACCTTTTTAATAGAACTCTTAAAAACTATTTTTTTAGAAAACTAAAAAAAAAAATTCGCCAAAAAAACTGCTTGGCACGTCAGACAGTCGTAAAATATTATTTGGGAAATTTTGGCAGGTGTACGTAAAAAGGTTGGCCTCCCTGACCTAGGATTTCTAATAATATTATGCTTCTTCGTAATATTATAAAAATTAGCTCATTTTCGCGTTTAGTAGCTAGTTATTCAATGAATCATTGCGTTATTAATTTCATACGAGTGACGTAAAAAATTACACATTATATAGGTAGGTATAATACTATGGCAAAGAAATTACTGATTAATTTTTGATCATTCAAAGACTCTAACCCCTGTTTCAGACGGGACACCGGTGTCGCGCTCGTATATAATAAGGAGGTCTTTGTATTCGAACAAAAGGGTATTTGTATTATGTTTATGAACGCCCCGAGCTAATGAGTCAAAGCGTGTATGGTACACTTTTCCGTCGGCCGCTACATTCTCAAGCCGCCGATACACATGTTTTCATGATCGCAGCCAGTTTTATGTTTTAATTTATATCGCGAAATTATGCGCTGACTCATTAGCTCTGGGCGTTCATAAACATAATACAAAATCCCCTTTATTCGAATACAAAGGCTTTCTTATTATATACCTACGAGCGCGACACCGGTGTCCTGTCTGAAACTGGCATAAGCGACGTTTAGTGAACTTAACATAACTTCATCTTGACGTGTACTTATAATAGAAAAAGCGTACGTCAGTTTACAAGGAGCAATTTACATTACTGAGTAGGTACCTACTTCAAAATGCTGTATAATTATTCAAGAAAGATAACCTAGACCTATCCTAAGACAATCCAACAAATAATTCAGTAATCGGCTCGGCTATTTTCAATTTATTTGCCGCTGGCTTCCACTAAGGAATAGACAAAAACCGATAAAAACAATATTATCATTGTGTTCAAAACAATAGAAACAAATTCCACGACGTCGATTAGTAATCGAAGTAATAGTAAATAGTTACCTACCTACTTTGATTTAAGAAACAAAAATCGATTGCCAAAGTTGCTTGATTTGGAAGAGCGCTGATGAGTAGGTATTAAAATTGACGCAATTAGTATGTCACGCCGTAGCATATTGGTTAAATGCGACGGATGGGGCGTATACCCGGGAGATGCAGGGTTCGATTCCCGGCCGGGGTGGCTCATTTTTTTCATAAAAGATTTTTTTCTATTGCTTATAATACCTATATACTTTCTCAGAAAGTATTTTTCTAAATTATATATGTTCAATAGAAACCAAAGTCATTATTGTGTTTATACGGTTGAATATAGCAAGATGTGTAGGTATTTTGTAATAGGCGAAGTTGTGGTTCTGATTTACCTTCGTTTTCATTCGATTTTTATTGATAAACTTTGGTCAGAGTTGTGAATAAAACCAATATAATAACATACCTAGAATAATTTTTATTATTATTTAAGGATGGGTCGATAGGGGGACGGGGGCTCGAACTTTGCGTTCCAGGTTAATCCACTCAATAATTATTAATATTGTTAATAATGTTTGCCTGACTGTGTTAACCTCTATTTTATGATAATAGAATTAGGTAAGTACCTACCATTAATTACCAGCTTTAGACTATGTAGGTAAGTAGGTACTTATTTTTGAATTATTTAATATGATGAATCATTCAATTGATTTGAACAACAGTTAAATTGATTTTTTTATGTATATCAATGATTGTACCTACCTAACTCTTTAAAATTATCTAATTTTAGGTAACTCATGTATACCTACTTCGTTTCACAAAATATTATTTTCTCGATTATGGCAACACCAACGAGGACGCTTCATACTTCATTTTCCTTCCCGGTACTGAGCCTGGCCATAGATTAATATACGCAGACCAAAGCCCAAATATTGAAGCATGGATACTATTATCAAGCGCGATCCTGATGACGAAGTGCAGCCTTGGTTTGAAGCACCAAAAATAATGAATCCAATCGTCCCGGACGCCTCCACCATAAAGCAAGAGAATGCTGATGATTCAGGTTACAAGTTTGAGGTTAGTTTTTTTAAGAATCTGTCAAATACTACTGCAAAACACCAGTATGGAGTATAGTAATATGTTTCTATATTTTACAAATTATTTAGAAAGGTTTTCAAATTTTGTTTAGTCAATTACCCTCCTACATTCAATTCGACAGCAATTATTATTTTATTTTGGTAATAATTGTTCACGCTAGACTAAGGCAATCCTCTCACGCAGAAACTAAAATCCGACAAACTAGTTGCTGATGGAATTCATAAACTGCCCAGTGACATGCTTCGCACAAAATGCCAAACTGTCAAACCCATTCATTGTCTTTCCTACTTCATCCTAAGCTTTTTCCGTAATATCTTTACGGGAATATTCTGGCAGCTTGCAATTATACAGGCAGGAGTATTTCTCAACATCTGCCACATATTTTAAATTAAAAATCGGTTAGCCCATCTCTAAACTTTTTCTCCCAAATCTCGGCTTTACATTTTGACTTGTTAATGCTTGTGTATTTCAGTTCAGAGGTACCAATTTTGGTAAGAAAATATGATTTTTCATAGAATCTACTAATGTTGGTACCACTGATTTATGGGTAACTGCACCGCCATCTTTTGAATGTCGGCAATGGTGACTGGCTACTGGGAGACTACATGTCGCATCTCCTCGGTTTGAATTGCGGAGATTTTGAAACTGAGAGATTCCAGTGTTGCCGCCATTGAAATACATTAGCTGGATACTGGAGTTTCAGTCTCGTCTTTTTTGAGTATCCACGTGAGAGGAAGGCTTTACTATGTTGCTCTACAATATCCCGAATAAACCCGAAGAGGAACGAGCGCGAGAGTGTGCTAGATCAGCTCAGTTTTCTTCTTTCGCAGGAGCGCGGTCCTGTGGCAGATTTTTGTGCCTATCGGCAGAAGCGCAGGGCAGATAAAACCGTAATGGCGTTTACTATTTGACAGAGATATAAATTTCACCCTTATTACAATGCAAATAGAGTTCACGTTGTTATTATGTATTGTGTAGGTACTGTTATAGAACGTCGGGATCAACTTTATATAAACACCTTTTACATTTAAACTGGCTTTATTAGAATGTAATATCTATATATAATATTTAAAAATGAATGTTTGTTTATTTGTCTGTCTGTCCCGTATGCTTTCCTATACCATTTGTCCGATTGCGATGAAACTTTGGTGATTTGTTGTGCGCACAGCCGCGAAGGTTTCTGAATTAGTACGAACATGCTTCTTTTTCTTCTTATATTCGTATGCGTTCCTATACCATTCATCCGATAGCGATGAAACTTTTGTCTGTTGTTGTGCGCACACCCGCGAAAGTTTCTGAATAAGTACAACCATCTTCCTCTTCTTCTATTATATCTTCTTCTATTCGTATGCGTTCCTATACCGAATTCAGAAAATCTATGCTTCTCACATAGACAGCCGTATGTGGCCTGCTCGTTTGCAAAAGACTGACCAATTCGTTGCAACAATAGATTTTTTTTCAAATTAAAAAGTCGCATTCTACCAATATGCGGAGCTCTATTTAGCAACGTGTGTTTTGTGAATAACAATGACGTATTCGACACATTGCAGGCGAACGAATTTTGAGGTGAGAGTCGGTTTAACGCGGCAAAGACTATGCTTTGCTCTGCTTCTTGGTCGTACACTCATGGCTGAAGATCGACATTTTTGTGTTTAAGAATTTTTTCAGCTTTAGATAACGCTTATGAGCAAGTATTACAAAGGCCAATAGTTAAAATTTGTCGTAATTAAGCATGGCAGTCGTAGGATAGTGGTAATGCACAGTGCGCGATACCCAAGACGCAGTTTTGATTCTTAACCAACGCTTAAGCCGCGCGGCCACCGTGGGCGTCATGTCTAAATAATTGATGTTTATTCAATTAGAACACTATAATCGGTTCTATCTGTAACACAAAAGCGTATCTCCGTATTATGAGTAAAGACATAATCTAAAACGTATCTCAACAAACATATCAGCTGATACAATTTTGTGTTTATGGATTTTTTCTGTTTGGAGAGCTCTTATAAACAGGTATTAAAAAGGCCAATAGTTAAAATTTGTCGTAATTAAGCATGGCAGTCATAGGATAGAGGTAATGCACAGTGCGCGAACCCAAGACACGCAGGTTCGATTCTTACTTTTTTTCGAAAAAGATTTTCTTTATTGACTATATTTTCTCATAAGTGTTTTCAAAATTATGTATGTTTAACATAGTAAGGTAAATACATATCGCACCCTGAGATCTATAGGGTCGTATTTGCAAAATTACCTATTTCTATTTTTCTATTTTAATTAAATTAAAATCTATTTTTAATGCTATATGGCATTTACTGCTACTTGGAAGCAGTGGCCTCCTACACCATTGTGTCCATATGGTTATTTTATATAAAGAAATACATTCTGAGCTATATGGCATTATCTTACATGACGTCCCTTTGCCTAAAAATATTTAATCTTTGGTACAATATTTATTGTACTATATAGCCGTATTTGCAGATGATTTGCATTGATCGAGTAAGTACATTCGCACATGTATTTTTAAAGTTATACATCTTTTATCGCGTATAAAAAATCAGATCAGAGTGTATTTTTGGCGTGTGATATGTACCACATAATTTATTTGTTCACACGAAAAAAGACGCACTCGATTGGATTCGAACCACCGATTGTTCGGTTATCGGCCGAACGTACTACCTTCACGCCACAGTACGATATTGCAATCGTGATCGATTATACAGTATAATATTATGGTTTAGAAATGTTCCGTTGCCTAGGCAGCGAATCTATTATTGTCGGCCATTAGCAATTCCTTACATAAACAAACTATTAAACGTCACAGTGACAGTTAGTACTTTGAAAATAAAACAACGATAAATAATTATATAATTTAGTAATGCAAGTTAACATTTTTTATAGAAATAAACCAACGGCGCTTCAATAAGCGGCCCGTTTTCTTACGTGTGTAATTTAAAAGAAAAAATAAGTGCTAGTCGAAGAATCTAGGTTATCACAAGTTATCTTTTTATTTTGTTACGCCAAAGAAGTATAACTTCTAACGTGTGTACATAAGTACACACACCAATTTTTTTTTAATTGTCAGACATTGAAATGAATTATATTTCGGATCCTTCTGACGATTAAGTTATTTTTATTGTTCTCTTTTATTTCTCTATGTTTTATATATATTTTTTTATTTCTATATTAACCCTTTGGCTGCTACGATGTTGTGCAAAATCCGGTCGATTATTTCTACCAATAGTTGTCGATAATTTAAAGTATTGTATTATTTTACACCTTTGATACCTTACCACTCTAATTGATTCTGCGAAATCGGAATATTATGAAAACACGTTTCGTAATTAATTTATCGTTTTTAATAGATAACGAGGCAAGTAATTGACATATCTCTTTCTCGCTCTATCATACGGGCGATCGCGAGAGCGAGCGAAATGCACGATCCGCGCACAGAGTTTTGATTTTTTTCAGTTATTGGAAACATTCGGTTATTCCACATTAGGGATAATACAAAGTAGTGGAATTAGGAAACTACCCGGCTGAAAAAAAAAAATTGCATGGTGTCCCCGTTAAAAGATCGCGTACAATATGCGTGATTTGTGAAAAAAGTCTTCATGGTGTTTGTTTATTAAAACATTTAAAATATGTATTGCAAATGATTTTATTTCATTATTTTTTTATAAATGAAACGGTTTTTATATAGCACAAATCCACTCTACTTCAAACACTGAGTTGAGTAAAAGTCTTTCCCATTATTTCAAATGCATAAAATACAATAAAACATTGTCCTTCCACCAAGAATTTGACTGTAAACAATTTTTTAAATGGTAAACTGAAATTTGTGTTTGGAATTGTTTTTATTGTAAAAAGGGTGATGCCATGAAAAAAAATACAATAGTTATAAGTTTTAAGCCTACCCAGTCACAAAACATATATGAATCGGGTTATATTATACAACAATAAAACTAAATAGATAAAACAATGTTTCGTACCACTGGTGCAGTAGTATGTTCCTAAATTAACTTAACATTTCAGGCATCAAAGACAAAACGACGATCGTTGTTAGCATTTCTGGCCATTATCAAAAACAACGATATATCGTTGCGTAGCATTCTAAGGGTTAAAAGAATTTTTATATAAAACACTAATTTTAATAAAATTTTATATGAAAAGGGTGCATATTGTTTTTTTCCATTAAAACTATGAAGCCGCATCTGAGAGTTTGTTCGTCAATTCTCAAACTATATGGCCGCGATTGCAAAAATCCACAATATAATTTAAAAAAATATATTTATATATTTACAAACTACAGTAGGATAGAGTACCCAAAATTATTCTAACATGGTACAATGTTCTGCAGTCCACTGCAATTAATTAAATTGTAGTTAATTATTTTACATTCAAACTCAAATGACTCAAGATCATAATGATTGCAGTTACGACCCTATAGATATCAATGTGCGATATGTTTAAAAAAAGGCAGATTAAAGTACGCAATGTGCTGCAGTTAGCTGGAATGTCTTTTGGTGAGTATTCATTCACTTGCCGAATGCAGTCTTACATTGGTGGCCACTGAAAACAGAGGATGCAGCTGTGGCAGGTCTTATCCTGGAATGGATTGACTGTTACATAATATTATTAATCATGTTGTTATTTTCAGGAGTGTGAAGACAGCTTGATCAATATAAAGTCAGAGAATGATAATGAGGATGTCATCATCAAACAAGAATTTGTTGTCGATGCAATTCGCCAAAACAATAATGAGAATCCTCAACCCGGCTCCTCCGATCGACAACACAGCCCAGTAGACCAGGTACGTCCATTAATAGGTTCACTAATAACACAACTTTTAAACATTTTTTGGCATTAAACTTTATATGGTCACCGCAGTTGTTTGAAGTTGAAATAATCCAGATATATCAAATCGCACCACCTTGGAGGAGGCCAATAATTGTCAGGTCTATCATTCGAAATCAACTAAAGCAATCGTTTATAATCGGTTCGCGAAAGAAAATAAATGACAATCGTGTCTTACTCACCTCAACTCCACAAAAGCTTGGTGGAGCTAGTAGTAGTAATTCTGACAAACAGTGAAAATGGAAAACCGTTCCGATATGTGAATTCTATAAAAAAAAGCGTAGTTTAAATGCTCCCACGACCTTTTTGAAAAATTTGAAACAAGCAAAAATAACATAATATTCAAAGAATAAAAGATATGCATTCGTCTAGAAACACGGTAAAGATAGAATCTATCATTGTAATATTTAAACTTTTTTTTATAGATTTCTTAAAAACTACCTTTTCATTTTTTCCGTATAAAGAAACTGCTCGGCACGTCAGACAGTCGAAAGATTATATTTGGAAAATTTTGGCACGTGGTCACAAGGTGCCTATGTAAAAAGGTTCACCAACACCGTGTCTAGTTATAATATTTCTACCTCGATCTCTTCCTTATAATGAACTGTTATTTAAAAATCTCATAATTTATTAATACTTTTAAATGTATTTTTTAGATTATCGCTAGAAGCACTGTACCGGCCAATGATGCGAGCCTCATATCCACCTGGGATGTGACTGAAGCACAAGCGTCTAGCGAAGACCTACACATTGAGGAACAAGACATTAAGCTAGAACTGAATAAATATATAAAAAGGTTCAAAGATGTCGCCTGTCGCAATACTAAACGTGATATTTGTCAATCGAATATGGTAAACACAGAATTATTAGTGGCTGTTATACAACTGGAAAAAAAAACGTTTCACAAAGAAAATTTTGTATGCAGTATCTGTTATGATTTTTTTTCATCGTTCGACCTAATGTTGCTTCACAAAGCGATACACAAAACCACAATTGCGAAAACGTCCGAATCCGTTGCAAGGCTGGTTAAATGTGACGATGGTCATTTTTCAAGATTTCGTCCTGGTCACGTCATGAAGTCACTCAAAATGACTTATTCTGGTGAAAAAACATTTAAATGTGATAAATGCAATTACTCGTGCACGACTTATGGTAGCATGAAAACACATAAAATGACTCATTCTGGTGAAAAGCCATTTAAATGTAGTTTATGCAATTACTCATGCAGAAATTCAAGTAACATGAAAACACACAAAATGACTCATTCTGGTGAAAAGCCATTTATGTGCGATCTATGCAATTACTCATGCAGACAGTCTGGTAGCATGAAAACACACAAAATGACTCATTCTGGTGAAAATCCATTTAAATGTAGTATATGCAAGTACTCATGCAAACAATCAGTTAACATGAAAACACATAAAATGTCCCATTCTGGTGAAAAACCATTTAAATGTGATAAGTGCAAATTCTCATCCAGATATCCAAGTAACATGAAAAGACACAAAATGACTCATTCTGGTGAAAAGCCATTTAAGTGCGATCTATGCAATTACTCATGCAGACAGTCTAGTAGGATGAAAACACATAAAATGACTCATTCTGGTGAAAAGCCATTTAACTGTTATATATGTAAATATTCATGCAAACGATTAGTTGACATGAAAAGACACAAAATGACTCATTCTGGTGAAAAGCCATTTAACTGTGATACATGCAATTACTCGTGCACCATATCTGGTAGCATGAAAAGACATAAAATGACTCATTCTGTTGAAAAGCCATTTAACTGTGATAAATGCAATTACTCATGCAAACAAGCATGTAACTTGAAAACACACAAAATGACACATTCTGGTGAAAAGCCCGTTAAATGTGATAAGTGTAATTACTCATGCAGACAGTCTTTTGGCTTAAAAATACACAAAATGACTCATTCTGGTGAAAAGCCATTTAACTGTGATAAATGCAATTACTCATGCAGACAGTCTATTAGCTTGAAAACACACAAAATGACTCATTCTGGTGAAAAGCCATTTAACTGTGATAAGTGCAATTACTCATGCATAGAGTCAGGTAATATGAGAAAACACGAAATGACTCATTCTGGTGAAAAGCCATTTAAATGTGACACATGCACTTACTCATGCACGACATCTGGTAACATGAAAAGACACAAACTTACTCATACTGGTGAAAAGTCAAAGTGATAAATGTAATTACTCGTGCATAACGTCCAGTAGCATTAAAATACACACAAAGACTCATTTTGGTGATAAGCTATTTAAATGTGATTTATCTAATATTTACTCATGCATTTGATCTGGTAGCATGAAATGGCATAAAAGGACACATTTTGGTGAGAAGCCATTTAAATCTTAAATTTATGTAATTACTGATGCACAACGTCCAGTGTCATAATATCGCACAAATTGACTCATTCTGTTGAAAGGTCATTTTAATGAGATGAGTGTTGTTACGCATCCACAACGTTTGGTAGCATGAAATTGCATAAAAGGACTAATTCTAGTGAAAAGTCATTTACATAATTAATATGATAAATGCAATTACCCATGCATATATTTTAATAAGATGAAATCACATGAAAGGACCCATTCCGGTGAAAAGCCATTTCGTGTAAACTCTTATACGCATGCTAATTGTCTCTAAAATACACTGGCTGTGCTTATCAGTGAACTGTAAACTGTGCAGGAATGATTTGGAAGAGGGGTGGGTATGTTTAGGATGCCAGTTACTGACCCTTTATGCTATAGAAGTTGGCACCATGGCCTAGTTGTTAATCCTGGTCGTAATATCAGTCTCGTTCGGTATTGTTCATTGGGTCATCCGGTGCGTGAACTTGACGTTTTAGTTTAGGTAAGTGTTTATATGCGCACAGTTGATGAATGACTGACCGTTATTTGTTGCGCCAGGCAAGGGTCAAATTGTCAGGTGGGTAGAAATTTATCCGTTGTATTAGGGCCATCCTAATTGGCGTATTCAGACAAGGCCATTTGAGTATGATATAATTACTCATGCATAACTTCTGGTAGCATATTTCACAACAACGTATTTATTTATACATTATTTCAATATAATATATTATACCAATAAAGGCATTGGCTACCCGTTCACTACTTAGCTAGGATAAAGTATCTGTAGTAAAGACTTTGAAATAATGGTCAGTCGAGAAGGGACCGAACGTGCGTACGTCATTTTTATCATCAACCGATAACGTAAACAATTAATATTTTTGTAGCCCATTCTATAGCGACATAATATTATTATGTAACCGTATGTAATAATATTTTAAGCCATACAATATTAATTATTGACTCTGTGCTAAATACAGTTTTTGAAAACTTCAAACCCACTTGCTCTAAGAAATCTCGTTTGTTGTTTGGTGTATTTTGGGTTTGTGTAAGTGGACGTTAAATTGAAGTGTGCTAGTTTTTTTTTTGTTAAGACATGGGCCTCCAACAGATTTTGTTTTTACGAGAAATGGGTGTCAGCCACTTGCTCAACCTATTAAGTCCATACTCTGACCCTACAAAAATTGACAAATAGTATGTGTACATGCCAGACTAAGGATTTGAACTTGGGACTGCCGACGCTTAAACTGCGCGTCCATCGTGGGTGTTAGCTAGTTCATAGCTTTGTTTGGGCGATCCGGCAATATGTTGGACACTCTTTCATTCATATTTATTTATTTTAGTTGAATTATAAATACATACCACTCGTGTCACGTTGTTTGTTATTTTTTTTTAAATTGTTATGCTCTGCTCAAACAAAACTATAATAGTAACAAATATTATTCTATCTATAAAATATCTTATTTTACGTATGAATATGGCATAATTTTAGAAAATTTATATTATATGAGTATTGTTTGACAAAGTATATTCTGTTTTGGTTTGGATTCGCAGGGTTTAAGGCGATATACATTTTTTCTATAATTTACAATATTTTAACTGTATTAATTAATAAATATGTATCTGAAAACATTGAAAAATAAATATTTTAAGTCTAAAGTAAACTTACAATTGTACAAAAATGTAAATTTGTCAAAGGACCCCATCTTATTATTAGGTTGGTAAAATTTAGGTATTATTAAAATTTAGTTTATTAAGTTTTCTATGTTGCACTTTTTGGCAAATGCATAGTTTTAATTCTTTTTATATTTATTTGATAAAAAACATCGATTTTTATAACAATTTAAATGTGTGCATGATTCGTATTTTTGCGTTAGGTGCCTTTACACATCTATTCTGTACACAAGATTGCTATCGGGGGTAGTTTTTCATTTTTATATCGAAGTATTAGAACGTTTTGTAACAATTACAATAAGTTAGCCGTATAAACAGTCAATACTGGCTATTCCGCTATAAAATTTAAAAAAAAACAGAGGTGATGTTAAAACAAAGCACGCATTGTAACAATTACAACCAATTTCTTGTAATTGTTACAATAAGTGCTAATACCTCGATACAAAAAAAAATTAAAAACTACCCTCGATAGTTATCGATAGCGGCCGATAGTAGTCTTGTGTATAGAATAGATGTGTGTGTGTACAAAAAAATGTACAACTGTCATCGTATTTTCGTTTATGGCTGTAAATTATTGGTGTTATTTAATGTTCTATGCATGCTTCTCTTAATTATTAAGAGTTTTCCTTGTTATGGTAATAATAGTTATGTCCAAAAAGATTGGACTTGGTTCTGTCTAAGTAAAATGTCAGCCGACGGAAGTTTTTGTTTTGAATAAATAATGAACCCAACATTTTTAGCCGTTTGACAAGTGGAAGATACCAACCTGCTGAGTATGACGATAGCTTGGTTAATAACTGTATTTAGTAACAATAAGTATTATATTTTATATATAAATAAAGAAACGGGAAACTTATTTGATTTTAATCGCTTTTATTCACACTATCCCATTCATAATAAGTAGCACAGGCTCGCACAAAGAAACTAGGTACATTAATATGAGGTTCATCATTGAAACCCATGTAGTTATTGCCATCTCCCGTCAGATCGAAGAAGATGCATTCTCTTTCTTCGCTCGGTATGCTGGTTAACGTCTGTTATTTAAGACTTGGGAGTGAACAAATAAATAGGTACCTCGGAATGGTCTAAAACGTCGATTTTTATTTTTACTATTAATTACATTATTATCAATTTTTCGGAACGCGAGATGTATATTATGTTTAAGTATGTACAATTATTTTATTGCAATCTCTGGAAGCCTAAATTTTTTCGCTTTCGATCTCGCTATCACCGAGAAGCGCTTTAGCGCTACAAGCGAACTCCTATCACAAAAGCGGTGGACACAAATGCAGCGTTGCTTTTTTTGCGTTCTGACAAACGACGTTGCCGGATAATTTCTTTCTCGTTATCGACCATTACTATGAATCAGCTCGGAAATGGTTCCGGCCTCTGGGCGTTTATAAATATAATACAAAATCCCCTTTATTCGTATACAAAAGCCTCCTTATAATATACGAGCGCGACACCGGTGTCCCGTCTGAAACCGGAGCGACGTTTAGTAAACTTAACATAACTTCATCTTGACGTGTACCTATAACAGAAAAAGCGTACGTCAGTTTACTGGAAGCCAGGCGGGAACACCAGCAATTTACATTACTGAGTACTGTCACCAGACATAAAAAAGGCCCTGATGCCCGACAGTTTCAAATTCCAGATCAACAATTTAACAACAAAAATATCCAGCTCCCCTGTAGAATGTTTAGAACCTCTGACTTACACGAAAATATTACAAATAACATTTCGTAAACGGTCATTCAGAAAAGATGCATTTGATTACCTGGCCCAAGGACAGAAGCGGCCCGTCCCGAAATGTTTTTCCCGTTAGTCAGTGACCTTCCCCTTTCTCTTCCCCACCGTAGGATAGACCCGGCAAAATTAAAAGATGCTTTCGAAAAATAAAGTCAGTCCAGATCTACCCTACAATGGAGTGATAACAAAAATAAGTGTTACGCCAGCGGGTGGCGTCGCCCGCGTAAATCGCAAAAATCAACCGCGCTTCTAGCCAATTACTAAATGAACTTTTTATTATTAATAAATATTGTGGTAAATAACAAGTATCCGATTAAGTGTATCGATGGCGCCCCGGCCCATTTTTAAATCAATCGTTAATAACCCGGAATCGCTGTAATACCAATCGGTGACTCGCGCAAAAATCCAATGAAAGTTAATCAATTCCCTAGTGAGAGAAGAAGTGAATCAGTGCTTAGTGCGCGGGATAATAATGATAAACCGACCCCTAATATAAAGACAGTGCGGTGACTAATTTAAGACCTCCTTAGATGTAAATGTTGTAATATTATCAATGTTTACCTATGCCCTAGCGTTAATAAATTTAGTTCCACGTGGAACCGTCGAATCAAATATGTGTTTTATATAAATTAAACCTCGTGATGTCACACCACCCTCAAATTAAGTGATGCCTTTGAAGAATGCTGCCAGCATTCATGTGAGTCCCTCCATTCTTCCCGGTATTAGTACCTACTTCAAAATGCTGTATAATTATTCAAGAATGAAAACCTAAACCTATCCTAAGATAATCCAACAAATAATCCAGTAATCGTCTCGGCTATTTTCAATTTATTTGCCGCTGGCTTCCACTAAATAATAGACAAAAACCGATAAAACAATATTTAAAATCATTCTCAAAACAATAGAAACCAATTCATTATTGTGTTTATACGGTTGAATATAGCAAGATGTGTAGGTATTTTGTAATAGGCGAAGTTGTGGTTCTGATTTACCTTCGTTTTCATTCGCTTTTTATTGATAAACTTTGGTCAGGGTTGTGAATTTGGGCCCCGCATCAGTCGAAGTACTGTGGTGGAGGGAATCCAAAAGAAACTTTTAAGACTTCTTTACTTTCGGCTGTATGGATATTATCCCTGGCTCTATCCGACTGATTTTCTCTTTGGGATGCTTACATACTGTAGCTTAAAATTTAGAAGGGATCTTTTATTTTTATTTATTATTTTTATATTATTTTTTCAGACTTATACGCGGCGTAAATGTGAACTCTGCCATTCTTGGTGGTGTTGGCTTGTGTGTCTTTGATAATTACCTTAGGAATCGATGGCATACGTTGTTTGTTCTACCACGGTGCAGAACTAACCTGCCATTAGTAATGCCAATTGGGAGGGCAGTAACCATGTTTAATGAAATAGCTTCGGATATTGATATATTCCACTTACGTGAGGGTGAATTTAGGTGGACGTTGTTTTATAAGTTTTTAAGATAGGGTCTATCAAAGTTCACTCTGTGTGCTTCCATCTACTTTTATTTTGTCACTTATTTTCTTATTTTATTACTTATTATCGCCGAAAGGACGGCCGCTGGACAAATGCCGTCATCCAGTGGTACCCAAGGGGCACGAAACGGCCACAGGATCGCCCTAAAAGCCGCTGGATTGACGAACTGGTAAAGTTCGGCGGAAATACGTGGCAGCGAACGACACAGAACCGAGAAAGTTGGAGAAAGCTTAGGGAGGCCTTCATCCAGCAGTGAATTGACCCCGGCTGATGATGATGATATATATTATTGGTTAATTTAATAAAACGCAAATTTTTTAGTGCTTTATCAACTTTCGCCTCAGAGAGACAATTCGAAAGTTGATAATGTCTTTCTGAAGCAGACGAAACCGGTCCAGATTTATTAAAAAGTAAAAGTAAAATAAGTACTTATAATTTTCAGATTTATTAAATCAATAATACAATGCAGTTCCATCATTTATTGACAGTAAACACATTAAAAGAAATTCCAATATGTAATTGACATAATTCATTATTTTTAAATTGTTTTCCCTTGTCAGCTAGACACGACACTGCGCCTTCAAGAATACATGTCGCTCTGAAATCTCTTAGCATAATAATTCCAAGCCACACCAACATTTCGTAGGTCTCCAGTGTGCACTCTATAGATAGTTGGTATTAAACTACCTTCCAGGAAACCAGAATCTATGTGGCTGGAAGCTTGTTGAAGTTTTTCTCGAAACCCAGTAAAGCTACCTCCAGCCTACCCGGTACGTAGTTTTTTTGCTGTCACGTGCATTCTCCAAACATTATGAATCCAACGGGCTTAAAGGAGTACCTGTGGGCATTTAGTGCTTCGCTCTTTGGGTACCACTGTAGGACGCCATTTGTCCAGCGGTTGTTTACTCACTGACAGACATCTCTAGTCTATTACCATTTCATCTGTTTGGCGAGCTCGATCACATCGCGTATTTTTGTCTGCTTCCTTGTCCATTAGTTTATTTTGCAATCTTTACCGTTGTGCCCAAGAAGCACCTTTTCATGTCAAGTTGCGCAAGCAATCCATTTTTTTTAAATGTTATCTGACATTAAGAGCATGTTTCAGACACTTACGTGAGCGTTGGTAGCACGCATGTGTTGAACACTTTACGCAGACACAATTTGAGGAAGTTCACTTGAAGATACTATTCAGGAATGCGAAAAGTATCACCTGCGTAATATGAATAATATTGTTTTAAAAAGGTTATTCACCAACATGTCACATTTCATCTATTGTAAGATTACAAAGTTGCAAGCATCTATATGAACATACATTGCATTTATAATGTTATTAACCAGTATGTGTCATTTTATGTGTTTTAAGAGCATGAGATCTTGAGGATCTATATGGACATACATTGCATTTATAAGGTTTTTCACCGGTATGTGCCATTTTATGAATTTTAAGATGACCAGATGTCGAGGATCTATATGGACATTCATTGCATTTATAAGGTTTTTCACCCGTATGGGTCATTATATGGTTTTTAAGAATACTAGATGTCGTACATATAAATGAACATAGTTTGCATTTATAAGGTTTTTCATTAGTATGTGTCATTTTATGTGTTTTAAGATAACTAGATGTCGAGCAACTATACGAACATACATTGCATTTATAAGGTTTTTCACCGGTATGTGTCATTTTATGTTTTTTAAGATGAGCAGATGCTGAGGATCTATATGAACATATATTGCATTTATAAGGTTTTTCACCGGTATGTTTCATTTTATGTCTTTTAAGACTACCAGATGTTGAGGATCTATATGAACATTCATTGCATTTATAAGGTTTTTCACCAGTATGGGTCACTTTATGCTTTTTAAGATTAGAAGATGTCGAGGATCTATATAAACATAGTTTGCATTTATAAGGTTTTTCACCTGTATGTGTCATTTTATGTCTTTCAAGATGACAAGATGTCGAGCATCTATATGAGCATACATTGCATTTATGAGGTTTTTCACCAGTAATTGTCTTTGAATGTACTTTGACATTACTATGCTGCGAGACTAATACGCTCTGATTTTGATCAGGAATGACGTCCATGTGCACCATTTTGTGAGTTTTTAGAGCATTTCCGCATCCGAAAACTGTGTTACAAATGCAGCAAATCATATTACGCGAGAAATGGTTTACTCTTTTAAGAATAAGTCGAATTTCCTTCGGAGCACTTCGTTCTAATATTTCTTGTTTAATGCTATTCTCATCTATCGTCACTTCTGAATACTGTATTTTTCTATCCTGGATGCCATCACCTGAGGATTGTTGACTCTCAACTGTATCGTGATGCTTCGTGAAAAATCCCTTGGTAGAAACCTAGAAAAATCGTAATAATCGATATCAATATTATCAATTATTGTGAGTTATAATATTCAATTTGTTTTTTTGACGCTTTTGTTTTTCAGCGCTTTCAGACAATATTAAAGAGCGAAGTGAGAGTGAAATATTGTTACGAAAAGATCCATAAGTGGGTCAAAACAATGCACTTATATGTATGTATACATCATCTTCGAGAACAATAATTATATTTTGTTCTATTCTAGTGTGTCGTTGGAGAGTGTGCGCAGTGCCTGCCATGCTGAAAGGTAAAGCTATAAAATTATATTCAAAATTCATCAAGCAAACTCGATCATTGACAGTATTTTAATATTCCATACATCAGAATTCCACAGGTTTTAATAGATTATTACAACAGGTACTATTCCGTATGGGAGAAAATAATTCCCAGTAGAAACCTTTACTGTTGCTTTCAATATATCGTGAATTTGGAACATGATTATTAAACATATTATCACTATTATTATTGTGCAAATAAATTAATAACGTTTGGCTTGCCCACTTTTGCGGCACACTTCGCTTTTGTCTATTAATTATTGGTTGTCTATAAAAAAGAGTTATTTTAACACAAATTTCCATTACCTTTTATTTGTCTAGTCTGCAACAGATTAAGGTAAGAGGTAAAATCACTTATCCACACTAAAAATATACGCTGCATGCAAGCATGCAATAACATTAACCTTGTACGAAAAAGAAAGGACATGTTTATTAATAAAAAAAATGCATTTAGCGATGACGCTCATTTTTGCTTAACGGGTGTGTTAATAAGGAAAATTTCCTACACGGAAAAATACCAATTAAGAAGACTTCCCATAATTCATTACATCCACAAAAATGCATCATTTGGTGCGGTTTACACGCTGGCGGCATCGCCGCACAATTTTTCAAAAATGGCGCCAAAGCTCACGTTTAGGTCAATGGATATCCTTGTCGAGCCATGATTATTACTTGGTTTTAAATATGGAATCATTCGAAAGAACAGTGATTTTAACAGGAAGTGCCATACAGCTACCGCAACCATCGCTTTATTTGAATCAAGATTTGGAGATTAATTGATTTTGAGAAATGGATTCGTAAAGTCACTGTTTTATCCTGATAAACTAGCAGCATTTAAGGCCTTATAACCCAACATTTCCCGTACAATACGACCAGCAGTGCTTTAACAAAAGTAATCCGAACTGGGCGCCCAGAATTTGACGTCGGCCTATCGGAGAAAGCCGCATTTGTTTTTAAACATACCTGGTCTAATGGCTTGTATTGAAGATTAGAGCAGCCAGGTTCAGTTAATTTATCATTGATTTGTTGAATTGTATTCTCAACTAATTCTTCTTTGATGATGGCTGCCTCATCATTATTCTCATACTAAATATTCATCAGACCGTTTTCGCGCTTCTGAAATTAACATTATAAATATTAAGTAACAGTATCATCATTACGATAAGCCAGAGAAGGTCTCCCAGAGCTCTTTCTTCAATAATTGGTCGCCAATATTTGACTTTATTTGGCAGGTGAATGTATAATCACCGAACGACATTCCAATGTTATGGGCAATCCGACAAAAGAGTGCACACTCTTTCGATTATACTTATTTGTTTTGGTTGAATTAGTAGAACATTTCACAGATGGCTTTAAAATTCATTATTTGTTTGCCTATACCAAACCATAACTAATAAAAAATATTCTTCAATCTTTAAAATATCCAAAGATCTGTATGATTATTATGGTCACCATAATCTAATGAAAACAAATAAGTATGACTGACAAAGTTTTGTGTGTACTATTTATGTAGCATATAAGCAGCCTATGTACACCCTTCGCCACTGGATGATACTTATTATGATTACAAATAAAAATATACAAAGTAGTATATTATTTATATAGTTTCAGATGACAATATATAATACATTATATACCTAACAACAATAATCAAATGAGCATGTATATTATATGAGTTACCTGTGAATCACTTGCAAACGTCGACGCAACAAACTTTTCATTCAAGTGACTGCTTTGGTCCCATGGAAAAGCCACTTCATCGAAAGTCAGCGACGCATCGTGCATACGTTTATGGCACTTTAAAATGTGCGCAGATGAAAAAAAATTACAACACACGTTGCAAACAAAATTTCTAACGAAAAATGAAGCTCTGTTCAACCTCAGACGGACTTCTTTGGCAGAAGCAAGCGCTATTTCCTTTTTTATGACCATTTCTTGCACTTCAATTTCACCAAACGACTGCGCAGATTGTCTCTCAAAGATATCAGGTGCAATCATACAATCCATGTCGCGGTTTACGAGCGGAGTCTGTCAAGAAATAAAATAGGTACAAACATAAATCAATCAAAACATTTATACTAACAATATAGAAAACCAACCAACATAAAGATTGCAAAGTTTCTGGACTATGACCACCTAGAAAGGCAATTTTTGGACAAAGCTGTATCGAAGTCATTGTATGAGAAAGTGATTAGAATGTATGAGAAATTTAATTTCTAATTAGATTTTGACAAACGCGTCTGAAAGTGGCGGAGGCTTTTGAGCGTTATAAGCTTCGACGGTTGAGGCGCTAATTTTGACAGATTTAATGTCGGAACGTGACGTTGAAAGGCTTTTAATTATTGTTTTTTTTGCAAACGGAACCGACGAAACTCGTGCATAAATGACAGATCGTATTGTATACAAATTAATAATAGGCAAATTCTCTTCAAGAATTTATGTTACATGTAAATTTATAATTGAACATATCGCTCTTAATGCTTATGCATGACACATAATATTATCGCACTCGCCTCATCAGGCGGCGTAGGAAGCCGCTCCGCGAACTTCTGATTTTGGTCGATTTACAATGCTTGAGACCACTGTAGCGAGAGAATGCCTCGTCTGATTGCGGCGAATTCAGGTGTCATTTTGTGTGTAAAGAACCAAGCTAAGTAATACAGTAACAAACTATTTCATTGGCACCAACAAAAATGTCTGTACCAAATAAGAAACAAAAACTTGGTGGAGCTAGTAGTAGTAATTCTGACAGACAGTGAAAATGGAAAACTGTTCAGTTATGGGAAATCTATAAAAAAGCGTGGTTAAAATGCCACCACGACCTTTTTAAAAAATTTGAAAACAAGCAAAAATAACATAATATTCAAATAATAAAGGATATGCATTCGTCTAGAAACACAGTGAAAAATAGAATCTATCATTGTAATATTTAAACTTTTTTTTATTTTTTTCCGACCATGTCCGATCCTAATAGGATCATATGGGCCTCCACAGAGTAGAGGTTTGTATTAACAGATTTTGTTTTTTACGAGAAATGGATGTCAGCCACTTGCTCAACCTAATAGGTCCATACCCTGACTCACACACAAATTGAAAAACAATATATTGTGTACTTGCCAGACCCAGGATTCGAACCTGAGACCCACGGCATGATAGTCCAACGCTAAAGCCACGCGGCCACCGTTTTTTTTTTTTTTTTTTTTTTTTAATAGATTTCTTAAAAACTTCCTTTTCATTTTTTTCCGTATAAGAAACTGCTCGGCACGTCAGACAACCGAAAGATTATATTTGAAAATTTTTGGCACGCGTGGCTAAGTAAAAAGGTTCGCTAACACCGTGTCTAGGTATAATATTTCTAACTGGATCTCTTATAATGAACTGTTATTTAAAAATCTCATAATTTATTAATACTTTTAAATGTTTTTAAAGATTATCACTAAAGGCACTGTAGCGGCCAATATTGCGAGTCTCATATCGTCCTGGGACGTGACTGAAGCACAAGTGTCTAGCAAAGACCTACACATTGAGGAACAAGATATTAATCAAGAACTAAAAAAATATATAGAAGGGTTCAAAGATGTCGCCTGTCGCAATAGTAAACGTGATATCTGTCAATCGAATAATATGGTAAAAACAGAATTATTGGTGGCTGTTATACAATTAGAAAAAAAAACGTTTCATAAAGAAAATTTTGTGTGCAGTATCTGTTTTGATTTATTTTCATCGTTCGACCTAATGTTGCTTCACAAAGCGATACACAAAACCACAATTGCGAAAACAAACGATTCCTTTGCAAGGCTGGGTAAATGTGACGATGGTTATTTTTCAAGATTTCGTCCTGGTCACGCCATGAAGTCACTCAAAATGACTAATTCTGGCGAAAAGCCATTTAATTGTGATACATGCAATTACTCATGCAGACAGTCAAGTGACATGAAAAAACACAGAATGACTCATTCTGGTGAAAAACCATTTAAATGTGATAAGTGCAATTACTCATGCAGACAATCAGGTGACTTGAAAAGACACAAAATGACTCATTCTGGTGAAAAGCCATTTAACTGTGATAAGTGCAATTACTCATGCACGACGTCAGGTAGCATGAAAATACATAAAATGACTCATTCGGGCGAAACGCCATTTAACTGTGATAAATGCAATTACTCATGCACGACGTCAGGTAGCATGAAAATACATAAAATGACTCATTCGGGCGAAACGCCATTTAACTGTGATAAATGCAATTGCTCATGCACGATGTCAGGTACCATGAAAATACATAAAATGACTCATTCTGGTGAAAAGCCATTTAAATGTGTCAAGTGCAAATATTCATGCAGACGTTCAAGTGAGATGAAAACACACAAAATGTCTCATTCTGGTGAAAAGCCATTTAACTGTGATAAATGCAATTACTCATGCACGACGTCAGGTAGCATGAAAACACACAAAATGACTCATTCTGGTGAAAAGCCATTTTACTGTGATAAGTGCAATTACTCGTGCACGACGTCTGGTACCATGAAAATACATAAAATGACTCATTCTGGTGAAAAGCCATTTAACTGTATCAAGTGCAAATACTCGTGCAGACGTTTAGGTGACATGAAAAAACATAAAATGACTCATTCTGGTGAAAAGCCATTTAACTGTGATATATGTAATTACTCATGTAAACAATCTGGTCACTTGAAAACACACAAAATGACTCATTCTGGTGAAAAGCCATTTAAATGTGTCAAGTGCAAATACTCGTGCAGACAGTCATGTGACATGAAAAAACACAGAATGACTCATTCTGGTGAAAAACCATTTAAATGTGATAAGTGCAATTACTCATGCAGACAATTAGGTGACTTGAAAAGACACAAAATGACTCATTCTGGTGAAAAGCCATTTAACTGTGATAAATGCAATTACTCATGCACGACGTCAGGTAGCATGAAAATACATAAAATGACTCATTCGGGCGAAACGCCATTTAACTGTGATAAATGCAATTACTCATGCACGACGTCAAGTAACATGACAACACATAAAATGACTCATTCTGGTGAAAAGCCATTTAACTGTGATAAATGCAATTACTCATGCAGACAGTCAAATAACATGAAAACACACAAAATGACTCATTCTGGTGAAAAGCCATTTAACTGTGATAAATGCAATTACTCATGCACGACGTCAGGTAACATGACAACACATAAAATGACTCATTCTGGTGAAAAGCCATTGAACTGTGATAATTGCAATTACTCTTGCACGACGTCAAGTAACATGATAACACATAAAATGACACATTCGGGCGTAACGCCATTTAAATGTGATATATGCAATTACTCATGCACGACGTCTGGTAACATGAAAAGACACAAATTGACTCATACTGGAGAAAAATCATAATGTGATAAATGTAATTACTCATGTATAACGTTTAGTAGCATGAAAATACACAAAAAGACTCATTTTGGTGATAAGTTTTTTAAATGTGATTTATCTAATATTTACTCATGCATTAGATCTGGTAGCATTAAATGGCATAATAAAAACTTATTTTGGTGAGAAGCCATTTAAATCTTATATTTATGTAATTACTCATGCACAACGTCCAGTGTCATAATATCGCAAAAATTGACTCATTCTGTTGAAATGTCATTTTAATGAGATAAGTGTAGTTACGCATCCACAACGTTTGGTAGCATGAAATTGTATAAAAGGACTAATTCTAGTGAAAATTCATAATTTTTATGATACATGCAATTACCAATGCATATATTTTAATAAGATGAAATTACATGAAAAGACTCATTCGGTAAAGAAATGATTCGGATGCTGGGAGGGCAGGGTATTTCTAGGATACCAGGCACTAACCTTTTATGCTATTTAGGCTGGCTCAATGGTTTGGTTGTCAAGCCTGGTCGTATTATCAGTCTCGTTCGGTATTGTTCATTGGGTTATCCGGTGCGTGCACTTGACATTCTAGCTTAGGTAAGTGTTTATATGCGCATAGTTGATGAATGACTGACAGTTATTTATCGTGCCAGGCAAGGGTCAAATTGTCAGGTGAGTAGGAATTTATCTATTGTATTAGGGCCACCCTAATTGGCTTATTTAGACAAGGCCATTTGAATGTGAAATAAATGCTCATGCATAACTTCTGCTTGCATATTTCACGACTTATTTATTTTTAAAAAATCCTGCATTTTTGGGACATAATTTCAATATAATATAATATTATACCAATAAAGGCGTTAGCTACCCGTTCACTAATTAGCTAGGATAAAGTATCTGTAGTAAAGACTTTGAAATAATGGTCAGTCGAGAAGGGACCGAACGTGCGTACGTCATTTTTATTATCAACCGATAACGTAAGCAATTCATATTTTTGTAGCCCATTCTATAGCGACATAGTATTATGGAACTGTGTGTAATATTATTTTAAACCATACAATAATAACTATTGCCTCTGTGCTAAATACAGTTTTTGAATACTTCAAACCCACTTGCTCTAAGAAATCTCGTTTGTTGTATTTTGGCATTGTGTAAGTGGACGTTAGGTTTTAGTGACATAAAAAGTGTTTCGAACTCCGTAAGCTAGTTGTTTTTTTTTTTAACCAAATCCGATCCTTATAGGAACACATGGGCCTCCAACAGATTTTGTTTTTACGACAAACGGATGTCAACAACTTTCTCATCTTATTAAGTCCATACTCTGACCCTACACAAATCGAAAAACAATTTGTGTACATGCCTAATCCAGGATTTGATCCTGGACCCACGACGCTATAAGCCGACGCTTAACCTGCGTGGCCATCGTGGGACTGTTAGCTAGTTCATAGCTTTGTTTGGGCGATCCGACAATATTGTGCACACTTTTTCTTCTTTTATATTTATTTATTTTAGTTGAATAATAAATACATACCTCTCGTGTCACGTTGTTTGTTATTTTTTTTTAATTGTCATGCTCTGCTCAAACAAAACTAAAATTGATAAAAATATTAAACTATCTATAAAATATCTTATTTTATGTATGATTAAATGGCATAAATTTAAATATTTTATAGATAGAAGAGTATCCTTTGGCAAAGTATATTCTGTTATGGTTTGGTTTCGCAAGGTTTAAGGCGATAGATATTTTTTTGATAATTTACAATTTCAACTGAATTAATAAATTATGTATCTGAAAACATTGAAAAGAAAAATATTTTTTATTTTGAGTCTTCAGTAAACTTACAATTATTGTATTAAAATGTGAATTTGTCAAAGGAGTCCATCTTATTATTAGGTTGGTAATATTAAGGTATTATTAAAATTTAGTTTATTATTTTTTTATGATGTGCTTAAGAGATTTTCACTTATTCATTTTTTTATTATTTTTTAAACTTTAAACTTACAATTGTAAAAAAATGTTATAAAATGTAAAATTTGTCAGAGTACCCCATCTTATTATTACATTTTTTTTTATAGTCATATTAAGATATTATTTAAATTTAGTTAGGTTTTCTATTTTTTAGTAAGAGATTTTTCACTAATTCATAGTTTTAAAATTTTTTATATTTATTTTAAAAAACATCGATTTTTATAAAAATATAAATGTGTGCAAGCTTCGTATTTTTGCGCTAGCTACAGGTGCCTTTGCACATCTATTATGTACACAAGTTTACTATCGATTGTAGTTTATACAATTTTTAAAATTGTGTACAATTACAACCAACTTCTCGTAATTGCTACAATAATTAGACCTTATTCTCCTTTGAATCGTAATACGTGTGACGTCACAAATCACAAAAAAAATGTACAACTGTCATCGAATTTCCGTTTATGCCTGTAAATTGGTGTTATTTAATGATCTATGCATGCTCCTCTTAATTATTAAGCGTTTGCCTTGTTATGCTAATAATAGTTATGTCCAACGAGATTGGAATTGGTTCTGTCTAAATAAAATGTCAAGCGACGGAAGTTTTTGTTTTGAATGAATGAGTTGAATGAGAATGATTTTTAGTCCTTTGACAAGTGAAAGGTACCAACCTGCTGAGTATGACGATTTCTTGGTTAAAAACTGTATTTAGTGACAATATGTAAGTATTTTATTTTATATATAAATAAAGAAAATCGAAAACTTATTTGGTTTTAATCATTTTTATTCATACTATCCCATTCATAAAAAGTAGCACCTGTTCGCACAAGGAGACTAGGTAGGTTCATTAATATGAGATTCATCATTGTAACCCATAATATAGTTATTGCCATCTCCCGTCATAATGCTATGCTGGTTGCTGGTCATCGTCTGTTATTTGGACTTGGGAGTGAACAAATCAATACCCCGGAATGGTCTAAAACGGCGATTTTTATTTTACTCTTTTACTTATATTGTCACATTATATTACTAATTACATTTTTCTGAATGCGAGATGTTTACAAATGCAATCTCTGGAAGCCTAAAATTTTTCGCTGTTGATCTCGCTATCAGCTATTAGCCTACCTTTTTTGCATACGGACAAACAGCGTTGCCGGATATTTTTTTCTCATAATTGACCTTTACTAGTCAGAGTCAGCTCGGAAATGGTTCCGGCCTCTCTAGACCACCAGAGGAGACAGCCCCAAATGTGGACAAGTCGAAGGTGAGACATTATGACATCATCTTTCAAATAAGAAAAATCGGAATCTCCCCTTTTTAGTAAATTATTGACGGTCATAACTTTAGTATGTTTCCATTATTTTTATTGTCCAAATTAATACAGAAGGCTTTCCATGCACTAAACAGTTATCGGCGGCTACCTCCAATTTGTAATACGGCGAAAATTTAGGTTGGTAGACATGTCGGTCAAGTTCGGATATGTTCGTGCTGCCGATCCTAAGCTGATGACGCCGAATCAGCGCCGTCTAACCGGCAGCTCGGTAAAGAGTCAGAATAGGTGTTTGACACCAGCTCTTGACTGTAGTATTTTTATTGTTTATAATAATTACTAATGATCTATTAGGTTTTGACGGTTTATTATTTATGATAAATTGATAATATAGGGGGGTTATTACAAACACTAATTTAACTATTCATATATTTTTTTGTGACCCTTGACTTGTTAGGGTGGTAATAGAATTTTTACATAAGTACCTACTCTATTGTATTGATTTGTTATTCAATAGTATTCGTTGTCAGTGTTTATTTGCCTTTTGGTGAGTGTACACAGTACCTGAAGATGCCGAAAGCCGAACCACGGGTCGCAAATAACGACTCAAATGGAATAGTACAAAACTTAAATCCATTAGAGTTTAAAAGTACATCTATTTTGTTAATCTTTCATTATTATTATTATATTACCTACTTTACTTAATTATCTAATGTTTCGGTAAATTGCAAGACAGATAAACACTTGATAGCTTTAAGTCTCATGACAATATTGTTTTTTTTTACGAGAAATGGGTGTCAGCCACTTGCTCAACCTATTAAGTCCATACTTTGACCCTACAAAAATTGGAAAATAATATGTGTACATGCCAGACTCAGGATTTGAACTTGGGAATGCCGACGCTTAAGCCTCGCATCCATCGTGGGTGTTAGCTAGTTCATAGCTTTGTTTTAGCGACCCGACAAAATGGTGGACACTTTTTCATCATATTTATTTATTTTAGTTGAATTATTAATAATACATTCCACTCGTGATGTTTGTTATTTTTTTCAATTTTCATGCCCTGCCTAAACCAAACTATAATCGATAAAAATATCATTCTATCTACAAAATATCTCATTTTATGTATGATTAAATTGAATTACTTTAGATATTTTAAGGATAGATGAGTATTTTTTGACAAAGTATATTCGGTAATGGTTTGGTTTCGCAGCGTTTAAGGTTTTGAGGTATCTTGATATACATTTTTTTTTTAAATTCACAATTTCAACTTGATCAAATAATAAATATTTAGGTATCTGAAAACATTGAAAAGAAAAATATTTTTTATTTTAGGTCAAAAGTAAACTTACAATTGTAAAAAAATGTTATAAAATGTAAAATTTGTCAAAAGGACCCCATCTTATTATTAAGTAGGTAATATTTAGGTATTATTATAATTTATTTTATTAAGTTTTCTATTTTGTACTTGAGAGATTTTTAGCTCATTCATAATTTTAATATTTTTTATAATTATTTTAAAAACCATGGATTTTTCTAAAAAAATAAATGTGTGCAAGCTTCGTATTTTTACGCTAGATGCCTTTGCACATCTATTCTGTACACAAGATTGCTATCGAGGGTAGTTTTTCATTTTTATATTGAAGTATTAGCACGCATCGTAACAGTTACAATAAGTTAGCCTTCTAAACAGTCAAAACTGTCTATCTCGCTATAAAATTTAACTCAGAGAGGTGTTGTTAAAACATAGCACTTGTTGTAACAATTACAACCAACTTCTTGTAATTGTTACAATAAGTGCTAATACTTCGATACAAAAAAATTAAAAACTACCCTCGATAGTTGCCGATAGCGGCGGATATCAGTCGTGTGTATAGAATAGATGCGCTGGTAGGTAAAGACATAATTGAATCGTTATACGTGTGACGTCACTAATTACAAAAAAAAATGTACAACTGTCATCGTATTTTCGTTTATGCCTGTAAATTTGTGTTATTTAGTGTTATAGGCATGCTCCTCTTAGTTTTTAAGAGTTTGCCTTGTTATGGTAATAATACTTATGTCCAAAGAGATTGTACTTGGTTCTGTCTAAATAAAATGTCAGCCGACGGAAGTTTTTGTTTTGAAGGAATGAACCCAACATTTTTAGCCGTTTGACAAATGGAAGATACCTGCTGAGTATGACGATAGCTTTGTTAATAACTGTATTTAGTAACAATATGTATTATATTTTGTATATAAATAAAGAAAATTGGAAACTTATTTGGTTTTAATCGTTTTTATTCACACTATCCCATTCATAATAAGTAGTACCTGTTCGCACAAGGAAAATCATCATTGTAAACCATATAGTTATTGCCATCTCCCGTCAGAGCGAAGAAGATGAATTCTCTTTCTTCGCTCGGTATGCTGGTTGCTGGTCATCGTCTGTTATTTGGACTTGGGAGTGAACAAATAAATAAATACCTCGGAATGGTCAAAAACAGCGATTTTTATTTGACTTTTACTTTTACTATTTATTACATTTTTATCTTCATTGTTATTGTATTTTTTTTGTAATATTCTTTTATTGTGTCCCTTGACCTGATAGGTAGTGACACCTACCTGTTAACACCAGGCTTTTCTTGGTGTTTATAAATATTAAATAAAAGCGGGCCGAACTGTTACCCTGATGTCTATAAACGATTAAATAAAACACCTGATCTGATTCCCTGCTCCACTACGTACCTAAATGTGTTATCCTTGGGTAAAGTCCATCGCCCGGTGTGTAAAAGTAAAGATGAACAAAGATCCAGAAAAAAGGTAGGTAACAATAAGGTACCTACACGAGATGACGAATGCAAATAAATAATCGAAAAACGTAGCGGATTTGTTTTATATAAAATAGGCGCTACTAATAAAAAATAAAATGTTTAGACATTAGTTTTATAAAAGAATTAATTACTAAATATGTACGTAGTACTAATAAATTATGTAAGGGATGGACGATCGTGCTGCGTGGTTGAAATGACGTATGCCTTGAGGAAATTAGCATTAAGAAAATACTGTAATTTATAACTACAATACGCCATGTATAGCATAATTACCAAAGAAAGTAATTATATTAAATAATATCTTCATTTTATAAATTCAGTATTCAGATGGCAAAACCTGATATGTGCACTTTTGTTAATTGTGCAGGAGAGCTGTTTTAAATTTTGAGATTGTTTGTATCTTTCTGGTGAATATGTCTTTTGTAAATAATATAATGAAACGATGTATTCGAAATGAGTTTTAGATATAGAATAATTATTTCAAAGTTTTGTTTTTTCACGTTTGGTATAATAAAAGATTTTCCAAGTTATCATTTTTTGCCATCTTATGTTTCAATATGATGTTATTATATGGTAAGATAAACTAACATGATATGTGAGGTAATTGGATAATAAAACTTCAAAAAATAGCTTAACATATTATATTTATGTTTAATGCTTGACACTAATTAAAAATGATACATAGGTTCATATGGATACCAGACATTGGTAACAAATATTTTGCGGGTTGCAAAAATAGTAGATATACTAATATAAAGAAACGAATAAATCATTATATAGGTATATTTTTTTAAATTTTAATCCTTAACAATATCTTGTTCGTCTACATTGCCCTCAAGTTCATTGCCATCAAAGCCATCTAATTTTTAACTACTTCAACTTATTACCTTCTCTATCTTATTTGCGATGAATTTGTGAATATGTAAGTAGTTTGAAAAAGCAAAAAAAGTAATTTGGGACATTTTTATCACTTCAAACGGCTTTCGATCTCTGGCCACTCTTTTGTTGTCCCAGTTATTGTCGTCAACCTTTTTTTTGCTATCTCTATTCTTGAATGGTCACTATCACATTCGAGTCAAGTATGATAGGATAGAAGAAATTTTTGGTCAATCATCAGCTTCTTCACCGAGGTATTTTTTATAATGCATAAGTAAACATATATGCCACACTAATATTTCTGTTCTGTCCATCTACAGCATCTGAGACAATGTGACAACGTGTTTGATTTCAGGTGAAAGATTCATGATTTTCTTAAATACACATGATGCTATGTCTTTAGAACCTCTCCATCGTTTGACTCGTGACACATTATAACCTTCAGAGAATTCTTGAGAAGAGCATTCTCTAATAGTTAAATTCTACACAAACAATAATCTTTTATCGTAAGTAGGTACATCATATTTGTGGATAATAGCAGACATGGTAGAACTTGTTATAAACAACTATAACTAGTTGGTTTGATCTTTCCTTAGCTGTAGTTTTATCTCCTGATTTACTGTACCTAATAACATTTGTGTGCATCAATGAAATGTGCATTGTGTTGTTTGGAGATTTCATTCCTTGCCTCTTTGATAGACATATAACGTGTACATGTAATATATTCATCGCCTTATGTACATATCTAATAAGCTTTATTGAATTTGAAACCCGTTTTGTTAAATACCTACATCATAATATCGTCTCTGTTCTGGCATAACACACTAACTGAAGAATTCTAGTTTTGAGTAATTTGACTTTGAAGTTGTTAAAATGTTTGAAATGTCTATCATGTGAGTTTATTAAGTAATCGTAAAAAGGATGACTTTAAAACAATGACTGTTTATTTTCTATAATCTAAGCGGTGAAGTTTCAAATAAGGAACACTTTGGTATAACTAACTCAATAGGTATGTCATTTTTTCGAATTAGTGTCTTCTGCCAGAACAAAGACGAATGCAGTTCTCACACTTCCATTTTCCAACTTCATTGTTTTATATTCACCATTACGTCATAATATTTATATTTAAATGACTTGGTAAGCATATTTAAATAGGAACATATTCACAGGAGTATTGGCTCTCGTGTTTTGGAAGCTTTCTTATAAATGCCTCGATCTGGACTCGTTCATCAACCAATTTGTTTTTTTGTGGATGTCTTTCTTTTAAATCTTGTCCATGAAAGCCAGCTGGCGATGAATTTGTTAGAACGGATTATTATTGTACCTACCTACCTAGTATCTGTTAATTCAGCACCACTAACTGACGTTTGAGAATCAGATTCGACGGATTTTGCTGGAAAATTAATTCCTACACTGACTTCCGGATCATTATTTGCACCTGATGATATATATAGAGAGAGAGAAAGGTATTTTTAAAACAACGTTACCTATGAGAGTATCCCTCTAGTAGATTTATTAAAGGTTTCTTTATCCTGCTGGTTCTTCGTTCTTCGTTAGTTCCAACCATCTTGTCATCTTAGTCACCAACCCTTTATAGGGCAAAGCATTTTTTTCTTCATTTCAAACCGATCTCTATCATTTTGCATCAGATATTTAATATCTTAAAACAATTTCAATATGAAAATAAAAAATACCTATCAGAAATTCGGAAAAACTATAATTTATGATGGTTTTTTTATCAACCAGTGCCCATTCAGGTGTTTTTTTTTTTTGATTTTTTGATATATTTTTTTCAAATAAAACAAATAAATAATGGTTGTACATATTATTTATTTAATCATAAGAAAGGTTACAATTTATTTTTTATTTTTTTACACCCATTTACGTAATACTTTTCAAAACATAGTATGCAAAGCGGTACGTTACATTGCTTACAAAAATAAGATATGCGTTTTGGCTCTTTAGCCGTACTACATTAAGCACATCGACAGCTCTTTTTTTTTTAGATTTACTCATGAACTGAAACAAAAATAAAACATATTATCGTAACAGTACCTACCGACCTACAACATTACCATATTACGAAATGACCGAGAAAAATGGAGTATGATGGGGGAGGCCTTCATCCAGCAGCGGATAGACCCCAGCTGATGATGATGTGACTTCAACAGTCAAATATAATACAATACAAACCCATTAAAGTTGCGATATTCATAGTAATTTAGTACTTTAGCATTCAATTGATGTCACAACTAACAAAAAAACACCATTTCTTCGCGGATATTTTGAAAACTTTTCCGATCCCAAATATTTTGAGTAAAACTAAAATATATTTATGATAGTATACTATATTCACAATAAAATATAACTATACACAGCTGCCTAAGCTGCTTTTTTATTTTTAAAATAATTCTAGAAGTCAGCCGTGCGAATCGCAAATTTGAGGTTATGTACTTCCCGCTTGGCAATAGAATGATGAAACAAGTACTCTATCACAATATTTTTGTGTCGTGACCGTAAACGCGCAATGGCTGATACATCGACCATTCGTTGAAATAGTGTTTTGCGAGCGATTGACGTACACTTCATATTAGATGGTTTATTTCATAACCAGATAACGTTCTCGACAACGTCTTGACGCACTAAGGTTGATATTTCCATATTTAGTGTATGACTTATAGCTCATAAATGAGGTGGTCGATAAATAAACCGTTTTCGACCTTTGCCCTATAAAGGGTTATAATACCGACCATGATGTTAGCAAACAAAATATCGGATGGCAAAATCACAGTATTGGCAGATATTATGTTTTGTCATTTATTATACATTTCACTCAAACTTTGGAAACGAAAGATGGCAATCTCAATTGGGACATGGACCTGCTGAGATTTTGGAACGCAATTTGAATGGAAGCTACCTATATTTATACACTGAACATTCTAATTTATTAAGATGTTTTATTATTATTTCACAAATCGTACAACGATTTTGGCCGCTATTTTTTAAATTTTATTATTTTTGATTGCCTCTACTTTCAATTGCCCCATTAAAATGTGCTATTTTTATCTTCCTCTGCACTTTTTTTGTTTTCCATTTTTTGGTCTTAAATATCTCTATATTTTTGCAAAGTAATGGCGAATGGAACCCTTTGTAAAAAATGTTTATCGTTTATTTTTGGTATCTGCGGCCATGATAATGTTTGAATTAGAACTGTAGATATTATATATACCATATTTTTATTTATTTCTTCCATGCGTTCAGTATCTATTGCCATGTTGCATTCTTTATCAGCACTGACACATTAGATACCGTAAAACCCCCTAACTTCGCCAAGAGTCACTAACTTCACCTAAAACAATTAAACACTAAAAACTCATGTTTTTACTATTGCACCACTTTAAGCCACTAAGGCGATTATAAAGATAATATTCGTCCTGTCACCACACAATTTTCAAACCGCCATTATTTTCGCCGAGTTTGTGTTAGTACCGTTTTTTCGAGTCCGGTTTGAAGAGATTTTTTCGGAACACCTCTGAACTTTTGCTGATTTCTACGAATCTTGTAGAGGTAGGTTCTTCATATTTTTAATATAATATAGTGATATAGTCTGCTTGCCAAATGTAATGTGCGATTTCCGATATTTATAATAAAACATCAATTATTTGAGTATGCAATGTCAGGCTATGTTTTGTGAACTACTTGTTCATACACTTCCCCTGGCTTTAGGGTTGTTACAAAAAAACGATTTTCTTGAAATAAATGTGTTTTTTTATTTTTATTGTTTTTAGACTAAAAACTATTCATCACTTTGAATCACCAGTTAACAATTTTTCTCATATTTCCTTTATTAAAAATTTACTATGTAAATCAACACATAAAAATGATACTATAATTCTTTGGGTTTTGGCAGCCCTAGCGTAAATTGGTAGGTTGTATGAAACAGTCATTGAAGTGATTCCTATCTTCGCCAACGTAGATATTTCTTTAAAATATGTCAAATTGTCTCTAGCATAAAACCTGAATTTGCTTAAGGTTATTTTTTAATAGATTTCGTGAGTATCCATGGACAATATTTTTTTAGTGTACCTACTAAAACACATTAGGCGAAGTTAGTGAATCGTGCCGTAACTTCGTCTTTATAAAAAATAGTGATTTATTGTATTATTAGCCAGCTGTTGTTAGATAAGTTTTTCCGCAATCAGTAGGTATGGTATAAAAAATGTTTTATCTGTTTACCTCCGCTAGTATTTTGAATATTCTTTAAGGTTTTCTTCTGTTTAAATTGCCCACTACATCGTAAAATCTTTAAGGATGAAAACAGCATTTTGCGATATTTTGCAGCTATAACTGAAGGGAAAACAGTTATATCTATAGGCTGAAGAATCCTAGGTGCATTAGGATTATAGTGTTATAAGATGTAAGTATTTCAAATAAAATTTTAGACAAACCTCACTAACTTGGTAGATACGATGTGACTTATGCCTTTCGATAAATAATATAGGAAACTCTATCCTCACAGTAACCAGATTCGGATAGAAAATATGTCCAATGTATTGATATCGATCGTGGCACTCCGATTTTTTTTTGCAACTTCACATAGTGATCCCCCATTTTTATAAAAAGTATGCAACAGCATTATCTATAGTTTTAACAACATATTTTAAACTTAAATTATTCTATATTTTGATATTCTGAAAGAAATGGGAAGTTAAATATTTCTAAATACTGTGATCGGCCGACAAATTCAGTGATCGACCACGTGGTCAACGACTTTTTAAAATTAAAATAAGATAAAAATAAAAACGGCAAGTACCATAGTGCATTATAAATATTGTATTTAGCATAAAAAAGTTAACTAAAAGTAAAAGACCATTTTTTCAGTCATGGGCCAGCCCGGTCCATCATACAACTTACTGTTACCTACATATTATTATATTATTTAGTGCAGTAAATGGCCACCCAGCTAGATGTGTCATTTTAATTTAAAATAGGTAGTCGTAGACTTAACATAATTATAATATAATTATAATATAACATATTATGTTTGAATATCCAGCATAACGATTGTTAAATAAAAAGTATAATTAGATGTATAGTTAAAGAGATCTTACCTAACAAAATATGTTATTTCCTTAACAAAAAGTTAAGCAATAATTGTCAGACAAAATGCAAAACGTGTGACTTGGTATACAAAATGGTCACTTATATGGTCAGTCCTGCTACCTATACACGAAAATAATGTGCTAGAACCGAAGTATATGATGTTGTGAGTCACATATAGGAACAAATACCCATCATTTAAGTTTTAAAATACTTATTTTTTGGGTTTTACTGCTGAGTGGCCCATCACTGGAGGGTGGCCCACGATTGTACCTCTTACCCTACCTATGGATAGTATCCCCCTAGAATCCCAAAAAAAAAATTGTTATTGCAAATTACCTACATTAATGTACTTACCTCAAATAATAGTCTGAGCTAGCCCTACTTATAGCTAATTGGGGGTGTTAATACGTTGTTTTGGATGACAGTAAGTTAGGTATAAGGCAAAAATAAGTAATATTAAATGGAAACCAAACCTAACCTAACCTAACAAATAATGCAGTATAATCGGCTATTTTCAAAATGTCTTTGCTTTGGGTTCCTGTAAACCGACAAGAACCAACTAATGTTTTAGAATAATTTGGATGTCATAGTAAAAGAATATTGTTTTTTCCCCATAACGATGCCGTCGAATCTTTTTATTTTCCCTAGAGAGCATAGACAATTTTTTTTTTAATCGAAGTCCTGATGTCTATGGTAGAAACCATAGCAAATTTGCCAGTCAAACACGTTAGCCAGAGGTCGTGAAGCTATTGACAGATTTTAATATCAAATACCGCATAAAATGGATGAAGAAACCGGTGAATTATCACATGACGAAACGGCGGAGATAATCAGTGACGGTGCTTACCTATCGATTGACGTAAATCACTTCAACAGCAAGGGTCGATTTGACGTGTCAGTCAAAGAGGAAAACATCTAAGACAACGATAGTATCCACATAAAAGAGGTACGTAGATTTCTAATTTGTTTAGGCGAAGGTATTTAAAATTCTGTTTCAAATGCGCAGTAACTAAGCACGACTAATCTACATAGTGAACATCAAATTGAAGACAATATTGTTTTAATATCTAATGGAACAAACACTATGTAATTATACAGAGTACAAAGTAACAAATTTAATACAAATACCTACTATATTAACTATACTAGATTAAGGTTAGGTTAGGGTGAATGCTTTAGGCTAAGGCCACATAGGCAGGTGCCTTCCTTGGTGGCTACGTGCTTGGTGACATATCCTACTATACTATACGGACGCATACTATACTATCGCAATGGCCACCTTGCACGCTTCGCGCCTCGCACCTGTGCTCGGCGACGGTCGTTGCGAGTTCGCTCCATACATATATTTCAATCTGCGAGTGTTTTCCTAACACGGCAAGGTTGAATTGCCTGAGCTTAGACCAAGGCCATCCTCTCACGCAGAAACTAAAATCCGACAAACTGGTTGCTGATGGAATTCATTAACTGGCCAGTGAAATGCTTCGCACACCGGGCTACTGAAACCCAATAATCTCATAACCTCAAACTGTCAAACCCATTGTCTGTCCTACTTCATCCTAAGCTTTTTCCGTAATATCTTTACGGGAATAATCCGGCAGCATGTAAGTATACAGGCAGGAGTATTTCTCAACATCTGCCATATATTTTAAATTAAAAATCGGTTCGCCCATCTTTAGATTTTGACTTGTTATTGCTTGTGTATTTCAGTTCAGTGGTACCAATGTTGTTAAGAATATATGATTTTTCATCAAATTTACAGATATTGGTACCACTGTTTAATGGGTGACTGGAAACTGAGAGACCGGGAGACTAGCATGTCGCGTCTCCTCGGTTTCAGTTGCGGGCGATTTGAAACGAGAGATTTCAGTCTTGCCGTCAGCGAGCCGCCATTGAAATACATTAGCTGGATACTGGAGCTTCAGTCTCGTCTTTTTTGAGTGTCCACGTGAGAGGATGGCCTTACTCTGTTGCTCTACAATCTCCCGAATAAATACGAAGAGGACCGAGCGCGAGAGTGTAGTAGATCAGCTCAATTTTCTTCTTCTAGCAGGAGCGCGGTCCTGTGGCAGTTCTTTGTGCCTATCAGCAGAAGCGCAGGGCAGATAAAACCGTAATGGCGTATACTATTTGACGGAGATATAAATTTTACCCTTATTACAATGCCAATAGAGTTCACGTTTATATGTATTGTGTAGGTATAATGGAACGCCGGGATCAACTTTATATAAACACCTTTTATATTTAAACTGTCTTTATTACAATGTAATATCTTTATATAATATATAAAATTAAATGTTTATTCGTCTGTCTGTCCCGTATTCGTTCCTGTACCCTTCATCCGATTGCGATGAAACTACTGTCAGTTGTCGTGCTGTTATGCATTAGATCGATACATAGATAAGAGATTGATTCTAATTAGAGAAACCGCAACTTCCGCTGATAACAATAGCATCCTCTGATATAAATAATATTGTCAATTTAAATATTGATTCATTTATTCTAATTAATTCTAGAAAACCACAAAACAATAAAATATGTTATTTGTGTTTGATAATTGGAAACATGTAGAACATTATTCATTTTCTATATGAACGATTGCACACGTAATTAATTTGTTAGTTCCCTGTCGACCATTGTACCTCACATATTGTAAGCTGGCTTTCTGTCAGTTGTAATAAATCTGTGTTACTGTAATTCTTCACCGTTTAATAAATCGAACATCTATCAGAAGTTCTTATCTTTCAATTTGATATCTCCTGTGATTATTTCCGCCCTCTTTCGCTATTCCTGACAAAACAAAAGATACTTTAACAGAGTCCTATTTCATAGTCCTCTGTATAATAATAATAAAATAGCAAATAATACCTTACAAGTATAAAGACTATTTAAATTCGTACATTACGAAACCTAAAAGTACTAGTGAAAGTGATTAACTATCTTAGTTAAACTACTCCGCTTTTTGGGGACGTAACAGTGTGCACACCCGCGAAAGTTTCTGAATTAAGTCACCATCTTCTTCTATTCATATGCGTTCCTATACCATTCATCCGATTGCGATGAAACTTTGGTGAGTTGTTGCGCGCACACCCGCGAAAGTTTCTGAATAAGTACAACCATCTTCTTCTTCTATTCTATCTTCTTCTATTCGTATGCGTTCCTATACTGAATTCGGAAAAGCCATGCTTCTCACATGGACAGCAGTATGTAGCCTGCTCGTCGGCAAAGGAATGTACAATTCGTTGGTGTTAGTATGACTTGCAGCCCAAGCATGCAACATGTCAAAGCGTATCTCCGTATTATGAGTAATTATATAATCTAAAACGTATCTCAACAAACATATCAGCTGATACATTTTTGTGTTTATTGATTTTTTCAGTTTGGAGAGCGCTTATGAACAGGTATTAAAAAGGGCAATAGTTAAAATTTGTCGTAATTAAGCATGACAGTCGTAGGATAGTAGTAATGCACAGTGCGCGATACCCAAGACACGCAGGTTCGATCTTTACTTTTTTTCGAAAAAGATTTTCACTGTTGGCTATATTTTCTCATGATTGTTTTCAAAATGATGTGTTTTTAACATGGTAAGGTAAATACATATCGCACCCTGAGATCTATAGGGTCGTCACTGCAAAATAACCCAAAAATGACTTATGAATGCAGTTCGAGAGAAAAAAAATATGTTCAATGCTATATGGCATTTACTGCCACTTGGAAGCAATTGCCTCCTACACCATTGTGTTCATATGGCTATTTTATGTAAAAAAATATATTCTGAGCTATATGGCATTATCTTACATGAGGCCCTTTTGCCTAAAAAATATTTAATCTTTGGTAGAATATTTATTGTACTATATAGCCGTATTTGCAGATGATTTGCATTGATCGAGTAAGTACATACGCACATATATTTTTGAAGTTATACTTCTTTTGGCGCTTTTTGGAAATCGGATCAGAGTGTATTTTTGGCGTGTGACATGTACCACATAATTTATTTTTTCACACGAAAAATAACGCACTCGATTGGATTCGAACCACCGATTGTTCGGTTATCAGCCGAACGTACTACTTTTACGCCACAGTACGATACTGCAATCGTGATCGATTATACAGTATAATATTATGGTTTAGAATTGTTCCGTTGCCTAGGCTGCGAATCTATTATTGTCGGCCATTTGCAATTCCTTACCTAAACAAACCATTAAACGTCAGAGTGACAGTCGGCGAAACAGCGATTAATAAATATATAATTTAGTAATATAAGTTAAAATGAAATAACACAACGGCGCTTCAATAAGCGGCCCGTTTTCTTACGTCTGTAATTTAACAAGATTATTAAGAACTAGTTGAACAATCTAGGTTATTACAAGTTTTGTTTATCGTGAGACATTGAAATAAATTTTATTTCGAGTCCTACTGATGATTAAGTTATTTTTATTGTTCTCTTTTATTTCTCTAGGTTTTATTTCTATATTAATTTTGTTCTTGTATAAAACACTTATTTTAATAAATTCCAAATTAAAAAGTTGCATTTTGTTTTTTTCTATTTAAACTATGAAGCCGCATCTGAGAGTGTGTTCGTCAATTCTCAAACTATATGGAAGCGACTGCAAAAACCACAATATAATTTAAAAAATATATATTTATAAATATTTAAGAACTACAGTAGGGTATAGTTTACAAAATTATTATAACATGGTTCAATTTTCTACAGTCTACTGCAATTAATTAAATTGTAGTTAATTATTTTACTTTCAAACTCAATTTACTCAAGTTACTATTAGCAGTTAAGACCCTATAGATCTCAATGTGCTGTATATTTACAAAAAGGCAGATTGAAGTACGCAATGTGCTGCAGTCACTGGTATGTCTTTCGGTGAGTATACATTCACTTGCCAAATGCAGTCGTACATTGGTGGCCACTGAAAGCAGAGGATCCAGCTGTGGCAGGTCTTGTCCAGAAATGGATTGACTGTTACATTATATTATTAATCATGTTGTTATTTTCAGGAGTGTGAAGACAGCCTGATCAATATAAGGTCAGAGAATGATAATGAGGGTGTCATCATCAAACAAGAATTTGTTGACGATGCAATTCGCCAAATCAATATTGAAAATCCTCAACCCGGCTCCTCCGATCGACAATACAGCCCAGTAGACCAGGTACGTTCATTGACAGGTTCACTAATAACACAACTTTTAAACATGTTTGGGCATTAAAATTTATATGGCCACCGCAGTTGTTTGAAGTTGAAATAATCCAGATATATCAAATCGCACCACCTTGGAGGAGGCCAATAATTGTCATGTCCATTTTTCGAAATCAACTAAAGCAATCGTTTATAATCGGTTCCCGAAAGGAAATAAATGAAAATCGTGTCATACTCACCTCAAATCAACTCCACAAAAACTTGGTGGAGCTAGTAGTAGTAATTCTGAATGACAGTGAAAATGGAAAACCGTTCAGTTATGCGAATTCTATAAAAGAAGCGTGGTTAAAATGTGCCCACGACCTTTTTGTAAAACGTGAAAACAAAAAAAATATACATAAAAAAAATAAAAGATATGTCTTCGTCTAGAAACACGATGAAAGATAGAATCTCAATGTTATTTTTTTAACTTTTTATTATACACAAAAACTACTTTTTAATTTTTCTCAATTAAAAACTGCTCGGCACGTCAGACAGTCGAAAGATTATTTTTGGAAAATTTTGGCACTCGTGCCTACGTAAAAAGGTTCACCAACACCGTGTCTAGGTATAATATTTCTACCTCGATCTCTTACTTATAATGGACTGTTATTTGAAAGTCTACTTTGAATATATTTTTTAGATTATCGCTAGAACCACTGTAGCTGCCAATGTTACGAGCCTCATGTCGTCCTGGGACGTGACTGAAGCACAAGCGTCTAGCGAAGGACCTACATATTGAGGAACACGACATTAAGAAAGAACTCAAAGAATATATTGAAAGGTACAAAGATGTCGCCTATCGCAATAGTAAACGTGATATTTGTCAATCGAATATGGTAAACACAGAATTATTAGTGGCTGTTATACGACTGGAAAAAAAAACTTTTCATAAAGAAAATTTTTCTTGCAGTATCTGTTTTGATTTTTTTTCATCGTTCGACCTAATGTTGCTTCACAAAGCGATACACAAAACCACAATTGCAAAAACGACCGATTCCGTCGCAAGGCTGGTTAAATGTGACGAGTGCAAATACTCATGCACGACGTCTGGTAGTATGAAAACACACAAAATTACTCATTCTGGTGAAAAGGCATTTAACTGTGATATATGTAATTACTCATGTAAACAATCTGGTCACTTGAAAACACACAAAATGACTGATTCTTGTGAAAAACCATTTAAATGTGACATTTGCAATTACTCATGTAGACAGTCAGTTAACATGAAAACACACAAAATGACTCATTCTGGTGAAAAGCCATTTAAATGTGATAAATGCAATTATTCATGCAGACAGCCAAGTCACATAAAAAGACACAAAATGACTCATTCTCGTGAAAAGCCATTTAATTGTGATAAATGCAATTTCTCATGCACGACGTCAGGTAGCATGAAAACACATAAAATGATTCATTCGGGCGAAACGCCATTTAACTGTGATAAATGCAAATACTCATGCAGACAGTCAGGTAACATGAAAACACACAAAATGACCCATTCTGGTGAAAAGCCATTTAAATGTGTTATATGTAATTACTCATGCAGACAGTCAGGTTCTATGAAAGCACACAAAATGACCCATTCTGGTGAAAAACCATTGAACTGTGATAAATGCAATTACTCGTGCTCAACATCTGGTAGCATGAAAACACATAAAATGACTCATTCTGGTGAAAAGCCATTTAAATGTGACACATGCAATTACTCATGCACGACGTCTAGTAGCATGAATAGACACAAAATGACTCATTCTGGTGAAAAGCCATTTAACTGTGATAATTGCAATTACTCATGCACGACGTCAGGTAGCATGAAAACACATAAAATGACTCATTCGGGCGAAACGCCATTTAACTGTGATAAATGCAAATACTCATGCAGACAGTCATGTAACATGAAAAGACACAAAATGACCCATTCTGGTGAAAAGCCATTTAAATGTGATATATGTAATTACTCATGCAGACAGTCAGGTTCTATGAAAGTACACAAAATGACCCATTCTGGTGAAAAATCATTTAACTGTGATAAATGCAATTACTCATGCTCAACGTCTGGTAGCATGAAAACACATAAAATGATTCATTCTGGTGAAAAGCCATTTAAATGTGACACATGCAAATACTCATGCACGACGTCTGGTAGCATAAAAAGACACAAACTGATGCACACTGGTGAAAAGTTATAATGTGATAAATTTAATAGTTCTGATGAAATTGCATAAAAAGACTCATTCTGGTGAAGAACCAATTTCAATGGTTTAATGAACTTATAACAAAATTATTCATTTACATAATTATTAGGATAAATACCAGTGCATATATTTTAATAAGATGAAATTACATGAAAGGATCCATTCCGGTGTAAAGCCAATTCGTGTAAATTCTTATACGCATGCAATTGTCTGTAAAAACACAAAAATAAAAGACACTGGTTTTGCTTTTCATTGAACTGTAAACTGTGCAGGAATGATTCGGATGCTAGGAAGAGGGTAAGGTATGCTTAGGATGCCAGTTACTGACCTTTTATGCTATTAAGGTTGGCTCCATGGCCTGGTTGTCAATCTTGGTCGTATTATCAGTCTCGTTCGGTATTGTTCATTGGATCATCCGGTACGTGCACTTGACGGTTTAGCTTAGGTAAGTGTTTATATGCGCACAGTTGATGAATGACTGACCGTTATTTGTCGCGCCAGGCAAGGTTCAAATTATCAAGTAAGTAGAAATTTATCTGTTGTATTAGGGCCATCCTAATTGGCATATTCAGACAAGGCCATTTGAATGTGAAATAATTGCTCATGCATAACTTCTGGTAGCATATGTCACGACTTATTTATTTTTAAAAAATCCCCCATTTTTGGGACATAATTTCAAAATAATATTATACCAATAAAGGCGTTAGCTACCCGTTCATTTATTAGCTAGAATAAAGTATCTGTAGTAAATACTTTGTAATAATAGTCAGTCTAGAAGGATCTATAACATGTCTTATTTTTTGTATGATTAAATGGATTAATTTTAAATATTTTATAGATAGATGAGTATTCTTTGGTAAAGTATATTCTGTTATGGTTTGGTTTCGCAAGATTTACGGTGGTTAACATTTTTTTGATAATTTACAATTTCAACTGAATTAATTAATAAATTATGTATCTGAAAACATTGAAAAGAAAAATATTTTTTATTTTGAGTCTTCAGTAAACTTACAATTATTGTATAAAAATGTGAATTTTCAAAGGAGTCCACCTTATTATTAGGTTGCTAATATTTAGGTATTACAATTTAGTTTATTAAATTTTTTATGTGTTTATATTTTTTTATTATTTTTTAATTAATAAACTTACAATTGTAAAAAAATGTTATAAAATCTAAAATTTGTCAGAGTACCCCATATTATTATTACATTATATTGCTTAGTCATGTTAAGGTATTATTAAAATTAAGTTTAAGTTTTCTATTTTGTACTTAAGAGATTTTTCACTAATTCATAGTTTTAATATTTTTTATATTTATTTTAAAAAACATCGATTTTTATAAAAATAGAAATGTGTGCAAGCTTCGTATTTTTGCGCTAGGTGCCTTTGCTCATTTATTCTGTACACAAGATTGCTATCGATTGTAGTTTTTTACAATTTTTAAAATTGTGTACAATTACAACCAACTTCTTGTAATTGTTACAATAAGTGCTAATACTCCTTAATGGAATCGTAATACGTGTGACGTCACTAAATACAAAAAAAATGTAAAACTGTCATCGTATTTCCGTTTATGCCTGTAAATTGGTGTTATTTAATGATCTATGCATGCTCCTCTTAATTATTAAGCGTTTGCCTTGTTATGCTAATAATAGTTATGTCCAACGAGATTGGAATTGGTTCTGTCTAAATAAAATGTCAAGCGACGGAAGTTTTTGTTTTGAATGAATGAGTTGAATGAGAATGATTTTTAGTCCTTTGACAAGTGATAGGTACCAGTATTACGATAGCTTGGTTAAAAACTGTATTGAGTGAAATATGTAAGTATTTTATTTTATATATCAATAAAGAAAATCGGAAACTTATTTGGTTTTAATCGTTTTTATTCACACTATCCCATTAATAAAAAGTAGCACCCGTTCGCGCAAGGAAACTAGGTAGGCACATTAATATAAGATTCATCATTGTAACCCATAATATAGTTATTGCCACCTCCCGTCAGAATGCTATGCTGGTTGCTGGTCATCTATTTGGACATGGGAGTGAACAAATAAATACCTCGGAATGGTCTAAAACGGCGATTTTTATTTTACTCTTTTACTTATTGTCACGTTATATTACTAATTACATTTTTATCAATTTTTCTGAATGCGAAATGTATGTTATCTTTACATATGCAATCTCTGGAAGCCTACAATTTTTCGCTGTCGTTCTCGCTATCAACGATTAGCCTACCTTTTTTGCATACGGACAAACAGCGTTGCCCGATATTATTTTCTCATAATCGACCTTTACTAGACAGAGTCAGCTCGAAAATGGTTCCGGCCTCTCTAGACCCCCAGAGGAGACATCATCAAATGTGGACAAGTCGAAGGTGAGACATTATGACGTCATCTTACAAATAAGAAAAATCGGAAACTCCCCTTTTTAATAAATTATTGACGGTCATAACTTTAGTACGTTTCCGTTCCATTCCAATCCAATCAGCGCCGTCTAGTCGGTAGCTCGGTTATGAGTCAGAATAGGTGTTTGACACCTCTTAACTGTCGTATTTTTATTGTTTATAATACCTAATAATTACTAATGATCTATTAGGTTTTGATGGTTTATTATTTATGATATTGATAATATAGTGGGTTATTACAAACACTTCAACTATTCATAATTTTTTTTTATTGTGACTCTTGACTTGATAGGTCGGTAATGGAATTTTAACATAGGTAGGTACTCTATTGTATTGATTTGTTATTTAACAGTATTCGTTGTCAGTGTTTATTTGCCTTTTGGTGAGTGTACACAGTACCTGAAGATGCCGAAAGGCGAAACCCGGGTCGCAAATAACAACTCAAATGGAATAGTACAAAACTTAAATCCATTAGAGTTTAAAAGTACATCTATTTTGTTAATCTTTCATTATTATTATATTACCTACTTTACAATTATCTAATGTTTCGGTAAATTGCAAGACAGATAAACACTTGATAAGCTTTAAGTCTCATGACAATATTGTGTTGCACTATTAATTGTACAGCATCTCCCATGACAGTGGCGCACCCAGAAGGGGGGGCAAGGGGCCTTGGCCCCCTCCAAAAACATTGAAATTGAAAGCCAATAGATTAGACAAATAAAAACACGGCAAAAAATGATTTAAAATTCTCCAGCACCCTCTTTAGAAAAATTTCTTAGATTTTAATTTCTAACAATTTCGAAACACTAATATCGGGATTTTTCTAGAAACTCAATCTCTAATGGAAATGTCAAAAAATTCTTGGTGTCCACCCGAATTCCGGAGTGGTGTACACCAGTGGCTCACCCATGGGGGGGGGGGGGAAGGGGCCCTGGCACCCCACAAACATGAAAATTATCAGAATGGTTTTAAACATTGACATCGAAAGCCAATAAAACACGGCAAAAAAAATGATTTGTAATAATTCTCCAGCACCCTTTTTAGAAAAATTTCTTAGATTTTAATGTTTTTTTAAGGTTTTTTTAGAAACCCAATACCTAAGGGAACTGTCAAAAAATTCTCGGTGTCCTCCCAAATTCTGGAGTGGTGTAGGTCATGGCTGGGGAGGGTTGACAGGGCTCTAGCCTGGGGGCCCGGGCTGTGGGGGGCCCGACGTGTCGGGTTGACAAGATAAGTGAAAAAATCGCCTGCGGCGCTATTACACTTCATGGCCATACACATTGTCTATTACTTATATAATTGGGCAATATATTTTTTGATTATTATGTGTTGATACTCGACAGCTCCATTATTAAAGTAGATGTATTAAAAATCGCCAATAATTCACTGTATAAGTACCTTAATTTTAACTAAAACACAATTTGAAAAACGTTAATGTAGTTGTTCACACTGCATTTAATCTTAGCGGTAGGTAGGGGGCCCGCCAAATATCCTAGCCGGAGGGCCCGTTTCAGGATGTGGGGACCATGGTATAGGTACACCGAGTGCAATAGACAAAAGACCGATAAACGAGAAATTAAGCTGTGAACAAGAAAAAGAGTCTATGGGACTAATTTACATTCTCCTCCTTGGGCCCCCCCCCAATATTAAATCCTGGGTGCGCCAATGTCCCATGATGCCAATGACCCCACCCATTTATTGTAATATTATGGGGTCAAATTTTTCTAAGAATTAGGTACCTACTGCACAAGGATTTGGTTAAGTATATTTAAAAAGTAATATTTTTCTTGTTTCATTATCTCATTAATTTCTTGCGATGCCAGAACTCACATAGATCGCAAGCTCCGATAGGGTTGACCGTCTTAAGATAAGTCTGAATATTGAAAGGCCTAACACAAACGAGGTTCAAGTAACTGGAGGCAAGCACGTCATGGACATGTATTTTGTCATGGGTTGATTGACGGGTTTCCATTTGTTTGGTAGCCGCTACCTAAAGGTCGATGAATGTCTCTTTTAAGGTTAATAAAGAGACCCAGAGCAAGTCTTAGCGTTCTCCAAATTAGAACCGTTTCCTCTTGTCAAGCCTGCCATTAACAATTTATTAGCAAGGGGTGCAAGACTAGTCAATGCGCTCTCACTAGCCAAAGACGTAGACATTTTCGGCGACGTGCTATGTATTTTGTATTCGAAATTTAATTTTATTTTTCTGTATAAAATTGTAGGTAAGTACTTGTTATAAATTTTATTTTCCTCCTAATACTAATAATAACCTTCTATTCCTTCTCTTCTTCTCTTTTGTGAGGGTAATATTTTGTTATAATGTAGTTCTCATGTTGTGTACGTCTTGAATTTAGATTTATTATGTCCACAATGTTTTGTTTCTTAAAGAAATATACTTAAATAAGGATAAAATTATATAATTAATTATAAGTATTTACCTACCTAGCTATTTATAATAATTTACAATTAAAATTTAAGCAATGTTTGTCACCTTTATAAAAATAAGTAGCCTGTGGAAGAAAATATAACTATAATACCCATCAGTTAAATGGTATGTTTGATTACTGCCACCAATTAAATTTATCAAATATTCACCTAGAATCCCAAAATTTAATAACAACAAAAAATAATGTAATAATATTGCAAATTACATTAATGCACCTCCAATAATAGACTGAGCTAGCCCTACTTATAGCTAATTGGGGGGTGTTAATACCTTGTTTTGGATGACAATAGGTTAGGTATAGGGCAAAAATAAATAATTTTAAATTTAAGAATGGAAACCAAACCTAACCTAACCTAACAAATAATGAACTAAGTATAATCGGCTATTTTCAAAATTTCTTTGCTTTGGCTTCATGTAAACTGACGAGAACCAACTTATGTTTTAGAATAAGATGGATGTAACTGAGAAAGAATATTGTACCTATTTTCCCCATAACGATTCCGTCGAATCTCTTTTAATTTTCCCCAGAGAGGATAGACAATTTTTTATAATCGAAGTCCTGATGTCTATGGTATATTTGGCAGTGAAACACGTTAGCCTGAGGTCGTGAAGCTATTGACAGATTGTAATATCAAATACCGCATAAAATGGAAGAAGAAACCGGTGAATTATCACATGACGAAACGGCGGATGTAATCAGTGACGGTGCATACCTATCGATTGACGTACATCACTTCAACAGCAAGGGTCGATTTGATGTGTCAGTCAAACAGGAAAACATCGAGGCCAACGATAGTATCCACTCAAAAGAGGTAAGTAGATTTCTAATTTGTTTAGGCGAGGGTATTCAAAATTCTGTTTCAATTGCGCAGTAACTAAGCACGACTAATCTACAAAGTGATCAACAAATTGAAGACAATATTGTTTTAATATCGGACGGGACAAACACTATGTAATTATACAGAGCTTTTTCATTCGATTTTACGAAATAAGTATGCAAAAGTAATCACGGTTCTTGTCTGTTTAGTGGTAGGCAACGGCAAACAAATTCAATATAAATACCTAGGTACTATATTAATTGTAGGTAAGTACTTATTATTATAAATATTATTTTCCTACTAATACTAATAATAATTTCCTATTCTCTGATTCTCTTTTGTGAGGGTATATTTGTTATAATGTACATCTCATGTTGTGTACGTCTTGAAATTAGATTTGTTTTGTCAACAATGTTTTATTTCTTAAATAAAAATAAATAAGTATTAAAAAATATAATTAATTATGAGTATTTACCTACCTACCTATTTATAATAATTTACAATTAAAAATTTAAGCAATGTCTGTCACCTTTACCCTAGAATCCCCTAGAATACCCTAGAATCCCAAAAAAATTACTACAAATAATAATAAAATAATATTGCAAATTACATTAAAGCACTTCCAATAATAGACTGAGTTAGCCCTACTTATAGCTAATTAGGGGGGGGTGTTAATAGTTTTGATTTGAATGACAGTAAGTTAGGCATAAGGCGAAAATAAATAATATTAAATCAAAGAATGGAAACCAATCCTATACCTAACCTATCAAATAAAGCAGTTATAATCGGCTATTTTCAAAATTTCTTTGCTTTGGATTCCTGTAAACTGACGAGAACTAACTAATGTTTTAGAATAATATGAATGTAACAGTAAAAGAATATTGTATTTTCCCCATAACGATACCGTCGAATCTCTTTTTATTTTCCCCAGAGAGCATAGACAATTATTTTTTTAAATCGAAGTCCTGATGTCTATGGTAGAAACCATTGCATATTATTTGCCAGTGAAACACGTTAGCCTGAGGACGTGAAGCTATTGACAGATTTTAAGCAAAAATAAATATTATTAAATTAAAGAATGGAAACCAAACCAAACGTAACCTAGCAAATAATGCAGTATAATCGGCTATTTTCAAATTTCTTTGCTTTGGCTTCATGTAAACTGACAATAACCAACTAATGTTTTAGAATAATATGTTTTGATAGAATATTGTATTTCCCCCATAACGATACCGTCGAACTCTTTTTATTTTCCCCAGAGAGCATAGACAATTAAAAATTGTTATCGAAGTTTTGATGTCTATGGTAGAAGCCATAGTATAATATGTTTGCCAGTGTAACACGTTAGCCTGAGGTCGTGAAGCTATTGACAGATTTTAATATCAAATACCGCATAAAATGGAAGAAGAAACCGATGAATTATCACATGACGAAACGGCGGAGGTAATCAGTGACGGTGCATACCTATCGATTGACGTAAATCACTTCAACAGCAAGGGTCGATTTGACGTGTCAATCAAACAGGAAACCATCGAGGCCAACGATAGTATCCACTCAAAAGAGGTAAGTAGATTTCTAATTTGTTTAGGCGAGGGTATTCAAAATTCTGTTTCAATTGCGCAGTAACTAAGCACGACTAATCTACAAAGTGATCAACAAATTGAAGACAATATTGTTTTAATATCGGACGGGACAAACACTATGTAATTATACAGAGCTTTTTCATTCGATTTTACGAAATAAGTATGCAAAAGTAATCACGGTTCTTGTCTGTTTAGTGGTAGGCAACGGCAAACAAATTCAATATAAATACCTACTATATTAACTATACTAGATTAAGGTTAGGATAGGGTGAATGCTTTAGGCTAAGGCCACATAGGCAGATGCCTTCTTGGTGGCTACGTGCCAGGTGACATATCCCACTATACTATACGGACGCACACTGTACTATCGCAATGGCCTCGCTACACGATTCGCGCGTCGATACGTGATTATTATTCCCGGCGAACAAACGTGTTGGTTATTTTCTTGTACCACCTTTTTCAAGATGGCGGATGTTTCTTCAGTATGACAAACGTCAAACACCGTATATTTTGAGGTTATTAATAATGACGCATGGGATGAATAATTGACATTACGCACGCAAGAAGTTCGAATTTGAGATTTCCGAAATTTAAACTTAAATTCTCTGTGAGAAGTAGCTTTCTGGTTAGTTTTGAGAGTGACATGTAGTTGTTGACTCGACCGCTCCCAAATGTCAAATGAATTTGTACCTAAGCACGTAGCGTGCAATGTGGCAGAGTGTTTTTAGTAGACAAGCATAGCACCTACCTATGTGGCCGAAGGCTTAGTAAAATATTCTGCTGTTGATTAACACAGTGCATCGTATTAACCATCATCAGTTGAGTAGGTAATAAGAATTGATTTAAGAGACGCTTTTAGTTTTTTAGTGTCGTTGTCTATGGGCGAAAGCATGAGATTTTATCTCCGCTGTGCTCGGCGACGGTCGTTGCGAGTTCGCTCCATACATATTATTTTAATCTGCAAGTATTTTCCTAACACGGCAAGGTTGAATTGCTTGAGCTTAGACTAAGGCAATCCTCTCACGCAGAAACTAAAATCCGACAAACTGGTTGCTGATGGAATGCATTAACTGGCCAGTGACATGCTTCGCACACCAGGCTACTGGAAGTCAATAATCTCATAACCTCAAACTGTCAAACCCATTGTCTTTCCTACTGCATCCTAAGCTTTTTCCGTAATGTCTTTACGGGAATATTCTGGCAGCCTGTAATTATAAAGGCAGGAGTATTTCTCAAATCGGTTCGCCCATCTCTAAATTTTGACGTCTTGACTTGTTATTGCTTGTATATTTCAGTTCAGTGGTACCAACTTTTGGTAAGAATATATTATGATTTTTCATCGAATTTACTGATATTGGTACCACTGTTTAATGGGTGACTGAAAACTGAGAGACTGGGAGATGTCGCGTCTCTTCGAAATACATTAGCTAGATACTGGAGTTTCAGTCTCGTCTTTTTTGAGTATTAACGTGAGAGGATGGCCTTACTATGTTTCTCTATATTCTCCTGAATAAACCCGAAGAGGACCGAGCGTAACAGTGGGGTAGATCAGCTCAGCTAAGTTTTCTTCTTCTCACAGGAGCGTGGTCCTGTGGCAGTTCTTTGTGCCTATCAGCAGAAGCGAAGGGTAGATAAAACCGTAATGGCGTTTACTTTTTGACAGAGATATAAATTCCACCCTTATTACAACGCCATGTTCACGTTAATATTATATATTGTTGTTTAATTTAATACAAAGCATTTTTGAGGCAGACGAAACGGGTCCTAATTTATTGATGGATAGTGGAATGTATTACGAAAAATGCGTTTTAATACATTAAAGAACAATACAATGCAGTTCCACCATGAATTGACAGTTAACAAAATAAAAGAAATTGTTATTACCTATGTATTGTGAAGGTAATGTTATGGAACTTCATATAAACACCTTTTATATTTAAACTGCCTTTATTAGAATGTTATACCTATATATACCTAAATGAATGTTTGTTTGTCTGTCTGTCCCGTATGCGTTCCTCCTACCATTCATCCGATTGCGATGAAACTTTGGTGAGTAGTTGTGCGCAGACCCGCGAAGGTTTCTGAATTAGTACAACCACCTTCTTTTCTTCTATTCGTATGCGTTCCTGTACCAAATTTAGAAAATCCATGCTTCTCACATGGACAGCTGTATGTGGCCTGCTCACGCGTTGGAATTCGTGTACGCACTAGACGGAAAAACAAAAAATATTGTCTGTCCAAAAGCACTCCAATAAACAGAATTAAAACACAAATATTTTCTTTCTTTGAGTGGCATTGCAACGCATGCCGGTACTAGCTAGTATATTATATTAGTTTATGGTTTACTTGTTAACACTATGATTTGATACAGTGATTGAATGCAGTCGATGCGTCCTTCTTTAAACTTGAGTTAATACTAAATTGTAAACCAATTTTGATTCTTTATGAAACAAACATTATTAATATTACGCATGGCAATCCATACGTTTAGTTTGATAATAACAAAGGTACGATAAAGCAAATCTTTATCAAATGTATTTCCAGCCATTCATTAAGCTTGCTTATTATTATTTGATAAGAATACAAATATAGGCTCAAAGCTGTGGGGCTGTGACCGTACTGGTTATTAAGAAATAATAGCAGACTAAACGAATTCGACATGAGTTCATTTTTTTATTCAACCATATTTTGTTCGTCGGCTATCCGAAGTCAAGCTCGAAACAATACAACATGGGGACTAAGCCGGCTCACATGTGTCAACTCGCCTCGTCTGCCGCAAATCCATAAATCAAACCTTCCAAGAACGTCAATCCGGTGTTGCATATGAAACCGCGCACATCTACCTAGCGACAGTCGCACATAACATTCAAATCGTATAAGTAGATATTTTGATGCGGCGATCGTCGGTAAAGGAATGACCAATTCGTTGGTGTTGTTATGCGTCCTGGCGTCTTCGACTCGCAGCCCAACCATGCAACTTGTCTATTGACGCGCTCCCGGTCTTGGCCAGCATTCTCCCACTTGACCTGCATATTCATGTCAGCGGTGCTTCAATATTGCTCTTCAAAGGAGAGGAGGCCGTTGTTGGTGACTTTCACCTTGCCCCGCCTCCTCGGCTTGTTGCTGAAGGAGTAGCATCGTTGAAGCGGATAATAAGACTTATGACGCTTGACGCGGTTTTTAAGACCTGGCAGCGAAAGTGAGACGAATCGACCAAAGGCCGACACACATACACGTTTTTCCAGACATAAAGTGGCGAATGGAGATAACCAAATATCTGACTCCAGACCGTTACACCAGTCAATTTTTGGCCGGACATTGTGGATTCGCTGGCAAGCTCTTTGAGCTTGGACTTGCAAGCCGCCCGACATGTCCATGCGGAGAGGAAATACAGGATGCCAACCACATCCTCTGGGTATGTCTGAGAATGTGCTCCGAACGTGAGAAAATTTTCAAGTCGGTCCAACCAGCTGTTGGGCCCATCGGCCCGTCTGACCTGGTTGCTACAAAGGCCAATTATCTTGCTTTTAAAAAAGTTGCGGCGTCTTACTACGGGCGTGAAGATCTCTTCACATAAATTTTGCTGCCTGTTTCGTTCTTTTTTATTTATATCCAACGTCACTTCATTTTCTTTTTCGTAATTCCCATATACTTTTTCTCTCCCTGGCGATTTGCATTAAAGTAAACTCAGTCAGAGCTCACTATGAGCGTAGCAACCTAAGTCTTGGGCATCTTCTCCCAGGACACTCCCAGTCCAATTTATTTCAGATGTTTCATATCACCAATTGATGGGTCCCGTTATACGCTCAATTAAGACCGAGCGTGTTACGGGGCGGGGTTGGTGGAGGGCACTTAATTTCATTTATTATTGCAACAATAGATTTTTTTTTTCAAATTAAAAAGTCGCATTTTACCAATTTTTGGAGATCCATTTGTCAACGTGTGTTTTGTGAATGACGATGACGTATTCGACACATTGTAGGCGGACGAGTTTTGACGTGAGAGCTGGCTTAACCTTAGCAGAGACTGCGTTGCATTTCGAGCAATTAGTTCCACAAACGGCCGCACATCTTTTCAAAAATCTTTGACTGTAATTTCGATAATACTCGTAATTTATTGAGGCGCCTTTTATCTGCGTCACTCTAGACCAGTGGTTCTTATGTGCGGCCACCAGAGGATTTTACTGCGACCACCAATGCTTTACAGAATAGTATTTCAAAAATTTACTTATATGGTTGAATACCTTACAGACTTGTCTTAAATTTCTTTCCACACTCAAATGATCCATAATGTGTTTTTGTAATGAGATCATGTGTCTGAGAATAAAGTCAATTCAAAGAATTAGTAACAATTGCTTAAATAATATTGTCAATTTTTCCTACTACTGTATACTGTGAGAGATCATTCTGTGTAATTCACTTCATAAAAAAGAAATATCAAAGCCAGTTGATATTTCCATTGCATTTGCATTATATTTAAATAAATATATAAGTACTAAAATGTTCAAATTCCTACCGCCTACCGTAACTCAATTTGGAGAGCGCATATGAGCAGGCATTAAAACGGCCAATGCTTAAAATTTGTCGAAATCAAGATGGTAGTCGTAGGATAATGGTAATGCACAGGGCGCCATACCCAATAGACGCAGGTTCGATTCTTACCTTTTTTCGAAAAAGATTCTGTGTGCGAAAGGAAGAGGGCGATGAGTCTGAAATTTGGTAAAATGAGTTGAGTATGCAAAACTAACCTTAATGCATATATGCGTAAAGCAGAAAAGGGACCAGTCGAATTAACGCCGCTATGTAAGTAAATTTTGTATATTAACAATATGCGATGATTTATTTTTCGTAATATTTCGAAAGCATAAATGCGTTGAATGTAATCATCTCGCAGGGAAACTTTAGTTTTTGTCACACGCCGAAAGGAAGACAGCGTTGAGTCGCGACAACGCCGTATTGCTTTCGACCATTGGCTCTGTTCACACCAGTTCGAGTTAAACGTCATCGAGTCATCGCTATTTGCTGTTCCCGCTTTTAGGCTGTCAAACGTTAAATATGGTTATTGTTCTATCTACAGTTCATTTTTGATAGTAATAATATACTTATTACTATGTCTCGTGAAAGAATCGAATTAATCATGAGGCTCGCGAAGGAAATGTCTCAAAATAATACAGGTAAGTAAACGTCATAACATAACCTCGATATTATTGCAATCATTAAAGTGATGATAATTCTTTAAACCAACAATTTCAACGAATATTTTAATTTACTCAACAGTGCTGCACATATTATCATTAGCATTATTTTATAGTTTCAAATTACATTATCATCTTCCATTAGTACAGTCATAATGAATTGATTTTTGAAGTGATAGTATTACAAGGAAGGTTATTTTAGGTACCTATATTTATCTTTGTTTACTATTGATTATGTTTGTGTTATTGCAGTTACTAAATTGGCTACTAATTATGATATACTGAATGCTTCTCGGACCAGTAGTCTTACTGAAGAACAGTTGAAAGTAGCCCAAGAAATAGAAGCTACGATGCCTTTTTCTGATTCAGGAGATAATAATTTAGCATTATTGTATTGTTTTAAATTACAATATTATATTCCATTAGTAGTAAATGACATGCAATGGGTGAAAGGAATTGATTTTTTAAGTACCTGTGTAATAGTATTTCGAGGAAGAATGCTTTATATATCTTTATTTACATTGATTGTAAATTGCAGGTAAAGAATTGGGTACTAATTATGATATTATAATGAATGCTTCTCGGAGAGAAGAACAGTGGAAAATAGCCCAAGAAATAGAAGCCATGATGCCATTTTCTGATTCAAAAGATAATAATGAAGATAAATTTAATGGTATTAAACAACTATGCTATTTTAGAGAAATATCAAGACTACTCGAGGATTATTCAATTGTTTAAGTTGCGGAGATTTGTATTCACTATCAATAGATAAATGATTTCTTAGTACATCGACCAAAACACAAGCACTTCTACTTAATGAAAGTTCGAGAGACCGAGAGACAAGTACAATCTAGTTAAAAATTGTACGAAAAAAGATAATAATGTTGTAGTTAAAGTAATGTACAACGACATGTTTTTAGATTTTGCCTGTCTCTTGAAGGGTCCATCCAGCAGGTGAAGTGGTTTCAATTTTTAAAAAAAAGTGCCGAGGCTAATAACATCCTCTTTAAAAATAGCCTGGATGATTTGCAACAATTCCAGTCAATATCTTTTAGTCGCCGAGGAAGGCAGGTTATCCTTGAACCTCCTAAATGTTACAGTGGTCCAGTGCAAATTAATAAGGAGAAGAAAAAAGATCTCAGTATTCTACATATTTAATCGATAAAAACTCATGATTATTGCTTGTCAATCCCAGATAAATGTACCATATATAAATCCGGATAATTTTCATGAAAGACTTGACAAGTAGTAGGTATTATGTCTAACTGTGTACGTCTACGTAACTATAATTTACAATAAAAAGTAAAAAATAATATAAAATCATATGTCCTAGTTATTATTTTTAACTGCTGTCAAATATGTAATGCCGCAAAAGAGTGCGACACTTCGTACCCTTGTGGCACAGCCTCAAGAGTTCCGTCGTCGTGGCCGGTCCTCCCTCACCCTGCAGCGGTGCTAGAAAAGCGATCTACGCGCTGCAGGTCTGGAATGGCGGGAGGCGCAAGAGTTGGCGATGGATCGAGGGAAGTGGCGCGATCTTGTGCTTGCCTTATTCCCCAACTCTGGGTCGTGACAGGTTGAAAGAAGAAGAAGAAGATTTACTATGTAAATTTATTAAAATAAAATGATATGTCCTTTGGTTTTATTTTTAACTATCTATCAAATTTATACATATTGTTTCAAATATAAATGTATTAAAATAAAACTATTTTTTTATTAAATAATAACTTTAATCCAGCTACGTATATTCTATGAAAGTACTAAACTATTACATCTTACACCTGCAATAATAAATGCCAGATTACATTATTGACATTATAATAATCCATATGCTCCGTCTGGAGGGGAAAAATAATTTTAATTGTCACTAAATGATAAAAAAATAATAAAATCACACCTTTTGTACCTACATGTCAAAAGAGATAAGTTGTCAATTTATATTCTTTGTTAAAAAATACGAAAGGAAGAAAGGGATATGTCAAAAAAATATAGTAAAATCCATAACTATTGAAAATCTGATAAATTTATGCCATAATATATCAATTTTAATAGACAAGTGCAAAAAAAAAATTCCAAAAAAATTAATATTTTCGGTTTAATTACAATTTTAAGAATATTCTCAAAGACGCAAATTTTGTTTTGCCTCTCCTGAAAAGTACCGATTTTCGACTCATCGCCCTCTTCCTTTCGCACACAGGATTTTTTCTATTGGCTATATTTTCTCACGAGTGTTTTCAAAATTATGTGTGTTTAACATGGTTAGGTAAATACATATCGTATACTGAGATCTATAGGGTCGCAACTGCAAAATAACTCAAAAATTAACACATAATTTACTTTTTCACACGAGAAAAACGCACTCGATTGGATTCGACGTCAGAGTGACAGTTGGTACTTTAAAAATAAAAACAACGATAAATAATTATATTATAATTTAGTAATGCAAGTTAAAATTTATAGAAATAAACCAACGACGCTTCAATAAGCGGCCCGTTTTCTTACGTGTGTAATTTAACAAGATAATTAAGAGCTAGTCGAAGAATCTAGGTTATCACAAGTTTTGTTTTTGTTTTGTTACGCCAAAGAAGTATAACTTCTATCTTGCGTACATAAGTACACACACCGATTTTTTTAATTGTCCGACACTTAAATAAATAATATTTCGAATCCTACTGATGATTAAGCTATTTTTATTTAATTTATTTTATTTCTCTGTTTTATATTATTTTTATTATTTTTTTTATTTCTATATTAAAAGAATTTTTATATAAAAAATTTAATATGAAAAAGGTACATTTTGTTGTTTTTTTCTATTAAAACTTTGAAGCCCCATGCACGTGGAAGTTTGTTCGTCAAATCTCAAACTATTTGGCCGCAACTGCAAAAATCTACAATATAATTTAAAAAATATATATTTAGGAACTACAGTATGATAAAGTACACAAAATTATTCTAACATGGTACAATTTTCTGCGGTCTACTACAATTAATTAAATTGTAGTTAATTATTTTACATTCAAACTCAAATTATTTATGATCATGTTATATGCAGTTACGACCCTATAGATCTCAATGTGCGATATGTTTACAAAAAAGGATATTAAAGTACGCAATGTGCTGCAGGTAGCTGGAATGTCTCTCGGTGAGTATACATTCACTTTCCAAATGCAGTCGTACATTGGTGGCCACTGAAAGCTGAGGATACAGCTGTGGGAGGTCTTATCTAGGAATGGATTGATTGTTACATAATATTATTAAGCATGTTGTTATTTTCAGGAGTGTGAAGACAGCCTGATCAATTTAAGGTCGGAGAATGATAATGAGGGTGTCATAATCAAACAAGAATTCGTTGACGATGTAATACGCCAAATCAATAATGAGAATCCTCAACCCGGCCCCTCCGATCGACAATACAGCCCAGTCGACCAGGTACGTTCATTAACAGGTTCACTAAAAACACAAATTTTAAACATTTTTTTTTTATATTCGAAAGATCGATATCTACAAAGCATTAAAATTAATATGGTCACCGCAGTTGTTCTCAACGAAGAAAATTCTGGTCACCCAATTTGGATGTCACTTATTCGAGCACTGCTGGTCGTATATCGCGAACAATAATGGCTTCCACATTGGGTTTATCAGGGTAAACCAGTGACTGCATGAAGTTTTACAGGAAATAATCCAGATATATCAAATCGCATGACCTTGAAGGAGGCCAATAATTGTCAGGTCCATTTTCGAATTCAACTAAAGCAATCGTTTATGATCGGTTAAGGAATGAAAATAAATGACAATCGTGTCGTGTTTTCCGATTATATTTTCGTAGTAAAGTCCATTTGTAGCGGTGACAAGAGACCCACAGCTGGCGCTGCCCATTGACGGATTAGGATTTAACCATATGTTAATTCCGTAGTTTTTTATCTCAGTCTTACGGCCAGTCACTGCCGATCCATCATTATTCTATAGCAGCGATGTTGAACCTATGGCACGCGAATGTTTTATGTTGAAGAGAAAAAATATAACCTAATATAATAATGAAAAAAAAAAACAAAAAAGTGATACAAATAAATATTTAAGTACTTGTAAACAATATAAAAAAATAATGACGACATAGCGCCATGAGTATTTTCTATAGTTTTTAATACTATTTTTACCAGTGGTATTTACCAATCGATGCGCAAACGGAAACGACGAAACTCGTGCATAAATGACTGAAAAAATGAATAGGCAAATACTCTTCAAGAATTTGTTTAATGTAAATATATAATTGAACAAATCGCTCATAATGCTTTATGCGTGACACATAATATTATCGCACTCACCTCATCAGGCGGCGTAGGAAGCCGCTCCGCGAACTTCTGATTATGATCGATTTACAATGCTTGAGACCACTGTAGCGAGAGAATGCCTCAGCTGATCGCAGCGAATTCTAGTCTAGTCTAGAAACACGGTGAAAGATAGAATCTCGAGAACACGTTGCTATTTTTTTTAACTTTTTAATGCTACTTTTTCTTTATTTCCCAATAAAAAAACTGCTCGACAGGTCAGACTGTCGACAGATTGTATTTGGGAAATTCTATAGAGGTCTTGTCGTGTTCACTTGTCAGGGCATTGCGCTGCTCCGTGCAAGAGTTGAATAGAGAAAACTTAACTTTTTTATAAGTCTGATACGTCATCACTGGTGTGTTTTGCTCCTTAACCTCGTAATATTTTAACGTTATTTTATCAATCAATGATCAATGTGCATTTACCATTGGTGTATGGTTGGGTCTTAACTTACTGATATCATCTCCCCGACAGTATTTTCAATAGCCGTGTCGAGGCATATTGTTTCCACCTGGATCTTTTACTATTTTTTTTAAAGTTATATGGGAAACAAGCAATTACATTTTAATTACAAAAATATGTTTTCAATAGAATAATGAAAAGTTATGACAACCAGATAAGTTTCCATATATTATTTATATTATAGTTAAGCCTTACAAAATAGAAAGTAAGAATAACATAAATATTAAGAAATTACTTTAGAAAAGTGAGAAAGATAAATGAAAAGACAAAAAAGTAAGATGTTTTTTAAATGTATAAGTATATAGTATATATAAGACATATTAGGTCTATCTACACAAAATTTTGGAGATATTGCGTTTAAACGAAACAGGTGAATTATTGAATGGATTAACGATGAACTGTTAATTAAAAATCTCATAATTTATTAATACTTTTAAATGGTTTTTTAGATTATCGCTAGAAGCACTGTAGCGGCCAATGTTCCGCGTCTCATATCGTCGTGGGATGTGACTGAAGCACAGGTGTCTAGCGACGACCTACACATTGAGGAACACGACATTAAGAAAGAACTGAAGGAATATCTTGAAAGGTACAAAGATGTCGCCTGTCGCAATAGTAAACATGATATTTTTCAATCGATTAATATGGTAAACACAGAATTATTAGTGGCTGTTATACAACTGGAAAAAAAATCATTTCATAAAGAAAATTTTGTGTGCAGTATCTGTTTTGATTTTTTTTCATCGTTAGACTTGATGTTGCTTCATAAAGCGATACACAAAAACACAATTGCGGAAACGAATGATTCTGTTGCAAGGCTGGTTAAATGTGACGATGGTCATTTTTCAAGACTTCGTCCTGGTCACGTCATGAAGTCACTCAAAATGACTCATTCTGGTGAAAGGCCATTTAACTGTGATACATGTTTTTACACATGCAAGACGTCAAGTAACATGAAAACACACAAAATGACTCATTCTGGTGAAAAGCCATTTAAGTGCGATCTATGCAATTACTCATGCAGACAGTCTAGTAGGATGAAAACACATAAAATGACTCATTCGGGCGAAACGCCATTTAAATGTGATAAGTGCAAATACTCGTGCACGACGTCGGGTAGTATGAAAACACACAAAATGACTCATTCTGGTGAAAAGCCATTTAACTGTGATAAATGCAATTACTCATGCACGACGTCAAGTAACATGATAACACATAAAATGACTCATTCTGGTGAAAAGCCATTTAACTGTGATAAATGCAATTACTCATGCACGACGTCGGGTAGTATGAAAACACACAAAATGACTCATTCTGGTGAAAAGCCATTTAACTGTGATAAATGCAATTACTCATGCACGACGTCAAGTAACATGATAACACATAAAATGACTCATTCTGGTGAAAAGCCATTTAACTGTGATAAGTGCAAATACTCATGCACGACGTCTTATAGTCTGAAAACACACAAAATGACTCATTCTGGTGAAAAGCCATTTAACTGCGATAAATGCAATTACTCATGCACGACGTCAGGTAACATGAAAACACATAAAATGACTCATTCGGGTGAAACGCCATTTAAATGTGATAAATGCAATTACTCGTGCACGACGTCTGGTAGCTTGAAAATACATAAAATGACTCATTCTGGTGAAAAACCATTTAACTGTGATAAGTGCAAATACTCATGCACGACGTCTTATAGTTTGAAAACACATAAAATGACTCATTCTGGTGAAAAGCCATTTATATGTGATATATGCAATTATTCATGCAAACGATTAGTTAACATGAAATCACATAAAATGACTCATTCTGGTGAAAAGCCATTTAACTGTGATATATGCAATTATTCATGCAAACGATTAGTTCACATGAAAAGACACAAAATGACTCATTTTGGTGGAAAGCCATTTAACTGTGATATATGCAAATACTCATGCAGACAGTCAAGTAACATGAAAACACACAAAATGACCCATTCTGGTGAAAAGCCATTTAACTGTGATAAATGCAATTACTCGTGCACGACGTCTAGTAGAATGAAAACACACAAAATGGCTCATTCTGGTGAAAAGCCATTTAAATGTGTCAAGTGCGAATACTCATGCAGACGTTCAAATGACATGAAAACACACAAAATGACTCATTCTGGTGAAAAGTCATAATGTGATAAATGTAATTACTCGTGCATAACGTTCTGTAGCATGACAATACACAAAAGACTCATTTTGGTGATAAGCTATTTAAATGTGATTTATCTAATATTTACTCATGCATTTGATCTGGTAGCATGAAATGGCATAAAAAGACTCATTCTGGTGAGAAGCCATTTAAAGTTTATATTTTTGTAATTATTCATGCACAACGTTCAGTGTCATAATATCGCAAAAATTGACTCATTCTGTTGAAATGTCATTTTAATGAGATAAGTGTAGTTATAATTTTAATAAGATGAAATTACATGAAAGGACACATTCCGGTGAAAAGCCAATTCGTGTAAATTCTTATACGCATGCAAATTGTCTGTAAAAACACTAAAATAAAAGACACTGGCTTTGCTTTTTAGTGAACTGTAGACTGTGCAGGAATGTTTCGGATGCTGGGAAGAGGGGAGGGTATGTTTAGGATGCCAGTTGTTGACCTGTTATGCTATTGAGGTTGACTCTATGGCCTGTTTGTCAATCCTGGTCGTATTATCAGTCTCGTTGGGTATTGTTCATTGGGTCATCCGGTGCGTGCACTTGACGGTTTAGCTTAGGTAAGTATTTATATGCGCACGGTTGATAAATGACTGACCGTTATTTGTCGTGCCAGGCAAGGGTCAAATTGTCAGGTGGGTAGGAATTTATCTGTTGTATTAGGGCCATCCTAATTGGCGTATTCAGACAAGGCCATTTGAACGTGAAATAATTGCTCATGCATAACTTCTGCTAGCATATTTCTCGACTTGTTTATTTTTAAAAAATCCCGCATTTTTGGGACATTATTTCTATATAATATAATATTATACCAATAAAGGCGTTAGCTACCCGTTTACTAATTAGCTAGAATAAAGTATCTGTAGTAAAGACTTTGAAAAAAATGGTCAGTCTAGAAGGGATCGAACGTGCATACGTCATTTTTATCATCAACCGATAACGTAAACAACTAATATTTTTGTAGTCGATTGAATAGCGACATAATATTATGTAACCGTATGTAATATTAGTTTAAACCATACAATAATAATTATTGCCTCTGTGCTAAATACAGTTTTTGAATACTCCAAACCCACTTGCTCTAAGAAATCTCGTTTGTTGTTTGTTGTATTTTGGATTTGTGTAAGTGAACGTTAGGTCTTAGCGACATAAATTGAAGTGTATCGAACTCCACTACCGTAAACTAGTTGTTTTTTTTAAACCATATGCGATCCTAATAGGAACACATCTGCCTCAAACAGATTTTGTTTTTACGAGAAACGGATGTCAGCCACTTTCTCCATACTCTGACCCTACACAAATCGAAAAACAATTTGTGTACATGCCAAATCCTGGATTTGAGCCTGGACCCACGACGCTATAAGCCGACGCTTAAGCCGCGTGGCCATCGTGGGACTGTTTGATAGTTCGTAGCTATGTTTGGACAAGACATATGACAATTATTAGAAATATGGTGGTCACTTTTTCAATCATATTTATTTTAGTTGAATAAAAAATACATACCACTCATGTCACGTTGTTTGTTATTTTTTTTAAATTTTTATGCTCTGCTCAAACAAAACTATAATCGATTAAAACAATATTCTATCTATAAAATATCATTTTTTATGTATGATTAAATGGCATAATTTTAGATATTTTATAGATAGAAGAATATTCTTTGGGAAAGTATATTCTGTTATGGTTTGGTTTCGCAAGGTTTAAGGCGATAGACATTTTTTCTATAATTTACAATTTCAACTGTATTAATTAATAAATTATATATCTGAAAACAATGAACAGAAAAATATTTTTTATTTAGAGTCTTAAGTAAACTTACATGTGTATTAAAATGTGAATTTGTCTAAGGAGTCCATCTTATTATTAGCTTGGTAATATTTAGGTATTATTACAATTTAGTTTATTAATTTTTTTATGATGTGCTTAAGAGATTTTTACTAATTCATTTTTTAAATATTTTTTAATTATTAAACTTACAATTGTAAAAAAATTTTATAAAATGTAAAATTTGTCAGAGTACCCCATATTATTATTACATATATTGTATAGTCATATTAAGGTAATATAAAATTATGTTTAAGTTTTCTATTAAGAATGCTATGCTGGTTGCTGGTCATCGTCTGTTATTTGGATTTGGGAGTGAACAAATAAATACCTCGGCCAAATAAATGGTCTAAAACGGCGATTTTTATTTTACTCTTTTACTTATTGTCACATTATATTACTAATTACATATTTATCAATTTTTCTGAATGCGAGATGTATGTTATCTTTACAAATGCAATCTCTGGAAGCTTAAAATTTTTCGCTGTCGCTCTCGCTACAACGATTAGCATGCCTTTTTTGCGTACGGACAAACAGCGTTGCCGGATATTTTTTTTCTCGTAATCGACCTTTACTAGACAGAGTCAGCTCGGAAATGGTTTCGGCCTCTCTAGACCCCCAGAGGAGACGTCATCAAATGTGGACAAGTCGAAGGTGAGACATTATGACGTCATCTTACAAATAAGAAAAATCGGAAACTCCCCTTTTTAATAAATTATTGACGGTCATAACGTTAGTACGTTTCTATTCCATTCCAATCCAATCAGCGCCGTCTAGTCGGTAGCTCGGTTATGAGTCAGAAAAGGTGTTTGACACCTCTTAACTGTAGGATTTTTATTGTTTATAATAATAATTACTAATGATCTATTAGGTTTTGATGGTTTATTATTTATGATAAATTGATAATATAGGGGGGTTATTACAAACACTAATTTAACTATTCATATATTTTTTTTGTGACCCTTGACTTGTTAGGTTGGTAATAGAATTTTTAAATAAGTACCTACTCTATTGTATTGATTTGTTATTCGATAGTATTCGTTGTCAGTGTTTATTTGCCTTTTGGTGAGTGTACACAGTACCTGAAGATGCCGAAAGCCGAAACCCGGGTCGTAAATAACGACTCAATTGAAATAGTACAAAACTTAAATCCGTTGGAGTTTAAAAGTACATTTATTTTGTTAATCCTTCATTATTATTATATTACTTTACTTAATTATCTAATGTTTCGGTAAATTGCAGACAGATAAACACTTGACAGCTTTAAGTCGCATGATAATATTGTTTTGCACTATTGTACTGCATCTCCCATGATTCCAATGACCTCACCCATTTTATTGTATTATTATGGGATCAATTTTTTTAAAGAACTAGGTACCTACTGCACAATGATTTGGTTTGGTATATTTAAAAAGTAATATTTTTCTTGTTTCATTATCTCATTAATTTCTTGCGATGCCCAAAGTCACATAGATCGCAAGCCCCGATAGGGTTTAATGTGTCATATTGACCGTCTTACGACAAGTCTGAATATTGAAAGGCCTAATACAAACGAGGTTCAAGCAACAGGAAGCAAGCACGTCTTGGACATGTATTTTGTCGTGGGTCGATTGACCTGGGTTCCATTTGTTTGGTAGGTAGCTGCTACCTAAAGGTCGATTAATGTATCTTTTAAGGATAAAAAAGAGACCCAGAGCAAGTCTTAGCGTTCTCTAAATTAAAACCGTTTCCTCGTGTCAAGCCTGCCATTAACAATTAGCAAGGGGTGCAAGACTAGTCAATGCGCCCCACAAAGACGTATACATTTTCGGTGACGTGCTATGTATTTTATTGTTCTGTATAAAATTGTAGGTAAGTACTTATTATTATAAATATTATTTTCCTACTAATACTAATAATAATTTCCTATTCTCTGATTCTCTTTTGTGAGGGTATATTTGTTATAATGTACATCTCATGTTGTGTACGTCTTGAAATTAGATTTGTTTTGTCAACAATGTTTTATTTCTTAAATAAAAATAAATAAGTATTAAAAAATATAATTAATTATGAGTATTTACCTACCTACCTATTTATAATAATTTACAATTAAAAATTTAAGCAATGTCTGTCACCTTTACCCTAGAATCCCCTAGAATACCCTAGAATCCCAAAAAAATTACTACAAATAATAATAGAATAATATTGCAAATTACATTAAAGCACTTCCAATAATAGACTGAGTTAGCCCTACTTATAGCTAATTAGGGGGGGTGTTAATAGTTTGATTTGAATGACAGTAAGTTAGGCATAAGGCGAAAATAAATAATATTAAATCAAAGAATGGAAACCAATCCTAACCTAACCTATCAAATAAAGCAGTATAATCGGCTATTTTCAAAATTTCTTTGCTTTGGATTCCTGTAAACTGACGAGAACTAACTAATGTTTTAGAATAATATGAATGTAACAGTAAAAGAATATTGTATTTTCCCCATAACGATACCGTCGAATCTCTTTTTATTTTCCCCAGAGAGCATAGACAATTATTTTTTTAAATCGAAGTCCTGATGTCTATGGTAGAAACCATTGCATATTATTTGCCAGTGAAACACGTTAGCCTGAGGACGTGAAGCTATTGACAGATTTTAAGCAAAAATAAATATTATTAAATTAAAGAATGGAAACCAAACCAAACGTAACCTAGCAAATAATGCAGTATAATCGGCTATTTTCAAATTTCTTTGCTTTGGCTTCATGTAAACTGACAATAACCAACTAATGTTTTAGAATAATATGTTTTGATAGAATATTGTATTTCCCCCATAACGATACCGTCGAACTCTTTTTATTTTCCCCAGAGAGCATAGACAATTAAAAATTGTTATCGAAGTTTTGATGTCTATGGTAGAAGCCATAGTATAATATGTTTGCCAGTGTAACACGTTAGCCTGAGGTCGTGAAGCTATTGACAGATTTTAATATCAAATACCGCATAAAATGGAAGAAGAAACCGATGAATTATCACATGACGAAACGGCGGAGGTAATCAGTGACGGTGCATACCTATCGATTGACGTAAATCACTTCAACAGCAAGGGTCGATTTGACGTGTCAATCAAACAGGAAACCATCGAGGCCAACGATAGTATCCACTCAAAAGAGGTAAGTAGATTTCTAATTTGTTTAGGCGAGGGTATTCAAAATTCTGTTTCAATTGCGCAGTAACTAAGCACGACTAATCTACAAAGTGATCAACAAATTGAAGACAATATTGTTTTAATATCGGACGGGACAAACACTATGTAATTATACAGAGCTTTTTCATTCGATTTTACGAAATAAGTATGCAAAAGTAATCACGGTTCTTGTCTGTTTAGTGGTAGGCAACGGCAAACAAATTCAATATAAATACCTACTATATTAACTATACTAGATTAAGGTTAGGATAGGGTGAATGCTTTAGGCTAAGGCCACATAGGCAGATGCCTTCTTGGTGGCTACGTGCCAGGTGACATATCCCACTATACTATACGGACGCACACTGTACTATCGCAATGGCCTCGCTACACGATTCGCGCGTCGATACGTGATTATTATTCCCGGCGAACAAACGTGTTGGTTATTTTCTTGTACCACCTTTTTCAAGATGGCGGATGTTTCTTCAGTATGACAAACGTCAAACACCGTATATTTTGAGGTTATTAATAATGACGCATGGGATGAATAATTGACATTACGCACGCAAGAAGTTCGAATTTGAGATTTCCGAAATTTAAACTTAAATTCTCTGTGAGAAGTAGCTTTCTGGTTAGTTTTGAGAGTGACATGTAGTTGTTGACTCGACCGCTCCCAAATGTCAAATGAATTTGTACCTAAGCACGTAGCGTGCAATGTGGCAGAGTGTTTTTAGTAGACAAGCATAGCACCTACCTATGTGGCCGAAGGCTTAGTAAAATATTCTGCTGTTGATTAACACAGTGCATCGTATTAACCATCATCAGTTGAGTAGGTAATAAGAATTGATTTAAGAGACGCTTTTAGTTTTTTAGTGTCGTTGTCTATGGGCGAAAGCATGAGATTTTATCTCCGCTGTGCTCGGCGACGGTCGTTGCGAGTTCGCTCCATACATATTATTTTAATCTGCAAGTATTTTCCTAACACGGCAAGGTTGAATTGCTTGAGCTTAGACTAAGGCAATCCTCTCACGCAGAAACTAAAATCCGACAAACTGGTTGCTAATGGAATTCATAGACTGGCCAGTGACATGCTTCGCACACCAGGCTACTGGAAGTCAATAATCTCATAACCTCAAACTGTCAAACCCATTGTCTTTCCTACTGCATCCTAAGCTTTTTCCGTAATGTCTTTACGGGAATATTCTGGCAGCCTGTAATTATAAAGGCAGGAGTATTTCTCAAATCGGTTCGCCCATCTCTAAATTTTGACGTCTTGACTTGTTATTGCTTGTATATTTCAGTTCAGTGGTACCAACTTTTGGTAAGAATATATTATGATTTTTCATCGAATTTACTGATATTGGTACCACTGTTTAATGGGTGACTGGAAACTGAGAGACTGGGAGATGTCGCGTCTCTTCGAAATACATTAGCTAGATACTGGAGTTTCAGTCTCGTCTTTTTTGAGTATTAACGTGAGAGGATTGCCTTACTATGTTTCTCTATATTCTCCTGAATAAACCCGAAGAGGACCGAGCGTAACAGTGGGGTAGATCAGCTCAGCTAAGTTTTCTTCTTCTCACAGGAGCGTGGTCCTGTGGCAGTTCTTTGTGCCTATCAGCAGAAGCGAAGGGTAGATAAAACCGTAATGGCGTTTACTATTTGACAGAGATATAAATTCCACCCCTATTACAACGCCACGTTCACGTTAATATTATATATTGTTGTTTAATTTAATACAAAGCATTTTTGAGGCAGACGAAACGGGTCCTAATTTATTGATGGATAGTGGAATGTATTACGAAAAATGCGTTTTAATAAATTAAAGAACAATACAATGCAGTTCCACCATGAATTGACAGTTAACAAAATAAAAGAAATTTTTATTACCTATGTATTGTGAAGGTAATGTTATGGAACTTCATATAAACACCTTTTATATTTAAACTGCCTTTATTAGAATGTAATACCTATATAAATATATATATATATAAATGAATGTTTGTTTGTCTGTCTGTCCCGTATGCGTTCCTCCTACCATTCATCCGATTGCGATGAAACTTTGGTGAGTGGTTGTGCGCAGACCCGCGAAGGTTTCTGAATTAGTACAACCACCTTCTTTTCTTCTATTCGTATGCGTTCCTGTACCAAATTTAGAAAATCCATGCTTCTCACATGGACAGCTGTATGTGGCCTGCTCACGCGTTGGAATTCGTGTACGCACTAGACGGAAAAACAAAAAATATTGTCTGTCCAAAAGCACTCCAATAAACAGAATTAAAACACAAACAATTTCTTTCTTTGAGTGGCATTGCAACGCATACCCGTACTAGCTAGTATATTATATTAGTTTATGATTTACTTGTTAACGCTATGATTTGATACAGTGATTGAATGCAGTTGATGCGTCCTTCTTTAAACTTGAGTTAATACTAAATTGTGAACCTATTTTGTTTCTTTATAAAACAAACATTATTAATATTACGCATGGCAATCCATACGTTTAGTTTGATAATAACAATGGTACGATAAAGCAAATCTTTATAAAATGTATTGCCAGCCATTCATTAAGCTTGCTTATTATTATTTGATAAGAATACAAAGATAGACTCGAAAGTTTTGGGGCTGTGACCGTACTGGTTATTAAGACATAATAGCAGACTAAACGAATTCGACATGAGTTCATTTTTTTATTCAACCATATTTTGTTCGTCGGCTATCCGAAGTCAAGCTCGAAACAATACAACATGGGGACTAAGCCGGCTCACATGTGTCAACTCGCCTCGTCTGCCGCAAATCCATAAATCAAACCTTCCAAGAACGTCAATCCGGTGTTGCATATGAAACCGCGCACATCTACCTAGCGACAGTCGCACATAACATTCGAATCGTATAAGTAGATATTTTGATGCGGCGATCGTCGGTAAAGGAATGACCAATTCGTTGGTGTTGTTATGCGTCCTGGCGTCTTCGACTCGCAGCCCAACCATGCAACTTGTCTATTGACGCGCTCCCGGTCTTGGCCGGCATTCTCCCACTTGACCTGCATATTCATGTCAGCGGTGCTTCAATATTGCTCTTCAAAGGAGAGGAGGCCGTTGTTGGTGACTTTCACCTTGCCCCGCCTCCTCGGCTTGTTGCTGAAGAAGTAGCATCGTTGAAGCGGATAATAAGACTTATGATGCTTGACGCGGTTTTTAAGACCTGGCAGCGAAAGTGAGACGAATCGAACAAAGGCCGGCACACATACACGTTTTTCCAGACATAAAGTGGCGAATGGAGATAACCAAATATCTGACTCCATACCATTACACCAGTCAATTTTTGACCGGACATTGTGGATTCGCTGGCAAGCTCTTTGAGCTTGGACTTGCAAGCCGCCCGACATGTCCATGCGGAGAGAAAATACAGGATGCCAACCACATCCTCTGGGTATGTCTGAGAATGTGCTCCGAACGGGAGGAATATTTTCAAGTCGGTCCAACCAGCTGTTGGGCCCATCGGCCCGTCCGACATGGTTGCTACAAAGACCAATTATTTTGCTTTTAAAAAAATTGCGGCGTCTTACTACGGGCGTGAAGATCTCTTCACATAAATTTTGCTGCCTGTTTCGTTCTTTTTTATTTATATCCAACGTCACTTCATTTTTTTTTCGTAATTCCCATATACTTTTTCTCTCCCTGGCAATTTGCATTAAAGTAAACTCAGTCAGAGCTCACTATGAGCGTAGCAACCTAAGTCTTGGGCATCTTCTCCCAGGACACTCCCAGTCCAATTTATTTCAGATGTTTCATATCACCAATTGATGGGTCCCGTTATACGCTCGATTAAGACCGAGCGTGGTGCGGGGCGGGGTTGGTGGAGGGCACTTAATCTCAGTGTTTATTGCAACAATATTTTTTTTTTTCAAATTAATAAGTCGCATTTTACCAATTTTTGGAGATCCATTTGTCAACGTGTGTTTTGTGAATAACGATGACGTCTTTGGCACATTCTGGGCGGACGAGCTTTGACGTGAGAGCCGGCTTAACGTTAGCAGAGACTGCGTTGCATTTCGAGCAATTAGTTCCACAAACGGCCGCACATCTTTTCACAAATCTTTGACTGTAATTTCAATAATAATTTATTGAGGCGCCTTTGATCTGCGTCACTCTGACACTCTAGACCAGTGGTTCTTATGTACGGCCACCAGAGGATTTTACTGTGGCCACCAGTGCTTTACAGAATAGTATTTCAAAAATTTACTTATAAAATTAGTTGAATACCTTACAGACTTGTCTTAAATTTCTTTCCACACTCAAATGATCCATAATGTGTTTTTGTAATGAGATCATGTGTCTGAGAATAAAGTCAATTCAAAGAATTAGTAACAATTGCTTAAATAATATTGTCAATTTTTCTTACTACTGTATACTGTGAGAGATCATTCTGTGAAATTCACTTCATAAAAAAGAAATATCAAAGCCAGTTGATATTTCCATTGCATTTGCATTATATTTAAATAAATATATAAGTACTAAAATGTTCAAATTCCTACCGCCTACCGTAACTCAATTTGGAGAGCGCATATGAGCAGGCATTAAAACGGCCAATGCTTAAAATTTGTCGAAATCAAGATGGTAGTCGTAGGATAATGGTAATGCACAGGGCGCTATACCCAATAGACGCAGGTTCGATTCTTACCTTTTTTCGAAAAAGATTTTTTCTATTGGCTATATTTTCTCAAGAGCGTTTTCAAAATTATGTGTGTTTAACATGGTAAGGTAAATACATATCGTATACTAAGATCTATAGGGTCGCAACTGCAAAATAACCCAAAAATTAAGACAATCTATTTTTTCACACGGAAAAAACGCACTTGATTGGATTCGACGTCAAAGTGACAGTTGGTACTTTAAAAATAAAAACAACGATAAATAATTATATAATTTAGTAATGCAAGATAAATTTATAGAAATAAACCAACGACGCTTCAATAAGCGGCCCGTTTTCTTACGTGTGTAATTTAACAAGATAATTAAGAGCTAGTTGAAGAATCAAGGTTGTCACAAGTTTTGTTTTTGTTTTGTTACGCCAAAGAAGTATAACTTCTATCTTGCGTACATAAGTACACACACCGATTTTTTTAATTGTCCGACATTTAAATAAATAATATTTCGAATCCTACTGATGATTAAGCTATTTTTATTTAATTTATTTTATTTCTCTGTTTTATATTATTTTTATTATTTTTTTTATTTCTATATTAAAAGAATTTTTATATAAAACACTAATTTTAATAAAATTTAATATGAAAAAGGTGCATTTTGTTTTTTTTTTCTATTAAAACTTTGAAGCCCCATGCACATGGAAGTTTGTTCGTCAAATCTCAAACTATTTGGCCGCAACTGCAAAAATCTACAATATAATTTAAAAAATATATATTTATATATTTAGGAACTACAGTATGATAAAGTACACAAAATTATTCTAACATGGTACAATTTTCTTGCGGTCTACTGCAATTATTTAAATTGTAGTTAATTATTTTACATTCAAACTCAAATTATTTAGGATCATGTTTTTTGCAGTTACGACCCAATAGATCTCAATGTGCGATATGTTTACAAAAAGGCAGATTAAAGTACGCAATGTGCTGCAGTTAGCTGGAATGTCTTTCGGTGAGTATACATTCACTTGCCAAATGCCTGAATGCCAAATGCCAAAAGCCTGAATGCAGAGGATACAGCTGCGGCAGGTCTTAACCAGGAATGGATTTACTGTTACATAATATTATTAATCATGTTGTTATTTTCAGGAGTGTGAAGACAGCCTGATCAATTTAAGGTCGGAGAATGATAATGAGGGTGTCATAATCAAACAAGAGTTCGTTGACGATGCAATTCGCCAAATCTATAATAAGAATCCTCAACCCGGCCCCTCCGATCGACAAGACAGCCCAGTAGACCAGGTACGTCCATTTACAGGTTCACTTATAATACAACTATTAAACATTTTTTGGCATTAAAATTAAGATGGCCACCGCACTTGTTTGAAGTTGAAATAATCCAGATATATCGAATCCCACCACCTTGGAGGAGGCCAATAATTGTCAGGTCCATTATTCGAAATCAACTGAAGCAATCGTTTATAATCGGTTCGCGAAAGAAAATAAATGAAAATCGTGTCTTACTCACCTCAACTCCACAAAAGCTTGGTGGAGCTAGTAGTAGTAATTCTGAATCACAGTGAAAATGGAAAACCGTGCAGTTATAGTAATTCTATAAAAGAAGCGTGGTTAAAATGCTCGCACGGCCTTTTTGAAAAACGTGAAAACAAGAAAAATATATCCAAAAATAAAAGATATGCCTTCGTCTAGAAACACGGTGAAATATAGAATCATAATGTTATTTTTTTAACTTTTTAATTGAATACTCAAAAACTACTTTTTCATTTTTTCTCAATTAAAAACTGCTCGGCACGGAGACAGTCGAAATACTTATAATGAACTGTTATTTAAAAATCTCATAATTTATTAATACTTTCAAATGTATTTTTTAGATTATCGCTAGAAGCACTTTACCGGCCAATGTTGCAATGATATCGTCCTGGGACATGACTGAAGCACAAGCGTCTAGCGAAGACCTACACATTGAGGAACAAGACATAAAGCAAGAACTCAAAGAATATATTGAAAGGTACAAAGATGTCGTCAGTCGCAATAGTAAACGTGATATTTGTCAATCAAATATGGTAAACACAGAATTATTAGTGGCTGTTATACAATTGGAAAAAAATACGTTTCATAAAGAAAATTTTGTTTGTAGTATCTGTTTTGATTTTTTTTCATCGTTCGACCTAATGTTGCTTCACAAAGCGATACACAAAACCACAATTGCGAAAACGAACGATTCCGTTGCAAGGCTGGTTAAATGTGACGATGGTCATTTTTCAATATTTCGTCCTGGTCACGTCATGAAGTCACTCAAAATGACTCATTCTGGCGAAAAGCCATTTAACTGTAATAAATGCAATTACTCATGCACGACGTCTGGTAACATGAAAACCCACAGAATGTCTCATTCTGGTGAAAAGTCATTCAACTGTGATAAATGCAATTACTCATGCAAACAATCAGGTAACATGAAAAGACACAAAATGACCCATTCTGGTGAAAAACCATTTAAATGTGACAAATGCAATTACTCGTGCACTACGTCTAATAGTATGAAAACACATAAAATCACTCATTCTGGTGAAAAGCCATTTAACTGTGATAAATGCAATTTTTCATGCAAAGAATCAGGTGTCATGAAAAGACACAAAATGACTCATTCTGGTGAAAAACCATTTAAATGTGATAAGTGCAAATACTCATGCAGACAATCAAGTAACATGACAACACACAAAATGACTCATTCTGGTGAAAAGCCATTTAACTGTGATAAATGCAATTACACATGCAGACAGTCAAATAAATTAAAAATACATAAAATGACTCATTCTGGCGAAAAACCATTTATATGTGACACATGCAATTACTCATGCACGACGTCAGGTCACATGAAAACACACAAAATGACCCATTCTGGTGAAAAGCCATTTAAATGTGAAAAATGCAATTTTTCAAGCAGACATCCAAGTAACATGAAAACACATAAAATGACTCATTCTGGTGAAAAGCCATTTAAATGTGATAAATGTGATTACTCATGCAGACGTTCATGTGACATGAAAAAACACAAAATGACTCATTTTGTTGAAATGCCATTTAACTGTGATAAATGCAATTACTCATGCAAACAATCAGGTAACATGAAAAGACACAAAATGACCCATTCTGGTGAAAAACCATTTAAATGTGACAAATGCAATTATTCGTGCATATGTCTAATAGTATGAAAACACATAAAATCACTCATTCTGGTGAAAAGCCATTTAACTGTGATAAATGCAATTACTCATGAAAACAATCAGGTGTCATGAAAAGACACAAAATGACTCATTCTGGTGAAAAACCATTTAAATGTGATAAGTGCAAATACTCATGCATACAGTCAAATAAATTAAAAACACATAAAATGACTCATTCTGGCGAAAAACCATTTATATGTGACACATGCAATTACTCATGCACGACGTCAGGTAGCATGAAAACACATCAAATGACTCATTTGGGCGAAACGCCATTTAAATGTGATATATGCAATTACTCATGCAGACAGTCAGGTCACATGAAAACACACAAAATGAGTCATTCTGGTGAAAAGCCATTTAAATGTGATAAGTGCAATTATAATGCTGACAATCTGGTCATATGAAAACACACAAAATGACACATTCTTTTGACAAGCCATTTAAATGTTATATATGCAATTACTCATGCACGACTTCTAGCAGCATGAAAAGGCACAAAATGAGTCATTCTGGTGAAAAACCATTTAAATGTGTCACATGCAATTACTCATGCAGACAGTCTGATAGCATGAAAAGACACAAAATTACTCATACTGGTGAAAACTCATAATGCGATAAATGTAATTACTCATGCATCACTTCTAGTAGCATGAACATGCACAAAAAACTCAATCTGGTGAAAAGCTACGTAAATTATAATTACTCATGCATAAATTCTGGTTATATGAGATTGCCTAAAAAGACACAATCTGATGAAAAACCATTGAAATGTGATTAACAATATTACTGATACAGAAAGTCCGGTACTATGAAATACACAAAAAGACTCATTTTGGTGATAAGCTATTTAAATGTGATTTATCTTATATTTACTTATGCATTAGATCTGGTAGCAAGAAATGGCATAAAAGGACGCATTCTAGTGAAAAGTCATGTACATTATTATTAGGTATTAGGTTAAATGCAATTACCCATTCATATATTTTAATAAGATGAAATTACATGAAAGGACCCATTCCGGTAAAAAGCCATTTCGTGTAAATTCTTATGCCCATACCTGAGACCGCCGACGCTTAAGCCGCACGTCCAGCGTGGGTGTTAGCTAGTTCATAGCTTTGTTTAGGCGATCCGACAATATGGTGGATACTTTTTCATTCATATTTATTTATTTTAGTTGAATAAGAAATACATACCACTCGTGTCACGTTGTTTTTTTTTTTTTTTTTTTAATTGTTATGCTCTGCTCAAACAAAACTTTAATATATACAAATATTATTCTGTTTTGGTTTGGATTCGCAGGGTTTAAGGCGATATACATGTTTTTGATAATTTACAATTTCAACTGTATCAATTAGTAAATGTTTAGGTATTTGAAAACATTGAAAAGAAAAATATTTTTTATTTTAAGTCAAAAGTAAACTTACAATTGTTAAAAAAGTTATAAAATGTAAAAATTGTCAAAGGACCCCATCTTATTATTAGGTAGGTAATATTTAGGTATTATTAAAATTTAGTTTATTAAGTTTTCTATAATGTAAAAATAAATTTAGTGTTATATAAAATATAACAATTTAAATGTGTGCAACCTTCGTATTTTTGCGCTAAGTGCCTTTGCACATCTATTCTGTACACACGATTGCTATCGAGGGTAGTTTTTCATTTTTATATCGAAGTATGAGCACGTATTGTAACAATTACAATAAATTAGCCTTATAAACAGTCAAAACTGTCTATCCCACTATAAAATTTAACACAGAGATGTGCTGTTAAAACATAGCACGTATTGTAACAATTGCAACCTTGTAATTGTTACAATAAGTGCTAATACATCCATACAAAAAAATGGAAAACTACCCTCGATAGTTACCGATAGCGGCCGATATCAGTCTTGTGTATAGAATATATGCGCTGGTAGGTAAAGACATATCCTTAATTGAATCGTTATACGTGTGACGTCACTGAATACAAAAAAAATGTACAACTGTCATCGTATTTTCGTTTATGCCTGTAAATTATTGGTGTTATTTAATGTTCTATGCTCCTCTTAATTATTAAGAGTTTTCCTTGTTATGGTTATAATAGTTATGTCCAAAGAGATTGGACTTGGTTCTGTCTAAGTAAAATGTCAGCCGACGGAAGTTTTTGTTTTGAATAAATAATGAACCAAAATTTTTAGCCGTTTGACAAATGAAGATACCTGCTGAGTATGACGATAGCTTGGTCAAAAACTGTATTTAGTAACAATATGTATTATATTTTATATATAAATAAAGAAAATCGGAAACTTATTTGGTTTTAATCGTTTTTATTCACACTATCCCATTCATAATAAGTAGCACCGGTTCGCACAAGGACACTACATTAATATGAGGTTCATCATTGTAACCCTTTATTGCCATCTCCCGTTAGATCGAAGAAGATGCATTCTCTTTCTTCGCTCGGTATGCTGGTTAACGTCTGTTATTTAAGACTTGGGAGTGAACAAATAAACAAAGTCAAAAGACATGGCCCTTTGACAATGACTGTCTTATTCGTTATAGGTACTTACTACTTGATCCTTGACTGAATGGGTAGGCAATAAAGTGTACCTACATACTTTATTGTATTAATTGATTTATTATATAGGTTAAAAATAACAGTGAAGGTATTGAGATATCCCGGGTCCTGTGGCTAGCTCGGGGTGTTGGTAAGACCCGGGATTCACAAAATATTAAATAATAAATAAATAGTTTTTCTTTGTTGATCACGTGGCTTCATAATATTTTCAACGGTTATTTTTACAAAAGAAACTTACGTTTAACAGTATTCAAATTAATCTTATATTGTTCATAATGTTAACTATATCGCTTATATTCTAATTATTAATTATCTGAATTCGTATGATTGTTAAGTTTTTAACGCGGGAATTCGCGAACTCAATTCAGCGCCTCCGCGACCATGTATTTTTCCACACTTTTTATATTGAGCAGTGTTGTATATCTTTTTTTTAACTACCTCCTAATATTAAATATCTTTGGCTTTCGTCTCTTTTATTCGGCACAATCACATTCTTTCCTGACATACTATTATTATAATTAGATACAATTCGTATACGCTAAGTACATGTTGAACATTTTGACAGTTAAACAAGGAATTTTAAACGTTCGTACGCCCATTGTTGACTAGGAGGTCATGTGACATGGTCACACCTTATAATTGAGTACGACGTAATTTAGACTATTGGGATAGGCCCAATAGTCATGGGTGTAACAGAAAACGCTGTTGAATAATTCCCATCATCACTTTGACAGATCGTCATTAGTCTATGGATCGCCCGAATTGTTTGACGTTTCATGTCAAACCATTTCTGATGGTCCGAGAACGGTTTGATTTTTAAATGATACACTGAACCAAACGTCTTATCTCAAACCATTTCTGGTCTATTTTCTACTCATACAATTTGTACGTATATTGTCAATGGTTTAGTTTGATTTGTTTCGTTCAGGTTGAAAGATAGGAATATTTCAGTATCTCGGCCATTGACAATAAATAATTATGTTTTGTGGCAACACTTCTCTTAAATTATAACGTACCTTGAATGTATCCAGTTTGTCACGTTCTTCCTTTCTACCATTAAAATGGACGTAAAGCGAGAATGTGATGGAGAACAATCTGATACAGAAGGCAAGCCTTTGTTTGACACGCAGACTAGCCACCCAATCAGCCCGGAAGTTCGCACTCATGTAAAGCAGGAGAATGCCGACGTTTCAAATTGCAATTTCGAGGTTAGTTTTTTGGAAACTGATTTCTCTTACAATTACGCTGTATTGCGAATAACAACGATTAAAATATTATTATAATATGTCTCTTTTTTATAAACTGCGTGGAGATATATAATGATATTAAACGTTGATTTAAAAAATAACTTGATTTTACATTTTGACAGCTACGATGCATTTGTGATTTAGGTTAGGGCAGGTTATCTTCTAATTCATTTTGACTATAATCAGTCATTGAAAGTGAAAGTGGTTTTACTGTGTTAACCATAATGTTTCTTTCAGTATCTTTTAGCGGACCTCTCTAATATAAAACCTGAGACGGATGATCAACTATCCGTCATCAAGCGCGAGATTATTGAAGATGTAATAGATCCATTATGTGATGTTGAAGATCCTCAACCGGGTTGTTCTTATTCAGAATACAGGCCAATACATCAGGTTCGTTCATTTGTATAATGTGTTGTTTTTCTTCCCTTGGTGCGGACCTATATCGAAGGTTGGAATTAGCAATACATGTTTTAATCTTAGAGCCGTTTCACACGCGACACCATTGTCTCAAAACGCTGCATGAATGGGCGCGTTTAGACGGAGAAACAAGTATATCGCGTTCATATATATGTAGAGAACACGATCATGCGGTGCCCAATCCGTTGACATCTTCCCAATTGATGAGGGTGACGTGTTTAGATTTATTAAAAAAAATAAGAATACTCGCTCTTAGAAACCGCTGATGTCCCAAGATTTTTTTCAAGTGCCACTTTCATATATTATATTCAACCTGACAATAGAGACGGGTATCTTTCCGGAAGCATAAAAGATGTCGAAGGTTACTCTAATTCATAAGAGTGGTACAGTCATCAGTGGAAAACTATAGGCCGGTAGCCATTCTCTCTGCACCAGCATAAGTCATTGAGATGATCATGCACAGCATGATTTCTTCGAGGATTGAGTCATGTCATTGCCGTCTCAAGTGATGATCTAAAGATGGCGCTGGTCATCTATAATGAATGAGCAGCATGGATTTGAAGCTGGCCGTTAAACGATTTCTCGCGCTATTCAGGAGTTATTTTAGGAATCGTCAACAATACGTATCGTACACCCTCTATCAGTCACAGACGTTTAAAACATTTTCTGGTGTGCCTCGGAGCTCAAACTTGGGGCCATTGCTGTTCAAGTTTTTTTATAAATGACATAGCATTGGTAAATAAAAATGCTATGTTTATGTTGTTTGCTGATGACTTGCAACTCTTCGTGAAAGTTGTCACCTTGGATGATTGTCGTCAACTCCAACTTGATATAGATAATAATATTAGATTGGAGATGGTTTACTAAAGCCTCGCGAGTATTGTTGTTCCAGTATTCGATGCATGGCAGACTTCTTTCGGGAATATCATCAGTAAGGCGTAAAACCCACTTAACGGAGCGAGTGGGGCTCTCGCGCAAAATTTCACAAGTGGCGTGTAAATCATCGAAAATACAACGTAATCAAATACGCCAGCGCACACTGGATTTGACGACGCCTTGTGCCCGCCTGCCCCATGAGTCATCGTTTTTTGGCTTCGCAGCGATACGAATTGACGAAAATACAACGTAGTCCATTCATTGATCACGGCAAGCAAAATCACGCTCCTCGAAGCGTCGTCGATAAGACGGGCGAGAAGCTATTATTTAAGAACAATGAACTCTTTGTTTAGTTATTGCGTGTCCGATATTAATTACATGCCCCGAGAAATTTAACAATATTTTTATTGCTTTGTTATGAGAGACGCTGATAATAATAATTATTTTGTGCTCCTTGAGCCCCTTATTACATAGGTGAAGGGTAATGCGCAGGTGAGAAGGGGCCTACTCAGTATTGAGCGCACCGAACGCTTTTTTGGTGGGCTTTATGCCTAAGGGATTACATTTGACAATAAACTAACGTTTAGTGGTCATATGGATACAATTTGTGAAAAGGCACTAAAACTGTTGTGATTTGTCTTGCGTACTTCCCGGGTCTTTTCGGATGTTACGGTACTAAAAATTCTCTATAACTCCTTGGTTAGATGCAGACTTGAGAGTGGGTCTATCGTTTGTGCCCCGCAACAGTTGAAGTAAGGCCTTATGGTGGAGAGGGTCTAGAAGAATTTTTTTAGACTCCCTCACTTTCGGCTGTATGGATATTATCCGTGGCTTTCCACTAATACTATCAAGATGCGTTTTTAGTGTTAAGTGTGGTTTTAATCTTTAAGTCCTATCCTGTTAATCTATTTTCGTGTAGGTACCGTTTGAAGTATTCTCCTATATTTTTAATTAACCTCTGTGAACTCTGAATAAATACTTAACCTGGAACTATTTCTATTTTATAAATAAGCTGTCCAATACATTTTTATTTCTTGTTAAAATTCATACGTACACCAGAGTGCTTATTTCAAATTTTAATAGTTTTTTAGTAACTATTAATAATTGCTATTGTGATATATCGAGTAGGTTTATAGAAAGTGTTACATAACATTACAATTATATTGTAGACGATGGAATTAAAGATCTGAAAAAAACACAGTTTCTGATAGGAAACGCGTTTTTTAAAATGATATAAGTTACTATTCATAATTATGATTATGTCAAGCATTTTAAGGTTGTGCTTAATTTAAATTGAAGTATGTTCGGGACTCCAAAAATCGAAGTTAAAACGTAGATTATGTACCAATTTACACCACCCAATACCACAGTCGGTTTTAATCGATCGATCAGTTCGCGCAACGCCGACTCAAGTACAAGCTTAAGGTAGTACATCAGTGAAACGGCAAATAATTTTCATTCTGAGAGAGAACGTCGGGCTGGAAACACGTCACTTTGTTTCGTGATGGCGACGGGCCACTTCATTCTTAAATCGTGTAAAGATGACTAAAAACGTTACCCATTTACTTTTATTGTTACTAATAGAACAATAAACAGAACAATAAATAGACGTATGTTGGATTTATATGACAAATTATATGTCGTTTGGCATGCGTCATTTGCACCCGCGATCCGCGCATCGCCTAGCCATGATCTTTTTAGACCATGCCTCAACTGATGTACAGCTTTAAGCATGACGACATAGCTATGCGTATTTTCTACACTTTTTAATATTATTTTTACTAGTGGCATTTACCAATCGATGCTGTAACGGAACCGATGAAACTCGTGCATAAATGACAGATCGTATTGTATACAAAATAATAGGTAAATACTCTTCAAGAATTTGTTTAATGTAAATATATAATTGAACAAATCGCTCCTAATGCTTTATGCGTGACACATAACACTATCGCACTCACCTCATCAGGCGGCGGAAGAAGCCGCTCCGCGAACTTCTGATTATGATCGATTTACAATGCTTGAGACCACTGTAGCGAGAGAATGCCTCAGCTGATCGCAACGAATTCTGGTGTCATTTTGTGTGTAAAAAACCAAGCTAAGTTATACAGTAACAAACTATTTCATTGGTATCAACAAAAATGCCTATAGCAAATAAGAAAAAAAATACTTGGTGAAGCTAGTAGTAGTAATTTTGATAGACAGTGAAAATGGAAAACCGTTCAGTCATGGAAAATCTATAAAAGAAGCGTGGTCAAAATGCTCCCACGACCTTTTCGAAAAATTTCAAACAAGGAAAAATATATTCAATGAATAAAAGATATGCCTTCGTCTAGAAACACGGTGAAAGATAAAATCTAGAAGATAGAAAAAACTGCTCGACAGGTCAGACAGTCGAAAGATTATATTTGGGAAATTCTATAGAGGTCTTGTCGTGTTCACTTGTCAGGGCATTTCTATTGATTAAGATGGCGCTGCTCCGCGCAATAGGTGAATAGAGACAACTTAACTTTTTTATAAGTCTGATACTGTACTGGTGTGTTTTGCTCCTTTACCTCGTAATATTTTAACTTTATTTTATCAATGAATGATCAATGTGCTTTTACCATTGGTGTATGGTTGGGTCTTAACTTGCATTTAGCCGTGTCTTGGCATATTGTTTCCACCTGGATCTTTTCCTATTTTTTTTTAATTTATAGGGGAAACAAACAGTTACATTTTAATTACAAAAATAAGTTTTCAATAGAATAATGAAAAGTTTTGACAACCAGCAAAGTTTCCATATATAATTTATAATATAGTTAAGCCTAACAAGATAGAAAGTAAGAATAACATAAATATAAAGAAATTACTAAAGAAAAGTGAGTGAAAAATGAAAAGACAAAAAAGTAAGATGTTTTTTAAATGTATAAGTATATAATATATATAAGACATATTATGTCTATCTATACAAAATTTTGGAGATAGTGCGTTTAAACGAAACAAGTTAATTATTTAATGGATTAACGGTGGATAAATACATATTATAATTTAAACAAGAGCGCCGAATAAAAGAGTTTTGTGCATGATTAGAATCCCTACGACGGACATGGTACATAACAGTTATAATGATCTATTAATTAAAAATCTCATAATACTTTTAAATGTTTTTTTAGATTATCGCTAGAAGCACTGTAGCGGCCAATGTTCCGCGTCTCATATCGTCCTGGGATGCGACTGAAGCACAGGTGTCTAGCGAAGACCTACACATTGAGGAACAAGACATCAAGAAAGAACTGAAGGAATATATAGAAATGTTCAAAGATGTCGCCTGTCGCAATAGTAAACGGGATATTTTTCAATCGATTAATATGGTAAACACAGAATTATTAGTGGCAGTTATACAACTGGAAAAAAAATCGTTTCATAAACAAAATTTTGTGTGCAGTATCTGTTTTGATTTTTTTTCATCGTTAGACCTGATGTTGCTACACAAAGCGATACACAAAACCACAATTGCGAAAACAAACGATTCCGTTGAAAAGCTGGTTAAATGTGACGATGGTCATTTTTCAAGATTTCGTCCTGGTCACGTCATGAAGTCACTCAAAATGACTCATTCTGGCGAAAAGCCATTTAACTGTGTTAAATGCAATTACTCATGCAGACAGTCTAGTGGCATGAAATCACACAACATGACTCATTCTGGTGAAAAACCATTTAACTGTGATAAGTGCAATTACTCATGCACGACGTCTGGCAGCATGAAAACACACAAAATGACTCATTCTGGTGAAAAGCTATTTAACTGTGATATATGCAATTACACATGCACGATGTCAGGTAGCATGAAAACACATAAAATGACTCATTCTGGTGAAAAGCCATTTAAATGTAGTTTATGCAATTACTCATGCAGAAATTCAAGTAACATGAAAACACACAAAATGACTCATTCTGGTGAAAAGCCATTTAAGTGCGATCTATGCAATTACTCATGCAGAAAGTCTGGTAGCATGAAAAATCACAAAATGACTCATTCTGGTGAAAAACCATTTAACTGTGATAAATGCAATTACTCATGCAAACAAGCAAGTTACTTGAAAACACACAAAACGACACATTCTGGTGAAAAGCCCGTTAAATGTGATAAGTGTAATTACTCATGCAGACAGTCTATTGGCTTAAAAACACACAAAATGACTCATTCTTGTGAAAAGTCATTTAACTGTGATATATGTAATTATTCATGCAAACAATTAGTTGATATGAAAAGACACAAAATGACTCATTCTGGTGAAAAGCCATTTAACTGTGATACATGCAATTACTCGTGTATAACATCTAGTAATATGAAAATACACAAAATGACTCATTCTGGTGAAAAGCCATTTAAATGTGACCGTTGTGATTACTCGTGTACAACAGCTGGTAATATGAAAAGACACAAACTTACTCATACTGGTGAAAAGTCATAGTGATAAATGTAATTACTCGTGCATAACGTCCAGTAGCATTAAAATACACACAAAGACTGATTTTGGTGATAAGCTATTTAAATGTGATTTATCTAATATTTACTCATGCATTAGATCTGGTAGAATGAAATGGCATAAAAGGACTCATTTTGGTGAGAAGCCATTTAAATCTTAAATTTATGTAATTACTGATGCACAACGTCCAGTGTCATAATATCGCACAAATTGACTCATTCTGTTGAAAGGTCATTTTAATGAGATGAGTGTAGTTACGCATCCACAACGTTTGGTAGCATGAAATTGCATAAAAGGACTAATTCTAGTGAAAAGTCATTTACATAATTAATATGATAAATGCAATTACCCATGCATATATTTTAATAAGATGAAATCACATGAAAGGACCCATTCCGGTGAAAAGCCATTTCGTGTAAACTCTAATACGCATGCTAATTGTCTCTAAAATACACTGGCTGTGCTTATCAGTGAACTGTAAACTGTGCAGGAATGATTTGGAAGAGGGGTGGGTATGTTTAGGATGCCAGTTACTGACCCTTTATGCTATAGAAGTTGGCTCCATGGCCTAGTTGTTAATCCTGGTCGTATTATCAGTCTCGTTCGGTATTGTTCATTGGGTCATCCGGTGCGTGGCACTTGACAGTTTAGCTTAGGTAAGTGTTTATATGCGCACAGTTGATGATTGACTGACCGTTATTTGTCGTGCCAGGCAAGGGTCAAATTGTCAGGTGGGTAGGAATGTATCTATTGTATTAGGGCCACCCTAATTGGCGTATTCAGACAAGGCCATTTGAATGTGAAATAATTGCTCATGCATAACTTCTGGTAGCATATTTCACGATTTATTTATTTTTAAAAAATCCCGCATTTTTGGGACAAATTTCAATATAATATTATATTATACCAATAAAGGCGTTAGCTACCCGTTCACCATTTAGCTAGGATTAAGTATCTGTAGTAAAGACTTTGAAATAATGGTCAGTCGAGAAGGGACAGAACGTGCGTACGTCATTTTTATCATCAAACGATAACGTAAACAATTATTATTTTTGTAGCCCATTCTATAGCGACATAATATTATTATGTAACCGTATGTAATATTATTTTAAACCATACAATAATAATTATTATTGTCTCTATGCTAAATACAGTTTTTGAATACTTCAAACCCACTTGCTCTATGAAATCTCGTTTGTTGTTTGGTGTATTTTGGATTTGTGTAAGTGGACTTGAAACGCAACCTTCTGTACCCAATTATGGTGATGCTGAAACTAGCGAAGACGATTAAAACCTGGATGTTATTTTTAAGCTACCTGTAACTTTAAAATAATAATATGCCTAACCTAGATATGTGTGAGATATGGTACATTATTTTTAAAATTGAATTTGCCAAAACCTGATATGTTCTTTAAAGTGATTTTTAAGAAAAACTGTACTATTTAAATACAAATGCTTATAAGTAATTGAAACTCAGTTCATGTTTTCATAATATTGCATTAACTTTCTTTCATAATTAAATACATAGGATTTATCACAAGACACACAACATTAAAATTGCTCCCCTGAAAAGTAGGTGAAATGGTCATATCTGCTTCTGCCAAATAGCCACAGAATTGTAAAAAAATGTTATAAATGAAAGATTTTCAAACGCAACAATCAGCAGCGGTCACTCTCGAGATCGAGGACTTAAAGAACTCAGGGGTTCTAGAAGAAGCGGGTCAAACCCCTGGTTTTTCTCTTTACCCTGTTTCTGATCAAGAAAGAAGACGAGGCCCTATGCCCTGTTTTCAACCGAAAGCGTTTGAATGCGTTCCTACAGCCAAAGCCATTCAAACTAATTCACCATTACGAGGTTCCAGACGTCTTACAAACAGAAGACTGGCTAGTAATAATAGATCTAAGCCAGGCGTCCCTCCAGGTACCAATGGCTTCTCAACATCGTCGATTCGTTCGACTACCCTACCAAGGGGAGCTCCTACAATTCACGTGACTCCCGTTCGTGCTGCCAACCGCTCCAATTATGTTGGCATCCCTGACCGATTGGGTCGCCGAACGCCTACGAAAGAATGGCTGAGAATATTCACTTACCTAGACGACTTCTTAGTAGCCAACCAATCCGAGAAACAGTCTCGATTCAGGTGGAATACAGGATAACCTTCCTACAGTCTTTAGGATGGTTAATAAATATTAAAAGATCCTGTCTGAACCCAAGCCAACAATGAGGGTCCCTGGACATCACGTAGGACACACACAACAAGCGGAGGTTTCTGTCGCCGGAGAAGTGTGTAGCACTCCGTTACCATCAGCTGCTAATGCAGGTACAAAAAGGCAGTTGGTCCCCCAGACAGGCACATATCCAATCCTTTCTGGGGCGACTCAACCTCACATCCTACCACCAAACCTATGCCGACAGATACTAGTATTTACCAGTCGAACCAACATCACGTTTACTGCACAATACTTCCGCAGAAATTATAACTGCGTGGCAGATCATCTCTGACCGCAGACAACTCATTCCCGAATGGCACCTCATCAACACCGCAACCACCCCCCTGTTTCAAAGATGGGGTGTTCCCGAGGTGGATTTATCGCAAGCGAAACAGCACATGTCATTGCAACGTATGTGTCACGAGACGTTACAGACAGTGGCGCGCTGTTTCACGACACTTTCAGCCGAGTGTAGGACTTCAGATTGGCGTGGATATTTCCCCCACCAAACATCCTTTCACGAGTCCTAGCGCACCTGAACTCAGCAAAAGGGAAGTACTTACTAGTGGCACCAAGCTGAAAACAATGCTTTTGGGGAGTGGACTTACGAAAAAGGGCGATAGTACCTCCTTATACAATGCCTCACCTACATACGACACTAGTTGGTATGGAGACCAACGGTCCACCTCCAAGGACCCGGGACCTGTCCCTTTAACTATGGATAATTTCGGGTGGGGTGGAAATAACATCAAATTGAATGGTGGAAGAAAGGGCACTTCTTACTTCCAGATGGCGGCCTTCGACTCTAAAAACTTATAAACCAGCTTGGAACAAATGGAAGACAATGACATGGGTAACATGAACCTAATGGATCATAATAGCCCTCAACCAATGGAATTGGCCAGATACCTAGGCTACATGCACAACATGGAGGTTTTGTCGTACATAACCATCCTGGTGCATAAGTCAGCCATAGCCACATTTTGCAAACCGATTATCATTGTAGATATCAACATCAACGTGGTAGTACAACACAATATTATGTTACAGGCAATTTCGGTACATAAAACGAAACCCGCCAAACCACCGGTTTGGGATCCAGGACGAGTGGTAGATCATCTTAGGAAAACAACACCGGTGGTGTACAACTTATTCGAAACTTCTCGCAGGACAGCCACCTACTCGGCTGCTTCTCGCATCGGGACGAAGGGTTCATGACCTCACACTACTCAGTAATAGTAGACAATGGATTAGTGGAAAAAGTGACCACATAATTGTATGGCCAATGTTTGGCTCAAATACAGATACCGCCAAGCATCGTCAATCGGAATGGAAGCTAAGCGCTTCCACGTGTCAAAACATCGACCCAGTATTCTGGTTACGGAAACTCGTCTGCATGTCGAACCCAAGGAGAGGGGAAGATGGGGATATTTCGGAATTATTTATATCTTCAAGAGGTTCACCAAAACCAACACCAGGACAGTTATAGGGAATTGGATAAGGTCAGTACTGTTGGAAGCAGGGGTACAAGAACCACCAGGCAGTGTCCGCTCAGTGGTGGCTTCCTTAAACTGTAAATATACCCAATAGATGATATCTTAAAGAGAGGTAACTGGCGTAGTGAGTCGACATTTCACAACTACCAGAGAACGATGGATACACCACCATCAGAAGAGGAAAAGAACCCATTAACTTCTCTATTCAACCATATACATGGAAAGTCACGATGGTCTTTACCTCGTCAATGAATCATTGTCACATGCAGGAATTTGGCATACCCAACACCAGGTGATAACAAACAGATATCTCAAGGACTTCAAAGTCAAATTCGAATAATGAAAGGAGTTTTACCTACCAATAAAACTCTTATTATTCATGTTGACTTTGAAGTCCAGGTAACTTCTACCTGGTTCCTTGAGTCATATCATAATGAAGACAAAAGAATCCCAAATTACATACATAAAAAATTTACGCGCGGGTATGACCAGTAAATAAAAACAGGAACGACCAACGACAAGAAAAAGGAAAATAAATTAGTAGAATATAACCTCACGCGAAGAAGAAAGAGCAAACCCTATCTCCAAGGACTTCAAAGTCAACATGAATAATAAGAGTTTTATTGGTAGGTAAAACTCCTTTCATTACCCTAGAATCCCAAAAAAATAACAACAAAAAATAATCAATTAATATTGCAAATTACATTAATGCAACTCCAATAATAGACAACTAGCTCTACTTATGGCTAATTGGGGGGGGGGGGGGGTGTAAATAGCTTGTTTTGGATGACAGTAAGTTAGGTATAAGGGCATTTTCGCCAAAGTTTGTACATGTTTGAAATTTGGGTAATATTATTTTTTCACTCAAATTAACCATTTTTATATAGCTAGCAGATTCCTTGTTCTATTGCTGAATTGGTGATAGCAATTTTTCAGCAAAATATTGATTAATACAATATTTATATCATTTTTATTATGAAATTGGGCATAATAAGTTTCCGTTCCGTGACCACGAAACTTAGCTTTTAAAACATGAATGAAACACTTTTTATCACTTAAAAGAGCTCTATTAGATTAAAAAAACCATACACTTCAAAATAAAACTACAAATAGTCAAAAAATATTATTGAATTTTAATTCTTGGGCACATTTCGTTCCCCTCCGTTACCCTATGTCTATAATGGCAGAGCATTTTTCCTTTAGTATTTGAAAAAACCAATCAATGTTCGTTCTGCTATTTTTTTAAAGACAATAATCACTTTTACTAAATTTTATTGGAAAAATAAATAAGTTTCGTTATTTAATAATCAAATGAAAAATAGTTAACGTTCAACTTTTTTGGGGACATTTTCGGAATGGAACGAAATGGTAACGGAGTGTAATTTGTAAAGCTTAAGTTACATGTTACCATAAAAACAAATTTTTGTTTTATGAAATTTATTTGAATTTTTTGATAGACAGATAAATATTCAACGTGCGTCAAAATAACAAAACAAATCAAACTTAATCACTAAAATAGACATATTTTATAATAAATTTCACAATACTTGTAAAATAAGGTAGGTAATAATTTTGACACACTATACATTACCATAACTTTATTTGGCATTATATTATTTGTAACTCAGATAAAAAATATTTTTAAGCAAATTAACAATATATGAAAAAAAAAATCAGCAAGGGATTCAGACGCGAGTTCCTAGCGCGGCACGGAGTATATAACTTTTACGAAAATAATTATAGTCAAACTCGGTTATTACGATCTCTGACATAGCGAGATCTCGGATGTAATAACGAAACATTTGTTGACAATTGGTTTATGATTTTCGCCATACATTTAATTCTTTCACTGTTATAACGAGCAACTTATCGGATATACCGAGCTAAAATACTGTTAATGTGTCGACCGTTTTAAAACATTTCGACCCTAAGCAATAAAATCCGATTGGACAGGATGCCGCCGGGGTCGGATTACGTTTATGACACTAGTAAAGTGTCTAAGTACCTACCTTATTGGTGTTTCACCGACAATAATAAAAAAGTATCCACGCATATGGTTGAAAAATCCAAGGTTTGTGAAGTCCGTAGGTACCTACCAGCGTTAATTACAATAAACAACTTCTTTTGTAGTTTATGAATGCCATGCTCGTTTCGGGGATTTTTACGATGGTTTCCAAATTTTTTATTTTCGGCTTTTTGTGTAATGTGACATGCTCATTTAAAAATACCTATTCTCTGATATAACGAGTAACGCTTATAACAAGCAAATTCAGTCGGTCCCATCTTCCTCGTAATAACCAAGTTCGACTTTATGTTGTCTTGAAATTTAATTGTATTCATCAACATAAAATGTAGCTATACAGGTTGATTGTAATCAAGACGTACTTTTCTGACATTTCGTGAATACCTACAGTTCTAGGTATTAAATCTAATCGAGTACACATTTCTGTTAAACGTGACAAAAAAAATACTTTTTCATACATTTTTATAAATTTCTATGCCTAAAATGTATGGAGAAGTTTTAAAATTTTGGTGGCGTATAACAGAAAGAGTATGACAGAGCCAGTGCCTGTCTCGCAATTATTTCAGTCTGGTGTTTTTTCTTTTCCTTCTGTTGTTTTTTTTTATCTCCATACTTTTATGTGCGCTATTTTTGCGTATTCAGACATATCACATACTTTTTTAATCTTTATTATATTATTATATTATAGTCAGGTTATTTTTTATATTTTTTAATGAAAATATTTTTGTTTTTCATACGAACAGACAAAATAATTTTTTTTATAATCTATGAAGAACTAAACACACACTGTAAACCCAACTTTATGCATGCCATTTCGTTACTTTTACATTCCACATATACGTTACCACCAATATAGTTTCGGAGTGGAAGTAACGGATTCTGTTTCAGAAGTGTTTGAAGCCAAAATTTAGCTTAGTTTTATTGTTAAACCTGCGATATGTTTTATTATATCTGTAGTATGAAAGATAAGCTCCATATGTGTAGTATGTGAAATAGAAATATGTGTTTTCTTACCTTATAAATCGTGGTAACAGTAGTGGAACTTCTTAAATGACCAACCCAGAAAGCAACCTGTTCCGATAGCGATACCGACACACACCAACAATTTAAAGTGTACATGGCGATCAGTGTTATACAAAAATGTTGCTACATTAAAAAAAAGCATATTTATAGTGAAAATTTTTCGCCTTCATGCTAAAATCGTGGTAACGGAATGTGGAGTTCCACTTTTTCAAATATCCTGGGACACACTTTAAACGTGATTTTTTTTCAATATTGGTACAAATTTACGAAAAAACTATATATTTTCCAAAAATATATAATGTAAGCTGTTGAAAACACTACGAATTTAATTTACACACTCAAAATTAATGACGAAATCAGACTTTGTTTATTTGAATTTATGGGTGGGACATGGTAAAAACGCACTACCTTTCGATCTAAATAATCAATTAAAAATATATACAGGTCAGATAGTTGTATTTAACTGATTGAATAGAGTAAATTAATAAATTTGCATGTTAAAAGTACATAACTTTCCAACATTTTATAATATAATAACTATGAAAAAATCAATCAAAGTCATGGGACATGCCAAAAACGCAATGTACAAACTTTGGCGAAAATGCCCATAAGGCAAAAATAAATAATATTAAATTAAAGATTGGAAACGAAACCTAACCTAACCTAAAAAATAATGAAGTAATTATAATCGGTTATTTTCAAAATTTCTTTGCTTTGGCTTCATGTAAACTGACAATATAACCAGCTAATGTTTTAGAATATTATGTTTTGAAAGAATATTGTATTTTCCCCATAACGATACCGTCGAACTCTATTTATTTTCCCCAGAGAGCATAGACAATTAAAAATTGTTGGCGAAGTCCTGATGTCTATGGTAAAGCCACAGTATATTATTCGCTAGTGAAACACATTAGCCTGAGGTCGTGAAGCTATGACAGATTTTAATATCAAATACAGCATAAAATGGAAGAAGAAACCGGTGAATTATCACATGACGAAACGGCGGAGGTAATCGGCGACAGTGCATACCTATCGATTGACGTAAATCACTTCAACAGCAAGGGTCGATTTGACGTGTCAGTCAAACAGGAAAACATCGAGGACAACGATAGTATACATTTAAAAGAGGTAAGTAGATTTCTAATTTGTTTAGGCAAGGGTATTCAAAATTCTCCTTCAAATGCGCAGTAACTAAGCACGACTAAAGTGAACAACAAATTGAAGACAATATTGTTTTAATATCGGACGGAACAAACACTATGTAGGTAATTAATTATACAGAGATTTTTCATTCGATTTTACAAAATAAGTATTGCAAAAGTAATCACGGTTCTTGTCTGTTTAGTGGAAGGCAACGGCAAACAAATTCAATACAAATACCTACTATATTAACTATACTAGATTAAGGCTATGTTAAGGTCTCATAGGCAGGTGCCTTGATTGGTGGCTACGTGCCAGGTGACATATACGGACGCACACTATACTATCGCAATGGCCATACTCGCTACGTGATTATTAGTCACCTCGTGAGTCTCCCGACGAACAAACGTGTTGGTTATTTTTTATTGTGTCAGTACCTTGTGATTTTGCAAGACGACGGATGTTTCTTCAGTACGACAATATCTTTCACCGTGTTTCTAGACGAATGCAGATCTTTCATTCTTTGAATATTATGTTATTTTTGCTTGTTTTCAAATTTTTCAAGAGTCGTGGGAGCATTTTAACCACGCTTCTTTTATAGAATTGCCATAACTGCACGGTTCTTCATATTCACGGTCTGTCAGAATTACTACTAGTAGCTCCACCAAGTGTTAACTTCTTATTTGGTACAGGCATTTTTGTTGGTGCCAATGAAATAGTTTGTTACTGTATTACTTGGCTTGGTTCTTTACACACAAAATGACACCAGAATTGCTGCGATCAGATGATTCGGGGAGCGGCATCCACCGCCGCCTGATGAGGTGAGTGCGATAATATTATGTGTCACGCATAAAGCATTAGGAGCGATTTGTTTAATTATATATTTACGATAAACGTAAATTCTTGAAGAGAATTTGCCTATTATTAATTTTTATACAATACGATCTGTCATTTATGCACGAGTTTCGGTTCCGTTTGCGCATCGATTGGTAAATACCACTGGTAAAAATAGTATTAAAAACTCTATAAAATACGCATAGCTATGTCGTAATTATTTTTTAATAGTGTATATTATAAATACTTATATTTTTATTAGTATCACTTTTTTGGATTTTGCTTTATTATTATATTAGGTAATATTTTTTTCTCTTCAATATAATACATTCGCGTGCCATAGGTTCACCATCACTGTTATAGAATAATGGTAAGACCGCTCGTTGTCGGATAGTTTCCGGATGCTTAGGCTTGTACTTGAGTCGGCGTTGCGTGGAGTGACCGATCGATTAAAACCGACTGTGGTACTGGGTGGTGTGAATTGGTACATAAGCTTTGTTTTTACTTCGATTTTTGGAATCTAGAACATACTTCAATTTAAATCAAGCACAATCTTAAAAAGCTTGACACAATCATAATTATTAATATATACTTATATCATTTTATAAACGCGTTTTCTATCAGAAACAAATTGAGTACCTTGGTATCAAAGTGGGACATGAGCCATCTGCAATAATTTGCAGGAGAGGCGATTTTTCATTTCATATAAATATTGAAACATAATATATATAAAAAAAATACTTGAGTAATGCTTAGAGGTATAGAATCACATTTATTAAGTTAAATCTAAGATATTCATTTTGTAAATATCAAATATAATCGTTCAAAATTGCTTACGTCCGTTTTTGACACATACTTTGCGTTTGTCCGTGTTTGATACGCAAACGGCCGTACGTGTCCGCTTTTGACAGAAAGTTTAATTTTTTTAAATAAAATTGCAAGGTAGTTCAGATTTCTTTTATTGACAGAATTTAACAATAAATGAAAAGCCTTAAAATTAATAATCATTTATTTTCTGGAGATAGGTAACAATTCGCAGAAAATTTAAATTTTTTTAAAATAAAATTTCAAGGTAGTTCAGATTTCTTTTATTGAAAAGATTTAACAATAAATGGAAAGCCTTAAAACTAATAATCATTCATTTTCTGGAGATAACAATTCGCAGAAAGCTTAATTTTTTTAAATAAAATTTCAAGGTAGTTCAGATTTCTTTTATTGAAAAGATTTAACAATAAATGGAAAGCCTTAAAACTAATAATCATTCATTTTCTGGAGATAACAATTCGCAGAAAGCTTAATTTTTTTAAATAAAATTTCAAGGTAGTTCAGATTTCTTTCATTGAGAAGATTTAACAATAAATGGAATGCCTTAAAATTAATAATTATTCATTTTCTGGAGATAACAATTCGCAGAAAGTTTAATTTTTTTTAAATAAAATTTCAAGATAGTTGAAATTTCTTTTATTGACAGGATTTAACAATAAATGAAAAGCCTTAAAATTAATAATCATTCATTTTCTGGAGATAATAATTCGACTCCCGCAAGTTCCACGTCATCTCCATCAAGTGTATCAATAGCTTCTAAATTATTCACTTCTTCAAAGCATTCACATGCATGAATATCTTCAGTATATTGTTGGCCATCGATTGGCAAATTATTATTTGTTTCAATTATGTTCTTATACCAATGCAGGGTTTCTATATTCTTCCATTCGAGTCCAAAATGTTTCGAAAGTAGAGAATTTACATCGTTTATCTTGTTTTCATTCAGTTTAACGCCTATAGGAATCGGTGCTGGATTTACTGCATCGTATGTTTTATTCTTTTTTAGAATTTGCTTCTCTCTCGCGATGTCACAATTGTAAGGTATTTCACCTCTTACCACAATATTATTCTTTTTCGTTTTGCGGAATAAAATTCTCTTGCATTGAGATATTTTGAAATGTAATTGTGCTGTAGATTTTATGTTTATTTTAGCTTCGTCTTTCCAATTATGAGGACTCCAATCTGTACCAATTATTTTCAATGTTCCGTGTGCTTTAAATACATCATGATATTCTTCAATATGTATTATTGTTTTCTTTTTCTTTAAGTCTCTTTCGATAAGACCAAATACCCGATCTGCTGGAAGGAAAGAATGTCCAGTGACTGGAAAAATTATCTCTAGCTTAGTGATTGATGGAGGAGCATTGTTATGAAGCCATTTGGCACACATCGTTACTATTGTTAAATTTTTATTTTGGCCAGCACACCCATCTGCTACCAACCGAACATTTGTGTATCCGTTCAATACTTTTGATTGTAGTTCATTGAAAATGATTGATGCTACTTCATTTGAAGATTTCCTCCCTTGGTTTTCATTCCATGTATAAATTGACACATTTTGTGGTGACAAATTATTTTTGACGTTCCTGATACGACTGCTAAATTGAAGCAGTAAAATTGTCTCGAGTAATAGGCGGACTGGTCACTAACTTTTGGCAACACAAGGTTTTTCTGGCAATCGAAGGACATAAGAAAACAATCATCGTTTTTCTTCTTCAAATATTCGAAAAAACAGTTTGCTTTTTTTTGTGTAGAGTAAGTTTAAATATCAAATCTTTTTTCTCATTTTCATCCTTTTCTAATTTCACTTTTTCTTTTAATTCCAAACATGTGCTACATTCATCAGTGCTTGGAGTTGCAAAACTCATATTAAACCGGGTATTAAACAACATCCGAAAGTATGACATTTTTACTTTGAAGTCATCAGTGACGCTATTATTATACATTGACCATATTTTGGTAATGCTTAGATCTGAATCTAAGTAAATTCTTGTACTTCGGTCTCGTTTATAATGTGACTCGATTCCCTTGAGACATTTGGTGAAATCGATGACAGAATTCATCTTGTTTTCAAAAAGTTTATCCTTTCTTGATCCACCCCTTGTTTCAATGGGTACTAACATGTTATTTTTTTTAAACCGTTGGAAGACTCCGATAACTCTATGTTTTGTTATATTTAATGTTGATAAAAACGTGGCCCTGCATACGGGAAGACAATTCCCAGCAGTGTTTATAATGCTGTAATGAAATGTAGCCATTTTTTGTTTTATAAAAACTTTTTGACGGCGTCTTTTTGGTACGAGAGTCCTACAGTATTTCAAAATAAAAGAATCCTGCTTGTCTTTAGCTGGTGCAGAATAAAACGATTCGTGAAACTTCCTTATGTCTTCCATTGTCAATAATCTGCATTGAAGACCACGACGATGGCCGCATTTAGGAAAGGAAGGCACGCCTTTTGCAGAATATCTGGAAAAAATAATATATTTTAGTGTTTTATTCAACTTAGAAACCACGGTTTGAAAAAACATTTTGTTCTTGAACCACCCTTTCCGTGACCATAGTAATGACATGGAGGTAATAGCGTATGTGTAAATGCGTTAACAATGAAAAATACTCGTAAATAACGAGTGAAAATGCGCAAAGGTTTAATATTTAAATATTATTATTCTTATAAAAACATAAAATTATGCTTGAGCACATCATATTTTAACAATAAATCGCATTTAAAAAAGATGCATTGTGATCGAAAAAGTTTTGTAGCTAGTATTCTGATAGTACTTACTTTAAAGTCTTTTCTTTGGCCCTTTTCCACTCATTGGGCTTAGCTACACGTTTTCTAGCATTCCTTGAGTCCATTTCAGTTCATTAAATATTATACTTTTTCTTGAAAACTATTATAAATGCACTTATTTTGAAAAAACTGACAGAGAACCTCTATTTTAGAATAATGTTATCAGAGTGCCGAAATCCCGGCAGCCATGACAGTCTGAGAAGATTCCTGCTCAGTGATTGGCTGGCCCTTACCTGCGCGCGCATATAAGTCAAGTGTCCGTTTTTGATATTATACACGAACTTTAAACACAAAAATCTCCATGAAAACGACCGTTTTTGATACTGTCGAAGGCATTGTTGGAAAGAGCATCACTAACACTACCAGAATCAACAAAAACATGAATTTAGTGGAGTGTGGCTTATGTCCCACTTTGATACCAAGGTACTCAATTGATTATTGTAATGTCATTTAACACTTTCTATAAACCTATTCGATATATGTGAGAACGTGACTATGGTGTGGTACTTTATATAATTATGAAAATTCAGAATGAGGTTCTCGTTGACCTCACGTATGCCTATCCCTAATGTATTGTCTGCTGGTTTGCAGCTGTCTTGAGAATGGGACTGGTTTGATTTTGATAGATGAGGTGTATCATAATTACTATACTAACATTAACACATCTTCCATAAACGTAATGTATAGCTCAATCATTGATATACTACTAGATGAGGAGTTCCCATACAAGTGTCATTTTAAAAATGTACCACAGAAGAAGATATTACGAATATCGTCTTATAATATTTCCCTGTAGGTATAATGCGTTAAGACCGTTAACATGGATTCCAGAATTTCACCCGTATTTCCCTGGCTGTAAAACTAAATTTGCGTTCTTGGAATAGTGACCCTCAGGGTACTGCAACCCAAAGCTTGCAAGCTACCAAAAATTCATGTCTGAGCGGACAGAGCAAGTCGTCATGAGCTGACTATTAAGGCCGGTCCGGACCAGCCGAGAGATTTAGTGAATTAGTAACTGAAAAGTGTCCAAACACAGTGCATTAGTGAGTGACGCGTCAAAATGAACGGAGCGTCGAGAGCGACGGATATTTCAAAGAGGACACCATTCGCGCGACACGAGAGTGCTGCCGTCTGTCGTTACTTCAAAAATAATTCAAATGACACTGTGCAAAAACGGCGTTGTTGAATTAAATCGATTTATGCTCCAAATTCCTATTGATGAATACTTATTTACATAGGATACCTACCTATTATATTTTTGTGGTTGCATAAATTTTTGTATGCTTACCTATGTATTTTTGTAGTTTGTTTAGGTAATAAATAGGTACTTTATGCACAATATTAAATCCACATCAGACATCTGTCGAGCCGCCAAAGAAATGTTTTGCACATTCCCAATTGTAGAAATATTTTTTTAACAATACCTACCCTTATCCAATGCATCAGGTGAAAGATCGTTTTCTATTTTAAAGCGTGTAAAAAATTATTTGAGAAGTACTATGGGAGAAGAAAGATTTAATAGTATGGCCATTTGACTTGATCCGCCCCTGATTTTATGCTCCATTGTACTTACTGACTACAAAAAATAAACAGAATGATAAATGAATAATTATAAATTATAATTATTCTAATGAACACTATGATAATGTGTACCTACCTACATCTTTACCTACTTTCAATAACAACAAGTTTTCTGTGAAATATTTCCATTATTTATCAAAGTTTTAATCAACAAATTATCCACTTTACTAAATCACTGGCACAGTCCGAACAAGGCTTTAGTTAGAGTAAGATGCAAGCTAGATCGGGCTTACTCATAATTATTGCCAGGTCGTTTTCGAGACAAATATTAAGTGAGCTTATATCGAGTTAAGTCCGCTGATAATAAAACAGTAAGTTTTAACACTGGCCGAGTCGCTGAAAATCGGGCGTCATTTTAAGAAGCATATGATTAATCCAGTAGTATATAAATGAGCTCGATGCTACCTACATAAGACATTTTTTGGAAATCGATGTTACCACCGTTTTTTGCACGAAGAAATAGTTTGACTTTGATAACTGACGAATAACAGGAATGTATATTTATAACAAAAACACTGATAGGTTATAAATTTGATTTGCGATTTTTTTATAATAATTCAATACGAAACGAGAAAGACCTTATAATTATGTTGTTTTGGAGGCAATCTGAAATCTGATTTTGACAGCTGAACAGTGGGATCACTCGTTTGAGAAATGCGTGTACAAAAAGATATGCTGATGCTTTGTATCTTAAGATGGCGCTGGCACTGTTCACAATATTATGTATGGATGCAATATCGCAAGTAATTTTAAAGTACGCACACGTATAAACTGTTAAAGTTCATTGAAATTAAATCATTCAAAATATTCTGCGGAATGACAAAACCACAGACTTACTTTGTCGCCATGCCAGCATGTGACGTCTTCTGCTAGAGTCTTCTGAAAGAAGAGGTCGATTGGTCATCATCAGTGACAGACATCACAATCAAATACTGTAGGTCAATGCGCCCACTCACACTACACCAGATAAATAGGTAAGTGAAATAGTTGTAGGAAGCGTGTATAACCGAGACGAGGATAATATCTACCTATTTAAATTTAGTCACAACGCTGTGATAGGATACATAGCCGATGGAAGAAAATATCGCATAATATACAATTACCTGCTGTACTGGTCCGTTATCTGAATGCGAACATCCAGGTGTTGGATCTTCATCATGGAAAGGGTGTATTGCATCTGCAACGAACTCGCGTTTAACGTCAACCAGCTGGAGGTCAATCTCGGGATTAATTTCAGCGAGTCGCGTTGCTGGATACTGAAGGAAACATTATGCATTTTTGTAATCATATAAAAAAACAATTTTGAGCTCGCGTACCCATTTTATAACAATGCTTACTTATATAATTGAGGTAGGTAGCTGTCTAAATGTATGTCAAAAGGTTTTTGAAAGAAAGTTTGACATCCTCGTATGTTCTTAAACAATTTGTAAAAAATATAAACTTATCGAAGGTATTCTGCTAAAATAATTATAAAAAATCGCAGGAAAGGACTTAATAAATAAAAACTAACCTCAAAATCACAACTGAAATCGTCTGTGTTCTCCTGCTTTATATAGGTGAACGTGTCAGTGCTGTTTTGGTGGCTGGTTGTAACATCAAACTTGTCTTCAGTACCAGATTGGTCTCCATCACATTCTCGCTTGACTTCCATGTTTGCGTATCAACAATCGTATGCAATGTGCTAGAGACAACTTTCTGTTGTGTTGTATATAAGTGTTGCCGAAATACAGTTAATAATATTCCGTGTAGCTATTATCTGATAAACAATAATGTAAGTATTGAATTTTGTAGTTATTATGGTACAGATACTAATGTCAAGAACACCGACTACACGTAGAACTTTTATTGTAACTAAAACGTGTGTCCTGTCGCTGGAGACTAGTATGCCAGCGCTCCATTGGCGAGCCAAAAGTCCGACGACAATAAGTCTTCAGATATTTCTACGTTCTGCTACTGGCCAACAGACGTTCAACGAAACGAGTATATAATTAATTTGACGAGTAAAACAGTCGACTTTGACAGCATAGATAATATACGTATATCTGACAGTTAAATCGTGATGGCGTTAAATGATACCGACGTTTTATGTTTTTTGGGTTATTGGGTGGCAGATAATGTAATAACGAAGCAAAGGGTACACAAATACTGGGTGAAACATTGGATAAGGAAACGAACGACATTATCCCACACAAATTTAATACGAGAATTGCGTTTGCAACCGAGCGATTTCCGCAATTATTTGCGAATGTCGGAGGATGTATACACAGAACTGTATAATTTGGTCTCCCCATTTATTAAAAAAAAAAATACTTTGATGAGGGAAGCTATTTCTCCTCATGATAGATTATGTGCAACCCTGCGATTTTTGGCTGCCGGCGGAACATTCACTGACTTGCATTATAGAACTGCGATTGGAAGACAAACTCTGAGCAAGATAATTCCCGAAACTTGCCAAGTCATCATTGACGTTTTGAAAGGAAAATATTTCAAGGTGTGTATTATATTATACGTCATCTAATAAAGTTGGGCAAATTTACAAATATATCATTAACAAGTAGACATTGGTTGGTCTTATAAAGTGCACGTACCGGATGACCCAATGAACAATACCCAACGAGACTGATAATACGACCAGGATTGACAACCAGGCCATGGAGCCAACCTTAATAGCATAAAAGGTCAGTAACTGGCATCCTAAACATACCCTCCCCTCTTCCCAGCATCTGAATCATTCCTGCACAGTATACAGTTCACTGAAAAGCAAAGCCAGTGTCTTTTATTTTAGTGTTTTTACAGACAATTTGCATGCGTATAAGAATTTACACGAATTGGCTTTTCACCGAAATGGGACCTTTCATTTAATTTCATCTTATTAAAATATATGCATTGGTAATTGCATGTATCATAAAAAATATGAATATGACTTTTCACTAGAATTAGTCCGTTTATACAATTTCATGCTACCAAACGTTGTGGATGCGTAACTACACTTATCTCATTAAAATGACATTTCAACAGAATGAGTCAATTTTTGCGATATTATGACACTGGACGTTGTGCATGAGTAATTACATAAAAATAAGATTTAAATGGCTTCTCACCAAAATAAGTTTTTATTATGCCATTTAATGCTACCAGATCTAATGCATGAGTAAATATTAGATAAATCACATTTAAAAAACTTATCACCAAAATGAGTCTTTTTGTGTATTTTCATGCTACTAAACGTTATACATGAGTAATTACATTTATCACATTATGATTTTTCTCCAGTATGAGTCAATTTGTGTCTTTTCATGTTACCAGACGTCGTGCATGAGTAATTGCATATATCACATTTAAATGGAGTTACGCCCGAATGTGTCATTTTATGTGTTATCATGTTACTTGACGTCGTGCAAGAGTAATTGCATTTATCACAGTTCAATGGCTTTTCACCAGAATGAGTCATTTTATGTGTTGTCATGTTACCTGACGTCGTGCATGAGTAATTGCATTTATCACAGTTAAATGGCTTTTCACCAGAATGAGTCATTTTGTGTGTTTTCATGTTATTTGACTGTCTGCATGAGTAATTGCATTTATCACAGTTAAATGGCTTTTCACCAGAATGAGTCATTTTATGTGTTGTCATGTTACTTGACGTCGTGCATGAGTAATTGCATTTATCACAGTTCAATGGCTTTTCACCAGAATGAGTCATTTTATGTGTTGTCATGTTACTTGACGTCGTGCATGAGTAATTGCATTTATCACAGTTAAATGGCTTTTCACCAGAATGGGTCATTTTGTGTGTTTTCATACTACCAGACGTCGTGCATGAGTATTTGCACTTATCACATTTAAATGGCGTTTCGCCCGAATGAGTCATTTTGTGTGTTTTCATGCTATTTGACGTCGTGCATGAGTAATTGCATTTATCACAGTTAAATGGCTTTTCACCAGAATGAGTCATTTTGTGTATTTTCATGCTACCAGACGTCGTGCATGAGTAATTGCACTTATCACATTTAAATGGTTTATCACCAGAATGAGTCATTTTATGTGTTTTCATGTCACTTGAACGTTTGCATGAGTATTGGCACTTATCACATTTAAATGGTTTTTCACCAGAATGAGTCATGTTGTGTGATTTCATGCCACTAGACTGCCTGCATGAGTAATTGCATTTAACACAGTTAAATGGCTTTTCGCCAGAATGAGTCATTTTGAGTGACTTCATGACGTGACCAGGACGAAATCTTGAAAAATGACCATCGTCACATTTAACCAGCTTTTCAACGGAATCGTTTGTTTTCGCAATTGTGGTTTTGTGTATCGCTTTGTGTAGCAACATCAGGTCTAACGATGAAAAAAAATCAAAACAGATACTGCACACAAAATTTTGTTTATGAAACGATTTTTTTTCCAGTTGTATAACTGCCACTAATAATTCTGTGTTTACCATATTAATCGATTGAAAAATATCCCGTTTACTATTGCGACAGGCGACATCTTTGAACATTTCTATATATTCCTTCAGTTCTTTCTTGATGTCTTGTTCCTCAATGTGTAGGTCTTCGCTAGACACCTGTGCTTCAGTCGCATCCCAGGACGATATGAGACGCGGAACATTGGCCGCTACAGTGCTTCTAGCGATAATCTAAAAAAACATTTAAAAGTATTATGAGATTTTTAATTAATAGATCATTATAACTATTATGTACCATGTCCGTCGTAGAGATTATAATCATGCACAAAACTCTTTTATTCGGCGCTCTTGTTTAAATTATAATATGTATTTATCCACCGTTAATCCATTCAATAATTCACTTGTTTCGTTTAAACGCACTATCTCCAAAATTTTGTATAGATATACATAATATGTCTTATATATATTATATAATTATACATTTAAAAAACATCTTACTTTTTTGTCTTTTCATTTTTCACTCACTTTTCTTTAGTAATTTCTTTATATTTATGTTATTCTTACTTTCTATCTTGTTAGGCTTAACTATATTATAAATTATATATGGAAACTTTGCTGGTTGTCAAAACTTTTCATTATTCTATTGAAAACTTATTTTTGTAATTAAAATGTAACTGTTTGTTTCCCCTATAAATTGAAAAAAATAGGAAAAGATCCAGGTGGAAACAATATGCCAAGACACGGCTAAATGCAAGTTAAGACCCAACCATACACCAATGGTAAAAGCACATTGATCATTCATTGATAAAATAAAGTTAAAATATTACGAGGTAAAGGAGCAAAACACACCAGTACAGTATCAGACTTATAAAAAAGTTAAGTTGTCTCTATTCACCTATTGCGCGGAGCAGCGCCATCTTAATCAATAGAAATGCCCTGACAAGTGAACACGACAAGACCTCTATAGAATTTCCCAAATATAATCTTTCGACTGTCTAACCTGTCGAGCAGTTTTTTCTATCTTCTAGATTTTATCTTTCACCGTGTTTCTAGACGAAGGCATATCTTTTATTCATTGAATATATTTTTCCTTGTTTGAAATTTTTCGAAAAGGTCGTGGGAGCATTTTGACCACGCTTCTTTTATAGATTTTCCATGACTGAACGGTTTTCCATTTTCACTGTCTATCAAAATTACTACTACTAGCTTCACCAAGTATTTTTTTCTTATTTGCTATAGGCATTTTTGTTGATACCAATGAAATAGTTTGTTACTGTATAACTTAGCTTGGTTTTTTACACACAAAATGACACCAGAATTCGTTGCGATCAGCTGAGGCATTCTCTCGCTACAGTGGTCTCAAGCATTGTAAATCGATCATAATCAGAAGTTCGCGGAGCGGCTTCTTCCGCCGCCTGATGAGGTGAGTACGATAGTGTTATGTGTCACGCATAAAGCATTAAGAGCGATTTGTTCAATTATATATTTACATTAAACAAATTCTTGAAGAGTATTTACCTATTATTTTGTATACAATACGATCTGTCATTTATGCACGAGTTTCATCGGTTCCGTTACAGCATCGATTGGTAAATGCCACTAGTAAAAATAATATTAAAAAGTGTAGAAAATACGCATAGCTATGTTGTCATGCTTAAAGCTGTACATCAGTTGAGGCATGGTCTAAAAAGATCATGGCTAGGCGATGCGCGGATCGCGGGTGCAAATGACGCATGCCAAACGACATATAATTTGTCATATAAATCCAACATACGTCCATTTATTGTTCTGTTTATTGTTCTATTAGTAACAATAATAATATATTCAATGACATGTTTTCTTTTTAAAGTAAATGGGTAACGTTTTTAGTCATCTTTACACGATTTAAGAATGAAGTGGCCCGTCGCCATCACGAAACAAAGTGACGTGTTTCCAGCCCGACATTCTCGCTCAGAATGAAAATCATTTGCCGTTTCACTGATGTACTACCTTAAGCTTGTACTTGAGTCGGCGTTGCGCGAACTGATCGATCGATTAAAACCGACTGTGGTATTGGGTGGTGTAAATTGGTACATAATCTACGTTTTAACTTCGATTTTTGGAGTCCCGAACATACTTCAATTTAAATTAAGCACAACCTTAAAGTGCTTGACATAATCATAATTATGAATAGTAACTTATATCATTTTATAAAACGCGTTTCCTATCAGAAACTGTGTTTTTTTCAGATCTTTAATTCCATCGTCTACAATATAATTGTAATGTTATGTAACACTTTCTATAAACCTACTCGATATATCACAATAGCAATTATTAATAGTTACTAAAAAACTATTAAAATTTGAAATAAGCACTCTGGTGTACGTATGAATTTTAACAAGAAATAAAAATGTATTGGATAGCTTATTTATAAAATAGAAATAGTTCCAGGTTAAGTATTTATTCAGAGTTCACAGAGGTTAATTAAAAATATAGGAGAATACTTCAAACGGTACCTACACGAAAATAGATTAACAGGATAGGACTTAAAGATTAAAACCACACTTAACACTAAAAACGCATCATGATAGTATTAGTGGAAAGCCACGGATAATATCCATACAGCCGAAAGTGAGGGAGTCTAAAAAAATTCTTCTAGACCCTCTCCACCATAAGGCCTTACTTCAACTGTTGCGGGGCACAAACGATAGACCCACTCTCAAGTCTGCATCTAACCAAGGAGTTATAGAGAATTTTTAGTACCGTAACATCCGAAAAGACCCGGGAAGTACGCAAGACAAATCACAACAGTTTTAGCGCCTTTTCACAAATTGTATCCATATGACCACTAAACGTTAGTTTATTGTCAAATGTAATCCCTTAGGCATAAAGCCCACCAAAAAAGCGTTCGGTGCGCTCAATACTGAGTAGGCCCCCTCTCACCTGCGCATTACCCTTCACCTATGTAATAAGGGGCTCAAGGAGCACAAAATAATTATTATTATCAGCGTCTCTCATAACAAAGCAATAAAAATATTATTAAATTTCTCGGGGCATGTAATTAATATCGGACACGCAATAACTAAACAAAGAGTTCATTGTTCTTAAATAATAGCTTCTCGCCCGTCTTATCGACGACGCTTCGAGGAGCGTGATTTTGCTTGCCGTGTTCAATGAATGGACTACGTTGTATTTTCGTCAATTCGTATCGCTGCGAAGCCAAAAAACGATGACTCATGGGGCAGGCGGGCACAAGGCGTCGTCAAATCCAGTGTGCGCTGGCGTATTTGATTACGTTGTATTTTCAATGATTTACACGCCACTTGTGAAATTTTGCGCGAGAGCCCCACTCGCTCCGTTAAGTGGGTTTTACGCCTTACTGATGATATTCCCGAAAGAAGTCTGCCATGCATCGAATACTGGAACAACAATACTCGCGAGGCTTTAGTAAACCATCTCCAATCTAATATTATTATCTATATCAAGTTGGAGTTGACGACAATCATCCAAGGTGACAACTTTCATGAAGAGTTGCAAGTCATCAGCAAACAACATAAACATAGCATTTTTATTTACCAATGCTATGTCATTTATAAAAAAACTTGAACAGCAATGGCCCCAAGTTTGAGCTCCGAGGCACACCAGAAAATGTTTTAAACGTCTGTGACTGATAGAGGGTGTACGATACGTATTGTTGACGATTCCTAAAATAACTCCTGAATAGCGCGAGAAATCGTTTAACGGCCAGCTTCAAATCCATGCTGCTCATTCATTATAGATGACCAGCGCCATCTTTAGATCATCACTTGAGACGGCAATGACATGACTCAATCCTCGAAGAAATCATGCTGTGCATGATCATCTCAATAACTTATGCTGGTGCAGAGAGAATGGCTACCGGCCTATAGTTTTCCACTGATGACTGTACCACTCTTATGAATTAGAGTAACCTTCGACATCTTTTATGCTTCCGGAAAGATACCCGTCTCTATTGTCAGGTTGAATATAATATATGAAAGTGGCACTTGAAAAAAATCTTGGGACATAAGCGGTTTCTAAGAGCGAGTATTCTTATTTTTTTTAATAAATCTAAACACGTCACCCTCATCAATTGGGAAGATGTCAACGGATTGGGCACCGCATGATCGTGTTCTCTACATATATATGAACGCGATATACTTGTTTCTCCGTCTAAACGCGCCCATTCATGCAGCGTTTTGAGACAATGGTGTCGCGTGTGAAACGGTTCTAAGATTAAAACATGTATTGCTAATTCCAACTTTCGATATAAGACTGCACCAAGGGAAGAAAAATAACACATTATACAATTGAACGAACCTGATGTATTGGTCCGTATTCTGAATAAGAACAACCCGGTTGAGGATCTTCAACATCACATAATGGGTCTATTACATCTTCAATAATCTCGTGCTTGATGACGGATAGTCGATCATCCGTCTCAGGTTTTATATTAGAGAGGTCCGCTAAAAGATACTGAAAGAAACATTATGGTTAACACAGTAAAACCACTTTCACTTTCAATGACTGATTATAGTCAAAATGAATTAGAAGATAACCTGCCCTAACCTAAATCACAAATGCATCGTAGCTGTCAAAATGTAAAATCAAGTTATTTTTTAAATCAACGTTTAATATCATTATATATCTCCACGCAGTTTATAAAAAAGAGACATATTATAATAATATTTTAATCGTTGTTATTCGCAATACAGCGTAATTGTAAGAGAAATCAGTTTCCAAAAAACTAACCTCGAAATTGCAATTTGAAACGTCGGCATTCTCCTGCTTTACATGAGTGCGAACTTCCGGGCTGATTGGGTGGCTAGTCTGCGTGTCAAACAAAGGCTTGCCTTCTGTATCAGATTGTTCTCCATCACATTCTCGCTTTACGTCCATTTTAATGGTAGAAAGGAAGAACGTGACAAACTGGATACATTCAAGGTACATTATAATTTAAGAGAAGTGTTGCCACAAAACATAATTATTTATTGTCAATGGCCGAGATACTGAAATATTCCTATCTTTCAACCTGAACGAAACAAATCAAACTAAACCATTGACAATATACGTACAAATTGTATGAGTAGAAAATAGACCAGAAATGGTTTGAGATAAGACGTTTGGTTCAGTGTATCATTTAAAAATCAAACCGTTCTCGGACCATCAGAAATGGTTTGACATGAAACGTCAAACAATTCGGGCGATCCATAGACTAATGACGATCTGTCAAAGTGATGATGGGAATTATTCAACAGCGTTTTCTGTTACACCCATGACTATTGGGCCTATCCCAATAGTCTAAATTACGTCGTACTCAATTATAAGGTGTGACCATGTCACATGACCTCCTAGTCAACAATGGGCGTACGAACGTTTAAAATTCCTTGTTTAACTGTCAAAATGTTCAACATGTACTTAGCGTATAAGAATTGTATCTAATTATAATAATAGTATGTCAGGAAAGAATGTGATTGTGCCGAATAAAAGAGACGAAAGCCAAAGATATTTAATATTAGGGGAGAGGGTAGTTAAAAAAAAGATATACAACACTGCTCAATATAAAAAGTGTGGAAAAATACATGGTCGCGGAGGCGCGGAATTGAGTTCGCGAGTTCCCGCGCTAAAAACTTAACAATCATACGAATTCCGATAATTAATAATTAGAATATAAGCGATATAGTTAACATTATGAACAATATAAGATTAATTTGAATACTGTTATACATAAGTTTCTTTTGTAAAAATAACCGTTGAAAATATTATGAAGCCACGTGATCAACAAAGAAAAACTATTTATTTATTACCTATTTAATATTTTGTGAATCCCGGGTCTTACCAACACCCCGAGCTAGCCACAGGACCCGGGATATCTCAATACCTTCACTGTTATTTTTAACCTATATAATAAATCAATTAATACAATAAAGTAGGTACACTTTATTGCCTACCCATTCAGTCAAGGATCAAGTAGTAAGTACCTATAACGAATAAGACAGTCATTGTCAAAGGGCCATGTCTTTTGACTTTGTTTATTTGTTCACTCCCAAGTCTTAAATAACAGACGTTAACAAGCATTCCGAGCGAAGAAAGAGAATGCATCTTCTTCGATCTAACGGGAGATGGCAATAAAGGGTTACAATGATGAACCTCATATTAATGTAGTGTCCTTGTGCAAACCGGTGCTACTTATTATGAATGGGATAGTGTGAATAAAAACGATTAAAACCAAATAAGCTTCCGATTTTCTTTATTTATATATAAAATATAATACATATTGTTACTAAATACAGTTTTTGACCAAGCTATCGTCATACTCAGCAGGTATCTTCATTTGTCAAACGGCTAAAAATTTTGGTTCATTATTTATTCAAAACAAAAACTTCCGTCGGCTGACATTTTACTTAGACAGAACCAAGTCCAATCTCTTTGGACATAACTATTATAACCATAACAAGGAAAACTCTTAATAATTAAGAGGAGCATGCATAGAACATTAAATAACACCAATAATTTACAGGCATAAACGAAAATACGATGACAGTTGTACATTTTTTTTGTATTCAGTGACGTCACACCTATAACGATTCAATTAAGGATATGTGTTTACCTACCTACCAGCGCATATATTCTATACACAAGACTGATATCGGCCGCTATCGGTAACTATCGAGGGTAGTTTTCCATTTTTTTGTATGGATGTATTAGCACTTATTGTAACAATTACAAGGTTGCAATTGTTACAATACGTGCTATGTTTTAACAGCACATCTCTGTGTTAAATTTTATAGTGGGATAGACAGTTTTGACTGTTTATAAGGCTAATTTATTGTAATTGTTACAATACGTGCTCATACTTTGATATAAAAATGAAAAACTACCCTCGATAGCAATCGTGTGTACAGAATAGATGTGCAAAGGCACTTAGCGCAAAAATACGAAGGTTGCACACATTTAAATTGTTATATTTTATATAACACTAAATTTATTTTTACATTATTGTAAACTTAATAAACTAAATTTTAATAATACCTAAATATTACCTACCTAATAATAAGATGGGGTCCTTTGACAATTTTTACATTTTATAACTTTTTTAACAATTGTAAGTTTACTTTTGACTTAAAATAAAAAATATTTTTCTTTTCAATGTTTTCAAATACCTAAACATTTACTAATTGATACAGTTGAAATTGTAAATTATCAAAAACATGTATATCGCCTTAAACCCTGCGAATCCAAACCAAAACAGAATATACTTTGTCAAAAAATACTCATCTATCTATAAATTATCTAAAATTATGTCATATTCATACGTAAAATAAGAAATTTTATAGATAGAATAATATTTGTATATATTAAAGTTTTGTTTGAGCAGAGCATAACAATTAAAAAAAAAAAAAAAAAAAACAACGTGACACGAGTGGTATGTATTTATTATTCAACTAAAATAAATAAATATGAATGAAAAAGTATCCACCATATTGTCGGATCGCCTAAACAAAGCTATGAACTAGCTAACACCCACGATGGACGTGCGGCTTAAGCGTCGGCGGTCTCAGGTATGGGCATAAGAATTTAAACGAAATGGCTTTTCACCGGAATGGGTCCTTTCATGTAATTTCATCTTATTAAAATATATGAATGGGTAATTGCATTTAACCTAATACCTAATAATAATGTACATGACTTTTCACTAGAATGCGTCCTTTTATGCCATTTTTTGCTACCAGATCTAATGCATAAGTAAATATAAGATAAATCACATTTAAATAGCTTATCACCAAAATGAGTCTTTTTGTGTATTTCATAGTACCGGACATTCTGTATCAGTAATATTGTTAATCACATTTCAATGGTTTTTCATCAGATTGTGTCTTTTTAGGCAATCTCATATAACCAGAATTTATGCATGAGTAATTATAATTTACGTAGCTTTTCACCAGATTGAGTTTTTTGTGCATGTTCATGCTACTAGAAGTGATGCATGAGTAATTACATTTATCGCATTATAAGTTTTCACCAGTATGAGTAATTTTGTGTCTTTTCATGCTATCAGACTGTCTGCATGAGTAATTGTATGTGACACATTTAAATGGTTTTTCACCAGAATGACTCATTTTGATCCTTTTCATGCTGCTAGAAGTCGTTCATGAGTAATTGCACATATAACATTTAAATGGCTTGTCAAAAGAATGTGTCATTTTGTGTGTTTTCATATGACCAGATTGTCTGCATGAATAATTGCACTTATCACATTTAAATGGCTTTTCACCAGAATGACTCATTTTGTGTGTTTTCATGTGACCTGACTGTCTGCATGAGTAATTGCATATATCACATTTAAATGGCGTTTCGCCCAAATGAGTCATTTGATGTGTTTTCATGCTACCTGACGTCGTGCATGAGTAATTGCATGTGTCACATATAAATGGTTTTTCGCCAGAATGAGTCATTTTATGTGTTTTTAATTTATTTGACTGTATGCATGAGTATTTGCACTTATCACATTTAAATGGTTTTTCACCAGAATGAGTCATTTTGTGTCTTTTCATGACACCTGATTGTTTTCATGAGTAATTGCATTTATCACAGTTAAATGGCTTTTCACCAGAATGAGTGATTTTATGTGTTTTCATACTATTAGACATAGTGCACGAATAATTGCATTTGTCACATTTAAATGGTTTTTCACCAGAATGGGTCATTTTGTGTCTTTTCATGTTACCTGATTGTTTGCATGAGTAATTGCATTTATCACAGTTAAATGGCATTTCACCAAAATGAGTCATTTTGTGTTTTTTCATGTCACATGAACGTCTGCATGAGTAATCACATTTATCACATTTAAATGGCTTTTCACCAGAATGAGTCATTTTATGTGTTTTCATGTTACTTGGATGTCTGCTTGAAAAATTGCATTTTTCACATTTAAATGGCTTTTCACCAGAATGGGTTATTTTGTGTGTTTTCATGTGACCCGACGTCGTGCATGAGTAATTGCATGTGTCACATATAAATGGTTTTTCGCCAGAATGAGTCATTTTATGTATTTTTAATTTATTTGACTGTCTGCATGTGTAATTGCATTTATCACAGTTAAATGGCTTTTCACCAGAATGAGTCATTTTGTGTCTTTTCATGACACCTGATTCTTTGCATGAAAAATTGCATTTATCACAGTTAAATGGCTTTTCACCAGAATGAGTGATTTTATGTGTTTTCATACTATTAGACGTAGTGCACGAGTAATTGCATTTGTCACATTTAAATGGTTTTTCACCAGAATGGGTCATTTTGTGTCTTTTCATGTTACCTGATTGTTTGCATGAGTAATTGCATTTATCACAGTTAAATGACTTTTCACCAGAATGAGACATTCTGTGGGTTTTCATGTTACCAGACGTCGTGCATGAGTAATTGCATTTATTACAGTTAAATAGCTTTTCACCAGAATGAGTCATTTTGTGTGTTTTTATGTTACTTGGTTGTCTGCATGAGTATTCACATTTATCACATTTAAATGGCTTTTCATCAGAATGAATCATTTTGTGTGTTTTCATGCTACCAGACTGTCTGCATGAATATTTGCATTTATCACAGTTAAATGGCTTTTCGCCAGAATGAGTCATTTTGAGTGACTTCATGACGTGACCAGGACGAAATATTGAAAAATGACCATCGTCACATTTAACCAGCCTTGCAACGGAATCGTTCGTTTTCGCAATTGTGGTTTTGTGTATCGCTTTGTGAAGCAACATTAGGTCGAACGATGAAAAAAAATCAAAACAGATACTACAAACAAATTTTTTTTTATGAAACGTATTTTTTTCCAATTGTATAACAGCCACTAATAATTCTGTGTTTACCATATTTGATTGACAAATATCACGTTTACTATTGCGACTGACGACATCTTTGTACCTTTCAATATATTCTTTGAGTTCTTGCTTTATGTCTTGTTCCTCAATGTGTAGATCTTCGCTAGACGCTTGTGCTTCAGTCATGTCCCAGGACGATATCATTGCAACATTGGCCGTTAAAGTGCTTCTAGCGATAATCTAAAAAATACATTTAAAAGTATTAATAAATTATGAGATTTTTAAATAACAGTTCATTATAAGTATTTCGACTGTCTCCGTGCCGAGCAGTTTTTAATTGAGAAAAAATGAAAAAGTAGTTTTTTAGTATTCTATTAAAAAGTTAAAAAAATACCATTATGATTCTATATTTCACCGTGTTTCTAGACGAAGGCATATCTTTTATTTTTGGATATATTTTTCTTGTTTTCACGTTTTTCAAAAAGGCCGTGCGAGCATTTTAACCACGCTTCTTTTATAGAATTACTATAACTGCACGGTTTTCCATTTTCACTGTGATTCAGAATTACTACTACTAGCTCCACCAAGCTTTTGTGGAGTTGAGGTGAGTAAGACACGATTTTCATTTATTTTCTTTCGCGAACCGATTATAAACGATTGCTTCAGTTGGTTTCGAATAATGGACCTGACAATTATTGGCCTCCTCCAAGGTGGTGGGATTCGATATATCTGGATTATTTCAACTTCAAACAAGTGCGGTGGCCATCTTAATTTTAATGCCAAAAAATGTTTAATAGTTGTATTATAAGTGAACCTGTAAATGGACGTACCTGGTCTACTGGGCTGTCTTGTCGATCGGAGGGGCCGGGTTGAGGATTCTCATTATAGATTTGGCGAATTGCATCGTCAACGAACTCTTGTTTGATTATGACACCCTCATTATCATTCTCCGACCTTAAATTGATCAGGCTGTCTTCACACTCCTGAAAATAACAACATGATTAATAATATTATGTAACAGTAAATCCATTCCTGGTTAAGACCTGCCGCAGCTGTATCCTCTGCATTCAGTGGCCACCAATGTACGACTGCATTTGGCAAGTGAATGTATACTCACCGAAAGACATTCCAGCTAACTGCAGCACATTGCGTACTTTAATCTGCCTTTTTGTAAACATATCGCACATTGAGATCTATTGGGTCGTAACTGCAAAAAACATGATCCTAAATAATTTGAGTTTGAATGTAAAATAATTAACTACAATTTAAATAATTGCAGTAGACCGCAAGAAAATTGTACCATGTTAGAATAATTTTGTGTACTTTATCCTACTGTAGTTCTTAAATATATAAATATATCTTTTTTTAATTTATTATATTATGGATTTTTGCAGTTGCGGCCATATAGTTTGAGATTTGACGAACAAACTTCCAGATGTGCCTTCAAAGTTTTAATAGAAAAAAACAAAATGCACCTTTTTCATATTAAATTTTATTAAAATTAGTGTTTTATATAAAAATTCTTTTATTATAAAAATAAAAAATGAATAAAAATAATATAAAACAGAGAAATAAAAAAAATAAAATAAAAATCAGTGGGATTCGAAATATAATTTATTTCAATGTCGGACAATTTAAAAAAATCGGTGTGTGTACTTATGTACGCACGATAGAAGTTATACTTCTTTGGCGTAACAAAACAAAAACAAAACTTGTGACAACCTTGATTCTTCAACTAGCTCTTAATTATCTTGTTAAATTACACACGTAAGAAAACGGGCCGCTTATTGAAGCGTCGTTGGTTTATTTCTATAAATTTATCTTGCATTACTAAATTATATAATTATTTATCGTTGTTTTTATTTTTAAAGTACCAACTGTCACTTTGACGTCGAATCCAATCAAGTGCGTTTTTTCCGTGTGAAAAAATAGATTGTGTTAATTTTTGGGTTATTTTGCAGTTGCGACCCTATAGATCTTAGTATACGATATGTATTTACCTTACCATGTTAAACACACATAATTTTGAAAACGCTCTTGAGAAAATATAGCCAATAGAAAAAATCTTTTTCGAAAAAAGGTAAGAATCGAACCTGCGTCTATTGGGTATAGCGCCCTGTGCATTACCATTATCCTACGACTGCCATCTTGATTTCGACAAATTTTAAGTATTGGCCGTTTTAATACCTGCTCATAAACGCTCTCTAAATTGAGTTACGGTAGGCGGTAGGTATTTGAACATTTTAGTACATATATATTTATTTAAATATAATGCAAATGCAATGAAAATAACAACTGGCTTTGATATTTGTTTTTTATAAAGTGAATTACACTGAATGATCTCTCACAGTATACAGTAGTAGGAAAAATTGACAATATTAATTAAGCAATTGTTACGAATTCTTTGAATTGACTTTATTCTCAGACACATGATCTCATTACAAAAACACAATATGGATCATTTGAGTGTGGAAAGAAATTTAAGACAAGTCTGTAAGGTATTCAACTAATTTTATAAGTAAATTTTTGAAATACTATTCTGTAAAGCACTGGTGGCCACAGTAAAATCCTCTGGTGGCCGTACATAAGAACCACTGGTCTAGAGTGTCAGAGTGACGCAGATCAAAGGCGCCTCAATAAATTATTATTGAAATTACAGTCAAAGATTTGTAAAAAGATGTGCAGCCGTTTGTGGAACTAATTGCTCGAAATGCAACGCAGTCTCTGCTAACGTTAAGCCGGCTCTCACGTCAAAACTCGTCCGCCCAGAATGTGCCAAAGACGTCATCGTTATTCACAAAACACACGTTGACAAATGGATCTCCAAAAATTGGTAAAATGCGACTTATTAATTTGAAAAAAAAAAATATTGTTGCAATAAACACTGAGATTAAGTGCCCTTCACCAACCCCGCCCCGCACCACGCTCGGTCTTAATCGAGCGTATAACGGGACCCATCAATTGGTGATATGAAACATCTGAAATAAATTTGACTGGGAGTGTCCTGGGAGAAGATGCCCAAGACTTAGGTTGCTACGCTCATAGTGAGCTCTGACTGAGTTTACTTTAATGCAAATTGCCAGGGAGAGAAAAAGTATATGGGAATTACGAAAAAAAAATGAAGTGACGTTGGATATAAATAAAAAAGAACGAAACAGGCAGCAAAATTTATGTGAAGAGATCTTCACGCCCGTAGTAAGACGCCGCAATTTTTTTAAAAGCAAAATAATTGGTCTTTGTAGCAACCATGTCGGACGGGCCGATGGGCCCAACAGCTGGTTGGACCGACTTGAAAATATTCCTCCCGTTCGGAGCACATTCTCAGACATACCCAGAGGATGTGGTTGGCATCCTGTATTTCCTCTCCGCATGGACATGTCGGGCGGCTTGCAAGTCCAAGCTCAAAGAGCTTGCCAGCGAATCCACAATGTCCGGTCAAAAATTGACTGGTGTAATGGTATGGAGTCAGATATTTGGTTATCTCCATTCGCCACTTTATGTCTGGAAAAACGTGTATGTGTGCCGGCCTTTGTTCGATTCGTCTCACTTTCGCTGCCAGGTCTTAAAAACCGCGTCAAGCGTCATAAGTCTTATTATCCGCTTCAACGATGCTACTTCTTCAGCAACAAGCCGAGGAGGCGGGGCAAGGTGAAAGTCACCAACAACGGCCTCCTCTCCTTTGAAGAGCAATATTGAAGCACCGCTGACATGAATATGCAGGTCAAGTGGGAGAATGCCGGCCAAGACCGGGAGCGCGTCAATAGACAAGTTGCATGGTTGGGCTGCGAGTCGAAGACGCCAGGACGCATAACAACACCAACGAATTGGTCATTCCTTTACCGACGATCGCCGCATCAAAATATCTACTTATACGATTCGAATGTTATGTGCGACTGTCGCTAGGTAGATGTGCGCGGTTTCATATGCAACACCGGATTGACGTTCTTGGAAGGTTTGATTTATGGATTTGCGGCAGACGAGGCGAGTTGACACATGTGAGCCGGCTTAGTCCCCATGTTGTATTGTTTCGAGCTTGACTTCGGATAGCCGACGAACAAAATATGGTTGAATAAAAAAATGAACTCATGTCGAATTCGTTTAGTCTGCTATTATGTCTTAATAACCAGTACGGTCACAGCCCCAAAACTTTGAGTCTATCTTTGTATTCTTATCAAATAATAAAAAGCAAGCTTAATGAATGGCTGAGAATACATTTGATAAAGATTTGCTTTATCGTACCATTGTTATTATCAAACTAAACGTATGGATTGCCATGCGTAATATTAATAATGTTTGTTTTATAAAGAAACAAAATAGGTTCACAATTTAGTATTAACTCAAGTTTAAAGAAGGACGCATCGACTGCATTCAATCACTGTATCAAATCATAGCGTTAACAAGTAAATCATAAACTAATATAATATACTAGCTAGTACGGGTATGCGTTGCAATGCCACTCAAAGAAAGAAATTGTTTGTGTTTTAATTCTGTTTATTGGAGTGCTTTTGGACAGACAATATTTTTTGTTTTTCCGTCTAGTGCGTACACGAATTCCAACGCGTGAGCAGGCCACACACAGCTGTCCATGTGAGAAGCATGGATTTTCTAAATTTGGTACAGGAACGCATACGAATAGAAGAAAAGAAGGTGGTTGTATTAATTCAGAAACCTTCGCGGGTCTGCGCACAACCACTCACCAAAGTTTCATCGCAATCGGATGAATGGTAGGAGGAACGCATACGGGACAGACAGACGAACAAACATTCATTTATATATATATATATATATATATATATATATAGGTATAACATTCTAATAAAGGCAGTTTAAATATAAAAGGTGTTTATATGAAGTTCCATAACATTACCTTCACAATACATAGGTAATAACAATTTCTTTTATTTTGTTAACTGTCAATTCATGGTGGAACTGCATTGTATTGTTCTTTAATTTATTAAAACGCATTTTTCGTAATACATTCCACTATCCATCAATAAATTAGGACCCGTTTCGTCTGCCTCAAAAATTCTTTGTATTAAATTAAACAACAATATATAATATTAACGTGAACATGGCGTTGTAATAAGGGTGGAATTTATATCTCTGTCAAATAAGAAACGCCATTACGGTTTTATCTACCGTTCGCTTCTGCTGATAGGCACAAAGAACTGCCACAGGACCACGCTCCTGTGAGAAGAAGAAAACTTAGCTGAGCTGATCTACCCCACTGTTACGCTCGGTCCTCTTCGGGTTTATTCAGGAGAATATAGAGAAACATAGTAAGGCCATCCTCTCACGTTAATACTCAAAAAAGACGAGACTGAAACTCCAGTATTTAGCTAATGTATTTCGAAGAGACGCGACATCTCCCAGTCTCTCAGTTTCCAGTCACCCATTAAACAGTGGTACCAATATCAGTAAATTCGATGAAAAATCATAATATATTCTTACCAAAAGTTGGTACCACTGAACTGAAATATACAAGCAATAACAAGTCAAGACGTCAAAATTTAGAGATGGGCGAACCGATTTGAGAAATACTCCTGCCTTTATATTTACAGGCTGCCAGAATATTCCCGTAAAGACATTACGGAAAAAGCTTAGGATGCAGTAGGAAAGACAATGGGTTTGACAGTTTGAGGTTATGAGATTATTGACTTCCAGTAGCCTGGTGTGCGAAGCATGTCACTGGCCAGTTAATGCATTCCATTAGCAACCAGTTTGTCGGATTTTAGTTTCTGCGTGAGAGGATTGCCTTAGTCTAAGCTCAAGCAATTCAACCTTGCCGTGTTAGGAAAATACTTGCAGATTAAAATAATATGTATGGAGCGAACTCGCAACGACCGTCGCCGAGCACAGCGGAGATAAAATCTCATGCATTCGCCCATAGACAACGACACTAAAAAACTAAAAGCGTCTCTTAAATCAATTCTTATTACCTACTCAACTGATGATGGTTAATACGATGCACTGTGTTAATCAACAGCAGAATATTTTACTAAGCCTTCGGCCACATAGGTAGGTGCTATGCTTACCTACTAAAAACACTCTGCCACATTGCACGCCACGTGCTTAGGTACAAATTCATTTGACATTTGGGAGCGGTCGAGTCAACAACTACATGTCACTCTCAAAACTAACCAGAAAGCTACTTCTCACAGAGAATTTAAGTTTAAATTTCGGAAATCTCAAATTCGAACTTCTTGCGTGCGTAATGTCAATTATTCATCCCATGCGTCATTATTAATAACCTCAAAATATACGGTGTTTGACGTTTGTCATACTGAAGAAACATCCGCCATCTTGAAAAAGGTGGTACAAGAAAATAACCAACACGTTTGTTCGCCGGGAATAATAATCACGTATCGACGCGCGAATCGTGTAGCGAGGCCATTGCGATAGTACAGTGTGCGTCCGTATAGTATAGTGGGATATGTCACCTGGCACGTAGCCACCAAGAAGGCACCTGCCTATGTGGCCTTAGCCTAAAGCATTCACCCTATCCTAACCTTAATCTAGTATAGTTAATATAGTAGGTATTTATATTGAATTTGTTTGCCGTTGGCTTTCACTAAACAGACAAGAACCGTGATTACTTTTGCAATACTTATTTCGTAAAATCGAATGAAAAAGCTCTGTATAATTACATAGTGTTTGTCCCGTCCGATATTAAAACAATATTGTCTTAAATTTGTTGTTCACTTTGTAGATTAGTCGTGCTTAGTTACTGCGCAATTGAAACAGAATTTTGAATACCCTCGCCTAAACAAATTAGAAATCTACTTACCTCTTTTGAGTGGATACTATCGTTGGCCTCGATGGTTTCCTGTTTGATTGACACGTCAAATCGACCCTTGCTGTTGAAGTGATTTACGTCAATCGATAGGTATGCACCGTCACTGATTACCTCCGCCGTTTCGTCATGTGATAATTCATCGGTTTCTTCTTCCATTTTATGAGGTATTTGATATTAAAATCTGTCAATAGCTTCACGACCTCAGGCTAACGTGTTACACTGGCAAACATATTATACTATGGCTTCTACCATAGACATCAAAACTTCGATAACAATTTTTAATTGTCTATGCCCTCTGGGGAAAATAAAAAGAGTTCGACGGTATCGTTATGGGGGAAATACTTCTATCAAAACAAATTATTCTAAAACATTAGTTGGTTATTGTCAGTTTACATGAAGCCAAAGCAAAGATATTTGAAAATAGCCGATTATACTGCATTATTTGCTAGGTTACGTTTGGTTTGGTTTACATTCTTTAATTTAATAATATTTATTTTTGCTTAAAATCTGTCAATAGCTTCACGACCTCAGGCTAACGTTATTCACTGGCAAATAATATGCATTGGTTTCTACCATAGACATCTCGACTTCGATTTAAAAAAACAATTGTCTATGCTCTCTGGGGAAAATAAAAAGAGATTCGACGGCATCGTCATGGGGAAAATACAATATTCTTTTACTGTTACATTCATATTATTCTAAAACATTAGTTAGTTCTCGTCAGTTTACAGGAATTCAAAGCAAAGAAATTTTGAAAATAGCCGATTATACTGCTTTATTTAATAGGTTAGGTTAGGATTGGTTTCCATTCTTTGATTTAATATTATTTATTTTCGCCTTATGCCTAACTTACTGTCATTCAAATCAAACTATTAACACCCCCCCTAATTAGCTATAAGTAGGGCTAACTCAGTCTATTATTGGAAGTGCTTTAATGTAATTTGCAATATTATTTTATTATTATTTGTAGTAATTTTTTTGGGATTCTAGGGTAATAATATTACACACATATTATGTGATGATAGTTTTAATTAGTGGCAGTAATCAAACATACTATTTAACTGATAGGTATTATAGTTACCTATATTTTCTTCCACAGGCTACTTATTTTTATAAAGGTGACAGACATTGCTTAAATTTTTAATTGTAAATTATTATAATTAGGTTGGTAGGTACTTATAATTAATTATATTTTTTAATGCTTATTTATATTTATTTGAGAAATAAAACATTGTTGACAAAACAAATCTAAATTCAAGACGTACACAACATGAGATGTACATTATAACAAATATAACCTCACAAAAGAGAATCAGAGAATAGGAAATTATTATTGGTATTAGTAGGAAAATAAAATTGATAATAATAAGTACCTACTTACCTACAATTTTATACAGAAAAATAAAATACATAGCACGTCACCGAAAATGTCTACGTCTTTGGGGAGCGCATTGACTAGTCTTGCACCCCTCGCTAATGGTAACTGATAGGCTTGACACGAGGAAACGGTTCTAATCGGCCTCTTTATTATCCTTAAAAGAGACATTAATCGACCTTTAGGTAGCAGCAACCAAACAAATAGAACCCCCGGTCAATCAATCCACGACAAAATACATGTGCTTGCCTCGACCTGTTGCTTGAAACTCGTTTGCATTAGCCTATAAATATTCAGACTTGTCTTAAGACGGTCAACCCTATCGGAGCTCGCGATCTATGTGACTTCGGGCATCGCAAGAAATTAATGAGATATTAAAACAAGAAAATATCACTAAATCATTGCGCGATAGGTACCTAGTTGATAGAAAAATTTGACCCCATAATAATACAATAAAATGGGTGAGGCCACTGGCATCATGGGAGATGCAGTACAATAGTGCAAAACAATATTGTCATGCGACTTAAAGCTGTCAAGTGTTTATCTGTCTTGTAATTTAGGTAGGTACCTACCGACAGATTAGATAATAAGTAAAGTTATATAACAATAATGAAGGATTAACAAAATATATGTACTTAAGTACTTTTAAACTCCAACGGATTTAAGTTTTGTAAATTTTAATTGAGTCCTTATTTACGAACCGGGTTTCGCCTTTCGGCATCTTCAGGCACTGTGTACACTCACCAAAAGGCAAATAAACACTGACAACGAATACTACTGAATAACAAATAAATACAATAGAGTAGGTACCTATGTAAAAATTACATTAGGTAATAACCTATCAAGTCAAGGGTCACAAAAAAATAATATATGAATAGTTGAAGTGTTTGTAATAACTCCCCTATATTATCATAAATAATAAACCGTTAAAACCTAATAGAACATTAGTAATTATTATAAACAATAAAAATACTACAGTCAAAAGCTGGTGTCAAACACCTATTCTGACTCTTTACCGAGCTGCCGGTTAGACGGCGCTGATTCGGCTTCATCAGCTTAGGATCGGCAGCACGAACATATCCGAACTTGACCGACATGTCTACCAACCTAAATTTTCGCCGTATTACAAATTGGAGATAGCCGCCGATAACTGTTTAATGCATGGAAAGCCTTCCGTATTAATTTGGACAATGAAAATAATGGAAACATACTAAAGTTATGACCGTCAATAATTTACTAAAAAGGGGAGATTCCGATTTTTCTTATTTGAAAGATGACGTCATAATGTCTCACCTTCGACTTGTCCACATTTGTGGCTGTCTCCTCTGGTGGTCTAGAGAGGCCGGAACCATTTCCGAGCTGACTCTGACTAGTAAAGGTCAATTATGAGAAAAAAATATCCGGCAACGCTGTTTGTCCGTATGCAAAAAAGGTAGGCTAATCGCTGATAGCGAGATTAACAGCGAAAAATTTTAGGCTTCGAGAGATTGCATTTGTAAAGAAATCATATATCTCGGATTAATATAATGTGACAATATGTAAAAGAGTAAAATAAAAGTCGCCGTTTTAGACCATTCCGGGGTATTTATTTGTTCACTCCCAAGTCCAAATAACAGACGATGACCAGCAACCAGCATAGCATTATGACGGGAGATGGCAATAACTATATTATGGGTTACAATGATGAATCTCATATTAATGTACCTACCTAGTTTCCTTGTGCGAACAGGTGCTACTTTTTATGAATGGGATAGTGTGAATAAAAACGATTAAAACCAAATAAGTTTTCGATTTTCTTTATTTATATATAAAATAAAATACTTACATATTGTCACTAAATACAGTTTTTAACCAAGCAATCGTCAAACTCAGCAGGTTGGTACCTTTCACTTGTCAAAGGACTAAAAATCATTCTCATTCAACTCATTCATTCAAAACAAAAACTTCCGTAGCTTGACATTTTATTTAGACAGAACCAATTCCAATCTCGTTGGACTAAACTATTATTAGCATAACAAGGCAAACGCTTAATAATTAAGAGGAGCATGCATAGATCATTAAATAACACCAATTTACAGGCATAAACGGAAATTCGATGACAGTTGTACATTTTTTTTGTGATTAGTGACGTCACACGTATTACGATTCAAAGGAGAATAAGGTCTAATTATTGTAGCAATTACGAGAAGTTGGTTGTAATTGTACACAATTTTAAAAATTGTATAAACTACAATCGATAGTAAACTTGTGTACATAATAGATGTGCAAAGGCACCTGTACCTAGCGCAAAAATACGAAGCTTGCACACATTTATATTTTTATAAAAATCGATGTTTTTTAAAATAAATATAAAAAATTTTAAAACTATGAATTAGTGAAAAATCTCTTACTAAAAAATAGAAAACCTAACTAAATTTAAATAATATCTTAATATGACTATAAAAAAAATGTAATAATAAGATGGGGTACTCTGACAAATTTTACATTTTATAACATTTTTTTACAATTGTAAGTTTAAAGTTTAAAAAATAATAAAAAAAATGAATTAGTGAAAATCTCTTAAGCACATCATAAAAAAATAATAAACTAAATTTTAATAATACCTTAATATTACCAACCTAATAATAAGATGGACTCCTTTGACAAATTCACATTTTAATACAATAATTGTAAGTTTACTGAAGACTCAAAATAAAAAATATTTTTCTTTTCAATGTTTTCAGATACATAATTTATTAATTCAGTTGAAATTGTAAATTATTAAAAAAATATCTATCGCCTTAAACCTTGCGAAACCAAACCATAACAGAATATACTTTGCCAAAGGATACTCTTCTATCTATAAAATATTTAAATTTATGCCATTTAATCATACATAAAATAAGATATTTTATAGATAGTTTACAATTTTTATCAATTTTAGTTTTGTTTGAGCAGAGCATGACAATTAAAAAAAAATAACAAACAACGTGACACGAGAGGTATGTATTTATTATTCAACTAAAATAAATAAATATAAAAGAAGAAAAAGTGTGTACAATATTGTCGGATCGCCCAAACAAAGCTATGAACTAGCTAACAGTCCCACGATGGCCAAAATACAACAAACGAGATTTCTTAGAGCAAGTGGGTTTGAAGTATTCAAAAACTGTATTTAGCACAGAGGCAATAGTTATTATTGTATGGTTTAAAATAATATTACACACAGTTCCATAATACTATGTCGCTATAGAATGGGCTACAAAAATATGAATTGTTTACGTTATCGGTTGATAATAAAAATGACGTACGCACGTTCGGTCCCTTCTCGACTGACCATTATTTCAAAGTCTTTACTACAGATACTTTATCCTAGCTAATTAGTGAACGGGTAGCTAACGCCTTTATTGGTATAATATTATATTATATTGAAATTATGTCCCAAAAATGCAGGATTTTTTAAAAATAAATAAGTCGTGAAATATGCAAGCAGAAGTTATGCATGAGCATTTATTTCACATTCAAATGGCCTTGTCTAAATAAGCCAATTAGGGTGGCCCTAATACAATAGATAAATTCCTACCCACCTGACAATTTGACCCTTGCCTGGCACGATAAATAACCGTCAGTCATTCATCAACTATGCGCATATAAACACTTACCTAAGCTAGAATGTCAAGTGCACGCACCGGATAACCCAATGAACAATACCGAACGAGACTGATAATACGACCAGGCTTGACAACCAAACCATTGAGCCAGCCTAAATAGCATAAAAGGTTAGTGCCTGGTTTCCTAGAAATACCCTGCCCTCCCAGCATCCGAATCATTTCTTTACAGTTCACTGATAAGCACAGCCAGCGGAATGGCTTTTCACCGGAATGGGTCTTTTCATGTAATTTCATCTTATTAAAATATATGCATTGGTAATTGCATGTATCATAAAAATTATGAATTTTCACTAGAATTAGTCCTTTTATACAATTTCATGCTATCAAACGTTGTGGATGCGTAACTACACTTATCTCATTAAAATGGCTTTTCAACAGAATGAGTTAATTTTTGCGATATTATGACACGTTGTGCATGGGTAATTACATAAATATAAGATTTAAATGGCTTCTCACCAGAATGAGTCTTTTTATGCCATTTACTGCTACCAGATCAAATGCATGAGTAAATATTAGATAAATCACATTTAAATAGCTTATCACCAAAATGAGTGTTTTTGTGTATTTTGATGCTACTGGACGTTATGCACGAGTAATTACATTTATCAGATTATGACTTTTCACTATTATGAGTCAGTTTGTGTCTTTTCATGTTACCAGACGTGCATGAGTAAGTGCATGTGTCACATTTAAATGGCTTTTCACTAGAATGAGTCATTTTGTGTGTTTTAAAGTGACCAGATTGTTAACATGAGTAATTACATATATCACAGTTAAATGGCTTTGCACCAGAATGAGTCATTTTATGTTTTTTCATGTCACCTAAACGTCTGCACGAATATTTTCACTTGACACATTTAAATGGCTTTTCACCAGAATGAGTCATTTTATGTATTTTCATGGTACCTGATGTCATGCACGAATAATTGCATTTATCACAGTTAAATGGCGTTTCGCCCGAATGAGTCATTTTATGTGTTTTCATGCTACCTGACTGTCTGCATGAGTATTTGCATTTATCACAGTTAAATGGCTTTTCACCAGAATGAGTCATTTTATGTATTTTCATGGTACCAGACGTCGTGCACGAGTAATTGCACTTATCACAGTTAAATGGCTTTTCACCAGAATGAGTCATTTTATGTATTTTCATGCTACCTGACGTCGTGCATGAGTAATTGCATTTATCACATTTAAATGGCTTTTCACCAGAATGAGTCATTTTGTGTGTTTTCATGTCACCTGACTGTCTGCATGAGTAATTGCATATGTCACATTTAAATGGTTTTTCACCAGAATGAGTCATTCTGTGTTTTTTCATGTCACATGACTGTCTGCACGAGTATTTGCACTTGACACATTTAAATGGCTTTTCACCAGAATGAGTCATTTTGTGTGTTTTCAAGTGACCAGATTGTTTACATGAGTAATTACATATATCACAGTTAAATGGCTTTGCACCAGAATGAGTCATTTTATGTTTTTTCATGTCACCTAAACGTCTGCACGAATATTTGCACTTGATACATTTAAATGGCTTTTCACCAGAATGAGTCATTTTATGTATTTTCATGGTACCTGATGTCGTGCACGAATAATTGCATTTATCACAGTTAAATGGCTTTTCGCCCGAATGAGTCATTTTATGTGTTTTCATGCTACCTGACTGTCTGCATGAGTATTTGCATTTATCACAGTTAAATGGCTTTTCACCAGAATGAGTCATTTTATGTATTTTCATGGTACCAGACGTCGTGCACGAGTAATTGCACTTATCACAGTTAAATGGCTTTTCACCAGAATGAGTCATTTTATGTATTTTCATGCTACCTGACGTCGTGCATGAGTAATTGCATTTATCACAGTTAAATGGCTTTTCACCAGAATGAGTCATTTTGTGTCTTTTCAAGTCACCTGATTGTCTGCATGAGTAATTGCACTTATCACATTTAAATGGCTTTTCACCAGAATGAGTCATTTTATGTTTTTTCATGTCACCTAAACGTCTGCACGAGTAATTGCACTTATCACAGTAAAATGGCTTTTCACCAGAATGAGTCATTTTGTGTGTTTTCATGCTACCTGACGTCGTGCATGAGTAATTGCATTTATCACAGTTAAATGGCTTTTCACCAGAATGAGACATTTTGTGTGTTTTCATCTCACTTGAACGTCTGCATGAATATTTGCACTTGACACATTTAAATGGCTTTTCACCAGAATGAGTCATTTTATGTATTTTCATGGTACCTGACATCGTGCATGAGTAATTGCATTTATCACAGTTAAATGGCGTTTCGCCCGAATGAGTCATTTTATGTATTTTCATGCTACCTGACGTCGTGCATGAGTAATTGCATTTATCACAGTTAAATGGCGTTTCGCCCGAATGAGTCATTTTATGTATTTTCATGCTACTTGACGTCGTGCATGAGTAATTGCACTTATCACAGTTAAATGGCTTTCACCAGAATGAGTCATTTTGTGTCTTTTCAAGTCACCTGATTGTCTGCATGAGTAATTGCACTTATCACATTTAAATGGTTTTTCACCAGAATGAGTCATTCTGTGTTTTTTCATGTCACTTGACTGTCTGCATGAGTAATTGCATGTATCACAATTAAATGGCTTTTCGCCAGAATTAGTCATTTTGAGTGTCTTCATGACGTGACACGGAGGAAATCTTGAAAAATAACCATCGTCACATTTACCCTGCCTTGCAACGGAATCGTTTGTTTTCGCAATTGTGGTTTTGTGTATCGCTTTGTGAAGCAACATTAGGTCGAACGATGAAAATAAATCAAAACAGATACTGCACACAAAATTTTCTTTATGAAACGTTTTTTTTTCTAATTGTATAACAGCCACCAATAATTCTGTTCTTACCATATTATTCGATTGACAGATATCACGTTTACTATTGCGACAGGCGACATCTTTGAACCCTTCTATATATTTTTTTAGTTCTTGATTAATATCTTGTTCCTCAATGTGTAGGTCTTTGCTAGACACTTGTGCTTCAGTCACGTCCCAGGACGATATGAGACTCGCAATATTGGCCGCTACAGTGCCTTTAGTGATAATCTTTAAAAACATTTAAAAGTATTAATAAATTATGAGATTTTTAAATAACAGTTCATTATAAGAGATCCAGTTAGAAATATTATACCTAGACACGGTGTTAGCGAACCTTTTTACTTAGCCACGCGTGCCAAAAATTTTCAAATATAATCTTTCGGTTGTCTGACGTGCCGAGCAGTTTCTTATACGGAAAAAAATGAAAAGGAAGTTTTTAAGAAATCTATTAAAAAAAAGTTTAAATATTACAATGATAGATTCTATTTTTCACCGTGTTTCTAGACGAATGCATATCCTTTATTATTTGAATATTATGTTATTTTTGCTTGTTTTCAAATTTTTTAAAAAGGTCGTGGTGGCATTTTAACCACGCTTTTTTTATAGATTTCCCATAACTGCACGGTTCTCCATATTCACGGTCTGTCAGAATTACTACTAGTAGCTCCACCAAGTTTTTGTTTCTTATTTGGTACAGACATTTTTGTTGGTGCCAATGAAATAGTTTGTTACTGTATTACTTAGCTTGGTTCTTTACACACAAAATGACACCTGAATTCGCCGCAATCAGACGAGGCATTCTCTCGCTACAGTGGTCTCAAGCATTGTAAATCGACCAAAATCAGAAGTTCGCGGAGCGGCTTCCTACGCCGCCTGATGAGGCGAGTGCGATAATATTATGTGTCATGCATAAGCATTAAGAGCGATATGTTCAATTATAAATTTACATGTAACATAAATTCTTGAAGAGAATTTGCCTATTATTAATTTGTATACAATACGATCTGTCATTTATGCACGAGTTTCGTCGGTTCCGTTTGCGCATCGATTGGTAAATACCACTGGTAAAAATAGTATTAAAAACTCTATAAAATACGCATAGCTATGTCGTAATTATTTTTTAATAGTGTATATTATAAATACTTATATTTTTATTTGTATCACTTTTTTGGATGTTGCTTTATTATTATATTAGGTAATATTTTTTTCTCTTCAATATAAAACATTCGCGTGCCATAGGTTCAACATCACTGTTAAAGAATAATGATTGGTCAGCAGTAGGAGGCGCAAGAGATGTAAGACCACTCGCTGTCGGAAAGTTTCCGAATGCTTAGGCTTGTTGTTGAGTCGGCTTTGCGCGGACTGATCGATCGATTAAAGCCGACTGTGGTACTGGGTGGTGTAAATTGGTACATAAGCTTTGTTTTTACTTCGATTTTTGGAGTCCTGAAGATACTTCAATTTAAATAAAGCACAATTTTAAAAAGCTTGCCAAATCATAATTATTAAGAGATACTTATATCATTTTATAAAACGCGTTTCCTATCAGAAACAAATTGATTATTGTAATGTCATTTAACACTTTCTATAAACCTACTCGATATATATGAGAACGTGACTATGGTGTGGTACTTTATGAAAATCTAGAATGAGGTTCTCGTTGACCTCATGTATGCCTATCCCTAATGTATTGTCTGCTGGTTTGCAGCTGTCTTGAGAATGGGACTGGTTTGATTTTGATAGATAAGGTACATCATAATTACTATACTAACATTAACACATCTTCCATAAACGTAATGTATAGCTCAATCATTGATATACTACTAGATGAGGAGTTCCCATACAAGTGTCATTTTAAAAATGTACCGCAAAAGAAGATATTACGAATATCGTCTTATAATATTTCCCTGTAGGTATAATGCGTTAAGACCGTTAACATGGATTCCTGAATTTCACCCGTATTGCCCTGGCTGTAAAACTAAATTTGCGTTCTTGGAATGGTGACCCTCAGGGTTCTGCAACCCAAAGCTTGCAAGTTACAGTTAAAATTCATGTCTGAGCGAACAGAGCAAGTCGTCATGAGCTGACTATTAAGGCCGGACCGTACCAGCCGAGTGATTTAGTAGAGTGGCGAGTGATTTAGTGAATTAGTATCTGAAAAGTGTCCGAGCACAGTGCATTAGTGAGTGACGCGTCAAAATGAACAGAGCGTCGAGAGCGACGGATATTTCAAAGAGGACACCAATCGCGCGACACGAGAGTGCTGCCGTCTATCGTAACTTCAAAAATAATTCAAATGACACTGTGCAAAAACGGCGTTGTTGAATTAAATCGATTTATGCTCCAAATTCCTATTGATGAATACTAATTTACATAGGATACCTACCTATTATATTTTTGTGTGCTTACCTATGTATTTTTGTAGTTTGTTTAGGTAATAAATAGGTACTTTATGCACAATATTAAATCCACATCAGACATCTGTCGAGCCGCCAAAGAAATGTTTTGCACATTCCCAATTGTAGAAATATTTTTTTAACAATACCTACCCTTATCCAATGCATCAGGTGAAAGATCGTTTTCTATTTTAAAGCGTGTAAAAAATTATTTGAGAAGTACTATGGGAGAAGAAAGATTTAATAGTATGGCCATTTGACTTGATCCGCCTCTGATTTTATGCTCCATTGTACTTACTGACTACAAAAAATAAACAGAATGATAAGTGAATAATAATAAATTATAATTATTCAAATGAACACTAGGATAATGTGTACCTACCTACATCTTTACCTACTTTCAATAACAACAAGTTTTCTGTGAAATATTTCCATTATTTATCAAAGTTTTAATCAACAAATTATCCACTTTACTAAATCACTGGCACAGTCCGAACAAGGCTTTAGTTAGAGTAAGATGCAAGCTAGATCGGGCTTACTCATAATTATTGCCAGGTCGTTGTCGAGACAAATATTAAGTGAGCTTATATCGAGATAAGTCCGCTGATAATAAAACAGTAAGTTTTAACACTGGCCGAGTCGCTGAAAATCAGGCGACATTTTAAGAAGCATATGATTAATCCAGTAGTATATAAATGAGCTCGATGCTACCTACATAAGACATTTTTTGGAAATCGATGTTACCACCGTTTTTTGCACGAAGAAATAGTTTGACTTTGATAACTGACGAATAACAGGAATGTATATTTATAACAAAAACACTGATAGGTTATAAATTTGATTTGCGATTTTTTTATAATAATTCAATACGAAACGAGAAAGACCTTATAATTATGTTGCTTTGGAGGCAATCTGAAATCTGATTTTGACAGCTGAACAGTGGGATCACTCGTTTGAGAAATGCGTGTACAAAAAGATATGCTGATGCTTTGTATCTTAAGATGGCGCTGGCACTGTTCACAATATTATGTATGGATGCAATATCGCAAGTAATTTTAAAGTACGCACACGTATAAACTGTTAAAGTTCATTGAAATTAGATCATTCAAAATATTCTGCGGAATGACAAAACCACAGACTTACTTTGTCGCCATGCCAGCATGTGACGTCTTCTGCTACCTACCTACAAACAATAATGTTATCTCAAAAGTACTTTCTGAAAAAAGAGGTCGATTGGTCATCATCAGTGACAGACATCACATTCAAATACTGTAGGTCAATGCGCCCACTCACACTAAACCAGATACATAGGTAAGTGAAATAGTTGTAGGAAGCGTGTATAACCGAGACGAGGATAATATCTACCTATTTAAATTTAGTCACAAAGCTGTGATAGGATACATAGCCGATGGAAGAAAATATCGCATAATATACAATTACCTGCTGTACTGGTCCGTTATCTGAATGCGAACATCCAGGTGTTGGATCTTCATCATGGAAAGGGTGTATTGCATCTGCAACGAACTCGCGTTTAACGTCAACCAGCTGGAGGTCAATCTCGGGATTAATTTCAGCGAGTCGCGTTGCTGGATACTGAAGGAAACATTATGCATTTTTGTAATCATATAAAAAAACAATTTTGAGCTCGCGTAGCCATTTTATAACAATGCTTACTTATATAATTGAGGTAGGTAGCTGTCTAAATGTATGTCAAAAGGTTTTTGAAAGAAAGTTTGACATCCTCGTATGTTCTTAAACAATTTGTAAAAAATATAAACTTATCGAAGGTATTCTGCTAAAATGATTATAAAAAATCGCAGGAAAGGACTTAATAAATAAAAACTAACCTCAAAATCACAACTGAAATCATCTGTGTTCTCCTGCTTTATATAGGTGAACGTGTCAGTGCTGTTTTGGTGGCTGGTTGTTACATCAAACTTGTCTTCAGTTCCAGATTGGTCTCCATCACATTCTCGCTTCACTTCCATGTTTGCGTATCAACAATCGTATGCAATGTGCTAGAGACAACTTTCTGTTGTGTTGTATATAAGTGTTGCCGAAATACAGTTAATAATATTCCGTGTAGCTATTATCTGATAAACAATAATGTAAGTATTGAATTTTGTAGTTATTATGGTACAGATACTAATGTCAAGAACACCGACTACACGTAGAACTTTTATTGTAACTAAAACGTGTGTCCTGTCGCTGGAGACTAGTAGAGAGTGGAGCCGTCACGAAAAAGATATCGTCAGTGTTTACAGTATAGGAGAAAAAAACCCAATTTGATTTATTAGTTATTATATAGTGAGATGCGCTGTTCTCGTTATGATTGCTGAAATGCTGACGATCATTTTCGTACCATTGTTTTGGTTAGACAACAAAACATACATATAATTGTGTCACCGTGTCAAGTGTGTATTTTTATTATAGGTAGGTAGCTAGTTTCCACAGGAATACTTTTCAGTATTGCGGCAACACTTTTCTAATATTACCTTGAAAGGATCCTCTCTGTCACATAACACGTGGCTTCTGGAATATATACCCTTAACATGGATGCAAAGCAACGATGTGATGGAGGACACTCCGATATAGAAGGCAAGCCTTTGTTTGACACGCTGAGTATCCATCCAAACAATGCGGTCGTTTCAAGTTGCAATTTCGAGGTTAGTTTTTGGAAACTAATTTTTTTTACAATAACATTAGATTGAGAATAACAATGATTCGTTTTACATTATAAACTGTAGCTTTTTACAAACTATGTAGGAACATATTGTGATATTAATTGTTTCAAAAAAAATACATGTTTATACAATTTGACAGCTAGTGATATTAAAGGGTTGGTTTGTTTATCTACTAATTCATGTTAAATATAAATATTATACAATGATATATGGTGATGACGTGACATGAAACTGTTTTACCGTGTTTACAAAATGTAATAATGCTTTTTTCAGCACTTTAATATGGCGGACCTCTCTAATATAAAATCTGAGACAGATGATCATCCAGCTGTCGTCAAGCGCGAGATTATTGAAGATGTTTCACATCCATTATATGATGAAGATCCTCAACCGGGTTGTTCATATTCAGATTACAGGCCACATCATCAGGTACGTTCAATTGTACGTAGGTATATGTGCCGTTTTCTTCCTTTGATGCCGTCTTATAATATTGAAGGTTTGAATTTGCAATGCATCTTTGAAACTCATTTCACCATTATTAATTCGCTCCAACTTGTTTCATTTAGTGGTTTTAGCTCACACTGATATTTTAAAACAAAACCATGAGCATTTATTTATGATGATTTATACATCACAATCATTCGAATGTAAAGCAATAATTAATACGATTATCTAAAATTGTGATCAATTGTATGGTGAATAAATGAAATTAATCGTCCGTGAGTTCTTTTTAGGCAAGTAGGTAATACAAGGTAAGCCTATTGTCTACAAAAAACTACTTGCAGCCATAAAATACAATAAACGGAAGCTATACCTACATACGTGTGAAATGGGGTGGAAATAGACCAATTCTATTTTCAAAACTTTATGTAACAAATTAATGTTGTAAGCCTCAAATTTTACTAAATTATCTACCATGCTGCATGACAACATAAATTGAGGCGTTCCAGCTAAACAGTTTGATAGGTCAAAACTGGCGTACTGCGCAAGCGTTATAAGTAAGCCGGAATAGTTTTAGATTTAACGTTTAGTTCACTGTATCAGCAAAGTGCAAACCATTTTGTGACCGTCAAAAATGATTTGGTCTGAAACGTCAAACCACTTCTCACGTCTGTCAAAGTAATAACTCTCCAGACAGGACCTAACCTAAAAATGATAGTCATTTATTATATTCCGTACCTATGTCATTTTCTCAACATAATATTGCGTTACCTACCTATGAACATTATAATATTTTTAGGATTAAGAAAAACTGAGATTCTTCTGCATTTATATATTGCGCGATGTTCATATTAATATTTTAGTCAGTGGGAGTTCAGTAGAATTAGGTAGGTATATTATTGCGTAGTAACCGATACCAATTATTCATTAGTAACCATATGCGAACAATAAACCGCTTTTGGTCGTGTTGTCCCATGACTCCACCCAAATTGTCTATCCATAGAGTTCGATTCGATATCATCACTTGTTTGGTATATAGTGAGAGGTAGTGGGGGTCGCCACTCGACCGAAAAATTACAACAAAATGGATTGACTCAACTAAATGATTTCACTAAAGTACTCGAGTCAATTTGTCTATTCGTACACGTTTAGTTACTAAATTGCTCGCCACTCGACTAAACTACTCCTAATCTACCTAATCGAACCGGGCTTAAGGGTGTATCCATGAGCGCAGCGATAAAATTAAACCTCATTGACGTGCATATTCAATCGTAAAGACTGATATATTAATATTTTGTAGTTGTGATCCTTATCGTCACAACTACAAAATAAAAGAGAAAAAAGAAAGCTCTCTAGATTTGGGATGGAATAAAGTATAAAGTTAAAGAGCTGAGCATGAGAAATAAGCAAAAGGCCATGGGTTACGTGCATCCTTTTCAAGCTGAACAATAATTACTTCTGTAACCTCGCAACTGACAACTGTAAAAAAATTAAATTAGAATACAAAAGGGGATTGCACGGCTGAAGGCACGTGCAATCTATGATTAAAGATGTACTTATTAAAGTCCTGGACGCCACACGGTCTTGATACCGTGAAAGATTATAATTATATAGCAGTGTGGAGTAAAGGGGAAATAATAAATGAAAGAGCAATTTATGTACTTGACCGAAACTATATTATAGCAAAAAACAAGAATATTACATTAAAGGGTTATTAAGGAAATACTATAATAAAGGCAAGCAGCCAAGTTTTAAAAGAAACATTGGAAGATAAGTGAATCAAATAGTAATAGTTTTAAAATACCAAACTTGGAACGACACAGAGGCTTGAAGCACTGCGGCTGCAATCGTGCTGCTTTAAGTGACGTCCATTATAAGTTTTGGGTAAAACCAAAGCAGAGCACGACTATCCTGGATGACAGACAGAATCAAAAAGCCGCGTTGCTTCTTTCGCACCTCGCGACGTCCGTTGCGGCCGGAAATTCCAACAGCGACATCTCTTATTAATCGCGTCGCTCCATCGACGTTACCATAGATCATCGTCGGGGTTGCCAGAAGTATAAATATTGGTTATGTTCATTTTGAACATAACAAGACTCAGCTGAAGGAAAATTTTCGAACGAAGCGGTACGCAAACAATAAGCAAAACGCAACAGTATCTTCAAAGGAGGTATGGTGCTTCGAACGGTGTCCAATAATGCAACAAAAATACAGAATGGACATTATTTATGGTCGCTTAAGAGTTTGCATTATATTTTTGTCTATTCTTACATGACAGCTAGTTGGGGTTGATATTAGATTTTCCAACCTGTCAATGAATATTATATCTCCCAATGGTTTCGATAACCGGAATCGTTTCACAAACGCCTCTTCTGTCATTTTGAATGGATCTGTCCGGTTACCAAATCTTAACAACAAAATTTCAGCGTGAATCACTTCCATTTTGGGTACCTACGTGTACAATAACCTAAAATGTGGTAATGACATTAACATATTATTTAATCAGTACTTATATTAGTTATCGCTGAATTCTTAAAACGATTGATTGTTGTACGTAGATAATTATTTCTTAAAGAAGCTACTCGTACTTACTTCAATATTTACCTCATAATAGTGTTATTATAATAATCAGTACCTACGAGAATGTGAACGTGAATATTAATAAAATATGTATGTTTCTTTATAACAAAACACAATAAATACCTACTTAATTGAGAATTTAAATACAAAACAACACTTCCAACGGTAATATGTAAATGAAAAAAAACAATAAATAAAAAGCCTTTCAACGTCACGTTCCGACATTAAATCTGTCAAAATTAGCGCCTCAACCGTCGAAGCTTATAACGCTCAAAAGCCTCCGCCACTTTCAGACGCGTTTGTCAAAATCTAATTAGAAATTAAATTTCTCATACATTCTAATCACTTTCTCATACAATGACTTCGATACAGCTTTGTCCAAAAATTGCCTTTCTAGGTGGTCATAGTCCAGAAACTTTGCAATCTTTATGTTGGTTGGTTTTCTATATTGTTAGTATAAATGTTTTGATTGATTTATGTTTGTATTTTATTTCTTGACAGACCCCGCTCGTAAACCGCGACATGGAGTGTATGATTGCACCTGATATCTTTGAGAGACAATCTGCACAGTCGTTTGGTGAAATTGAAGTGCAAGAAATGGTCATCGAAAAGGAAATAGCAATTGCTTCTGCGAAAGAAGTCCGTCTGAGGTTGAACAGATCTTCATTTTTCGTTAGAAATTTTGTTTGCAACGTGTGTTGTAATTTTTTTTCATCAGCGCACATTTTAAAGTGCCATAAACGTATGCACGATGCGTCGCTGACTTTCGATGAAGTGGCTTTTCCATGCGACCAAAGCAGTCACTTGTATGAAAAGTTTGATGCGTCGACGTTTGCAAGTGATTCACAGGTAACTCATATGATATACGTGCTCATTTGATTATTGTTGTTCGGTATATAATGTATTATATATGCTAATATGCAACATAATAGTACACACAAAACTTTGTCAGTCATTTGTTTTCATTAGATTAAGGTTACCATAATTTACTGATGTGTTGGTTAGTTTTTAAAATTCAACAAAACCCCGCGAAGCCAAGCCATAACAAATAATAGTCCAAAATTTTTCGTCTATCTAGATAATATCTTAAATCATGTTATTAAATCATACAGATCTTTGGATATTTTATAGATCGAAGAATTAGTTATGGTTTGGTATAAGCAAGGCTTAATGAATTTTAAAGCCATCTGTGAAATGTACTCCTAATTCAACTAAAACAAATAAGTATAATCGAAAGAGTGTGCACTATTTTGTCGAATTGCCCATAACATTGGAATGTCGTTCGGTGATTATACATTCACCTGCCAAATTAAGTCAAATATTGGCGACCAATTATTGAATACAGTGCTCTAGGAGACCTTCTCTGGCTTATCGTAATGATGATACTGTTACTTAATATTTATAATGTTATTTTCAGAAGCGCGAAAACGGTCTGAATAATATTAAGTATGAGAAAATGATGAGGCAGCCATCACAAAGAAGAATTAGTTGAGAATACAATTCAGCAAATCAATGATAAATTAACTGAACCTGGCTGCTCTAATCTTCAATACAAGCCATTAGACCAGGTATGTTTAAAAACAAATGCGGCTTTGTCCGATAGGCTGACGTCAAATTCAGGGCGCCCAGTTCGGACTACTTTTGTTAAAGCACTGCTGGTCTTATTGTACGGGAAATGTTAGGTTCTTAGGCATTAAATGCTGCTGACTTCACGAATCCATTTCTCAAAATCAATTTATATGCAAATCTTGATTCAAATAAAGCGATAGTAACAGTAGCTGTATGGCACTTCCTGTTGAAATCACTGTTCTTTCGAATGATTCCATATTTAAAACAAAATAATAATCATGGCTCGACAAGGATATCCATTAACCTACGTGAGCTTTGGCCCCACTTTTGAAGAATTGTGCGGCGATGCCACCAGCATGTTACCCGCACCAAATGATGCATTTTTGTGGATGTAATGAATTATAGGAAGTCTTCTGGATTGGTATTTTTCCGTGTTGGAAATTTTCCTTATTAACACACCTTTTAAGCAAAAATGAGCGTCATTGCTAAATGCAATTTTTTATTAATAATCATGTCCTTTCTTTTTCGTACAAGGTTGTTGTTATTGCATGCTTGCATGCAGCGTATATTTTTAGTGTGAATAAGTGATTGTACCCCTTACCCTAATCTCTTGCAGACTAGACAAATAAAAGGTAATGGAAATTTGTGTTAAAATAACTCTTTATCGTTAAACATCCAATAATTTTAGACAAAAGCAAAGTGTGCCGCAAAAGTGGTCAAGCCAAACGTTATTAATTTATTTGCACATTAATAATAGTGATAATATTTTAAATAATCATGTTCCAAATTTACGATATATTGAAACCAACAGTAAAGGTTTCTACTGGGAATTATTGGCCACATTTTGTCCCATACGGAATAGTACCTGTCGTTAATAATCTATTTAGTCTGATTTATGTAATATTAAAATACTGTCAATGATCGAGGTTGCTTGATGAAATTTGAATATAATTTTCTAGCTTTGCCTTTCATCATGGCAGGCACTGTGCACACTCTCCAACGACACTAAAATAAACAAGATATAATTATTGTTATCGAAGATGATGTATACATACATATAAGTGCATTGTTTTGACCCACTAATGGATCTTTCCATAACAATATTTCTCTCTCACTTCGCTCTTTAATAATGTCTGAAAGTGCTGAAAAACAAAAGCGTCAAAAAAACAAATTGAACATTATAACTCATAATGATAATATTGATATCGATTATTACGATTTTTCTAGGTTTCTACGAAGGGATTTTTCACGAGGCATCACGATACAGATGAGAGTCAACAATCCTCAGACGATAGCATCCAGGATACAACGATACAGTATTCAGAAGTGACGATAGATGAGAATAGCATTAAACGAGAAATCTTAGAACAAGCTGCTCCGAAGGAAATTCGACTTATTCTTAGAAGAGTAAACCATTTTTCACGTAATTTAATTTGCTGCATTTGTAACGCAGTTTTCGGATGCGAAAATGCTCTAAAAACTCACAAAATGGTGCACATGGACGTGATTCCTGATCAAAATCAGAGCGTATTAGTCTCGCAGCATAGTAATGTCAAAGTACATTCAAAGACAATTACTGGTGAAAAACCTCATAAATGCAATGTATGCTCATATAGATGCTCGACATCTTGTCATCTTAAAAGACATAAAATGACACATACAGGTGAAAAACCTTATAAATGCAAACTATGTTTATATAGATCCTCGACATCTTCTAATCTTAAAAAGCATAAAGTGACCCATACTGGTGAAAAACCTTATAAATGCAATGAATGTTCATATAGATCCTCAACATCTGGTAGTCTTAAAAGACATAAAATGAAACATACCGGTGAAAAACCTTATAAATGCAATGTATGTTTATATAGATCCTCGACATCTTGTAATCTTAAAAAACATAAAATTACACATACTGGTGAAAAACCTTATAAATGTAATGTATGTTCATATATATGCTCGCGACTTAGTAGCCTTAATGAACATAAAACGAGACATAGTAATGAAAAACCTTATAAATGCAATGTATGTTTATATAGATCCTCGACATCTCGTAAGCTTAAAAGACATAAAATGACACATACTGGTGAAAAACCTTATAAATGCAATGAATGTCCATATAAATCCTCAACATCTGGTCCTCTTAAAAGACATGAAATGACACATACTGGTGAAAAACCTTATAAATGCAATGAATGTACATTTAGATCCTCGACATCTGGTCATCTTAAAAGTCATAAAATGTGGCATACCGGTGAAAAACCTTATAAATGCAATGTATGTCCATATAGATCCTAGAGATCTTATTATCTTAAAACACATAAAATGACACATACTGGTGAAAAACCTTTTAAATGCAATGTATGTTCATATAGAAGCTCGCAACTTGGTAATCTTATAAAACATGAAATGAGACATGTTGGTGAATAACCTTTTTTAAACAATATTATTCATATTATGCAGGTGATACTTTTCGCATTCCTGAAAAGTATTCTCAAGTGACCTACCTCACATTGTGTCTGCATAAAGTGTTCAACCCATGCGTGCTTCCAACGCTCACGTAAGTGTCTGAAACATGAACTCTTAATGTAATGTAGAATTTAAATAAAATGGATAGCTTGCGCAACTTGACATGAAAAAGTGCTTCTTGAGCACAACGGTAAATATTGCAAAAAAACTAATGGACAAGGAAGCAGACAAAAATACGCGATGTGATCGAGCTCGCTAAACAGATGAAATGGTAATAGACTAGAGATGTCTTGTCAGTGAGTGGACAACCGCTGGACAAATGGCGTCCTACAGTGGTACCCAAAGAGCGGAGCACTGAATGCCTACAGGTACACCTTTAAGCCCGCTGGATTCATAATGTTTGGAGAATGCACGTGACAAAAAAAAAACTAGGTACCGAGTAAGCTTGAGGTAGCCTTACTGGGTTTCGAGAAAAAAACTTCAACAAGCTTCCAGCCAAATAGATTCTGGCTTTCTGGAAAGTAGTTACATACCATCTATCTATGGAGTGCACACTGGAGACCTACGAAATGTTGGTATGGCTTGGAATTATGCTAAGAGATTTCAGAGCGACATGTATTCTTGAGGGCGCATTTTTGTGTCTAGCTAACAAGGGAGAACAATTTAAAAATAATGAATTATGTCAATTACATATCGGAATTTCTTTTAATGTGTTTACTGTCAATAAATGGTGGAACTGCATTGTATTATTGATTTAATAAATCGAAAAATTATAAGTACTTATTTTACTTTTATTTTTTAATAAATCTGGACCGGTTTTGTCTGCTTCAGAAAGACATTATCAAAGAATTGTCTCTGTGACGCGGAAATTGATGAAGCACTAAAAAATTTGCGTTTTATTAAATAAACCAATAATATATATAGGAATATTATATACCTAATTAATTTTTAGGTAGATTATCGGGAGTAACACTTTTTTTTCTAGATGCCTTTATGGATACCTCGCATTTACTATCGAGGTTTCTTGAGGACTTTGGCACGCATACTACTCTACTTGATGCTAGTCAAATGAAAATTGTGCCGGCTGAGAGAATATGCCTTATTGAAAACTATTATTCTACCCGCATCGGGTATTGCTAATAATTTGAATTCGGCCAAGGCCTATGAAACCGCCTTGCAAAAACCCTGTAAATTTCTTTTTATCGCAAGGCGATGGTGATTCTGATGAATATTTTGTCGTATTCATTGGGAACTGAGGACTGCGATTTGTAGCCGAGTTTTTTCTCGTGGTAAAAGAAATGTCGCATATGACTGATATCCTGAGCATATACTTATCCTATCTTATATGATTGCATTCACTGGATCTGAAAGGCATGAATCATCGTTACATGTCGCCATTTATTGTTTTTATCCTTTTTATTACATCAATAGAGAAATTAAAATGGCATCTCGTTTGTCACGGTCTCCGGAAGGTCTCGAATGTCCGCATCTGCCATCTGTAATATAAAGTTCAGGTTGTGCCGCTCCTTGCTAAAGATTTGACAATCTAGGAGTACATGTAGGAGTTCCTAGTCGCTTATGTCGTCGCATGGACATATTCCATCACATGTTATTTTAAACCGGTGCAAGTATGCTCGCATGACTCCGTGACATGTTAGAATCTGAGTCATCTCAAAACACAACCCTTGATGCACCCTGACGTCTCGTGCTGCTGGAACCAAAGGTAAAAACTTTCGGGTCAACTCCCCTGTCGATGAGTTTATATATCGTGAGTTCCATTCGTTTTTCACCTTATCTGAAATTGTAATTTTCGCGTAGCTCAGAGGAAATTTGTCATAAACTATCGCGGTCTTGAATAGAAAAGGCAATCGGATTAGTAGACAAAAGATGTCCAATTGCTTGGATTGAGCTTTTGGAGTCCGGATAAATACAAATACTATTGTTTTCGGTGAGCTTTCGTTGTATTGGATCAGAGTCTGCCCACTCCAGAGCGCGGTGGATGGCATAGAGTACGGCCTGCATTACCGTACAATAGCTAGCAAGGCGGTACCTACAAGCCGCTATCTCACCGCACTTAATGTATGTCACAAACCCTGAACCAGTACCGCCATCAATTTTGCTCCCATCCGTGAAAATCGGCATGTTATTGCATTCGTTGCTTTCCTACGTTGCATGATAAGAAACCACTACAGAAAATAGTCTAGCCGTTTGTGGCAGCCTTCTATAGTCCACCGGTTTTTCGTAAAGCCTATCGTCTGGCAGAAAATCTGCAAGGCCCTCCTCGCCCTTCTTAGCTATGTAAGTGAGAGCGACTTGTTTTAAACGTAAATCTAGAGGCATAAATCCTGCTAGAGCTTGCGTTGAATTTAGTGAAGTCGTGCGTAAGCTCTGCATATTCGTATCGCTAGTGCACGCTGAACCGTATTGAGTTTTGTTGCTATGTTTTTACGTTTGGCAGCTTCATACCATATGCTGGCCGCATACGTGATCATAAGCTCAATAGCACAAGTTTAGAGAATTCTAAAAGCTTCAGAAGATACACCCCATGTGGGTTTGGCCATTCTTGCTAGTTTGAGCGAACTCACCGCTGCTCTTTTGCTGATGCTGTCCGCGTGCTTCGACCAATTTAGTTTGTCATCGATTACACCCCTAAATGTTTAAAATCCCTAGAAAAAGATAGAGGTTGCCCATTCATCACCAGCGAAGGCGGAGAGACTCGCCTCCTAGTAAAGAATAAGGCCTTCGTTTTCTACGCGGAGAAAGACAGTTTGACCTTCCTTCCACGGGCCTCGACGCTCTCCAACACGCTGTTAGTCATGGTTTCTAGAAAAGCAAGTTCTATGGATTTCACAATCACCAATACATCATCAGCAAAGGCATGTGTGTGTACACCTTCAGGAAACGGCATAGAGAGAAGATCGTCGAGAACTATATTCCACAGGACAGGGCCGCAAGACCAACCTTGTATGCATCCCTTTGATGTCTCTTTGGTAGCAGATGCTCCAGCATATTCAACGAAAACTTCTCGGTCAGATAGATAGTTTTTGATAAGCCTTAAAATGTTAGCGGGACAATTTTTAGATTTCAACTGTTGTAGAAGATATGGCCACCATGCGTTGTCAAACGCGCCTTTGATATCAAGTGATACCGCCACTACGAGCTGACCATCGTGGTTAGCCCCCCTGAGTCTATTAATTGCTGCATGAAGCGCGTCTTCAGTACTATTTTGAGAAGTAAAACCGTACTGGTATTCGCTGAACAGGTGTTTAGTCTAAAGTTTCCAGGAATCTCGATTAATAATTAATTTTTTGAGTACTTTGCCGAACAGGGGCAGCAATCCGTTGGGCCGATATGACGAGACGTTAGCGTAGTCGTCCTTTCATAGTTTTAATAGAAAAAAAACAAAATGCACCTTTTTAAGTTTTATATAAAAGTTCTTTTATTATATAAATAAAAAAAATATTAAAGAAAGAGAAATAAAAAAAGAACAATAAAAATAATTTAATCATCAGTACGATTCGAAATATAATTTCTTTCAACGTCGAAAAATTAAAAAAAATCGGTGTGTGTACTTGTAATACATGTACGCACGTTAGAAGTTATACTTCTTTGGCGTAACAAAATAAAACTTGTGATAACCTAGATTCTTCGACTAGCTCTTAATTATCTTTTTAAATTACACATGTAAGAAAACGGGCCGCTTATTGAAGCGCCGTTGGTTTATTACTATAAATTTTAACTTATATTACTAAATTATATAATTATTTATCGTTGTTTTTATTTATAAAGTACCAACTGTCACTGACGTTTAGTCGTTTGTTAACATAAAGAATTGCAAATGGCTGACAATAATAAATTCGCTGCCTAGGCAACGGAACAATTCTTAACTACAATATTATACAGTATAATCGTCACGATTGCAGTATCATACTCTGGCGTAAAGGTAGTTCGTTCTGCTGATAGCCGAACAATCGGTGATTCGAATCCAATCTAGTGCGTTTTTTTTCGTGTGAACAAATAAATTATGTGTTACATGTCACACGCCAAAAATACACTCTGATCCGATTAACCAAACACGCCTAGTGAAGAATAACATCAAAATATATGTGCGAATGCACTTACTCGATCAGAATGCAAATCATCTGCAAATACGGCTATCTAGTAGAATGAATTTTGTACCAACATTTTGTGCCCCAATTAAAGCTCTAAATTAAAATTTTATATATAAAATAACCATATGGACACAATTGTGTAGGAGGCCACTGCTTCCAAGAAGCAGTAAATGCCATATATCGAACTGCATTCATAAGTAATTTTTGGGTTATTTTGCAGTTACGACCCTATAGATCTCAGGGTGCGATATGTATTTACCTTACCATGTTAAACATAAATAATTTTGAAAACACTCATGAGAAAATATAGCCAATAGAGAAAATCTTTTTCGAAAAAAAGTAAGAATCAAAACTGCGTCTCTTGGGTATCGCGCACTGTACATTACCACTATCATACGACTGCCATGCTTAATTACGACAAATTATTTTAACTATTGCCCTTTTTAATACCTGTTCATAAGCGCTCTCCAAACTGAAAAAATCCATAAACATGAAAATTTATCAGCTATGTTTGTTGAGATACGTTTTAGATTATATAATTACTCATAATACGGAGATACGCCTTTGACAAGTTGCATGCTTGGGCTGCGAGTCATACCAACACCAACGAATTGTACATTCCTTTGCCGACGAGCAGGCTACATACTGCTGTCCATGTGAGAAGCATGGCTTTTCCGAATTCAGTATAGGAACGCATACGAATAGAAGAAGATAGAATAGAAGAAGAAGATGGTTGTACTTATTCAGAAACTTTCGCGGGTGTGCGCGCAACAACTCACCAAAGTTTCATCGCAATCGGATGAATGGTATAGGAACGCATATGAATAGAAGAAGATGGTGACTTAATTCAGAAACTTTCGCGGGTGTGCACACTGTTACGTCCCCAAAAAGCGGAGTAGTTTAACTAAGATAGTTAATCACTTTCACTAGTACTTTTAGGTTTCGTAATGTACGAATTTAAATAGTCTTTATACTTGTAAGGTATTATTTGCTATTTTATTATTATTATACAGAGGACTATGAAATAGGACTCTGTTAAAGTCTCTTTTGTTTTGTCAGGAATAGCGAAAGAGGGCGGAAATAATCACAGGAGATGTCAAATTGAAAGATAAGAACTTCTGATAGATGTTCGATTTATTAAACGGTGAAGAATTACAGTAATACAGATTTATCACAACTGACAGAAAGCCAGCTTACAATATGTGAGGTACAATGGTCGACAGGGAACTAACAAATTAATTACGTGTGCAATCGTTCATATAGAAAATGAATAATGTTCTACATGTTTCCAATTATCAAACACAAATTACATATTTTATTGTTTTGTGGTTTTCTAGAATTAATTACAATAAATGAATCAATATTTAAATTGACAATATTATTGATATCAGAGGATGCTATTGTTATCAGCGGAAGTTGCGGTTTCTCTAATTAGAATCAATCTCTTATCTATGTATCGATCTAATGCATAACAGCACGACAACTGACAGTAGTTTCATCGCAATCGGATGAAGGGTACAGGAACGAATACGGGACAGACAGACGAATAAACATTTAATTTTATATATTATATAAAGATATTACATTGTAATAAAGACAGTTTAAATATAAAAGGTGTTTATATAAAGTTGATCCCGGCGTTCCATTATACCTACACAATACATATAAACGTGAACTCTATTGGCATTGTAAAATTTATATCTCCGTCAAATAGTATACGCCATTACGGTTTTATCTGCCCTGCGCTTCTGCTGATAGGCACAAAGAACTGCCACAGGACCGCGCTCCTGCTAGAAGAAGAAAATTGAGCTGATCTACTACACTCTCGCGCTCGGTCCTCTTCGTATTTATTCGGGAGATTGTAGAGCAACAGAGTAAGGCCATCCTCTCACGTGGACACTCAAAAAAGACGAGACTGAAGCTCCAGTATCCAGCTAATGTATTTCAATGGCGGCTCGCTGACGGCAAGACTGAAATCTCTCGTTTCAAATCGCCCGCAACTGAAACCGAGGAGACGCGACATGCTAGTCTCCCGGTCTCTCAGTTTCCAGTCACCCATTAAACAGTGGTACCAATATCTGTAAATTTGATGAAAAATCATATATTCTTAACAACATTGGTACCACTGAACTGAAATACACAAGCAATAACAAGTCAAAATCTAAAGATGGGCGAACCGATTTTTAATTTAAAATATATGGCAGATGTTGAGAAATACTCCTGCCTGTATACTTACATGCTGCCGGATTATTCCCGTAAAGATATTACGGAAAAAGCTTAGGATGAAGTAGGACAGACAATGGGTTTGACAGTTTGAGGTTATGAGATTATTGGGTTTCAGTAGCCCGGTGTGCGAAGCATTTCACTGGCCAGTTAATGAATTCCATCAGCAACCAGTTTGTCGGATTTTAGTTTCTGCGTGAGAGGATGGCCTTGGTCTAAGCTCAGGCAATTCAACCTTGCCGTGTTAGGAAAACACTCGCAGATTGAAATATATGTATGGAGCGAACTCGCAACGACCGTCGCCGAGCACAGGTGCGAGGCGCGAAGCGTGCAAGGTGGCCATTGCGATAGTATAGCATGCGTCCGTATAGTATAGTAGGATATGTCACCAAGCACGTAGCCACCAAGGAAGGCACCTGCCTATGTGGCCTTAGCCTAAAGCATTCACCCTAACCTAACCTTAATCTAGTATAGTTAATATAGTAGGTATTTGTATTAAATTTGTTACTTTGTACTCTGTATAATTACATAGTGTTTGTTCCATTAGATATTAAAACAATATTGTCTTCAATTTGATGTTCACTATGTAGATTAGTCGTGCTTAGTTACTGCGCATTTGAAACAGAATTTTAAATACCTTCGCCTAAACAAATTAGAAATCTACGTACCTCTTTTATGTGGATACTATCGTTGTCTTAGATGTTTTCCTCTTTGACTGACACGTCAAATCGACCCTTGCTGTTGAAGTGATTTACGTCAATCGATAGGTAAGCACCGTCACTGATTATCTCCGCCGTTTCGTCATGTGATAATTCACCGGTTTCTTCATCCATTTTATGCGGTATTTGATATTAAAATCTGTCAATAGCTTCACGACCTCTGGCTAACGTGTTTGACTGGCAAATTTGCTATGGTTTCTACCATAGACATCAGGACTTCGATTAAAAAAAAAATTGTCTATGCTCTCTAGGGAAAATAAAAAGATTCGACGGCATCGTTATGGGGAAAAAACAATATTCTTTTACTATGACATCCAAATTATTCTAAAACATTAGTTGGTTCTTGTCGGTTTACAGGAACCCAAAGCAAAGACATTTTGAAAATAGCCGATTATACTGCATTATTTGTTAGGTTAGGTTAGGTTTGGTTTCCATTTAATATTACTTATTTTTGCCTTATACCTAACTTACTGTCATCCAAAACAACGTATTAACACCCCCAATTAGCTATAAGTAGGGCTAGCTCAGACTATTATTTGAGGTAAGTACATTAATGTAGGTAATTTGCAATAACAATTTTTTTTTTGGGATTCTAGGGGGATACTATCCATAGGTAGGGTAAGAGGTACAATCGTGGGCCACCCTCCAGTGATGGGCCACTCAGCAGTAAAACCCAAAAAATAAGTATTTTAAAACTTAAATGATGGGTATTTGTTCCTATATGTGACTCACAACATCATATACTTCGGTTCTAGCACATTATTTTCGTGTATAGGTAGCAGGACTGACCATATAAGTGACCATTTTGTATACCAAGTCACACGTTTTGCATTTTGTCTGACAATTATTGCTTAACTTTTTGTTAAGGAAATAACATATTTTGTTAGGTAAGATCTCTTTAACTATACATCTAATTATACTTTTTATTTAACAATCGTTATGCTGGATATTCAAACATAATATGTTATATTATAATTATATTATAATTATGTTAAGTCTACGACTACCTATTTTAAATTAAAATGACACATCTAGCTGGGTGGCCATTTACTGCACTAAATAATATAATAATATGTAGGTAACAGTAAGTTGTATGATGGACCGGGCTGGCCCATGACTGAAAAAATGGTCTTTTACTTTTAGTTAACTTTTTTATGCTAAATACAATATTTATAATGCACTATGGTACTTGCCGTTTTTATTTTTATCTTATTTTAATTTTAAAAAGTCGTTGGCCACGTGGTCGATCACTGAATTTGTCGGCCGATCACAGTATTTAGAAATATTTAACTTCCCATTTCTTTCAGAATATCAAAATATAGAATAATTTAAGTTTAAAATATGTTGTTAAAACTATAGATAATGCTGTTGCATACTTTTTATAAAAATGGGGGATCACTATGTGAAGTTGCAAAAAAAAATCGGAGTGCCACGATCGATATCAATACATTGGACATATTTTCTATCCGAATCTGGTTACTGTGAGGATAGAGTTTCCTATATTATTTATCGAAAGGCATAAGTCACATCGTATCTACCAAGTTAGTGAGGTTTGTCTAAAATTTTATTTGAAATACTTACATCTTATAACACTATAATCCTAATGCACCTAGGATTCTTCAGCCTATAGATATAACTGTTTTCCCTTCAGTTATAGCTGCAAAATATCGCAAAATGCTGTTTTCATCCTTAAAGATTTTACGATGTAGTGGGCAATTTAAACAGAAGAAAACCTTAAAGAATATTCAAAATACTAGCGGAGGTAAACAGATAAAACATTTTTTATACCATACCTACTGATTGCGGAAAAACTTATCTAACAACAGCTGGCTAATAATACAATAAATCACTATTTTTTATAAAGACGAAGTTACGGCACGATTCACTAACTTCGCCTAATGTGTTTTAGTAGGTACACTAAAAAAATATTGTCCATGGATACTCACGAAATCTATTAAAAAATAACCTTAAGCAAATTCAGGTTTTATGCTAGAGACAATTTGACATATTTTAAAGAAATATCTACGTTGGCGAAGATAGGAATCACTTCAATGACTGTTTCATACAACCTACCAATTTACGCTAGGGCTGCCAAAACCCAAAGAATTATAGTATCATTTTTATGTGTTGATTTACATAGTAAATTTTTAATAAAGGAAATATGAGAAAAATTGTTAACTGGTGATTCAAAGTGATGAATAGTTTTTAGTCTAAAAACAATAAAAATAAAAAAAAAAACATTTATTTCAAGAAAATCGTTTTTTTGTAACAACCCTAAAGCCAGGGGAAGTGTATGAACAAGTAGTTCACAAAACATAGCCTGACATTGCATACTCAAATAATTGATGTTTTATTATAAATATCGGAAATCGCACGTTACATTTGGCAAGCAGACTATATCACTATATTATATTAAAAATATGAAGAACCTACCTCTACAAGATTCGTAGAAATCAGCAAAAGTTCAGAGGTGTTCCGAAAAAATCTCTTCAAACCGGACTCGAAAAAACGGTACTAACACAAACTCGGCGAAAATAATGGCGGTTTGAAAATTGTGTGGTGACAGGACGAATATTATCTTTATAATCGCCTTAGTGGCTTAAAGTGGTGCAATAGTAAAAACATGAGTTTTTAGTGTTTAATTGATTTAGGTGAAGTTAGTGACTCTTGGCGAAGTTAGGGGGTTTTACGGTATCTAATGTGTCAGTGCTGATAAAGAATGCAACATGGCAATAGATACTGAACGCATGGAAGAAATAAATAAAAATATGGTATATATAATATCTACAGTTCTAATTCAAACATTATCATGGCCGCAGATACCAAAAATAAACGATAAACATTTTTTACAAAGGGTTCCATTCGCCATTACTTTGCAAAAATATAGAGATATTTAAGACCAAAAAATGGAAAACAAAAAAAGTGCAGAGGAAGATAAAAATAGCACATTTTAATGGGGCAATTGAAAGTAGAGGCAATCAAAAATATTAAAGTTTAAAAAATAGCGGCCAAAATCGTTGTACGATTTGTGAAATAATAATAAAACATCTTAATAAATTAGAATGTTCAGTGTATAAATATAGGTAGCTTCCATTCAAATTGCGTTCCAAAATCTCAGCAGGTCCATGTCCCAATTGAGATTGCCATCTTTCGTTTCCAAAGTTTGAGTGAAATGTATAATAAATGACAAAACATAATATCTGCCAATACTGTGATTTTGCCATCCGATATTTTGTTTGCTAACATCATGGTCGGTATTATAAGGTGACTAAGATGACAAGATGGTTGGAACTAACGAAGAACGAAGAACCAGCAGGATAAAGAAACCTTTAATAAATCTACTAGAGGAATACTCTCATAGGTAACGTAGTTTTAAAAATACCTTTCTCTCTCTCTATATATATCATCAGGTGCAAATAATGATCCGGAAGTCAGTGTAGGAATTAATTTTCCAGCAAAATCCGTCGAATCTGATTCTCAAACGTCAGTTAGTGGTGCTGAATTAACAGATACTAGGTAGGTAGGTACAATAATAATCCGTTCTAACAAATTCATCGCCAGCTGGCTTTCATGGACAAGATTTAAAAGAAAGACATCCACAAAAAAACAAATTGGTTGATGAACGAGTCCAGATCGAGGCATTTATAAGAAAGCTTCCAAAACACGAGAGCCAATACTCCTGTGAATATGTTCCTATTTAAATATGCTTACCAAGTCATTTAAATATAAATATTATGACGTAATGGTGAATATAAAACAATGAAGTTGGAAAATGGAAGTGTGAGAACTGCATTCGTCTTTGTTCTGGCAGAAGACACTAATTCGAAAAAATGACATACCTATTGAGTATTATATATTGACATACCAAAGTGTTCCTTATTTGAAACTTCACCGCTTAGATTATAGAAAATAAACAGTCATTGTTTTAAAGTCATCCTTTTTACGATTACTTAATAAACTCACATGATAGACATTTCAAACATTTTAACAACTTCAAAGTCAAATTACTCAAAACTAGAATTCTTCAGTTAGTGTGTTATGCCAGAACAGAGACGATATTATGATGTAGGTATTTAACAAAACGGGTTTCAAATTCAATAAAGCTTATTAGATATGTACATAAGGCGATGAATATATTACATGTACACGTTATATGTCTATCAAAGAGGCAAGAAATGAAATCTCCAAACAACACAATGCACATTTCATTGATGCACACAAATGTTATTAGGTACAGTAAATCAGGAGATAAAACTACAGCCAAGGAAAGATCAAACCAACTAGTTATAGTTGTTTATAACAAGTTCTACCATGTCTGCTATTATCCACAAATATGATGTACCTACTTACGATAAAAGATTATTGTTTGTGTACAATTTAACTATTAGAGAGTGCTCTTCTCAAGAATTCTCTGAAGGTTATAATGTGTCACGAGTCAAACGATGGAGAGGTTCTAAAGACATAGCATCATGTGTATTTAAGAAAATCATGAATCTTTCACCTGAAATCAAACACGTTGTCACATTGTCTCAGATGCTGTAGATGGACAGAACAGAAATATTAGTGTGGCATATATGTTTACTTATGCATTATAAAAAATACCTCGGTGAAGAAGCTGATGATTGACCAAAAATTTCTTCTATCCTATCATACTTGACTCGAATGTGATAGTGACCATTCAAGAATAGAGATAGCAAAAAAAAGGTTGACGACAATAACTTAAAAAATATGGTACTCCGGAATTGATTCCAATTTGTAAGAGTGGCCAGAGATCGAAAGCCGTTTGAAGTGATAAAAATGTCCCAAATTACTTTTTTTGCTTTTTCAAACTACTTACATATTCACAAATTCATCGCAAATAAGATAGAGAAGGTAATAAGTTGAAGTAGTTAAAAATTAGATGGCTTTGATGGCAATGAACTTGAGGGCAATGTAGACGAACAAGATATTGTTAAGGATTAAAATTTAAAAAAATATACCTATATAATGATTTATTCGTTTCTTTATATTAGTATATCTACTATTTTTGCAACCCGCAAAATATTTGTTACCAATGTCTGGTATCCATATGAACCTATGTATCATTTTTAATTAGTGTCAAGCATTAAACATAAATATAATATGTTAAGCTATTTTTTGAAGTTTTATTATCCAATTACCTCACATATCATGTTAGTTTATCTTACCATATAATAACATCATATTGAAACATAAGATGGCAAAAAATGATAACTTGGAAAATCTTTTATTATACCAAACGTAAAAAAACAAAACTTTGAAATAATTATTCTATATCTAAAACTCATTTCGAATACATCGTTTCATTATATTATTTACAAAAGACATATTCACCAGAAAGATACAAACAATCTCAAAATTTAAAACAGCTCTCCTGCACAATTAACAAAAGTGCACATATCAGGTTTTGCCATCTGAATACTGAATTTATAAAATGAAGATATTATTTAATATAATTACTTTCTTCGGTAATTATGCTATACATGGCGTATTGTAGTTATAAATTACAGTATTTTCTTAATGCTAATTTCCTCAAGGCATACGTCATTTCAACCACGCAGCACGATCGTCCATCCCTTACATAATTTATTAGTACTACGTACATATTTAGTAATTAATTCTTTTATAAAACTAATGTCTATACATTTTATTTTTTATTAGTAGCGCCTATTTCATATAAAACAAATCCGCTACGTTTTTCGATTATTTATTTGCATTCGTCATCTCGTGTAGGTACCTTATTGTTACCTACCTTTTTTCTGGATCTTTGTTCATCTTTACTTTTACACACCGGGCGATGGACTTTACCCAAGGATAACACATTTAGGTACGTAGTGGAGCAGGGAATCAGATCAGGTGTTTTATTTAATCGTTTATAGACATCAGGGTAACAGTTCGGCCCGCTTTTATTTAATATTTATAAACACCAAGAAAAGCCTGGTGTTAACAGGTAGGTGTCACTACCTATCAGGTCAAGGGACACAATAAAAGAATATTACAAAAAAAAATACAATAACAATGAAGATAAAAATGTAATAAATAGTAAAAGTAAAAGTCAAATAAAAATCGCTGTTTTTGACCATTCCGAGGTATTTATTTATTTGTTCACTCCCAAGTCCAAATAACAGACGATGACCAGCAACCAGCATACCGAGCGAAGAAAGAGAATTCATCTTCTTCGCTCTGACGGGAGATGGCAATAACTATATGGTTTACAATGATGATTTTCCTTGTGCGAACAGGTACTACTTATTATGAATGGGATAGTGTGAATAAAAACGATTAAAACCAAATAAGTTTCCAATTTTCTTTATTTATACACAAAATATAATACATATTGTTACTAAATACAGTTATTAACAAAGCTATCGTCATACTCAGCAGGTATCTTCCATTTGTCAAACGGCTAAAAATGTTGGGTTCATTCCTTCAAAACAAAAACTTCCGTCGGCTGACATTTTATTTAGACAGAACCAAGTACAATCTCTTTGGACATAAGTATTATTACCATAACAAGGCAAACTCTTAAAAACTAAGAGGAGCATGCCTATAACACTAAATAACACAAATTTACAGGCATAAACGAAAATACCATGACAGTTGTACATTTTTTTTGTAATTAGTGACGTCACACGTATAACGATTCAATTATGTCTTTACCTACCAGCGCATCTATTCTATACACACGACTGATATCCGCCGCTATCGGTAACTATCGAGGGTAGTTTTTCATTTTTTTGTATCGAAGTATTAGCACTTATTGTAACAATTACAAGAAGTTGGTTGTAATTGTTACAACAAGTGCTATGTTTTAACAACACCTCTCTGAGTTAAATTTTATAGCGAGATAGACAGTTTTGACTGTTTAGAAGGCTAACTTATTGTAACTGTTACGATGCGTGCTAATACTTCAATATAAAAATGAAAAACTACCCTCGATAGCAATCTTGTGTACAGAATAGATGTGCAAAGGCATCTAGCGTAAAAATACGAAGCTTGCACACATTTATTTTTTTAGAAAAATCCATGGTTTTTAAAATAATTATAAAAAATATTAAAATTATGAATGAGTGAAAAATCTCTCAAGTACAAAATAGAAAACTTAATAAAATAAATTATAATAATACCTAAATATTACCTACTTAATAATAAGATGGGGTCCTTTTGACAAATTTTACATTTTATAACATTTTTTTACAATTGTAAGTTTACTTTTGACCTAAAATAAAAAATATTTTTCTTTTCAATGTTTTCAGATACCTAAATATTTATTATTTGATCAAGTTGAAATTGTGAATTTTAAAAAAAAATGTATATCAAGATACCTCAAAACCTTAAACCCTGCGAAACCAAACCATTACCGAATATACTTTGTCAAAAAATACTCATCTATCCTTAAAATATCTAAAGTAATTCAATTTAATCATACATAAAATGAGATATTTTGTAGATATAATGATATTTTTATCGATTATAGTTTGGTTTAGGCAGGGCATGAAAATTGAAAAAAATAACAAACAACACGAGTGGAATGTATTATTAATAATTCAACTAAAATAAATAAATATGATGAAAAAGTGTCCACCATTTTGTCGGGTCGCTAAAACATAGCTATGAACTAGCTAACACCCACGATGGATGCGAGGCTTAAGCGTCGGCATTCCCAAGTTCAAATCCTGAGTCTGGCATGTACACATATTATTTTCCAATTTTTGTAGGGTCAAAGTATGGACTTAATAGGTTGAGCAAGTGGCTGACACCCATTTCTCGTAAAAAAAAACAATATTGTCATGAGACTTAAAGCTATCAAATGTTTATCTGTCTTGCAATTTACCGAAACATTAGATAATTAAGTAAAGTAGGTAATATAATAATAATGAAAGATTAACAAAATAGATGTACTTTTAAACTCTAATGGATTTAAGTTTTGTACTATTCCATTTGAGTCGTTATTTGCGACCCGTGGTTCGGCTTTCGGCATCTTCAGGTACTGTGTACACTCACCAAAAGGCAAATAAACACTGACAACGAATACTATTGAATAACAAATCAATACAATAGAGTAGGTACTTATGTAAAAATTCTATTACCACCCTAACAAGTCAAGGGTCACAAAAAAAATATATGAATAGTTAAATTAGTGTTTGTAATAACCCCCCTATATTATCAATTTATCATAAATAATAAACCGTCAAAACCTAATAGATCATTAGTAATTATTATAAACAATAAAAATACTACAGTCAAGAGCTGGTGTCAAACACCTATTCTGACTCTTTACCGAGCTGCCGGTTAGACGGCGCTGATTCGGCGTCATCAGCTTAGGATCGGCAGCACGAACATATCCGAACTTGACCGACATGTCTACCAACCTAAATTTAGCCGCCGATAACTGTTTAGTGCATGGAAAGCCTTCCGTATTAATTTGGACAATAAAAATAATGGAAACATACTAAAGTTATGACCGTCAATAATTTACTAAAAAGGGGAGATTCCGATTTTTCTTATTTGAAAGATGATGTCATAATGTCTCACCTTCGACTTGTCCACATTTGGGGCTGTCTCCTCTGGTGGTCTAGAGAGGCCGGAACCATTTCCGAGCTGACTCTGACTAGTAAAGGTCAATTATGAGAAAAAAATATCCGGCAACGCTGTTTGTCCGTATGCAAAAAAGGTAGGCTAATAGCTGATAGCGAGATCAACAGCGAAAAATTTTAGGCTTCCAGAGATTGCATTTGTAAACATCTCGCATTCAGAAAAATGTAATTAGTAATATAATGTGACAATATAAGTAAAAGAGTAAAATAAAAATCGCCGTTTTAGACCATTCCGGGGTATTGATTTGTTCACTCCCAAGTCCAAATAACAGACGATGACCAGCAACCAGCATAGCATTATGACGGGAGATGGCAATAACTATATTATGGGTTACAATGATGAATCTCATATTAATGAACCTACCTAGTCTCCTTGTGCGAACAGGTGCTACTTTTTATGAATGGGATAGTATGAATAAAAATGATTAAAACCAAATAAGTTTTCGATTTTCTTTATTTATATATAAAATAAAATACTTACATATTGTCACTAAATACAGTTTTTAACCAAGCAATCGTCATACTCAGCAGGTTGGTACCTTTCACTTGTCAAAGGACTAAAAATCATTCTCATTCAACTCATTCATTCAAAACAAAAACTTCCGTCGCTTGACATTTTATTTAGACAGAACCAATTCCAATCTCGTTGGACTAAACTATTATTAGCATAACAAGGCAAACGCTTAATAATTAAGAGGAGCATGCATAGATCATTAAATAACACCAATTTACAGGCATAAACGGAAATTCGATGACAGTTGTACATTTTTTTTGTGATTTGTGACGTCACACGTATTACGATTCAAAGGAGAATAAGGTCTAATTATTGTAGCAATTACGAGAAGTTGGTTGTAATTGTACACAATTTTAAAAATTGTATAAACTACAATCGATAGTAAACTTGTGTACATAATAGATGTGCAAAGGCACCTGTAGCTAGCGCAAAAATACGAAGCTTGCACACATTTATATTTTTATAAAAATCGATGTTTTTTAAAATAAATATAAAAAATTTTAAAACTATGAATTAGTGAAAAATCTCTTACTAAAAAATAGAAAACCTAACTAAATTTAAATAATATCTTAATATGACTATAAAAAAAATGTAATAATAAGATGGGGTACTCTGACAAATTTTACATTTTATAACATTTTTTTACAATTGTAAGTTTAAAGTTTAAAAAATAATAAAAAAATTAATTAGTGAAAATCTCTTAAGCACATCATAAAAAAAAAATAAACTAAATTTTAATAATACCTTAATATTACCAACCTAATAATAAGATGGACTCCTTTGACAAATTCACATTTTAATACAATAATTGTAAGTTTACTGAAGACTCAAAATAAAAAATATTTTTCTTTTCAATGTTTTCAGATACATAATTTATTAATTCAGTTGAAATTGTAAATTATCAAAAAAATATCTATCGCCTTAAACCTTGCGAAACCAAACCATAACAGAATATACTTTGCCAAAGGATACTCTTCTATCTATAAAATATTTAAATTTATGCCATTTAATCATACATAAAATAAGATATTTTATAGATAGTTTAATATTTTTATCAATTTTAGTTTTGTTTGAGCAGAGCATGACAATTAAAAAAAAATAACAAACAACGTGACACGAGAGGTATGTATTTATTATTCAACTAAAATAAATAAATATAAAAGAAGAAAAAGTGTGCACAATATTGTCGGATCGCCCAAACAAAGCTATGAACTAGCTAACAGTCCCACGATGGCCACGCAGGTTAAGCGTCGGCTTATAGCGTCATGGGTCCAGGATCAAATCCTGGATTAGGCATGTACACAAATTGTTTTTCGATTTGTGTAGGGTCAGAGTATGGACTTAATAAGATGAGAAAGTTGTTGACATCCGTTTCTCGTAAAAACAAAATCTGTTGGAGGCCCATGTGTTTCTATAAGGATCGGATTTGGTTAAAAAAAAAACAACTAGCTTACGGAGTTCGAAACACTTTTTATGTCACTAAAACCTAACGTCCACTTACACAATGCCAAAATACAACAAACGAGATTTCTTAGAGCAAGTGGGTTTGAAGTATTCAAAAACTGTATTTAGCACAGAGGCAATAGTTATTATTGTATGGTTTAAAATAATATTACACACAGTTCCATAATACTATGTCGCTATAGAAAAGGCTACAAAAATATGAATTGTTTACGTTATCGGTTGATAATAAAAATGACGTACGCACGTTCGGTCCCTTCTCGACTGACCATTATTTCAAAGTCTTTACTACAGATACTTTATCCTAGCTAATTAGTGAACGGGTAGCTAACGCCTTTATTGGTATAATATTATATTATATTGAAATTATGTCCCAAAAATGCAGGATTTTTTAAAAATAAATAAGTCGTGAAATATGCAAGCAGAAGTTATGCATGAGCATTTATTTCACATTCAAATGGCCTTGTCTAAATTAGCCAATTAGGGTGGCCCTAATACAATAGATAAATTCCTACTCACCTGACAATTTGACCCTTGCCTGGCACGATAAATAACTGTCAGTCATTCATCAACTATGCGCATATAAACACTTACCTAAGCTAGAATGTCAAGTGCACGCACCGGATAACCCAATGAACAATACCGAACGAGACTGATAATACGACCAGGCTTGACAACTAAACCATTGAGCCAGCCTAAATAGCATAAAAGGTTAGTGCCTGGTATCCTAGAAATACCCTGCCCTCCCAGCATCCGAATCATTTCTTTACGGAATGAGTCTTTTCATGTAATTTCATCTTATTAAAATATATGCATTGGTAATTGCATGTATCATAAAAATTATGAATTTTCACTAGAATTAGTCCTTTTATACAATTTCATGCTACCAAACGTTGTGGATGCGTAACTACACTTATCTCATTAAAATGACATTTCAACAGAATGAGTCAATTTTTGCGATATTATGACACTGGACGTTGTGCATGAGTAATTACATAAATATAAGATTTAAATGGCTTCTCACCAAAATAAGTTTTTATTATGCCATTTAATGCTACCAGATCTAATGCATGAGTAAATATTAGATAAATCACATTTAAAAAACTTATCACCAAAATGAGTCTTTTTGTGTATTTTCATGCTACTAAACGTTATACATGAGTAATTACATTTATCACATTATCATTTTTCTCCAGTATGAGTCAATTTGTGTCTTTTCATGTTACCAGACGTCGTGCATGAGTAATTGCATATATCACATTTAAATGGCGTTACGCCCGAATGTGTCATTTTATGTGTTATCATGTTACTTGACGTCGTGCAAGAGTAATTGCATTTATCACAGTTCAATGGCTTTTCACCAGAATGAGTCATTTAATGTGTTGTCATGTTACCTGACGTCGTGCAAGAGTAATTGCATTTATCACAGTTAAATGGCTTTTCACCAGAATGAGTCATTTTGTGTGTTTTCATGTTATTTGACTGTCTGCATGAGTAATTGCATTTATCACAGTTAAATGGCTTTTCACCAGAATGAGTCATTTTATGTGTTGTCATGTTACTTGACGTCGTGCATGAGTAATTGCATTTATCACAGTTAAATGGCGTTTCGCCCGAATGAGTCATTTTATGTATTTTCATGCTACCTGACGTCGTGCATGAGTAATTGCATTTATCACAGTTAAATGGCTTTTCACCAGAATGAGTCATTTTGTGTCTTTTCAAGTCACTTGATTGTCTGCATGAGTAATTGCACTTATCACATTTAAATGGTTTTTCACCAGAATGAGTCATTCTGTGTTTTTTCATGTCACATGACTGTCTGCACGAGTATTTGCACTTGACACATTTAAATGGCTTTTCACCAGAATGAGTCATTTTGTGTGTTTTCAAGTGACCAGATTGTTTACATGAGTAATTACATATATCACAGTTAAATGGCTTTTCACCAGAATGAGTCATTTTATGTTTTTTCATGTCACCTAAACGTCTGCACGAGTATTTGCACTTGACACAGTTAAATGGCTTTTCACCAGAATGAGTCATTTTATGTATTTTCATGGTACCAGACGTCGTGCACGAGTAATTGCACTTATCACAGTAAAATGGCTTTTCACCAGAATGAGTCATTTTGTGTGTTTTCATGCTACCTGACGTCGTGCATGAGTAATTACATTTATCACAGTTAAATGGCTTTTCACCAGAATGAGACATTTTGTGTGTTTTCATCTCACTTGAACGTCTGCATGAATATTTGCACTTGACACATTTAAATGGCTTTTCACCAGAATGAGTCATTTTATGTATTTTCATGGTACCTGACATCGTGCATGAGTAATTGCATTTATCACAGTTAAATGGCGTTTCGCCCGAATGAGTCATTTTATGTATTTTCATGCTACCTGACGTCGTGCATGAGTAATTGCATTTATCACAGTTAAATGGCGTTTCGCCCGAATGAGTCATTTTATGTATTTTCATGCTACCTGACGTCGTGCATGAGTAATTGCACTTATCACAGTTAAATGGCTTTTCACCAGAATGAGTCATTTTGTGTCTTTTCAAGTCACCTGATTGTCTGCATGAGTAATTGCACTTATCACATTTAAATGGTTTTTCACCAGAATGAGTCATTCTGTGTTTTTTCATGTCACTTGACTGTCTGCATGAGTAATTGCATGTATCACAATTAAATGGCTTTTCGCCAGAATTAGTCATTTTGAGTGACTTCATGGCGTGACCAGGACGAAATCTTGAAAAATAACCATCGTCACATTTACCCAGCCTTGCAAAGGAATCGTTTGTTTTCGCAATTGTGGTTTTGTGTATCGCTTTGTGAAGCAACATTAGGTCGAACGATGAAAATAAATCAAAACAGATACTGCACACAAAATTTTCTTTATGAAACGTTTTTTTTTCTAATTGTATAACAGCCACCAATAATTCTGTTTTTACCATATTATTCGATTGACAGATATCACGTTTACTATTGCGACAGGCGACATCTTTGAACCCTTCTATATATTTTTTTAGTTCTTGATTAATATCTTGTTCCTCAATGTGTAGGTCTTTGCTAGACACTTGTGCTTCAGTCACGTCCCAGGACGATATGAGACTCGCAATATTGGCCGCTACAGTGCCTTTAGTGATAATCTTTAAAAACATTTAAAAGTATTAATAAATTATGAGATTTTTAAATAACAGTTCATTATAAGAGATCCAGTTAGAAATATTATACCTAGACACGGTGTTAGCGAACCTTTTTACTTAGCCACGCGTGCCAAAAATTTTCAAATATAATCTTTCGGTTGTCTGACGTGCCGAGCAGTTTCTTATACGGAAAAAAATGAAAAGGAAGTTTTTAAGAAATCTATTAAAAAAAAGTTTAAATATTACAATGATAGATTCTATTTTTCACCGTGTTTCTAGACGAATGCATATCCTTTATTATTTGAATATTATGTTATTTTTGCTTGTTTTCAAATTTTTTAAAAAGGTCGTGGTGGCATTTTAACCACGCTTTTTTTATAGATTTCCCATAACTGAACAGTTTTCCATTTTCACTGTCTGTCAGAATTACTACTACTAGCTCCACCAAGTTTTTGTTTCTTATTTGGTACAGACATTTTTGTTGGTGCCAATGAAATAGTTTGTTACTGTATTACTTAGCTTGGTTCTTTACACACAAAATGACACCTGAATTCGCCGCAATCAGACGAGGCATTCTCTCGCTACAGTGGTCTCAAGCATTGTAAATCGACCAAAATCAGAAGTTCGCGGAGCGGCTTCCTACGCCGCCTGATGAGGCGAGTGCGATAATATTATGTGTCATGCATAAGCATTAAGAGCGATATGTTCAATTATAAATTATTTACATGTAACATAAATTCTTGAAGAGAATTTGCCTATTATTAATTTGTATACAATACGATCTGTCATTTATGCACGAGTTTCGTCGGTTCCGTTTGCGCATCGATTGGTAAATACCACTGGTAAAAATAGTATTAAAAACTCTATAAAATACGCATAGCTATGTCGTAATTATTTTTCAATAGTGTATATTATAAATACTTATATTTTTATTTGTATCACTTTTTTGGATGTTGCTTTATTATTATATTAGGTAATATTTTTTTCTCTTCAATATAAAACATTCGCGTGCCATAGGTTCAACATCACTGTTATAGAATAATGATTGGTCAGCAGTAGGAGGCGCAAGAGATGTAAGACCACTCGCTGTCGGAAAGTTTCCGAATGCTTAGGCTTGTTGTTGAGTCGGCTTTGCGCGGACTGATCGATCGATTAAAGCCGACTGTGGTACTGGGTGGTGTAAATTGGTACATAAGCTTTGTTTTTACTTCGATTTTTGGAGTCCTGAAGATACTTCAATTTAAATAAAGCACAATTTTAAAAAGCTTGCCAAATCATAATTATTAAGAGATACTTATATCATTTTATAAAACGCGTTTCCTATCAGAAACAAATTGATTATTGTAATGTCATTTAACACTTTCTATAAACCTACTCGATATATATGAGAACGTGACTATGGTGTGGTACTTTATGAAAATCTAGAATGAGGTTCTCGTTGACCTCATGTATGCCTATCCCTAATGTATTGTCTGCTGGTTTGCAGCTGTCTTGAGAATGGGACTGGTTTGATTTTGATAGATAAGGTACATCATAATTACTATACTAACATTAACACATCTTCCATAAACGTAATGTATAGCTCAATCATTGATATACTACTAGATGAGGAGTTCCCATACAAGTGTCATTTTAAAAATGTACCGCAAAAGAAGATATTACGAATATCGTCTTATAATATTTCCCTGTAGGTATAATGCGTTAAGACCGTTAACATGGATTCCTGAATTTCACCCGTATTGCCCTGGCTGTAAAACTAAATTTGCGTTCTTGGAATGGTGACCCTCAGGGTTCTGCAACCCAAAGCTTGCAAGTTACAGTTAAAATTCATGTCTGAGCGAACAGAGCAAGTCGTCATGAGCTGACTATTAAGGCCGGTCCGTACCAGCCGAGTGATTTAGTAGAGTGGCGAGTGATTTAGTGAATTAGTAACTGAAAAGTGTCCGAACACAGTGCATTAGTGAGTGACGCGTCAAAATGAACAGAGCGTCAAGAGCGACGGATATTTCAAAGAGGACACCATTCGCGCTTCACGAGAGTGCTGCCGTCTGTCGTAACTTCAATAATTATTCAAATGACACTATGCAAAAACAACGTTGTTGAATTAAATCGATTTATGCTCCAAATTCCTATTGATGAATACTTATTTACATAGGATACCTACCTATTATATTTTTGTGGTTGCATAAATTTTTGTATGCTTACCTATGTATTTTTGTAGTTTGTTTAGGTAATAAATAGGTACTTTATGCACAATATTAAAACCACATCAGACATCTATCGAGCTGCCAAAGAAATGTCTTGCACATTCCCAAGTGTATAAATATTTTTTTAACAATACCCTTATCCAATGCATCAGGTGAAAGATCGTTTTCTATTTTAAAGCGTGTAAAAAAATATTTGAGAAGTACTATGGGAGAAGAAGGATTTAATAGTATGGCCATTTTGTATATAAAGCAAGAAATTTAAACCGAATTGACACTGCCAACATAATTGACGAATTTGCAAGAAATTAAGCAAGAAATTAACCAAGACGAAAATTTATTTAAAACATGTTTTTTTATTTTATTTCTATTACCTTTGTTATATTTTATGTTAATAAATTAATGAGACTTTCTACGTATAATTTTGACTTTTTTTTCGGGGCCATTGAATCGAATGGCCCCTAAATTTTTACCGCTCAGGGCCTCCACTTGACTTGATCCCCCCTGATGTTATGCTCCATTGTACTTACTGACTATAAAATATAAACAGAATGATAAATGAATAATTATAAATTATAATTATTCTAATGAACACTATGATAATGTGTACCTACCTACATCTTTACCTACTTTCAATAACAACAAGTTTTCTGTGAAATATTTCCATTATTTATCAAAGTTTTAATCAACAAATTATCCACTTTACTAAATCACTGGCACAGTCCGAACAAGGCTTTAGTTAGAGTAAGATGCAAGCTAGATCGGGCTTACTCATAATTATTGCCAGGTCGTTTTCGAGACAAATATTAAGTGAGCTTATATCGAGATAAGTCCGCTGATAATAAAACAGTAAGTTTTAACACTGGCCGAGTCGCTGAAAATCGGGCGTCATTTTAAGAAGCATATGATTAATCCAGTAGTAGATAAATGAGCTCGATGCTACCTACATAAGACATTTTTTGGAAATCGATGTTACCACCGTTTTTTGCACGAAGAAATAGTTTGACTTTGATAACTGACGAATAACAGGAATGTATATTTATAACAAAAACACTGATAGGTTATAAATTTGATTTGCGATTTTTTTATAATAATTCAATACGAAACGAGAAAGACCTTATAATTATGTTGCTTTGGAGGCAATCTGAAATCTGATTTTGACAGCTGAACAGTGGGATCACTCGTTTGAGAAATGCGTGTACAAAAAGATATGCTGATGCTTTGTATCTTAAGATGGCGCTGGCACTGTTCACAATATTATGTATGGATGCAATATCGCAAGTAATTTTAAAGTACGCACACGTATAAACTGTTAAAGTTCATTGAAATTAGATCATTCAAAATATTCTGCGGAATGACAAAACCACAGACTTACTTTGTCGCCATGCCAGCATGTGACGTCTTCTGCTACCTACCTACAAACAATAATGTTATCTCAAAAGTACTTTCTGAAAGAAGAGGTCGATTGGTCATCATCAGTGACAGACATCACATTCAAATACTGTAGGTCAATGCGCCCACACACACTAAACCAGATACATAGGTAAGTGAAATAGTTGTAGGAAGCGTGTATAACCGAGACTAGGATAATATCTACCTACCTATTTAAATTTAGTCACAAAGCTGTGATAGGATACATAGCCGATGGAAGAAAATATCGCATAATATACAATTACCTGCTGTACTGGTCCGTTATCTGAATGCGAACATCCAGGTGTTGGATCTTCATCATGGAAAGGGTGTATTGCATCTGCAACGAACTCGCGTTTAACGTCAACCAGCTGGAGGTCAATCTCGGGATTAATTTCAGCGAGTCGCGTTGCTGGATACTGAAGGAAACATTATGCATTTTTGTAATCATATAAAAAAACAATTTTGAGCTCGCGTAGCCATTTTATAACAATGCTTACTTATATAATTGAGGTAGGTAGCTGTCTAAATGTATGTCAAAAGGTTTTTGAAAGAAAGTTTGACATCCTCGTATGTTCTTAAACAATTTGTAAAAAATATAAACTTATCGAAGGTATTCTGCTAAAATGATTATAAAAAATCGCAGGAAAGGACTTAATAAATAAAAACTAACCTCAAAATCACAACTGAAATCGTCTGTGTTCTCCTGCTTTATATAGGTGAACGTGTCAGTGCTGTTTTGGTGGCTGGTTGTTACATCAAACTTGTCTTCAGTACCAGATTGGTCTCCATCACATTCTCGCTTCACTTCCATGTTTGCGTATCAACAATCGTATGCAATGTGCTAGAGACAACTTTCTGTTGTGTTGTATATAAGTGTTGCCGAAATACAGTTAATAATATTCCGTGTAGCTATTATCTGATAAACAATAATGTAAGTATTGAATTTTGTAGTTATTATGGTACAGATACTAATGTGAAGAACACCGACTACACGTAGAACTTTTATTGTAACTAAAACGTGTGTCCTGTCGCTGGAGACTAGTAGAGAGTGGAGCCGTCACGAAAAAGATATCGTCAGTGTTTACAGTATAGGAGAAAAAAACCCAATTTGATTTATTAGTTATTATATAGTGAGATGCACTGTTCTCGTTATGATTGCTGAAATGCTGACGATCATTTTCGTACCATTGTTTTGGTTAGACAACAAAACATACATATAATTGTGTCACCGTGTCAAGTGTGTATTTTTATTATAGGTAGGTAGCTAGTTTCCACAGGAATACTTTTCAGTATTGCGGCAACACTTTTCTAATATTACCTTGAAAGGATCCTCTCTGTCACATAACACGTGGCTTCTGGAATATATACCCTTAACATGGATGCAAAGCAACGATGTGATGGAGGACACTCCGATATAGAAGGCAAGCCTTTGTTTGACACGCTGAGTATCCATCCAAACAATGCGGTCGTTTCAAGTTGCAATTTCGAGGTTAGTTTTTGGAAACTAATTTTTTTTTACAATAACATTAGATTGAGAATAACAATGATTCGTTTTACATTATAAACTGTAGCTTTTTACAAACTATGTAGGAACATATTGTGATATTAATTGTTTCAAAAAAAATACATGTTTATACAATTTGACAGCTAGTGATATTAAAGGGTTGGTTTGTTTATCTACTAATTCATGTTAAATATAAATATTATACAATGATATATGGTGATGACGTGACATGAAACTGTTTTACCGTGTTTACAAAATGTAATAATGCTTTTTTCAGCACTTTAATATGGCGGACCTCTCTAATATAAAATCTGAGACAGATGATCATCCAGCTGTCGTCAAGCGCGAGATTATTGAAGATGTTTCACATCCATTATATGATGAAGATCCTCAACCGGGTTGTTCATATTCAGATTACAGGCCACATCATCAGGTACGTTCAATTGTACGTAGGTATATGTGCCGTTTTCTTCCCTTGATGCCGTCTTATAATATTGAAGGTTTGAATTTGCAATGCATCTTTGAAACTCATTTCACCATTATTAATTCGCTCCAACTTGTTTCATTTAGTGGTTTTAGCTCACACTGATATTTTAAAACAAAACCATGAGCATTTATTTATGATGATTTATACATCACAATCATTCGAATGTAAAGCAATAATTAATACGATTATCTAAAATTGTGATCAATTGTATGGTGAATAAATGAAATTAATCGTCCGTGAGTTCTTTTTAGGCAAGTAGGTAATACAAGGTAAGCCTATTGTCTACAAAAAACTACTTGCAGCCATAAAATACAATAAACGGAAGCTATACCTACATACGTGTGAAATGGGGTGGAAATAGACCAATTCTATTTTCAAAACTTTATGTAACAAATTAATGTTGTAAGCCTCAAATTTTACTAAATTATCTACCATGCTGCATGACAACATAAATTGAGGCGTTCCAGCTAAACAGTTTGATAGGTCAAAACTGGCGTACTGCGCAAGCGTTATAAGTAAGCCGGAATAGTTTTAGATTTAACGTTTAGTTCACTGTATCAGCAAAGTGCAAACCATTTTGTGACCGTCAAAAATGATTTGGTCTGAAACGTCAAACCACTTCTCACGTCTGTCAAAGTAATAACTCTCCAGACAGGACCTAACCTAAAAATGATAGTCATTTATTATATTCCGTACCTATGTCATTTTCTCAACATAATATTGCGTTACCTACCTATGAACATTATAATATTTTTAGGATTAAGAAAAACTGAGATTCTTCTGCATTTATATATTGCGCGATGTTCATATTAATATTTTAGTCAGTGGGAGTTCAGTAGAATTAGGTAGGTATATTATTGCGTAGTAACCGATACCAATTATTCATTAGTAACCATATGCGAACAATAAACCGCTTTTGGTCGTGTTGTCCCATGACTCCACCCAAATTGTCTATCCATAGAGTTCGATTCGATATCATCACTTGTTTGGTATATAGTGAGAGGTAGTGGGGGTCGCCACTCGACCGAAAAATTACAACAAAATGGATTGACTCAACTAAATGATTTCACTAAAGTACTCGAGTCAATTTGTCTATTCGTACACGTTTAGTTACTAAATTGCTCGCCACTCGACTAAACTACTCCTAATCTACCTAATCGAACCGGGCTTAAGGGTGTATCCATGAGCGCAGCGATAAAATTAAACCTCATTGACGTGCATATTCAATCGTAAAGACTGATATATTAATATTTTGTAGTTGTGATCCTTATCGTCACAACTACAAAATAAAAGAGAAAAAAGAAAGCTCTCTAGATTTGGGATGGAATAAAGTATAAAGTTAAAGAGCTGAGCATGAGAAATAAGCAAAAGGCCATGGGTTACGTGCATCCTTTTCAAGCTGAACAATAATTACTTCTGTAACCTCGCAACTGACAACTGTAAAAAAATTAAATTAGAATACAAAAGGGGATTGCACGGCTGAAGGCACGTGCAATCTATGATTAAAGATGTACTTATTAAAGTCCTGAACGCCACACGGTCTTGATACCGTGAAAGATTATAATTATATAGCAGTGTGGAGTAAAGGGGAAATAATAAATGAAAGAGCAATTTATGTACTTGACCGAAACTATATTATAGCAAAAAACAAGAATATTACATTAAAGGGTTATTAAGGAAATACTATAATAAAGGCAAGCAGCCAAGTTTTAAAAGAAACATTGGAAGATAAGTGAATCAAATAGTAATAGTTTTAAAATACCAAACTTGGAACGACACAGAGGCTTGAAGCACTGCGGCTGCAATCGTGCTGCTTTAAGTGACGTCCATTATAAGTTTTGGGTAAAACCAAAGCAGAGCACGACTATCCTGGATGACAGACAGAATCAAAAAGCCGCGTTGCTTCTTTCGCACCTCGCGACGTCCGTTGCGGCCGGAAATTCCAACAGCGACATCTCTTATTAATCGCGTCGCTCCATCGACGTTACCATAGATCATCGTCGGGGTTGCCAGAAGTATAAATATTGGTTATGTTCATTTTGAACATAACAAGACTCAGCTGAAGGAAAATTTTCGAACGAAGCGGTACGCAAACAATAAGCAAAACGCAACAGTATCTTCAAAGGAGGTATGGTGCTTCGAACGGTGTCCAATAATGCAACAAAAATACAGAATGGACATTATTTATGGTCGCTTAAGAGTTTGCATTATATTTTTGTCTATTCTTACATGACAGCTAGTTGGGGTTGATATTAGATTTTCCAACCTGTCAATGAATATTATATCTCCCAATGGTTTCGATAACCGGAATCGTTTCACAAACGCCTCTTCTGTCATTTTGAATGGATCTGTCCGGTTACCAAATCTTAACAACAAAATTTCAGCGTGAATCACTTCCATTTTGGGTACCTACGTGTACAATAACCTAAAATGTGGTAATGACATTAACATATTATTTAATCAGTACTTATATTAGTTATCGCTGAATTCTTAAAACGATTGATTGTTGTACGTAGATAATTATTTCTTAAAGAAGCTACTCGTACTTACTTCAATATTTACCTCATAATAGTGTTATTATAATAATCAGTACCTACGAGAATGTGAACGTGAATATTAATAAAATATGTATGTTTCTTTATAACAAAACACAATAAATACCTACTTAATTGAGAATTTAAATACAAAACAACACTTCCAACGGTAATATGTAAATGAAAAAAAACAATAAATAAAAAGCCTTTCAACGTCACGTTCCGACATTAAATCTGTCAAAATTAGCGCCTCAACCGTCGAAGCTTATAACGCTCAAAAGCCTCCGCCACTTTCAGACGCGTTTGTCAAAATCTAATTAGAAATTAAATTTCTCATACATTCTAATCACTTTCTCATACAATGACTTCGATACAGCTTTGTCCAAAAATTGCCTTTCTAGGTGGTCATAGTCCAGAAACTTTGCAATCTTTATGTTGGTTGGTTTTCTATATTGTTAGTATAAATGTTTTGATTGATTTATGTTTGTATTTTATTTCTTGACAGACCCCGCTCGTAAACCGCGACATGGAGTGTATGATTGCACCTGATATCTTTGAGAGACAATCTGCACAGTCGTTTGGTGAAATTGAAGTGCAAGAAATGGTCATCGAAAAGGAAATAGCAATTGCTTCTGCGAAAGAAGTCCGTCTGAGGTTGAACAGATCTTCATTTTTCGTTAGAAATTTTGTTTGCAACGTGTGTTGTAATTTTTTTTCATCAGCGCACATTTTAAAGTGCCATAAACGTATGCACGATGCGTCGCTGACTTTCGATGAAGTGGCTTTTCCATGCGACCAAAGCAGTCACTTGTATGAAAAGTTTGATGCGTCGACGTTTGCAAGTAATTCACAGGTAACTCATATGATATACATGCTCATTTGATTATTGTTGTTCGGTATATAATGTATTATATATGCTAATATGCAACATAATAGTACACACAAAACTTTGTCAGTCATACATATTTGTTTTCATTAGATTAAGGTTACCATAATTTACTGATGTGTTGGTTAGTTTTTAAAATTCAACAAAACCCCGCGAAGCCAAGCCATAACAAATAATAGTCCAAAATTTTTCGTCTATCTAGATAATATCTTAAATCATGTTATTAAATCATACAGATCTTTGGATATTTTATAGATCGAAGAATATTTTTTATAAGTTATGGTTTGGTATAAGCAAGGCTTAATGAATTTTAAAGCCATCTGTGAAATGTACTCCTAATTCAACTAAAACAAATAACTATAGATGGAAAGAGTGTGCACTATTTTGTCGGTTCGCCCATAACATTGGAATGTCGTTCGGTGATTATACATTCACCTGCCATATTAAGTCAAACATTGGCGACCAATTGTTGAAGAAAGAGTTCTGGGAGACCTTCTCTGGCTTATCGTAATGGTGATACTGTTACTTAATATTTATAATGTTATTTTCAGAAGCGCGAAAACGGTCTGAATAATATTAAGTATGAGAATAATGATGAGGCAGCCATCATCAAAGAAGAATTAGTTGAGAATACAATTCAGCAAATCAATGATAAATTAACTGAACCTGGCTGCTCTAATCTTCAATACAAGCCATTAGACCAGGTATGTTTAAAAACAAATGCGGCTTTGTCCGATAGGCTGACGTCAAATTCAGGGCGCCCAGTTCGGACTACTTTTGTTAAAGCACTGCTGGTCTTATTGTACGGGAAATGTTAGGTTCTTAGGCATTAAATGCTGCTGACTTCACGAATCCATTTCTCAAAATCAATTTATATGCAAATCTTGATTCAAATAAAGCGATAGTAGCAGTAGCTATATGGCACTTCCTGTTGAAATCACTGTTCTTTCGAATGATTCCATATTTAAAACAAAATAATAATCATGGCTCGACAAGGATATCCATTAACCTACGTGAGCTTTGGCCCCACTTTTGAAGAATTGTGCGGCGATGCCACCAGCGTGTAAACCGCACCAAATTATGCATTTTTGTGGATGTAATGAATTATAGGAAGTCTTCTGGATTGGTATTTTTCCGTGTAGGAAATTTTCCTTATTAACACACCTTTTAAGCAAAAATGAGCGTCATTGCTAAATGCAATTTTTTATTAATAATCATGTCCTTTCTTTTTCGTACAAGGTTGTTGTTATTGCATGCTTGCATGCAGCGTATATTTTTAGCGTGGATAAATGATTGTACCCCTTACCCTAATCTCTTGCAGACTAGACAAATAAAAGGTAATGGAAATTTGTGTTAAAATAACTCTTTATCGTTAAACATCCAATAATTTTAGACAAAAGCAAAGTGTGCCGCAAAAGTGGTCAAGCCAAACGTTATTAATTTATTTGCACATTTATAATAGTGATAATATTTTAAATAATCATGTTCCAAATTTACGATATATTGAAACCAACAGTAAAGGTTTCTACTGGGAATTATTGGCCACATTTTCTCCTATACGGAATAGTACCTGTCGTTAATAATCTATTTAGTCTGATTTATGTAATATTAAAATACTGTCAATGATCGAGGTTGCTTGATGAAATTTGAATATAATTTTCTAGCTTTGCCTTTCATCATGGCAGGCACTGTGCACACTCTCCAACGACACTAAAATAAACAAGATATAATTATTGTTATCGAAGATGATGTATACATACATATAAGTGCATTGTTTTGACCCACTAATGGATCTTTCCATAACAATATTTCTCTCTCACTTCGCTCTTTAATAATGTCTGAAAGTGCTGAAAAACAAAAGCGTCAAAAAAACAAATTGAACATTATAACTCATAATGATAATATTGATATCGATTATTACGATTTTTCTAGGTTTCTACGAAGGGATTTTTCACGAGGCATCACGATACAGATGAGAGTCAACAATCCTCAGACGATAGCATCCAGGATACAACGATACAGTATTCAGAAGTGACGATAGATGAGAATAGCATTAAACGAGAAATCTTAGAACAAGCTGCTCCGAAGGAAATTCGACTTATTCTTAGAAGAGTAAACCATTTTTCACGTAATTTAATTTGCTGCATTTGTAACGCAGTTTTCGGATGCGAAAATGCTCTAAAAACTCACAAAATGGTGCACATGGACGTGATTCCTGATCAAAATCAGAGCGTATTAGTCTCGCAGCATAGTAATGTCAAAGTACATTCAAAGACAATTACTGGTGAAAAACCTCATAAATGCAATGTATGCTCATATAGATGCTCGACATCTTGTCATCTTAAAAGACATAAAATGACACATACAGGTGAAAAACCTTATAAATGCAAACTATGTTTATATAGATCCTCGACATCTTCTAATCTTAAAAAGCATAAAGTGACCCATACTGGTGAAAAACCTTATAAATGCAATGAATGTTCATATAGATCCTCAACATCTGGTAGTCTTAAAAGACATAAAATGAAACATACCGGTGAAAAACCTTATAAATGCAATATATGTTCATATAGATCCTCAGCATCTGCTCATCTTAAAAAACATAAAATGACACATACCGGTGAAAAACCTTATAAATGCAATGTATGTTCGTATAGTTGCTCGACATCTAGTTATCTTAAAACACATAAAATGACACATACTAATGAAAAACCTTATAAATGCAAACTATGTTCATTTATATGTACGACATCTAGTATTCTTAAAAACCATATAATGACCCATACGGGTGAAAAACCTTATAAATGCAATGAATGTCCATATAGATCCTCGACATCTGGTCATCTTAAAATTCATAAAATGGCACATACCGGTGAAAAACCTTATAAATGCAATGTATGTTCGTATAGATCCTCAGCATCTGCTCATCTTAAAAAACATAAAATGACACATACCGGTGAAAAACCTTATAAATGCAATGTATGTTCGTATAGTTGCTCGACATCTAGTTATCTTAAAACACATAAAATGACACATACTAATGAAAAACCTTATAAATGCAAACTATGTTCATTTATATGTACGACATCTAGTGTTCTTAAAAACCATATAATGACCCATACGGGTGAAAAACCTTATAAATGCAATGAATGTCCATATAGATCCTCGACATCTGGTCATCTTAAAATTCATAAAATGGCACATACCGGTGAAAAACCTTATAAATGCAATGTATGTTCGTATAGATCCTCAGCATCTGCTCATCTTAAAAAACATAAAATGACACATACCGGTGAAAAACCTTATAAATGCAATGTATGTTCGTATAGTTGCTCGACATCTAGTTATCTTAAAACACATAAAATGACACATACTAATGAAAAACCTTATAAATGCAAACTATGTTCATTTATATGTACGACATCTAGTGTTCTTAAAAACCATATAATGACCCATACGGGTGAAAAACCTTATAAATGCAATGAATGTCCATATAGATCCTCGACATCTGGTCATCTTAAAATTCATAAAATGGCACATACCGGTGAAAAACCTTATAAATGCAATGTATGTTCGTATAGATCCTCAGCATCTGCTCATCTTAAAAAACATAAAATGACACATACCGGTGAAAAACCTTATAAATGCAATGTATGTTCGTATAGTTGCTCGACATCTAGTTATCTTAAAACACATAAAATGACACATACTAATGAAAAACCTTATAAATGCAAACTATGTTCATTTATATGTACGACATCTAGTGTTCTTAAAAACCATATAATGACCCATACGGGTGAAAAACCTTATAAATGCAATGAATGTCCATATAGATCCTCGACATCTGGTCATCTTAAAATTCATAAAATGGCACATACCGGTGAAAAACCTTATAAATGCAATGTATGTCCATATAGATCCTCAAGATCTCATGCTCTTAAAACACATAAAATGACACATACTGGTTAATAACCTTATAAATGCAATGTATGTTCATATAGATGCTTGCAACTTTGTAATCTTACAATAGATGAAATGTGACATGTTGGTGAATAACCTTCTTAAAACAATATTATTCATCTCCTGAATAGTATCTTCAAGTGAACTTCCTCAAATTGTGTCTGCGTTAAGTGTTCAACACATGCGTGCTACCAACGCTCACGTAAGTGTCTGAAACATGAACTCTTAATGTAAGATAAAATTTAAAAAATGGATAGCTTGCGCAACTTGACATGAAAAGGTGCTTCTTGGGCACAACGGTAAAGATTGCAAAAAAAACTTATCGACAAGGAAGCTTACAAAAAAACGCGATGTGATCGAGCTCGCTAAACAGATGAAATGGAAATAGACTAGAGATGTCTTGTCAGTGAGTGGACAACCGCTGGACAAATGGCGTCCTACAGTGGTACCCAAAGAGCGGAGCACTAAATGCCCACAGGTACACCCTTAAGCCCGCTCGATTCATAGTGTTTGGAGAATGCACGTGGCAGCAAAAAAACTGGGTACCGAGAAGGCTGGAGGTAGCTTTACTTGGTTTAGAGAAAAAACTTCAACCTTCCTTCCTTTCTGCTTCCAGCAAAATAGATTCTGGCTTCCTGGAAGGTAGTTAAATACCATCTATCTATAAAGTGCACACTGGAGACCTACGACATGTTGTTATGGCTTGGAATTATTATGCTAAGAGATTTCAGAGCGACATGTATTCTTGAAGGCGCAGTGTCGTGTCTAGCTGACAAGGGAAAACAATTTAAAAATAATGAATTATGTCAATTACATATTGGAATTTCTTTTAATGTGTTAACTGTCAATAAATGGTGGAACTGCATTGTATTATTGATTTAATAAATCTGAAAATTATAAGTACTTATTTTACTTTTACTTTTTAATAAATCTGGACCGGTTTCGTCTGCTTCAGAAAGACATTATCAACTTTAGAATTGTCTCTCTGAGGCGGAAGTTGATGAAGCACTAAAAAATTTGCGTTTTATTAAATTAACCAATAATATATATCATCATCATCAGCCGGGGTCAATTCACTGCTGGATGAAGGCCTCCCTAAGCTTTCTCCAACTTTCTCGGTTCTGTGTCGTTCGCTGCCACGTATTTCCGCCGAACTTTACCAGTTCGTCAATCCAGCGGCTTTTAGGGCGATCCTGTGGCCGTTTCGTGCCCCTTGGGTACCACTTGATGACGGCATTTGTCCAGCGGCCGTCCTTTCGGCGATAATAAGTAATAAAATAAGAAAATAAATAAAATAAGTGACAAAATAAAAGTAGATGGAAGCACACAGAGTGAACTTTGATAGACCCTATCTTAAAAACTTATAAAACAACGTCCACCTAAATTCACCCTCACGTAAGTGGAATATATCAATATCCGAAGCTATTTCATTAAACATGGTTACTGCCCTCCCAATTGGCATTACTAATGGCAGGTTAGTTCTGCACCGTGGTAGAACAAACAACGTATGCCATCGATTCCTAAGGTAATTATCAAAGACACACAAGCCAACACCACCAAGAATGGCAGAGTTCACATTTACGCCGCGTATAAGTCTGAAAAAATAATATAAAAATAATAAATAAAAATAAAAGATCCCTTCTAAATTTTAAGCTACAGTATGTAAGCATCCCAAAGAGAAAATCAGTCGGATAGAGCCAGGGATAATATCCATACAGCCGAAAGTAAAGAAGTCTTAAAAGTTTCTTTTGGATTCCCTCCACCACAGTACTTCGACTGATGCGGGGCCCAAATTCACAACCCTGACCAAAGTTTATCAATAAAAAGCGAATGAAAACGAAGGTAAATCAGAACCACAACTTCGCCTATTACAAAATACCTACACATCTTGCTATATTCAACCGTATAAACACAATAATGAATTGGTTTCTATTGTTTTGACAATGATATTAAATATTGTTTTATCGGTTTTTGTCTATTATTTAGTGGAAGCCAGCGGCAAATAAATTGAAAATAGCCGAGACGATTACTGGATTATTTGTTGGATTATCTTAGGATAGGTTTAGGTTTTCATTCTTGAATAATTATACAGCATTTTGAAGTAGGTACTAATACCGGGAAGAATGGAGGGACTCACATGAATGCTGGCAGCATTCTTCAAAGGCATCACTTAATTTGAGGGTGGTGTGACATCACGAGGTTTAATTTATATAAAACACATTTTTGATTCGACGGTTCCACGTGGAACTAAATTTATTAACGCTAGGGCATAGGTAAACATTGATAATATTACATCATTTACATCTAAGGAGGTCTTAAATTAGTCACCGCACTGTCTTTATATTAGGGGTCGGTTTATCATTATTATCCCGCGCACTAAGCACTGATTCACTTCTTCTCTCACTAGGGAATTGATTAACTTTCATTGGATTTTTGCGCGAGTCACCGATTGGTATTACAGCTATTCCGGGTTATTAACGATTGATTTAAAAATGGGCCGGGGCGCCATCGATACACTTTATCGGATACTTGTTATTTACCACAATATTTATTAATAATTAAAAGTTCATTTAGTAATTGGCTAGAAGCGCGGTTAATTTTTGCGATTTACGAGGGCGACGCCACCCGCCGGCGTAACACTTATTTTTGTTATCACTCCATTGTAGGGTAGATCTGGACTGACTTTATTTTTCGAAAGCATCTTTTAATTTTGTAGGGTCTATCCTACGGAGGGGAAGAGAAAGGGGAAGGTCACTGACTAACGGGAAAAACATTTCGGGACGGGCCGCTTCTGTCCTTGGGCCAGGTAATCAAATGCATCTTTTCTGAATGACCGTTTACGAAATGTTATTTGTAATATTTTCGTGTAAGTCAGAGGTTCTAAACATTCTACAGGGGAGCTGGATATTTTTGTTGTTAAATTGTTGATCTGGAATTTGAAACTGTCGGGCATCAGGGCCTTTTTTATGTCTGGTGACAGTACTCAGTAATGTAAATTGCTGGTGTTCCCGCCTGGCTTCCAGTAAACTGACGTACGCTTTTTCTGTTATAGGTACACGTCAAGATGAAGTTATGTTAAGTTTACTAAACGTCGCTCCGGTTTCAGACGGGACACCGGTGTCGCGCTCGTATATTATAAGGAGGCTTTTGTATACGAATAAAGGGGATTTTGTATTATGTTTATAAACGCCCAGAGGCCGGAACCATTTCCGAGCTGATTTATAGTAATGGTCGATAACGAGAAAGAAATTATCCGGCAACGTCGTTGGTCAGAACGCAAAAAAAGCAACGCTGCATTTGTGTCCACCGCTTTTGTGATAGGAGTTCGCTTGTAGCGCTAAAGCGCTTCTCGGTGATAGCGAGATCGAAAGCGAAAAAATTTAGGCTTCCAGAGATTGCAATAAAATTGTACATACTTAAACATAATATACATCTCGCGTTCCGAAAAATTGATAATAATGTAATTAATAGTAAAAATAAAAATCGCCGTTCTAGACCATTCCGAGGTACCTATTTATTTGTTCACTCCCAAGTCTTAAATAACATACGTTAACCAGCATACCGAGTGAAGAAAGAGAATGCATCTTCTTCGATCTGACGGGAGATGGCAATAACTATATGGGTTTCAATGATGAACCTCATATTAATGTAGTTTCTTTGTGCGAGCCGGTGCTACTTATTATGAATGGGATAGTGTGAATAAAAGCGATTAAAATCAAATAAGTTTCCCGTTTCTTTATTTATATATAAAATATAATACTTATTGTTACTAAATACAGTTATTAACCAAGCTATCGTCATACTCAGCAGGTTGGTATCTTCCACTTGTCAAACGGCTAAAAATGTTGGGTTCATTATTTATTCAAAACAAAAACTTCCGTCGGCTGACATTTTACTTAGACAGAACCAAGTCCAATCTTTTTGGACATAACTATTATTACCATAACAAGGAAAACTCTTCATAATTAAGAGAAGCATGCATAGAACATTAAATAACACCAATAATTTACAGCCATAAACGAAAATACGATGACAGTTGTACATTTTTTTGTACACACACACATCTATTCTATACACAAGACTACTATCGGCCGCTATCGATAACTATCGAGGGTAGTTTTTCATTTTTTTTTTGTATCGAGGTATTAGCACTTATTGTAACAATTACAAGAAATTGGTTGTAATTGTTACAATGCGTGCTTTGTTTTAACATCACCTCTCTTTTTTTTTAAATTTTATAGCGGAATAGCCAGTATTGACTGTTTATACGGCTAACTTATTGTAATTGTTACAAAACGTTCTAATACTTCGATATAAAAATGAAAAACTACCCCCGATAGCAATCTTGTGTACAGAATAGATGTGTAAAGGCACCTAACGCAAAAATACGAATCTTGCACACATTTAAATTGTTATAAAAATCGATGTTTTTTATCAAATAAATATAAAAAGAATTAAAACTATGCATTTGCCAAAAAGTGCAACATAGAAAACTTAATAAACTAAATTTTAATAATACCTAAATTTTACCAACCTAATAATAAGATGGGGTCCTTTGACAAATTTACATTTTTGTACAATTGTAAGTTTACTTTAGACTTAAAATATTTATTTTTCAATGTTTTCAGATACATATTAATAATTAATACAGTTAAAATATTGTAAATTATAGAAAAAATGTATATCGCCTTAAACCCTGCGAATCCAAACCAAAACAGAATATACTTTGTCAAACAATACTCATATAATATAAATTTTCTAAAATTATGCCATATTCATACGTAAAATAAGATATTTTATAGATAGAATAATATTTGTTACTATTATAGTTTTGTTTGAGCAGAGCATAACAATTTAAAAAAAAATAACAAACAACGTGACACGAGTGGTATGTATTTATAATTCAACTAAAATAAATAAATATGAATGAAAGAGTGTCCAACATATTGCCGGATCGCCCAAACAAAGCTTTGAACTAGCTAACACCCACGATGGACGCGCAGTTTAAGCGTCGGCAGTCCCAAGTTCAAATCCTTAGTCTGGCATGTACACATACTATTTTTCAATTTTTGTAGGGTCAGAGTATGGACTTAATAGGTTGAGCAAGTGGCTGACACCCATTTCTCGTAAAAACAAAATCTGTTGGAGGCCCATGTCTTAACAAAAAAAAAACTAGCACACTTCAATTTAACGTCCACTTACACAAACCCAAAATACACCAAACAACAAACGAGATTTCTTAGAGCAAGTGGGTTTGAAGTTTTCAAAAACTGTATTTAGCACAGAGTCAATAAGTAATATTGTATGGTTTAAAATATTATTACATACGGTTACATAATAATATTATGTCGCTATAGAATGGGCTACAAAAATATTAATTGTTTACGTTATCGGTTGATGATAAAAATGACGTACGCACGTTCGGTCCCTTCTCGACTGACCATTATTTCAAAGTCTTTACTACAGATACTTTATCCTAGCTAAGTAGTGAACGGGTAGCCAATGCCTTTATTGGTATAATATATTATATTGAAATAATGTATAAATAAATACGTTGTTGTGAAATATGCTACCAGAAGTTATGCATGAGTAATTATATCATACTCAAATGGCCTTGTCTGAATACGCCAATTAGGATGGCCCTAATACAACGGATAAATTTCTACCCACCTGACAATTTGACCCTTGCCTGGCGCAACAAATAACGGTCAGTCATTCATCAACTGTGCGCATATAAACACTTACCTAAACTAAAACGTCAAGTTCACGCACCGGATGACCCAATGAACAATACCGAACGAGACTGATATTACGACCAGGATTAACAACTAGGCCATGGAGCCAACTTCTATAGCATAAAGGGTCAGTAACTGGCATCCTAAACATACCCACCCCTCTTCCAAATCATTCCTGCACAGTTTACAGTTCACTGATAAGCACAGCCAGTGTATTTTAGAGACAATTAGCATGCGTATAAGAGTTTACACGAAATGGCTTTTCACCGGAATGGGTCCTTTCATGTGATTTCATCTTATTAAAATATATGCATGGGTAATTGCATTTATAATATTAATTATGTAAATGACTTTTCACTAGAATTAGTCCTTTTATGCAATTTCATGCTACCAAACGTTGTGGATGCGTAACTACACTCATCTCATTAAAATGACCTTTCAACAGAATGAGTCAATTTGTGCGATATTATGACACTGGACGTTGTGCATCAGTAATTACATAAATTTAAGATTTAAATGGCTTCTCACCAAAATGTGTCCTTTTATGCCATTTCATGCTACCAGATCAAATGCATGAGTAAATATTAGATAAATCACATTTAAATAGCTTATCACCAAAATGAGTCTTTGTGTGTATTTTAATGCTACTGGACGTTATGCACGAGTAATAACATTTATCACTTTGACTTTTCACCAGTATGAGTAAGTTTGTGTCTTTTCATGTTACCAGATGTCGTGCATGAGTAAGTGCATGTGTCACATTTAAATGGCTTTTCACCAGAATGAGTCATTTCGTGTTTTCTCATATTACCTGACTATATGCATGAGTAATTGCACTTATCACAGTTAAATGGCTTTTCACCAGAATGAGTCATTTTGTGTGTTTTCAAGCTAATAGACTGTCTGCATGAGTAATTGCATTTATCACAGTTAAATGGCTTTTCACCAGAATGAGTCATTTTGTGTATTTTTAAGCCAAAAGACTGTCTGCATGAGTAATTACACTTATCACATTTAACGGGCTTTTCACCAGAATGTGTCATTTTGTGTGTTTTCAAGTTACATGCTTGTTTGCATGAGTAATTGCATTTATCACAGTTAAATGGCTTTTCAACAGAATGAGTCATTTTATGTCTTTTCATGCTACCAGAAGTGGTGCACGAGTAATTGCATGTATCACAGTTAAATGGCTTTTCACCAGAATGAGTCATTTTGTGTCTTTTCATGTCAACTAATCGTTTGCATGAATAATTACATATATCACAGTTAAATGGCTTTTCACCAGAATGAGTCATTTTATGTGTTTTCATCCTACTAAACTGTCTGCATGAGTAATTGCATAGATCGCACTTAAATGGCTTTTCACCAGAATGAGTCATTTTGTGTCTTTTCATGTTACTTGGATATCTGGATGAGAATTTGCACTTATCACATTTAAATGGTTTTTCACCAGAATGGGACATTTTATGTGTTTTCATGTTAACTGATTGTTTGCATGAGTACTTGCATATACTACATTTAAATGGATTTTCACCAGAATGAGTCATTTTGTGTGTTTTCATGCTACCAGACTGTCTGCATGAGTAATTGCATAGATCGCACATAAATGGCTTTTCACCAGAATGAGTCATTTTGTGTGTTTTCATGTTACTTGAATTTCTGCATGAGTAATTGCATAAACTACATTTAAATGGCTTTTCACCAGAATGAGTCATTTTATGTGTTTTCATGCTACCATAAGTCGTGCACGAGTAATTGCATTTATCACATTTAAATGTTTTTTCACCAGAATAAGTCATTTTGAGTGACTTCATGACGTGACCAGGACGAAATCTTGAAAAATGACCATCGTCACATTTAACCAGCCTTGCAACGGATTCGGACGTTTTCGCAATTGTGGTTTTGTGTATCGCTTTGTGAAGCAACATTAGGTCGAACGATGAAAAAAAATCATAACAGATACTGCATACAAAATTTTCTTTGTGAAACGTTTTTTTTTCCAGTTGTAAAACAGCCACTAATAATTCTGTGTTTACCATATTCGATTGACAAATATCACGTTTAGTATTGCGACAGGCGACATCTTTGAACCTTTCTATATATTTATTCAGTTCTAGCTTAATGTCTTGTTCCTCAATGTGTAGGTCTTCGCTAGACGCTTGTGCTTCAGTCACATCCCAGGTGGATATGAGGCTCGCATCATTGGCCGGTACAGTGCTTCTAGCGATAATCTAAAAAATACATTTAAAAGTATTAATAAATTATGAGATTTTTAAATAACAGTTCATTATAAGGAAGAGATCGAGGTAGAAATATTATAACTAGACACGGTGTTGGTGAACCTTTTTACATAGGCACCTTGTGACCACGTGCCAAAATTTTCCAAATATAATCTTTCGACTGTCTGACGTGCCGAGCAGTTTCTTTATACGGAAAAAATGAAAAGGTAGTTTTTAAGAAATCTATAAAAAAAAGTTTAAATATTACAATGATAGATTCTATCTTAACCGTGTTTCTAGACGAATGCATATCTTTTATTCTTTGAATATTATGTTATTTTTGCTTGTTTCAAATTTTTCAAAAAGGTCGTGGGAGCATTTTAACTACGCTTTTTTTTTATAGAATTCACATATCGGAACGGTTTTCCATTTTCACTGTTTGTCAGAATTACTACTACTAGCTCCACCAAGCTTTTGTGGAGTTGAGGTGAGTAAGACACGATTGTCATTTATTTTCTTTCGCGAACCGATTATAAACGATTGCTTTAGTTGATTTCGAATAATAGACCTGACAATTATTGGCCTCCTCCAAGGTGGTGCGATTTGATATATCTGGATTATTTCAACTTCAAAAAACTGCGGTGACCATATAAAGTTTAATGCCAAAAAATGTTTAAAAGTTGTGTTACTAGTGAACCTATTAATGGACGTACCTGGTCTACTGGGCTGTGTTGTCGATCGGAGGAGCCGGGTTGAGGATTCTCATTATTGTTTTGGCGAATTGCATCGACAACAAATTCTTGTTTGATGATGACATCCTCATTATCATTCTCTGACTTTATATTGATCAGGCTGTCTTTACACTCCTGAAAATAACAACATGATTAATAATATTATGTAACAGTCAATCCATTCCAGGATAAGACCTGCCACAGCTGCATCCTCTGTTTTCAGTGGCCACCAATGTAAGACTGCATTCGACAAGTGAATGAATACTCACCGAAAGACATTCCAGCTAACTGCAGCACATTGCGTACTTTAATCTGCCTTTTTTTAAACATATCGCACATTGATATCTATAGGGTCGTAACTGCAATCATTATGATCTTGAGTCATTTGAGTTTGAATGTAAAATAATTAACTACAATTTAATTAATTGCAGTGGACTGCAGAACATTGTACCATGTTAGAATAATTTTGGGTACTCTATCCTACTGTAGTTTGTAAATATATAAATATATTTTTTTAAATTATATTGTGGATTTTTGCAATCGCGGCCATATAGTTTGAGAATTGACGAACAAACTCTCAGATGCGGCTTCATAGTTTTAATGGAAAAAAAACAATATGCACCCTTTTCATATAAAATTTTATTAAAATTAGTGTTTTATATAAAAATTCTTTTAACCCTTAGAATGCTACGTTGTGTTTGATAATGGCCAGAAATGCTAACAACGATCGTCGTTTTGCCTTTGATGCCTGAAATGTTAATTTAATTTAGGAACATACTACTGCACCAGTGGTACGAAACATTGTTTTATCTATTTAGTTTTATTGTTGTATAATATAACCCGATTCATATATGTTTTGTGACTGGGTAGGATTAAAACTTATAACTATTGTATTTTTTTTCATGGCATCACCCTTTTTACAATAAAAACAATTCCAAACACAAATTTCAGTTTACCATATAAAAAATTGTTTACAGTCAAATTCTTGGTGGAAGGACAGTGTTTTATTGTATTTTATGCATTTGAAATAATGGGAAAGACTTTTACTCAACTCAGTGTTTGAAGTAGAGTGGATTTGTGCTAAATAAGAACCGTTTCATTTATAAAAAAATAATGAAATAAAATCATTTGCAATACATATTTTAAATGTTTTAATAAACAAACACCATGAAGACCTTTTTCACAAATCACGCATATTGTACGCGATCTTTTAACGGGGCCACCATGCAAAATTTTTTTTTTCAGCCGGGTAGTTTTCTAATTCCACTACTTTGTATTATCCCTAATGTGGAATAACCGAATGTTTCCAATAACTGAAAAAAATCAAAACTCTGTGCGCGGATCGTGCATTTCGCTCGCTCTCGCGATCGCCCGTATGATAGAGCGAGAAAGAGATATGTCAATTACTTGCCTCGTTATCTATTAAAAACGATAAATTAATTACGAAACGTGTTTTCATAATATTCCGATTTCGCAGAATCAATTAGAGTGGTAAGGTATCAAAGGTGTAAAATAATACAATACTTTAAATTATCGACAACTATTGGTAGAAATAATCGACCGGATTTTGCACAACATCGTAGCAGCCAAAGGGTTAATATAGAAATAAAAAAATATATATAAAACATAGAGAAATAAAAGAGAACAATAAAAATAACTTAATCATCAGAAGGATCCGAAATATAATTCATTTCAATGTCTGACAATTAAAAAAATATTGGTGTGTGTACTTATGTACACACGTTAGAAGTTATACTTCTTTGGCGTAACAAAATAAGAAGATAACTTGTGATAACCTAGATTCTTCGACTAGCACTTATTTTTACTTTTAAATTACACACGTAAGAAAACGGGCCGCTTATTGAAGCGCCGTTGGTTTATTTCTATAAATGTTAACTTGCATTACTAAATTATATAATTATTTATCGTTGTTTTATTCTCAAAGTACTAACTGTCACTGTGACGTTTAATAGTTTGTTTATGTAAGGAATTGCTAATGGCCGACAATAATAGATTCGCTGCCTAGGCAACGGAACATTTCTAAACCATAATATTATACTGTATAATCGATCACGATTGCAGTATCGTACTGTGGCGTGAAGGTAGTACGTTCGGCTGATAACCGAACAATCGGTGGTTCGAATCCAATCGAGTGCGTCTTTTTTCGTGTGAAAAAATAAATTATGTGGTACATATCACACGCCAAAAATACACTCTGATCTGATTTTTTATACGCGATAAAAGATGTATAATGTGCGAATGTACTTACTCGATCAATGCAAATCATCTGCAAATACGGCTATATAGTACAATAAATATTGTACCAAAGATTAAATATTTTTAGGCAAAGGGACGTCATGTAAGATAATGCCATATAGCTCAGAATGTATTTTTTTATATAAAATAACCATATGGACACAATGGTGTAGGAGGCCACTGCTTCCAAGTAGCAGTAAATGCCATATGGCATTAAAAATAGATTTTAATTTAATTAAAATAGAAAAATAGAAATAGGTTATTTTGCAAATACGACCCTATAGATCTCAGGGTGCGATATGTATTTACCTTACCATGTTAAACATACATAATTTTGAAAACACTTATGAGAAAATATAGCCAATAAAGAAAATCTTTTTCGAAAAAAAGTAAGAATCGAACCTGCGTGTCTTGGGTTCGCGCACTGTGCATTACCTCTATTCTATGACTGCCATGCTTAATTACGACAAATTTTAACTATTGGCCTTTTTAATACCTGTTTATAAGAGCTCTCCAAACAGAAAAAATCCATAAACACAAAATTGTATCAGCTGATATGTTTGTTGAGATACGTTTTAGATTATGTCTTTACTCATAATACGGAGATACGCATTTGTGTTACAGATAGAACCGATTATAGTGTTCTAATTGAATAAACATCAATTATTTAGACATGACGCCCACGGTGGCCGCGCGGCTTAAGCGTTGGTTAAGAATCAAAACTGCGTCTTGGGTATCGCGCACTGTGCATTACCACTATCCTACGACTGCCATGCTTAATTACGACAAATTTTAACTATTGGCCTTTGTAATACTTGCTCATAAGCGTTATCCAAAGCTGAAAAAATTCTTAAACACAAAAATGTCGATCTTCAGCCATGAGTGTACGACCAAGAAGCAGAGCAAAGCATAGTCTTTGCCACGTTAAACCGGCTCTCACGTCAAAATTCGTCCGCCTGCAATGTGTCGAATACGTCATTGTTATTCACAAAACACACGTTGCTAAATGGAGCTCCGCATATTGGTAGAATGCGACTTTTTAATTTGAAAAAAAATCTATTGTTGCAACGAATTGGTCAGTCCTTTGCAAACGAGCAGGCCACATACGGCTGTCTATGTGAGAAGCATAGATTTTCTGAATTCGGTATAGGAACGCATACGAATAGAAGAAGATAGAATAGAAGAAGAGGAAGATGGTTGTACTTATTCAGAAACTTTCGCGGGTGTGCGCACAACAACAGACAAAAGTTTCATCGCTATCGGATGAATGGTATAGGAACGCATACGAATATAAGAAGAAAAAGAAGCATGTTCGTACTAATTCAGAAACCTTCGCGGCTGTGCGCACAACAAATCACCAAAGTTTCATCGCAATCGGACAAATGGTATAGGAAAGCATACGGGACAGACAGACAAATAAACAAACATTCATTTTTATATATTATATATAGATATTACATTCTAATAAAGCCAGTTTAAATGTAAAAGGTGTTTATATAAAGTTGATCCCGACGTTCTATAACAGTACCTACACAATACATAATAACAACGTGAACTCTATTTGCATTGTAATAAGGGTGAAATTTATATCTCTGTCAAATAGTAAACGCCATTACGGTTTTATCTGCCCTGCGCTTCTGCCGACAGGCACAAAAAACTGCCACAGGACCGCGCTCCTGCGAAAGAAGAAAACTGAGCTGATCTAGCACACTCTCGCGCTCGTTCCTCTTCGGGTTTATTCGGGATATTGTAGAGCAACATAGTAAGGCCTTCATCTCACGTGGATACTCAAAAAAGACGAGACTGAAACTCCAGTATCCAGCTAATGTATTTCAATGGCGGCAACACTGGAATCTCTCAGTTTCAAAATCTCCGCAATTCAAACCGAGGAGATGCGACATGTAGTCTCCCAGTAGCCAGTCACCATTGCCGACATTCAAAAGATGGCGGTGCAGTTACCCATAAATCAGTGGTACCAACATCAGTAGATTCTATGAAAAATCATATTTTCTTACCAAAATTGGTACCTCTGAACTGAAATACACAAGCATTAACAAGTCAAAATGTAAAGACGAGATTTGGGAGAAAGAGTTTAGAGATGGGCTAACCGATTTTTAATTTAAAATATGTGGCAGATGTTGAGAAATACTCCTGCCTGTATAATTGCAAGCTGCCAGAATATTCCCGAAAAGATATTACGGAAAAAGCTTAAGATGAAGTAGGAAAGACAATGAATGGGTTTGACAGTTTGGCATTTTGTGCGAAGCATGTCACTGGGCAGTTTATGAATTCCATCAGCAACTAGTTTGTCGGATTTTAGTTTCTGCGTGAGAGGATTGCCTTAGTCTAGCGTGAACAATTATTACCAAAATAAAATAATAATTGCTGTCGAATTGAATGTAGGAGGGTAATTGACTAAACAAAATTTGAAAACCTTTCTAAATAATTTGTAAAATATAGAAACATATTACTATACTCCATACTGGTGTTTTGCAGTAGTATTTGACAGATTCTTAAAAAAACTAACCTCAAACTTGTAACCTGAATCATCAGCATTCTCTTGCTTTATGGTGGAGGCGTCCGGGACGTTTGGATTCGTAATTATTGGTACTTTAAACCAAGGCTGCACTTCCTCATCAGGACCGCGCTTGATAATAGTATCCATGCTTCAATATTTGGGCTTCTGTCTGCGTATATTAATCTATGGCCAGGCTCAGTACCGGGAAGGAAAATGAAAAATGAAGCGTCCTCGTTGGTGTTGCCATAATCGAGAAAATAATATTTTGTGAAACGAAGTAGGTATACATGAGTTACCTAAAATTAGATAATTTTAAAGAGTTAGGTAGGTACAATCATTGATATACATAAAAAAATCAATTTAACTGTTGTTCAAATCAATTGAATGATTCATCATATTAAATAATTCAAAAATAAGTACCTACTTACCTACATAGTCTAAAGCTGGTAATTAATGGTAGGTACTTACCTAATTCTATTATCATAAAATAGAGGTTAACACAGTCAGGCAAACACTATTAACAATATTAATAATTATTGAGTGGATTAACCTGGAACGCAAAGTTCGAGCCCCCGTCCCCCTATCGACCCATCCTTAAATAATAATAAAAATTATTCTAGGTATATTATTATATTGGTTTTATTCACAACTCTGACCAAACTTTATCAATAAAAATCGAATGAAAACGAAGGTAAATCAGAACCACAACTTCGCCTATTACAAAATACCTACACATCTTGCTATATTCAACCGTATAAACACAACAATGACTTTGGTTTCTATTGAACATATATAATTTAGAAAAATACTTTCTGAGAAAGTATATAGGTATTATAAGCAATAGAAAAAAATCTTTTTTGAAAAAAATGAGCCACCCCGGCCGGGAATCGAACGCTGCATCTCCCGGGTATACGCCCCATCCGTCGCATTTAACCAATTTGCTACGGCGTGACATACAAATTGCGTCAATTTTAATACCTACTCATCAGCGCTCTTCCAAATCAAGCTACTTTGGCAATCGTTTTTTGTTTCCTAAATCAAAATAGGTAACTATTTACTATTACTTCGATTACTAACCGACGTCGTGGAATTTGTTTCTATTGTTTTGAACTCAATGATAATATTGTTTTTATCGGTTTTTGTCTATTATTTAGTGGAAACTAGCGGCAAATAAATTGAAAATAGCCGAGCCGATTACTGGATTGTTTGTTGTATTATCTTAGGATAGGTTTAGACTATCATTCTTGAATAATTATACAGCATTTTTAAGTGGGTACTCAGTAATGTAAATTGCTGGTGTTCCCGCCTGGCTTCCAGTAAACTGACGTACGCTTTTTCTGTTATAGGTACTCGTCAAGATGAAGTTATGGTAGGTTCACTAAACGTCGCTTACCCCGGTTTCAGACGGGACACCGGTGTCGCGCTCGCATATAATAAGGAGACCTTTGTATTCGAATAAAGGGGATTTTGTATTATGTTTATGAACGCCCAGAGGCCGGCACCATTTCCAAGCTGACTCATAGTAATGATCGATAACGAGAAAGAAAATATAGGCAACATTGTTTGTCAAAACGCAAAAAAGGCAACGCTGCATTTGTGTCCACCGCTTTTGTGATGGGAGATCGCTTGTAGCGCTAAAGGCTTCCAGAGATTGCAATAAAATTGTACATACTTAACATAATATACATCTCGCGTTCCGAAAAATTGATAAAAATTTAATAAATAGTAAAAATAAAGGTCAAATAATAATCGCCGTTTTAGATCATTCCGAGGTACCTATTTTTTATTTGTTCACTCTCAAGTCTTAAATAACAGACGTTAACCAGCATACCGAGCGAAGAAAGAGAATGCATCTTCTTCGATCTAACGGGAGATGGCAATAAAGGGTTACAATGATGAACCTCATATTAATGTAGTGTCCTTGTGCGAACCGGTGCTACTTATTATAAATGGGATTAAAATAAGATACAAATCCACATCAACAAAATATATTTAGAGGCAGAAGGATGCAAAACCACACTACGTTTTTTTAAATTTTTTTTAGATATAAATTGTATTATATTTATTCGTTTCTTACATATTCCAGAAGTACTTTAATTGAATTAGAATTAAAAAATAATGATTGTTCTATGTATATTTTCTTAGAAGTTATGAGTATTCGTTTATAATAAAAATTGTTTTTTGCTCTCCTGAACAATTGGGTATTTGGCACTTGCATCCGTCTGCCTCTGAGGTACAGATATATTATATTTAAATTATGTCCCAAAAATGCAGGATTTTTAAAAATAAATGAGTAGTGAAATATGCTACCAGAAGTTATGCATGTGCAATTATTTCACATTCAAATGGCCTTGTCCGAATACGCCAATTGGGTGGCCCTAATACAACAGATAAATTCCTACCCACCTGACAATTTGACCTGGCGCGACAAGTAACGGACGGTCATTCACTTACCTAAGCTAGAATGTCAAGTGCACGCACCGGGTAACCCAATGAACAATACCGAACGAGACTGATAATACGACCAGGCTTGACAACCAAACCATGGTATAAAAGGTCAGTGCCTGGCATCCTAGACATATCCTCCCCTCCCTACATTCAAATCATTCCTTCACAGTATACAGTTCACTGAAAAGCACAGTCAGTGTCTTGCAGAAAATTTTCATACGTATAAGAATTTACAAGAAATGGTTTTTAACCGGAATGGGTCCTTTCATGTAATTTCATCTTATTAAAATATATGCATTGGTAATTGCATTTATCATATTAATTATGTAAATGACTTTTCACTAGAATTAGTCCTTTTATGCAATTTCATGCTACCAAACGTTGTGGATGCGTAGCTACACTTATCTCATTAAAATGACCATTCAACAGAATTAGTCAGTTTGTGTCTTTGCATGTTAACAGACGTCGTGCATGAGTAAGTGCATGTGTCACATTCAAATGGTTTTTCACTAGAATGAGTCATTTTGTGTGTTTTCAAGTTACCTGATTGTTTGCATGAGTAATTGCAAATATCACAGTTAAATGGCTTTTCATCAGAATGAGTCATTTTGTGTATTTTCATGCTACTAGAAGTCGTGCACGAGAAATTGCATTTATCACAATTAATGGCTTTTTACCAGAATGAGTCATTTTATGTTTTTTCATGTTACCAGACGTCGTGCATGAGTAAGTGCATGTGTCACATTCAAATGGCTTTTCACTAGAATGAGTCATTTTGTGTGTTTTCAAGTTACCTGATTGTATGCATGAGTAATTGCATATATCACAGTTAAATGGCTTTTCATCAGAATGAGTCATTTTGTGTATTTTCATGCTACTAGAAGTCGTGCACGAGTAATTGCATTTATCACAATTAAATGGCTTTTCACCAGAATGAGTCATTTTATGTTTTTTCATGTTACCAGACGTCGTGCATGAGTAAGTGCATGTGTCACATTCAAATGGCTTTTCACTAGAATGAGTCATTTTGTGTGTTTTCAAGTTACCTGATTGTTTGCATGAGTAATTGCATATATCGCAGTTAAATGGCTTTTCACCAGAATGAGTCATTTTGTGTTTTTTTAAGTCACTTGAACGTTTGCATGAGTATTGGCACTTATCACATTCAAATGGCTTTTCATCAGAATGAATCATTTTGTGTTTTTTCATGCTACCAGACTGTCTGCATGAGTATTTGTATTTATCACACTTAAATGGCTTTTCACCAGAATGAGTCACTTTGAGAGACTTCATAACGTGACCAGGACGAAATCTTGAAAAATGACCATCGTCACATTTAACCAGCCTTACAAAAGAATCGTTCGTTTTCGCGATTGTGGTTTTGTGTATTGCTTTGTGAAGCAACATTAGGTCGAACGATGAAAAAATATCAAAACAGATACTGCACACAAAATTTTGTTTATGAAACGATTTTTTTTCCAGTTTTATAACAGCCACTAATAATTCTGTGTTTACCATATTCGATTGAAAAATATCACGTTTACTATTGCGACAGGCGACATCTTTGAACCTTTCAACATATTCCTTGAGTTCTTGCTTAATATCTTGTTCCTCAATGTGTAGGTCTTTGCTAGACGCTTGTGCTTTAGTCACGTCCCAGGACGATATGAGACTCGCAATATTGGCCTCTACAGTGCTTTTAGCGACAATCTATAAAAAACATTTAAAAGTATTGATAAATTATGAGATTTTTAAATAACAGTTCATTATAAGTAAGAGATCCAGTTAGAAATTATATACCTAGACATGGTGTTAGCAAACCTTTTTTCTATTGACTATTCAAGTGTGATAAACATCCTACGAATAATGATCCTAACCTAACCTAACCAAAAGAAAAAACTTTTTTTTTAAACGGTACATGTTCAAACACGCGCGTTATCATGATCTTACTCCCTACTTCAGTTTTACTTTGTCAATTTATGGCTACGGCCGTATGTTGTAGCTTAACCACTGGGGAATATCAAAAGAAATGGCGTATAACACAACCTTGTTCTTTGGTCAATAATTATTATAAAGCAATCATTATTGTGTTTAAGACATTTGAATGGTCAAAGACATAGCTTATAATCAGTATCTTTAGAATTATTTTTCAAATGTGTTAATTTTGCCCATTTTTTGAATAATAAAATGCCTAATTCTTGTCAAATTTGGGTTCACAGAGATTATCAATATAATTTTTTATCGTAAATATTTCACTATAATAAGGTCGACATAAATTATACTGATGGTTTTATAAATGCTTTTAAAAATTAATAAATGTAAAAAATCTTAACACCACTGCAAATTTTTGTACTGAAATATGACTATATTTTATAACATTAGAGCGAGAGGTTTAAAAGAAAACTATTTTATGTAATAAAAATACTTTATGCAGTCATCAAATTTTTAAAATAAATATAAAGGGTAATAAGGCTTCAAAATTATATAAATAGATTATCTACAAAGTTTAAGGAATGTCCAGGATCATGCTTTGAAAATAGAATAAAAGCTCCATTTTGACCCACGCTGAGCAAGTCCGCCCTTAACACTTTCCATAAACCTACTCAACATATCACAGTAACAATTATTATTAGGAAATAGAAAACTATTAAAATCTGAAATATGCACACTAATGAATTTTAACAAGAAATAAAATTGTATAGCATAGTCTATTTATAAAATAGAAATAGTTTCAGGTTTAGTATTTATTCAGAGTTCAGAGAGATTAATTAAAAATAAAGGAGAATACTTCAAACGGTACCTTTACTAAAATAGATTAACAAGATAAGACTTAACACTAGACACACTTAACACTAGAAACGAATCTTGATAGTGTAAAGTGCTTAATTTCAAATTTGAGGGCCCGTATGATCAAAAGGGTCAGACTTGATCAGACTAAGCTGACTGGCCGTAAGACTGAGATAAAAATTACGAAATTAACATATGGTTATATCCTAATCCGTCTATATAGCGCTTGCGGCGTCCAGTCAATGGGCAGCGCCATCTGTGGGTCTCTTGTCGCCGCTACAAATGGACTTTACTACGAAAATATAATCGGAAAACACGACACGATTGTCATTTATTTTCTTCCCCTAACCGATCATAAACGATTGCTTTAGTTGATTTCGAAAATGGACCTGACAATTATTGGCCTCCTCCAAGGTCGTTAGATTTGATATATCTGGATTATTTCCTGTAAAACTTCGTGGAGTCTGTTTATGCTGTTAAATCCAATGGGAGCCAATATTGTTCGCAATATACGACCAGTAATGCTCAAATAAGGAACATCCAAATTGGGTGACCAGAATTTTCTTCGTTGAGAACAACTGCGGTGACTATATTAATTTTAATGCCCTGTAGATATCGATGTTTCGAATATAAAAAAAAATGATTAAAAGTTGTGTTATTAGTGAACCTTTAAATGAACGTACCTGGTCCACTGGGCTGTACTGTCGATCGGAGGGGCCGGGTTGAGGATTCTCATTATTGATTTGGCGAATTGCATCGTAAACAAATTCTTGTTTGATGATGACAAAAATGATGATGAAAATAACAACATGATTAATAATATTATGTAACAGTCAATCCATTCCTGGATAAGACCTGACACAGTTGTATCCTCTGCTTTCAGTGGCCACCAAATGTACGACTGCATTTGGCAAGTGAATGTATACTCACCGAAAGACATTCAAGCTAACTGCAGAACATTGCAAACTTTAATCTGCCTTTTTGTAAACATATAGCACATTGAGATCTATAGGGTCGTAACTGCATATAACATGATCTTAAATAATTTGAGTTTGAATGTAAAATAATTAACTTAATTACTTACACTTTATTTAATTGCAGTAGACCGCAGAAAATTGTACCATGTTAGAATAATTTTGTGTACATAAATATATATTTTTTTAATTATATAGTGGATTTTTGCAGTTGCGGCCATATAGTTTGAGAATTGACGAAAAAACTTGCTGATGCGGCTTCATAGTTTTAATAGAGAAAAACAAAATGCACCTTTTTCATATAAAATTTTATCAAAATTAGTGTTTTATATAAAAATTATTTTATTATAAAAATAAAAAAATTAATAAAAATAATATAAAAGATATAAAAATAAAAAAGAACAATAAAAATAACTTAATCATCAGTAAGATTCGAAATATAATTTATTTCAATGTCGGACAATTTTAAAAAAATCGGCGTGTGTACTTATGTACACACGTTAGAAGTTATACTTCTTTTGTGTTAATCACACATCGATATATTTGTTCAAATTGAAGAAACATCAATTATTTAGACATTACATAGCTCGCCATTAAAGCCGAAACGACTCGTTCTATACGTAATAACTTTACATATTATATATATGAAATAGTAGATTTTTTTTCGTTAATTGTTTGCGGAAAGTAATGCACTGCTTAGTTACATTTTGGGTCCTTTGTTATTTGATAACAGAGGTCGTCTAGAGCGGCAGAGTGACGCAGATCAATTAATTATTATCGAAGTTACAGTCAGAGATTTGTGAAAAGATTTCTGACCGTTTGTGGAACTAATTGCTCGAAAAGCAATGCGACCAAGTGAAGGAGCAGACTGGGGGCGCCATCCATTCTGCCATGAGAGAAGCGGAAGATCGAGAAGGATGGAAAGTCTTGGTCGCTCACAGGATGACGAATTTAAATGTGGTCACGATCCTCAGCCATGAGTTTACGACCAAGAAGAAGTGCAAAGCGTATTCTTTGCCGCATTAAGCCGGCTTTCGCGTCAAAACTCTTCCGTCTGCAACGTGTCGAATACGTCATTGATATTCACAAAATACACGTTGCCAAATGGAGCTCCGCAATTTGGTGGAATGCGACTTTTTAATTTGAAAAAAAAAATATTGTTGCAATAGACAAGTTGCATGCTTGGGCTGCGAGTCATACCAACACCAACGAATTGGTCATTCCTATGCCGACAAGCAGGCCACATACAGCTGTCCATGTGAGAAGCATGGATTATCCGAATTCGGTATAGGAACGCATACGAATAGAAGAACATGGCTGTACCTTCTACGTTAATTGAGAAACTTTCGCGGGTGTGCGCACAACAACTCACCAAAGTTTTATCGCAATCGGATGAATGGTATCGGAACGCATACGAATAAAAGAAGATGGTTGTACTAATTCAGAAACTTTCGCGGGTGTGCGCACAACAACTGACAGTAGTTTTATCGCAATCAGATGAAGGTTATAGGAACGCATACGGGACAGACAGACAAAAAAAAAATCATTTATATATATCATATATAGATATTACATTGTAATAAAGCCAGTTTAAATATAAAAAGTGTTTATGTAAAGTTGATCCCGACGTTCCATAATACCTACACAATAAATGTCAACGAGAACTCTATTGGCATTACAATAAGGGTGAAATTATATCTCTGTCAAATAGTATACGCCATTACGGGTATATCTGCCCTGCTCTTCTGCTGATAGGCACAAAGAACTGCCACAGGACAGCGCTCCTGCAAAAGAAGAAAACTGAGTTGATCTACCACACTCTCGCGCTCAGCCCTCTTCGTGTTTATTCGGGAGATTGTAGAGCAACATAGTAAGGCCATCCTCTCACGTAGATACTCAAAAAAGACGAGACTGAAACTCCAGTATCCAGCTAATGTATTTCAATGGCGGCTAGCTGACGGCAAGATTGGAATCTCTCGTTTCAAATCGCCCGCAACTGAAACCGAGGAGACGCGACATGCTAGTCTCCCGGTCTCTAGTTTCCAGTCACCCATTAAACAGTGGTACCAAGCAGTGGCGGCCGGTGACAAGAATATGAGGGAGTGCAAAAAAGACTCACCTATTTATGCAAGAAGTCCATCCTCCGATCCTTGGATTTTGAAAACACGTCAATAACACGGATATCGAAGTCTGGTATTGACGATATCAATTGTTTTTCTATACTTAACATCGCAAGAGCATTTAGCCTACCTTGAGACATGGTATTTCTCAAAAATGACTTAACCCTCTTTAAAGTTGAGAAACAACGCTCACTTTCCACTGAAGTCATCGGAATTGTACAAATTATTTTTAATAGGGTAACACTTTCGCTAAATACTTCCAGTAAATTATTATTAGTGAAAAGTTGAAGTATCGACAATGCTCCATCAGTAACGTAGAAATCTTCTCTACTGTATAAGACTATTAGTTCATTTATAAGTTAAAATTTGTCAATAATGTCGTATAATGAGGTTACCGTATTAAAATCTGTGGTTGGAAAAGTTGTATGATAATCCCGGAACTTTTCACTAAAAAACAATTTGGCTATTACTAGATGACCTTTATATTCGAAACGATCTTTCGCTTGGTTCACTATAATGTCGCATACTTCATTGCATATTACAGAATGCGGTAGATCATTAGGACGGCGTTTTTTCGTTGGTTGAATTTGTGACATATGATTATTTTGACGAATACATTGTATAGCACGCGTGAAGTGTTCAATGTCCATATTTATTTCCAACACGTCCTTTGACCTCGATTGAAGTTGTTTAAAAAGTATATCACAGTTTGGCATAATTTTGGCAAAGAAATCTAACCAATAGTTAAAATTGTCTTCGTTTAAATACCGTAACAACATTCCAGCTTGATTAATGGTATCGGCGTCTAAATTTTCAGATTCTAAAATGTGTTCCATGCACTCTTTTAACTGATCGCGATAAGTATGCACAACAGTTACTGTTATTATATTAAAATTCCACCTCGTTGTTGGTGCTGCTGGTATTTTTCTATGAACTATTTCTTTCAAGATATCAGTTCGCTTCGCAGACCTCGAAAAAAAATTTGGAAACGCTCGTAAATTAGCAAAAAAGTTTCGGACTATGGTGTTAGCTGAAACACTTCTTTCCATTATCAAATTCAATTGATGTGCATAACAATGTATGAAGTGTGCGTGTGGATACGAAGCTTTTATCAAAGCCTGTACACCACCTAATCGGCCACTTATCACGGATTCGCCGTCATAACTCTGGCCAATTAGTTGTGCTTGTTTAATGTCGAGAAGTTCAAGTTCTTTCAAAATTTCAGATGCAATACCTGCCGCAGTGTGGTTTTTCGGCGTCATAAATTTCCAGAAACGTTCATGTATCTGTCCGCGTAGTTCATACCTTATGACCAAAACAAGTTGTTCTGTAGTAGATATGTCCGTTGTTTCATCTGCTTGTATAGCTACAAACTTGCTTTGTGATATTTCATTTTTAATTTCGTTACGGCACACCTCTAGAATCGAATCTAAAATGTCATTTTGAATCGTTTTTGACGTACCCTTAAAAACATTATTGCTCTCCAAATGCTGTTTCATGGCTATGTCAATTTCCGAGACGAAGTCAATAAGCCCTCGGTAAACACCTGGATTATTTGAATCTGCAGATTCATCATGTCCTCTAAGAGCTAATTCAAATGCACCACAGAACTTCACACAGTCAATCAATCTGGATAAAATATAACGATTTTTGTCGACACGTTCGTTAAATTGTTTCACAGACAAACGGTACCCTGCATCCAATTGTGAACGTATATCTATTTCTCCCAAGACTGCAAGTTGCATTTCATTTAAAATGTGCTTTTCTGAACCACTGTGTTTTTTGATTTTTACTGACGGGTGGACCAAATCTTGAATTCCATGGTCTGTCCAATTAACATCTCCGCCGAACAACAGACACGGAAAACAAAATAGAGTATTAAGAATATTACATCCGCAAAGCCATTGTGTTTTTGAGTACATTTGCACATTAAATTTCCGATTAACCGTCTTCGTTTTCACTGTACACTTTTGAATTAAATTTATACATGGCAAAGGACGGCCTGCCACTTTAATATCAATTCGTTTGGAAAAATCGTGACGATTGTCTTTAATATATGAAACTGAATATACGGTACTCATTATAAATACTATTAAATCTATATTATAAACCCAACTGTCGAACCGCGAACGATCAACGAAACTAACCGTTTAACAATATGATTCTATTTTTGACACAATATGCATCGACATGAAGTTCGTCATTTCATTATAATAATAATTAGGCTTCCAACTGTACCTCGACGCGTCGCCTGAGTTATATGCAAAAATATTCATATCGGTTAGTAAGGTTTGTGTATACAAGTCCAAATGGCTAGTTAATGTGTGCGTGCTTTCGACCGGAACACTGCACTTGGAATGAAAATAAAATGAAAAACATCGTTTCCAACGAAAACTCATGTAGTCTTATAGAACTTTGGTGATTTTGATTCTACAAGCTTCATTTTTTTTGTCGTTGTGTTGTCCGCTATAAATGTGTGCGTGTAAAATGCACGTATATGAAAGGAACACTTCGAATAATGCTCCTCGCGTATCACATCGATGGAATTATTACGTGTGTATTGGTCGCGTCTCATCGACATTGATGAAGCTGTGTGTGTTGGTGTCGGTGCGACGCGTTGAAACGCTTGCCTTACCATTTTTCGAAAACGCGCGGAATTTAAAATGAGTGATTTCGCATAAGTTTTCGATATCGCATTTTTTTGAATACATGGGGGTTTTATAGTATATATTTTTATTTAATCTATGATGGGAGTGCACTGCACACTTTGCTCCTTTACTAGAGCCGTCCCTGGTACCAAGATGTGTAGATTCGATGAAAAATCATATATTCTTACCAAAATTGGTACCACTGAAGTGAAGTACACAAGCAATAACAAGTCAAAATGTAAAGATAGGCGAACCGATTTTTAATTTAAAATATGTGGCAGATGTTGAAAAATACTCCTTCCTGTATAATTAAAGTCTGCCAGAATATTCCAGTAAAGATATTACGGAAAAAGTAGGAAAGACAATGGGTATGACAGTTTGAGGTTATGAGATTATTAAGTTTCAGTAGATCGGTGTGCGAAGCATGTCACTGGCCAGTTTATGAATTCCATCAGCAACCAGTTCGTCGGATTTTAGTTTCTGCGTGAGAGGATGACCTCAGTCTAAGCTCAAGCAATTCAAGCTTGACATGTTAGGAAAATACTTGCAGATTAAAATATGTATGGAGCGAACTCGCAACGACCGTCGCCAGCGGAGATAAAATGTCATGCATTTGCACATAGACAACGATACTAAAAAACTAAAAGCGTCTCTTAAATCAAAGTCTTATTACCTACTCAACTGATGATGGTTAATACGATGCACTCTGTTAATCAACAGCAGATTATTTTACTAAGGCTTCGGCCACATAGGCAGGTGCTATGCTTGCCTACTAAAAACTCTAGGTACTGCCACATTTCACGCTACGTGCTTAGGTACAAATTCATTTGACATTTGAGAGCGTTCAAGTCAACAACTATATGTTACTCTCAAAACTAACCAGAAAGCTACTTCTCAAGAAGAATTTCGGAAATCTCAAATTCGAACTTCTTGCGTGCAAACTGTCAAATATTCCTCCCATGCGTCATTATTCATAACCTCAAAATATACGGTGTTTGACGTTTGTCATCCTGAAGAAACATCTGCCATCTTGCAAAATCACTAGGTGACATAATGAAAATAACCAACACGTTTGTTCGCCGGGAGACTCACGAGGTGCTAATAATCACGCAGCGAGGCGCGAAGTGTGCAGTGTTGTCATTGCGATAGTATGGTGTGCGTCCGTATATGTCACCTGGCACGTAGCCACCAAGCAAGGCACCTGCCTATGAGACCTTAGCCTAAAGCATTCACCCTAACCTAACCTTAATTTAGTATAGTTAATATAGTAGGTATTTGTATTGAATTTGTTTGCCGTTTCCTTCCACTAAACAGACAAGAACCGTGATTACTTTTGCAATACTTATTTCGTAAAATCGAATGAAAAAGCTTTGTATATTACCTACATAGTGTTTGTTCCGTCCGATATTAAAACAATATTGTTTTCAATTTGTTGTTCAATTCATTGATAAGTCGTGTTTAGTTACTGCGCATTTGAAAGAGAATTTTGAATACCCTCGCCTAAACAAATTAGAAATCTGTTTACCTCTTTTATGTGGATACTGTCGTGGTCCTCTATGTTTTCCTGTTTTACTGACACGTCAAATCGACCCTTGCTGTTGAAGTGATTTACGTCAATCGATAGGTATGCACCGTCGCTGATTACCTCCGCCGTTTCGTCATGTGATAATTCACCGGTTTCTTCTTCCATTTTATGCGGTAATTGATATTAAAATGTGTCAATAGCTTCACGACCTCAGGCTAACGTGTTTCACTGGCTAATATACTATGGCTTCTACCATAGACATCAGGACTTCGAGTAAAAAAATTAATTGTCTATGCTCTCTGGGGAAAATAAGAAGAGTTCGACGGTATCGTTATGGGGAAAATACAATATTCTTTCAAAACATATTATTCTACAACATTAGTTGGTTACTGTCAGTTTACATGAAGCCAAAGCAAAGAAATTTTGAAAATAGCCGATTATACTTAGTTCATTATTTGTTAGGTTAGGTTAGGTTTGGTTTCCATTCTTTAATTTAAAATTATTTATTTTTGCCCTATACCTAACCTATTGTCATCCAAAACAAGATATTAACACCCCCCAATTAGCTATAAGTAGGGCTAGCTCAGTCTATTATTGGAGGTGCATTAATGTAATTTGCAATATTATTACATTGTTTTTTGTTGTTATTAAATTTTGGGATTCTAGGTGAATATGTGATAAATTTAATTGGTGGCAGTAATTAAACTCACTATTTAACTGATAGGTATTATAGTTATATTTTCTTCCACAGGCTACTTATTTTTATAAAGGTGACAAACATTGCTTAAATTTTAATTGTAAATTATTATAAATAGCTAGGTAGGTAAATACTTATAATTAATTATATAATTTTATCCTTATTTAAGTATATTTCTTTAAGACACAAAACATTGTAGACATAACAAATCTAAATTCAAGACGTACACAACATGAGAACTACATTATAACAAAATATTACCCTCACAAAAGAGAAGAAGAGAAGGAATAGAAAGGTATTATTAGTATTAGGAGGAAAATAAAATTTATAACAATAAGTACTTACCTACCCTTCCCCTTAGGTATTGGGTTTCTAAAAAAACCTTAAAAAAACAAATAAAATCTAAGAAATTTTTCTAAAAAGGGTGCTGGAGAATTATTACAAATCATTTTTTTTTGCCGTGTTTTATTGGCTTTCGATGTCAATGTTTAAAACCATTCTGATAATTTTCATGTTTGTGGGGTGCCAGGGAACCTTGCCCCCCCCCCCCCCCCCCTGGGTGAGCCACTTATGTACACCACACCGGAATTCGGGTGGACACCGAGAATTTTTTGACATTTCCATTAGAGATTGAGTTTCTAAAAAAAACCCGACGATAGTGTTTCGAAATTGTTGTTAGAATATAAATCTAAGAAATTTTTCTAAAGAGGGTGCTGGAGAATTTCAAATCATTTTTTGCCGTGTTTTTATTTGTCTAGTCTATTGGCTTTCAATTGCAATGTTTTTGGGGGGGGGGCAAGGCCCCTTGGCCCCCCCCTGGGTACGCCACTGTCATGGTAGATGCTGTACAATTAATAGTGCAAAACAATATTGTCATGAGATTTAAAGCTATCAAATGTTTATCTGTCTTGCAATTTACCGAAACATTAGATAATTAAGTAAAGTAGGTAATATAATAATAACAAAAGATTAACAAAATAGATGTACTTTTAAACTCTAATGGATTTAAGTTTTGTACTATTCCATTTGAGTCGTTATTAGCGACCCGGGGTTCGGCTTTCGGCATCTTCAGGTACTGTGTACACTCACCAAAAGGCAAATAAATACTGACAACGAATACTATTGAATAACAAATCAATACAATAGAGTAGGTACCTATGTAAAAATTACATTACCAACCTATCAAATCAAGGGTCACAATAAAAAAATTATGAATAGTTGAAGTGTTTGTAATAACCCCCCTGTATTATCATAAATAATAAACCGTCAAAACCTAATAGATCATTAGTAATTATTATAAACAATAAAAATACTACAGTCAAGAGCTGGTGTCAAACACCTATTCTGACTCTTTAGCAAGCTACCGACTAGACGGCGCTGATTCGGCTTCATCAGCTTAGGATCGGCAGCACGAACATATCCGAACTTGACTGACATGTCTACCAACCTAAATTTTCGCCGTATTACAAATTGGAGGTAGCCGCCGATAACTGTTTAATGCAAGGAAAGCCTTCCGTATTAATTTGGACAATGAAAATAATGGAAACATACTAAAGTTATGACCGTCAATAATTTACTAAAAAGGGGAGATTCCGATTTTTCTTATTTGAAACATGACGTCATAATGTCTCACCTTCGACTTGTCCACATTTAGGGATGTCTCCTCTGGTGGTCTAGAGAGGCCGGAACCATTTCCGAGCTGACTCTGACTAGTAAAGGTCGATTACGAGAAAAAAAATATCCGGCAACGCTGTTTGTCCGTACGCAAAAAAGGCATGCTAATCGTTGTAGCGAGAGCGACAGCGAAAAATTTTAAGCTTCCAGAGATTGCATTTGTAAAGATAACATACATCTCGCATTCAGAAAAATTGATAAATATGTAATTAGTAATATAATGTGACAATAAGTAAAAGAGTAAAATAAAAATCGCCGTTTTAGACCATTTATTTGGCCGAGGTATTTATTTGTTCACTCCCAACTCCAAATAACAGACGATGACCAGCAATCAGCATAGCATTCTTAATAGAAAACTTAAACATAATTTTAATATTACCTTAATATGACTATACAATATATGTAATAATAAGATGGGGTACTCTGACAAATTTTACATTTTATAACATTTTTTTACAATTGTTAGTTTAATAATTAAAAAATATTAAAAAAATGAATTAGTAAAAATCTCTTAAGCACATCATAAAAAACTTAATAAACTAAATTGTAATAATACCTAAATATTACCAAGCTAATAATAAGATGGACTCCTTAGACAAATTCACATTTTAATACACATGTAAGTTTACTTAAGACTCTAAATAAAAAATATTTTTCTGTTCATTGTTTTCAGATATATAATTTATTAATTAATACAGTTGAAATTGTAAATTATAGAAAAAATGTCTATCGCCTTAAACCTTGCGAAACCAAACCATAACAGAATATACTTTCCCAAAGAATATTCTTCTATCTATAAAATATCTAAAATTATGCCATTTAATCATACATAAAAAATGATATTTTATAGATAGAATATTGTTTTAATCGATTATAGTTTTGTAACAATAGTATTTAAAAAAAAAAATAACAAACAACGTGACATGAGTGGTATGTATTTTTTATTCAACTAAAATAAATAAATATAAAAGAAGAAAAAGTGTGCACAATATTGTCGGATCGCCCAAACAAAGCTATGAACTAGCTAACAGTCCCACGATGGCCACGCAGGTTAAGCGTCGGCTTATAGCGTCGTGGGTCCAGGATCAAATCCTGGATTAGGCATGTACACAAATTGTTTTTCGATTTGTGTAGGGTCAGAGTATGGAGAAAGTGGCTGACATCCGTTTCTCGTAAAAACAAAATCTGTTGGAGGCAGATGTGTTCCTATTAGGATCGCATATGGTTTAAAAAAAACAACTAGTTTACGGTAGTGGAGTTCGATACACTTCAATTTATGTCGCTAAGACCTAACGTCCACTTACACAAATCCAAAATACAACAAACAACAAACGAGATTTCTTAGAGCAAGTGGGTTTGGAGTATTCAAAAACTGTATTTAGCACAGAGGCAATAATTATTATTGTATGGTTTAAACTAATATTACATACGGTTACATAATATTATGTCGCTATTGAATGGACTACAAAAATATTAGTTGTTTACGTTATCGGTTGATGATAAAAATGACGTATGCACGTTCGATCCCTTCTAGACTGACCATTTTTTTCAAAGTCTTTACTACAGATACTTTATTCTAGCTAATTAGTAAACGGGTAGCTAACGCCTTTATTGGTATAATATTATATTATATAGAAATAATGTCCCAAAAATGCGGGATTTTTTAAAAATAAACAAGTCGAGAAATATGCTAGCAGAAGTTATGCATGAGCAATTATTTCACGTTCAAATGGCCTTGTCTGAATACGCCAATTAGGATGGCCCTAATACAACAGATAAATTCCTACCCACCTGACAATTTGACCCTTGCCTGGCACGACAAATAACGGTCAGTCATTTATCAACCGTGCGCATATAAATACTTACCTAAGCTAAACCGTCAAGTGCACGCACCGGATGACCCAATGAACAATACCCAACGAGACTGATAATACGACCAGGATTGACAAACAGGCCATAGAGTCAACCTCAATAGCATAACAGGTCAACAACTGGCATCCTAAACATACCCTCCCCTCTTCCCAGCATCCGAAACATTCCTGCACAGTCTACAGTTCACTAAAAAGCAAAGCCAGTGTCTTTTATTTTAGTGTTTTTACAGACAATTTGCATGCGTATAAGAATTTACACGAATTGGCTTTTCACCGGAATGGGTCCTTTCATGTAATTTCATCTTATTAAAATTATAACTACACTTATCTCATTAAAATGACATTTCAACAGAATGAGTCAATTTTTGCGATATTATGACACTGAACGTTGTGCATGAGTAATTACATAAATATAAAATATAAATGGCTTCTCACCAGAATGAGTCTTTTTATGCCATTTCATGCTACCAGATCAAATGCATGAGTAAATATTAGATAAATCACATTTAAATAGCTTATCACCAAAATGAGTCTTTTTGTGTATTGTCATGCTACAGGACGTTATGCACGAGTAATTACATTTATCACATTATGACTTTTCACCAGAATGAGTCATTTTGTGTGTTTTCATGTCATTTGAACGTCTGCATGAGTATTCGCACTTGACACATTTAAATGGCTTTTCACCAGAATGAGCCATTTTGTGTGTTTTCATGTCACTTGAACGTCTGCACGAGTACTTGCACTTGACACAGTTAAATGGCTTTTCACCAGAATGAGTCATTTTATGTTTTTTCATGTCACTTGAACGTCTGCATGAGTATTTACACTTGACACATTTAAATGGCTTTTCACCAGAATGAGTCATTTTGTGTCTATTCATGCTACTAGAAGTCGTGCACGAGTAATTGCATTTATCACAGTTAAATGGCTTTTCACCAGAATGGGTCATTTTGTGTGTTTTCATGTTACTTGACTGTCTGCATGAGTATTTGCATATATCAAAGTTAAATGGCTTTCCACCAAAATGAGTCATTTTGTGTCTTTTCATGTTAACTAATCGTTTGCATGAATAATTGCATATATCACAGTTAAATGGCTTTTCACCAGAATGAGTCATTTTATGTGTTTTTATGTTAATTAATCGTTTGCATGAATAATTGCATATATCACATATAAATGGCTTTTCACCAGAATGAGTCATTTTATGTGTTTTCATGTGACCAGAATGTCTGCATGAATAATTGCACTTATCACATTTAAATGGTTTTTCACCAGAATGAGTCATTTTATGTATTTTCAAGCGACCAGACGTCGTGCACAAGTAATTGCATTTATCACATTTAAATGGCGTTTCACCCGAATGAGTCATTTTATGTGTTTTCATGTTACCTGACGTCGTGCATGAGTAATTGCATTTATCACAGTTAAATGGCTTTTCACCAGAATGAGTCATTTTGTGTGTTTTCATACTACCCGACGTCGTGCACGAGTATTTGCACTTATCACATTTAAATGGCGTTTCGCCCGAATGAGTCATTTTATGTGTTTTCATCCTACTAGACTGTCTGCATGAGTAATTGCATAGATCGCATTTAAATGGCTTTTCACCAGAATGAGTCATTTTGTGTGTTTTCATGTTACTTGACGTCTTGCATGTGTAAAAACATGTATCACAGTTAAATGGCCTTTCACCAGAATGAGTCATTTTGAGTGACTTCATGACGTGACCAGGACGAAGTCTTGAAAAATGACCATCGTCACATTTAACCAGCCTTGCAACAGAATCATTCGTTTCCGCAATTGTGTTTTTGTGTATCGCTTTATGAAGCAACATCAGGTCTAACGATGAAAAAAAATCAAAACAGATACTGCACACAAAATTTTCTTTATGAAATGATTTTTTTTCCAGTTGTATAACAGCCACTAATAATTCTGTGTTTACCATATTAATCGATTGAAAAATATCATGTTTACTATTGCGACAGGCGACATCTTTGTACCTTTCAAGATATTCCTTCAGTTCTTTCTTAATGTCGTGTTCCTCAATGTGTAGGTCGTCGCTAGACACCTGTGCTTCAGTCACATCCCACGACGATATGAGACGCGGAACATTGGCCGCTACAATGCTTCTAGCGATAATCTAAAAAAGCATTTAAAAGTATTAATAAATTATGAGATTTTTAATTAACAGTTCATCGTTAATCCATTCAATAATTCACCTGTTTCGTTTAAACGCAATATCTCCAAAATTTTATGTAGATAGACCTAATATGTCTTATATATACTATATACTTATACATTTAAAAAACATCTTACTTTTTTGTCTTTTCATTTATCATTCTCACTTTTCTTAAGTAATTTCTTAATATTTATGTTATTCTTACTTTCTATTTTGTAAGGCTTAACTATAATATAAATAATATATGGAAACTTATCTGGTTGTCATAACTTTTCATTATTCTATTGAAAACATATTTTTGTAATTAAAATGTAATTGCTTGTTTCCCATATAACTTAAAAAAAAATAGTAAAAAATCCAGGTGGAAACAATATGCCTCGACACGGCAATTGAAAATACTGTCGGGGAGATGATATCAGTAAGTTAAGACCCAACCATACACCAATGGTAAATGCACATTGATCATTGATTGATAAAATAACGTTAAAATATTACGAGGTTAAGGAGCAAAACACACCAGTGATGACGTATCAGACTTATAAAAAAGTTAAGTTTTCTCTATTCAACTCTTGCACGGAGCAGCGCAATGCCCTGACAAGTGAACACGACAAGACCTCTATAGAATTTCCCAAATACAATCTGTCGACAGTCTGACCTGTCGAGCAGTTTTTTTATTGGGAAATAAAGAAAAAGTAGCATTAAAAAGTTAAAAAAAATAGCAACGTGTTCTTGAGATTCTATCTTTCACCGTGTTTCTAGACTAGACTAGAATTCGCTGCGATCAGCTGAGGCATTCTCTCGCTACAGTGGTCTCAAGCATTGTAAATCGATCATAATCAGAAGTTCGCGGAGCGGCTTCCTACGCCGCCTGATGAGGTGAGTGCGATAATATTATGTGTCACGCAAAACATAAAACATTCGCGTGCCATAGGTTCAACATCGCTGCTATAGAATAATGATGGATCGGCAGTGACTGGCCGTAAGACTGAGATAAAAAACTACGGAGTTAACATATGGTTAAATCCTAATCCGTCAATGGGCAGCGCCAGCTGTGGGTCTCTTGTCACCGCTACAAATGGACTTTACTACGAAAATATAATCGGAAAACACGACACGATTGTCATTTATTTTCATTCCTTAACCGATCATAAACGATTGCTTTAGTTGAATTCGAAAATGGACCTGACAATTATTAGCCTCCTTCAAGGTCATGCGATTTGATATATCTGGATTATTTCCTGTAAAACTTCATGCAGTCACTGGTTTACCCTGATAAACCCAATGTGGAAGCCATTATTGTTCGCGATATACGACCAGCAGTGCTCGAATAAGTGACATCCAAATTGGGTGACCAGAATTTCCTTCGTTGAGAACAACTGCGGTGACCATATTAATTTTAATGCTTTGTAGATATCGATCTTTCGAATATAAAAAAAAATGTTTAAAATTTGTGTTATTAGTGAACCTGTTAATGAACGTACCTGGTCGACTGGGCTGTATTGTCGATCGGAGGGGCCGGGTTGAGGATTCTCATTATTGATTTGGCGTATTACATCGTCAACGAATTCTTGTTTGATTATGACACCCTCATTATCATTCTCCGACCTTAAATTGATCAGGCTGTCTTCACACTCCTGAAAATAACAACATGCTTAATAATATTATGTAACAATCAATCCATTCCTAGATAAGACCTCCCACAGCTGTATCCTCAGCTTTCAGTGGCCACCAATGTACGACTGCATTTGCAAAGTGAATGTATACTCACCGAGAGACATTCCAGCTACCTGCAGCACATTGCGTACTTTAATATCCTTTTTTGTAAACATATCGCACATTGAGATCTATAGGGTCGTAACTGCATATAACATGATCATAAATAATTTGAGTTTGAATGTAAAATAATTAACTACAATTTAATTAATTGCAGTAGACCGCAGAAAATTGTACCATGTTAGAATAATTTTGTGTACTTTATCATACTGTAGTTCCTAAATATATAAATATATATTTTTTAAATTATATTGTAGATTTTTGCAGTTGCGGCCAAATAGTTTGAGATTTGACGAACAAACTTCCATGTGCATGGGGCTTCAAAGTTTTAATAGAAAAAAAAACAAAATGCACCTTTTTCATATTAAATTTTATTAAAATTAGTGTTTTATATAAAAATTCTTTTAATATAGAAATAAAAAAAATAATAAAAATAATATAAAACAGAGAAATAAAATAAATTAAATAAAAATAGCTTAATCATCAGTAGGATTCGAAATATTATTTATTTAAATGTCGGACAATTAAAAAAATCGGTGTGTGTACTTATGTACGCAAGATAGAAGTTATACTTCTTTGGCGTAACAAAACAAAAACAAAACTTGTGATAACCTAGATTCTTCGACTAGCTCTTAATTATCTTGTTAAATTACACACGTAAGAAAACGGGCCGCTTATTGAAGCGTCGTTGGTTTATTTCTATAAATTTTAACTTGCATTACTAAATTATAATATAATTATTTATCGTTGTTTTTATTTTTAAAGTACCAACTGTCACTCTGACGTCGAATCCAATCGAGTGCGTTTTTCTCGTGTGAAAAAGTAAATTATGTGTTAATTTTTTAGTTATTTTGCAGTTGCGACCCTATAGATCTCAGTATACGATATGTATTTACCTTAGCATGTTAAACACACATAATTTTGAAAACACTTGTGAGAAAATATAGCCAATAGAAAAATCTTTTTCGAAAAAAGTTAAGAATCGAACCTGCGTCTATTGGGTATAGCGCCCTGTGCATTACCATTATCCTACGACTGCCATCTTGATTTCGACAAATTTTAAGCATTGGCCGTTTTAATGCCTGCTCATATGCGCTCTCCAAATTGAGTTACGGTAGGCAGTAGGCATTTGAACATTTTAGTACATACCTATATAATTATTTAAATGCAATGGAAATATGAACTGGCTTTGATATTTGTTTTTTATGAAATGAATTACACTGAATGATCTCTCACAGTATACAGTGGTAGGAAAAATTGACAATATTAATTAAGAAATTGATACTTATTCTTTGAATTGACTTTATTCTCAGACACATGATCTCATTACAAAAACACATTATGGATCATTTGAGTGTGGAAAGAAATTTAAGACAAGTCTGTAAGGTATTCAACCAATTTTATAAGTACATTTTTGAAATAATATTCTGTAAAGCACTGGTGGCGGCAGTAAAATTTTCTGGTGGCCGCACATAAGAACCACTGGTTTAGAGTGTCAGAGTGACGCAGATCAAAGGCGACTCAATTAATTATTATCGAAATTACAGTCAAAGATTTGTGAAAAGGTGTGCGGCCGTTTGTGGAACTAATTGCTCGAAATGCAACGCAGTCTCTGCTAACGTTAAGCCGGGTCTCACGTCAAAACTCGTCCGCCTAGAATGTGCCAAAGACGTCATCGTTATTCACAAAACACACGTTGACAAATGGATCTCCAAAAATTGGTAAAATGCGACTTGTTAATTTGAAAAAAAAAATATTGTTGCAATAAACAATGAGATTAAGTGCCCTCCACCAACCCCGCCCCGCACCACGCTCGGTCTTAATCGAGCGTATAACGGGACCCATCAATTGGTGATATGAAACATCTGAAATAAATTAGACTGGGAGTGTCTTGGGAGAAGATGCCCAAGACTTAGGTTGCTACGCTCATAGTGAGCTCTGACTGAGTTTACTTTAATGCAAAGTGCCAGGGAAAGAAAAGGTATATGGGAATTACGAAAAAGAAAATGAAGTGACGTTGGATATAAATAAAAAGAATGAAACGGGCAGCAAAATTTATGTGAAGAGATCTTCACGCCCATAGTAAGACGCCGCAATTTTTTTTTAAAGCACGATAATTGGCCTTTGTAGCAACCAGGTCGGACGGGCCGATGGGCCCAACAGCTGGTTGGACCGACTTGAAAATTTCCTCACGTTCGGAGCACATTCTAAGACATACGTAGAAGATGTGGTTGGCATCCTGTATTTCCCCTCCACATGGACATGTCAGGCGGCTTGCAAGTCCAAGCTCAAAGAGCTTGCCAGCGAACCCACCGTGTCCAGTCACAAATTGACTGGTGTGATGGTCCTTGGTTGATTCATCCCACCGTCGCTGCCAGGTCTTCCACGCCGCGTCAAGCGTCATGAGACGTATTGTCCGCTTCAACGACGTTACTTTTTCAGCAACAAGCCGAGGAGGCGGGGCTAGGTGAAAGTCACCAACAACGGCCTCCTCGCCTTTGAAGAGCATCGTTGATGCGCCGCTGACCTGTATGTGCAGATCTAGTGGGAGAATGCCGGCCAGGACCAGGAGCGCGGCCGTAGAAGTTGTTCGGTAGGTCTTGGTTATGGAAAGCAGCGCGCTGCGCTGTCCGCTTAAAAGAGTGCTTCTAAGGTTGACACTTTTCGGGATACGCAAGCACCACGCACTAGCAGCGTAGGCGGCGATCCCCATATAATAGACAAGTTGCATGGTTGGGCTGCGAGTCGAAGACGCCAGGACGCATAACAACACAAACGAATTGGTCATTCCTTTACCGACAATCGCCGCATCAAAATATCTACTTATACGATTCGAATGTTATGTGCGACTGTCGCTAGGTAGATGTGCGCGGTCTTCATATGCAACACCGGATTGACGTTCTTGGAAGGTTTGATTTATGGATTTGCGGCAGACGAGGCGAGTTCAGACATCTGAGCCGGCTTAATCCCCATGTTGTATTGTTTCGAGCTTGACTTCGGATAGCCGACGAACAAAATATGGTTGAATAAAAAAATGAACTCATGTCGAATACGTTTAGTATGCTATTATTGCTTAATAACCAGTACGGTCACAACCCCACAGCTTTGAGTCTATCTTTGTATTCTTATCAAATAATAATACATAAGCAAGCTTAATGAATGGCTGGAAATACATTTGATAAAGACTTGCTTTATCGTGCCATTGTTATTATCAAACTAAACGTATGGATTGCTATGCGTAATATTAATAATGTATGTTTTATAAAGAATCAAAATAGGTTCACAATTTAGTATTAACTCAAGTTTAAAGAAGGACGCATCGACAGCATTCAATCACTGAATCAAATCAAAGTGTTAACAAGTAAACCATAAACTAATGTAATATACTAGCTAGTACCGGCATGCGTTGCAATGCCACTCAAAGAAAGAAATTGTTTGTGTTTTAATTCTGTTTATTGGAGTGCTTTTGGACAGACAGGCTTTTGTTTTTCCGTCTAGTGCGTACACGAATTCCAACGCGTGAGCAGGCCACATACAGCTGTCCATGTGAGAAGCATGGATTTTAATTTGGTACAGGAACGCATACGAATAGAAGAAAAGAAGGTGGTTGTACTAATTCAGAAACCTTTCGGGTGTGCGTACAATAACTGACGAAAGTTTCGTCGCAATCGGATGAATGGTAGGAAGAACGCATACGGGACAGACAGACAAACAAACATTCATTTATATATATTTATAGGTATTACATTCTAATAAAGGCAGTTTAAATATAAAAGGTGTTTATATGAAGTTCCATAACATTACCTTCACAATACATAGGTAATAACAATTTCTTTTATTTTGTTAACTGTCAATTCATGGTGGAACTGCATTGTATTGTTGTTTAATTTATTAAAACGCATTTTTTGTAGTACATTCCACTATCCATCAATAAATTAGGACCCGTTTCGTCTGCCCCAAAAATGCGTTTTATTAAATTAAAAACAATAATATGTAATATCAACGTGAACATGGCGTTGTAATAAGGGTGGAATTTATATCTCTGTCAAATAGTATACGCCATTATGGTTTTATCTGCCCTGTGCTTCTGCTGATAGGCACAACGAACTGCCACAGGACCGCGCTCCTGTGAGAAGAAGAAAACTTAGGTGGGCTGATCTACCCCACTGTTACGCTCGGTCCTCTTCGGGTTTATTCAGGAGAATATAGAGAAACATAGTAAGGTCATCCTCTCACGTGGATACTCAAAAAAGACGTGACTGAAACACCAGTATCCAGCTAATATATTTCAATGGAGACTCGCTGACGGCAAGACAGGAACCTCTCAGTTTCAAAATCTCCGCAACTGAAACCGAGGAGACGCGCCATGCTAGTCTCCCAGTCTCTCCGTTTCCAGTCACCCATTAAACAGTAGTACCAATATCTGTAGATTCGATGAAAAATCATATAGTCTTACCAAAATTGGTACCACTGAACTGAAATACACAAGCAATAACAAGTCAAGAAGCCAAATTTAGAGATGGGCGAACCGATTTTTAATTAAAAACATGTGGCAGATGTTGAGAAAGACTCCTGCCTGTATACTTACATGGTGCCAGATTATTCCCTTAAAGATATTACGGAAAAAGCTTAGGATAAAGTAGGAAAGACAATGGGTTTGACAGTTTGAGGTTGTGAGATTATTGGGTTTCAGTAGATCGGCGTGCGAACCATGTCACTGGCCAGTTTATGAGCAACCAGTTTGTCGGATTTTAGTTTCTGCGTGAGAGGATGACCTCAGTCTAAGCTCAAGCAATTCAACCTTGCTCTGTGACGTAAATACTCGCAGATTGAAATTGTATGGAGCGAACTCGCAACGACCGTCGCCGACATTCGCCCATAGATCACAACACCAAAAAACTAAAAGCGTCTCTTAAATCAAAGTCTTATTACCTACTCAACAGATGATGGTTAATACGATGCACTGTGTTAATCAACAGCAGATTATTTTCTAAGGCTTCGGCCACATAGGTAGGTGCTATGCTTGTCTACTAAACTCACACTGCCACATTGCACGTTACGTGCTTAGGTAGGTACGAATTCATTTGACATTTGGGAGCGCTCAAGTCAACAACTGTATGTTACTCTAAAAACTAACCAGAGAGCTGCTTTTCACAGTGAATTTAAGTATAACTTGTTGGGTGCATAATGTCAATTCATCCACGTGTCATTATTTATAACCTAAAAATACACGACGTTTGTCATACTGAAGAAACATCCGCCATCTTGCAAAATCACTAGATTAGGTGACACAATGAAAATTACCAACACGTTTGTTCGCCGGGAGACTCACGAGGTGACTAATAATCAGATAGCGAGGCGCGAAGCGTGCAGTATGGTCATTGCGATAGTAGGTATAGTGTGCGTCCGCGGAGTAGTGTATGTCACCAAGCACGTAGCCACCAAGCAAGGCACCTGCCTATGTGGCCTTAGCCTATAACATTTACCCCGACCTAACCATAATCTAGTATAGTTAATATAGAGGGTATTTGTATTAAATTTGTTTGCCGTTGGCTTCCACTAAACAGACAAGAACCGTGATTACTTTTGCAATACTTATTTCGTAAAATATAATGAAAAATCTCTGTATAATTACATAGTGTTTGTTCCGTCAGATATTAAAACAATATTGTCTTCAATTTGTTGTTCACTTTGTAGATTAGTCGTGCTTAGTTACAGCGTATTTGAAACAGAATTTGAATACCCTCGCCTAAACAAATTAGAAATCTGTTTACCTCTTTTATGTGGATACTGTCGTGGTCCTTAATGTTTTCCTGTTTGACTGACACGTCAAATCGACCCTTGCTGTTGAAGTGATTTACGTCAATCGATAGGTATGCACCGTCGCTGACTACCTCCGCCGTTTCGTCATGTGATAATTCACCGGTTTCTTCTTCCATTTTATGCGGTATTTGATATTAAAAACTGTCAATAGCTTCACGACCTCAGGCTAACGTGTTTCACTGGCAAATATGCAATGGTTTCTACCATAGACATCAGGACTTCGATTTAAAAAAATAATTGTCTATGCTCTCTGGGGAAAATAAAAAGAGATTCGACGGCATCGTCATGGGGAAAATACAATATTCTTTTACTGTTACATTCATATTATTCTAAAACATTAGTTAGTTCTCGTCAGTTTACAGGAATCCAAGGCAAAGAAATTTTGAAAATAGCCGATTATACTGCTTTATTTGGTAGGTTAGGTTAGGATTGGTTTCCATTCTTTGATTTAATATTATTTATTATTCGAATTTGACTTTGAAGTCCTTGAGATAGGGTTTGCTCTTTCTTCTTCGCGTGAGGATATATTCTATTAATTTATTTTCCCTTTTCTTGTCGTTGGTCGTTCCTGTTTTTATTTACTGGTCATACCCGCGCGTAAATTTTTTATGTATGTAATTTGGGATTATTTTGTCTTCATTTCCATACATCAACAACGAGGGCGGCACAAAATCTGTCACCCTCCTAAAAATCAATCATAGGATCAGATCTGCTTCTGCAGACAGACATGGATTTGCTTTTTGACAGTTTCAGATGTAGCCTATGATTTGACGTTTCTAATTATCAAAAAAAAATTATCTTGGACGAACGTTAAGTGATAGTTAAGTGAACGTTAAGTGATCAGTGATTATGGCGCAACATCTGAATTACCGTGAGGAGGATATTCTAAAAGCAATCAAGCCAACAATGAGGGTCCCTGGACATGGCCCTAGGCGAAAGGATCCTCAGATTTGACACAACGCGGGTACAAAAAGGCAGTTGGTCCCTCAGGCAGACACATGTTCAATCCCTTCTGGGGCGACTTAACTTCGCATCCTACCTCCACGAGGAAGGTTGCATTGCCGACGGCTACAAAGCTCCAGTCATTAATATTGTCGAGGTCCCATTCTCGCCAATAGACGACAATCCCACCACAGGCCTAACAGGACATCATGTGGTGGCTCCAGGTGATAGGCTCCTCAGAGTTGACACTTTATTTCACGAGTCCTAGCGCACCTCAACTCAGAAAAAGGGAAGTACTTACTAGTGGCACCGAGCTGGAAATAATGCTTTTGGGGAGTGGACTTACGAAAAAGGGCGATAGTACCTCCTTATACAATGCCGCACCTACATACGACACTAGTAGGTATGGAGACCAACCGTCCACCTCCAAGGACCCAGGACCTGTTCCTTTAACTATGGCTAATTTCGGGTGGGGTGGAAATAACATCAAATTGAATGGTGGAAGAAAGGGCACTCCTTACTTTCAGATGGCGGCCTTCGACTCTAAAAACTTACAAACCAGCTTGGAACAAATGGAAGACAATGACATGAGTAACAAGAACCTAATGAATCATAATAGCCCTCAACGAATGGAATTGGCCAGATACCTAGGCAACATGCACAACAAAGAGGGTTTGTCGTACAACACCATCCTGGTGCATAAGTCAGCCATAACCACTTTTTGCAAACCGATTATCATTGTAGATATCAGCATCAACGTGGTAGTACAACACAATATGTTACAGGCAATTTCGGTACATAAAAGGAAACCCGTCAAACCACCGGTTTGGGATCCAGGACGAGTGGTAGATCATCTTAGGAAAACAACACCGGTGGAGTACAACCTATTCGAAACCTCTCGCAGGACAGCTACCTACTCGGCTGCTTCTAACATCGGGACGAAGGGTTCATGGCCTCACACTACTAATAGTAGACAATGGATTGGTGGAAAAACGTGACTACATAATTGTATGGCCAATCTTTGGCGCAAATACAAATACCGCCAAGCATCGTCAATCGGAATGGAAGCTAAGCGCTTCCACGTGTCAAAACATCGACCCAGTATTATTCTGGTTACGGAAACTCGTCTGCATGTCAAACCCTAGGAGAGGGGAAGGTAGGGATATTTCGGAATTATTTATATCTTCAAGAGGATCACCAAAACCAGCCACCAGGACAGTTATAGGGAATTGGATAAGGTCAGTACTGTTGGAAGCAGGAAGTAGAAAGAGCAAACCCTATCTCAAGGACTTCAAAGTCAACATGAATAATAAGAGTTTTATTGGTAGGTAAAACTCCTTTCATTTTCGCTTTATACCTAACTTACTGTCATTCAAATCAAACTATTAACACCCCCCCTAATTAGCTATAAGTAGGGCTAGCTCAGTCTATTATTGGAAGTGCTTTAATGTAATTTGCAATATTATTTTATTATTATTTGTAGTAAATTTTTTGGGATTCTAGGGTAATAATATTACACACATATTATGTGATGATAGTTTTAATTATTGGCAGTAATCAAACATACTATTTAACTGATAGGTATTATAGTTACCTATATTATCTTCCACAGGCTACTTATTTTTATAAAGGTGACAGACATTGCTTAAATTTTTAATTGTAAATTATTATAATTAGGTAGGTAGGTACTTATAATTAATTATATTTTTTAATGCTTATTTATATTTATTTAAGAAATAAAACATTTTGGACAAAACAAATCTAAATTCAAGACGTACACAACATGAGATATCCATTATAACAAATATACCCTCACAAAAGAGAATCAGAGAATAGGAAATAATTATTATTGGTATTAGTAGGAAAATAAAATTTATAATAATAAGTACTTACCTACAATTTTATACAGAAAAATAAAATACATAGCACGTCACCGAAAATGTCTACGTCTTTGGCTAGTGAGAGCGCATTGACTAGTCTTGCACCCCTTGCTAATAAATTGTTAATGGCAGGCTTGACACGAGGAAACGGTTTTAATTTAGAGAACGCTAAGACTTGCTCTGGGTCTCTTTTTTATCCTTAAAAGATACATTAATCGACCTTTAGGTAGCAGCTAGCAAACAAATGGAACTCCAGGTCAATCAACCCACGACAAAATACATGTCCAAGACGTGCTTGTCTCCTGTTGCTTGAAACTCGTTTGTATTAGGCCTTTCAATACTCAGACTTGTCTTAAGACGGTCAATACGACATATTAAACCCTATTGGGGATCGCGATCTACGTGAAATCGGGCATCGCAAGAAATTACTTAGATAATGAAATAAGAAAAATATTACTGAATCATTGTGCAGTAGGTACCTAGTTCTTAGATAAATTTGACCCCATAATAATACAATAAAATGGGTGGGTTCATTGGCATCATGGGAGATGCAGTACAATAGTGCAAAACAATATTGTCATGCGACTTAAAGCTGTCAAGTGATTATCTGTCTTGCAATTTACCGAAAGATTAGATAATTAAGTAAAGTAAAATGATAATAATGAAAGATTAAAAAAATAGGTGTACTTTTAAACTCTAATGGAATTAAGTTTTGTACTTTTCCATTTGAGTCGTTATTTGCGACCCGGGTTTCGCCTTTCGACATCTTCAGGCACTGTGTACACTCACCTAAAGGAAAATAAACACTGACAACACGAATACTATTGAATAACAAATCAATACAATTGAGTAGGTACTATGTAAAAAATCCATTAGGTACCAACCTATCAAGTCAAGGGTCACAATAACAAAATTATGAATAGTTGAAGTGTTTATAATAAACCCCCTATATTATCATAAATAATAAACCGTCAAAACCTAATAGATCATTAGTAATTATTATAAACAATAAAAATACTACAGTCAAGAGCTGGTGTCAAATACCTATTCCGACTCTTTACCGAGCTACCGACTAGACGGCGCTGATTCGGCTTCATAAGCTTAGGATCGGTAGCACGAACATATCCGAATTTGACTGACGTGTATACCAACCTAAATGTCCGCTGTATTACGAATTGGAGATAGCCGCCGATAACTGTTTAATGCATGGAATGGCTTCGGTATTAATTTGGACAATGAAAATAATGGAAGTTATGACCGTCAATAATTTATTAAAAAGGGGAGTTTCCGATTTTTCTTATTTGATAGATGACGTCATAATGTCTCACCTTCGACTTTTCCAAATTTTGGGATGTCTCCTCTTGGGTTCTAGAGAGGCCGGAATCATTTCCGAGCTGACTCTGACTAGTAAAGGTCGATTACGAGAAAAAAATATCCGGCAACGCTGTTTGTCCGTACGCAAAAAAGCAGGCTAATCGTTGATAGCGAGATCAACAGCGAAAAATTTTAGGCTTCGAGAGATTGCATTTGTAAAGAAATCATATATCTCGGATTAATATAATGTGACAATATGTAAAAGAGTAAAACAAAAATCGCCGTTTTAGACCATTCCAAGGTATTTATTTGTTCACTCCATGTCCAAATAACAGACGATGACCAGCAACCAGCATAGCATTCTGACGGGAGGTGGCAATAACTATATTATGGGTTACAATGATGAATCTTATATTAATGTGCCTACCTAGTTTCCTTGTGCGAACGGGTGCTACTTTTTATGAATGGGATAGTGTGAATAAAAACGATTAAAACCAAATAAGTTTTCGATTTTCTTTATTTATATATAAAATAAAATACTAACATATTTCACTAAATACAGTTTTTAACCAAACTATCGTCATACTGGTACCTTCCACTTGTCAAAGGACTAAAAATCAATCTCATTCAACTCATTCATTCAAAACAAAAACTTCCGTCGCTTGACATTTTATTTAGACAGAACCAATTCCAATCTCGTTGGACATAACTATTATTAGCATAACAAGGCAAACGCTTAATAATTAAGAGGAGCATGCATAGATCATTAAATAACACCAATTTACAGGCATAAACGGAAATACGATGACAATTTTACATTTTTTTTTTGTATTTAGTGACGTCACACGTATTACGATTCAATTAAGGAGTATTAGCACTTATTGTAACAATTACAAGAAGTTGGTTGTAATTGTACATAATTTAAAAAATTGTAAGAAACTACAATCGATAGCAATCTTCTGTACAGAATAGATGAGCAAAGGCACCTAGCAAAAAAATACAAAGCTTGCACACATTTATATTTTTATAAAAATCAATGTTTTTTAAAATAAATATAAAAAATATTAAAACTATGAATGAGTAAAAGATCTCTCAAGTACAAAATAGAAAACCTAATAAACTAAATTTTATTATTACCTAAATATTACCTACCTCATAATAAGATGGAGTGCTTTGACAAATTTTACATTTTATAACATTTTTTTACGATTGTAAGTTTACTTTTGACTTAAAATAAAAATAATTTTTCTTTTCAATGTTTTCAGATACCTAAATATTTATTAATTGATACAGTTAAAATTGTGAATTATCAAAAAAATGTATATCAAGATGTATAGCAATCTTGTGTACAGAATAGGTGAGCAAAGGCACCTAGCGCAAAAATACGAACCTTGCACACATTTCTATTTTTATAAAAATCGATGTTTTTTAAAATAAATATAAAAAAATATTAAAACTATGAATTAGTGAAAAATCTCTTAAGTACAAAATAGAAAACTTAAACTTAATTTTAATAATACCTTAACATGACTAAACAATATATGTAATAATAATATGGGGTACTCTGACAAATTTTAGATTTTATAACATTTTTTTACAATTGTAAGTTTATTAATTAAAAAATATTAAAAAAATATAAACACATCATAAAAAATTTAATAAACTAAATTGTAATACCTAAATATTAGCAACCTAATAATAAGATGGACTCCTTTGAAAATTCACATTTTTATATAATAATTGTAAGTTTACTGAAGACTCAAAATAAAAAATATTTTTCTTTTCAATGTTTTCAGATACATAATTTATTAATTAATTCAGTTGAAATTGTAAATTATCAAAAAAATGTTAACCACCTTAAACCTTGCGAAACCAAACCATGTCAGAATATACTTTGCTAAAAAAACTCATCTATTTATAAAATATCTAAAATTATGCCATTTAATCATACAATTTTTATCGATTATAGTTTAGTTTGGGCGGGGCATGATAATTAAAAAAAAATTAACAAAAAACATGTGTAATGTGTTTGTAATTCAACGAAAACAAATAAATATATTGAAAAAATGTGCACAATATTGTCGGAACGCCCAAGCAAAGCTATGAACTAGCTAATAATTCCACGATGGCCGCGCGGGTAAGCGTCGGCTTGTTGCGTCGTGGGTCCAGGTTCAAATCTTAGGTCTGTCATGTACACGTCATATTACTTTTCAATTTGTGTAGAGTCAGAGTATGGACTTAATAGGTTGAGCGAGTGGCTGACACCTGTTTCTCGTAAAAACAAAATCTGTTGGAGGCCCACGTGTTCCTATTAGGATCGGATATGGTTATAAAAAAAACAACTAGCTTACGGTTGTGGAGTTCGATACACTTCAATTTATGTCGCTGAGACCTAACGTCCACTTACACAAATCCAAAATACAACAAACAACAAACGAGATTTCTTAGAGCAAGTGGGTTTGGAGTATTCAAAAACTGTATTTAGCACAGAGGCAATAATTATTAGTGTATGGTTTAAACTAATATTACATACGGTTACATAATATTATGTCGCCATAGAATGGGCTACAAAAATATTGTTTACGTTATCGGTTGATGATAAAAAAGTCGTACGCACGTTCGGTCCCATCTAGACTGACCATTATTACAAAGTATTTACTACAGATACTTTATTCTAGCTAATAAATGAACGGGTAGCTAACGCCTTTATTGGTATAATATATTATATTGAAATAATGTCCTAAAAATGCGGGATTTTTTATAAATAAATAAGTCGTTGTGAAATATGCTACTAGAAGTTATGCATGAGTAATTATTTCACATTCAAATGGCCTTGTCTGAATAAGCCAATTAGGGTGGCAATAATAAAATAGATAAATTCCTACCCACTTGACAATTTGACCCTTGCCTGGCACGACAAATAACGGTCAGTCATTCATCAGCCGTGCGCATATAAACACTTACCTAAGCTAAACCGTCAAGTGCCATGCACCGGATGACCCAATGAACAATACCGAACGAGACTGATGATACGACCAGGATTGACAACCAGGCCATGGAGCCAGCCTCAATAGCATAAAAGGTCAGTAACTGGCATTCCTAACATATCCTCTCCTCTTCACAGCATCCGAATCATTCCTGCACAGTATACAGTTCACTGAAAAGCAAAGCCAGTGTCTTTTATTTTAGTGTTTTTACAGACAATTGCATGCGTATAAGAATTTACACGAATTGGCTTTTCGCCGGAATGGGTCCTTTCATGTATTTTCATCTTATTAAAATATATGCATTGGTATTTATCCTAATAATTATGTAAATGAATAATTTTGTTATAAGTTCATTAAACCATTGAAATTGGTCCTTCACCAGAATGAGTCTTTTTATGCAATTTCATCAGAATTATTACATTTATCACATTAAAGCTTTTCACCAGTGTGTATCAGTTTGTGTCTTTTCATGCTACCAGACGTCGTGCATGAGTAATTGCATGTGTCACATTTAAGTGGTTTTTCACCAGAATGAGTCATTTTGTGTCTATTCATGCTACTAGACGTCGTGAATGAGTAATTGCATGTGACACATTTCAATGGCTTTCCACCAGAATGCGTCATTTTATGTATTTTCATGCTACCAGACGTTGAGCATGAGTAATTGCATTTATCACAGTTAAAAGATTTTTTACCAGAATGGGTCATTTTGTGTGCTTTCATAGAACCTGACTGTCTGCATGAGTAATTACATATATCACATTTAAATGGCTTTTCACCAGAATGGGTCATTTTGTGTGTTTTCATGTTACCTGACTGTCTGCATGAGTATTTGCATTTATCACAGTTAAATGGCGTTTCGCCCGAATGAGTCATTTTATGTGTTTTCATGCTACCTGACGTCGTGCATGAGTAATTGCATTTATCACAGTTAAATGGCTTTTCACCAGAATGAGTCATTTTGTGTCTATTCATGCTACTAGACGTCGTGGATGAGTAATTGCATGTGTCACATTTAAATGGCTTTTCACCAGAATGAGTCATTTTATGTGTTTTCATGGTACCAGACGTTGAGCATGAGTAATTGCATTTATCACAGAAAAATGCTTTTTCACCAGAATGGGTCATTGTGTGTGCTTTTATAGAACCTGACTGTCTGCATGAGTAATTACATATATCACATTTAAATGGCTTTTCACCAGAATGGGTCATTTTGTGTGTTTTCATGTTACCTGACTGTCTGCATGAGTATTTGCATTTATCGCAGTTAAATGGCTTTTCGCCCGAATGAGTCATTTTATGTGTTTTCATGCTACCTGACGTCGTGCATGAGTAATTGCATTTATCACAGTTAAATGGCTTTTCACCAGAATGGGTCATTTTGTGTCTTTTAATGTGACTTGGCTGTCTGCATGAATAATTGCATTTATCACATTTAAATGGCTTTTCACCAGAATGAGTCATTTTGTGTGTTTTCATGTTAACTGACTGTCTGCATGAGTAATTGCAAATGTCACATTTAAATGGTTTTTCACCAGAATAAGTCATTTTGTGTGTTTTCATACTACCAGACGTCGTGCACGAGTATTTGCACTCATCACATTTAAATGGCGTTTCGCCCGAATGAGTCATTTTATATGTTTTCATGCGACCTGACGTCGTGCATGAGTAATTGCATTTATCACAGTTAAATTTCCTTTCACCAGAATGAGTCATATTGTGTCTTTTCATATCACTTGATTGTTTGCATGAATATTTGCATTTATCACAATTAAACGGTTTTTCACCAGAATGAGTCATTTTGTGTCTTTTCATGTCACTTGATTGTTTGCATGAATATTTGCATTTATCACACTTAAACGGTTTTTCACCAGAATGAGTCATTTTGAGTGACTTCATGACGTGACCAGGACGAAGTCTTGAAAAATGACCATCGTCACATTTAACCAGCCTTGCAACAGAATCGGTCGTTTTCGCAATTGTGGTTTTGTGTGTCGTTTTGTGAAGCGACATCAGGTCGAACGATGAAAAAAAATCAAAACAGATACTGCACACAAAATTTTCTTTATGAAACGATTTTTTTTCCAATTGTATAACAGCCACTAATAATACTGTGTTTACCATATTTGATTGAAAAATATGTTTACTATTGCGACAAACGACATCTTTGTACCTTTCAATATATTCTTTGAGTTCTTTCTTAATGTCGTGTTCCTCAATGTGTAGGTCTTCGCTAGACAATTGTGCTTCAGACACGTCCCAGAACGATATCATTGCAGCATTGGCCGGTAAAGTGCTTCTAGCGATAATCTAAAAAAATATATAAAAGATTTAATAAATTTCAATAATTATGTGATTTTTAAATAACAGTTCATTATAAGTAGGTGATCTAGGTAGAAATATTATATCTAGACACGGTGTTAATCAACCTTTTTACGTAGGCACGCGTGCCAAAATTTTCAAAATATAATCTTTCGACTGGCTGACGTACCGTGCAGTTTTCATTGTGAAAAATGAAAAAGTAGTTTTTAAGAAATCTATTAGAAAAAGTTTAAATATTACAATGATAGATTCTATCTTTCACCGTGTTTTTAGACGAATGCATTACTTTTATTCTAGGAATATATTATTTTTGCTTGTTTTCAAAAAGATCGTGGGAGCATTTTGACCACGCTTCATTCATACATTTCCCATGACTGAACAGTTTTCCATTTTCACTGTCTGTCAGAATTACTACTACTAGCTCCGCCAAGTTTTTGTTTCTTATTTGGTACAGACATTTTTGTTGGTGCCAATGAAATAGTTTGTTACTGTATTACTTAGCTTTGTTCTTTACACACAAAATGACACCAGAATTCGCTGCGATCAGATAAGGCATTCTCTCGCTACAGTGGTATCAAGCTTTTTAAATCGATCAAAATCAGAAGTTCGTGGAGCAGCTTCCTCCGCCGCCTGATGAGGTGAGTGCGATAATATTATGTGTCACGCATAAAGCATTAGGAGCGATTTGTTCAAATATATATTTACATTAAACAAATTCTTTTGCCTATTATTTTGTAAACAATACAATCTGTATTTTTTTTTATTATTTTATTAAGTAATTTCAATTTCAATTTATTTATTTATTTAATATATTGTGGCCATTACATATTATTAGTTTAAGACGTTCACAACATGACATTTAGAAACAAAGAAATATTATTAAAACAGTTTTATGTACAGTATAAATGTGTAAATACAAAAAATATTAAGTATATAGGTAGAAGGAAGTACACCGGATGAGTTAAGCAGACCCTATTTTAAGAATTTAAAAAACAACGTCCACCTAAATTCACCCTCACGTAAGTGGAATATATCAATATCCGAAGCGATTTCATTAAACATGTTTATTGCCCTCCCAATTGGCATTACTAATGGCAGGTTAGTTCTGCACTGTGGGAGAACAAACAACGGATGCCCTCGATTCCTAAGGTAATTATCAGAGACACACAAGCCAACACCACCAAGAATGGCAGAGTTCACATTTACGCCGCGTATAAGTCTGAAAAAATATGTAGCTAAATAAAGATCCCTTCTAAATTTTAAGCTACAGTATGTAAGCATCCCTAAGAGAAAATCAGTCGGATAGAGCCACGGATAATATCCATACAGCCGAAAGTAAAGGAGTCTTAAAATTTTTTTTGGACTCTCCACCATAAGGCCGTACTTCAACTGATGCGGGGCCCAAACGACAGACCCACTCTCAAGTCTTTTTCTAACTAAGGAGTTATAGAGAATTTTTAGTACCGTAACATCCGAAAAGACCCGGGAAGTACGCAAGACAAAGCCCAACATCTTTAGCGCCTTTTTACAAATGGTATCTATATGACCACTAAACGTCAGTTTACCGTCAAACGTAATTCCAAGATCTCTTACAGATGATATTCGCGAGAGAACTCTGCCATGCATCAAGTACTGGAAAAACAATACTCGTGAGGCTTTAGTAAACGATAAAACATTGCATTTATCAATATTGAAGTCCAGTTTGTTACGCCTGCCCCAATCTAATATATTATCTACATCAAGTTGGAGTTGACGACAATCGTCCAAGGTGACAACTTCCATGAAGAGTTTCAAGTCGTCAGCAAACAACAAAAACATAGCATTTTTAATTACCAATGCTATGTCATTTATGAAAATCGTGAACAGCAATGGTCCTAAGTTTGAGTCCTGGGGGACACCAGAAAATGTGTAAAAGGTCTGTGACTGATAAAGGCCGTACGAAACGTATTGTTGACGGTTCCTAAAATAACTCCCGAATAGCTTCAAAAATCGATCCGACAATCCAATAAGTTGGAGTTTTTCCATTAGAATATCATGATCGACTCTGTCAAATGCCTTCGAGAAATCATTGTAAGAACAGTCAACCTGGCTGCCTCTATCTAGTACTGACGACACATAATCAGTGAATACCATCAGGTTGGTTTCCGTTGATCGGCCTGCTCTAAATCCATGCTGTTCATTCATTATAAATGACTCAATTTTTGGAGAAATCATGCTGTGCATGATCATCTCCAGAACTTTTGCTGGTGCAGAGAGAACAGCTACCGGCCTGTAGTTTTCTACTGACGACTCTGTACCACTCTTATGAATTGGAGTCACCTTCGACATCTTCCATATTTCCGGAAAGATACCTGTCTCCATTGTAAGATTATATATATATGCAAGTGGGCCTTTGACAAAATCAACACACCCCTTTAAAAAAAATGTAGGGACGTAATCCGGTCCCAAAGAGCGCGTATTCTTAAGTTTTTTAATAAATCTAAACACATCACCTTCATCAATTATTGGGAAGATGTCAACGGATTGGGCACCGCACGATCGTTTTCTTGACGTTGAGGCGACATCCAGATTCGGAGTACTACTTGCGTAGACGGACCTGAAATGACCAGCAAATGCTTGTGCCATTCTATGCCCAGTCACCTCTTCGCCCTTCCAAGTCATCGAATTGGCAAATCCACCATCCATTCTTCATGATTTTATATAATCCCAAAACGATTTAGGATTTTCACGAATGCAATCCTTTACCGATTCCATATATATTCGATAGGCCTGCCGAACAGCTTGTCTCACTCTCATGCGATAAAGGCCAAACATTTCATAGTCATGCTGACCATGCTTAGCCTTCCAGGCTGTATGATAGTAGTGTTTGACTCTAATGTCTCTAATAATCTCCCGAGAAAACCACTTCGGATATTCGACATAGTGACTTCCTTGAAAAACATTTATTAAACACATTATATACAACATTATAAAAGTATTGTACCGCCTCATTCACATCAAAAATCTCACGCAACTCACTCCAATCTACTTCACTCATTAAAGAGTAAAGCAGCTTGAAATTTCCACCATCAAACTTCCATCCCCCACACCAATTAGCTTCGTGTGAGGGAATTTCTGTTCGCAGCGGGCGAATCGCATGAAATACGTGTAAAAAAACCAATGTAGGGTGGTACACATCCTCTCGTATCAAAGGTAATGTACATCGCAAAATTGATAAAATAGCGTTACTGAAAATCCTATCCAGAAGTCCACCTTTAGAGTTAAGAATATCATTGTACTGGGAAAATCCAAAAACAGCACACAGAAATTCCAGTTCACTCTTGACCCTTTCACCGCTGCGCGCTGATTTTAGGTTAAAATATCCCATCACAATAACCCTCTTATCCCCAAATACGACGATACTAGATAACATTTTTTCAACAAAAAGTTTATACGCCTCCACTTCACTTGCTGGAGGAAAATACACGACACAAACGTAGACAGTTTCTCCGTTACAGGTTAGTTTAACCCAAAGGTCCTCGTTAGAAGTCTCCAAAATACGAAAACGTTCGGCCTGCAACTTTTCCATATTTCTAACTCCCAGGAGGCAGCCTCCTCCCTGCCTGAGGCCTGTTCCGGAGTCTCGATCCCTTCTAAAGACAGCATAATCACCACCAAAATATTCACGACTGAAAACACTGTCATTAAACCACGTTTCAGCTAACGCTATTACGTCATAGTCATCAGCTAATACGCCGTTCAAAAATTCCACAGATTTTGTCTTCAAGCCGCGAACATTCTGATAGTAAAATAACAGTTTATCTGAACGGTGACTGTTCCGAAGTTAGCTAACCGGCAACCGTAGAGTTTCCACTCTCGACACCCATTATTTTATGAATGAGTGGCGTGGCCAGTTATCCGCCCTCAAAACAGTGTCCGTGACATCAGAAGGGATACCTACCTTGAAGGATGCGTAGTCCCCCCTTGATTTAATTTTCACGACTGTGAAATCAGTGGTACACAACTTATTTAAATAGGTTAAAACATCAGCCGTTGTTGTATCTCTGTGAAGCGGGCAGATGTGATACTGCTTCACAACAGTTTTCGCTCGTCCAGCGAAGTTTCCCCGAACCGCAACACGCCGCTTCCGTGCAACGGTAGCCCATCCATCAACAATCCCAGGCGTAGGTAAACCTTCAGCTGGTGGTTTCGGTTGTGAGGCCTCGGGTGACGATGAGGAACCTCTTCTGGGGCGACTGCTGGGATAACCCCGAGTGCAGGATAATTTTCCTTTCCAGGACGCGATCGTGCTGACGCGGCATTTTTTGAATTTGCATCGATTTGTTGTTTGGTCGATGCTCGGTGCTTCGTTTGCGCGCGCGTTTCAATCGTCGATTTTGAACTTGCCTTGGTAATTGGTTTTACCGTATTGTCACTAATTACGACGGACTTAATTACTGGCGAAGTACACACTGTATTCGAGTCACTGGGAGTTGCATTATTTAATTTAAATGAATTTATTTAGAGGAATTCCTCAATACTCTCCACTTTTTTTCAATAAGGGCACTTTGTTTGACTATAATATTGGTTAATTCGGTTATTTCAGCCATTTTGTTTCAAAGAAATAATAAAATAAAACAAAAACTTAGTGAGACAACACTATGTATGTGTTAACTGGGCGGCATTTCGACAATGAGACTGAGAATATTTTTTTCTCTTTAACATAAAATATTCGCGTGCCATAGGTTCACTGGATTCACTGCTATAGAATAATGATTGGTCGGCAGAGGGTGGCGCAGGATAGGTAAGACCACTCGTTGTCGGAAAGTTTCCGAATGCTTAGGCTTGTACTTGAGTCATTAAACACTTTCTATAAACCTACTCGATATATCACAATAACAATTATTATTAGTTACTAAAAAACTATTAAAATCTGAAATAAGCACACAGGTATACGTATGAAATTTAACAAGAAATAAACATGTATAGGATAGCTTATTTATAAAATAGAAATAGTTCCAGGTTAAATATTTATTCAGAGTTCACAGAGATTATTTAAAAATAAAGGAGAATACTTCAAAAGGTACCTTTACTAAAATAGATTAACAAAATAAGACTTTAGGTAACCACACTATTTACACAACAAATGAATCTTGATTGTGTAAAATGCTTAGTTTCAAAATTGAGGCCACGCATGATCAAAAGGATCAGACCTAATCAGACTAAGCTGACTGGCCTTAAGACTGAGATAAAAATTACGGAGTTAACATATGGTTAAATCCTAATCCGTCTATATAGCGCTTGCGGCGTCCAGTCAATGGGCAACGCCATCTGTGGGTCTCTTTTCGCCGCTACAAATGGACTTTACTACGTAAATATAATCCGAAAACACGACACGATTGTCATTTATTTTCATTCCTAACCTAACCGATCATAAACGATTGCTTTAGTTGATTTCGAAAATGGACCTGACAATTATTGGCCTCCTCCAAGGTCGTGCGATTTGATATATCTGGATTATTTCATGTAACACTTCGTGAAGTCACTGGTTAATGCTGATAAACCCAATGGAAGCCAATACTATTCGCGATATACGACCAGCAGTGCTCGAATAAGTGTCATCCAAATTGGGTGACCAGAATTTTCTTCGTTGAGAACAACTGCGGTGACCATATTAATTTTAATGCCCTGTAGATATCGATGTTTCGAATATAAAAAAAATGTTTAAAAGTTGTGTTATTAGTGAACCTTTAAATGAACGTACCTGGTCCACTGGGCTGTACTGTCGATCGGAGGGGCCGGGTTGAGGATTCTCATTATTGATTTGGCGAATTGCATCGTAAACAAATTCTTGTTTGATGATGCCATCCTGAGTATCATTCTCTGGCTTTATATTGGTCAGGCTGTCTTCACACTCCTGTAAAAAACAACATGATTAATATTATGTAACAGTATCACCATTATGATCAGCCAGAGTCAATCCATTTCTGCATAAGACCTGCCACAGCTGTATCCTCTGGATTCAGTGGCCACCAATGTACGACTGCATTTGGCAAGACGTGTATGTATACTCACCGAAAGACATTCCAGCAAACTGCAGCACATTGCGTACTTTAATCTGCCTTTTTGTAAACATATCGCACATTGAGATCTATAGGGTCGTAACTGCATATAACATTATCTTAAATAATTTGAGTTTGAATGTAAAATAATTAACTAAAATTTAATTAATTGCAGTAGACTGCAGAAAATTGTACCATGTTAGAATAATGTTGTGTACTTTATCCTACTGTAGTTCTTAAATATATAAATATATATTTTTTAAATTATATTGTAGCTTTTGCAGTTGCGGCCACATAGTTTGAGATTTGACGAACAAACTTCCAGATGTGGCTTCAAAGTTTTAATAGAAAAAAAAAAACAAAATGCACCTTTTTCATATAAAATTAGTGTTTTATATAAAAATTCTTTTATTATAGAAGTAAAAAATAAAAAAAATATATAAAACATAGATAAATAAAAGAGAACAATAAAAATAACTTAATCATCAATAGGATTCGAAATATAATTTATTTCAATGTCAGACAATTAAAAAAGAAAAGTGTGTGTACTTATGTACGCATGTTAGAAGTTATACTTATTTGGCGTAACAAAACAAAAAAAAAACTTGTGATAATCAAGATTCTTCGACTAGCTCTTAATTATCTTGTTAAATTTGACACGTAAGTAAACGGGCCGCTTATTGAAGCGCCGTTGGTATATTTCTATTAATTTTAACTTATATTAATAAATTATTTTTGGTTTTTTAATTTTTAAAGCACCAAATGTCACTGAAGTTTAATAGTTATTTTAGGTTAAGAATTGGAAATGGCCGAAAAGAATAGACTTGCTGCCTAGGCAACGGGACAATTCTAAACTATAATAGTATACAGTAAAATCGTCACGATTGCAGTATCATACCGTGGCGTAAAGGAAGTGCGTTTGGCTGATAACCGAACAATCGGTGGTTCGAATCCAATCGAGTAGCTTTTTTTTCGTGTGAAAAAATAAAATATGTGTTACATATGTCAAAAATAAACTCTGATCTGATTTCCCAAACGCGCACAAAAGAAGTATAACTTCACAAATATATATGCGTATGTACTTACTCGATCAGAATGCAAATCATCTACACATACGGCAGTCTAGCACAATAAATATTGTAGATACCAAAGATTACATATTTTTTAGGCAAAAGGGACATGTAGTCTCCCAGTTGCCAGTCACCATTGCCGACAATCTAAAGATGGCGGAGCAGTCACTGCACAGTGCACACAGAGAAATACTCCTGCCTGTACAATTACAGGCTGACAGAATATTCCCGTAAAGATATTACGGAAAAAGCCAAAGAGATTGAGTCCAATCTCTTTGGAAAAAGCTAAGGATGAAGTAAGAAAGACAATGGGCTTGACAGTTTGAGGTTATGAGATTACTGGGTTTCAGTTGGTGTGCGAAGCATGTCACTGACCAGTTTATGAATTCCATCAGCAACCAGTTTGTCGGACTTTAGTTTCTGCGTGAGAGGATGGCCTTAGAGCGCGATGCTCAATTCGTACTTACCATAAAATAACAGTAAAAATTGTAAGTAGCCGAAATCCATCTATTAACTATAGATTATAGAGATAAGGAATCCTTAACCATAGACTACTTTTGTTATGAACTCGCCCCCTTGCCCCCTTTCCATATTACCATTTACCACTGACAGCTGCTGTCAAAATAAATTGACGTGTCTTTAAAACGGCCAATACACTCAAATTCATTTAACAATTGATCTCAATATGGGTATTGAACAACTATTAAATATCCGTGACATTTAATACGACATATTTTCCTTTAATTTCTTGATTCTGTACATGTCTTAATTTAGTAAAACCGATTATCGAATTGAAATGTCAGTGTCAATGAATTATGAATTAACTTTTCTTATTCAGATTTAGATATCTATGTAATATTAAACCAATAGATAGGTAGTTGAAATATATAAGTACTTAGTTACCTACACACCAACATGGTAATATTAGTTTTTATCACTCTATATAATTATTCACATCATGGCATATATTTGTAATAATTGTAAATGACAAAATCTGACATTTCAACGGCAAGTGTTACCGTATCGGGAAAACATGGTCAAAAAATAGCTTATATTATTCACTAATTGCGGAGACATTTAATCATTTTTGTTAAATATTAATTGTGTATTTATAGTTATTGAATTTATTTTGTATATTTTTCATATTTTTGTCATCGTTTAACAATTACAAAATAATTTACCTAAATTATGAAAAAGAGAATTTTTTTATATGGTAATATTTTCAATAGAAAAACAGAACGAAGCTATTGCAGATTTGGTGGACCATAGAAAACTCGATCATAACTATGAAAGGCTTTCTGGATAGTGTTTTGTTGTAATTTTGTTGTAATTATGACAGACGATTGTGCATAGGGCTCTTAGTCTAAGCTCAAGCAATTCAACCTTGGCGTGTTAGGAAAATACTCGCCAACACTCCAGTGTTGCCATAATATCATTTATAATAACATCACTTGTAAAATTATAACATTGGAACAAATATTTGATATCTGGCACGCACACTGTAAAACATATTTTCGACTAACCCAGGAAAAGGTCGCGGAGGAAGCGTGAAGGGGGCGAGGCAAGTGCATGAAAAAGTTCGTCATGTTTTGAAGGACAAACACATGTAATAGCTCCATCTATATTTTTCTATAATCAAAGGCGTCCGTAAAGTATAGTAGGATATGTCACCAAGCACGTAGCTACCAAGCAAGGAACCTGCCTATGTGGCCTTAGCCTAAAACATTCACCCCAACCTAACCTTAATCTAGTATAGTTACTATAGTAGGTATTTGCATTAAATTTGTTTGCCGTTGGCTTCCACTAAACAGACAAGAACCGTGATTACTTTTGCAATATTTATTTCGTAAAATCGAATGAAAAAGCTCTGTATAATTACATACATAGTGTTTGTTCCGTCGGATATTAAAACAATATTGTCTTCAATTTGTTGTTCACTTTAGTCGTGCTTAGTTACTGCGCATTTGAAATAGAATTTGAATACCGTCGCCTAAACAAATTAGAAATCTACGTACCTCATTTATGTGGATGCTATCGTCGTCCTCGATGTTTTCCTGTTTGACTGACACGTCAAATCGACCCTTGCTGTTGAAGTGATTTACGTCAATCGATAGGTATGCACCGTCGCTGATTACCTCCGCCGTTTCGTCATGTGATAATTCACCGGTTTCTTCTTCCATTTTATGCGGTATTTGAAATTACAATCTGTCAATAGCTTCACGACCTCGGGCTAACGTGTTACACTGGCAAACATAATATACTATGGCTTCTACCATAGACGTCAAAACTTCGATAACAATTTTTAATTGTCTATGCTCTCTGGGGAAAATAAAAAGAGATTCGACGGTATCGTTATGGGGAAAATACAATATTCTTTTATTGTTACATTCATATTAGGTATTCTAAAACATTAGTTGGTTCTTGTCAATTTACAGGAAGCCAAAGCAAAGATTTTTTTTAAATAGCCGATTATACTGCATTATTTGTTAGGTTAGGTTAGGTTTGGTTTCCATTTAATATTACTTATTTTTGCCTTATACCTAACTTACTGTCATCCAAAACAAGGTATTAACACCCCCCCCCCCCAATTCGCTATAAGTAGGGCTAGCTCAGACTATTATTAGAGGTACATTAATGTAATTTGCAATAACTAGGTACTATTATTTTTTGGGGGATCATAGGGGGATAATATCCATACTACATAAATTTTTAATGCAGTTTTCAGATAACAAAACCTACCTACTGTAGGTAATCCAAAACAATGTATTAACACCCCCCCCCCCCCCCCAATTAGCTATAAGAAGGGCTAGTTCAGTCTATTATTGGAGGAAAGTACCTACATTAATGTAATTTGCAATAACTATTATTTTATTATTTTTTGTTGATATATTTTTTTTTTTGGGATTCTAGGGGGATAATATCCATACCATAATATTAATATGTCAGTTTTCAGATGACGAAACCAAATAACTCGACTTTTTGACGAAATTGAGTTAGGTACCTAACACTATATTTAGACTCCTCTCGTTGAGATCTATAAGATGGCAAACCCCAATATATCGTAGACCCACTAGTATTGGAGATATGAGCGTTGGCATTTTGTTATATCACCAAAATGTTGATTTTCGAAAGTTGACAGAAGCTTATACTTACAGCAAAATATCTCATTAGGTATGCCATCTTTCGTTTCCAAGGTTTGAGTGAAATATATAATAATAAATTACAAAACATAATATCTGCCAATACTGTAATTTTGCCATCCGATATTTTGTTTGCTAACATCATGGTAGGTACATACCTAGGTATTATATAAGGTGACTAAGATGACAAGATGGTTGGAGCTAACGAAGAACAAAGAACCAGCAGGATAAAGAAACCCCTAATAAATCTACTAGAGGAATACTCTCATAGGTAACGTAGTTTTAAAAATACCTCTCTCTATCTATATACCATCAGGTGCAAAAATAATGATCCGGCAGTCGGTGTAAGAATCAATAAATTGTCCAATCTGATCCTCAAACGTCAGTTAGTGGTGCTGAATTAACAGATATACCTACTAGGTACAACAATAATTAATTCTGACAATTTCATCACCTGCTGGCTTTCATGGACAAGATATTAAGAGGAAGACATAAAAAAAAAACAAATTGGTTGATGAACGAGTCCAGATCAAGGCATTTATATGAAAGCGTCCAAAACACGAGAGCCATCACTCCTGTGAAGATGTTCCTATTTAAATATGCTTACCTACCAAGTCATTAAAATATAGGTAAATATTATGTAATGGTGAACATAAAAAGAAAAAAATGACATACCTATTGAGTTAGTTATACCAAAATGTTCCTTATTTCAAACCTACCGTCTGGAAACCTTCTTAATAAGTAAACAGTCATTGTTTTAAAGTCATCCTTTTTATGATTACTTAATAAACTCACATGATAGACCATTTCCAACATTTTAACAAGGAACTTCATAGTCAAATTACTAAAAACTAGTATTCTTCAGTTAGTGTGTTCTGCACAGAACAGAGACGATATTATGATGTAGGTATTTAAAAAAACGGGCTTCAAATTCAACAACCCTTATTATATACCTACATATTAAGGCGATGAATATATTACATGTACCTTAACGTTATATTTATGTCTATCAAAGAGGCAATGAATGAAATCTCCAAACAACACAATGCACATTATTTCATTGATGCACACAAATATTATTACAGTAAACCAGGAGATAAAACTACAGCTAAGGAAAGATCAAACTAACTAGTTATAGTTGTTTATACTTAATAGGTTCTAACATGTCTGCTATTATCCACAAGTATCGGGTACTATAAAAGATTTTTGTTTGTGTACAATTTAACTATTAGAGAATGTTCTTCACAGGAAATCTCCAAAGGTTATAATGTGGCACGAGTCAACCGGTGGAGAGGTTCTAAAGACATCGCATCATGTGTATTTAAGAAAATCATGAATCTTTCACCTGAAATCAAACACGTTGTCACATACTCAGATGCTGCAGATGGACAGAACAGAAATATTAGTGTGGCATGTATGCATTATAAAAACTACCTCGGTGAAGAAGCTGATTGACCAACAATTTCTTCTATCCTATCATACTAGACTCACATGTTATAGTGACCATTCAAGAATAGAGACAGCAAAAAAAGGGTGACGACAAGAACTTAAAAAATATGGTACTCCGGAATTGATTCCAATTTCTAAGAGTGGCCAGAGATCGAAAGCCGTTTGAAGTGATAAAAATGTCCCAAAATACTTTTTTTGCTTTTTCAAACTACTTACAAATTCACATATTCATCGCAAATAAGATAAAGAAGGTAATAGGTTGAAGTTGTTAAAAATTAGATGGCTTTGATGGCAATGAACTTGAGGGCAATGTAGACGTAGAAGATATTGTTAAGGATTAAAATTTAAAAAATATATATAATGATTTAAACGTTTCTTTATAATAGTATATGTACCTGTAAGAACATACCTAATACGGAATTCATATTATTTCATGGAACGGAAAATTCTTATTAGGAATTATTTTTGCAAACCTCTTAAAATATTTGATGTCAATGTCTGGTAACAATATGAACATATGTAACATTTTAATAAGACGTGTCAAGCATTAAACATATATAATAGGTATGTTAAGCTATTTTTTGAAGTTTTATTATCCAATTACCTCACATATCATGTTAGTTTATCTTACCATAATTTATTAGTATTACTACGTACATATTTACTTATTAATTCCTTTATAAAACTAATGACTAAACATTTTATTTTTTATTACTAGCGCCTATTTTATATAAAACAAATCCGCTACGTTTTTCGATAATTTATTTGCATTCGTCATCTCGTGTACTTTATTGTTCCCCTTTTTCTGGATCTTTGTTCATCTTTGCCCGGCGTGTTACTTTTACACACCGGGCGAAGGACTTTACCTAAGGATAACACATTTACGTAGTTGAGCAGGGAACCAGATAAGGTGTTCTATTTAATCGTTTATAGACATCAGGGTAGCGGTTCGGCTCGCTTTTATTAATATTTATAAACACCAAGTAAAGCCTGGTGATAACAGGTAGTTGTCACTACCTATCAGGTCAAGGGTCACAATAAAAAAATATTACAAAAAAATACGAGTAGTTGAAATAGTGAAAAATCGAAACAATGAACGTAAAAATGTAATAAAAATAGTAAAAGTAAAAGTCACATAAAAAATGCTGTTTTGGACCATTCCGAGGTATTTGTTTATTTGTTCACTCCCAAGTCCAAATAACAGACGATGACCAGCATACCGAGCGAAGAAATAGAATGCTACTTCTTCGCTCTGACGTGAGATGACAATAAATATATGGTTTACAATGATGAGTTTCCTTAACGAACAGGTAAATACTACTAATTATGAATGGGGTAGTGTGAATAAAAACGATTAAAACCAAATAAGTTTCCGATTTTCTTTATCTCTATATATATAAAAATCTCGTGTCACGATGTTTGTGGTCGAACTCTTCCGAAACCGCTAGACCAATTTTTATGAATTTTTTTATGTATAATTGTTATGTATGAGAATAGGTCAACAAGTATATTTCATACCGCTAGGTGATTCGGGTATCTCTATCCAGAAAAAAAATTCTTTAAAGCTCGACCGATTTTTATGATTTTTTTTATGTATAATTGTTATGTATGAGAATAGGTCAACAAGTATATTTCATACCGCTAGGTGATTCGGGTATCTCTATCCAGAAAAAAAATTCTTTAAAGCTCGACCGATTTTTTTTATGTATAATTGTTAAGTATGAGAATAAGTCAACAAGTATATTTCATACCGCTAGGTGATTCGGGTATCTCTATCCAGAAAAAAAATTCTTTTATTTTTTTGACAATTTTTTTTTTGTATTTTTTTTATTTGGCATCAAAAAATACCTATAATTCAAAATTTTCACCCTCCTACTTTCACCCTCCCATTTTTAATCGCGATTTTAGTGTTTTTGTATGAACAAATGAACCGTCGTTCGTATTTCAAACAGAACGAAATTATTTATGTTGTTGAATGACAGATGGAGCTACGTCCGAGAAGAATTCACGAGAAGCGTCGCGTTTTGACATTTCATTCGGCATATCACAAGGCAGTGTGTGCAAAATGTTGTACGATTTATTTTAATTTATCTATTTGTGTGTGTGTGTGTGTTGTGTTACAGTGTACAATGCCAGCAAGACGCAAGGGGGCCTATTTGAGCCATCAAACTAATAAAGCAACAAACATGCGAAACATTAGAGCAGAAATCACAGACGAACAAATCCAACAAGATAACAAAAATGTGCGTGTGAGCATGTCGCGATTGCGTGAATCTCAATCACAAGAGGCACGAGCTGAACGAAATCAACAACAACAATTGGAACGGAGACAAGCGCACCGGTTTGCAGTTAACACACGCAGAGCAAATGACCGACAACGCCAACAAGTACATCGAGCATTATCCGCTTCGTTCCTTCGTCTTGCATTCGAATACGAGCCAGATATTGAATATTCCGCTCATCCAAAAGTGCTGATTGGTGCTATGGACAAAGAATGTTCCCATTGTCATGCGCTTAAATTCAAACATGAGTCAGCCGGGATGTGTTGCGCATCACGAAAAGTGCAACTACCAGAAATTGAGACACCACCAGAACCATTGAACGGCTTGCTCATCGGCACGGATCCAGATTCAAATCTGTTCCTGAAATCCATTCGCACATTCAATTCATGCTTCCAAATGACTTCGTTCGGAGCTACAGAAATAGTTCACAATACTGCGGCAAATTTTCAACAATTCCATTCTACGTTCAAAATCAAAGGCCAAGTGTACCACAAAGTAGGCTCATTGCTGCCAATGCCAAACGAACCACATAAATTTTTACAAATTTACTTCATGGGCGGTGAGGACATCAATCGCGTGGATGCACGTTGCGGCTACAATAACCTCAATTCGCCTAATGCTAGGCGCATCGTCGGCGAACTGGACACCCTATTGAATGAGCACAACGAATTATTGAAATTCTTCAAATCATATATGCACGAATTGCAAAGTGACAACCACGCTATTGTAATGACCGCACATCGCCGCGAGAAATCGTGATTCGAAGAAGAAACAATAATCTGAAGTTCATTGCTGACACACACCGTTCATACGACGCTCTCCAATATCCGCTAATTTTCTGGAAGGGACAAGACGGATATTGCATAAACATTAAACAACGAGATCCCGCCACAGGTAATTCATTCATTATAAACATCATTATTCATTTTGAATTAATATTTATGAATGAATTAATATTTTTGAATATGTTATTACAGGAGCCGAAACAAACAAGAAAGTGAGCTCGATGGATTTTTATGCGTATCGTATGATGATTCGACGTGGTCAGGACAACGTCATTCTGCGATGTCGTGAGCTGTGCCAACAATTCATGGTCGACATGTACGCGAAGGTAGAGAGCAAACGATTGCAATTCCTACGACACAATCAACAGAAGTTGCGTGCGGAAGAATACATTCACTTGCGAGACGCTATCATGAGCGACGCCGACACCACTGAAATTGGTAACTCTATCATTCTACCATCATCCTACGTAGGCAGTCACGTCATATCCAAGAATACATACAGGATGCTATGACTTTCGTGCGCGAGTACGGACGACCGTGTTTACTTATAACGTTTACATGTAATCCAAAGTGGCAGGAGATTACATCTTTGCTTTTACATCAATACATCGTCATGATATTACAGCACGTGTGTTCAAACAAAAATTGAAGTCTTTAATGAGCTTCATTACAAAATTACACGTATTCGGTCCCACACGTTGCTGGATGTATTCGGTAGAATGGCAAAAGCGAGGATTACCTCATGCACACATTTTGATTTGGTTAATCGACAAAATACGCCCTGAAGAAATCGATAGTGTAATTTCCGCGGAAATTATAGATCCGTCTACTGATCAACTACTGTTCGATATTGTTACCACAAACATGATTCATGGCCCATGCGGTGATCTGAATCGTTTATCGCCTTGCATGGCAGATGGAAAGTGTACAAAGCGTTTTCCTAAACATTTCACCAACGACACGATCACAAATGTCGACGGATATCCAATATATCGTCGAAGAAATACTGATAATGGCGGTCAATCATTTACGCTAAATATCAACAACGCAGACATTGACATTGACAATCGTTGGGTGGTACCATATTCGCCTCTGCTGAGCAAAACATTCAATGCTCATATTAATGTTGAGTTCTGCAGTTCGGTGAAGAGCATCAAATACATTTGCAAGTATGTGAATAAAGGCAGCGATATGGCTGTATTTCAAATTCAAAATACCGATGTGAATGCTCCTCGATTGAATGACAACGACGAAATAATGCGCTACCAAATTGGCCGGTACATCAGCTCTAATGAAGCTGTCTGGCGTATCTTTGGTTTCCCAATTCATGAACGGGACCCAGTAGTTATACATTTAGCCGTCCATCTTGAAAACGGCCAGCGCGTATTTTTCACCAACGAGACAGCAATTGAGCGTGCCATAAATCCACCGAAAACTACACTCACCGAATTTTTCGAATTGTGTAATCGTGCGGATACTTTCGGTGCCTTTGCACGAACATTACTCTATTCCGATTCCGAAGTACCTCGCTATTTCACATGGAATCAAACAAAAAAATGGATGCCCCGCAAGCAAAGCACACCAATTGTTGCGTGCCCCGGCCTATTCAAATCAAACCATTTGGGCCGAGTATATACAGTCAATCCAAGGCAGATTGAGTGTTTCTATCTGCGACTGTTGTTGGTTAATGTCACCGGCTCATTATCATTTCAAGATATACGCAAAGTGAATGGGCAACAGTATCCAACATATAAAGATGCATGCCTTGCACTCGGCTTGCTCGAAGCCGACAATCACTGGGACGATATGCTTGCTGAAGCAGCATTGGGCTGTACAGCAACACAAATTCGTCTACTATTCGCTATAGTGTTGACTACATGTTTCCCGGGACGAGCAGACACGTTGTAGGATAAGCACAAAGATTCAATGACTGACGATATATTGCATCGAATTCGTACACGGTGCAACGATCTAACGATTACCTACATTCAGTGACGCTATGTCCAATGAAGCATTGATTACTATCGAGGATCTTTGCGTTGTCATTGCCAATTTACCACTCAGTCATTTCGGTATGAGTTCGCCAAATCGAAGTACTTCTGATTTAATGGACACCGAAATGAATCGTGAACTGCAGTACGATACTGCAGAAATGGCAGCGATTGTTACTCGCAATGTCCCACTACTGACTCATGAACAAACAATCATTTACGACCGCGTTATGCTGGCAGTTTTGGCGGGACAAGGTGGATTCTTTTTTTTTTTGATGCACCAGGTGGAACTGGCAAAACATTTCTCATTTCGCTAATTCTCGCCAAAATACGATCAAATAATGGCATTGCATTGGCTGTTGCATCATCTGGCATTGCAACAACTTTATTGGATGGAAGCAGAACAGCTCATTCAGCATTTAAGCTGCCACTGAATATTCATAATAACCCAGACGCAATGTGCAACATAAAAAAACAATCGTCCATGGCCACAGTGCTGAAACAATGCAAAATTATCATCTGGGATGAATGCACTATGGCACACAAACATTCTCTTGAGGCGTTGAACAGAACACTCAAAGATATAAAAAACAACAACAAACTTTTCGGCGGCACTCTGTTACTCCTTTCAGGTGATTTCAGACAAACACTTCCCATCATTCCACGTTCAACGTACGCTGATGAGATCAACGCTTGCTTGAAGTCATCGCCACTGTGGCGTAATGTTGAAAAAGTCCAGCTAAAAATAAACATGCGGGTGCAAATGTTACAAGATACATCTGCTGACACATTCTCGAACCAATTGTTAGATATCGGCGATGGAAAAGTTGCTGTCTTTGAAAATACTGGATGCATAAAATTGCACACTAATTTCTGCAGAATCGTTGATTCGCAAAATGCTCTCATTGACCGCATATTTCCTGATGTACGCACACAATACATAAATCATGCGTGGCTAGCAGAAAGAGCCATTTTGGCAGCAAAAAATGTGGATGTTGACGATTTAAACTTCAAGATACAGCAAGTCGTTGCCAGGCGATTTGGTATCATACAAATCGATCGATACAGTTTGCGATGTCAACGAAGCTGTAAATTATCCAACAGAGTTTTTGAACTCACTGGATTTACCAGGCATGTCAACACACCTTCTACGACTGAAAGTTGGATCTCCAGTTATTTTACTTCAAAATTTGAACCCACCACGGCTGTGCAATGGCACGCGATTGGTCATTAAAAAATTGATGAAAAACATTATCGAAGCCACCATTTTGAATGGCAAATTCCGAGCCAAAAATGTTTTGCTGCCACGAATTCCAATGATTCTTACAGACGTGCCAATTGAATTCAAACGCGTTCAATTTCCTATTAGATTGGCATTCACAATGACAATCAATAAGTCGCAAGGCCAAACGATGTCTGTTTGTGGCTTAGATCTGGGCACACCATGTTTTTCACACGGACAATTGTACGTGGCATGTTCTCGCGTGGGCAAACCATCGAGCTTATTCGTGTTGGCTAAAGACGGACTGACAAAAAATATTGTACACTCAATTGCTCTTCAAAATTAATATTGATTTTCTTTATTTCATTTTCCTACTTTAAGATAAAAAATTTATAATTTTTTTCACTTTACATTTGACTTTTAAGAGATCAAACAATGAATATGTTATCGGCGGTCATCGTCTACAGTGCTCCATTCCTCTTTATGTCATAGATCTCATCCCCACACACTTACAATACATTCGTTATTTTTTATTTAACAACCAAAATATTTACTAGAAATAATTTAGATGGGAGAACAACGTTTGCCGGGTCAGCTAGTTTATATATAAAATATAATACATATTGTTACTAAAAGAGTTTTTAACCAACATATCGTCATATTCAGCAGGTTGGTACCTTCCACTTGTCAACGGCTAAAAATGTTGGGTTCATTCATTCAAAACAAAAACTTCCGTCGGCTGACATTTTATTTAGACAGAACCAATTCCAATATCTTTGGACATAACTATTATTACCATAACAAGGCAAACTCTTAAAAACTAAGAGGAGCATGCATAGAACATTAAATAACACCAATTTACAGGCATAAACGAAAATACGATGACAGTAGTACATTTTTTTGTATTTAGCGACGTCACACGTATTACGATACAACTGAGGAGAGGTCTTTAACTAGCAGTGCATCTATTCTATACACAAGACTGATATCGGCAGCTATCGGCGACTATTGAGGGTAGTTTTTCATTTTTTTGTATCGAAGTATTAACACTTATTGTAACAATTACAAGTTGGTTGTAATTGTTACAATACGTGCTATGTTTTAAAAGCACCTCTCTGTGTTAAATTTTATGGCGATATAGACAGTTTTGACAGTTTAGAAAGCTAACTTATTGTAACTGTTACGTTGCGTGCTAATACTTCAATATAAAAAATGAAAAACTACCCTCGATAGCAATCTTGTGCACAGAATAGATGTGCAAATGCACCTAGCATAAAAATACGAAGCTTGCACACATTTATTTTTTTAGAAAAATCAATGGTTTTAAAAAAATTATAAAAAATATTAAAATTATGAATGAGTGAAAAATCTCTCAAGTACAAAATAGATAACTTAATAAAATAAATTTTAATAATACCTAAATATTACCTACTTAATAATAAGATGGGGTCCTTTGACAAATTTTACATTTTATTACATTTTTTTACAATTGTAAGTTTACTTTTGACTTAAAATAAAAAATATTTTTCTTTTCAATGTTTTCAGATACTTACCTAAATATTTATTAATTGATCAAGTTGAAATTGTGAATTTAAAAAAAATGTCTATCGCCTTAAACTATGCGAAACCAAACCATAACAGAATATACTTTGACAAAAAATACTCATCTTTCTATAAAATAGGTATCTGAAATTATGCCTTTTAATCATACATAAAACAAGATATTTTATAGACAGAATAATATTTTTGTTTTATATGAATAATAATATGAACTAGCTAACAGTCCCACGATGGCCGCATGGCTTAAGCGTCGGCTTATAGCGTCGTGGGTCCAGGTTTTAATCCTGGGTCTGGCATGTACACATATTTTTTTCAATTTGTGTAGGGTCAGAGAATGGACTTAATAGGATGAGAAAGTGGTTGACATCCGTTTCTCGTTAAAACAAAATCTGTTAGAGGCCCATGTGTTAACATTAAAAAACAACTATCTTACGATAGTGGAGTTCGATACACTTCAATTTATGTCGCTAAGACCTAACGTCCACTTACACAAATCCAAAATACACCAAACAACAAACGAGATTTCTTAGAGCAAGTGGGTTTGAAGTATTAAATAACTGTATTTAGCACAGAGGCAATAATTATTATTGTATGGTTTAAAATAATATTACATACGGTTACATAATAATATTATGTCGCTATAGAATGAGCTACAAAAATATTAATTGTTTACGTTATCGGTTGATAATAAAAATGACGTACGCACGTTCGGTCCCTTCTCGACTGACCATTATTTCAAAGTCTTAACTACAGATACTTTATCATAGCTAAATAGTGAACGGGTAGCCAATACCTTTAATGGTATAATTTATTTTTTATTGAAATTATGTCCCAAAAAAGCGGGATTTTTTATAAATAAATACGTCTTGTGAAATATGCTACCAGAAGTTATGCATGAGTAATTATATCACATTCAAATGGCCTTGTCTGAATACGCTAATTAGGATGGCCCTAATACAAGAGATAAATTCCTACCAACCTGACAATTTGACCCTTGTCTGGCACGACAAATAACGGTCAGTCATTCATCAACTGTGCGCATATAAACACTTACCTAAGCTAAACCGTCAAGTGCACGTACCGGATGATCCAATGAACAATACCGAACGAGACTGATAATACGACCAAGATTGACACCTAGGCCATGGAGCCAGCCTCAATAGCATAAAAGGTCAGAGTCTGGCATCCTAGACCTACCCTCCCAGCATCCGAATCATTCCTTCACAGTTTACAGTTTACTGAAAAGCACAGCCAGTGTCTTTAATTTTAGAGTTTTTACAGACAATTTGCATGCGTATAAGAATTAACACGAATTGGCTTTTCACCGGAATGGGTCCTTTCATTTAATTTCATCTTATTAAAATATATGCATGGGTAAATGCATTTATCATAAAAATTATATATATGACTTTTCACTAGAATTAGTTTTTATTATGCAATTTCATGCTACCAAACGTTGTGGATGGGTAACTACACTTATCTCATTAAAATGACCTTTCAACAGAATGAGTATTTGCGATATTATGACACTGGACTTTGTGCATGAGTAATTACATAAATATAAGATTTAAATAGCTTCTCACCAGAATGAGTCTTTTTATGCCGTTTCATGCATGAGTAAATATTAGATAAATCACATTTAAAAAAACTTCGTGTGCATTTTCATGCTACTAAACGTTTACATGGGTAATTACATTTATCACATTATGACTTTTCCAGAATGAGTCAGTTTGTGTCTTTTCATGTCACTTGAACGTCTGCAAGAGTAAGTGCATGTGTCACATTTAAATGGCTTTACACTAAAATGAGTCATTTTGTGTGTTTTTAAGTGATAAGATTGTTTGCATGAGTAATTGCATATATCACAGTTAAATGGCTTTTCACCAGAATGAGTCGTTTTGTGTGTTTTCATGTCACTTGAACGTCTGCAAGAGTAATTGCATTTATCACATTTAAATGGTTTTTCACCAGTATGGATCATTTTGTGTGTTTTCATCTGACTTGAATTTTTGCATGAATAATTGCATTTATTACATTTAAATGGCTTTTCACCAGTATGGATCATTTTGTGTGTTTTCATGTGACTTAAACATCTGCATGAATAATTGCATTTATTACATTTAAATGGCTTTTCACCAGAATGAGTCATTTTGTGTGCTTTCATGCTACTAGAAGTCGTGCACGAGTAATTGCATTTATCACAGTTAAATGGCTTTTCGCCAGAATGAGTCATTTTGTGTCTTTTCATGGTGACTAATCGTAATTATAATTTAAGTAGCTTTTCACCAGATTGAGTCTTTTGTGCATTTTCATGGTACTAGAAACTAGACGTTATGCATGAGTAATTACATTTATCACATTATGACTTTTCACCAATGTGAGTCATTTTATGTCTTTTCATGTCACCTGAACGTCTCGATGAGTATTGGCACTTATCACATTTTAATGGTTTTTCACCAGAATGAGTCATTTTATGTATTTTCATGCTACCAGACGTCGTGCACGAGTAATTGCATTTATCACAGTTAATTGGCTTTTCACCAGAATAGGTCATTTTGTGTGTTTTCATGTTACTTGACTGTCTGCATGAGTATTTGCATATATCACAGTTAAATGGCTTTTCACCAGAATGAGTCATTTTATGTCTTTTCAAGGTACCAGACGTCGTGCATGAGTAATTGCATTTATCACAGTTAAATGGCTTTTCACCAGAATGAGACATTTTGTGTTTTTTCAAGTCACTTGAACGTATGCATGAGTATTGGCACTTATCACATTTAAATGGCTTTTCATCAGAATGAATCATTTTGTGTGTTTTCATGCTACCAGACTGTCTGCAGGAGTAATTGCATTTATCACACTTAAATGGCTTTTCACCAGAATGAGATATTTTGAGTGGTTTCTTGACGTGACCAGGACGAAATCTTGAAAAATGACCATCGTCACATTTAACCAGCCTTACAACGGAATCGCTCGTTTTCGCAATTGTGGTTTTGTGTATCGCTTTGTGAAACGACATTAGGTCAAACGATGAAAAAATATCAAAACAGATACTGCACACAAAATTTGGTTTATGAAACGTTTTTTTTTCCAGTTGTATAACAGCCACTAATAATTCTGTGTTTACCATATTATTCGATTGAAAAATATCATGTTTACTATTGCAACAGGCGACACCTTTGAACCCTTCTATATATTCCTTGAGTTCTTGCTTAATATCTTGTTCCTCAATGCGTAGGTCTTCGCTAGACGCTTGTGTTTCAGTCACGTCCCAGGACGATATGAGACTCGCAATATTGGCCGCCACAGTGCCTTTAGTGATAATCTTTAAAAACATTTAAAAGTATTAATAAATTATGAGATTTCTAAATAACAGTTCATTATAAGTAAGAGATACAGTTAGAAATATTATACCTAGACACGGTGTTAGCGAACCTTTTTACGTAGGCACACGTGCCAAAAATTTCCAAATATAATCTTTCGACTATCTGACGTGCCGAGCAGTTTTTTATACGGAAAAAATGAAAAAGTAGTTTTTAAGAAATCTATTAAAAAATGTTTAAATATTACAAGAGATAATCTATCTTTCACCGTGTTTCTAGACGACTGCATATCTTTTATTCTTTGATATTATTTTTGCTTGTTTCAAATTTTTCAAGTCGTGGGAGCATTTTAACCACGCTTCTTTTCTATTTCCCATAGCTGAACGCTTTTTCATATTCACGGTCTGTCAGAATTACTACTACTAGCTCCACTAAGTTTTTGTTTCTTATTTGGTACAGGCATTTTTGTTGGTGCCAATGAAATAGTTTGTTACTCTATTACTTGGCTTGGTTTTTTTCACACAAAATGACACCAGAATTGCTGCGATCAGATGAGGCATTCTCTCGCTACAGTAGTCTCAAGCATTGTAAATCGAACAAAATCAGAAGTTCGCGGAGGAGCTTCCACCGCCGCCTGATGAGGTGAGTGAGATAATATTATGTGTCATGCATAAAGCATTAGGAGCGATATGTTCAATTATATATTTACGATAAAAGTAAATTCTTGAAGAGAATTTGCCTTTTATTTTTTTATGCAATACGATCTGTCATTTATGCACGAGGTCGTCGGTTCCGTTTGCGCATCGATTGGTAAATACCACTGGTAAAAACAATATTAAAAACTGTTGAAAATACGCATGGCTATGTCGTCATTATAGTTTAATAGTGTATATAAATACTTATATTTTTATTTGTATCACTTTTTTGGATTTTTTTTTATTATTATATTAGGTAATATTTATTTCTCTTCAATATAAAACATTCGCGTGCCATAGGTTCACCATAATTGTTATAGAATAATGATTGGTCAGCAGTGGGAGGCCCAGGAGAGGTAAGACCACTCGTTGTCGGTAGTTTCCGAATGCTTAGGCTTTTACTTGAGTCGGCGTTGCGCGGAGTGCTCGATCGATTAAAACCGTGGTACTTGTTGGTGTAAATTGGTACATAATCTTTGTTTTTACTTCGATTTTTGGAGTCCCGAACATACTTCATTTTAAATCAAGCATACTCTTAAAAAGCTTGACATAATCATAATTTTTAATAGATACTTATATCATTTTATAAAACGCGTTTTCTATCAGAAACCGTGTTTCTTTAGATCTTTAATTCCATCGTGCACAAATTAATTATTGTAATGTCTACACTTTCTATAAACCTACTCGATATATGTGAGAACGTGACTATTATGTGGTACTTTATATAATTGGACGTATTTCTGCAAACAAGATCCAACCCACAAAATGACCAAAATTGAGTTACATATACCAACGCGTAGAGAGTACTCCATATTTTGCAAAAAAGATCCAAGGTGTACGACATTTCTGTTAAACGATATCTTGTAAAACCAGGTTTTTAAAAAATAAATATTACTCAGGCAAGATCCAAAGCACTTGGATATTTGTTGCGACATTATAATGTGGATCCAAGTTACCTGGATCTTTTTCGCGTATTAGTGTAAAGGACTGTATGACTTTAATTAGTTTTGCAATATAGATCCAAATAGCTTAGATCTTTTTCGCATATTGGTGTATAGGACTTTTTGGCTTTAATTAATTTTGCTATATAGATCCAAATAGCTTGGATCTTTTTCGCAGGTTGAATATCTTCCTTACGGAAGTTTTTTTTTAATTTTGCAAAAAAACATCCAAGTAGTATGGATGTAATATTAAATTGACTTGGTATTCAATTAGTATCTTAAATATTATTAGTGAAACGGTCAAGTTGTTTAGTGTTAATACTGGATAACTGGATATTATCAATAGTTAGCAATTCGGATGTGGGATTATTTTATGAGTCTACTGAAAGAATGGTGAATCTTTGTACTATGGTATGAATGTTGAGTCGTCGCCAGATAATTTGGATGCCCAGAAAAATACTTATACAAGTGAAAATAATGCAGTAAATGGTTTAAACGTTACAAGAGAGGGTGAGTTGAACCTTAATATTATGGAAATTAACTCAAATGATGATATTGAACATGCAGTTAAGGTGCTGCCAGATAATTTGGATGCGGATCAAAGGCCACGAAATTGTCGAAAAAGAAAGTTTGAATTCTCTCGAGAAGAAAGATAAATACAAAAACATGCCGAATGTTTTCTCTAGAAATTAAATAATAAATCCCAAATGCCTAATTGATTTTAACTGCAACTGTGGACTTCAGTGTAATCACGTAGTTTCTGTGCGGAAAAGAGAGAATCAATTCCATAGATATTATGAATTGGGATCATTTTTGCTCAATCGATGTATATTGGCTGCATGTGTGAAAGAAGGGCCGATCAAACGGAAATATAAATCCACGATACTACCGTATGTCGCCAATACTATTTGTCTGGCATAAGAGTGTGTAGAAATATGTTTGCTAAGACCTTACAAACAACTCCAAAGAAGATTGACACTTCACTAAAAAGGACAAGGTCCGAAGATTCTATAACTGACAAGAGAGGCAAATATGCAGAATGGAATAAAATACCTTACGAAGAAAAACTTTTTGTGGTGGAGCACATTTAAAAAATTCCGACATAGGTGTCACACTATCGACGTGAAAATTGTAATGCAAGATTTCTGATACCTGAAATGAAACTCCAAAGAATCTATGATTTATACGTAGAGGAAGTGGAATAGTCCACCTTGAATAAAGTTTCATCCTCTAAATTTAATAACATATGTGTTACTAAGTTTAATCTGCGGGTCAAGCCTCTTATGAAAGATACCTGCAATAAGTGTGATGTCTTTGCAATACAAGAGAAAAGTGTCATAACAGAGGCTTCTTGTAATGTTCTGGTTGAAGAGCGTATAAAACATCACAACTCTTGGAATTACTTGCAAGATAAAATGAGAAGTGACTTGATGAATGCCAAAAATGATCCTGATAATGAAACTATTACGTTCGATTTAGAAAAAAACTTTAACTCTACCTCGTATACCAACAAACATTGTTTTCTACAAAAAAAGCCATAGGTATATACCTAATCTTGGCATACATATCGGGTCGAATAATAAAAGCTTCTGCAGCGTTTTGGGTAGAAGGACAGGCTGAAAGATGTGCTCAGGAAGTGGCATCGTGCCTCATTAGTGATATGCAAAACAATTTGTGCCAAGAACATTATGTTCTGCAAGCAAACATGTTATAATCTTAGATGTATTTGTTTTTCATTTTTATTATTGCCTCTATCCTCCTTGATATAAAGATCCAACCCACAATAAGTGTATTTTTTTAGAAAGATCTAGGACTAAATTTGTGAATATCTATAAATTCCTCTTTTTATCATATCGTTGAGTAATATAATTAAACAACCCATATATTATGTCATCATCAAATGGGATACTTTTGAAAAATTAAATACTCACGCATACTTTTTAAATCAATTTTACAAATATATTGAATTATCTCAGAATGGTACTAGTGAGGTTGGATCTTGTTTGCAGAAATACGTCCAATTATGAAAATCGAGAATGAGATTCTCGTTGACCTCTTGTATGCCCATCCCTAATCTATTGTCTGCAGGTTCGCAGCTGTCTTGAAAATGGTATTGTTTAGATTTTGATAGATGAGGTACATCATAATTACAACACTAACTTAACACATCTTCCACAAACGTAATGTACCTACTATAGCTCAATGCTAAAGAAGACATTTTTCGGAAATCGATGTTACCACCGTTTTTTGCACGAAGAAATAGTTTGACTTTGATAACTAACGAATAACAGGAATGTATATTTATAACAAAAACACTGATAGGTTATAAATCTGATTTGCGATTTTTTTATAATAATTCAATACGAAACGAGAAAGACCTTATAATTATGTTGTTTTGGAGGCAATCTGAAATCTGATTTTGACAGGTGAACAGTGGGATCACTCGTTTGAGAAATGCGTGTACAAAAAGATATGCTGATGCTTTGTATCTTAAGATGGCGCTGGCACTGTTCACAATATTATGTATGGATGCAATATCGCAAGTAATTTTAAAGTACGCACACGTATAAACTGTTAAAGTTCATTGAAATTAGATCATTCAAAATATTCTGCGGAATGACAAAACCACAGACTTACTTTGTCGCCATGCCAGCATGTGACGTCTTCTGCTACCTACCTACAAACAATAATGTTATCTCAAAAGTACTTTCTGAAAGAAGAGGTCGATTGGTCATCATCAGTGACAGACATCACATTCAAACACTGTAGGTCAATGCGCCCACACACACTAAACCAGATACATAGGTAAGTGAAATAGTTGTAGGAAGCGTGTATAACCGAGACGAGGATAATATCTACCTATTTAAATTTAGTCACAAAGCTGTGATAGGATACATAGCCGATAGAAGAAAATATCGCATAATATACAATTACCTGCTGTACTGGTCCGTTATCTGAATGCGAACATCCAGGTGTTGGATCTTCATCATGGAAAGGGTGTATTGCATCTGCAACGAACTCGCGTTTAACGTCAACCAGCTGGAGGTCAATCTCGGGATTAATTTCAGCGAGTCGCGTTGCTGGATACTGAAGGAAACATTATGCATTTTTGTAATCATATAAAAAAACAATTTTGAGCTCGCGTACCCATTTTATAACAATGCTTACTTATATAATTGAGGTAGGTAGCTGTCTAAATGTATGTCAAAAGGTTTTTGAAAGAAAGTTTGACATCCTCGTATGTTCTTAAACAATTTGTAAAAAATATAAACTTATCGAAGGTATTCTGCTAAAATGATTATAAAAAATCGCAGGAAAGGACTTAATAAATAAAAACTAACCTCAAAATCACAACTGAAATCGTCTGTGTTCTCCTGCTTTATATAGGTGAACGTGTCAGTGCTGTTTTGGTGGCTGGTTGTTACATCAAACTTGTCTTCAGTACCAGATTGGTCTCCATCACATTCTCGCTTCACTTCCATGTTTGCGTATCAACAATCGTATGCAATGTGCTAGAGACAACTTTCTGTTGTGTTGTATATAAGTGTTGCCGAAATACAGTTAATAATATTCCGTGTAGCTATTATCTGATAAACAATAATGTAAGTATTGAATTTTGTAGTTATTATGGTACAGATACTAATGTGAAGAACACCGACTACACGTAGAACTTTTATTGTAACTAAAACGTGTGTCCTGTCGCTGGAGACTAGTAGAGAGTGGAGCCGTCACGAAAAAGATATCGTCAGTGTTTACAGTATAGGAGAAAAAAACCCAATTTGATTTATTAGTTATTATATAGTGAGATGCACTGTTCTCGTTATGATTGCTGAAATGCTGACGATCATTTTCGTACCATTGTTTTGGTTAGACAACAAAACATACATATAATTGTGTCACCGTGTCAAGTGTGTATTTTTATTATAGGTACCTAGTTTCCACAGGAATACTTTTCAGTATTGCGGCAACACTTTTCTAATATTACCTTGAAAGGATCCTCTCTGTCACATAACACGTGGCTTCTGGAATATATACCCTTAACATGGATGCAAAGCAACGATGTTTTTGACAGCTAGTGATATTAAAGGGTTGGTTTGTTTATCTACTAATTCATGTTAAATATAAATATTATACAATGATATATGGTGATGACGTGACATGAAACTGTTTTACCGTGTTTACAAAATGTAATAATGCTTTTTTCAGCACTTTAATATGGCGGACCTATCTAATATAAAATCTGAGACAGATGATCATCCAGCTGTCGTCAAGCGCGAGATTATTGAAGATGTTTCACATCCATTATATGATGAAGATCCTCAACCGGGTTGTTCATATTCAGATTACAGGCCACATCATCAGGTACGTTCAATTGTACGTAGGTATATGTGCCGTTTTCTTCCCTTGATGCCGTCTTATAATATTGAAGGTTTGAATTTGCAATGCATCTTTGAAACTCATTTCACCATTATTAATTCGCTCCAACTTGTTTCATTTAGTGGTTTTAGCTCACACTGATATTTTAAAACAAAACCATGAGCATTTATTTATGATGATTTATACATCACAATTATTCGAATGTAAAGCAATAATTAATACGATTATCTAAAATTGTGATCAATTGTATGGTGAATAAATGAAATTAATCGTCCGTGAGTTCTTTTTAGGCAAGTAGGTAATACAAGGTAAGCCTATTGTCTACAAAAAACTACTTGCAGCCATAAAATACAATAAACGGAAGCTATACCTACTATCACTCCCCTCCATTTTGCGTGTGTGTGTGAATTTTTCTCAACTGTCACTTTTATTTTTTTCTTTTTTTTTATCGTCTGGGTTCGGGATTTGGAGGTAGATAATTGACACACCGGAATTGTGATGGAAGCGGCGAGTTTATTTACGTTTATTACACTATATGGTTACATTTTTTTAATAATATAATTCTACGGAGGGTGAAATGTACGCGTTCGCGATTTTGCTGCTTGTCGCGATCTCAGCGCCAAAAAAAAAAAACCGTTGGACTCGCGAGCTGTGCACAATGCGACGTTGCCATACGTGTTTTTTTTTTGGACAATGTTGCCGGTCAGATATTATTTATTAGTGGTATTATACATTATTTAATTATTTTCGCAATCAGCCGTTATTATTTGTTGGCTTTGATACCGATTCGGGCGTCTCCAGGTACACAAAGACACACCCAAATGGGGACCATACGGGGGTGTCACAAGGGTTTTATCACTCCCCTCCATTTTTGTATGAGAATATTTCAACTGTCACTTTTATTTTTAGTTTCTGGTTTATCGTCTGCGTTTTAGGATTTGGAGGTAGATAATTGATACACCGGAATTATGATGGAAAGCGGCGAGTTTATTTACGTTTATTATACTATATGGTTACATTTTTTTATAATTTTATTCTACGGAGTGCGAAATGTACGCGTCGCGATTTTGCTGCTTGTCGCGATCTCCGCGCCATCTTGAAAAATCGCGACGCGTACATTTCGCCCTCCGTAGAATAAAATTATAAAAAAATGTAACCATATAGTTTAATAAACGTAAATAAACTCGCCGCTTTCCATCATAATTCCGGTGTATCAATTATCTACCTCCAAATCCTAAAACGCAGACGATAAACCAGAAACTAAAAATAAAAGTGACAGTTGAAATATTCTCATACAAAAATGGAGGGGAGTGATAAGTGGCGCCCAACGTGGGGCGCCACTTATCACTCCCCTCCATTTTGCGTGTGTGTGTGAATTTTTCTCAACTGTCACTTTTATTTTTTTCCTTTTTTTTTATCGTCTGGGTTCGGGATTTGGAGGTAGATAATTGACACACCGGAATTGTGATGGAAGCGGCGAGTTTATTTACGTTTATTACACTATATGGTTACATTTTTTTAATAATATAATTCTACGGAGGGTGAAATGTACGCGTTCGCGATTTTGCTGCTTGTCGCGATCTCAGCGCCAAAAAAAAAAAACCGTTGGACTCGCGAGCTGTGCACAATGCGACGTTGCCATACGTGTTTTTTTTTTGGACAATGTTGCCGGTCAGATATTATTTATTAGTGGTATTATACATTATTTAATTATTTTCGCAATCAGCCGTTATTATTTGTTGGCTTTGATACCGATTCGGGCGTCTCCAGGTACACAAAGACACACCCAAATGGGGACCATACGGGGGTGTCACACTACATACGTGTGAAATGGGGTGGAAATAGACCAATTCTATTGTCAAAACTTTATGTAACAAATTAATGTTGTAAGCCTCAAATTTTACTAAATTATCTACCATGCTGCATGACAACATAAATTGAGGCGTTCCAGCTAAACAGTTTGACAGGTCAAAACTGGCACACTGCGCAAGCGTTATAAGTAAGCCGGAATAGTTTTAGATTTAACGTTTAGTTCACTGTATCAGCAAAGTGCAAACCATTTTGTGACCGTCAAAAATGATTTGGTCTGAAACGTCAAACCACTTCTCACGTCTGTCAAAGTAATAACTCTCCAGACAGGACCTAACCTAAAAATGATAGTCATTTATTATATTCCGTACCTATGTCATTTTCTCAACATAATATTGCGTTACCTACCTATGAACATTATAATATTTTTAGGATTAAGAAAAACTGAGATTCTTCTGCATTTATATATTGCGCGATGTTCATATTAATATTTTAGTCAGTGGGAGTTCAGTAGAATTAGGTAGGTATATTATTGCGTAGTAACCGATACCAATTATTCATTAGTAACCATATGCGAACAATAAACCGCTTTTGGTCGTGTTGTCCCATGACTCCACCCAAATTGTCTATCCATAGAGTTCGATTCGATATCATCACTTGTTTGGTATATAGTGAGAGGTAGTGGGGGTCGCCACTCGACCGAAAAATTACAACAAAATGGATTGACTCAACTAAATGATTTCACTAAAGTACTCGAGTCAATTTGTCTATTCGTATACGTTTAGTTACTAAATTGCTCGCCACTCGACTAAACTACTCCTAATCTACCTAATCGAACCGGGTTTAAGGGTGTATCCATGAGCGCAGCGATAAAATTAAACCTCATTGACGTGCATATTCAATCGTAAAGACTGATATATTAATATTTTGTAGTTGTGATCCTTATCGTCACAACTACAAAATAAAAGAGAAAAAAGAAAGCTCTCTAGATTTGGGATGGAATAAAGTATAAAGTTAAAGAGCTGAGCATGAGACATAAGCAAAAGGCCATGGGTTACGTGCATCCTTTTCAAGCTGAACAATAATTACTTCCGTAACCTCGCAACTGACAACTGTAAAAAAATTAAATTAGAATACAAAAGGGGATTGCACGGCTGAAGGCACGTGCAATCTATGATTAAAGATGTACTTATTAAAGTCCTGGACGCCACACGGTCTTGATACCGTGAAAGATTATAATTATATAGCAGTGTGGAGTAAAGGGGAAATAATAAATGAAAGAGCAATTTATGTACTTGACCGAAACTATATTATAGCAAAAAACAAGAATATTACATTAAAGGGTTATTAAGGAAATACTATAATAAAGGCAAGCAGCTAAGTTTTAAAAGAAACATTGGAAGATAAGTGAATCAAATAGTAATAGTTTTAAAATACCAAACTTGGAACGACACAGAGGCTTGAAGCACTGCGGCTGCAATCGTGCTGCTTTAAGTGACGTCCATTATAAGTTTTGGGTAAAACCAAAGCAGAGCACGACTATCCTGGATGACAGACAGAATCAAAAAGCCGCGTTGCTTCTTTCGCACCTCGCGACGTCCGTTGCGGCCGGAAATTCCAACAGCGACATCTCTTATTAATCACGTCGCTCCATCGACGTTGCCAGAAGTATAAATATTGGTTTTGTTCATTTTGAACATAACAAGACTCAACAGCTGAAGGAAAATTTTCGAACGAAGCGGTACGCAAACAATAAGCAAAACGCAACAGTATCTTCAAAGGAGGTATGGTGCTTCGAACGGTGTCCAATAATGCAACAAAAATACAGAATGGACATTATTTATGGTCGCTTAAGAGTTTGCATTATATTTTTGTCTATGCTCACATGACAGCTAGTAGGGGTTGATATTAGATTTTACAACCTGTCAATGAATATTATATCTCCCAATGGTTTCGATAACCGGAATCGTTTTACAAACGCCTCGTCTGTCATTTTGAATGGATCCGTCCGGTTACCAAATCTTAACAACAAAATTTCAGCGTGAATCACTTCCATTTTGGGTACCTACGTGTACAATAACCTAAAATGTGGTAATGACATTAACATATTATTTAATCAGTACTTATATTAGTTATCGCTGAATTCTTAAAACGATTGATTGTTGTACGTAGATAATTATTTCTTAAAGAAGCTACTCGTACTTACTTCAATATTTACCTCATAATAGTGTTATTATAATAATCAGTACCTACGAGAATGTGAACGGAACTTCCGATGTATTTTACAAACTTAATATTAATAAAATATGTATGTTTCTTTATAACAAAACACAATAAATACCTACTTAATTGAGAATTTAAATACAAAACAACACTTCCAACGGTAATATGTAAATGAAAAAAAACAATAAATAAAAAGCCTTTCAACGTCACGTTCCGACATTAAATCTGTCAAAATTAGCGCCTCAACCGTCGAAGCTTATAACGCTCAAAAGCCTCCGCCACTTTCAGATGCGTTTGTCAAAATCTAATTAGATATTAAATTTCTCATACATTCTAATCACTTTCTCATACAATGACTTCGATACAGCTTTGTCCAAAAATTGCCTTTCTAGGTGGTCATAGTCCAGAAACTTTGCAATCTTTATGTTGGTTGGTTTTCTATATTGTTAGTATAAATGTTTTGATTGATTTATGTTTGTACCTATTTCATTTCTTGACAGACTCCGCTCGTAAACCGCGACATGGATTGTATGATTGCACCTGATATCTTTGAGAGACAATCTGCGCAGTCGTTTGGTGAAATTGAAGTGCAAGAAATGGTCATAAAAAAGGAAATAGCGCTTGCTTCTGCCAAAGAAGTCCGTCTGAGGTTGAACAGAGCTTCATTTTTCGTTAGAAATTTTGTTTGCAACGTGTGTTGTAATTTTTTTTCATCTGCGCACATTTTAAAGTGCCATAAACGTATGCACGATGCGTCGCTGACTTTCGATGAAGTGGCTTTTCCATGGGACCAAAGCAGTCACTTGAATGAAAAGTTTGTTGCGTCGACGTTTGCACGTGATTCACAGGTAACTCATATAATATACATGCTCATTTGATTATTGTTGTTAGGTATATAATGTATTATATCGCACCCCTAGTTTTAAACTATTACAAGTCAAAAAACTGACATTTTGAGTTAATAATGCAGAAAGGTTGAAAATATCATTATTTATCTGGTCAAAGACTATCACAAGTCTAAATAAATTCTACGGAAATACAGGACAGAAAGAATAGTCTATCATTTTTATAAATAGTATTGTGTGATATTTAAAGACTATGCTATTTTGAGTTGTTATGGTCTTAAATTAGGATTCAAAATTTTAGCGAGTTTAAGACTATGACATCTTGAATTATCATAGGTCAGGAATGGACAAAGTAAATAAAACTTGTGTTGTGGTCACACTGTTGACTAGCCAATCTGTAAATGAACAGTAGTTTGTTGATAAATACAATAATAAATAAAACAAACAGTGATGGAATCATAGAAAAGGATCTCAGAGGAACACATGAAAACCATAAGAAAGTTGATACCGAATTAAAACAATATTTTAGAGATCACATCAATTGCATTCCTAGGGTAGAATCCCACTTCCTGAGAGCTCAAACTTTCAACCATGTCCGATATAATAAGATCATAAAATGGGCCTCCACGGTGTGGTTTGTATTAACAGATTTTTGTTTTTTTTTCGAGATATGGATATCAGCCACTTGCTCAACCTATTAGGTCCATAATCTGACTCATACACAAATTGAAAAACAATATGTGTACTTGCCAGACCCAGGATTTGAACCTATGACCCACGACGCTTACACCAGACTAACTACCAGACAATTTATTGATGGCTCTTTAAATTTAGCAACACTATAGGCTATACAAAGGAAAGTGTCAACAAAATGATCGACCTTTCGTGAAGTTATCTCAGTATTCTACGATCTTTAATACAGAATTTAATATTGGGCGCTTTCAGTCAAAAAATATCAATGGTCAGCACAGCATATACAAATTTAAATGATACACAAAAAGCAAAACAATTAATTTCGTTCAATGTCATATCCTAAAAATGGCGTGAAAAATGGAGCTATCCCTGATCCAGATATTATTATGATAGTTTCATGTTTCGATTTGCAAGCAGTTCTCTCATAACCTTGTGGTGAAGTCTCAAACTTCTATTACACCAGAAAACTTGCAACATATTTCACCATCTTTGATATTGCTGAGAAAAAGGGTTTTGTTGTATCTGGAACGAAGTGACTGCTAAAAGAGGTTCTAATGAAATTGGTAGTTATATTTACATACCATTACTTGAAAAAAAATCTAAATAAGAATGTGCATTTTTGGTCCGATAACTGTGCTAGACACAATAAGAATAAATATTTAGTTACGATGTATTTATCATTGGAAACAGAAAATGTAAAGTCTATAAAGCTAAAATATTTGATGGGTCACACCCAAGATCAGTGGATTGCGATGCACTCACTCATTGAAAAAGAAGAAAGTGCTTCAGTATTCATACCAGCTCAATATATATACCCATTATAGTCATGGCTGAAAAGAATGGTGAACCTTATAGAGTTAATGCAATGGCAACTGATGATATATTTGACCTGAAATTGATGTCCGATGAGCTGGAACAAAATTATGTTATAACTACCGTAGGTACAAAGGTAACATGGCAAGCAATCAAAGTCATGCATTTGAAAAGAGAATCACCTTATAGTTTTTTCATTAAAACCAATTTTATTGATACTTCCTACGAGTAAATTAATATAAGGCATCGCATGACGGGTCGTCCGGTTCACATGAATATGATAATTTTACAGAAAGCTTATAATGAGCCACCAGGAATAACCATGCAGAAAAGGCAAGATCGTTTAACTACATGCAAAAAAATTGATACTGATGACGTACCACAATTTTTACAATAATTTGAAAGTCGCTAGAAGTACTCAAGTGGCAAGAAATGACTTGGTTCACGAAGAGAGTGATGGAAATTACTCTGATTAATTCTAAATTATATAATAATTTTCATTACGTAATGTGCAAGAATCTTGAATAGGTAATCATAATCTTATACAATTATATATTTTAAAAATTCGATAGGTATGTGATGGTTTACCTGTTCCAGTTATTTTATTTTGAAATAAAAATTTCAAATAACCATTTCGTTTATTATTTTACTTGATATGCATAATATATTGAAGAGATTTTATGTTGTTTCATATTAGTTTGTATTGTGTGCATGAGGGGTTATTTCAAAATTTATCAAAATAGTCCAATTTTAGACTATGACATTTCAAAAAAACTACCAAAAATATGTGTTCTGTATAATTTTTCAATATAATAATAAGTTCATACAAAAATATAAGCCCTGATACACATCGAGCAAGAAAATCAGTTTGGTACATACATTTTTAGATTTAGTTGAGAGGGTTTGAATCTTTGAATCCAATTATCTCAGAATGCTGTTTTTTGACTTGTCATACTTTAAAACTAGGGGTGCGATATATTGTCATCTGAAACTATATAAATAATATACTACTTTGTATATTTTTATTTGTAATCATAATAAGTATCATCCAGTGGCGAAGGGTGTACATAGGCTGCTTATATGCTACATAAATAGTACACACAAAACTTTGTCAGTCATACTTATTTGTTTTCATTAGATTATGGTGACCATAATAATCATACAGATCTTTGGATATTTTAAAGATTGAAGAATATTTTTTATTAGTTATGGTTTGGTATAGGCAAACAAATAATGAATTTTAAAGCCATCTGTGAAATGTTCTACTAATTCAACCAAAACAAATAAGTATAATCGAAAGAGTGTGCACTCTTTTGTCGGATTGCCCATAACATTGGAATGTCGTTCGGTGATTATACATTCACCTGCCAAATAAAGTCAAATATTGGCGACCAATTATTGAAGAAAGAGCTCTGGGAGACCTTCTCTGGCTTATCGTAATGATGATACTGTTACTTAATATTTATAATGTTAATTTCAGAAGCGCGAAAACGGTCTGATGAATATTAAGTATGAGAATAATGATGAGGCAGCCATCATCAAAGAAGAATTAGTTGAGAATACAATTCAACAAATCAATGATAAATTAACTGAACCTGGCTGCTCTAATCTTCAATACAAGCCATTAGACCAGGTATGTTTAAAAACAAATGCGGCTTTCTCCGATAGGCCGACGTCAAATTCTGGGCGCCCAGTTCGGATTACTTTTGTTAAAGCACTGCTGGTCGTATTGTACGGGAAATGTTGGGTTATAAGGCCTTAAATGCTGCTAGTTTATCAGGATAAAACAGTGACTTTACGAATCCATTTCTCAAAATCAATTAATCTCCAAATCTTGATTCAAATAAAGCGATGGTTGCGGTAGCTGTATGGCACTTCCTGTTAAAATCACTGTTCTTTCGAATGATTCCATATTTAAAACCAAGTAATAATCATGGCTCGACAAGGATATCCATTGACCTAAACGTGAGCTTTGGCGCCATTTTTGAAAAATTGTGCGGCGATGCCGCCAGCGTGTAAACCGCACCAAATGATGCATTTTTGTGGATGTAATGAATTATGGGAAGTCTTCTTAATTGGTATTTTTCCGTGTAGGAAATTTTCCTTATTAACACACCCGTTAAGCAAAAATGAGCTTCATCGCTAAATGCATTTTTTTATTAATAAACATGTGCTTTCTTTTTCGTACAAGGTTAATGTTATTGCATGCTTGCATGCAGCGTATATTTTTAGTGTGGATAAGTGATTTTACCTCTTACCTTAATCTGTTGCAGACTAGACAAATAAAAGGTAATGGAAATTTGTGTTAAAATAACTCTTTTTTATAGACAACCAATAATTAATAGACAAAAGCGAAGTGTGCCGCAAAAGTGGGCAAGCCAAACGTTATTAATTTATTTGCACATTAATAATAGTGATAATATTTTTAATAATCATGTTCCAAATTCACGATATATTGAAAGCAACAGTAAAGGTTTCTACTGGGAATTATTTTCTCCCATACGGAATAGTACCTGTTGTAATAATCTATTAAAACCTGTGGAATTCTGATGTATGGAATATTAAAATACTGTCAATGATCGAGTTTGCTTGATGAATTTTGAATATAATTTTATAGCTTTACCTTTCAGCATGGCAGGCACTGCGCACACTCTCCAACGACACACTAGAATAGAACAAAATATAATTATTGTTCTCGAAGATGATGTATACATACATATAAGTGCATTGTTTTGACCCACTTATGGATCTTTCCGTAACAATATTTCACTCTCACTTCGCTCTTTAATATTGTCTGAAAGCGCTGAAAAACAAAAGCGTCAAAAAATCAAATTGAATATTATAACTCACAATAATTGATAATATTGATATCGATTATTACGATTTTTCTAGGTTTCTACCAAGGGATTTTTCACGAAGCATCACGATACAGTTGAGAGTCAACAATCCTCAGGTGATGGCATCCAGGATAGAAAAATACAGTATTCAGAAGTGACGATAGATGAGAATAGCATTAAACAAGAAATATTAGAACGAAGTGCTCCGAAGGAAATTCGACTTATTCTTAAAAGAGTAAACCATTTCTCGCGTAATATGATTTGCTGCATTTGTAACACAGTTTTCGGATGCGGAAATGCTCTAAAAACTCACAAAATGGTGCACATGGACGTCATTCCTGATCAAAATCAGAGCGTATTAGTCTCGCAGCATAGTAATGTCAAAGTACATTCAAAGACAATTACTGGTGAAAAACCTCATAAATGCAATGTATGCTCATATAGATGCTCGACATCTTGTCATCTTGAAAGACATAAAATGACACATACAGGTGAAAAACCTTATAAATGCAAACTATGTTTATATAGATCCTCGACATCTTCTAATCTTAAAAAACATAAAGTGACCCATACTGGTGAAAAACCTTATAAATGCAATGAATGTTCATATAGATCCTCAACATCTGGTAGTCTTAAAAGACATAAAATGAAACATACCGGTGAAAAACCTTATAAATGCAATATATGTTCATATAGATCCTCAGCATCTGCTCATCTTAAAAAACATAAAATGACACATACCGGTGAAAAACCTTATAAATGCAATGTATGTTCGTATAGTTGCTCGACATCTAGTTATCTTAAAACACATAAAATGACACATACTAATGAAAAACCTTATAAATGCAAACTATGTTCATTTATATGTACGACATCTAGTAATCTTAAAAACCATATAATGACCCATACTGGTGAAAAACCTTATAAATGCAATGAATGTCCATATAGATCCTCAACATCTGGTAGTCTTAAAAGACATATAATGACCCATACTGGTGAAAAACCTTATAAATGCAACGAATGTCCATATAGATCCTCGACATCTGGTCATCTTAAAATTCATAAAATGGCACATACCGGTGAAAAACCTTATAAATGCAATGTATGTCCATATAGATCCTCAAGATCTCATGCTCTTAAAACACATAAAATGACACATACTGGTTAATAACATTATAAATGCAATGTATGTTCATATAGATGCTTGCAACTTTGTAATCTTACAATAGATGAAATGTGACATGTTGGTGAATAACCTTTTTAAAACAATATTATTCATATTACGCAGGTGATACTTTTCGCATTCCTGAATAGTATCTTCAAGTGAACTTCCTCAAATTGTGTCTGCGTAAAGTGTTCAACACATGCGTGCTACCAACGCTCACGTAAGTGTCTGAAACATGCTCTTAATGTCAGATAACATTTAAAAAAAATGGATAGCTTGCGCAACTTGACATGAAAAGGTGCTTCTTGGGCACAACGGTAAAGATTGCAAAATAAACTAATGGACAAGGAAGCAGACAAAAATACGCGATGTGATCGAGCTCGCTAAACAGATGAAATGGTAATAGACTAGAGATGTCTGTCAGTGAGTAAACAACCGCTGGACAAATGGCGTCCTACAGTGGTACCCAAAGAGCGAAGCACTAAATGCCCACAGGTACTCCTTTAAGCCCGTTGGATTCATAATGTTTGGAGAATGCACGTGACAGCAAAAAAACTACGTACCGGGTAGGCTGGAGGTAGCTTTACTGGGTTTCGAGAAAAACTTCAACAAGCTTCCAGCCACATAGATTCTGGTTTCCTGGAAGGTAGTTTAATACCAACTATCTATAGAGTGCACACTGGAGACCTACGAAATGTTCGTGTGGTTTGTAATTATGCTTAGAGACTTCAGAGCGACATGTTGTTATGTTCAAAATGACCATAACTATAATTCATACCTCTGGCAACCCCGTCGAATATTTATGGTCACGTCATGAAGCGTACGCGATTGCACAGATGTCGCTGTTAGAATTTCCGGCCGCAACGGACGTCGCGAGGTGCGAAAGAAGCAACGAGGCTTTTTGATTATGTCTGTCATCCAGTATAGTCGTGCTCTGCTTTGGTTTTACCTAACCTTTATAATGGACGTTACTTAAAAGAGCACGATCGCAGCCGCAGTGCTGGAAGCCTCTGTTTCGTTCCAAGTTTGGTATTTTAAAACTATTATTATTTGATTCACTACTCTTCCAATGTTTCGTTTAAAACTTAGCTGCTTGCCTATATTATAGTATTTCCTTAATAACCTTTTAATGTAATATTCTTGTTTTTGCTATAATATAGTTTCGGTCAAGTACATAAATTGCTCTTTCATTTATTATTCCCCCTTTCTTCCACACTGTTAATAATTATAATCTTCCACGGTTGCAAGACCGTGTGGCGCCCAGGTACATCTTTAACCATAGACTGCACGTGCCTTCAGCCGTGTAATCCTTTGTTTTTCTAATTCATTTTTACAGTTGTCAGTTGTGAGGTTACGGAAGTAATTATTGTTCAGCTTGAAAAGGATGCCGGTAACTCATGGCCCTTGCATATGTCTCATGCTCGCTTTTACTTTATACTTTATACTATAATTCTAATTCCCATTTAGAATACTCCTTCTTTTATTTTGTGATTGTGACGACAAAGTTCGCAATCACAAAATACTATTATATCAATGTATTCTTGAAGATTACATTATCAACTTTCGAATTGTCTCTTTGAGGCGGAAGTTGATGAAGCACTAAAAAAATTCCGTTTTATTAAATTAACCAATAATATATATAGGAATATTATATACCTAATTAATTTTTAGGTAGATTATCGGGAGTAACACTTTTTTTTCTAGATGCCTTTATGGATACCTCGCATTTACTATCGAGGTTTCTTAAGGACTTTGGCACGCAAACTACTCTACTTGATGCTAGTCAAATGAAAATTGTGCCGGCTGAGAGCATATGCCTTATTGAAAACTATTATTCTACCCGCATCGGGTATTGCTAATTTGAATTCGGCCAGGGCCTATGAAACCACCTTGCAAAAGCCCTGGGAAATGCTTTGTAGCGCACGTCGGTGGTGATGCTGATGAATATTTTGTCTTATTCATTGGGAACTGAGGACTGCGATTTGTAGCCAAGTTTTTTCCCGTCGTAAAAGAAATGTCGCATATGACTGTTATTCTGAGCATATACTTATCCTATCTTATACGATTGCATTCTCTGGATCTGAAAGGCATGAATCATCGTTACCTGTCGCCATTTATTGTTGTTATCCTTTTTATTACATCAATAGAGAAATTAAAAGGGCATCTCGTTTGTCACGGTCTCCGGAAGGTCTCGAATGTCCGCATCTGCCATCTGTAATATTAAGTTCAGGTTGTGCCGCTCCTTGCTAAAACTTTCACAATCTAGGAGTAAATGTAGGACGTCCTGGTCGTTTCTGTCGTCGCATGGACACATTCCATCACATGTTATTTTAAGCCAGTGCAAGTATGCTCGCATGACTCCTTGACCTGTTAGAATATGAGTCATCTCAAAACACAGCCCCTTATGCACCCTGACGTCACGTGCTGCTGAAATCGAAGGTAAAAACTTTCGGGTCAACTCCCCTGTCGATGAGTTTATGTATTGTTAGTTCCTTTCGTTTTTCACCATATCTGAAATTGTATTTTTCGCGTAGCTCAGAGAAAATTTGTCATAAGCTATCGCGGTCTTGTGATCAGAGGCACCATGTCGAGGCAATTTGTCGGCTCTTTCATTTCCTTCTATCCCGGTGTGTCCCCTTATCCACTTGAAGTGCATCTCGGGGTGGCGCCGTCTCAGTATTGCGGACTCGCTGTGAATAGAAAAGGCAATCGGATTAGTAGACAAGGGATCTCCAATTGGTTGGATTGAGCTTTTGGAGTCCGAATAAATACAAATACTATGGTTTTCGGTGTGCTTCCGTTGTATTGGATCTGAGCCTGCTCACTCCAGAGCGCTTTGCATGGCATAGAGTTCGGCCTGCATTACCGTACAATAGCTAGCGAGGCGGTACTTACAAGCCGCTATCTCATCGCACTTAATGTATGCCACAAGCCTTGTACCAGTACCGCCATCAATATTGCTCCCATCCGTGAAAATCGGCATGTTACTTATTGCATTCGTTGCTTTCCAACGTTGCAGGATAAGAAACCACGTCAGAAAATAGTCTAGCCGGGTGTATCAGCCTTTTATAGTTCACCGGTTTTTCGTAAAGCCTATCTTCTGGCAGAAAACCTGCTAGGCCCTCCTCGCCCTTCTTAGCTCTGTAAGTGCGAGCGACTTGTTTTATATGTAAATCTAGCGGCATAAGTCTTGCCAGAGCTTGCGTTGAATTTAGTGAAGCCGTGCGGTAAGCTCTGCATATTCGTATCGCTAGTGCACGCTGAACCGTATTGAGTTTTTTTTGTTATGTTTTTCCGTTTGGCAGCTTCATACCATATGCTGGCCGCATACGTGATCATAGGATCAATGATACACGTGTAGAGAATTCTAAGAGCTTCAGAAGAAACACCCCATGTGGGTTTGGCCATTCTTTCTAGTTTGAGCGAAGTCACCGCTGCTCTTTTTCAGATGCCGTCCGCGTGCTTCGATCAATTTGGTTTTCCATCGATAACTACCCCTAGAGGTTGCCCATTCATCACCAGCGAAGGCGGAGAGACGCGCCTCCTAGTAACGAATAATGCCTTCGTTTTCTCCGCGGAGAAAGACAGTTTGACCTTCCTTCTCCAGGTCTCGACGCTCTCCAACACGCTGTTAGTCATGGTTTCTAGAGAACCAAGTTCTTTGGATTCCACAATCAGCAATACATCATCAACAAAGGCCTGTGCGTGTACACCTTCAGGAAACGGCATAGAGAGAAGATCGTCGAGATCTATATTCCACAGGACGGCCGCAAGACGAACCTTGTATGCATCCCTTTGATGTATCTTTGGTAGCAGATGCTCCAGCATATTCAACGAAAACTTCTCGGTCAGATAGATAGTTTTTGATGGGCCTGGAAATGTTAGCGGGACAATTTTTAGATTTCAACTGTTGAAGAAGATATGGCCACCATGCGTTGTCAAACGCGCCTTTGATATCAAGTGATACCGCCACTACGAGCTGACCATCGCTGTTAGCCGCTCTGAGTCTATTAATTGCTGCATGAAGCGCGTCTTTAGTACTCTTTTGAGAAGTGAAACCGTACTGGTGTTGGCTGAGCAGGTGTTTAGTCTGAAGTTTCCAGGAATCTCGATTAATAAATATTTTTTCGAATACTTTGCCGAACACGGGCAGCAATCTGATGGTTCGATATGACGAGACGTTAGCGTAGTAGTCCTTTCCTGGTTTGGGAAAAACCACCACTCTAGCTACCTTCCAGATTTTTGGAAAATGATCAATTCGCAAACAAGCATTATAAAGAGCTACAACTATGCTAGGAACAGTTAAGAATGAATTGAGACTGATATCCGCCGGTAAGTTGTCGTGTCCCGGAGCTTTACCTGGATTTAACAGCCTTATTGTTCTTTCGACCTCCTCGAGAGTGAAGTTTTCGTCGTCATCTACTTTTGAAGGAATCTGGGAGGCATTTCGGATCAATGTCTGCTGCTCCGTTTCGAAAAAAACGATTAAAACCAAATAATTTTCCCTTTTTCTTTATTTATATTTAAAATATAATACACATTGTCACTAAATACAGTTTTTAGCCAAGCTATCGTCATACTTAGCAGGTTGGTAGGTACCTTCCACTTTTGAAAGGACTAAAAATCATTCTCATTCAACTCATTCAAAACAAAAACTTCAGTCGGCTGACATTTTATTTAGACAGAACCAAGTACAATCTCTGTGGACATAACTATTATTACCATAACAAGGCAAACGTTTAATAATTAAGAGGAGACTGCGCAGAATATTAAATAACACCAATTTACAGGCATAAACTAAAATACGATGACAGTTGTACATTTTTTTTTGTATTTAGTGACGTCACACGTATTACGATTCAATTAAGGAGATGTCCTACCTACCAGCACATCTATTCTACATACAAGACTGATATCGGCCGCTATCGGCAACTATTGAGGGTAGTTTTTCATTTTTTTGTATCTAAGTAATAGCACTTATTGTAACAAGTTGGTGTAATTGTTACAATACGTGCTATGTTTTAACAGCATGTGTTTCATTTTATAGCGGAATAGCCAGTTTTAACTGTTTAGACGACTAACTTATTGTAATTGTTACAAGACGTGCTAATACTTCGATATAAAAATGAAAAACTACCCTCGATAGCAATCTTGTGTACAGAATAGATGTGCAAAGTCACCTAGCGCAAAAATACGAAGTTAGCAGACATTTATATTATTATATAAATCGAAGTTTTTTTTAAATAAATATAAAAAATATTAAAACTATGCATTTGACAAAAATCTCTCAAGTGCAACATAGAAAACCTAATAAACTAAATTTTAATATTACCAACCTAATAATAAGATGGGGTACTTTGACAAATTCACATTTTATAACAATTGTAAGTTTACTTTAGACTTAAAATATAAAATAGTTATTTTTAAATGTTTTCAGATACATATTTATTAATTAATACAGTTAAAATTGTAAATTATCAAAAAAATGTCTATCGCCTTAAACCTTGTGAAACCAAACAATAACAGAATAAACTTTGCCAAAGTATACTCATCTATCTATAAATTATCTAAAATTATGCCATTTAATCATACATACAATAAGATATTTTATAGGTAGTATAATATTTTTATCGATTATATTTTGGTTTGGGCAGGGCATAAATATTAAAAAAAAATTAACAAACATGTGTGATATCTAATTCAACGAAAACAAATAAATAGAATGTAGAAGTGTGCACAATATTGTCGGATCGCCCAAACAAAACTATTTGCGTCGGCCTAAAGCGTCGTGGGTACAGGTTCAAATCTTCGGTCTGGCATGTACACATATTGTTTTTCGATTTGTGTAGGGGCAGAGTATGAACTTAATAGTTTGAGCAAGTGGCTGACATCCGTTTGTGGTAGAAACAAAATCTGTTGGAGGCCCATGTGTTGCTATTAGGATTGGATATGGGTTAAAAAAACAACTAACTTACGTTAGTGGAGTTCGATACACTTCAATTTATGTCACTACATTTATCACATTATGAGTTTTCACCAGTATGAGTCATTTTGTGTCTTTTCATGTTACCTGAATGTTTGCATGAGTAATTGCATGTGTCACATATAAATGGCTTTTCACCAGAATGGGTCATTTTGTGTGTTTTCATGTTACCTGATTGTTTGCATGAGTAATTGCATATGTCACATTTAAATGGTTTTTCACCAGAATGTCTCATTTTGTGTCTTTTCAGGTTAACTGAATGTCTACATGAGTAATTGCATATATCACATTTAAGTGGGTTTTCACCAGAATGAGTCATTTTGTGTGTTTTCAGGTGAACTGAATGTCTACATGAGAAATTGCATATATCACATTTAAATGGCTTCTCACCAGAATGAGTCATTTTGTGTGTTTTCATGTTACTTGAATGTCTGCATGAGTAATTGCATATGTCACATTTAAATGGCTTTTTACCAGAATGACACATTTTGTGTCTATTCATGTCATTTGATTGTTTGCATGAATATTTGCATTTATCACACTTAAACGGTTTTTCACCAGAATGAGTCATTTTGAGTGACTTCATGACGTGACCAGGACGAAATCTTGAAAAATGACCATCGTCACATTTAACCAGCCTTGCAACAGAATCGTTCGTTTCCGCAATTGTGTTTTTGTGTATCGCTTTATGAAGCAACATCAGGTCTAACGATGAAAAAAAATCAAAACAGATACTGCACACAAAATTTTCTTTATGAAACGATTTTTTTTCCAGTTGTATAACAGCCACTAATAATTCTGTGTTTACCATATTAATCGATTGAAAAATATCATGTTTACTATTGCGACAGGCGACATCTTTGTACCTTTCAAGATATTCCTTCAGTTCTTTCTTAATGTCGTGTTCCTCAATGTGTAGGTCTTCGCTAGACACCTGTGCTTCAGTCGCATCCCAGGACGATATGAGACGCGGAACATTGGCCGCTACAGTGCTTCTAGCGATAATCTAAAAAAACATTTAAAAGTACTCGTATTAATAAATTGTGAGATTTTTAATTAACAGTTCATTATAACCATTATGTACCATGTCAGTCGTAGGGATTCTAATCATGCACAAAACTCTTTTATTCGGCGCTCTTGTTTAAATTATTACAATATGTATTTCTCCACCGTTAATCCATTCAATAATTCACCTGTTTCGTTTAAACGTTGTGTAGATAGACCCAATATGTCTTATATACTTATACATTTAAAAAAAACATCTTACTTTTTTGTCTTTTCATTAATCTTTCTCACTTTTCTTAAGTAATTTCTTAATATTTATGTTATTCTTACTTTCTATTTTGTAAGGCTTAACTATAATATAAATAATATATGGAAACTTATCTGGTTGTCATAACTTTTCATTATTCTATTGAAAACATATTTTTGTAATTAAAATGTAATTGCTTGTTTCCCATATAACTTTTAAAAAAAAGTAAAAGATCCAGGTGGAAACAATATGCCTCGACACGGCTATTGCAAATACTGTCGGGGAGATGATATCAGTAAGTTAAGACCCAACCATACACCAATGGTAAATGCACATTGATCATTGATTGATAATATAACGTTAAAATATTACGAGGTTAAGGAGCAAAACACACCAGTTATGACGTATCAGACTTATAAAAAAGTTAAGTTTTCTCTATTCAACTATTGCACGGAGCAGCGCCATCTTAATCAATAGAAATGCCCTGACAAGTGAACACGACAAGACCTCTATATTTTTCCCAAATACAATCTGTCGACTATCTGACCTGTCGAGCAGTTTTTTTATTGGGAAATAAAGAAAAAGTAGCATTAAAAAGTTAAAAAAATAGCAACGTGTTCTTGAGATTCTATTTTTCACCGTATTTCTAGACGAAGGCATATGTTTAAAATTTTCGCACAAAAAAGGACACCGGAATTCGCTGCGATCAGCTGAGGCTTCTCTCGCTACAGTGGTCTCAAGCATTGTAAATCGATCATAATCAGAAGTTCGCGGAGCGGCTTCCTACGCCGCCTGATGAGGTGAGTGCGATAATATTATGTGTCACGCATAAAGCATTATGAGTGATTTTTTCAATTATATATTTACATTAAACATAAATTCTTGAAGAGTATTTGCCTATTAATTTTTTCAGTCATTTATGCACGAGTTTCGTCGTTTCCGTTTGCGCATCGATTGGTAAATATTACTGGTAAAAATAATATTAAAAACTATTGAAAATACTCATGGCTATGTCGTCATTATTTTTTTATATTGTTTATAAGTACTTATATATTTATTTGTATCACTTTTTTGTTTTTTTTTTCATAATTATATTAGGTTATATTTTTTCTCTTCAACATAAAACATTCGCGTGCCATAGGTTCAACATCGCTGCTATAGAATAATGATGGATCGGTAGTGACTGGCCGTAAGACTGAGATAAAAAACTACGGAGTTAACATATGGTTAAATCCTAATCCGTCAATGGGCAGCGCCATCTGTGGGTCTCTTGTCACCGCTACAAATGGACTTTACTATGAAAATATAATCGGAAAACAGGACACGATTGTCATTTATTTTCTTCCCCTAACCGATCATAAACGATTGCTTTAGTTGATTTCGAAAATTGACCTGACAATTATTGGCCTCCTCCAAGGACGTGCGATTTAATATATCTGGATTATTTCCTGTAAAAATTCATGGAGTCACTGGTTTACCCTGATAAACCCAATGGGGAAGCCAATATTGTTCGCGATATACGACCGGCAGTGCTCGAATAAGTGTCATCCAAATTGGGTGGCTAGAATTTTCTTCGTTGAGAACAACTGCGGTGACTATATTAATTTTAATGCCCTGTAGATATCGATCTTTCGAATATAAAAAAAAAATGTTTAAAATTTGTGTTATTAGTGAACCTGTAAATGAACGTACCTGATCGACTGGGCTGTATTGTCGATCGGAGGGGCCGGGTTGAGGATTCTCATTATTGATTTGGCGAATTGCATCGTCAACGAATTCTTGTTTGATTATGACACCCTCATTATCATTCTCCAACCTTAAATTGATCAGGCTGTCTTCACACTCCTGAAAATAACAACATGCTTAATAATATTATGTAACAGTCAATCCATTCCTGGATAATACCTGCCACAGCTGTATCCTCAGCTTTCAGTGGCCACCAATGTACGACTGCATTTGGAAAGTGAATGTATACTCACCGAGAGACATTCCAGCTAACTGCAGCACATTGCATACTTTAATCTGCCTTTTTGTAAACATATCGCACATTGAGATCGATAGGGTCGTAACTGCTGATAACATGATCTTGTATAATTTGAGTTTGAATGTAAAATAATTAACTACAATTTAAATAATTGCAGTAGACCGCAGAAAATTGTACCATGTTAGAATAATTTTGTGTACTTTATCCTACTGTAGTTCTTAAATATATCTTTTTTTAATTATATTGTGGATTTTCGCAGTTGCGGCCATATAGTTTGAGATTTGACGAACAAACTTCCAGATGTGCCTTCAAAGTTTTAATAGAAAAAAACAAAATGCACCTTTTTCATATTAAATTTAATAAAATTAGTATTTTATATAAAAATTCTTTTATTATAAAAATAAAAAATGAATAAAAATAATATAAAACAGAGAAATAAAAAAAAAAAAAAAAATCAGTGGGGTTCGAAATATAATTTATTTCAATGTCGGACAAATAAAAAAAATCGGTGTGTGTACTTATGTACGCACGATAGAAGTTATATACTGCTTTGGCGTAACAAAAACAAAACTTGTGATAACATAGATTCTCCGACTAGCTCTTAATTATCTTGATAAATTACACACGTAAGAAAACGGGCCGCTTATTGAAGCGCCGTTGGTTTATTTCTATAAATTTTAACTTGCATTACTAAATTATATAATTATTTATCGTTGTTTTTATTTTTAAAGTACCAACTGTCACTCTGACGTCGAATCCAGTCGAGTGCGTTTTTTTCGTGTGAAAAAATAAATTATGTGTTAATTTTTGGGTTATTTTGCAGTTACGACCCTATAGATCTCAGTATACGATATGTATTTACTTTACCATCTTAAACACACATAATTTTGAAAACTATCGGGAGAAAATATAGCAAATAGAAAAAATCTTTTTCGAAAAAAGGTAAGAATCGAACCTGCGTCTATTGGGTATAGCGCCCTGTGCATTACCATTATCCTACGACTGCCATCTTGATTTCGACAAATTTTAAGTATTGGCCGTTTTAATACCTGCTCATAAACGCTCTCCAAATTGAGTTACGGTAGGCGGTAGGTATTTGAACATTTTAGTACATATATATTTATTTAAATATAATGCAAATGCAATGAAAATAACAACTGGCTTTGATATTTGTTTTTTATAAAGTGAATTACACTGAATGATCTCTCACAGTATACAGTAGTTGGAAAAATTGACAATATTAATTAAGCAATTGTTACGAATTCTTTGAATTGACTTTATTCTCAGACACATGATCTCATTACAAAAACTCATTATGGATCATTTGAGTGTGGAAAGAAATTTAAGACAAGTCTGTAAGGTATTCAACTAATTTTATAAGTAAATTTTTGAAATACTATTCTGTAAAGCACTGGTGGCCACAGTAAAATCCTCTGGTGGCCGCACATAAGAACCACTGGTCTAGAGTGTCAGAGTGACGCAGATCAAAGGCGCCTCAATAAATTATTATTGAAATTACAGTCAAAGATTTGTGAAAAGATGTGCGGCCGTTTGTGGAACTAATTGCTCTAAATGCAACGCAGTCTCTGCAAACGTTAAGCCGGCTCTCACGTCAAAACTCGTCCGCCCAGAATGTGCCAAAGACGTCATCGTTATTCACAAAACACACGTTGACAAATGGATCTCCAAAAATTAGTAAAATGCGACTTTTTAATTTGAAAAAAAAAAAAATATTGTTGCAATAAACAATGAGATTAAGTGCCCTCCACCAACCCCGCCCCACACCACGCTCGGTCTTAATCGAGCGTTTATCGGGACCCATCAATTGGTGATATGAAACATCTGAAATCAATTGGACTGGGAGTGTCCTGGGAGAAGATGCCCAAGACTTAGGTTGCTACGCTCATAGTGAGCTCTGACTGAGTTTACTTTAATGCAAAGTGCCAGGGAGACAAAAAGTATACGGTAATTACGAAAAAGAAAATGAAGTGACGTAGGATATAAATAAAAAAGAACGAAACGGGCAGCAAAATTTATGTGAAGAGATCTTCACGCCCATAGTAAGACGCCGCAATTTTTTTAAAAGCAAAATAATTGGCCTTTGTAGAAACCAGGTCGGACGGGCCGACGGGCCCAACAGCTGGTTGGACAGTTGGCCCGTTCGGAGCACATTCTCAGATATACGCAGAGGATGTGGTTGGCATCCTGTATTTCCTCTCCGCATGGACATGTCGGGCAGCTTGCAAGTCGAAGCTCAAAGAGCTTGCCAGCGAATCCACAATATCCGGTCAAAAATTGACTGGTGTAATGGTCTGGAGTCAGATATTTGGTTATCTCCATTCGCCACTTTATGTCTGAAAAAACGTGTATGTGTGCCGGCCCTTGGTTGATTCGTCTCACTTTCGCTGCCAGGTCTTAAAGACCGTGTCAAGCGGCATAGACGTCGAGCATCGAAGACGCCAGGACGCATACCAACACCAACGAATTGGTCATTCCTTTACCGACGATCGCCGCATCAAAATATCTACTAAACCAGTACGGCACAGCCCCACAGCTTTGAGTCTATCTTTGTATTCTTATCAAATAATAATAAGCAAGCTTAATGAATGGCTGGAAATACATTTGATAAAGATTTGCTTTATCGTACCATTGTTATTATCAAACTAAACGTATGGATTGCCATGCGTAATATTAATAATGTTTGTTTTATAAAGAATCAAAACAGGTTCACAATTTAGTATTAACTCAAGTTTAAAGAAGGACGCATCGACTGCATTCAATCACTGTATCAAATCATAGTGTTAAGGGGGGACATGCTCGTCGAAGGTCAAAATTGAGTTTTTATTGTATATTCAAACCATGATCCTGGACACTCCTTAAACGTTGTAGATGATCTATTTATATAATTTTAAAGCCTTATTATCCTTTATAGTTATTTTAAACATTTGATGACTGCATAAAGTATTTTTGATACATAAAATAGTATTCTTTTAAACCTCTCGCTCTAATGTTTTAGAATATAGTCATATTTCGGTACATAACTGTGCAGTGGTGTTAAGATTTTTTACATTTATTAATTTTTAAACGCATTTATAAAACCATTAGTATAATTTATTACGAGATAATTTTTGTAAAATATTCACGATAAAAAAATATTTTGATAATCTCTGTGATCCCAAATTTGACAAGAATTAGGCATTTTATTATTCAAAAAATCGGCAAGATTAACACATTTGAAGATAAATCTAAAGATACTTATTATAAGCTATGTCTTTGACCATTCAAGTGCGATAAAAATCCTATGAATAATGATTGCTTTATAATAATTATTGACCTAAGAATAAGGTAGTGTTTTTTTGAAATACGCCATTTCTTTTGTCATTCCCTAGTAGTTAAGTTACAACATACGGCCGTAGCCATAAAATGACAAACTATAATTAAAGTAGGGAGTATAATTATGTTAACGCGCGTGTTTGAACATGTACTTAACCGAATTTTTTTTTATTTTTTTTTAAACGGTACATGTTCAAACACGCGCGTCAATATCATTTTACTCCCTACTTCAATTATAGTTTGTCAATTTATTGCTACGGCCGTATGATGTAGCCTAACCACTGGGGAATGACAAAAGAAATGGCGTATTTCAAAAAAACACCACCTTATTCTTAGGTCAATAATTATTATAAAGCAATCATTATTCATAAGATGTTTATCACACTTGAATGGTCAAAGACATAGCTTATAATAAATATCTTTAGAATCATCTTGAAATGTGTTAATCTTGCCGATTTTTTGAATAATAAAATGCCTAATTCTTGTCAAATTTGGGATCACAGAGATTATCAATATAATTTTTTATCGTGAATATTTTACAAAAATTATCTCGTAATAAATTATGCTAATGGTTTTATAAATGCGTTTAAAAATTAATAAATGTAAAAAATCTTAACACCACTGCACAGTTCTGTACCGAAATATGACTATATTCTAAAACATTAGAGCGAGAGGTTTAAAAGAATACTATTTTATGTAACAAAAATACTTCATGCAGTCATCAAATGTTTAAAATAATTATAAAGGATAATAAGGCTTCAAAATTATATAAATAGATCATCTACAACGTTTAAGGAGTGTCCAGGATCATGGTTTGAATATACAATAAAAACTCAATTTTGACCTTCGACGAGCATGTCCCCCCTTAACAAGTAAACAATAAACTAATATAATATACTAGCTAGTAGCTAGTACCGGCATGCGTTGCAATGCCACTCAAGAAAAGATTCTTTATATATATATAGATATTACATTCTAATAAATGCAGTTTAAATATTAAAGGTGTTTATATGAAGTTCCATACCAGTACCTTCACAATACATAATATCAATTTCTTTTATTTTGTTAACTGTCAATTCATGGTGGAACTGCATTGTATTGTTGTTTAATTTATTAAAACGCATTTTTTGTAGTACATTCCACTATCCATCAATAAATTAGGACCGGTTTCGTCTGCCTCAAAAATGCGTTTTATTAAATTAAACAACAATAATATGTAATATCAACGTGAACATGGCGTTGTAATAAGGGTGGAATTTATATTTCTGTCAAATAGTATACGCCATTATGGTTTTATCTGCCCTGTGCTTCTGCTGATAGGCACAAAGAACTGCCACAGGACCGCGCTCCTGTGAGAAGAAGAAAACTTAGGTGGGCTGATCTACCCCACTGTTACGCTCGGTCCTCTTCGGGTTTATTCAGGAGAATATAGAGAAACATAGTAAGGTCATCCTCTCACGTAGATACTCAAAAAAGACGTGACTGAAACACCAGTATCCAGCTAATGTATTTCAATGGAGACTCGCTGACGGCAAGACTGGAACCTCTCAGTTTCAAAATCTCCGCAACTGAAACCGAGGAGACGCGCCATGCTAGTCTCCCAGTCTCTCCGTTTCCAGTCACCCATTAAACAGCAGTACCAATATCTGTAGATTCGATGAAAAATCATATAGTCTTACCAAAATTGGTACCACTGAACTGAAATACACAAGCAATAACAAGTCAAGAAGCCAAATTTAGAGATGGGCGAACCGATTTTTAATTAAAAACATGTGGCAGATGTTGAGAAAGACTCCTGCCTGTATACTTACATGCTGCCAGATTATTCCCTTAAAGATATTACCTACGGAAAAAGCTTAGGATAAAGTAGGAAAGCCAATGGGTTTGACAGTTTGAGGTTGTGAGATTATTGGGTTTCAGTAGATCGGCGTGCGAACCATGTCACTGGCCAGTTTATGAGCAACCAGTTTGTCGGATTTTAGTTTCTGCGTGAGAGGATGACCTCAGTCTAAGCTCAAGCAATTCAACCTTGCTGTGTGACGTAAATACTCGCAGATTGAAATTGTATGGAGCGAACTCGCAACGACCGTCGCCGAGCACAGCGGAGATAAAATCTCATGCATTCGCCCATAGATAACGACACTAAAAAACTTAAAGCGTCTCTTAAATCAATTCTAATTACCTACTCAACTGATGATGGTTAATACGACCGTCGCCGACATTCGCCCATAGATCACAACACCAAAAAACTAAAAGCGTCTCTTAAATCAAAGTCTTATTACCTACTCAACTGATCGTGGTTAATACGATGCACTGTGTTAATCAACAGCAGATTATTTTACTAAGGTTTCGGCCACATAGGTAGGTGCTATGCTTGTCTACTAAATTCACACCGCCACATTGCACGCTACGTGCTTAGGTACGAATTCATTTGACATTTGGGAGCGGTCGAGTCAACAACTATATGTCACTCTCAAAACTAACCAGAAAGCTACTTCTCACAGAGAATTTAAGTTTAAAAAATCGGAAATCTCAAATTCGAACTTCTTGCGTGCGTAATGTCAATTATTCATCCCATGCGTCATTATTAATAACCTCAAAATATACGGTGTTTGACGTTTGTCATACTGAAGAAACATCCGCCATCTTGAAAAAGATGGTACAAGAAAATAACCAACACGTTTGTCGCCGGGAATAATAATCACGTATCGACGCGCGAATCGTGTAGCGAGGCCATTGCGATAGTACAGTGTGCGTCCGTATAGTACAGTAGGATATGTCACCTGGCACGTAGCCACCAAGAAGGCACCTGCCTATGTGGCCTTAGCCTAAAGCATTCACCCTATCCTAACCTTAATCTAGTATAGTAAATATAGGAGGTAGGTATTTATATTGAATTTGTTTGCCGTTGCCTTCCACTAAACAGACAAGAACCGTGATTACTTTTGCAATACTTATTTCGTAAAATCGAATGAAAAAGCTCTGTATAATTACATAGTGTTTGTCCCGTCCGATATTAAAACAATATTGTCTTCAATTTGTTGTTCACTTTGTAGATTAGTCGTGCTTAGTTACTGCGCAATTGAAACAGAATTTTGAATACCCTCGCCTAAACAAATTAGAAATCTACTTACCTCTTTTGAGTGGATACTATCGTTGGCCTCGATGTTTTCCTGTTTGACTGACACATCAAATCGACCCTTGCTGTTGAAGTGATGTACGTCAATCGATAGGTATGCACCGTCACTGATTACCTCCGCCGTTTCGTCATGTGATAATTCACCGGTTTCTTCTTCCATTTTATGCGGTATTTGATATTACAATCTGTCAATAGCTTCACGACCTCAGGCTAACGTGTTTCACTGGCAAATATACCATAGACATCAGGACTTCGATTATAAAAAATTGTCTATCCTCTCTGGGGAAAATTAAAAGAGATTCGACGGAATCGTTATGGGGAAAATAGGTACAATATTCTTTCTCAGTTACATCCATCTTATTCTAAAACATTAGTTGGTTCTCGTCAGTTTACATGAAGCCAAAGCAAAGAAATTTTGAAAATAGCCGATTATACTTAGTTCATTATTTGTTAGGTTAGGTTAGGTTTGGTTTCCATTCTTAAATTTAAAATTATTTATTTTTGCCCTATACCTAACCTATTGTCATCCAAAACAAGGTATTAACACCCCCCAATTAGCTATAAGTAGGGCTAGCTCAGTCTATTATTGGAGGTGCATTAATGTAATTTGCAATATTATTACATTATTTTTTGTTGTTATTAAATTTTGGGATTTTAGGTGAATATTTGATAAATTTAATTGGTGGCAGTAATTAAACTCACTATTTAACTGATAGGTATTATAGTTATATTTTCTTCCACAGGCTACTTATTTTTATAAAGGTGACAAACATTGCTTAAATTTTAATTGTAAATTATTATAAATAGCTAGGTAGGTAAATACTTATAATTAATTATATAATTTTATCCTTATTTAAGTATATTTCTTTAAGAAACAAAACATTGTGGACATAATAAATCTAAATTCAAGACGTACACAACATGAGAACTACATTATAACAAAATATTACCCTCACAAAAGAGAAGAAGAGAAGGAATAGAAGGTTATTATTAGTATTAGGAGGAAAATAAAATTTATAACAAGTACTTACCTACAATTTTATACAGAAAAATAAAATTAAATTTCGAATACAAAATACATAGCACGTCACCGAAAATGTCTACGTCTTTGGCTAGTGAGAGCGCATTGACTAGTCTTGCACCCCTTGCTAATAAATTGTTAATGGCAGGCTTGACAAGAGGAAACGGTTCTAATTTGGAGAACGCTAAGACTTGCTCTGGGTCTCTTTATTAACCTTAAAAGAGACATTCATCGACCTTTAGGTAGCGGCTACCAAACAAATGGAAACCCGTCAATCAACCCATGACAAAATACATGTCCATGACGTGCTTGCCTCCAGTTACTTGAACCTCGTTTGTATTAGGCCTTTCAATATTCAGACTTATCTTAAGACGGTCAACCCTATCGGAGCTTGCGATCTATGTGAGTTCTGGCATCGCAAGAAATTAATGCGATAATGAAACAAGAAAAATATTACTTTTTAAATATACTTAACCAAATCCTTGTGCAGTAGGTACCTAATTCTTAGAAAAATTTGACCCCATAATATTACAATAAATGGGTGGGGTCATTGGCATCATGGGACATTGGCGCACCCAGGATTTAATATTGGGGGGGGGCCCAAGGAGGAGAATGTAAATTAGTCCCATAGACTCTTTTTCTTGTTCACAGCTTAATTTCTCGTTTATCGGTCTTTTGTCTATTGCACTCGGTGTACCTATACCATGGTCCCCACATCCTGAAACGGGCCCTCCGGCTAGGATATTTGGCGGGCCCCCTACCTACCGCTAAGATTAAATGCAGTGTGAACAACTACATTAACGTTTTTCAAATTGTGTTTTAGTTAAAATTAAGGTACTTATACAGTGAATTATTGGCGATTTTTAATACATCTACTTTAATAATGGAGCTGTCGAGTATCAACACATAATAATCAAAAAATATATTGCCCAATTATATAAGTAATAGACAATGTGTATGGCCATGAAGTGTAATAGCGCCGCAGGCGATTTTTTCACTTATCTTGTCAACCCGACACGTCGGGCCCCCCACAGCCCGGGCCCCCAGGCTAAAGCCCTGTCAACCCTCCCCAGCCATGACCTACACCACTCCAGAATTTGGGAGGACACCGAGAATTTTTTGACAGTTCCCTTAGGTATTGGGTTTCTAAAAAAACCTTAAAAAAACATTAAAATCTAAGAAATTTTTCTAAAAAGGGTGCTGGAGAATTATTACAAATCATTTTTTTTGCCGTGTTTTATTGGCTTTCGATGTCAATGTTTAAAACCATTCTGATAATTTTCATGTTTGTGGGGTGCCAGGGCCCCTTCCCCCCCCCCCCCCCCCATGGGTGAGCCACTGGTGTACACCACTCCGGAATTCGGGTGGACACCAAGAATTTTTTGACATTTCCATTAGAGATTGAGTTTCTAGAAAAATCCCGACATTAGTGTTTCGAAATTGTTGTTAAAAATTAAAATCTAAGAAATTTTTCTAAAGAGGGTGCTGGAGAATTTCAAATCATTTTTTGCCGTGTTTTTAATTGTCTAATCTATTGGCTTTCAATTTCAATGTTTTTGGAGGGGGCCAAGGCCCCTTGCCCCCCCTTCTGGGTGCGCCACTGTCATGGGAGATGCTGTACAATTAATAGTGCAAAACAATATTGTCATGAGACTTAAAGCTTATCAAGTGTTTATCTGTCTTGCAATTTACCGAAACATTAGATAATTGTAAAGTAGGTAATATAATAATAATGAAAGATTAACAAAATAGATGTACTTTTAAACTCTAATGGATTTAAGTTTTGTACTATTCCATTTGAGTTGTTATTTGCGACCCGGGTTTCGCCTTTCGGCATCTTCAGGTACTGTGTACACTCACCAAAAGGCAAATAAACACTGACAACGAATACTGTTAAATAACAAATCAATACAATAGAGTACCTACCTATGTTAAAATTCCATTACCGACCTATCAAGTCAAGGGTCACAATAAAAAAAAATTATGAATAGTTGAAGTGTTTGTAATAACCCACTATATTATCAATATCATAAATAATAAACCATCAAAACCTAATAGATCATTAGTAATTATTAGGTATTATAAACAATAAAAATACGACAGTTAAGAGGTGTCAAACACCTATTCTGACTCATAACCGAGCTACCGACTAGACGGCGCTGATTGGATTGGAATGGAACGGAAACGTACTAAAGTTATGACCGTCAATAATTTATTAAAAAGGGGAGTTTCCGATTTTTCTTATTTGTAAGATGACGTCATAATGTCTCACCTTCGACTTGTCCACATTTGATGATGTCTCCTCTGGGGGTCTAGAGAGGCCGGAACCATTTCCGAGCTGACTCTGTCTAGTAAAGGTCGATTATGAGAAAATAATATCCGGCAACGCTGTTTGTCCGTATGCAAAAAAGGTAGGCTAATCGTTGATAGCGAGAACGACAGCGAAAAATTGTAGGCTTCCAGAGATTGCATATGTAAAGATAACATACATTTCGCATTCAGAAAAATTGATAAAAATGTAATTAGTAATATAACATGACATTAAGTAAAAGAGTAAAATAAAAATCGCCGTTTTAGACCATTCCGAGGTATTTATTTGTTCACTCCCATGTCCAAATAGATGACCAGCAACCAGCATAGCATTCTGACGGGAGGTGGCAATAACTATATTATGGGTTACAATGATGAATCTTATATTAATGTGCCTACCTAGTTTCCTTGCGCGAACGGGTGCTACTTTTTATTAATGGGATAGTGTGAATAAAAACGATTAAAACCAAATAAGTTTCCGATTTTCTTTATTGATATATAAAATAAAATACTTACATATTTCACTCAATACAGTTTTTAACCAAGCTATCGTAATACTGGTACCTTTCACTTGTCAAAGGACTAAAAATCATTCTCATTCAACTCATTCATTCAAAACAAAAACTTCCGTCGCTTGACATTTTATTTAGACAGAACCAATTCCAATCTCGTTGGACATAACTATTATTAGCATAACAAGGCAAACGCTTAATAATTAAGAGGAGCATGCATAGATCATTAAATAACACCAAATTACAGGCATAAACGGAAATACGATGACAGTTTTACATTTTTTTTGTATTTAGTGACGTCACACGTATTACGATTCCATTAAGGAGTATTAGCACTTATTGTAACAATTACAAGAAGTTGGTTGTAATTGTACACAATTTTAAAAATTGTAAAAAACTACAATCGATAGCAATCTTGTGTACAGAATAGATGAGCAAAGGCACCTAGCGCAAAAATACGAAGCTTGCACACATTTCTATTTTTATAAAAATCGATGTTTTTTAAAATAAATATAAAAAATATTAAAACTATGAATTAGTGAAAAATCTCTTAAGTACAAAATAGAAAACTTAAACTTAATTTTAATAATACCTTAACATGACTAAACAATATAATGTAATAATAATATGGGGTACTCTGAAAAATTTTAGATTTTATAACATTTTTTTACAATTGTAAGTTTATTAATTAAAAAATAATAAAAAAATATAAACACATAAAAAATTTAATAAACTAAATTGTAATACCTAAATATTAGCAACCTAATAATAAGGTGGACTCCTTTGAAAATTCACATTTTTATACAATAATTGTAAGTTCACTGAAGACTCAAAATAAAAAATATTTTTCTTTTCAATGTTTTCAGATACATAATTTATTAATTAATTCAGTTGAAATTGTAAATTATCAAAAAAATGTTAACCACCGTAAATCTTGCGAAACCAAACCATAACAGAATATACTTTACCAAAGAATACTCATCTATCTATAAAATATTTAAAATTAATCCATTTAATCATACAAAAAATAAGACATGTTATAGATCCTTCTAGACTGACTATTATTACAAAGTATTTACTACAGATACTTTATTCTAGCTAATAAATGAACGGGTAGCTAACGCCTTTATTGGTATAATATTATATTGAAATTATGTCCCAAAAATGGGGGATTTTTTAAAAATAAATAAGTCGTGACATATGCTACCAGAAGTTTTGCATGAGCAATTATTTCACATTCAAATGGCCTTGTCTGAATATGCCAATTAGGATGGCCCTAATACAACAGATAAATTTCTACTTACTTGATAATTTGAACCTTGCCTGGCGCGACAAATAACGGTCAGTCATTCATCAACTGTGCGCATATAAACACTTACCTAAGCTAAACCGTCAAGTGCACGTACCGGATGATCCAATGAACAATACCGAACGAGACTGATAATACGACCAAGATTGACAACCAGGCCATGGAGCCAACCTTAATAGCATAAAAGGTCAGTAACTGGCATCCTAAGCATACCTTACCCTCTTCCTAGCATCCGAATCATTCCTGCACAGTTTACAGTTCAATGAAAAGCAAAACCAGTGTCTTTTATTTTTGTGTTTTTACAGACAATTGCATGCGTATAAGAATTTACACGAATTGGCTTTACACCGGAATGGATCCTTTCATGTAATTTCATCTTATTAAAATATATGCACTGGTATTTATCCTAATAATTATGTAAATGAATAATTTTGTTATAAGTTCATTAAACCATTGAAATTGGTTCTTCACCAGAATGAGTCTTTTTATGCAATTTCATCAGAACTATTAAATTTATCACATTATAACTTTTCACCAGTGTGCATCAGTTTGTGTCTTTTTATGCTACCAGACGTCGTGCATGAGTAATTGCATGTGTCACATTTAAATGGCTTTTCACCAGAATGAATCATTTTATGTGTTTTCATGCTACCAGACGTTGAGCATGAGTAATTGCATTTATCACAGTTAAATGATTTTTCACCAGAATGGGTCATTTTGTGTACTTTCATAGAACCTGACTGTCTGCATGAGTAATTACATATATCACATTTAAATGGCTTTTCACCAGAATGGGTCATTTTGTGTCTTTTCATGTTACATGACTGTCTGCATGAGTATTTGCATTTATCACAGTTAAATGGCGTTTCGCCCGAATGAGTCATTTTATGTGTTTTCATGCTACCTGACGTCGTGCATGAGTAATTGCAATTATCACAGTTAAATGGTTTTTCACCAGAATGAGTCATTTTGTGTCTATTCATGCTACTAGACGTCGTGCATGAGTAATTGCATGTGTCACATTTAAATGGCTTTTCACCAGAATGAGTCATTTTATGTGTTTTCATGCTACCAGATGTTGAGCACGAGTAATTGCATTTATCACAGTTCATTGGTTTTTCACCAGAATGGGTCATTTTGTGTGCTTTCATAGAACCTGACTGTCTGCATGAGTAATTACATATAACACATTTAAATGGCTTTTCACCAGAATGGGTCATTTTGTGTGTTTTCATGTTACCTGACTGTCTGCATGAGTATTTGCATTTATCACAGTTAAATGGCGTTTCGCCCGAATGAATCATTTTATGTGTTTTCATGCTACCTGACGTCGTGCATGAGTAATTGCATTTATCACAATTAAATGGCTTTTCACGAGAATGAGTCATTTTGTGTCTTTTTATGTGACTTGGCTGTCTGCATGAATAATTGCATTCATCACATTTAAATGGCTTTTCACCAGAATGAGTCATTTTGTGTGTTTTCATGTTAACTGACTGTCTACATGAGTAATTGCAAATGTCACATTTAAATGGTTTTTCACAAGAATCAGTCATTTTGTGTGTTTTCAAGTGACCAGATTGTTTACATGAGTAATTACATATATCACAGTTAAATGGCTTTTCACCAGAATCAGTAATTTTGTGTGTTTTCATACTACCAGACGTCGTGCATGAGTATTTGCACTCGTCACATTTAACCAGCCTTGCGACGGAATCGGTCGTTTTTGCAATTGTGGTTTTGTGTATCGCTTTGTGAAGCAACATTAGGTCGAACGATGAAAAAAAATTAAAACAGATACTGCAAGAAAAATTTTCTTTATGAAAAGTTTTTTTTTCCAGTCGTATAACAGCCACTAATAATTCTGTGTTTACCATATTCGATTGACAGATATCACGTTTACTATTGCGATAGGCGACATCTTTGTACCTTTCAATATATTCTTTGAGTTCTTTCTTAATGTCGTGTTCCTCAATATGTAGGTCTTCGCTAGACGCTTGTGCTTCAGTCACGTCCCAGGACGACATGAGGCTCGTAACATTGGCAGCTACAGTGGTTCTAGCGATAATCTAAAAAATACATTCAAAGTAGACTTTCAAATAACAGTTCATTATAAGTAAGAGATCGAGGTAGAAATATTATACCTAGACACGGTGTTGGTGAACCTTTTTACGTAGGCCGAGTGCCAAAATTTTCCAAAAATAATCTTTCGACTGTCTGACGTGCCGAGCAGTTTTTAATTGAGAAAAATTAAAAAGTAGTTTTTGTGTATTACAATAAAAAGTTAAAAAAATAACATTGAGATTCTATCTTTCATCGTGTTTCTAGACGAAGGCATATCTTTTATTTTTTTTATATATATTTTTCTTGTTTTCACGTTTTACAAAAAGGTCGTGGGAACATTTTAACCACGCTTCTTTTATAGAATTCGCATAACTGAACGGTTTTCCATTTTCACTGTCATTCAGAATTACTACTACTAGCTCCACCAAGTTTTTTTGGAGTTGATTTGAGGTGAGTATGACACGATTTTCATTTATTTTCTTTCGGGAACCGATTATAAACGATTGCTTTAGTTGATTTCGAAAAATGGACATGACAATTATTGGCCTCCTCTAAGGTGGTGCGATTTGATATATCTGGATTATTTCAACTTCAAACAACTGCGGTGGCCATATAAATTTTAATGCCCAAAAATGTTTAAAAGTTGTATTATTAGTGAACCTGTCAATGAACGTACCTGGTCTACTGGGCTGTATTGTCGATCGGAGGAGCCGGGTTGAGGATTTTCAATATTGATTTGGCGAATTGCATCGTCAACAAATTCTTGTTTGATGATGACACCCTCATTATCATTCTCTGACCTTATATTGATCAGGCTGTCTTCACACTCCTGAAAATAACAACATGATTAATAATATAATGTAACAGTCAATCCATTTCTGGACAAGACCTGCCACAGCTGGATCCTCTGCTTTCAGTGGCCACCAATGTACGACTGCATTTGGCAAGTGAATGTATACTCACCGAAAGACATACCAGTGACTGCAGCACATTGCGTACTTCAATCTGCCTTTTTGTAAATATACAGCACATTGAGATCTATAGGGTCTTAACTGCTAATAGTGACTTGAGTAAATTGAGTTTGAAAGTAAAATAAAGAACTACAATTTAATTAATTGCAGTAGACTGTAGAAAATTGAACCATGTTACAATAATTTTGTAAACTATACCCTACTGTAGTTCTTAAATATATATAAATATATATTTTTTAAATTATATTGTGGTTTTTGCAGTCGCTTCCATATAGTTTGAGAATTGACGAACACACTCTCAGATGCGGCTTCATAGTTTAAATAGAAAAAAACAAAATGCAACTTTTTAATTTGGAATTTATTAAAATAAGTGTTTTATACAAGAACAAAATTAATATAGAAATAAAAATAAAATATATATAAAACCTAGAGAAATAAAAGAGAACAATAAAAATAACTTAATCATCAGTAGGACTCGAAATAAAATTTATTTCAATGTCTCACGATAAACAAAACTTGTAATAACCTAGATTGTTCAACTAGTTCTTAATTATCTTGTTAAATTACAGACGTAAGAAAACGGGCCGCTTATTGAAGCGCCGTTGTGTTATTTCATTTTAACTTATATTACTAAACTATATAATTATTAATCGCTGTTTCGCCGACTGTCACTCTGACGTTTAATGGTTTGTTTAGGTAAGGAATTGCAAATGGCCGACAATAATAGATTTGCAGCCTAGGCAACGGAACAATTCTAAACCATAATATTATACTGTATAATCGATCACGATTGCAGTATCGTACTGTGGCGTAAAAGTAGTACGTTCGGCTGATAACCGAACAATCGGTGGTTCGAATCCAATCGAGTGCGTTATTTTTCGTGTGAAAAAATAAATTATGTGGTATATGTCACACGCCAAAAATACACTCTGATCCGATTTCCAAAAAGCGCCAAAAGAAGTATAACTTCAAAAATATATGTGCGTATGTACTTACTCGATCAATGCAAATCATCTGCAAATACGGCTATATAGTACAATAAATATTCTACCAAAGATTAAATATTTTTTAGGCAAAAGGGCCTCATGTAAGATAATGCCATATAGCTCAGAATATATTTTTTTACATAAAATAGCCATATGAACACAATGGTGTAGGAGGCAATTGCTTCCAAGTGGCAGTAAATGCCATATAGCATTAAACATATTTTTTTTCTCTCGAACTGCATTCATAAGTCATTTTTGTGTTATTTTGCAGTGACGACCCTATAGATCTCAGGGTGCGATATGTATTTACCTTACCATGTTAAAAACACATCATTTTGAAAACAATCATGAGAAAATATAGCCAACAGTGAAAATCTTTTTCGAAAAAAAGTAAAGATCGAACCTGCGTGTCTTGGGTATCGCGCACTGTGCATTACTACTATCCTACGACTGTCGTGCTTAATTACGACAAATTTTAACTATTGCCCTTTTTAATACCTGTTCATAAGCGCTCTCCAAACTGAAAAAATCAATAAACACAAAAATGTATCAGCTGATATGTTTGTTGAGATACGTTTTAGATTATATAATTACTCATAATACGGAGATACGCTTTGACACGTTGCATTCTTGGGCTGCAAGTCATACTAACACCAACGAATTGTACATTCCTTTGCCGACGAGCAGGCTACATACTGCTGTCCATGTGAGAAGCATGGCTTTTCCGAATTCAGTATAGGAACGCATACGAATAGAAGAAGATAGAATAGAAGAAGAAGATGGTTGTACTTATTGAAAAACTTTCGCGGGTGTGCGCACAACAACTGACAGTAGTTTCATCGCAATCGGATGAAGGGAATAGGAACGAATACGGGACAGACAGACAAAAAAAACATTCATTTTTATATATTACTAGCTTCAGTACCCAGCTTCGCACAGGATCGCTTCGTGGTTATATTTATCTTAGATATTTAAAAATAATAGGTGATTATTTTTTTATTATTAAAATATCCGTGTAATACAATATTATGGCAATATAAAAATAATTTTAATAGGAGTAAAGGTCAAACAAAAGAACACAAATATATGCAAACGTTATTAATGTTATTAATATGCAGTAAAAAACCAAAATTGGATGGAACATTCAAACAACAAACTTTGTATTTTATATAATACTAATTTAGAAACCTTCGCAGGTGTGCGTACAACAACTGACAAAAGTTTCATCAAAATCGGATGAATGGTATAGGAACCATTCGAATAAAATAAAATAGAATGAAGAAGAAGAAGAAGAAGATGATGATTTTTCTAATTCAGAAACCTTCACGGGTGTGCATACAACCACTTACCAAACTTTCATCGCAATCGGATGACTGGTATAGGATCGCATACGGGACAGACAGACAGACAGACAGACAGACATACAGACATACAGACATACAGACATACAGACATACAGACAGACAGGCAGCCTATACTCTTCGCGCAAGTGCAAGCTATAAGTTGACAAAGTTTTATTGCAATCGGATGAACGGTATGGCAGCGCATAAAATACGAACAAACAAACAAATATTGATTTTTATATATTAGATATATAGATAGTACATTGTAATAAAGCCAGTTTAAATATAAAATGTGTTTATATAAAGTTGATCCCGACGTTCTGTAACAGTACCTACACAATACATATCAACGTGAACTCTATTGGCATTGTAATAAGGGTGAAATTTATATCTCTGTCAAATAGTATACGCCATTACGGGTTTATCTGCCCTATCCTTCTGTGCACAAAGAACTGCCACAGGACTGCGCTCCTGCTAGAAGAAGAAAACTGAGCTGATCTACTACACTCTCTCGCTCGGTCCTCTTCGTGTTTATTCGGGAGATTGTAGAGCAACAGAGTAAGGCAATCCTCTCACGTGGATACTCAAAAAAGACGTGACTGAAACACCAGTATCCAGCTAATGTATTTCAATGGAGGCTCGCTAACGGCAAGACTGGAATCTCTCAGTTTAAAAATCTCCGCAACTGAAACCGAGGAGACGCGACATGCTAGTTTCCCAGTCACCCATTAAACAGTGGTACCAATATCTGTAAATTTGATGAAAAATCATATATTCTTAACAACATTGGTACCTACCACTGAACTGAAATACACAAGCAATAACAAGTCAAGACGTCAAAATTTAGAGATGGGAGAACTGATTTTTTATTTTAAATATGTGGCAGATGTTGAGAAATACTCTTGCCTGTATAATTACAGGCTGCCAAAATATTCCCGTAAAGATATTACGGAAAAAGCTTAGGATGAAGTAGGAAAGACAATGGGTTTGACAGTTTGAGGTTATGAGATTATTGGCTTTCAGTAGCCCGGTGTGCTAAGTATTTAACTGGCTAGTTTATAAATTCCATTAGCAACCAGTTTGTCGGATTTTAGTTTCTGCGAGAAGAATGGCCTTAGTCTAAGCTTAAGCAATTCAACCTTGCCGCGTTAGGAAAATAGTCGCATATTGAAATATGTATGCAGCAAACACGCAACGACCGTCGCCGAGCACAGCGGAGATAAAATCTCATGCATTCGCCCATAGATAACGACACTAAAAAACTTAAAGCGTCTCTTAAATCAATTCTAATTACCTACTCAACTGATGATGGTTAATACGATGCACTGTGTTAACCTACAGCAGATTATTTTACTAAGCCTTCGGCCACATAGGTAGGTGCTATGCTTGTCTACTAAAAACACTCTGCCAATTTGCACGCTACGTGCTTAGGTACAAATTCATTTGACATTTGGGAGCGCTCAAGTCAACAACTATATGTTACTCTAAAAACTAACCAGAAAGCTACTATTCACAGTGAATTTAAGTATAACTTGTTGGGTGCATAATGTCAATTCATCACACGTGTTATTATTTATAACCTAAAAATACACGACGTTTGTCATACTAAAGAAACATCCGCCATCTTGCAAAATCACTAGGTTAGGTAACACAATGAAAATTACCAATACGTTTGTTCGCCGGGAGACTCACGAGGTCACTAATAATCTGATAGCGAGGCGCGAAGCGTGAAGTGTGGCATTGCGATAGTATAGTGTGCGTCCGCGTAGTAGTGTATGTCACCAAGCACGTAGCCACCTGCAAGCAAGGCACCTGACTATGTGGCCTTAGCCTAAAACATTCACCCCAACCTAACCTTAATCTAGTATAGTTAATATAGAAGGTGTTTGCATTAAATTTGTTTGCCGTTGGCTTCCACTAAACAGACAAGAACCGTGATTACTTTTGCAATACTTATTTCGTAAAATCGAATGAAAAAGCTTTGTATAATTACATAGTGTTTGTTCCGTTAGATATTAAAACAATATTGTCTTCAATTTGTTGTTCACTTTAGTCGTGCTTAGTTACTGCGCATTTGAAACAGAATTTTGAATACCCTCGCCTAAACAAATTAGAAATCTACTTACCTCTTTTAAATGTATACTATCGTCGTCCTCGATGTTTTCCTGTTTGACTGACACGTCAAATCGACCCTTGCTGTTGAAGTGATTTACGTCAATCGATAGGTATGCACCGTCGCTGATTACCTCCGCCGTTTCATGTGACAATTCACCGGTTTCTTCTTCCATTTTATGCGGTATTTGATATTAAAATCTGTCAATAGCTTCACGACCTCAGGCTAACGTGTTACACTGGCAAATACGCTATGGTTTCGAGCATAGACATCAGGACTTCAATTAAAAAAAATAATTGTCTATGCTCTCTGGGGAAAATAAAAAGAGATTCGACGGTATCGTTATGGGGAAAATACAATATTCTTTCACTGTTACATGCATATTATTCTAAAACATTAGTTGGTTCTTGTCGGTTTACAGGAAGCCAAAGCAATGACATTTTGAAAATAGCCGATTATACTGCATTATTTGTTAGGTTAGGTTAGGTTTGGTTTCCATTTAATATTACTTATTTTTGCCTTATACCTAACTTACTGTCATCCAAAACAAGGATTAACACCCCCCCCAATTAGCTATAAGTAGGGCTAGCTCAGTCTATTATTGGATTAATGTAATTTGCAATAACTGTTTTTTTGGAATTCTAGGGGATAATATCCATAGGTACCTACTACATAAATTATTATGTCAGTTTTCAGATGACAAAACCTAATAACTCGACTTTTTGACGAAATTGAGTTAGGTATCACTATATTCAGACTCCTCTCGTTAAGATCTATAAGATGGCAAAACCCAATATTTCGTAGACCCGCTAGTATTGGAGTTATGAGCGTTGGCATTTTGTTATATCCCCAAAATGATGAATGTTGAAAGTTGAGAGAAGCATATACAGCAAAATATTTCATTCTGCCATCTTTCGTTTCCAAGGTTTGAGTGAAATGTATAATATGACAAAACATAATATCTGCCAATACTGTGATTTTGCCATCCGATATTTTGTTTGCTAACCAGCGCTCGAAATGGAAAAGTTTACGAACCGGAGCCCTCGACAAATTTTCTGAAGATATTTACATAGTCATCAAATCGTATGTGTATTTTATGAAAATAAGTGTGCAGATTTTCTATTCTATGGCCTATCTAGCTCAGACGGTCAACATATTTTTTCCACGAGACGGAGAGATAATTTTACAAATTTCACGAGCCGGAACGGCGCTCCGGTGCGTTCCGTTCCATTTCGAGCCCGGTTGCTAACACCATGGTAGATAGGTATTATAAGATGACAAGATGGTTAGAACTAACGAAGAACGAAGAACCAGCAGGATAAAGAAACCCCTAATAAATCTATTAGAGCAATACTCTCATTGGTAACGTAGTTTTAAAAATACCACTTTCTCTCTATATACCATCAGGTGGAAAAATAATGATCCGGCAGTCGGTGTAAGAATTAATTGTCCAGCAAAATCCGTCGAATCTGATCCTCAAACGTCAGTTAGTGGTGCTGAATTAACAGATATTATACTACAACAATAATTCATTCTGACAAATTCATCGCCAGCTGGCTTTTATGGACAACATTTAAGAGGAAGACATCCACAAAAAAAAAATGGTTGATGAACGAGTCCAGATCGAGGCATTTAATAGAAAGCCTCCAAAACACGAGAGCCATTACTCCTGTGAAGATGTTCCTATTTAAATATGCTTACCAAGTCATTTAAATATAAAAATTATGTAATGGTGAATATAAAACAATGAAGTTTGAAAATGGAAGTGGGAGAACTGCATATCGTCACTGTTCTGGCAGAAGACACTAATTCGAAAAAATGACATAGGTACGTATTGAGTTAGTTATACCAAAATGTTTCTTATTTCAAACTTTACCGTCTGGAAACCTTCTTAATAAATAAACCGTCTTTATTTTAAAGTCATCCTTTTACGATTACATAATAAACTCACATGATAGACCATTTCAAACATTTTAACAACTTCAAAGTCAAATTACTCAAAACTAGTATTGTTCAGTTAGTGTGTTCTGCCAGAACAGAGACGATATTATGATGTAGGTATTTAACAAAACGGGTTTCAAATTCAATAAACCTTATTAGATAGGTACATAAGACGATGAATATATTACATGTAAACGTTATATTTATGTCTATCAAAGAGGCAATGAATGAAATCTCCAAACAACACAATGCACATTTCATTAATGCACAAAAATGTTATTACAGTAAACCAGGAGATAAAACTACAGCTAAGGAAAGATCAAACCAACTAGTAATAGTTGTTTATAACAAGTTCTACCATGTCTGCTAGTATCCACAATTATTGTGTACCTACTATAAAAGATTATTGTTTGATTACAATTTAACTATTAGAGAATGCGCTTCTCAAGAATTCTCTGAAGGTTATAATGTGGCACGAGTCAAACGGTGGAGAGGTTCTAAAGACATCGCATCATGTGTATTTAAGAAAATCGTGATTCTTTTACCTGGAATCAAACTCGTTGTCACATACTCAAAAGCTGCAGATGGACAGACCATAAATATTAGTGTGACATGTATGTTTACTTATGCATTATAAAAATACCTCGGTGAAGAAGCTGATTGACCAAAAATTTCTTCTATCCTCTCATACTAGACTCGAATGTGATAGTGACCATTCAAGAATAGAGACAGCAAAAAAAAAGGTTGACGACAAGAACTTAAAAAATATGGAAGTGAAGTGATACATACGTCCCAAATTACTTTTTTTGCTTTTTCAAACTACTTACAAAATCACAAATTCATCGCAAATAAGATAAAGAAGGTAGGTAATAAGTTAAAGTTGTTAAAAATTAGATGGCTTTGATGGCAATGAACCTGAGGGCAATGTAGACGTAAAATATATTGTTAAGGGTTAAAATTTTAAAAATATATATTATGATTTAATCGTTTCTTTATATTAGTATATCTACCTGTAAGAGCATACCTAATATGGAATTCATATTATTTCATGGAACGGAAAATTCTCATTAGGAATTATTTTTGCAACCCTCTGAAAATATTTGATGCCAATGTCTGTATCAATATGAACCTATGTAACATTTTTAATCAGTAAGTGTCAAGCATTAAAAAAATATATTATGTTAAGCCATTTTTTGAAGTTTTATTATCCAATTACCTCACAAATCATGTTAGTTTATCTTACCATATAATTACAATATATTGGAACATAAGATGGCAAAAAATTATAAAATGGAAAATCTGGAAAATCTTTTTTTCTACCAAACCTAAAGAAACAAAACTTTGAAATACTTATTCTATATCTAAAACTCATTTCGAATACATCGTTTCATTATATTATTTACCAAAGACATATTCACCAGAAAGATTCAAACAATCTCAAAATTTAAAACAGCTCTCCTGCACATATCAGGTTTTGCCATCTGAATACTGAATTTATAAAATGAAGATATTATTTAATATAATTACTTTCTTCGGTAATTATGCTATACATGGCGTATTGTAGTTATAAATTACAGTATTTTCTTAATGCTAATTTCCTCAAGGCATACGTCATCTCAACCACGCAGCACGATCGTCCATCCCTTACATAATTTATTATTTACTACGTACATATTTAGTAATTAATTCCTTTATAAAACTAATGACTAAACATTTTATTTTTTATTACTAGCGCCTATTTTATATAAAACAAATCCGCCACGTTTTTCGATTATTTATTTGCATTCGTCATTTCGTGTACTTTATTGTTACCTACCTTTTTCTGGATCTTTGTTCATCTTTACTGTTACACACCGGGCGATGGTCTTTACCCAAGGATAACACATTTAGGTACGTAGTCGAGCAGGGAATCAGATCAGGTGTTTTATTTAATCGTTTATAGACATCAGGGTAACGGTTCGACCCGCTTTTATTTAATATTTATAAACACCAAGAAAAGCCTGGTGATAACAGGTAGGTGTCACTACCTATCAGTTCAAGGGTCACAATAAAAAAATATAACAAAAAAATTACGAGAATTTGAAGTAGAATGAATAGTTGAATAGATTATTATAAACAATGAAGATAAAAATGTATTAAAATTTATTACATTTTAATTGTAAAGTTTTGATAGTAGTACTATTTAATAGTAAAAGTATGAGTCAAATAAAAATCGCCGTTTCACACAATTCCGAGGTATTTATTTGTTCACTCCCAAGTCCAAATAACAGACGGTGAACAGCAACCAGCATACCGAGCGAAGAAATAGAATGCATCTTCTTCGAACTGACGGGAGATGGCAATAACTATATGGTTTACAATAATGAGTTTCCTTGTGCGAACAGGTACTACTAATTATGAATGGGGTAGTGTGAATAAAAGCGATTAAAACCAAATAAGTTTCCGATTTTCTTTATTTATATATAAAATATAAAACATATTGTTTCTAAATACGGTTATTAACCAAGCTATCGTCATACTCAGCAGGTATCTTCCATTTGTCAAACGGCTAAAAATGTTGGGTTCATTCCTTCAAAACAAAAACTTCTGTCGGCTGACATTTTACTTAGACAGAACCAAGTCCAATCTCTTTGGACATAACTATTATTACCATAACAAGGAAAACTCTTAATAATTAAGAGGAGCATGCATAGAACATTAAATAACACCAATAATTAACAGCCATAAACGAAAATACGATGACAGTTGTACATTTTTTTTGTATTTAGTGACGTCACACGTATAACGATTCAATTAAGGATATGTCTTTACCTACCAGCGCATTTATTCTATACACAAGACAGATATCGGCCGCTATCGGTAACTATCGAGGGTAGATTTTTTTGTATCGATGTATTAGCACTTATTGTAACAATTACAAGGTTGTAATTGTTACAATACGTGCTATGTTTTAACAGCACTTCTATGTGTTAAATTTTATAGTGGGATAGACAGTTTTGACTGTTTAGAAGGCTAATTTATTGTAATTGTTACAATACGTGCTCATACTTCGATATAAAAATGAAAAACTACCCTCGATAGCAATCGTGTGTACAGAATAGATGTGCAAAGGCACTTAGCGCAAAAATACGAAGCTTGCACACATTTAAATTTTTATATTTTATATAACACTAAATTTATTTTTACATTATAAAAAACTTAATAAACTAAATTTTAATAATACTTAAATATTACCTACCTAATAATAAGATGGGGTCCTTTGACAATTTTTACATTTTATAACATTTTTTTACAATTGTAAGTTTACTTTTGACTTAAAATTAAAAATCTTTTTCTTTTCAATGATTTCAGATAGGTACCTAAATATTTACTAATTGATACAGTTGAAATTTTAAATTATCAAAAACATGTATATCGCCTTAAGCCCTGCGAAACCAAACCATAACGGAATATTCTTTGTCAAAAAATACACCTCTATCTATAAAATATCTAAAATTATGCCATATAATCATACGTGAAATAAGATATTCTATAGATAGAATTAAATATAGGTATCTATTATAGTTTTGTTTGAGCAGCGCATAACAATATAAAAAAAAATTACAAATTACGTGACACAAGTGGTATGTTTTTATAATTCAACTAAAATAAATAAATATGAATGAAAAAGTGTCCACCATATTGTAGAAACGCCCAAACAAAGCTATGAACTAGCCAACACCCACGATGGAAGCGCGGCTTAAGCGTCGGCAGTCCCAAGTTCAAATCGTGAGTCTGGCATGTACACATATTATTTTTCAATTTATGTAGGGTCAGAGTATGGACTTAATAGGTTGAGCAAGTGGCTGACATCCGTTTCACGTAAAACCAAAATCAGTTGGAGGCCCATGTGTTCCTATTAGGATCGGATATGGTTAAAAAAAAAACAACTAGCTTACGGTAGTGGAGTTCGATACACTTGAATTTATGTCACTAAAACCTAACGTCCACTTACACAAATCCAAAATACAACAAACGAGATTTCTCAGAGCAAGTGGGTTTGAAGTATTCAAAAACTGTATTTAGCACAGAGGCAATAGTTATTATTGTATGGTTTAAAATAATATTACATACGGTTACATAATAATATTATGTCGCTATAGAATGGGCTACAAAAATATTAATTGTTAACGTTATCGGTTGATGATAAAAATGACGTACGCGCATTCGGTCACTTCTCGACTGACCATTATTTCAAAGTCTTTACTACAGATACTTTATCCTAGCTAATTAGTGAATAGGTAGCTAACGCTTTTATTGGTATAATATAATTATATATTGAAATTATGTCCCAAAAATGCGGGATTTTTTAAAAATAAATAAATCGTGAAATATGCTTCAAATGGCCTTGTCTGAATACGCCAATTAGGATGGCCCTAATACAACGGATAAATTTCTACCCACCTGACAATTTGACCATTGCCTGGCGCGACAAGTAACGGTCAGTCATTCATCAATCGTGGGCATATAAACACTTACCTAAGCTAAACCGTCAAGTACACGCACCGCATGACCCAATGAACAATACCCAACGAGACTGATAATACGACCAGGATTGACAAACAGGCCACGGAGCCAACCTCAATAGCATAAAAGGTCAGTAACTGGCATCCTAAACATACCCTCCCCTTCCCCCCAGCATCCGAATCATTCTTTCACAGTTTACAGTTCAATAAAAAGCACAGCCAGTGCCATGCTACCAAATTTTATGCATGAGTAATTACAATTATCACATTCAAAAGGCTTTTCCCCAGATTGCGTCTTTTTGTGCAATTTAAGGCAACTAGACGTTATGCACGAGTTATTACACTTTAAAAATTATGGCTTTTCAACAGAATGAGTCATTTTGTGTATTTTCATTTTTCCGGACTGTCTGCATGATATGCATGATATACATGTATTTGCATTTTACACACAGTTAAATGGATATTCACTAGAATGAGTCATCTTGTGTGTTTTCATGTTACCTGCTTGTTTGCATGAATAATTGAATTTATCACATTTAAATGGCTTTTCACCAGAATGAGTCATTTTGTGCTTTTTCAAGTCACCTGACTGTCTGCATGAGTAATTGCATATGTCGCATTTAAATGGTTTTTCACTAGAATAAGTCATTTTGTGTGTTTTCAACTGACCAGATTGTTTACATGAGTAATTACATATATCACAGTTAAATGGCTTTTCACCAGAATGAGTCATTTTGTGTCTTTTCAGGTCAACTGAACGTATGCATGAGTAATTACATATATCACATTTAAGTGGCTTTTCACCAGAATGAGTCATTTTGTGTGTTTTCAAGTGACCAGATTGTTTACATAAGTAATAACATATATCACATTTAAATGGCTTTTCACCAGAATGAGTCATTTTATGTCTTTTCATGTTACCTGACTGCCTGCAAGAGTAATTACATTTATCACAGTTAAATGGCTTTTCACCAGAATGAGTCATTTTGTGTCTTTTCAGGTCAACTGAACGTATGCATGAGTAATTACATATATTACATTTAAATGGCTTTTCACCAGAATGAGTCATTTTGTGTGTTTTCAAGTGACCAGATTGTTTACATAAGTAATTACATATATCACATTTAAAAGGCTTTTCACCAGAATGAGTCATTTTATGTCTTTTCATGTTACGTGACTGTCTGCAAGAGTAATTACATTTATCACAGTTAAATGGTTTTTCACCAGAATGAGTCATTTTATGTGTTTTCATGTCACCTGACTGTCTGCACGAGTACTTGCACTTGACACATTTAAATGGTTTTTCACCAGAATGGGTCATTTTGTGTGTTTTCATGCCACCAGACGTCGTGCATGAGTAACTGCATTTATCACACTTAAATGGCTTTTCACCAGAATGAGTCATGTCGAGTGGCTTCATGACGTGACCAGGACGAAATCTTGAAAAATGACCATCGTCACATTTAACCAGCCTTGCAACAGAATCGGTCGTTTTCGCAATTGTGGTTTTGTGTATCGCTTTGTAAAGCAACATTAGGTCGAACGATGAAAAAAAATCAAAACAGTTACTGCATACAAAATTTTCTTTGTGAAACGTTTTTTTTTCCAGTTGTATAACAGCCACTAATAATTCTGTGTTTACCATATTCGATTGACAAATATCACGTTTACTATTGCGGCAGGCGACATCTTTGAACCTTTCTATATATTCCTTGGGTTCTTGCTTAATATCTTGTTCCTCAATGTGTAGGTCTTTGCTAGACGCTTGTGCTTCAGTCACGTCCCAGGACGACATGAGGCTCGCAACATTGGCCGGAACAGTGCTTCTAGCGATAATCTAAAAAATACATTTAAAAGTATTAAGAAATTATGAGATTTGAAAATAATAGTTCATTATTATAAGTATGAGATCGAGGTAGAAATATTATACCTAGACACGGTGTTAGCGAACCTTTTTACGTAGGCACGCGTGCCAAAATTTTCCAAATATAATCTTTCGACTGTCTGACGTGCCGAGCAGTTTCTTTATACGGAAAAAATGAAAAGGTAGTTTTTAAGAAATCTATTAAAAAAAGTTTAAATATTACAATGATAGATTCTATCTTTCACCGTATTTCTAGACGAATGCAGATCTTTCATTCTTTGAATATTATGTTATTTTTGCTTGTTTTCAAATTTTTCAAGAGTCGTGGGAGCATTTTAACCACGCTTCTTTTATAGAATTCCCATAACTGCACGGTTCTCCATATTCACGGTCTGTCAGAATTACTACTAGTAGCTCCACCAAGTGTTTGCTTCTTATTTGGTACAGGCATTTTTGTTGGTGCCAATGAAATAGTTTGTTACTGTATTACTTGGCTTGGTTCTTTACACACAAAATGACACCAGAATTGCTGCGATCAGATGATTCGGGGAGCGGCATCCACCGCCGCCTGATGAGGTGAGTGCGATAATATTATGTGTCACGCATAAAGCATTAGGAGCGATTTGTTTAATTATATATTTACGATAAACGTAAATTCTTGAAGAGAATTTTCCTATTATTAATTTTTATACAATACGATCTGTCATTTATGCACGAGTTTCGGTTCCGTTTGCGCATCGATTGGTAAATACCACTGGTAAAAATAGTATTAAAAACTCTATAAAATACGCATAGCTATGTCGGTACTGGGTGGTGTGAATTGGTACATAAGCTTTGTTTTTACTTCGATTTTTGGAGTCCAGAACATACTTCAATTTAAATCAAGCACAACCTTAAAAAGCTTGACACAATCATAATTATTAATATATACTTATATCATTTTATAAAACGCGTTTTCTATCAGAAACAAATTGATTATTGTAATGTCATTTAACACTTTCTATAAACCTATTCGATATATGTGAGAACGTGACTATGGTGTGGTACTTTATATAATTATGAAAATCCAGAATGAGGTTCTCGTTGACCTCATGTATGCCTATCCCTAATGTATTGTCTGCTGGTTTGCAGCTGTCTTGAGAATGGGACTGGTTTGATTTTGATAGATGAAGTGTATCATAATTACTATACTAACATTAACACATCTTCCATAAACGTAATGTATAGCTCAATCATTGATATACTACTTGATGAGGAGTTCCCATACAAGTGTCATTTTAAAAATGTACCACAGAAGAAGATATTACGAATATCGTCTTATAATATTTCCCTGTAGGTATAATGCGTTAAGACCGTTAACATGGATTCCCGAATTTCACCCGTATTTCCCTGGCTGTAAAACTAAATTTGCGTTCTTGGAATAGTGACCCTCAGGGTGCTGCAACCCAAAGCTTGCAACCTACCAAAAATTCATGTCTGAGCGGACAGAGCAAGTCGTCATGAGCTGACTATTAAGGCCGGTCCGGACCAGCCGAGTGATTTAGTGAATTATTATTATTATTAAACTGGCGCTAGGGGCCGTTCAGGTCCATGGCCGACTGCACAACGTTTTTCCAGGCATCTCTGTCCAGCGCTCTCTCTTCCCAGTTGACTATCCCCAGCCTTTCCGCATCCCTTTGAATGTTGTCCGCCCATCTCCGTCGAGGGCGGCCAAGAGGTCGAGTGCCAGCTGGTGTGCCTTTGTAAATCCTATAGAGAGTTCTAGATTGTTCAGATCGTACAACGTGGCCCGCCCATCTGAGCCTTCTTGACCTCAGAATATTAGTGATTCTAGGTTGGTATCGGTCGAAGAGCTCAGCGTCTGTGCGGATGCGCCACCGGTGGTTCTCATTGACGGGTCCAAGTATTCTCCGGAGGATTCTGTTTTCAAACACTTGGAGCGCCTTTTCTTGTTTTTCTGTTAAACCCCACGTTTCACATCCATACATGACGATTGGCTTGATGACCACGTTATACACCCGGAATTTCGTTTTGATGGCCAGCATTTTGGACCTGAACAGACGACTCAGCGCGAAGTACGCTGCATTTCCACTTCTCAGTCGGTCAGAGAGCTCTAGTGAATTAGTAACTGAAAAGTGTCCGAACACAGTGCATTAGTGAGTGACGCGTCAAAATGAACAGAGCGTCGAGAGCGACGGATATTTCAAAGAGGACACCATTCGCGCGACACGAGAGTGCTGCCGTCTGTCGTTACTTCAAAAATAATTCAAATGACACTGTGCAAAAACGGCGTTGTTGAATTAAATCGATTTATGCTCCAAATTCCTATTGATGAATACTAATTTACATAGGATACCTACCTATTATATTTTTGTGTGCTTACCTATGTATTTTTGTAGTTTGTTTAGGTAATAAATAGGTACTTTATGCACAATATTAAATCCACATCAGACATCTGTCGAGCCGCCAAAGAAATGTTTTGCACATTCCCAATTGTAGAAATATTTTTTTAACAATACCTACCCTTATCCAATGCATCAGGTGAAAGATCGTTTTCTATTTTAAAGCGTGTAAAAAATTATTTGAGAAGTACTATGGGAGAAGAAAGATTTAATAGTATGGCCATTTGACTTGATCCGCCCCTGATTTTATGCTCCATTGTACTTACTGACTACAAAAAATAAACAGAATGATAAATGAATAATTATAAATTATAATTATTCTAATGAACACTAGGATAATGTGTACCTACCTACATCTTTACCTACTTTCAATAACAACAAGTTTTCTGTGAAATATTTCCATTATTTATCAAAGTTTTAATCAACAAATTATCCACTTTACTAAATCACTGGCACAGTCCGAACAAGGCTTTAGTTAGAGTAAGATGCAAGCTAGATCGGGCTTACTCATAATTATTGCCAGGTCGTTTTCGAGACAAATATTAAGTGAGCTTATATCGAGTTAAGTCCGCTGATAATAAAACAGTAAGTTTTAACACTGGCCGAGTCGCTGAAAATCGGGCGTCATTTTAAGAAGCATATGATTAATCCAGTAGTGTATAAATGAGCTCGATGCTACCTACATAAGACATTTTTTGGAAATCGATGTTACCACCGTTTTTTGCACGAAGAAATAGTTTGACTTTGATAACTGACGAATAACAGGAATGTATATTTATAACAAAAACACTGATAGGTTATAAATTTGATTTGCGATTTTTTTATAATAATTCAATACGAAACGAGAAAGACCTTATAATTATGTTGCTTTGGAGGCAATCTGAAATCTGATTTTGACAGCTGAACAGTGGGATAACTCGTTTGAGAAATGCGTGTACAAAAAGATATGCTGATGCTTTGTATCTTAAGATGGCGCTGGCACTGTTCACAATATTATGTATGGATGCAATATCGCAAGTAATTTTAAAGTACGCACACGTATAAACTGTTAAAGTTCATTGAAATTAAATCATTCAAAATATTCTGCGGAATTACAAAACCACAGACTTACTTTGTCGCCATGCCAGCATGTGACGTCTTCTGCTACCTACCTACAAACAATATTGTTATGACAAAAGTACTTTCTGAAAGAAGAGTTCGATTGGTCATCATCAGTGACAGACATCACATTCAAATACTGCAGGTCAATGCGCCCACTCACACTAAACCAGATACATAGGTAAGTGAAATAGTTGTAGGAAGCGTGTATAACCGAGACGAGGATAATATCTACCTATTTAAATTTAGTCACAAAGCTGTGATAGGATACATAGCCGATGGAAGAAAATATCGCATAATATACAATTACCTGCTGTACTGGTCCGTTATCTGAATGCGAACATCCAGGTGTTGGATTTTCATCATGGAAAGGGTGTATTGCATCTACAACGAACTCGCGTTTAACGTCAACCAGCTGGAGGTCAATCTCGGGATTAATTTCAGCGAGTCGCGTTGCTGGATACTGAAGGAAACATTATGCATTTTTGTAATCATATAAAAAAACAATTTTGAGCTCGCGTACCCATTTTATAACAATGCTTACTTATATAATTGAGGTAGGTAGCTGTCTAAATGTATGTCAAAAGGTTTTTGAAAGAAAGTTTGACATCCTCGTATGTTCTTAAACAATTTGTAAAAAATATAAACTTATCGAAGGTATTCTGCTAAAATAATTATAAAAAATCGCAGGAAAGGACTTAATAAATAAAAACTAACCTCAAAATCGCAAATGAATTCGTCTGTGTTCTCCTGCTTTATATAGATGCGCGTGTCAGGGCTGTTATGGTGGCTGGTTGTTACATCAAACTTGTCTTCAGTACCAGATTGGTCTCCATCACATTCTCGCTTGACTTCCATTGTTGCGTATCAACAATCGTACCTATGCATTGTGCTAGAGACAACTTTCTGTTGTGTTGTATATAAGTGTTGCCGAAATGCAGTCAATAATATTCCGTGTAGCTATTATCTGATAAACAAGAATGTACTTATTGAATTTTGTAGGTATTATGGTACAGATGCTAATGACAAGAACACCGCCTACACGTAGAACTTTTATCGTAACTAAATCGTGTGTCCTGTCGCTGGAGACTAGTAGAGTGTGGAGCCGTCACGAAAAAAATATCGCCAGTGTTTACAGTATAGGAGAAAAAAACCCAATTTGATTTATTAGTTATTATATAGTGAGATGCGCTGTTCTCGTTATGATTGCTGAAATGCTGACGATCATTTTGGTACCATTGTTTTGGTTAGACAACAAAACATACATATAATTGTGTCACCGTGTCAAGTGTGTATTTTTATTATAGGTACCTAGTTTCCACAGGAATACTTTTCAGTATTGCGGCAACACTTTTCTAATATTACCTTGAAAGGATCCTCTCTGTCACATAACACGTGGCTTCTGGAATATATACCCTTAACATGGATGCAAAGCAACGATGTGATGGAGGACACTCCGATATAGAAGGCAAGCCTTTGTTTGACACGCTGAGTATCCATCCAAACAATGCGGTCGTTTCAAGTTGCAATTTCGAGGTTAGTTTTTGGAAACTAATTTTTTTTTACAATAACATTAGATTGAGAATAACAATGATTCGTTTTACATTATAAACTGTAGCTTTTTACAAACTATGTAGGAACATATTGTGATATTAATTGTTTCAAAAAAATACATGTTTATACAATTTGACAGCTAGTGATATTAAAGGGTTGGTTTGTTTATCTACTAATTCATGTTAAATATAAATATTATACAATGATATATGGTGATGACGTGACATGAAACTGTTTTACCGTGTTTACAAAATGTAATAATGCTTTTTTCAGCACTTTAATATGGCGGACCTCTCTAATATAAAATCTGAGACAGATGATCATCCAGCTGTCGTCAAGCGCGAGATTATTGAAGATGTTTCACATCCATTATATGATGAAGATCCTCAACCGGGTTGTTCATATTCAGATTACAGGCCACATCATCAGGTACGTTCAATTGTACGTAGGTATATGTGCCGTTTTCTTCCCTTGATGCCGTCTTATAATATTGAAGGTTTGAATTTGCAATGCATCTTTGAAACTCATTTCACCATTATTAATTCGCTCCAACTTGTTTCATTTAGTGGTTTTAGCTCACACTGATATTTTAAAACAAAACCATGAGCATTTATTTATGATGATTTATACATCACAATCATTCGAATGTAAAGCAATAATTAATAGGTACGAATCTAAAATTGTGATCAATTGTATGGTGAATAAATGAAATTAATCGTCCGTGAGTTCTTTTTAGGCAAGTAGGTAATACAAGGTAAGCCTATTGTCTACAAAAAACTACTTGCAGCCATAAAATACAATAAACGGAAGCTATACCTACATACGTGTGAAATGGGGTGGAAATAGACCAATTCTATTGTCAAAACTTTATGTAACAAATTAATGTTGTAAGCCTCAAATTTTACTAAATTATCTACCATGCTGCATGACAACATAAATTGAGGCGTTCCAGCTAAACAGTTTGACAGGTCAAAACTGGCACACTGCGCAAGCGTTATAAGTAAGCCGGAATAGTTTTAGATTTAACGTTTAGTTCACTGTATCAGCAAAGTGCAAACCATTTTGTGACCGTCAAAAATGATTTGGTCTGAAACGTCAAACCACTTCTCACGTCTGTCAAAGTAATAACTCTCCAGACAGGACCTAACCTAAAAATGATAGTCATTTATTATATTCCGTACCTATGTCATTTTCTCAACATAATATTGCGTTACCTACCTATGAACATTGTAATATTTTTAGGATTAAGAAAAACTGAGATTCTTCTGCATTTATATATTGCGCGATGTTCATATTAATATTTTAGTCAGTGGGAGTTCAGTAGAATTAGGTAGGTATATTATTGCGTAGTAACCGATACCAATTATTCATTAGTAACCATATGCGAACAATAAACCGCTTTTGGTCGTGTTGTCCCATGACTCCACCCAAATTGTCTATCCATAGAGTTCGATTCGATATCATCACTTGTTTGGTATATAGTGAGAGGTAGTGGGGGTCGCCACTCGACCGAAAAATTACAACAAAATGGATTGACTCAACTAAATGATTTCACTAAAGTACTCGAGTCAATTTGTCTATTCGTACACGTTTAGTTACTAAATTGCTCGCCACTCGACTAAACTACTCCTAATCTACCTAATCGAACCGGGCTTAAGTCTGAGGGCCTCGTAGGGGCGGCCAGGTCGAGCGGAGCCAAAAAATGTATGGGGACCACCATGAAAGCGCGGAGAGTGAGCGGTAGACAGTCTGGCCGCTCGTCGAATTTGCAGCGTTTCGAGCGGCTAGCTAGCGGTGTGTCAAACAAAATTGACTGTTCCCTCGCCCTTCCTTTCCCCGACTTCAAAAAACGTCTGCAATTGGTAGCTTTAGGTAGCCGCTGCTATGAATCTTTTGGATCACAAAATAGTTTGTGTTTTACGCGCGTCTTAGTTTGCTATTCATTTTTATTTGAAGGAAAATACCTACTAAGCCCATATTATTATGAAGTACACTAGCATGTACCTATACTTTTAAGTTTTTTTTTTTTAATATGTACAGGTATAAATAATCTAATGCATTTAAGTTTTGTACTATGTATTCCATTTGAGTCGTTTTTTGCTACCCGGTTTTTGACTTACGGCATCTTCTGGCACTATGCGCACTCATCAATAGTAAATAAACACTGTCAATAAATGCAGTTAATTATATCTTATATAATAAAATTAATACAACAAAGTAGGTACCTACCTATTGAGTCAAGATTACCTACATATTGCCTGAAGATGTCGATTGCAGAGATGCAGAATTCCTCCAACTCACACGTACGTGCACATATAAAAATTAACCACCAATATTATGTGTCATCACTGTCATCTTCAATAATAATTGGATAGGGAAATAGATACGTTGTTATTGTTATTAGGTACGTCGGTAGTATTCTTTATCAAGTCTCTAAACCCGCCACTGATAAAGGTACACTGATGAAATTTATTTACGATAGTTTTAGATTTAAAATGCACATTAACCTTGATTTTGATATTAACAAGGTACACAATATGTAACAGAGCAAGGTTCCAATGAATTCGGCGAATGGCTGATAACCATTCCTCGTAGGTAACCAAGCTTCTTTGCCGGACGAACTATTTGGCGTATGTTTTTGGTCCGCGCACTATGTAAGATATAAAAAAAGTCTATAGGTATTATAGCAGGTACGTCCAAAATATTGTAATTTTGAAATCGGAAATGTCTATTTTTAACTAAATACAAATACATACCTACTATAATTACGTTATTCCTGCTCCATTGTATTTTTTTAATTATGCGGAACATAAAATGAAATATTATTATTATATTGCTGGCGACAAAATAATTTTGTTATGGGTGTAATAATAATAATGCCGATTGCTTACGCGGCAACTAATAACTTTCTTATTAATTTATTTCGTCAGGTGTCATGTTTCTTGTCAAAACCATACGCGGTCAGCGCTGTGAAACCTTTTATTATTTTATTATATTATTTAATTCTGAATAAAATAATGTATAATTAATTTTTACCAGATTTTATATAATATTATTATTAACGTTTCAAAAAATGCGCTTGTGCGTTACTAAACATTTCAAAGTTTTCAATTCTTATTGTTTTTTTTAGTAGTTCGGCATTTTTTCTGGTTCGGTTAATCTTATAGGTATGCTGAGAATTCACTGTTTTTGTGAAATACGGGATTTTTACATATACAAATAAAACCCGCTTCTGTGTGGGGAATTATATACATAAACCTTTATCAATTTTGATCTAGTGACTGTCGGGCTATGTAAATTATTTATGTTTATTTACATAATATTTTCCATATTTAGCTTTGCATGTATAATAAAATGAACACTTTATAAATACACACTTGTTTACGTAGGCGAGTGTAGTCAAGATCTCAATAATTCTTCTTCTTCTTGGTAGTACACTCATGGCTGAGGATCGTGACCAAATTTGAATTTCGTCTTCCTTTGAGCGACCAAGACTTTCCATCCTTCTCGATCTTCCGCTTCTCTCAGGGCAGAATGGATGGTGCAATAATTATTACATGATTACAAATTCACCAATACTAAAAACGTTGTGAAACCGCCATCATGTGCCGAGTTATGCCAAGTCCCAAATCAAGATAAATAAAAAAACATTATATAAACAGTTTTAAAGTTGCATATCAATTGTTTGCAAACATTTGTATAAAAACAATTCATAGATACTATTGTAAACAAATGTGCATTTTTTTTGTATTTCGCCACGAATAGAAAACGTATGCAAACGCACAAACAAACATGCGAGCGTGGACGTGTCTACAGATTTTGTTTCACTAAAAGTAACGCCGTGTGGTCTCGACGAATGTTGTTTTGATTAAATCTCATAAATCTGTATGATACGGGCTGCCCAGACTACATTTAATTGATAACAATGTGTGCAGGTGAATACGTGTAGACTTACAAATGTTTGTAATGTGAATTTGTTAAGCGATATCAGTTTACAATGTGGGTATTTTACAAAAAGATCATACAATACCCTCTGGTTATAATCCAAACAACTCTGTTCAGGTTCTCGATTTCTTTAAATATATTAAATGAATTTTTATATTGAAAAGGTGACGTGCCACTGGCTCAAACCGCTGGTAAAGGACGCTCCTACGTGGGACAGGCCAAGCATTTGGAGCGGATAATTAGTCTAGACTTCATCGCGCGTTGCATGAGCGTTTCCACCAGGTCCGCGGCCTAAGGGTGTATCCATGAGCGCAGCGATAAAATTAAACCTCATTGACGTGCATATTCAATCGTAAAGACTGATATATTAATATTTTGTAGTTGTGATCCTTATCGTCACAACTACAAAATAAAAGAGAAAAAAGAAAGCTCTCTAGATTTGGGATGGAATAAAGTATAAAGTTAAAGAGCTGAGCATGAGACATAAGCAAAAGGCCATGGGTTACGTGCATCCTTTTCAAGCTGAACAATAATTACTTCTGTAACCTCGCAACTGACAACTGTAAAAAAATTAAATTAGAATACAAAAGGGGATTGCACGGCTGAAGGCACGTGCAATCTATGATTAAAGATGTACTTATTAAAGTCCTGGACGCCACACGGTCTTGATACCGTGAAAGATTATAATTATATAGCAGTGTGGAGTAAAGGGGAAATAATAAATGAAAGAGCAATTTATGTACTTGACCGAAACTATATTATAGCAAAAAACAAGAATATTACATTAAAGGGTTATTAAGGAAATACTATAATAAAGGCAAGCAGCTAAGTTTTAAAAGAAACATTGGAAGATAAGTGAATCAAATAGTAATAGTTTTAAAATACCAAACTTGGAACGACACAGAGGCTTGAAGCACTGCGGCTGCAATCGTGCTGCTTTAAGTGACGTCCATTATAAGTTTTGGGTAAAACCAAAGCAGAGCACGACTATCCTGGATGACAGACAGAATCAAAAAGCCGCGTTGCTTCTTTCGCACCTCGCGACGTCCGTTGCGGCCGGAAATTCCAACAGCGACATCTCTTATTAATCGCGTCGCTCCATCGACGTTACCATAGATCATCGTCGGGGTTGCCAGAAGTATAAATATTGGTTATGTTCATTTTGAACATAACAAGACTCAACAGCTGAAGGAAAATTTTCGAACGAAGCGGTACGCAAACAATAAGCAAAACGCAACAGTATCTTCAAAGGAGGTATGGTGCTTCGAACGGTGTCCAATAATGCAACAAAAATACAGAATGGACATTATTTATGGTCGCTTAAGAGTTTGCATTATATTTTTGTCTATGCTCACATGACAGCTAGTTGGGGTTGATATTAGATTTTACAACCTGTCAATGAATATTATATCTCCCAATGGTTTCGATAACCGGAATCGTTTCACAGACGCCTCGTCTGTCATTTTGAATGGATCCGTCCGGTTACCAAATCTTATCAACAAAATTTCAGCGTGAATCACTTCCATTTTGGGTACCTACGTGTACAATAACTTAAAATGTGGTAATGACATTAACATATTATTTAATCAGTACTTATATTAGTTATCGCTGAATTCTTAAAACGATTGATTGTTGTACGTAGATAATTATTTCTTAAAGAAGCTACTCGTACTTACTTCAATATTTACCTCATAATAGTGTTATTATAATAATCAGTACCTACGAGAATGTGAACGAAACTTCCGATGTATTTTACAAACCTAATATTAATAAAATATGTATGTTTCTTTATAACAAAACACAATAAATACCTACTTAATTGAGAATTTAAATACAAAACAACACTTCCAACGGTAATATGTAAATGAAAAAAAACAATAAATAAAAAGCCTTTCAACGTCACGTTCCGACATTAAATCTGTCAAAATTAGCGCCTCAACCGTCGAAGCTTATAACGCTCAAAAGCCTCCGCCACTTTCAGACGCGTTTGTCAAAATCTAATTAGAAATTAAATTTCTCATACATTCTAATCACTTTCTCATACAATGACTTCGATACAGCTTTGTCCAAAAATTGCCTTTCTAGGTGGTCATAGTCCAGAAACTTTGCAACCTTTATGTTGGTTGGTTTTCTATATTGTTAGTATAAATGTTTTGATTGATTTATGTTTGTATTTTATTTCTTGACAGACCCCGCTCGTAAACCGCGACATGGATTGTATGATTGCACCTGATATCTTTGAGAGACAATCTGCACAGTCGTTTGGTGAAATTGAAGTGCAAGAAATGGTCATCAAAAAGGAAATAGCGATTGCGTCTGCGAAAGAAGTCCGTGTAAGGTTGAACAGAGCTTCATTTTTCTTTAGAAATTTTGTTTGCAACGTGTGTTGTAATTTTTTTTCATCCGCGCTCATTTTGAAGTACCATAAACGTATGCACGATGAGTCGCTGACTTTTGATGAAGTGGCTTTTACATGCGAACAAAGCAGTCACTTGTATGAAAAGTTTGATGCGTCGACGTTTGCAAGTGATTCACAGGTAACTCATATAATATACATGCTCATTTGATTATTGTTGTTAGGTATATAATGTATTATATATTGTCATCTGAAACTATATAAATAATATACTACTTTGTATATTTTTATTTGTAATCATAATAAGTATCATCCAGTGGCGAAGGGTGTACATAGGCTGCTAATATGCAACATAAATAGTACACACAAAACTTTATCAGTCATACTTATTTGTTTTCATTAGATTAAGGTGACCATAATAATCATACAGATCTTTGGATATTTTATAGATCGAAGAATATTTTTTTATAGTTATGGTTTGGTATAGGCAAAGCTTAATGAATTTTAAAGCCATCTGTGAAATGTACTCCTAATTCAACTAAAACAAATAAGTATAATCGAAAGAGTGTTTACTATTTTGTCGGATTGCCCATAACATTGGAATGTCGTTCGGTGATTATACATTCACCTGCCAAATAAAGTCAAATATTGGCGACCAAATATTGAAGAAAAAGCTTTGAGAGACCTTATCTGGCTTATCGTAATGATGATACTGTTACTTAATCGTTATAATGTTATTTTCAGAAGCGCGAAAACGGTCTGATGAATATTAAGTATGAGAATAATGATGAGGCAGCCGTCATCAAAGAAGAATTAGTTGAGAATGCAATTCACCAAATCAATGATAAATTAACTCAACCTGGCTGCTCTAATCTGCGATACAAGCCATTAGACCAGGTATGTTTAAAAACAAATGCGGTTTTGTCCGATAGGCCGAAGTCAAATTCTGGGCGCCCAATTCGGACTACTTTTGTTAAAGCACTGTTGGTCGTATAGTACGGGAAATGTTGGGTTCTAATGCGTTAAATGCTGCTGGTTTATCAGCATATAACAGTGACTTCACGAATTCATTCCTCTAAATGAATTTATCTGCAAATCTTGATTCAAATAAAGCGATAGTTGCGGTAGCTGTATGGCACTTCCTGTTGAAATCACTGTTCTTTGGAATGATTCCATATTTAAAACAAAGTAATAATCATGGCTCGACAAGGATATCCATTCACCGCACCAAATGATGCATTTTTGTGAATGTAATAAATTATAGAAAGTCTTCTAGATTGGTATTTTCCCGTGTAGGAAATTTTCCTTATTAACAAATCCGTTAAGCAAAAATGAGCGTCATCGCTATACACAATTTTGCGATAAAATGCAGTTATAAGTTGGGTTAGCATCAAGTAGAGTAGTTTGAGTGCCAAATTCCGAAATAACTCGATAGTGTATATAAGTAAATACGCATACTTTATTAGCATTGCTCCAGCGTGGTTTTATTCATAAAGATTTGCCGGGCGAGGTATACTGATTAGGTATGCTCACATACTGTAGCTTAAAGTTTAGAAGGATCTTAATTTGCTACATATTTTTTCTGTCTTATACACAGAGTAAATGAAAACTGCCATTCTTAGTGGTATTGGATGCTATGTCCTATGGGCGGCGCGCTTCTGTATGCGGCCTTTGTGTAACTGCCGTATGTAATGCCCCCCTTTTCTTGGTGGCGCAGGTCCGACACTTGCGGAGGTAATCGTCTACTTGTTTTCGTTGCTTCTTCCAGAAATATAGTCGTCCGATCGCCCTGTTGGTTTCTTCCGCTCCGGGGTGACCTGCTTTAGGGTCGTTATGGTACGTCCTTATGACTGCTGCGAGCGTGGTACTATTGTCAGGCGTCTGCCTTTTACTACTCGACATAGGGCGCCGTCGTGCATTGTAGTGCGATCGTCACTCTGGGTGTCGTCTCTTTGAGTGGGTCTTTCGGTGAGCATCTCGGCCAACTCCGGATCGTCTCGTTGCTTGTGTACTATGCCAGTCGCCAAGTCTGGTAACTCCAGCACTAAATCCATGGGGGTTGGATCTGTTGTCGGTCCCTCTGGTATGCTCATACGTCCATGTCTATGTCTTCTGACGGTTGCGGTTCCGAGATAAAGCGTCCGGTATTTGGTTATCTTTCCCTTGACAGTGGGTTATGTTGAAAGAAAACTCTGATAATAGGATCGCCCATCGGGTTAGTTTCGCTCTTTGGTCTTTCGCTTGTTGAAGCCAAATGAGCCCCTTATCGTCGGTTACCAGGGTGAACTCTCGTTCTTCTAGGCAGACCCTGTAACGTTTAATAGCCCAGGTGATCTCGGAGGCCTCTTGTTCATTGCTGTGGTATTTGTGTTCCACTGCAGATAGGCAACCGCTGGCGTATAAAATGATGTGTCGATCGCCGTCGTCCCTATCTTGGAAGAGGACAGCCCCCATTCCGTGTCCGCTGGCGTCCGTCTGTAGGGAGAAAAGTCGGCGCGGGCTTTGGAACGCAATTTTGGATGATGAAAGTAAGTTACTAAAGTAACAAACTGATTCACACGGACGTAATTGCTAATCAGCAACTTATTAACCATAAATTACTTGAAATTTTAACTACGTATAACATCATCGGTAGCAGTTATAACTACGTAGTTTCATCTTGTAGGTACTACATCTTATCCGCATCAATGTCATCCATATATGCAATAGCAAAAAATATCATTGATATTGATCAATGATCTAATGATCTCCATTGACCGCAACGCGAGTGCCGGCTTCATTTTTTGATAAATAAAGTTTGATGATTTCACTAGCATGTGAACCGCAGAAAGCCGTGCATTTATTTTATGTAATTGAGTAAGTAGGGTATCACCTAGATTGGACTCCATATACGCCAATTTTGTCTATTAACTAATCCGTTTAGTCAAAGATTATTTTGACAATTTGGAATCGGTGCTCGATCGTCGCTCTATTCATGGTTGCCTGTCTAAATACTGTTCATAAATGTCAAAAAAGTATGCGCAGAATCACAGCTCGGTTTGACAGTTAACCCTTTCGTAAGTTCTATCTAAGCAAAAAAAAAATAGTTGTGAAATGACAATAAACAAAAAGGTAACTGACATTTAATGCAAATCGCACCAAGTAGTCATTAAACTAGCAATATTTCTCCTGACATAAAATTTGAAGTCTCCCATGTGCTTTGTTATAAATTATTAATATTATAAAAACAAACACCATCTTTAATGAGTGTAGTCATGTGCTGTGGTTAAAGATTCATCTCTAAAGTAAGATATTCTCGGTTCACTTCTCCTTGCATGCAGCGTATATTTTTAGTGTGGATAAGTGATTGGACCCCTGACCCTAATCTGTTGCAGACTAAACAAATAAAAGTTAATGGAAATTTGTGTTCAAATAACTCTTTATCGTTAAACGACCATTAATTTATAGACAAAAGCAAAGTGTGCCGCAAAAGTGGGCAAGCCAAACGTTATTAATTTATTTGCACATTATTAATAATAGCGATAATATTTTTAATAATCATGTTCCAAATTCACGATATATTAAAACCAGCAGTATAGGTTTCTACTGGTAATTATTGGCCACATTTTCTCCAATGCGGAATAGTACCAGTCGTTAAGAATCAATTAAATCGTGTGGAATTCTGATGTATGAAATATTAAAATACTGTCAATGATCGAGGTTGCTTGATGAAATTTGAATATAATTTTCTAGCTTTGCCTTTCATCATGGCAGGCACTGTGCACACTCTCCAACGACACACTAAATTAAACAAGATATAATTATTGTTATCGAAGATGATGTATACATACATATAAGTGCATTGTTTTGACCCACTAATGGATCTTTCCATAACAATATTTCACTCTCACTTCGCTCTTTAATAATGTCTGAAAGTGCTGAAAAACAAAAGCGTCAAAAAAACAAATTGAACATTATAACTCATAATGATAATATTGATATCGATTATTACGATTTTTCTAGGTTTCTACGAAGGGATTTTTCACGAGGCATCACGATACAGATAAGAGTCAACAATCCTCAGACGATAGCATCCAGGATACAACGATACAGTATTCAGAAGTGACGATAGATGAGAATAGCATTAAACGAGAAATCTTAGAACGAGGTGCTCCGAAGGAAATCCGACTTATTCTTAGAAGAGTAAACCATTTCTCACGTAATTTGATTTGCTGCATTTGTAACGCAGTTTTCGGATGCGAAAATGCTCTAAAAACTCACAAAATGGTGCACATGGACGTGATTCCTGATCAAAATCAGAGCGTATTAGTCTCGCAACATAGTAATGTCAAAGTACATTCAAAGACAATTACTGGTGAAAAACCTCATAAATGCAATGTATGCTCATATAGATGCTCGACATCTTGTCATCTTAAAAGACATAAAATGACACATACTGGTGAAAAACCTTATAAATGCAAACTATGTTCATATAGATGTACGACATCTAGTAGTTTTAAAAATCATATAATGAACCATACTGGTGAAAAACCTTATAAATGCAATGAATGTCCATATAGATGCTCGACATCTAGTTATCTTCAAAAACATAAAATGAAACATACCGGTGAAAAACCTTATAAATGCAATGAATGTCCATATAGCTCCTCGAGATCTGATGATCTTAAAACACATAAAATGACACATACTGGTGAAACACCTTATAAATGCAATGTATGTTCATATAGATCCTCAACATCTAGTAATTTTAAAAGACATAAAATGACACATACTGGTGAAAAACCTTATAAATGCAAACTATGCCCATATAGATGCTCGACATCTAGTTATCTTAAAACACATAAAATGACACATACTGGTGAAAAACCTTATAAATGCAATAAATGTCCATATAGATCCTCGACATCTGGTCATCTTAAAAGTCATAAAATGTCACATACCGGTGAAAAACCTTATAAATGCAATGTATGTCCATATAGATCCTCTAGATCTTATTATCTTAAAACACATAAAATGACACATACTGGTGAAAAACCTTATAAATGCAATGAATGTCCATATAGAACCTCGACATCTGGTCATCTTAAAAGTCATAAAATGTCACATACCGGTGAAAAACCTTATAAATGCAATGTATGTCCATATAGATCCTCTAGATCTTATTATCTTAAAACACATAAAATGACACATACTGGTGAAAAACCTTAAAAATGCAATGTTTGTTCATATAGATGCTTGCAACTTCGTAATCTTATAAAACATGAAATGAGACATGTTGGTGAATAACCTTTTTAAAATAATATTATTTATATAATGCAGGTGATACTTTTCGCATTCCTGAATAGTATCTTCAAGTGACCTACCTCACATTGTGTTCCCCATAAAGTGTTCAACCTATGCGTGCTACCAACGCTCACGTAAGTGTCTGAAACATGAACCCTTAATGTCAGATAAAATTTAAAAAAAAAAATGGATAGCTTCCACAACTTGACATGAAAAGGTGCTTCTTGGGCACAGCGGTAAAGATTGCAAAAAAAGGAGAATGCACGTGACAGCAAAAAAACTGGGTACCGAGAAGGCTGGAGGTAGCTTTACTGGGTTTCGAGAAAAAACTTCAACCTTCCTTCCTTTCTGCTTCCTGCAAAATAGATTCTGGCTTCCTGGAAGGTATTTAAATACCATCTATCTATAGAGTGCACACTGGAGACCTACGAAATGTTGGTATGGCTCGGAATTATTATGCTAAGAGATTTCAGAGCGACATGTATTCTTGAAGGCGCAGTGTCGTGTCTAGCTGACAAGGGAAAACAATTTAAAAACAATGAATTATGTCAATTACATACTAGAATTTCTTTTAATGTGTTTACTGTCAATAAATGGTGGAACTGCATTGTATTATTGATTTAATAAATCTGAAAATTATAAGTACTTATTTTACTTTTACTTTTTAATAAATCCGGACCGGTTAAGTCTGCTTCAGAAAGACATTATCAACTTTAGAATTGTCTCTCTGAGGCGAAAGTTGATAAAGCACTAAAAAAATTGCGTTTTATTAAATTTTCTCGGTTCTGTGTCGTTCGCTGCCACGTATTTCCGCCGAACTTTACCAGTTCGTCAATCCAGCTGCTTTTAGGGCGATCCTGTGGCCGTTTCGTGCCCCTTGGGTACCACTGGATGACGGCATTTGTCCAGCGGCCGTCCTTTCGGCGAGCATAAGTAATAAAATAAGAAAAAAAATAAAATAAGTGACAAAATAAAAGTAGAAGGAAGCACACAGAGTGAACTTTGATAGACCCTATCTTAAAAACTTATAAAACAACGTCCACCTAAATTCACCCTCACGTAAGTGGAATATATCAATATCCGAAACGATTTCATTAAACATGGTTACTGCCCTCCCAATTGGCATTACTAATGGCAGGTTAGTTCTGCACCGAGGGAGAACAAACAACGGATGCCCTCGATTCCTAAGGTAAGTATAAGTCTGAAAAAATATGTAGCTAAATAAAGATCCCTTCTAAATTTTAAGCTACAGTATGTAAGCATCCCAAAGAGAAAATCAGTCGGATAGAGCCAGGGATAATATCCATACAGCCGAAAGTAAAGAAGTCTTAAAAATTTCTTTTGGATTCTCTCTACCATAGTACTTCGACTGATGCGGGGCCCGGCCCAAATTGACAACCCTGACCAAAGTTTATCAATAAAAAGTGAATGAAAACGAAGGTAAATCAGAACCACAACTTCGCCTATTACAAAATACCTACACATCTTGCTATATTCAACCGTATAAACACAATAATGAATTGTTTTCTATTGTTTTGAACACAATGATATTAAATATTGTTTTATCGGTTTTTGTCTATTATTTAGTGGAAGCCAGCGGCAAATAAATTGAAAATAGCTAAGCCGATTACTGGATTATTTGTTGGATTATCTTAGGATAGGTTTAGGTTATCATTCTTGAATAATTATACAGCATTTTGAAGTAGGTATTCAGTAATGTAAATTGCTGGTGTTCCCGCCTGGCTTCCAGTAAACTGATGTACGCTTTTTCTGTTATAGGTACACGTCAAGATGAAGTTATGTTAAGTTTACTAAACGCCGCTCCGGTTTCAGACGGGACACCGGTGTCGCGCTCGATTATAATAAGGAGGCCTTTGTATTCGAATAAAGGGGATTTTGTATTCTGTTTATAAACGCCCAGAGGCCGGAACCATTTCCGAGCTGATTCATAGTAATGGTCGATAACGAGAAAGAAATTATCCGGCAACGTCGTTTGTCAGAACGCAAAAAAAGCAACGCTGCATTTGTGTCCACCGCTTTTGTGATAGGAGTTCGCTTGTAGCGCTAAAGCGCTTCTCGGTGATAGCGAGATCGAAAGCGAAAAAATTTAGGCTTCCAGAGATTGCAATAAAATTGTACATACTTAAACATAATATACATCTCGCGTTCCGAAAAATTGATAATAATGTAATTAATAGTAAAAATAAAAATCGCCGTTTTAGACCATTCCGAGGTACCTATTTATTTGTTCACTCCCAAGTCTTAAATAACAGACGTTAACCAGCATACCGAGCGAAGAAAGAGAATGCATCTTCTTCGATCTGACGGGAGATGGCAATAACTATATGGGTTTCAATGATGAACCTCATATTCATGTAGTTTCTTTGTGCAAGCCGGTGCTACTTATTATGAATGGGATAGTGTGAATAAAAGCGATTAAAATCAAATAAGTTTCCCGTTTCTTTATTTATATATAAAATATAATACTTATTGTTACTAAATACAGTTATTAACCAAGCTATCGTCATACTCAGCAGGTTGGTACCTTCCACTTGTCAAACGGCTAAAAATGTTGGGTTCATTCATTCAAAACAAAAACTTCCGACGACTGACATTTTATTTAGACAGAACCAATTCCAATATCTTTGGACATAACTATTATTAGCATAACAAGGCAAACGTAATAATTAAGAGGAGCATGCCTAGAACATTAAATAACACCAATTTACAGGCATAAACGAAAATACGATGACAGTTGTACATTTTTTTTGTATTTAGCGACGTCACACGTATTTCGATTCAATTGAGGAGAGGTTTTTAACTAGCATTGCATCTATTCTGTACACAAGACTGATATCGGCCGCTATCGGCAACTATTGAGGGTAGTTTTTCATTTTTTTGTATCGAAGTATTAACACTTATCGTAAAAATTACAAGAAGTTGGTTGTAATTGTAACAATACGTGCTATGTTTAACAGCACCTCTCTGTGTTAAATTTTATAGCGGAATAGCCAGTTTTGACTGTTTAGGCGGCTAACTTATTGTAATTGTTAGAAAACGTGCTAATTCTTCGATATAAAAATGAAAAACTACCCTCAATAACAATCTTGTGTACAGAATAGATGTGCAAAGGCACCTAGCGCAAAAATACGAAGCTTGCACATATTAATTTTCTTAGAAAAATCCATGGTTTTTTAAATAATTATAAAAAATATTAAAACCATGAATTAGTGAAAATCTCTTGAGTGCATTATAAAAAACTTAATAAATTAAATTTTAATAATACCTAAATATTACCTACTTAAGAATAAGATGGGGTCCTTTGACAAATTTTACATTTTATAACATTTTTTTACAATTGTAAGTTTACTTTTGACTAAAATTAAAAAATATTTTTCTTTTTAATGTTTTCAGATACCTAAATATTTATTAATTGAAATATCTATCGCCTTAAACTATGCGAAACCAAAGCATAACAAAATATTCTTTGACAAAAAATACTCATCTATCTATAAAATATCTGAAATTATGCCTTTTAAACATACATAAAATAAGATATTTTATAGATAGAATAATATTTTTATTTTATATGAATAATACTATGAACTAGCTAACAGTCCCACGATGGCCGCGCGGCTTAAGCGTCGGCTTATAGCGTCGTGGGTCCAGGTTTTAATCCTGGGTCTGGCATGTACACATATTTTTTTCAATTTGTGTAGGGTCAGAGTATGAAGAAAGTGGCTGACATCCGTTTCTCGTAAAAACAAAATCTGTTGGAGGCCCGTGTGTTCCTATTAGGATCGGATATGGTTTAAAAAAAAAACAATTAGCTTACGGAGTTCGATACACTTTTTGTATCACTAAGACCTAACGTCCACTTACACAAATTAAAATACACCAAACAACAAACGAGATTTCCCAGAGCAAGTGGGTTTGAAGTATTCAAAAACTGTATTTAGCATAGAGACAATAATAATTATTATTGTATGGTTTAAAATAATATTACATACGGTTACATAATAATATTATGTCGCTATAGAATGGGCTACATAAATATTAATTGTTTACGTTACCGGTTGATAATAAAAATGACGTACGCACGTTCTGTCCCTTCTCGACTGAACATTATTTCAAAGTCTTTACTACAGATACTTAATCCTAGCTAAATGGTGAACGGGTAGCTAACGCCTTTATTGGTATAAGATTATATTATATTGAAATTATGTCCCATAAATGCAGGATTTTTTAAAAATAAATAAGTCGTGAAATATGCTAGCAGCAGTTATGCATGATCAATTATTTCACATTCAAATGGCCTTGTCTGAATACGCCAATTAGGATGGCCCTAATACAACAGATAAATTTCTACCTACCAGACAATTTGACCCTTGCCTAGCACGACAAATAACGATAAGTCATTCATCAACCGTGCGCATATAAACACTTACCTAAGCTAAGCCGTCTAGTGCATGCACCGGATGACCCAATGAACAATACCCAACGAGACTGATAATACGACCAGAATTGACAACCAAAACCATGGAGCCAGCCTCAATAGCATAAAAGTTCATGGCCTGGCATCCTAGACATACCCTCTCCTCTCAGTATCCGAATTATTCCTTCACAGTTTACAATTCACTGTAAAGCACAGCCAGTATCTTTTACAGACAATTTGCATGCGTATAAGAATTTACACGAAATGACTTTTCACCGGAATGGGTCCTTTCATGTGATTTCATTTTATTAAAATATATGCATGGGTAATTGCATTTATCATATTAATTATGTAAATGACTTTTCACTAGAATTAGTTCTTTTATGCAATTTCATGCTACCAAACGTTGTGGATGCGTAACTACACTTATCTCATTAAAATGACCTTTCAACAGAATGAGTCAATTTGTGCGGTATTATGACACTGGACGTTGTGCATCAGTAATTACATAAATTTAAGATTTAAATGGCTTCTCACCAAAATGTGTCCTTTTATGCCATTTCATGCTACCAGATCTAATGCATGAGTAAATATTAGATAAATCACATTTAAATAGCTTATCACCAAAATGAGTCTTTGTGTGTATTTTAATGCTACTGGACGTTATGCACGAGTAATGACATTTATCACATTATGACTTTTCACCAGTATGAGTAGGTTTGTGTCTTTTCATGTTACCAGACGTCGTGCATGAGTAAGTGCATGTGTCACATTTAAATGGCTTTTCACTAGAATGAGTCATTTCGTGTTTTCTCACATTACCTGACTCTCTGCATGAGTAATTGCACTTAGCACAGTTAAATGGCTTTTCACCAGAATGAGTCATTTTGTGTGTTTTCAAGCCAATAGACTGTCTGCATGAGTAATTGCATTTATCACAGTTAAATGGCTTTTCACCAGAATGAGTCATTTTGTGTGTTTTCATGCCAAAAGACTGTCTGCATGAGTAATTGCACATATCACATTTAACGGGCTTTTCACCAGAATGTGTCATTTTGTGTGTTTTCATGTTACTTGCTTGTTTGCATGAGTAATTGCATTTATCACAGTTAAATGGCTTTTCAACAGAATGAGTCATTTTATGTCTTTTCATGCTACCAGAAGTGATGCACGAGTAAATACATGTATCACAGTTAAATGGCTTTTCACCAGATGAGTCATTTTGTGTCTTTTCATGTTAACTAATCGTTTGCATGAATAATTACATATATCACAGTTAAATGGCTTTTCACACGAATGAGTCACTTTATGTGTTTTTATGCCACTAGACGTCATGCATGAGTAATTGCAATTATCACAGTTAAATGGCTTTTCACCAGAATGCGTCATTTTGTGCGTTTTCATGTTACCTAAATGTCTGCTTGAGTAGTTGCATAAATTACATTTAAAAGGCTTTTCACCAGAATGACTCATTTTGTGTCTTTTCATGTTACCTGACGTTCTGCATGAGTAATTGCATTTATCACACTTGAATGGCTTTTTATCAGGATAAGTCATTTTGAGTGATTTCACGACGTGACCAGGACGAAATCTTGAAAAATGTCCATCGTCACATTTACCCAACCTTGCAACGGAATCGGTCGTCTTCGCAATTGTGGTTTTGTGTATCGCTTTGTGAAGCAACATAAGGTCTAACGATGAAAAAAAATCAAAACAGATACTGCACACAAAATTTTCTTTATGAAACGATTTTTTTTCCAGTTGTATAACAACCACTAATAATTCTGTGTTTACCATATTAATAGATTGAAAAATATCATGTTTACTATTGCGACAGGCGACATCTTTGTACCTTTCAAGATATTCCTTCAGTTCTTTTTTCATGTCGTGTTCCTCAATGTGTAGGTCGTCGCTAGACACCTGTGCTTCAGTCACATCCCACGACGACATGAGGCTCGCAACATTGGCCGGTATAGTGCTTCTAGCGATAATCTAAAAAATACATTTAAAAGTATTAATAAATTATGACATTTTTAAATAACAGTTCATTATAACCATTATGTACCATGTCAGTCGTAGGGATTCTAATCATGCACAAAACTCTTTTATTCGGCGCTCTTGTTTAAATTATTACAATATGTATTTCTCCACCGTTAATCCATTCAATAATTCACCTGTTTCGTTTAAACGCACTATCTCCAAAATTTTGTATAGATAGACAGTCTTATATAATACTTATACATTTAAAAAACATCTTACGTTTTTGTCTTTTCATTAGTCTTTCTCACTTTTCTTAAGTAATTTCTTTATATTTATGTTATTCTTACTTTCTATCTTGTAAGGATTAACTATATTATAATTAATATATGGAAACTTTACTGGTTGTCATAACTTTTCATTATTCTATTGAAAACATATTTTTGTAATTAAAATGTAACTGCGTGTTTCCACTAAATTAAAAAAATAGTAAAAGATCCAAGTGGAAACAATATGCCTAGACACGGCTAATGTCAAATACTGTCGGGGAGATGATATCAGTACCCAACCATACACCAATGGTAAAAGCACATTGATCATTCATTGATAAAATAACGTTAAAATATTACGAGGTAAAGGAGCAAAACACACCAGTGATGACGTATCAGACTTATAAAAAAGTTAAGTTTTCTCTATTCAACTATAGCGCGGAGCAGCGCCATCTTAATCAATAGAAATGCCCTGATAAGTGAACACGACAAGACCTCTATAGAATTTCCCAAATACAATCTTTCGACTGTCTGACCTGTAGAGCAGTTTTTTATTGGGAAATAAAGAAAAGGTAGCATTAAAAAGTTATAAAAATAGCAACGTGTTCTTGAGATTCTATCTTTCACCGTGTTTCTAGACGAAGACATATGTTTGAAATTTTCGCACACAAAATGACACCGGAATTCGCTGCGATCAGCTGAGGCATTCTCTCGCTACAGTGGTCTCAAGCATTGTAAATCGATCATAATCAGAAGTTCGCGGAGCGGCTTTCTACGCCGCCTGATGAGGTGAGTGCGATAGTATTATGTGTCACGCATAAAGCATTATGAGCGATTTGTTCAATTATATATTTACATTAAACAAATTCTTGAAGAGTATTTTGCCTATTAATGTTTTCAGTCATTTATGCACGAGTTTCGTCGTTTCCGTTTGCGCATCGATTGGTAAATACCACTGGTAAAAATAATATTAAAAACTATTGAAAATACTCACGGCTATGTCGTCATTATTTTTTTATATTGTTTATAAGTACTTAAATATTTATTTGTATCACTTTTTTGTTTTTTTTTTCATTATTATATTAGTTTATATTTTTTCTCTTCAACATAAAACATTCGCGTGCCATAGGTTCAACATCGCTGCTATAGAATAATGATGGATCGGCAGTGACTGGCCGTAAGACTGAGATAAAAAACTACGGAGTTAACATATGGTTAAATCCTAATCCGTCAATGGGCAGCGCCAGCTGTGGGTCTCTTGTCACCGCTACAAATGGACTTTACTACGAAAATATAATCGGAAAACAGGACACGATTGTCATTTATTTTCTTCCCCTAACCGATCATAAACGATTGCTTTAGTTGATTTCGAAAATGGACCTGACAATTATTGGCCTCCTCCAAGGTCGTGCGATTTAATATATCTGGATTATTTCCTGTAAAACTTCATGGAGTCACTGGTTTACCCTGATAAACCCAATAGGGAAGCCAATATTATTCGCGATATACGACCAGCAGTGCTCGAATAAGTGACATCCAAATTGGGTGAACAGAATTTTTGTTGAAAAAATGTTTAAAAGTTATCAGTGAGCCTATAAATGCACGTACCTGGTCCACTGGGCTGTATTGTCGATCGGAGGGGCCGGTTTGAGGATTCTCATTAATGATTTGGCGAATTGCATCGTAAACGAATTCTTGTTTGATGATGACATCCTCATTATCATTCTCTGGCTTTATATTGACCAGGCTGTCTTCACACTCCTGAAAATAACAACATGATTAATAATATTATGTAACAGTCAATCCATTCCTGGATAAGACCTGCCACAGCTGTATTCTCTGCTTTCAGTGGCCACCAATGTACGACTGCATTTGGAAAGTGAATGTATACTCACCGAAAGACATTCCAGCTAACTGCAGCACATTGCGTACTTTAATCTGCCTTTTTGTAAACATATCGCACATTGAGATCTATAGGGTCGTAACTGCATATAACATTATCTTAAATAATTTTAGTTTGAATGTAAAATAATTAACTACAATTTAATTAATTGCAGTAGACCGCAGAAAATTGTACCATGTTAGAATAATTTTGTGTACTTTATCCTACTGTAGTTCTTAAATACATAAATATATCTTTTTAAATTATATTGTGGATTTTTGCAGTTGCGGCCATATAGTTTGAGATTTGACGAATAAACTTCCAGGTGTGGCTCCAGTACCCAGTGGCCAGAGCCAGTGGGTGGTGTTTAAAATAATATATTAGTTTCATCCAAATCTTCATTGTCGTCTAAATACTCTAAATCAACGAATAAATTATCTTCATTGTCAGAAATTAGATACTCTTCGTCTGTATATTCATCTTCTGAGAAGTTATCACTAAAATCACAATCGCTATCCATTTTCGGGTTTATATAATTATAATTTTAAAAAAAACCACAAAATATTTTATCACAAAAATTTGGAACAAATATTCTCGAGAAAATATGTCACGATGGCAATATGAACAAGTTCAAATATAGACTGAGGGTAAATATTATAAAAATGTATTGGGATAAGTTTTGGAACATGTTGAAAACATTAACCACATGTAAATAACATTTCTCATAATATAAGATCAACAAAACACATGTGTACCCGTGACCTGATTTAACCTTTACAAAAAACAGCAAAAAATATCATGTTACCTACCTACCAAAATATTTTGTGATGTTTTCATCTCAGATTACCGCCCCTGCATGAAAGGCATTTTGAACGAAAGGGAACGTTTTTACCGTCGACTGTTTTATCATGAAATATTTTACGTAATTCTACAAACAATTGAAAAATTTGTCAACCCCTGCCACCTGTACGGTTTTTGTTGAATTTTTCTAATGAAATTATAAATAATTTATATTTATTGAATTGGTTTCAAACCTAGGTGGCACCCCTTACGACCTCTATACGGTTTTTGTTGAATTTCTCTTATAAAAATTGTCGATACAAAAACTTTTTATTCATTTTGTGAGTCATTAACAGATGTCGGACCTATATTCAATAACACCAACTGAAAAAGAATATTAATTTACGCGTAATAGTGTGAACTCACCGGTGCGTCTTTAGCTTGTATGGTTAGTAGGTATGCGACACACCGGTGAGCTCTTAGCTTTCATCGGGTTAGTTTTGCCTTATACCTTACTTAGGTACTGTCAACCAATCTTTGGTTTTAACACCCCCTCAATTATTAGCTATAAGTAGGGCTAGCTCAGTCTATTATTGGAGGTGCTTTAATGTAATTTGCAATATTATTTGATTATTATTTGTTGTCATTTTTTTAGGATTCTAGGGTAATAGTAATATGTGATAGTTTTAATTAGTCGTAGTAATTAAACACACTATTTAACTGATAGGTATTATAGTTATATTTTCTTCCACAGGCTACTTATTTTTATAAAGGTGACAGACATTACTTAAATTTTTAATTGTAAATTATTATAAATAGGTAGATAGGTAAATACTTATAATTAATTATATAATTTTATGCCTATTTATATTTATTTATGAAAACAAGACATTGTGGACATCACAAATCTAAATTCAAGACGTACACAACATGAGAACTACATTATAACAAAATATTACCCTCACAAAAGAAAAGTAGAGAATAGAAACTTATTATTAGCATTAGTAGGAAAATAAAATTTATAATAATAAGTACCTACTTACCTACAATTTTATACAGAACAATAAAATACATAGCACGTCACCGAACATGTCTACGTCTTTGGGGAGCGCATTGACTAGTCTTGCACCCCTTGCTAATGGTGACTGATAGGCTTGACACGAGGAAACGGTTCTAATCGGCCTCTTTATTATCCTTAAAAGAGACATTAATCGACCTTTAGGTAGCAGCAACCAAACAAATAGAACCCCCGGTCAATCAATCCACGACAAAATACATGTGCTTGCCTCGACCTGTTGCTTGAAACTCGTTTGCATTAGCCTATAAATATTCAGACTTATCTTAAGACGGTCAACCCTATCGGAGCTCGCGATCTATGTGACTTCGGGCATCGCAAGAAATTAATGAGATATTAAAACAAGAAAATATCACTATATCATTGCGCGATAGGTACCTAGTTGATAGAAAAATTTGACCCCATAATAATACAATAAAATGGGTGAGGCCACTGGCATCATGGGAGATGCAGTACAATAGTGCAAAACAATATTGTCATGCGACTTAAAGCTGTCAAGTGTTTATCTGTCTTGTAATTTAGGTACCTACCGACAGATTAGATAATAAGTAAAGTTATATAACAATAATGAAGGATTAACAAAATATATGTACTTAAGTACTTTTAAACTCCAACGGATTTAAGTTTTGTAAATTTTAATTGAGTCGTTATTTACGAACCGGGTTTCGCCTTTCGGCATCTTCAGGCACTGTGTACACTCACCAAAAGGCAAATAAACACTGACAACGAATACTACTGAATAACAAATAAATACAATAGAGTAGGTACCTATGTAAAAATTACATTAGGTAATAACCTATCAAGTCAAGGGTCACAAAAAAATAAAATATGAATAGTTGAAGTGTTTGTAATAACTCCCCTATATAATCATAAATAATAAACCGTCAAAACCTAATAGATCATTAGTAATTATTATAAACAATAAAAATACTACAGTCAAGAGCTGGTGTCAAACACCTATTCCGACTCTTTACCGAGCTACCGACTAGACGGCGCTGATTCGGCTTCATAAGCTTAGGATCGGTAGCACGAACATATCCGAATTTGACTGACGTGTATACCAACCTAAATTTTTGCCGTATTACGAATTGCAAGTAGCCGCCGATAACTGTTTAATGCATGGAATGCTTTCCGTATTAATTTGGACAATGAAAATAATGGAAACGTACTAAAGTTATGACCGTCAATAATTTATTAAAAAGGGGAGATTCCGATTTTTCTTATTTGAAAGATTCTAATGACGTCATAATGTCTCACCTCCGACTTGTCCACATTTGGGGATATCTCCTCTGGGGTCTAGAGAGGCCGGAACAATTTCCGAGCTGACTCTGACTAGTAAAGGACGATTACCTATCAGAAAAAAATATCCGGCAACGCTGCTTGTCCGTACGCAAAAAAGGTAGGCTAATCGCTGATAGCGAGATCAACAGCGAAAAATTTTAGGCTTCCAGTAAAGATAACACACATCTCGCATTCAGAAAAATTGATACAAATGTAATAATATAATGTGACAATAAGTAAAAGAGTAAAACAAAAATCGCCATTTTAGACCATTCCGAGGTATTTAATTGTTCACTCCCAAGTCCATATACAGACGATGACCAGCAACCAGCATAGCATTATGACGGGAGATGGCAATAACTATATTATGGGTTACAATGATGAATCTCATATTAATGAACCTACCTAGTCTGCTTGTGCGAACAGGTGCTACTTTTTATGAATGGGATAGTATGAATAAAAACGATTAAAACCATATAAGTTTTCGATTTTCTTTATTTATATATAAAATAAAATACTTACATATTGTCACTAAATACAGTTTATAACCAAGCAATCGTCATACTCAGCAGGTTGGTACCTTTCACTTGTCAAAGGACTAAAAATCATTCTCATTCAACTCATTCATTCAAAACAAAAACTTCCGTCGCTTGACATTTTATTTAGACAGGACCAATTCCAATCTCGTTGGACATAACTATTATTAGCATAACAAGGCAAACGCTTAATAATTAAGAGGAGCATGCATAGATCATTAAATAACACCAATTTACAGGCATACACGGAAATACGATGACAGTTGTACATTTTTTTTTGTATTTAGTGACGTCACACGTATTACGATTCAATTAAGGAGTATTAGCACTTATTGTAACAATTACAAGAAGTTGGTTGTAATTGTACACAATTTTAAAAATTGTAAAAAACTACAATCGATAGCAATCTTGTGTACAGAATAGACGAGCAAAGGCACCTAGCGCAAAAATACGAAGCTTGCACACATTTCTATTTTTATTAAAATCGATGTTTTTTAAAATAAATATAAAAAATATTAAAACTATGAATTAGTGAAAAATCTCTTAAGTACAAAATAGAAAACTTAAACTTAATTTTAATAATACCTTAACATGACTAAACAATATATGTAATAATAATATGGGGTACTCTGACAAATTTTAGATTTTATAACATTTTTTTACAATAAATTGTAAGTTTATTAATTAAAAAATATTAAAAAAATATAAACACATAATAAAAAATTTAATAAACTAAATTGTAATACCTAAATATTAGCAACCTAATAATAAGATGGACTCCTTTGAAAATTCACATTTTTATACAATAATTGTAAGTTTACATAAAAAATATTTTTCTTTTCAATGTTTTCAGATACATAATTTATTAATTAATTCAGTTGAAATTGTAAATTATCAAAAAAATGTTAACCACCTTAAACCTTGCGAAACCAAACCATAACAGCATATACTTTACCAAAGAATACTCATCTATCTATAAAATATTTAAAATTAATCCATTTAATCATTCAAAAAATAAGACATGTTATAGATAGTTTAATATTTTTATCGATTATAGTTTAGTTTGGGCAGGGCACTAAAATTAATAAAAAATAAACAAACAACATGTGTGATGTATTTGTAATTCAACGAAAACAAATGAATATAATGAAAAAATGTGCACAATATTGTCGGAACGCCCAAGCAAAGCTATGAACTAGCTTACAGTTCCACGATGGCCGCGCGGCTTAAGCGTCGGCTTGTAGCGTCGTGGGTCCAGGTTCAAATCTTAGGTCTGGCATGTACACGTCATATTACTTTTCAATTTGTGTAGGGTCAGAGTATGGACTTAATAGGTTGAGCAAGTGGCTGACATCTGTTTCTCGTAAAAACAAAATCTGTTGGAGGCCCATGTGTTCCTATTAGGATCGGATATGGTTATAAAAAAAACAACTAGCTTACGGTTGTGGAGTTCGATACACTTCAATTTATGTCGCTAAGACCTAACGTCCACTTACACAAATCCAAAATACAACAAACAACAAACGAGATTTCTTAGAGCAAGTGGGTTTGGAGTATTCAAAAACTGTATTTAGCACAGAGGCAATAATTATTATTGTATGGTTTAAACTAATATTACATACGGTTACATAATATTATGTCGCCATAGAATGGGCTACAAAAATATTAATTGTTTACGTTATCAGTTGATGATAAAAATGTCGTACGCACGTTCGGTCCCTTCTAGACTGACCATTATTACAAAGTATTTACTACAGATACTTTATTCTAGCTAATAAATGAACGGGTAGCTAACGCCTTTATTGGTATAATATTATATTGAAATTATGTCCCAAAAATGGGGGATTTTTTAAAAATAAATAAGTCGTGACATATGCTACCAGAAGTTATGCATGAGAAATTATTTCACATTCAAATGGCCTTGTCTGAATACGCCAATTAGGATGGCCCTAATACAACAGATAAATTTCTACTTACTTGACAATTTGAACCTTCCCTGGCGCGACAAATAACGGTCAGTCATTCATCAACTGTGCGCATATAAAGACTTACATAAGCTAAACCGTCAAGTGCACGTACCGGATGATCTAATGAACAATACCGAACGAGACTGATAATACGACAAGGATTGACAACCAGGCCATGGAGCCAACCTTAATAGCATAAAAGGTCAGTAACTAGCATCCTAAACATACCCTCCCCTCTTTCCAGCATCCGAATCATTCCTGCACAGTTTACAGTTCACTGAAAAGCAAGGCCAGTGTCTTTTTTTTTAGTGTTTTTACAGACAATTTGCATGCGTATAAGAATTTACACGAATTGGCTTTTCACCGAAATGGGACCTTTCATGTAATTTCATCTTATTAAAATATAGGCATTGGTAATTCCATTTATCATAAAAATTATGTATATGACTTTTCACTAGAATTAGTCCTTTTATGCCATTTAATGCTACTCGATCAAATGCATGAGTAAATATTAGATAAATCACATTTAAAAAGCTTATCACCGAGTCTTTTTGTGTATTTTCATGCTACTAAACGTTATACATGGGTAATTACATTTATCACATTATGACTTTTCACCAGTATGAGTCAGTTTGTGTCTTTTCATGTTACAAGACTTCGTGAATGAGTAAGTGCATGTGTCACATTTAAATGGCTTTTCACCAGAATGAGTCATTTTATGTGTTTTCATACTACCAGATGTCGTGCACGAGTAATTGCATATATCACAGTTAAATGGCTTTTCACCAGAATGAGTCATCTTGTGTATTTTCATGTTACTTGAACGTCTGCATGAGTAATTGCATTTATCACAGTTAAATGGCTTTTCACCAGAATGAGTCATTTTGTGTTTTTTCATGTCACTTGAACGCCTGCATGAGTATTTGCACTTGACACATTTAAAAGGCTTTTGACCAGAATGAGTCATCTTATGTGTTTTCTTGTTACTTGGAAGTCTGCTTGAAAAATTGCATTTTTCACATTAAAAAAGGCTTTTCACCAGAATGGGTCATTTTGTGTGTTTTCATGTGACCTGACTGTCTGCATGAGTAATTGCATATATCACATTTAAATGGCTTTTCGCCCGAATGAGTCATTTTATGTGTTTTCATGCGACCTGACGTCGTGCACGAGTAATTGCAGTTATCACAGTTAAATGGCTTTTTACAAGAATGAGTCATTTTGTGTGTTTTCATGTCACCTGAACGTCTGCATGAGTATTTGCATTTATCACAGTTAAATGGCTTTTCTCCAGAATGAGTCATTTTATGTATTTTCATGGTACTAGACGTCGTGCATGAGTAATTGCATCTATCACAGTTAAATGGCTTTTCACCAGAATGGGTCATGTTATGTATTTTCATAGTACCAGACGTCGTGCATGAGTAATTGCATTTATCACATTTAAATGGCTTTCCACCAAAATGAGTCATTTTGTGCACTTTCATACCACGAGACGTCGTGAATGAGTAAGTGCATGTGTCACACTTAAATGGTTTTTCACCAGAATGAGTCATCTTGTGTCTTTTCAAGTCACCTGATTGTCTGCATGAGTAATTGCACTTATCACATTTAAATGGTTTTTCACCAGAATGAGTCATTTTATGTATTTTCATGCTACCAGACGTCGTGCACGAGTAATTGCATTTATGACAGTTAAATGGCTTTTCGCCAGAATGAGTCATTTTATGTGTTTTCATGTTACTTGACTTTCTGCATGAGTATTTGCATATATCACAGTTAAATGGCTTTTCACCAGAATGAGTCATTTTATGTGTTTTCATGTTAACTAATCGTTTGCATGAATAATTGCATATATCACAGATAAATGGCTTTGCACCAGAATGACGCATTTTATGTGTTTTTATGCCACCAGACGTCGTGCATGAGTAATTGCACTTATCACATTTAAATGGTTTTTCACCAGAATGAGTCATTTTGTGTGTTTTCATGTTACCTGATTTTCTGCATGAGTAATTGCAAATATCGCACTTGAATGGCTTTTCATCAGAATAATTCATCTTGAGTGATTTTACGACGTGACCAGGACGAAATCTTGAAAAATGACCATTGTCACATTTAACCAGCTTTGCAACAGAATCGTTCGTTTCCGCAATTGTGGTTTTGTGAATCGCTTTGTGAAGCAACATTAGGTCGAACGATGAAAAAATATCAAAACAGATACTGCACACAAAATTTTGTTTATGAAACGATTTTTTTTCCAGTTGTATAACAGCCACTAATAATTCTGTGTTTACCATATTATTAGATTGATAAATATTACGTTTACTATTGCGACAGGCGACATCTTTGAACTTTTCTATATATTCCTTGAGTTCTTGCTTAATGTCTTGTTCCTCAATGTGTAGGTCTTCGCAGGAGGCTTGTGCTTCAGTCACGTCCCAGGACGACATGAGGCTCGCAACATTTGCCGGTACAGTGCTTCTAGCGATAATCTAAAAAATACATTTAAAAGTATTAATAAATTATGAGATTTTTAAATAACAGTTCATTATAAGAAAGAGATCGAGGTAGAAATATTATAACTAGACACGGTGTTGGTGAACCTTTTTACATAGGCACCTTGTGACCACGTGCCAAAATTTTCCAAATATAATCTTTCGACTGTCTGACGTGCCGAGCAGTTTCTTTATACGGAAAAAATGAAAAGGTAGTTTTTAAGAAATCTATAAAAAAAAGTTTAAATATTACAATGATAGATTCTATCTTTACCGTGTTTCTAGACGAATGCATATCTTTTATTCTTTGAATATTATGTTATTTTTGCTTGTTTCAAATTTTTCAAAAAGGTCGTGGGAGCATTTTAACTACGCTTTTTTTTATAGAATTCACATATCGGAACGGTTTTCCATTTTCACTGTTTGTCAGAATTACTACTACTAGCTCCACCAAGCTTTTGTGGAGTTGAGGTGAGTAAGACACGATTGTCATTTATTTTCTTTCGCGAACCGATTATAAACGATTGCTTTAGTTGATTTCGAATAATAGACCTGACAATTATTGGCCTCCTCCAAGGTGGTGCGATTTGATATATCTGGATTATTTCAACTTCAAACAACTGCGGTGACCATATAAAGTTTAATGCCAAAAAATGTTTAAAAGTTGTGTTATTAGTGAACCTATTAATGGACGTACCTGGTCTACTGGGCTGTGTTGTCGATCGGAGGAGCCGGGTTGAGGATTCTCATTATTGTTTTGGCGAATTGCATCGACAACAAATTCTTGTTTGATGATGACATCCTCATTATCATTCTCTGACTTTATATTGATCAGGCTGTCTTTACACTCCTGAAAATAACAACATGATTAATAATATTATGTAACAGTCAATCCATTCCAGGATAAGACCTGCCACAGCTGCATCCTCTGTTTTCAGTGGCCACCAATGTAAGACTGCATTCGGCAAGTGAATGAATACTCACCGAAAGACATTCCAGCTAACTGCAGCACATTGCGTACTTTAATCTGCCTTTTTTTAAACATATCGCACATTGAGATCTATAGGGTCGTAACTGCAATCATTATGATCTTGAGTCATTTGAGTTTGAATGTAAAATAATTAACTACAATTTAATTAATTGCAGTGGACTGCAGAACATTGTACCATGTTAGAATAATTTTGGGTACTCTATCCTACTGTAGTTTGTAAATATATAAATATATTTTTTTAAATTATATTGTGGATTTTTGCAATCGCGGCCATATAGTTTGAGAATTGACGAACAAACTCTCAGATGCGGCTTCATAGTTTTAATGGAAAAAAACAATATGCACCCTTTTCATATAAAATTTTATTAAAATTAGTGTTTTATATAAAAATTCTTTTAACCCTTAGAATGCTACGCAACGATATATCGTTGTTTTTGATAATGGCCAGAAATGCTAACAACGATCGTCGTTTTGTCTTTGATGCCTGAAATGTTAAGTTAATTTAGGAACATACTACTGCACCAGTGGTACGAAACATTGTTTTATCTATTTAGTTTTATTGTTGTATAATATAACCCGATTCATATATGTTTTGTGACTGGGTAGGCTTAAAACTTATAACTATTGTATTTTTTTTCATGGCATCACCCTTTTTACAATAAAAACAATTCCAAACACAAATTTCAGTTTACCATTTAAAAAATTGTTTACAGTCAAATTCTTGGTGGAAGGACAATGTTTTATTGTATTTTATGCATTTGAAATAATGGGAAAGACTTTTACTCAACTCAGTGTTTGAAGTAGAGTGGATTTGTGCTAAATAAGAACCGTTTCATTTATAAAAAAATAATGAAATAAAATCATTTGCAATACATATTTTAAATGTTTTAATAAACAAACACCATGAAGACCTTTTTCACAAATCACGCATATTGTACGCGATCTTTTAACGGGGCCACCATGCAAAATTTTTTTTTTCAGCCGGGTAGTTTTCTAATTCCACTACTTTGTATTATCCCTAATGTGGAATAACCGAATGTTTCCAATAACTGAAAAAAATCAAAACTCTGTGCGCGGATCGTGCATTTCGCTCGCTCTCGCGATCGCCCGTATGATAGAGCGAGAAAGAGATATGTCAATTACTTGCCTCGTTATCTATTAAAAACGATAAATTAATTACGAAACGTGTTTTCATAATATTCCGATTTCGCAGAATCAATTAGAGTGGTAAGGTATCAAAGGTGTAAAATAATACAATACTTTAAATTATCGACAACTATTGGTAGAAATAATCGACCGGATTTTGCACAACATCGTAGCAGCCAAAGGGTTAATATAGAAATAAAAAAATATATATAAAACATAGAGAAATAAAAGAGAACAATAAAAATAACTTAATCGTCAGAAGGATCCGAAATATAATTCATTTCAATGTCTGACAATTAAAAAAAAATTGGTGTGTGTACTTATGTACACACGTTAGAAGTTATACTTCTTTGGCGTAACAAAATAAAAAGATAACTTGTGATAACCTAGATTCTTCGACTAGCACTTATTTTTTCTTTTAAATTACACACGTAAGAAAACGGGCCGCTTATTGAAGCGCCGTTGGTTTATTTCTATAAAAAATGTTAACTTGCATTACTAAATTATATAATTATTTATCGTTGTTTTATTTTCAAAGTACTAACTGTCACTGTGACGTTTAATAGTTTGTTTATGTAAGGAATTGCTAATGGCCGACAATAATAGATTCGCTGCCTAGGCAACGGAACATTTCTAAACCATAATATTATACTGTATAATCGATCACGATTGCAATATCGTACTGTGGCGTGAAGGTAGTACGTTCGGCCGATAACCGAACAATCGGTGGTTCGAATCCAATCGAGGGCGTCTTTTTTCGTGTGAACAAATAAATTATGTGGTACATATCACACGCCAAAAATACACTCTGATCTGATTTTTTATACGCGATAAAAGATGTATAACTTTAAAAATACATGTGCGAATGTACTTACTCGATCAATGCAAATCATCTGCAAATACGGCTATATAGTACAATAAATATTGTACCAAAGATTAAATATTTTTAGGCAAAGGGACGTCATGTAAGATAATGCCATATAGCTCAGAATGTATTTCTTTATATAAAATAACCATATGGACACAATGGTGTAGGAGGCCACTGCTTCCAAGTAGCAGTAAATGACATATGGCATTAAAAATAGATTTTAATTTAATTAAAATAGAAAAATAGAAATAGGTAATTTTGCAAATACGACCCTATAGATCTCAGGGTGCGATATGTATTTTATTTACCTTACTATGTTAAACATACATAATTTTGAAAACACTTATGAGAAAATATAGTCAATAAAGAAAATCTTTTTCGAAAAAAAGTAAGAATCGAACCTGCGTGTCTTGGGTTCGCGCACTGTGCATTACCTCTATTCTATGACTGCCATGCTTAATTACGACAAATTTTAACTATTGGCCTTTTTAATACCTGTTTATAAGAGCTCTCCAAACAGAAAAAATCCATAAACACAAAATTGTATCAGCTGATATGTTTGTTGAGATACGTTTTAGATTATGTCTTTACTCATAATACGGAGATACGCTTTTGTGTTACAGATAGAACCGATTATAGTGTTCTAATTGAATAAACATCAATTATTTAGACATGACGCTCACGGTGGCCGCGCGGCTTAAGCGTTGGTTAAGAATCAAAACTGCGTCTTGGGTATCGCGCACTGTGCATTACCACTATCCTACGACTGCCATGCTTAATTACGACAAATTTTAGCTATTGGCCTTTGTAATACTTGCTCATAAGCGTTATCTAAAGCTGAAAAAATTCTTAAACACAAAAATGTCGATCTTCAGCCATGAGTGTACGACCAAGAAGCAGAGCAAAGCATAGTCTTTGCCGCGTTAAACCGACTCTCACGTCGAAATTCGTCCGCCTGCAATGTGTCGAATACGTCATTGTTATTCACAAAACACACGTTGCTAAATGGAGCTCCGCATATTGGTAGAATGCGACTTTTTAATTTGAAAAAAAATCTATTGTTGCAACGAATTGGTCAGTCCTTTGCAAACGAGCAGGCCACATACGGCTGTCTATGTGAGAAGCATAGATTTTCTGAATTCGGTATAGGAACGCATACGAATAGAAGAAGATAGAATAGAAGAAGAGGAAGATGGTTGTACTGATTCAGAAACCTTCGCGGCTGTGCGCACAACAAATCACCAAAGTTTCATCGCAATCGGACAAATGGTATAGGAAAGCATACGGGACAGACAGACAAATAAACAAACATTCATTTTTAAATATTATATATAGATATTACATTCTAATAAAGCCAGTTTAAATGTAAAAGGTGTTTATATAAAGTTGATCCCGACGTTCTATAACAGTACCTACACAATACATAATAACAACGTGAACTCTATTTGCATTGTAATAAGGGTGAAATTTATATCTCTGTCAAATAGTAAACGCCATTACGGTTTTATCGGCCCTGCGCTTCTGCCGATAGGCACAAAAATCTGCCACAGGACCGCGCTCCTGCGAAAGAAGAAAACTGAGCTGATCTAGCACACTCTCGCACTCGTTCCTCTTCGGGTTTATTCGGGATATTGTAGAGCAACATAGTAAAGCCTTCCTCTCACGTGGATACTCAAAAAAGACGAGACTGAAACTCCAGTATCCAGCTAATGTATTTCAATGGCGGCAACACTGGAATCTCTCAGTTTCAAAATCTCCGCAATTCAAACCGAGGAGATGCGACATGTAGTCTCCCAGTAGCCAGTCACCATTGCCGACATTCAAAAGATGGCGGTGCAGTTACCCATAAATCAGTGGTACCAACATTAGTAGATTCTTTTCTTACCATAATTGGTACCTCTGAACTGAAATACACAAGCATTAACAAGTCAAAATGTAAAGACGAGATTTGGGAGAAAAAGTTTAGAGATGGGCTAACCGATTTTTAATTTAAAATATGTGGCAGATGTTGAGAAATACTCCTGCGTGTATAATTGCAAGCTGCCAGAATATTCCCGTAAAGATATTACGGAAAAAGCTTAGGATGAAGTAGGAAAGACAATGAATGGGTTTGACAGTTTGGCATTTTGTGCGAAGCATGTCACTGGGCAGTTTATGAATTCCATCAGCAACTAGTTTGTCGGATTTTAGTTTCTGCGTGAGAGGATTGCCTTAGTCTAGCGTGAACAATTATTACCAAAATAAAATAATAATTGCTGTCGAATTGAATGTAGGAGGGTAATTGACTAAACAAAATTTGAAAACCTTTCTAAATAATTTGTAAAATATAGAAACATATTACTATACTCCATACTGGTGTTTTGCAGTAGTATTTGACAGATTCTTAAAAAAACTAACCTCAAACTTGTAACCTGAATCATCAGCATTCTCTTGCTTTATGGTGGAGGCGTCCGGGACGATTGGATTCATTATTTTTGGTGCTTCAAACCAAGGCTGCACTTCGTCATCAGGATCGCGCTTGATAATAGTATCCATGCTTCAATATTTGGGCTTTGGTCTGCGTAAATTAATCTATGGCCAGGCTCAGTACCGGGAAGGAAAATGAAAAATGAAGCGTCCTCGTTGGTGTTGCCATAATCGAGAAAATAATATTTTGTGAAACGAAGTAGGTATACATGAGTTACCTAAAATTAGATAATTTTAAAGAGTTAGGTAGGTACAATCATTGATATACATAAAAAAATCAATTTAACTGTTGTTCAAATCAATTGAATGATTCATCATATTAAATAATTCAAAAATAAGTACCTACTTACCTACATAGTCTAAAGCTGGTAATTAATGGTAGGTACTTACCTAATTCTATTATCATAAAATAGAGGTTAACACAGTCAGGCAAACATTATTAACAATATTAATAATTATTGAGTGGATTAACCTGGAACGCAAAGTTCGAGCCCCCGTCCCCCTATCGACCCATCCTTAAATAATAATAAAAATTATTCTAGGTATGTTATTATATTGGTTTTATTCACAACTCTGACCAAAGTTTATCAATAAAAATCGAATGAAAACGAAGGTAAATCAGAACCACAACTTCGCCTATTACAAAATACCTACACATCTTGCTATATTCAACCGTATAAACACAACAATGACTTTGGTTTCTATTGAACATATATATAATTTAGAAAAATACTTTCTGAGAAAGTATATAGGTATTATAAGCAATAGAAAAAATCTTTTTTGAAAAAAATGAGCCACCCCGGCCGGGAATCGAACCCTGCATCTCCCGGGTATACGCCCCATCCGTCGCATTTAACCAATATGCTACGGCGTGACATACAAATTGCGTCAATTTTAATACCTACTCATCAGCGCTCTTCCAAATCAAGCAACTTTGGCAATCGATTTTTGTTTCTTAAATCAAAGTAGGTAGGTAACTATTTACTATTACTTCGATTACTAATCGACGTCGTGGAATTTGTTTCTATTGTTTTGAACACAATGATAATATTGTTTTTATCGGTTTTTGTCTATTCCTTAGTGGAAGCCAGCGGCAAATAAATTGAAAATAGCCGAGCCGATTACTGAATTATTTGTTGGATTGTCTTAGGATAGGTCTAGGTTATCTTTCTTGAATAATTATACAGCATTTTGAAGTAGGTACCTACTCAGTAATGTAAATTGCTGGTGTTCCCGCCTGGCTTCCAGTAAACTGACGTACGCTTTTTCTGTTATAGGTACTCGTCAAGATGAAGTTATGGTAGGTTCACTAAACGTCGCTTACCCCGGTTTCAGACGGGACACCGGTGTCGCGCTCGCATATAATAAGGAGACCTTTGTATTCGAATAAAGGGGATTTTGTATTATGTTTATGAACGCCCAGAGCTAATGAGTCAGCGCATAATTTCGCGATATAAATTTAAACATAAAACTGGCTGCGATCATAAAAACATGTGTATCGGCGGCTTGAGAATGTAGCGGCCGACGGAAAAGTGTACCATACACGCTTTGACTCATTAGCTCGGGGCGTTCATAAACATAATACAAATACCCTTTTGTTCGAATACAAAGACCTCCTTATTATATACGAGCGCGACACCGGTGTCCCGTCTGAAACAGGGGTTAGAGTCTTTGAATGATCAAAAATTAATCAGTAATTTCTTTGCCATAGTATTATACCTACCTATATAATGTGTAATTTTTTACGTCACTCGTATGAAATTAATAACGCAATGATTCATTGAATAACTAGCTACTAAACGCGAAAATGAGCTAATTTTTATAATATTACGAAGAAGCATAATATTATTAGAAATCCTAGGTCAGGGAGGCCAACCTTTTTACGTACACCTGCCAAAATTTCCCAAATAATATTTTACGACTGTCTGACGTGCCAAGCAGTTTTTTTGGCGAATTTTTTTTTTTAGTTTTCTAAAAAAATAGTTTTTAAGAGTTCTATTAAAAAGGTTTCAAAATTACAATTGAGTTATTAATATTTCGTCTCTGTTCTGGCAGAACACACTAACTGGAGAATATTAGTTTTGAGTAATTTGATTTTGAAGTTGTTAAAATGTTTGAATTAATGGTCTATCATGTGAGTTTATTAAATAATCATAGAAAGGATGACTTTAAAATAAAGACTGTTTATTTATTAAGAAGGTTTCCAGACGGTAAAGTTTAAAATAAGGAAATTTTGGTATAACTAACTCAATATGTATTTTTTTTTGAATTAGTGTCTTCTGCCAGAACAGTGACGATTTTATCTTTCACCGTATTTCTAGCCGAATGCATATTTTTTATTCTTTATTATTTTTTCCTTGTTTTCAAATTACTCAAAGAGATCGATGGAAGCATTTAAACCACTCTTCTTTCATAATATATTCTCCATCACTGAGCGGTTATCCATTTTTAGAGATTATGTTGGAGGTAAAATAACAAACGGTTATTATATATATTTGAGTGACTGCCGATAATTAATTTCATAAAGTTTGTTGATTGTACTTATATTTTTATTTTTAATTCCCTGATCCTAATGACCGACTACACAATTATATATTTACATTAAAAGTAATGTAGGGTAAGAGGTACAATGATGGGCCAGTTAAGCGAATGGCTTGCTTTGATCGGTCAGAACAAGCTTATTAATGCGGTTTTATTGAAATGCATTTTTTTTTCGTGTTTACAAAGCATGTATATTGATATATATGTGTACATATTTTATAATACCAAACATGGTTATTACAAAAAATATAAATGAAAAAAAAATCTCAAAAAGTACAGTGATGGGCCACGCTCAGATACTGATCGGCCACTTTCCAGACAGTGATGGGCCACCCGTCTTTTTCTGCATAAATTAAACAACTAAGGCTTACTTTTCAATAAAATAATGAATCAACGTGTCTAATCTTATGATATAATCAACAAACATACTCCTTTATCTCACCGCTGACGTAATAAAAGAGGATAGAGTGACAGAGAGTGTATTCTAAGGTCTTAGAAAATTATCGACCTATCTGTTGAATACTTCATCACCTGAGTCACTAAATAAAACATCAATCTCAATTGGGACATGGACCTGCTGAGATTTTGGAACGCAATTTGAATGGAAGCTATCTTTATATACTGAACATTCTAATTTAATAAAATGTTTTATTATTATTTCACAAATCGCACAACGATTTTGGCCGCCATTTTTTAAACTTTATTATTTTTGATTGCCTCTACTTTCAATTGCCTCATTAAAATGTGTGGTTTTTGCCTTTATTCTTTTTATCTTCCTCTGCACTTTTCTTGTTTTCCGTTTTTTGATCTTAAATATCTCTATATTTTTGCGAGGTGATGGCGAATGGAACTCTTTGTAAAACATGTTTATCGTTTATTTTTGGTATCTGAGGCCATGATAATGTTTGAATTAGAACTGTAGATATATTAACCATATGTTCATTTATTTCTTCCATACGTTCAGTATCTATTTCCATGTTGCATTCTCTGACGGCACTGACACGTTAGATACATTTAATTGTGTTATATTTTCTATGCTCTTGCTGTTGTCAGATAATGACTTAATTTGATTAAGTTTTTCCGCAATCGGTAGGTATGGTATAAAAATGTTTTATCTGTTTACGTCAGCTAGTATTTTAAATATTTTTAAGCTTCTCTTCTGTTTAATTGCCCACTACATTCGTTAAATCTTTAAGGATGAAAACAGCATTTTGCGATATTTTGCAGCTTTAACTGGAGGGAAAACAGTTATATCTATAGGCTGAAGAATCCTAGATGCATTAGGATTATAGTGCTATAAGATTTATTTCAAATACAATTTTAGACAAAGCTCACTAACTTGGTAGATAAGATGTGACTTGTGCCTTTCGATAAATTATATAGGAAACTCTATTCACAGAGTAACCAGATTCAGATAGAAAATATTTCCAATGTATTGTGTATGGTGGCACTCCGATTTTTTTTTTTGCAACTTCACATAGTGATCCCCCATTTTTATAAAAGTATGCAACAGTCACATCTATAGTTTAACATCATATTTAAACTTAAATTATTCAGTATTTTGATATTCTGAAAGAAATGGGAAGTTAAATGTTTCTAAATACAGTGATCGGCCAGTACAAATTCAGTGATCGGCCACGTGGCCAACGACTGTCTAAAATTAAAATAACATAAAAATAAAAATGTCAGGTACCATAGTGCATTATAAATATTGTATTTAGCATAAAAAAGTTAACTAAAAGTAAAAAACCATTTTTTCAGTCATGGGCCAGCCCGGCCCATCATACAACTGCTATATATATTTAGTGCAGTAAATGGCCACCTAGCTAGATGTGTCATTTTAATTTAAAATAGTCGTAGACTTAACATAATTATATGTTTGAATATCCAGCATAACGATTATTAAATAAAAAGTATAATTAGTCATATAGTTAAAGAGATCTTACCTTCCAAAGTATGTTATTTCCTTAACAAAAAGTTAAGCAATTGTCTGACAAAATGCAAAACGTGTGACTTGGTATACAAAATGGTCACTTATAGGGTCAGTCCTGCTACATATACAGGAAATAATGTGCTAGAACCGAAGTATATGATGTTGTGAGTCACATATAGGAACAAATACCCATAACTTAGGTTTTTAAATACCTATTTTTTATGTTTTACTGCTGAGTGGCCCATCACTGGAGGGTGGCCCACGATTGTACCTCTTACCCTATATTCTTTTAAATGATTTGTCTGCAATTTTTTATACAATGCGATTTGTCATTATTTATGCATGAAATTCGTCGTTTTTGTTACCTCATGGGTACCTAAACATATAATATGAAAAACCGAAGAAAATACGCATGACTATGTCGTAAATATTTTGTAGTATTATATTATATAAGTACTTAAGTATAATTATGAAACATTCGCGTGCCATAGGTTATCCATCCCTGACATAGGCGAATTTCAGGATCACGATCAGCGATTCCAGACGTCCTGATTTTTGTGGGAGTTCCCGAAAAGCAGAAATTGATTGTCCCGTGCGGGATAGCTAAATTATACACGATTATTCAACAAAAATACAAATAATACGTTTAGGTTTAGACATAGGTTCCTATTCAAGTTATTCCCGGAAAAAGACACTAAAAATATTTTCAAACTAATTTTATTTACTTTAAACACAGGCAGGTACCAACCATAGATTAAATAATAATAAGAGTAGCTTGGTATCGAAGTGGGACAAACACCACGTCCCACTAAATTCATGTTTTGATTGATTATGGTAGTGCAATTGGTGATCTTTTCAAAAAATTCATAAAAAGTATCAAAAACGGTGGTTTTCATATACATTATTGAGTTTAAAGTTGGTATTTTATATGAAAAATGGATACTTTACACCCAATATGTTTGTGAATCTCCTGTATTTTTTTGTAAATGGCTTATGTCCCACTAAATTCTCAGATGAACTGAATTTAAAATGGTGAGATGCAAGATGCAGAATAATTATGAGGTGTCTGGAAACAAAAACGGCAGTTCTTAAAAATTAATAAAAACAAAAAATGGAATTTTTCAGCAGCTGCCACCAGAATATTGCCACTTTTGTTTCTATCAATTTTTAAAAACATCCGTTTTTGTTTCCAGACAACTCTTAATACAGCATAATATGTTGTATTGAGTTGACTCATTTGAGTTCCGTCTTGTTCAATTCAACATCTTAAGTATACCTACTGTCACATTCCCAAATTGTCCCCATTTGAGGATATCTCTTCTGAGGGTCTAAATCGGCCGAAACCATTTCGAGCCGACTCATAGTAATATGAACAGGGGTCAATATCAAGAAAGACCAGAGAATTTTGACACTTTAATCTTCAACTTATTATCTGAAATGAGGAGCAACTTTTCAAATCGTATTTTGTCCACATTAGCTCATTTTCCAAAATAAGGGGCAAACTGATATCTTATTATGTACTTATGCAATATTACAGAATGTGTTTAACCGTATAATATCCGAAAATGAATAAGTATAACAATAATAGAACATACCAAAAAGGTGAATTTTATTTTATTTTAGGAAATATTAATTATATAATTATGGACAAAGTTTGTTTTGATGTTACTATGTGGACAAAATACACTTTGATACGAATCATTCGGGACAAAATGTATTTTGATGAAACCACTTTAGAGAAAAAGTATAATATTATAATTATCATTAAGCTTTATTAAAGTAAAAAAAAAAGAACAGATTAATTTTATAATTAACATGAAATACGACATCTGATATTACAATAATTAAGCAAATAATTACAAGATACTTTTTCAAGTTTGGTCAAGAAGGCACGATATTAACTAAGCCTGTGCAGCTGCTGGCGTATGCCGATGATATCGACATCATTGCCATATCATAATTGGCGCTGAAAAAGGCATTCACAGCACTAGAAGCCTCTGCCAAAAGAATGGGTTTACAAATAAATGAGGCAAAAACTAAATACATGCCTGTCTATGTCACACCACGAGAAGTCGCACCAAAGTTAGATATTGGTGCATACAAGTTTGATACGGTCGACAGTTTCATATACCTTGGATCTCTTGTAACTCGACATAATGATATTACAGAAGAAATCAACAAGAGAATCGTGTCTGCGAATAAATGTTACTTTGGTCTGTTAAGATATTTTAAGTCCCGCTTACTATCTCGCCGAACTAAAAGCACTCTTTACAAGACACTTGTAAAGCCAGTGCTCACCTACGCGTCGGAAACCTGGACATTAACTCTGCGAAATGAACGAGCCCTGAACATCTTTAAAAGAAAAATTCTCCGCCGTATGTATGGACCGATCAGGGATGGCACCAATTGGAGGAGAAGATATAATGCTGAGCTCTACGGGCTGTACGAAGATTGTAGCGCAGTTCAATCAATTAAGATTGGGAGACTTCGATGGCTAGGTCATGTGCACCGTATGAATGACAATGAACCAGCAAAGAGAGTGATGTCCAGCAATCCAATAGGACGTAGAAGAAGAGGGAGGCCAAAGATTCGCTTGTTAGATGGAGCTGCCAGTGACTGCCGTATTATGGGGGTACCAAATTGGAAAGCGGCCACACTGTATAGGGACAGGTGGAGGGAGCTGTTGGAAGAGGCCAGGATCCACACCGTGTTGTCGCGACCCTGATGATGATGAAAACGACATTTCACTTTATGTAATTTGAAAATAAGATTTATGTAGTGAAGTTGTTTTTCAAAAAATAGACGCGATTTTTGAAGGCCTAATTACACCAGTTGACACAGAATCTGAACAATATTACATGAACGATATCAACCTAAAATAGCAATTACACAAAATTATTCAGCTACCAACTCGATTGTGATTTTATTGATTTATAATATTATACGCTTAAATGCTAATGTTGACAATTATAAATAAACTAAAAACTATTTATTGTCAGCTTGGTAGCAAAGGCTTTCCTTACGATATTAAGTTGTTACATTAAAATCTTTAATCGCTAATAGAAACTATTGGAGATGACATTTAGAAAGAAGTAACAAGTTGCACTTTGTATTTACTAGTCTTTCAATTATGTAAACGTCAAATTTGTGGGTTTATATTAACGCCATATGCGGCCATTTTCAGTAACTTAATATCGTCTCTGTTCTGGCAGAACACACTAACTGGAGAATACTAGTTTTGAGTAATTTGACTTTGAAGTTGTTAAAATGTTTGAAATGGTCTATAATGTGAGTTTATTAAGTAATCGTGAAAAGGATGAATTGAAAATAAAGACTGTTTATTTATTAAGAAGGTTTCCAGACGGTAAATTTTGAAATAAGGAACATTTTGGTATAACTAATATCAAATGTCATTTTTTAGAATTAGTTTCTTCTGCCAGAACAGTGACGATATGGTAAATTCAGACATTAGTGTACATTTTCGATATTCTTCCGATTTGATCGTTTCCAAAAGATATGAATTATTCCAATTCCATCACGACTCTAGGGTACCACTCAAATGTGACTTTTCATGATCGGGTACGATCGTGACAGACGGTCGGCCTGTGAATTTGCCAATAGACTGAAATTTTTATATTATGCGCTAAGAAAATTTATAAGTGCAACCAACTCTCTCATTATTCATTTTGTAAAGATTTTTGCTAACACTGCTCATTTAAATACAGTCCACCAATAATTCAATGACCACATGACATGGCTATGTTGAAATAATAGTATGACATGTCTTTTTATGCTTTTTGAGAGCATAAAAGACCGTGAACTTGGATTCACATACATCGCATTCGTGAGGTTTTTCACCACAATGTGTTATTTTATGAGTATTTAGATTACTTAATTGCGAACATTTAAATGGACATACATCGCAAAGATATGGTTTTTCACCAGAATGTACCCTTTTATGGTTTCTAAGGATACAGAGGTTTGTGCATTTATATGGACACATGTCGCATTTATAAGGTTTTTCGCCAGTATGTGTTTTCTTATGTCTTTTGAGATCATTAGCTAACGCAAATTTTAATGAACATACATCACATTGAAGTGGTTTTTCACCAGTATGTGTCATAAAATGTGTTTTAATGCGACTGGAATACGAAGTTTTGTATGAACAAAAGGCGCATTGATAAGGTTTTTTAGCGATGTGTGTTTTCGCATGCGTTTTCAAAGTAGTTATGTCTGAGCATTTAAATGAACAGTATTCACATTGATATGGTTTTTCAACCGTATGCATTTTTTTATGTTTTTTCATGATATCAAGACGCGTGCATTTGTAACAACATATATCGCATTGATGAGGTTTTTCACGAGTATGTATCACTTTATGTTTTTCGAGATCACTAACCAACGTAAATTTTAATGAACAAAAGGCGCATTGATTTGTTTTTTCTGCATGTTTTAACTGATGTCTTTTGAGATTACCCAAGTCCGAGCACTTATATGAGCATACATTGCAATGATATGGTTTTTCACCAGAATGTGTCCTTTTATGCCTTTTGAGGGTATTACTTTGCGTGCATTTATATGAACAAATATCGCATTGATAAGGTTTTTCACCAGTATGCGTATTTATTTTATGCGTATTGCTTGTATGTCTTCTGAGCGCACTAATATAAGCAAATTTTAATGAACAAATAGTACATTCATGTGATTTTTCAAAAATATGTGTCATTTTATGTATTTTTAGTCGACTGAGTTGCCAGCATTTAAATGAGCAATCATTGCAATGGTATTGTTTTACACCGGTGAGTTTTGGCTTCACTTTTTTTTCATCTGTTGTTATCTCGGGGCGCTGTATTACCGTTTCTTGAATATCTTCGGATGTGGGTTCCGCGTGTTTTCCGATATCACCCCCTTTGAAACATGTATTTACATCAACGTCGCTCAGTCGAATTTCGTACTTATTGCAGCGTTCGGTGACCATTTTCAAAGTAGAATTCTATAAAAAAAAAAATATTGTTATATTAAAATCAAAATTAAAAATAAATACTGTCGACGTCATCTGATTCCTGTAACCAAGATCTCAATTATTATAATATTATTTATTAAATATTCATTACAACGTTTTTCTTAGCTCGTATTCTTATTGGTCCGGTACAAATCTTGCAATCGATTTTTAACTAACTTTCCGACTAGTTAGACATTTACAACTTTTAGAATATACTAGAACACGATGCCAATGCATTTTTTTACCATGCCATACTATTTATTGATAACGTACTTGCAGGCAGAGTTTGGTATTCTATAATGACTGAAGAATATAATTATTATTATATTATATATTATAACTATTAGTTATTGTCGTTTAGAATTGACTGTCACAATGAAAAACGTCCTAGTGCATTATGATATTATTATGCACAGATGAAGTTTACTTACTTTGATCGTCAAATGCATTGTTTTTAATACTTTTAGGCATCTTTAAGTAGAATTTAATTCATTTTCAGTGAATTCTGTTTTGTATGAAAAAATATTTCGACACCATTATTGGTTGCTAGGGGTCTGGGGTCCGAGCAACTAAATTATTAATATATACGTGCGTTACTATGGAAATCAATATGACATGTCAAGTACAATTTTTTTTATCGTTTAAGCTAGTCAAGTCAAGTTTATATGATTCAACAGAAAATTTAAAAACATTGTACATAAAAAGTTCTTTTTATCTTGTAAATATTTTTCATATACAATCAGTCAGTACCTATATATGTATAATATGGTTTCGTAATGTTATGAGATAGCGGATCTGCAATTTAATAAGGTTTTTCAATTTGTGTAAGTGTCAGAGTATGGACCTAATAGGTTAAGCAAGTGGCTGACATCCATTTCGCGTGAAAACAAGTGGAGGCCCATATGATCCTTTTAGGATCGGACATGGTCGAAAGAAATTCTTTCATATTTTAACATTACATTTCATGGTAAGTCGCTCAGATGCAATTGGACATCTCACTCGATTGAAGGTTTGTGTTAAAGACTTGTGTCTTATTAAAATGAAATACGTATGACTGACAACGTTTAGTGTGCACCATTTATGGTGGTTCTTAACAGCCTACCTCCGCCCTTTCGCTACTGGACTACATACAACAGATGTTAATTATCATACTATCATACTAACAGATATTTATACTAGGTAAGATGTTCTCTGTTCAAAAATAAGTCAAATAAATATACTTACCTTACTTATCAGAAAACAATATTATAATCATATCGTGGTACTGAAGCTCCATGAAGTCAGTTATTAGGAATTTAATACATGATGAGGAATCAGATGGCAATTAATACAATCACTGCTGACCAGTTAATTACTTTTTTATCATCATCAGCCGGGGTCAATCCACTGCTGGATGAAGGCCTCCCCGAGCTTTCTCCAACTCTCTCGGTCCTGTGTCATTCGCTGCCACGTATTTCCGTCGAACTTTACCAGTTCGTCAATCCAGCGGCTTTTAGGGCGACCCTGTGGCCGTTTCGTACCCCTTGGGTACCATTGGATGACGGCATTTGTCCAGCGGCCGTCCTTTCGGCGAGCAATGTGCCCCGCCCATCTTCATTTCAGCTGTTTGGCAACGTCTATTACATCGCGTACTCTTGTCTGCTTCCTAACCCAATCGTTTCTCTTACGGTCCTTTCGCGTGATGCCCAACATGCACCTCTCCATGCCTCGCTGTGTGACTCTTAGCCTTTGGACATTTCTCGTGTTGAGGGTTCACGTCTCGCAGCCATACGTGAGCACAGGTAGCACACATTGGTTGAACACCCTACGCTTAAGACATAATGGTAGGTCACTCTTGAAGATACTATTCAGACGTCCGAAAGCATTCCATCCCAGCTTTGTTCTTCCAGCAATTTCATCGTGCATGCTTCCGTCTATGGACACCTACTGTCCGAGATAGACGTAGCTGCTGACTTGCTCGAGTTGGGTGCCAGAAATACAGATAATCGCAGGGTCCGAAAAACAGTTCCTCATCACTTTTGTCTTTGAGACATTTATCTTTAGACCGACCGTTTGACTGACATCCGCGAGTTCTTGCATTCTACCTTGGAGGTCTTTCGGGTCTTGTGAGAGTATAACAATATCAATTACTTTTTTATAAACACATTTAAATATCATATTAATTATATGTAATGGCCAACTAACGCAAACGCCCCAGTCGCGTTGTCAGACTGTCTAAATGAGTTAATAGTCATGTGACTAACTAAATTTTTGATTAGATTTGATCACCTAAAATAAAATTCACTAGACAGTAAAGTTCACTAAATGAAATTTGTGTTGACAGACAATTAGTATAAAGTTTTACTATATTATACTGGATGAAACCAACTTTATAGAGCTGCATATATTAATTTTACGCATGTAATACGTATCATTTTATTTATTCAACAGTTTGCCCTTTATACAATAATATAAGACATGATTAAGAAGTTTGATATATTATCATAAAGCATAAAGCAATTAGGCACTTACACATAATTAATTATATTTATATTAACATGATGGTATTTATAAATGCAAGTAAGCAGCTATGTCTATCTCGGACAGCAGGTGCCCATAGACGGAATCATGCACGATGAAATTGCTCGCAGAACAAACCTGGGATGGAGTGCTTTCGGACGTCTGAATAGTATCTTCAAGAATGACCTACCATTATATCTTAAGCGTATAGTGTTCAACCAATGTGTGCTGCCCGTGCTCACGTATTGCTGCGGGATGTGGACCCTCAACACAAAGGCTAAGAGTCGCACAGCGAGGCATATGTTGAGCATCACGCGAAAGGACCGTAAGAGAAACGAATGGGTTAGGAAGCAGACAGGAGTACACGATGTAATAGACGTTGCGAAACAGCTGAAATGGAGATGGGCGGGGCACATTGCTCACTTGCCGTTGGACAAATGCTGTCATCCAATTGTACCCAAGGGGCACGAAACGGCCACAAGGTCGCCCTAAAAGCCGCTGGATTGACGAACTGACAAAGTTCGGCGGAAATACGTGGCAGCGAACGACACAGGACCGAGAGAATTGGAAAAAGCTTGGGGAGGCCTTCATCCAGCAGTGGATTGACCCCGGCAGATGATGATGGTTTATAAATGCACAACAAAATATTATTAATAGTCGTAATAAAAAGTATAAACATCAATTGACATAATTAGGCGGTTTGGTCATAGAAATAACGACATATTAATAATATGGACATATAAAAACTATGTGAAATAATCTTCACGTCCGCAATAAGACGCACATATCTTTTGAAAGCTATAACCTGTCCAGTGGGTCTATTGTATACTTATCGACCGCCAAAGTGATAAACTGATAAATATTAACACACTTAGGGTAGGTTTATATCAAAATATTAGCACTTATTGTAACAATTACAATAAGTTGACTTTTATTTTTGCAATAAGTGCTATATTTTAATAGCACCTATCTTGCTGCAGTTAAAATATAGCACTTATTGCAACCATAAAAACCATGTTATTGTCATTGTTACAATAAGTGCTAATACTTTGATACAAACCTACCCTAAGTTTGATACTATTTATCACTTTAGAGGTCGATAAGTATAGATCAGACCTACTGGTCGGATGGCACGATAGGCTTAAGGCTATACGTCAGTTGAGGCATGGTCTAAAAAGATCGTGGCTAGGCGATGCGCGGATTGCGGGTCGCGGGTGCAAATGACGCATGCCGAACGAAATATAATTTGTGATATAAATCCAACATGCGTCCATTTAATGTTCTGTTTATCGTTCTATTAGTAACAATATTAATATATTCATTGACATGTTTTCTTTTTAAAGTAAATGGTTAACGCTTTTAGTCATCTTTACGAGATTTAAGAATTAATACCCATGTCGCCATCACGAAACAAATCGACGTGCAGTCAGCTTGACGGTCGGTCTCCGATTGGAGAGTATTGCGAAATTTTCTTCCACATACTGTTCAAAATTATTTGCCGTTTCACTGAAGTATAGCCTTAACCATTGCCGACTCAAATAGAAAGCCGATACATTCACAACGGCTGGTCCTACTTTTTCCGCCCCTCCCGTTATCTACGGATGACCATTGCATTGCATTGGGCAATGACATTGCTTGTCATTATTCTATAGAGTGCTCATACTAACCCGTCTGTCGTGTTCACACTGGGAATGGTTTGATTTGGATAGATGGGTTACATTATAAATAAAACACTAGCATTAACACACCTTCTACAAATGTAATGCATAGATCAATGCTACATCTTTTTAGGAAATCGATATTACCACCGGTTTTTGTGTGAAGGACTAGTCTGACTTAAACAGCTGATGAATAACAGGAATGTATATTATTTATAAATAACACTGATAGTTAATATATTTGATTTGAGAATTTCTTATAATTCAATTTGAAATGAGAAAGGGTGATTCAATATGTCAAGCAATCTGGGATCTGATTTTGACAGCTGAAAAGTGGACAATTCGTTGCTTGTGTAAAAAGTTATGCTCAGGCTTTATTATTCTAAAGATGGCGGTATTCACTGTGGACCTGTTAATTACTAATTAATTACCACATTCAATCCTTACAGCGCGAACGCCACAGCTGTTGTGTCCTGATTACATGCCCATCAGAAATAATTAGCATGTTATTTAAATGTAGTACCTACTTAATTAAAAAGTAATTAAATGCTCCCCAGTGAATCCGTTAAATACCATGCTAATTATATCTAATGGCCAGGTAATATGTAATGCACGTAGGTAATGAGTTAACAGCCAGTTGGACCAACTTGAGTGACACTTTCCTATCAGTGCACATTCTCGGACATTCCCATATCCATAGGATGTCTTATATCCTATAGGTAGTTCTCCGCCTAATGGGCATGTTCGGATCTTAGCAGCCTACCTCCACTCTTTGCCACTGATATAATATATATATTATTGTAGCTTACTGCGAACCGTCGCCATCTTTAGATTAATAAAGCCAGAGCATAACTTTTTGCACAAGCAACGAGTGGTCCACTGCCAAACTATTTATTGATAACGTACTTGCAAGGGTAGTTTTGTATTCATGACTGAAGAGTACAAATAAATTAATAGATATTGTCGTTTAGAATCGACTGTCACATTGACAAACATCCTAGTGTATTATGATATTATTATACACAGAAGAAGTTTAATTACTTTGATCGTCCCTTCCAATTATTAATAACACATAACCACTAAATCAAATGAACTCCAAGGTCTCCAAGATACGTTAAAATAATCTGAAACTAAGAATACTCCGACAAGTGAACACGACAGACGCGTCAGTATGAGCACTCTATAGACAATGACAGGCAATGACAGGTCATCCATAGACAACGGGAGGGGCGAAAAATAGGACCAGTCGTGTAATGTATCGGCTCCCTTCTTCAGTGGGCAACGTGCGAACAGATAGCATGTGCAAATGTACTGATAGACAACTGTGGAAATGTTTACTCTTTTTTTAGAAGAAACAATGCCACATCGTGGTGTTAAACAAGCAAATTACAACCTACGCATACCAGTGGCGAAGGGTGACTTTTGGAAAGAGGTAGACTATGGAGATCTGATAAAAAGAGCACACTTGTCAGGTATACTTACGAGAATAGTACGATATTTACTACTAATGAATAGGTACACACTAATAAATGACAACGACACACTAATTCAATGAAACTTCAAAAACTCATTGATGACATAAAAATGAGCGATTTGTTTAAATTACGTATTTTTCAAAACATTTATACCCATCAAAAATCATTAGATAAAATTTATTTTTATTTTTAAAAACAATCTATACTTACTTATTTATTAATATTCGATTAAATGTCGTTGAAATATTTTTTTAATTATTCTATTATTAATGATTTTGGACAAAGTGCGCAGTCGTGACAACAATATTATGCGCGAATGTTTTAGGCTCTGCGATAGGAGCTTACCTTATTTCATACAAATCAACAGACTTGCTGAGGTTACGAGACGTAAAGTCCATACGAAAAAAATTCAGAATTATTTCACACATAATCGGAAATTTATTTACGTCCAAGATATATGGCGCGCTGTGGTATATTTCTTAATAGCTTTGCAGATTGTTTTGTAAACTGTGTAATACTGTAATACATTCCTACATATACGACATCTTTCGTTGGCAAAATAAATTATTTTTATAGAACATAAAATAAAGAAGTGATTAAGTATATAAATATGTCAATATGCAATTAAAAAATATTTTTCTTAAGAAGGTAGGCTTTAAATAATCGCCTAGTATGGAGTCTTCGCCACTGACGTGTACCTACCTACTGTCCAGACGACATTTAATTTGATAGGAACTAAAATGATTCCACGGGTTGAGTATCAAACATTAACCATACAATAATTGGTACTGTGCCTTGGCTTATATGGGTGAAAAAAATGTACAATTAGTTTGCAGGAGGGTGTTATATCAATATAAATACCTCTATACTGGCGGCGTACGAATGCTCAACACGAAATTGCTTAATAAAGCTATAAGATCGTAACGTTACTTCTTCTGGGCTGCGTGAACGTTTAATCGGAATATCTATAGCACTGAACGGAGTTCCGGGATTGATGTCTAAGTCCACGGGTTCGCTTTTGAATTCCATGATTATAATAATTGTTATTTAAATTAAATGAACAGACAGCTCAAGAATAAATCGGCATCCGCAAGTGACAGCTAACGACGACTACAAACTAGCAGTGTTACTATTCGCTAATTCACTATAGTGTTGCCATATTTTTGTCATCGAATTATTGTACGAGGACCATGAAAATTATTTCGCGGTATTTGGGCAAAAATAAAGTACCTACCTACGCATTTATAATAGGTATATTATAATAAGTAAAAAATATTTAAATTTTATTACTTTTAGCGTATTTTGTTATGACAAAATTTAGTCTTTAGGATAAAAATGCATTTTCTCCGAGATTCAAAATAATAGTATTTTGAGCGTACTATTATGACCTAGGTACCTACAATAATATTATAAAAAAAGAAGGCTCAGTAGCCCCAAAATACTAGATATAGTATTCAAATTTAGAGGTCCATTTACCTGGAACACCCAATGTTAAAACTCCAACTCTTTTTGCATGCATTTGTTTGTGCATCGTTAGTGCACGTTTGTGCACGTTTTTTTTTCGTTTGTGCACATATAATAACCGAAAAATTCCCATTTTAAATTGGGTGTTCCAGCTAAACGTTGGGTCACCCAATGTTGAAATTTCAACTTTTTTCGAGTGCATTCGTTTGTGCATCGTTAGTGCACGTTTGTGCACGCGTTTTTTTCGTTTGTGCACGCACATTAAGGGGGTTATTCGCATTTCAATTTGGGTGACCCAGCTAAATGCTGGATACTTGTGTCACTAAACATGTGTTTTTCCTTAAATTTAAATTGTAAACAGTTGTGCGTTGGTAGTGAACGTTAGTGCACGATTTTGTTTTTCTTTTTCACCTATATTCAGCGCGCTATTTAATTTTAAAGTTTGTATGCAAAACCTGACTGGGTAGGTTTAAAAAAATATTTTGTAGTGAAATCTCTTGTAGCATAGCTAGTGCGCAATTCTGCATACTTTTTTATTTTTTTTCTCATATAGTGCGTGAGTTATTCTATATGAAATATTTAATGAACGTTAAGTAGAACCACCCAACAAACTATTTTAACTTTTTATTAGGTCATCAATTTGTCTATTATTGGCTTACGTTTGTGCACGTGCTTTTTTTGTTTTATCGATTATATCGTGAGAGATATTATTTTTTAAAATTTAGTGACTTGATACTTGAACCATTAAATTTGCCTAAAATTTTTTTTGTTTAGTGCATCCGATTAAGTTAATTTATGTTAACTTTTAGCACGATTTTTAAAATTTTTATCTCTTATATTAAGCTAGTAATTAGATTTTGAGTGGCCGTCAAGTTTTAAAACCAAACATTTTTTTTCCACATTTTTTAAATGCACACCTTTGAGTAATTTAATTACATGATTTTTCATGAAATTTTTATTGTTTTTCCATTTAAATTTCGCGAAAAATTCGCATTTTTCCATTTTCACTAAGTACCACGTCAAAATGTCCTGAACAAAAACGACCGCATCCGTTTGGAACATCCAGTCAAAAGAGTCTCCTCAAAATAGCCAAAACGGTGTAAGGCTCACTAAATATGTCGGTTTATAATAGACTACCTCAAAATTGACAATTTGATTACACAAAAGTGTCAAAATTACAAAATCATTCAACTTTCTTAACATTTATCTATTTATTTTTGATTTTGAATGGATCAATGTCAGTTTCATAAGGAAAAATGCAGTAATTTATATAATTATACTTACCTACTGTTTTTTAAAATGATCTGTAATAAAAATAAATACCGTTAAGTTATTAGAATACAACTAGGTATGCATACTTTTGAAAAATGCAATAGGTATGTTTTTATGCAACGATATTTTCTTCAAAAGATAATATTGGAATGACATTTATATTTTTTTTATATAAAGGGGTTAACTTGCAGGCACTTAACTCTTCCTAATAATATTTGCATCTTCTTTTCCTCTGTTTCTCCAGGTGGTGCAACGTATGCTTGTAGTTCTGGTAGGTGTTATGTTAGGAGAGAAGTGTTAGTCACTTCATATTATGCTATACAGAATCGATATCAAATAAAGTTTTGTGGGTAGGTTCTTTAAAAAGTTATTGCCTCTGACGGCTTCGACAATTGTTTCACGCAAATGGTTTTCTTTTGAATGTGTGTGTTTATTAGTTCTTAAACAACGTACCTACTTACATATCTGTTTATATTTATATTTAAACTCATCACGATTATGAGTTTTTAAATGACATATTTGTTTAGGTACTACTTTCAAAATAAAATTCATCACACGCAAATGGTTTTTCTCCTGTTTCGTTTTATGAGCGTTAAGATAATTTTGTGCCGAGCCTCCGTATAAGTAGTCAATTTATTTAAAAGGTTTTTCACCATTTTGTATCTTTACATATGTTTGAAGATTACTCCGTCGCGAGCATCCAAATGAACATACATTGCATTTATAAGATTTTGCACGAGTATGTTCTATATAATATGTACATATTCATTTCATGTCTTTTAAGACAACAAAGTCGTACGCATTTATATGAATATACATCGAATTTTAAAGGTTTTTCACCAGAATTTGTCATTTGTTAGTTTTTAAGATGACTAAGTTGCGAGCATCTATATGAACATACATTGCATTTATAAGGTTTTTCACCATCCACCGAAAATGGCCGCGCGGCTTAAACGTTGGCATATTGCGTCAAGGGTCCCTAGTTCCAATCCTCGGTCCGGCAAGTACGCATATTATTCGCGAAAATCTATATGAACATACATTGCATTTATTAGATTTTTCATCGGAATGTGTCATTTTGTGTCTTTTAAAACTTAAATTTGCGAGCATCTATATGAACATAAATCGCATTCGTTAGTGTGTTCACCAGTATTGTCATTCCACATGTTTTAAGACTACTAGGTTTTTTAAATGACATATTTGATTACATTTCAAAGTCATCACTCATTACACGCAACTGGGTTTTCTCCTGAATGTGTAAGTTTATGAGTTCTTAAACAACGTATTCGATACGATGCTGCCAAAAGTTGGTAAGTTGATAGTTTAGGTATTTTGAGTTTACCACGGATAAGATGTCTATACTTATATACGTTTGCCATATAAAAATATCAAGTTCATCCGATTTTTAAAACATAGTTTCTTTAGCAGCTATTCATTATGTTAAAAATACGTAACTCTTGATCGTTCAATTTACCAACATCAGAAGACTGTAAAGATGTTTACAGTTTTAATTTAGATAACAATCTAACTAATGAAACGCAGTGGTAAAACCTTTGTAATACTATTACCTAACAGTTTTATTATTTTTCAAAAGTTGAGCTAAAATTTAATAATATAGGACTTCCGAAATAAGTTTGTAAATATTATGGTAAAATGGCATAGAAATTACATTATTTTTAACAGAAGGTACCTATATGGAAGAATTATCAGAAACATATTCAAATAACATGAACTTATTCAATGAAAGAACTTATGAACTTACACATTCAGGAGAAAAAACATTTGCGTGTGATGAATGTGATTTCCAATATAATCAAATATGTAATTTAAAAATACCTAGTAAACTTAAAACATGTGGAATGGCAATACTTATAAAAACCTTATAAATGCGATGAAAGTTCATATAGATACTCGCAAATTAGTTGTCTTCGATTCCTTTCTTGGTTGTATACTCATGGCTGAGGATCTTGACCACTGTTAAATTTTGTTATCCTTTGAGCGACTAAGACTTTCAAGCCTTCTCGATCTTCAGTTTCTCGCAAAGCAGAATGAATGGTGGCCGCAGTAATCGTAAAAGACATGATATGACAAATTCTTTCGTAGAACCTAAATTTAATCAGTGCACATATAGCTGCTCGCAACATAGTAGTTTAAAAATACAAAAGTGATAATAAATAGTGTTGAAAAACCTTATAAATCCAATTATTGTTTATAAAGATGCTCGCAACCTAGAAACATTAAAATCTATAAAATGAAACATAACGGTGGACACCCTCATTAATGCGATTTGTGTACATATAGATGCTCGCGAATTAATATTTTTGAAGACAAACAAAGGCATATTCTAATGAAAAACGTTATAAATGCGATGAATGTTCTTATAGATGCTTGCAAATTAGTTGTTTTCTCCTCTCTTCTTGGTTGTATACTCATGGCTGAGGATCTTGACCACTTTTAAATTTTGTCATCCTTTGAGCGACCAAGACTTTTAAGCCGTCTCGACCTTCCGCTTCTCGCAGAGCAGAATGAATGGTGCCAGCAATACTCGTATAAAAAACATGAAATAACACATTGTGACGAAAAACCTAAATGTTATCAGTGTACATATAGATGCTCGCTAGTTTAAAAATATATAAGATGACAAAAAAGTGTTCAAAAACCTTATAAATGCAATATATGTTCATAAAGATGCTCGCAACCTAGAAACCTTAAATCTATAAAATAAAACATAACGGGACACACCCTCATAAATGCGATTTGTGTTTATATAGATGCTCGCGAATTAATGTTTTAAAAGTCATACAATGACACATTCTGATTAAAAATTTTATAAATTCAATGTATGTTCATATGGATTCTCGCAACGTGGTAGTCTTAAAATACCTACAAATTATGACACATATTGTTTTCGGACATGTCCATTACTTATAAGATCTTATAATCCCAGATCCCATATGGCATCATTTATGAGGGTGTGCCCCGTTATGTTTTATTTTATAAATTTTAAGGTTTCTTGGTTGCGAGCATCCTTATAATCACATCTTGCATTTATAAGGTTTTTGAACACTTTTTTGTCATCTTATGTATTTTTAAACTAGCGAGCATCTATATGTACACTGATCACATTTAGGTTCTTAGTCACAATGTGTCATTTCATGTTTTTTACGAGTATTGCTGGCACCATTCATTCTGCTCTGCAAGAAGCTGAAGGTCGAGAAGGCTTTAAAATTTCGGTCGCTCAAAGGATGACATAATTTAGAAGTGGTCAAGATCCACAGCCATGAGTATACAACCAAGAAGAGAGGAGAAGACAACTAATTTGCGAGCATCTATATGAACTTTCATCGCATTTATAAGGTTTTTATCAGTATTGCCATTCCATATGTTTTAGGTTTACTAGGTATTTTTAAATTACATATTTGATTATATTGGAAATCACATTCATCACACGCAAATGGTTGTTCTCTTCTTTCATTGAATAAGTTCATGTTATTTGAATATGTTTCTGATAATTCTTCCATATACCTTCTGTTGAAAATAATGTAATTTCTATGCCATTTTACCATAATATTTACAAACTTATTTCGGAAGTCCTATATTACTTTAGCTCAACTATTGAAAAATAATAAAACTGTTAGGTAATAGTATTACAAAGATTTTACCACTGCGTTTCATTAGTTAGATTCTTATCTAAATTAAAACTGTAAACATCTTTACAGTCTTCTGATGTTGGTAAATTGAACGATCAAGAGTTACGTATTTTTAGCATAATGAATAGCTGCTAAAGAAACTATGTTTTAAAAATCGGATGAACTTGATATTTTTATATGGCAAACGTATATAAGTATAGACATCTTATCCGTGGTAAACTCAAAATACCTAAACTATCAACTTACCAACTTTTGGCAGCATCGTATCGAATACGTTGTTTAAGAACTCATAAACTTACACATTCAGGAGAAAACCCAGTTGCGTGTAATGAGTGATGACTTTGAAATGTCATCAAATATGTCATTTAAAAAACCTAGTAGTATTAAAACATGTGGAATGACAATACTGGTGAACACACTAATGAATGCGATTTATGTTCATATAGATGCTCGCAAATTAAAGTTTTAAAAGACACAAAATGACACATTCCGATGAAAAATCTAATAAATGCAATGTATGTTCATATAGATTTTCGCAAATAATATGCGTACTTGCCGGACCGAGGATTGGAACTAGGGACCCTTGACGCAATATGCCAACGCTTAAGCCGCGCGGCCATTTTTGGTGGATGGTGAAAAACCTTTAAAATTCGATGTATATTCATATAAACGCGTACGACTTTGTTGTCTTAAAAGACATGAAATGAATATGTACATATTATATAGAACATACTCGTGCAAAATCTTATAAATGCAATGTATGTTCATTTGGATGCTCGCGACGGAGTAATCTTCAAACATATGTAAAGATACAAAATGGTGAAAAACCTTTTAAATAAATTGACTACTTATACGGAGGCTCGGCACAAAATTATCTTAACGCTCATAAAACGAAACAGGAGAAAAACCATTTGCGTGTGATGAATTTTATTTTGAAAGTAGTACCTAAACAAATATGTCATTTAAAAACTCATAATCGTGATGAGTTTAAATATAAATGTAAACAGATATGTAAGTAGGTACGTTGTTTAAGAACTAATAAACACACACATTCAAAAGAAAACCATTTGCGTGAAACAATTGTCGAAGCCGTCAGAGGCAATAACTTTTTAAAGAACCTACCCACAAAACTTTATTTGATATCGATTCTGTATAGCATAATATGAAGTGACTAACACTTCTCTCCTAACATAACACCTACCAGAACTACAAGCATACGTTGCACCACCTGGAGAAACAGAGAAAAAGAAGATGCAAATATTATTAGGAAGAGTTAAGTGCCTGCAAGTTAACCCCTTTATATAAAAAAAATATAAATGTCATTCCAATATTATCTTTTGAAGAAAATATCGTTGCATAAAAACATACCTATTGCATTTTTCAAAAGTATGCATACCTAGTTGTATTCTAATAACTTAACGGTATTTATTTTTATTACAGATCATTTTAAAAAACAGTAGGTAAGTATAATTATATAATTTACGGCATTTTTCCTTATGAAACTGACATTGATCCATTCAAAATCAAAAATAAATAGATAAATGTTAAGAAAGTTGAATGATTTTGTAATTTGGACACTTTTGTATAATCAAATTGTCAATTTTGAGGTAGTCTATTATAAACCGACATATTTAGTGAGCCTTACACCGTGTTGGCTATTTTGACTAGACTCTATTGACTGGATGTTCCAAACGGTTGCGGTTGTTTTTGTTCGGGACATTTTGACGGGGTACTTAGTGAAAATGGAAAAATGCAAATTTTTCGCGTAATTTAAATGTAAAAACAATAAAAACTTCATGAAAAATCATGTAATTAAATTACTCAAAGGTGTGCATTTAAAAAATGTGGAAAAAAAATGTTTGGTTTTAAAACTTGACGGCCACTCAAAATCTAATTACTAGCTTAATATAAGAGATAAAAATTTTAAAAATCGTGCTAAAAGTTTACATAAATAAACTTAATCGGATGCACTAAACAAAAAAATTTTAAGGCAAATTTAATGGTTCAAGTATCAAGTCACTAAATTTTAAAAAATAATATCTCTCACGATATAATCGATAAAACAAAAAAAGCACGTGCACAAACGTAAGCCAATAATAGACAAATTGATGACCTAATAAAAAGTTAAAATAGTTTGTTGGGTGGTTCTACTTAACGTTCATTAAATATTTCATATAGAATAACTCACGCACTATATGAGAAAAAAAATAAAAAAGTATGCAGAATTGCGCACTAGCTATGCTACAAGCGAATTCACTACAAAATATTATTTTAAACCCACCCAGTCAGGTTTTGCATACAAACTTTAAAATTAAATAGCGCGCTGAATATAGGTGAAAAATCAAAACAAAATCGTGCACTAACGTTCACTATCAACGCACAAGTGTTTACAATTTAAATTTAAGGAAAAACACATGTTTAGTGACACAAGTATCCAGCATTTAGCTGGGTCACCCAAATTGAAATGCGAATAACACCCTTAATGTGCGTGCACAAACGAAAAAAACGCGTGCACAAACGTGCACTAACGATGCACAAACGAATGCACTCGAAAAAAGTTGAAATTTCAACATTGGGTGACCCAACGTTTAGCTGGAACACCCAATTTGAAATTGGAATTTTTCGGTTATTATAGGTGCACAAACGAAAAAAAATCGTGCACAAACGTGCACTAACGATGCACAAACAAATGCACGCAAAAAAAGTTGGAGTTTTAACATTGGGTGTTCCAGGTAAATGGACCTATGATTTAATAACATGATTTAAGATATTATCTAGATAGACGAAAAATTTTGGACTATTATTTGTTATGGCTTGGCTTCGCGAGGTTTTGTTGAATTTTAAAAACTAACCAACACATCAGTAAATTATGGTAACCTTAATCTAATGAAAACAAATATGTATGACTGACAAAGTTTTGTGTGTACTATTATGTTGCATATTAGCATATATAATACATTATATACCGAACAACAATAATCAAATGAGCATGTATATCATATGAGTTACCTGTGAATCACTTGCAAACGTCGACGCATCAAACTTTTTATACAAGTGACTGCTTTGGTCGCATGGAAAAGCCACTTCATCGAAAGTCAGCGACGCATCGTGCATACGTTTATGGCACTTTAAAATGTGCGCTGATGAAAAAATATTACAACACACGTTGCAAACAAAATTTCTAACGAAAAATGAAGATCTGTTCAACCTCAGACGGACTTCTTTCGCAGAAGCAATTGCTATTTCCTTTTTGATGACCATTTCTTGCACTTCAATTTCACCAAACGACTGTGCAGATTGTCTCTCAAAGATATCAGGTGCAATCATACACTCCATGTCGCGGTTTACGAGCGGGGTCTGTCAAGAAATAAAATACAAACATAAATCAATCAAAACATTTATACTAACAATATAGAAAACCAACCAACATAAAGATTGCAAAGTTTCTGGACTATGACCACCTAGAAAGGCAATTTTTGGACAAAGCTGTATCGAAGTCATTGTATGAGAAAGTGATTAGAATGTATGAGAAATTTAATTTCTAATTAGATTTTGACAAACGCATCTGAAAGTGGCGGAGGCTTTTGAGCTTCACAAGCTTCGACGGTTGAGGCGCTAATTTTGACAGATTAAATGTCGGAACGTAATGTTGAAAGGCTCTTTATTTATTGTTTTTGTCTTTTACATATTACCGTTGGAAGTGTTGTTTTGTATTTAAATTCTCAATTAAGTATGTATTGTGTTATGTTATGTATTTGTATATATATATTGTATTTGTTTTATTAATATTAGGTTTGTAAAATACATCGGAAGTTCCGTTCACATTCTCGTAGGTACTGATAATTGTAATAACACTATTATGAGGTAAATATTGAAGTAAGTAGCTTCTTTAAGGATTAATTGGTTTCAACAATCAATCGTTTTAAGAATCCAGCGATAACTAATAAGTACTGATTAAATAATATGATAATGTCATTACCACATTTTAGGTTATTTTACACGTACCCAAAATGGAAGTGATTCACGCTGAAATTTTGTTGTTAAGATTTGGTAACCGGACGGATCCATTCAAAATGACAGACGAGGCGTTTGTGAAACGATTCCGGTTATCGAAACCATTGGAAGATATATTCATTGACAGGTTGGAAAATCTAATGTCAACCCCAACTAGCTGTCTTGTGAGCATAGACAAAAATATAATGCAAACTCTTAAGCGACCATAAATAATGTCCATTCAGTATTTTTGTTGCATTATTGGACACCGTTCGAAGCACTATACCTCCTTTGAAGATACTGTTGCGTTTTGCTTATTGTTTGCGTACCGCTTCGTTCGAAAATTTTCCTTCAGCTGTCGAGTCTTTACGATTGAATATGCTCGTCAATGAGATTTAATTTTATCGCTGCGCTCATGGAGACACCTTAAGCCCGGTTCGGATCAGGCGAGTAGTTTAGTCGAGTGGCGAGTAATTTAGTAACTAAACGTATACGAAGAGACAAATTGAGTCGAGTACTTTAGTAAAATGATTTAGTCGAGTCAACCCATTCTGTTGTATTTTTTCAGTCGAGTAGCGACCCCCACCACCTCTCACTATATACCAAACAAGTGAGGGTATCGAATCGAACTCTATGCATACAAAATTTGGGTGGAATCATGGGACAATAAGCCGTTTATTGTTCGCATATGGTTACTAATGAATAATAGGTATCGGTTACTAAGCTACAATATGCCTACCTACCTAATTCTATTGAACTCCTACTGTGTAAACGACTAAAATATTAATATGAACATCTCACAATATATAAATGCAGAAGAATCTCAGTTTTTCTTAATCCTAAAACTATTATAATGTTCATAGGTAACGCAATATTATGATGAGAAAATGACATAGGTACGGAATATAATAAATTATTGACTATCATTTATAGGTTAGGTCCTGTCTGGAGAGTTATTACTTTGACAGACGTGAGAAGTGGTTTGACGTTTCAGACCAAACCATTTTTGACGGTCAGAAAATGTGCAAAGTGCGCCACTTTTGACCTATCAAACTGTTTACGCACGCCTAAATTTATTTGGTCATGCAGAATGGTAGATAATTTAGTAAAATTTGAGGCTTACAACATTAATTTGTTACATCAAGTTTTGACAATAGAATTGGTCTATTTCCACCCCATTTCACGTAGGTATTGCTTCCGTTTATTGTATTTTATGGCTGCAAGTAGTTTTTTGTAGACAATAATTTCATTTATTCACCATACAATTCATCACAATTTTAGATAATCGCATTAATTATTGCTTTACATTCAAATGATTGTGATGTATAAATCATCATAAATAAATGCTCATGGTTTTGTTTTAAAATATCAGTGTGAGCTAAAACCACTTAATGAAACAAGTTGGAGCGAATTAATAATGGTGAAATGAGTTTCAAAGATGCATTGCAAATTCAAACCTTCAATATTATAAGACGGCATCAAGGGAAGGAAACGGGTCCATTTACCTGGATCACCCAATGTTAAAACTCCAACTTTTTTTGTGTGCATTTGTTTGTGCATCGTTAGTGCACGTTTGTGCACGATTTTTTTTCGTTTGTGCACCTATAATAACCGAAAAATTCCAATTTCAAATTGGGTGTTCCAGCTAAACGTTGGGTCACCCAATGTTGAAATTTCAACTTTTTTTTTAGTGCATTCGTTTGTGCATCGTTAGTGCACGTTTGTGCACGCGTTTATTTCGTTTGTGCACGCACATTAAGGGGGTTATTTGCATTTCATAAAAATATATGTTCGGTAATATATTTTAGCACCTGCATGAACTTAATAAGACAATGCAAAGTCAGAATGAAAATAATATATTGACGTGCTCTGATAAACTAGGAGTTAAGACAAGGATCTCTACAAATGTATCAAAGGACCTACCAGACCACCATTAAAAACAAGCAATTAATTTTGGATCCGTCTCAAAAACAATTAACTTTGCAGCAAAAGAAATTTCATCATTACATTCATACAATCAATACGACTGGATTCGAAACCCTTTCGCAACCAATGCCGAAAATTCTATAGAAGCGCTTTCGTTGAAGTTGAATTGAGAAACGATGGGACTCTAAAAACTAAATTTTGCAGATGTTCCATTGGCTATTTTCTGGATTTCGGTTAAAAAAGAATATTCTTGGATTTCCGACAAGGAGTAAGATAAACACAAATTACAAATTTGCTCACATATTAAAAATAATTGACTGCAGCGCTATTTTACTACGCTGGTATTAATAATTTAAAACATTCGATTGTAGGTTACAATAATTATTTATTATTATTGTGTCAATATTCGACAAACAAATATTCTTAACCAGACAACTAACCATAATTCAAGTGGATGTATTATTAAATACAAACATTCAATACCATTAATTTTACCTCAAACACCATTTTAAAAACTCTATTTTAGGGTATCACACTGTCTTTAACCTTAGCGATAGGTAGGGGGGGCAAATATCCTAGTCTGGGGTCCCCCTTCAGGATGTGGGGTCCATGTTTTGGTGTATAAATTGTTTAACATGCGGCGTGTCACTGTCTTCTGTGAAGACCTGTGGTGTGTCGTGGAGAAAAGGTTGCGGGGCACTGATTTACATACCGGTGCAAGTCAGTTTACAGAAAGCCAGGCGGGAACCGCACCAATTTTTATTGCTGATTTTGGCAAAATTCATGAATACAAAAATGAAAACCTAACCTAACAAATAATCCAGTAGGTATATCAGCTATTTTCAAAATTTGTTTGCCGCTGGCTTCCTATAAACCGACAAGAACAATATACCTACCTACTTGCACTGTTTGAAAACACCTCAGAAACATTGGTACTTAAAAAAATATGACACCTGACAGAATTCGAACCTGTATACATTGAATTCTGGCCGATGCGCTTTACCAATTTAGTCACCAGTATTATATCCAATTACGGCATAACTAGCCGTAATGTGACTGAAGCTTTTTACAAATTATGCTAGTATTATTGACCTTTGCGGCTTGGTAAGAATACAATGGGACTCAGCTTCCAGCGGTTCCATTAATCGAGCAGATATGTTTTAAAATTGTGTTTTATGTTCATAAAGAATGTCACCCTCACAAATATTGTGATATAGTATATTCTATAAGATCCCTTTAGAGCAGTGTGGACTCCTCCAAAAGTGCAATTAGTAATATTATCAAGGCCTGAACAAAAACGATGCATGAGTGCGAGTGGGAAAGTATTCGGCACCCTTATAATCTCTGCGACACGCGCTATAGTAAGATAAAAGGTCTACATATGTTTGAGTTAGTTTCCAAAAGTATCGCCGACAAATTGTGGTAAATCGCTTCACGTAGCGTCGTAGCTCGTGTTGCTAAATTGCTATTTTTTGTGTTAAACATAGTAAATATATAACATAAATATTTTTAGTTATTTAAGCAGGAAAGATGGTTTTATGTGTTGTATTAAAATATGGTAGCCGTACTGATAAGCAAAAAGATGGTATTACGCTTCATAGGTAAGTTGATACATGTTCGTGATAATTTATTTGTATATTATTATAGAAAATTATATTTTAATTCTGAGCGTCTAGTGCGAGCACTACCGAAATGGTCTATGGTCTCGAACATTTGTAGATGAATGCGTTCGCTCACCCACAAACCAAACGCATGGCACGCAGCTTCATTTAGCAATGCAACGGGTGGCGTCTAGATGTATCTATAGTCTATGAATATTATGCTCTCTGCGAATATAATAATATTTTATTACAGCTGAGCAAAGGAAAGGGTGAAAAAATGAAATTCAACATTTATCATAAAACATCAATTATTTATTAAAATACTTTAAACTACCTTTCTATTAACAATCATCAATCCAAGAGGTACTTAACTGGGTGGTCGACTTAAACTTAAAAATGTAAGGAGGTGTAACGTGTAATTTCTTTGCTTGGTCTAAATATATTACAATAAATCATCAATGTTATAAAGGAAAAATCATGAAATTTATGATACAAAAATTAATCAATTTTCTGTGGGTAGGTAGTTACATAGGTAAGTATTGAAAGTAATAAACTTCTGTGACCAATCAAAACGTGGGCGGACATTCTTCTCAGGATGAGCATCATGGTGTAGAGTAGAGAGCCGTTACAAGGCCCAACTCGTCTGGCTCGTAGCAAAGCTATATTGGCTTCCTGGAGTCGATTCGCATACGACACAGCTCGGGCCATGTAAATCAAATCATCCACATTATGGTGAGCGTGGAATTTGTTCAAACAATTTTCATACTGCAAACAAAAAAGCATTGATAAGATTAAGCAAACGTGTACAGAAATAAACAGAATATTACTTAAAGTATTTGCTGTATAAACGTATACTACGTAGTCAACAATTTATTGTTTTTACATTTCATTGCTTGTTTGACCATTAGATGGGTGAGCAGCACATTACATAGAAAGCCTTGGGGCATAGATAGCAGTGGTGAAGGGTGGAGGTAGGCTGTTAAGAACTGCCATAAATAGTGCACATTAAACTTTGTCAGTCATGCATATTTTTTTCATTGAAATAAGACAACTTACAGATGGTGTTGGGTTAGTTTTTAAAATTCAATTAAACCCTGCGAAAACAAGTCTTTTACAGATTAACATCCACATAGACTTTTTTGGAATACACTTTTTTTATCCCAAATTGCTCCATGAGATTTAGTCGATCACCCTTGTCATATAGATACACATATTTCGGACCATGAATTGGATCTACAATATGGCTGCTGCTCGCTATAAAGACGAGCTTGGTGAATTGTGTGAATCTCTAAACTGTTTTACAAGTTTCACAATGCAGATAATAAACACCTCTTCTCTGAACTGTATATTGATCTATCTAGTATCAACGATGAAACAAAGACAGATGACAAAATGACTAAGATGGTTATACATAATTATTATATCTTTAAAAATGAAAGTTTATGTCTTGTATATTAATAAAAAATGGGATGATATAACTGCAAATCAGACTGCTCTAATTAAATCCAAGCTTCGATGTCATCTGGGAATTGATCAGTGACTTTCTTGAGATGTGCATGAGCTACATCTCGTTAAGATTGAAAGGTAGATTTAGCGTATAGTGATCCAAGAATTTTTATTATCTCGTAGTTCTTTGGTTGAGCCTTTATGACATTTTTGAAACATTGGGAGGCCCAGTGAAGGAATAATTGTTGAATACAATAAAACAACTTAATATATTTATACATTGGCTTTGCATGAATTATTTAAATTCGCCCACCATACAGTATTAACAATAATAATTACAACATAAATTTCAGTCCTCATACTTGATAAAAAAATAAGAAAAAACTCGGCAATAAAGTTGGATGGCAAAATTAAAAAGTGGTCACGATCCTCAGCCATGAGTGAACGACCAAGAAGAAGGATGTATGTGGCAGTAAAGAATTATGGACCGAGAAAAATGGAGGAAGCTAAGGGAGGCCTTCATCCAACTGTAGATCGACCCCGGCTGATGATGATGACTTGATAAAAAGCTTAGTGCCCATACGCACTTGCGGCAGGCCGCATCGCGGCTAGCCGCATATCGTTTTTTGTATGCCGGCTAGCCGCAGCGGCCTGCCACAAGTGCGTATGGGTGAACAAAACAATTATTGTAAAGCAATTTTCTTAAGTGGTGAATACCAGGTCATATTCTATTATATACAAATTTTGATTCATAGATAGCATAAGGATCTCTTCGAATTTTCGTACTGACATACTAGTACTTTTTAATAGTTTAAATTAAATTATAGATTCTTCAAGATGTTACACAAGATTTAACAATGAAACATTCATCAATCTTCCATACATAACTCGAAACAGGTTCAGAAACAAACCTAATTGATAAAAATGTTAGAACATGACATGGGAATCAACCCTAGATTTATCGCATGCCAGCTGAGTCAGCTTGAGAAGATCCAAGATTTTTCGAATGGGTATTTTACTGAGGCTGTTCCAAGTTAAATATTTTCAATGAAGACTGTTACATTCTTAAATCACGTGTATTATTTAGGGATATCAACTGTTAAGCTGTGGACCCAATAGGTTGAGCAAACGATCAATTATATTTCTTGTAAAAAATATCTGTTATGAGACCTCTTCATGAGGCAGCCGAGATCCACATCGGATTGTAGGGCCAGTAAAAATATATATTTTTAACTGTACGCCTATACAAATATGATATAAAATATACATACATTCTCTGAATCCCCTCGATAAAATGATATACATCTGCTCGAGGCCAAAGTGCGGCAGGACAAATGCAGAAAGTGCAAACTGCGTAGCCTGGTCGCGGTTTCTCGTGCAAGTTAGTAACAGTTCTCCGCACACAACCCCCGATTCTCTGTGTTGTTATTGGACTTGGATTGTAACCCTGAAAACAAATTACAAGACAACTGAATGAACTGAACTGAGAAAAATTTTCACCCTGCTGAATTAAGCGGATAGACAAGGTTCTTGAATTACTATTATGATTACTAGATAGATGGAGCAATGAGATCTTTTTAAAATTTATGTAGAAAGGATTTTATTCTTTTCGTCATAAATTTCATTTCATACTCATGTGATATATGAAATTTATATCATAATATTTACATTAAGTAGGTAATTTTATTAATCAGACATAATTATAGGTTCATATAATTTCTTCATGTTTTCTTTACAGACTTAACGGCCCACATGCTCAGCATAGGTAAAAATGGAGCTTTTATGGTATTCTTTTTCTTTTTTCTTTCGACCATGTCCGATCCTAATAGGATCATATGGGCCTCCACAGAGTAGAGGTTTGTATTGACAGATTTTGTTTTTAGGAAAAATGGATGTCAGCCATTTGCTCAACCTATTAGGTATATTCAGAGCATAATCCTGGACATTCCTTAAACGTTTTAGATAATCTATTTATATAATTTTGAAGCCTTATTATCCTTTATATTTATTTTAAACATTTGATGACTGCATAAAGTATTTTTATTACATAAAATAGTATTTTTTTAAACTTTTCGCTCTAATGTTTTAGAATATAGTCATATTTCGGTACATCCATGTGCAGTGATATTAATAATTTTTAGATTCATTATTTTTTAAACGCATTTACAAAACCATTAGTAAAATTAATGTTAACATTATATAGTGACATATTTACGATAAAAAATTATATTTAATAATCTTTGTGATCCCAAATTTAACAAAAATTAGGCATTTTATTATTAAAAAATTGGCACGATTAACACATTTGAAGATAATTCTAAAGATACTAATTATAAGCTATGTCTTTGACCATTCAAATGTGATAAACATTCTACGAATAATGTTTGCTTTATAATAATTATTGACCTAAGAATAAGGTACTATTTTTTGAAATACGCCATATTTATTGGCATTTCCCAGTGGTTAAGCTACAACATACGGCCGTAGCTATAAATTGACAAATGATAAATGAAGTAGGGAGTAAGATCATGGTAATGCCCGTGTTTGAACATGTACCGATTTAAAAAAATATTTTTTTTCGGTTAGGTTAGATTATGGTTATGGCTACGGTCGTATGTTGTGGCTTAGCCACTGGGAAATGCCAATAGAAATGGCGTATTTCAAAATAATACTACCTTATTCTTAGGTCAATAATTATTATAAAGCAAACATTATTCGTAGAATGTTTATCAGTTGTGTGATTCATGCGCACTAGAAATCGTATCTGTGGATGATCAGGGTTAAATTATTGTTACACTATAATGGTTTTTCATTGGAAAAAATATTTTAAATATAAAATATTTTTTTTATGAGAAATGGATGTTTAGCCACTTGCATTACCAATTGGATCCAGAGTCATGAGTCATGACTATTTAGAATTTGAATATAAGATAGATAATGCAAAATTGCACTTGGCACATGGCATTCATCCGTAAATCAACAAAACTTCAAAAAACATGAGAATTAATGGATCTTTGATGAAATATGCAAACTCAATTTTGAAAAATTCTAGATATTCATTTTAACTGAATATTTAAAATATTATATTGAACTATTTTAAATGAGAGATGAGTATATTCTCATTTCACAGATTGACGTTTGCTGTGAAAAATATTTAAAACAATGTAAGTATCCCAAACCTTGCTTTATCCTGATTATTTAGCTTCATAAAGCAATGGCCCATGCCGAAACGGAGACGGAGAACAGCCAGGCGGTTGGGGTTGGTTCTCAGAGTTTCCCTGTAGAAGCCGAGAGCGCTGCGGTAGTCTTTTTTATTGAAAGCGATGCACACTTTCCAGAACAGCGAGGGGATGTTGTTGGAAGATTGATTCACCACAAAATTGAATTGCGCATCCACCGTTCACCACTTTATCACCCTCCAACAAGCACAAGTATGCTCGGCCCAAAAGATTCTGCAAAAAAAATAAATACAGATGTACAGCATTTTCGCCGGTAAAGTAAATTCGGCTGTTGTATAATGAAAAATCAGTTGTTTTCATTTTGTTTTTCCAAGTCATGTTGTGAATGGATTGAACTTGTAAATTGTAAAGTTCACTTCATATTATTATATATAAAGAAATTTGAACAAAATTTGACTAGGTTGAATAAAATAGGTAATGAAAGTGGGTAGGTATCGTCTTACATGATCATACATGATGATTTTGTCGGCAGTGGTGTATAGGTTTGCGGCTTTGGTGAACAGATCCCGTTTCATGTTTATATTCTTTTCATGGTTAGCTTCCTGCACGCAGTATGTGGCGAGCATGTCCAGGCACCGCATCTGATCTTTCTCCGAGTTAGAATAATCGATGTTGGCCGCGATGCGGCCCGCATCCAAGATTTTAATGAAGTCATCAGTTCTTTTTGTTTACGTACGGCACCTGTATAGAATACAAACATTTATATGAGAATACGCAATTTGAAAAATTGAAAGGACCCTCGCAAACGATGCTAATAGAAAGCAAGATCCGACAGGTCCCATCCATTCATTCAAATATCATTCTCTCTGGACATAAAAATGTGGATAAATGTGGTTGAAAAATTAACCCTGCCTACATCGCAATAAGGGTTATTGTTTTACATTTCTTTCCGAAACGCTAATATATATATTATATTATATTGTAGCAAGTAGTTAAATATTAACTTTACCCACATTGCAAAAAAAGGATTATTCGAGATTTTTGAAAGATGTCTTTGACCTATTCTGCAAAACTTGCCCACTTTAATATTGTGATTTTGTATGAAACGGTGTATTATCATGGTACTTATATCAATGTATACAAACGAGTAAGTTTTAATACCGGCTCGGTTATTGTAACTTGGTTTCTATGGGGCACTATTTCTTTCAAAAAGTTTGAAACGCCATATGATTAGCAAGGTCTTTTTTCATTGAGGCATGACCATAATAGATTAAATTGGATTAGAAATCATGCATTCTTGCACGCCAATCGAGATATCGGGAAGATTCTACAGGTGTCACTCTTAGCACAGCTATGAAAAACGCCCAATGTTCGGTACACCATGGTATACGCTCGACTATGTGTGTCGAGACGTGGTGGTCGGCGATGGAGAAAAGCAAACACCAGAGAGTAATCATTACCCATAAAAATTGATTAAAAAAGTATTCATTTAGTTATTTAGTAAAATATTAATATACCTACTCAAAAGGGTTCGCCATCCAGATTATAATTGATAGTTTTTTTTTCTACAATAGACTGTTTACCCTAGGAAATTGATGGTGACATTCTAACTTCATTACATTCCATGCGTAAAATCTTATAAGTACTTACTACTTACGCCAACATTGACATTGACCCAGATGATAAGTGGGATCTCTCTAGGCGAAGAATACTGAGTATTTTTTTTCATCTCATGCGGTAGGTAATAATTGTTCAGGATCCAACTTCGATCACCTAAAAACATTTTAGATTAGGCAAACGACATTGGTTACGTCACATGTCATAAAATGAAGTAAAATCACATCACAAAACTTTAGCTAGTTCAATGTAATAATTATAACGAAACTATAGGTACATTCAAAACACTACATTATTATAAAATAAGTGATGGTTTATCTTTACACTATTATCAAAAATCAAAATGTTTCGAAGTCACATGACCAGGCACCTGCAGTAGGTACGAGGAACTAACGAATGACGTCATTACATTTTAAGCTACTAGAGTAAAAAATAATTGCGCTGTACTTACCCGTGTTATGGGAATTCACCGTCTTCGAGCTGCATTAGAAAACTTGGGATGCCCCGTAAGGAATTATTGCTTTGCCGTAATCTATTTTCACATTGCTGCAAAATTCATAATATATTATATTTTCTTATAACGAATAATCGTCAACTTAACCCTTTGTCTATTGTACGGTATAACGATACGCTACGGCCTACGCCAATCGATGTATGAAGCTTCTCTAAGTAACATAGAAAAATAATGAATCATTTCAGCGTATAGGCATGTGGGGCTTATAAAATTTATATCAGAAATACGACTTGGAAGTTAAAGGCTTAAAATAGTATACGATCACTTCGTTATAGTTTTTTAGATCTGCTAACACATAAACAGTAAAAAATAATGATTCATATTATAACACAGCATAATAATTATTAATTACCTATTAATGATTTGCTGTATTTTTTGCCTAACAACGATATTATGGGTCAATGAGAAATGGGACCAGTCTCAGGAAATAAAAACTACAATTGAGATCGCAAGGAGCGCCTTTCTCAAAATGAGACGCCTCCTTAGCAATCGAGATCTTAACCTAGGTCTGAGACTGCGTATGGTACGTTGTTATGTGCTCTCAATTCTTTTCTATGGCATGGAAGTATGGACGCTAAACCAAGAGATGTCACGGAGACTTAAAGCTTTCGAGATGTGGCTGTATAGACGCATCCTCAAAATTCCTTGGACTGACCGGGTGACAAATGTTGAAGTTCTCAATCGAATGGGGAAGGACCGAGAAATTCTACGTAGTATCAAAACCAGGAAACTACAATACCTCGACCACATTATGAGAGGACACATATACAGCATTCACCAACTTGTCATTCAAGGAAAGATCAATGGGAAGCGTAGCAGAGGACGGCGCCGCATTTCGTGGCTTAAGAACCTCCGTGATTGGTACGAGTGCAGCTCCACCGAACTGTTCCGGGTAGCAGACGACAAAGATAAGATCGCCTTGATGGTGGTCGACCTCCGCTAGGGGATGGCACAATAAGAAGAAGATAGGTACCTATCTCTATAAGGTTTATAGATTTTTAATAACACAGGTTTTCAATACGCCGTAAAAAATCTAATTATATGTGGGTACTTATAATATAAGTATTATTATAATTTAGGTAACTATTCTATTCATACATATACTGCATTCCTAATCGCTGAAAAGCCTCAATTAAAATAAAGACTCAACTCGGTGTTGTCGGCAAGTTAGGTACCTAGGTACCTATATCTCGCCTTAATGCCCTTAATCAATCTAATATTACGTTCAAAGCTGACTGGAAGAACGAAATAATGAGTTTAATAATTCTGTGAAGATAAAAAAACAGGAAGATCGCCTCTTTTCTAATTATAGCAAGGAATCAATCATTTTGAGGCTGCTGTTGAGAGATGTCCCAAGACTACAAAATGTTATAAAGGTTTTCGCAACGCCATTTTTTCATTGTACCTAGTCACCCAAGCATTTTGAACCTATAAGATACCTAGACGAAATAATATAGCTTGCCAGCGATTATTATTAACCAATGCCCATACAGGTCACATTAAGTGAAAAAAATGTATGATAGGTAGGTACCTACCTACCATTTATTAGTAATCGAGTGGCAATAGTCGTGCATGATTATCATTTTTGAGGTTTTTACGCCGAATATGTATAATATGTAGGTACATATCTATTTCTATGTATTTAATTAATACATAGATATGGTGCTTTTATTTATGAATTGGTCATAGCATAGTAGTTGGCCGTTTCAACTTTTGGTTGATAAAATAAGGTGTCAGTCATTATTTTATTACGTCGTCTGTTGATATGTATAGCTTGGTCTCCATTTTCATACAGAAAAACTTGAACCAAAATTATTCCCTGTGATTTTTTAAAAAAAGTTATTGGTGAAGACAAATACAAACACTTCAAAATGATAAACACCAGAAAGGCTGTGAAGACACCCCCAAAAATTATAACTTGTTTCGATATTGTGGAGTTATTTTAAAACATCAGAAAATGAAAAGACCAGAGCAGCATTAAATTTCACTGCCATAAGGTAACAGCTTCTACTATGCAAATATACAATAATATTGATGTACCTACTACCTATGTAGGTATTCAACAGTTTTAAGAACACTAAATGATATAGAACCACAGTCTAATCACGAACCGACAATCATTTACATAATATTATTATCTCGGCAAGATGACATTGAACCATCCACATCTGTTTATTTGATCCACTGTGGTGCAGTTGAAAACTATGTATTCCGTTTAAAAAACCTACTAGAAAATTGAAGAAAAAAATTAAAAAAATTTTTTTGCAATAGTGAAACAACAGTTGTTATTAAAATAGGTACGAGTAGGTAGGTACCTAATTCGGAAAATATTATTCTTTGCAGATGATACATACTAGGAATTATCGATATTAATGGTATTATAATAATTATATAGTACATATAGCAATTATTATATTTAACACAAAAAATATTACTCCAGTATTGGAAGATAATGACTTGTTTTTGTGTCTGCACTATGTGGTGCCAGATAATATCTCAGATGGTATTTCAGATAAATCCGGCATTCATAAGAGAAACAAGGACGATTCTGAAAGATGGATACAGAGAAATACTAAAACCTGGTTTTTTCAATTATTTTTTTAATGGTTTTTTCATATTATTTTATGTTTTTTTTTGCAAAATCACTTATTTTTCATCAATTTTCTTAGAATTGGGCTCTTATCTTCAAAATTCTAGAAGCTCGTATATTTGTGTATTCCTTCGCTGCAAGGTTCTTTTGTGATTTCACATTATTTTTCGGGTTCTGTAGACCAACTAAATTTAGGTCCCGGACCTGTAGCCCTTTTTGGAAATTCAGCCCTGCTTGTAAGGGTAAATAATTACAAATTTGGAGCACATCTGAAAACCGAACAGCTTATATTATATTGTAGACCTTGTAGGACTAATCGTTAATAAATAACCTAACATATTCTCACGAATCAGTTCTTACAACTTTAAGAACTATATACCTACATGCAATATTATCTCAATAACACGAAACGGAACGCAATTTTCAAAGAATCCACGAGCCGGAACGGTATCTTTTAGAATTTCACGAACAGGAACGGCGCTCCGGTGCGTTCCGGTCTATTTCGAGCCCTGGCTTGGTTGTATATTTAATGATGCCAATGTTTAATTTAGACCAGTGGTCCTCAGAAAGTTTTCTTGTGGTCCGCAATTTTTGGGCGTCCAAATGCTAATGCTAAAATTTTAATAAAACCTGTGCAACTGTAAGTATTTGAGCATTGTGTTTTTGTCCTTAAATATATTAATGGTTTTACGTGACGAAATTAACTGCTATCATACGTTATTATATAATATGTTTTCCTTATACGTTAGCGGTGCGTAAAACGTTTCTAATAATTTCAGTAATCCACAGCTGTAAAAAAGCTGTTAGAAACACTGATTTCGACCATTTTAAGGGACAAATAAACATTTTAAACATAGTATAGAAGTCTGTCAGAAATTTGAATACCTGAATTGAAAACTATTTCAGTCAAACAAATAATTTAGATGGACTAAAATACCTTGTTCAGCAAGAAAAAAAAAATACCTACGCCAGAAGGGAAAAGGAATCTGACAAAATTACTGAAAAATATGTGTTTACAATAGACAATGCGTTTTGATATATCCAAAATCTAATGTGTCCAGCGCATAATTTAAAACAAAACTTGCCATTCATAATTTTACTCTCTGCAACCAAAAACGATTGATGGTCTTTGCAATGTTTTGATTGAAGTCGAAAGTGGGCTTACTGCAAATTAGCTTTCCAGTGTAATAATATGTCAATAATTTACTCTTCCTCTTCTGCCTCTTTCTACGACGACGACGACGACGACTATAAAACCACTATTCTGTATAGTGATGGAGCAGGGAAAAAAACCAGGAAAAAATTTAGTACTCACCAATGCTTTATTAAATTAATATTGCAATGCCACGTAATATCACCAATGTACATTAAAAAAAGGAGAAGGACCACACTCAAATTGAGGTTGAACGATTCGCTCTGTAATTAAAATGAGGTTGAGAAATAAAAAAAAACGTGTTCATGCTGATTATATAACTGCGTTTAAAGAAGCCTGGAAAAACCTAAGCCATACCATGTCACAATCTCCGCCTATAGTAATAGGGAACGACTCTACCTACGCTATGACCGGTCCCAAGCCCGGATAACGGATGAGGGTTCGTCGTAGGGTTAATCACCCAACACGGTAAAAAAAACCCTGATTACGAACCCCGGACTCCCCATAAACCAACGACCCAAGCAAAGAATTAAGGACAAACGATTATATATACAATGTGGCACATGGAACGTACGCACTATGTTGCAGCCGGGCAAGATGGAGGAGGTTGCAATTGAATTGCATAAGTATAAAATGAGCGTGACTGTATTGCAGGGAATAAGATGGGAGGGCGCAGGTTTCATAAACAAGAGAAACTACACTTTGTATTACAGTGGATCTGCAGGTACGCAGGGTCGCTATGGAACTGGGTTCTTAATCAGCTCTGATATCCGCAGGGCAGTACTAGGATTTGAGCCAATTAGTGAGAGATTATGTAAACTTAAACTGAAAGGTACACTTTTCAATATTACGTTCATCAACGTTTATGCCCCAACTGATGATGCGACCGAGGAAATTAAGGATAGATTCTATGAAGATCTGCAGAGAGCCTGCGAAAAAGTCTTCCCACATGATGCTCTAATTGTCTTTGGAGACTTCAATGCAAAAGTTGGAAAAGATGAAGCATTTAAATAAGTAGCTGGGCAGCACAGTTTGCATCAAACGACAATCGATAATGGTGAACGTCTATGCTTTTTAGCGACTGCAAATAATTTATTAATTAGTAGTACATGGTTTAAACATAAAAATATCCACAAAGGAACCTGGAAAATACCTGGAAGTAATACATGCAACCAAATAGAATTATCACATTCTTATATCAAAAAGAAGAGCGACAACAGTGGAGGATGTGCGCGTCTGCAGAGAAGTCAATTGCGATTCTGATCACTTCCTGGTGAGAGCAAAATTAAAACAAAAAATCTCCTTAATACTGAAAAAAGTAGGCCAGAGAAGAACTAAATGGAGAGCTGAAAAATTGAGGGATGAAGAAATTTTGGATAAATACCAGGAATCTATAGAAACAAACTTAAAAATGACTTTAATAACCGATGATGTGAATGTGGACTGGGAAAATACAAAAAACTGTGTTATCACGAGTGCCACAGAAATTCTGGGGGAAAACAAAGCAAAAATAGATGCAGGATGGTTTGATGATGATTGCAGGCAAGCACTGTTTGAAAAAAAATGAAGCAAAGAAGAAATGCCTACAAAGGGAAACTCGCCAAAATTACGAAACTTATAAAGAAAAGAGAAAAACTGCAACAAAGCTCTGTCGAGAGAAAAAGCGATTGATGCTCATGAGAATACTTCAAGACATGGAATGTCAAAGAAGAAACAATGATCCCAGAAAATTTTACAAGACTAAATCCTATCAACCCTGATTAAACTCCTGTAAGGATAGTGAAGGACAAATGCTGATCAAAAAGAAGGACATCATGGAAAGATGGAAAGGCTATTTCACAACACTTTTAAATCAGGCTTATAATAATGGTCATGAGGAAACGGAAGAAGTATTGTACCACACTGCTGAGGAATTTATTGATGAGCCTACTCTACCTGAAGTAAGAAGAGCATTAAGAACGCTGAAAAACAATAAAGCACCTGGAACCGACAGGATAACAGCCGAGCTGATAAAGACTGGTGGCCCTACACTGGAAGCAAATATCCACAAGATAATTCTCAATATTTGGGAAAAAGAAATTCTACCCGAGGAATGGAAGATGGGTATAATAATCGTGCCCATTCTGAAAAAGGGAGACAAAACAATCTGCGATAACTACAGAGGGATCACAATTCTAAACACAGCTTATAAAGTTTTCTCATCTGTACTGTATAGCAGGTTAATGATCTATGGTGAGGAAATCCTGGGAGAATACCAATGCGGCTTCCGACCAAATAGATCCACCATAGATCACATCCATCTCATGAGGCAAACTATGGAGAAAGCGCACGAATACAACCTGACACTCCACCACCTGCTTATTGATTTTAAACAAGCTTTCGCCAGTGTGAATAGGGATAAGATGCTGCAAAGCCTAAAAATACTGGGAATTCCCTTAAAACTAGTAAGGCTTATAAAGACCACACTGACGGATACTAATTACAAGCAGATCCAAACAGATGATGATCGACCATGGTGGCACTATGAAAATAAAAGCAGAAAACGCTGGGCTGGAAATAAGCCAGTCAAAAACTAAGTATATGGTCAGCACACGCGATCAGGTACCGCTGCAGAATATAGTCATAGGACAGCATGCATATGAAGAGGTGGACAAGTTCACGTATCTCGGATCCAGCCTAAATACCCAAAATAAGACAGCAGAGGAGATAAAAATCCGCCTTATCTCCGGGAATAAATGCTGGCATGCCTGCAAGCGACTGGTGGGGTCGAAAATTCTAGGCCGAAGAAGTAAACTTCTAATTTATAAAACGATTATAAGGCCAGTGGTCACTTATGGCTGTGAGACTTGGTGCTTGACTCAAAACGAAGAAAACAAATTAGCTGTCTTCGAGCGTCCGCAAAATCTTTGGACCCACGTTGGAAAATGGGAACTACAGAATTAAAATGAACCACGAGTTGGAAGAGCTGATTGAACAGCAAACAATCATAAGACACTGTAAGTTCCAAAGACTTCGATTGGGCGGGGCATGTGGAGAGAATGCCTGAAGTTAGAGCGCCAAGGATCATGACGAAGTGGCTACCCCAACGGAAGAGACCCAGAGGCCGTCCAAGAAAGAGATGGGCTGACGCCGTAGAAATTGACTGGCTTCATATAGGAAGATCCGGTAACTGGATAAGTGTGGCGAGAGACCGGAGTGAGTGGAGAGCGGTTGTGAAGGAGGCCAAATCCCACCCCGGGATGTAGCAGCGTGGAAGAAGAAGAATATACCATGTTACATATTTATGCCATCATTTTAATAAAAAAATATTGGTGTTAGATTTTACAAATCCATAGGTACGACCAGGAGGAAAACTTATGACTTATATTCGAGCACTGCAATATAATGGATCTAATAAATGGAAATATTAAGTTAAACTGCGTTTTGGTGAAGAATAGCAAGAGCTCCCTCCAATCTCTTTGTCCCTGTACGAATAAATTAAAGTACTATTATGCAACCAAAATTTTTTGCAGCCTTCCTCAACTATATCAAGAAAGGCATGAAATAAAATAACTAAGAATACCTTCAGTTCTTGAAAACATGTATGGTGGCTGATTATCACTAATTTTATAATAATCTGTCATTTGAAAGCTAACTCGAAAATTAAAATGAATTAAATATTATTTTGTTCATTTATGTGATGCTTATTACCCCTATTTATGCGATTTTATTGAATTTTCCAACATAATGTAGACAAGCAATAGATACTGTAAAACTTGGTGCTGTTTATTTTAATTCAAACATTGTAACTCCCAGCTCAAATCTCAAAAAAACAAAAGCAAACCATGTAACTTTTCTATATTCTATGTTAATAAATATTTTGTAAAAATTACCAGATTTACTCATTTATAACATTAAAATACTAAAAGTGTTCAAATTTCCTAAACCAGTCCGTTTTATTTTAAAACAGTTTTTTCTTCCTTCTGTGAAGTTGGTTAATACGGAGTCACAAGTTCCGCGCATTTAGTTGACGAAATGTCATTCCAATATTATCTTTTGAAGAAAATATCGTTGCATAAAAATACATTGCATTTTTCAAAAATATGCATACCAACGTAATTATTGTATTATAACTTATTTATTTCTTATTACGGATCATAAGTTAAAAACAAAAGGTACCTAAGTATACTTATTATTTACTGCGTTTTTGCTTATGAAATTAACAAAATCATAAATAAAAAGACAAATTTTAAGTTAATTAATGATTTTTTTTAAGATTTGACACTTTTGTGTATACAAAATATTAAGTTTTAACTAATCTATTATAGACCGAAATATTTAGAGAGCATACACCGTTTTGGCTATTTTGCGAGACTCTGTTGACTGGATCTTCCAAACGGATGCGGTTGTTTTTGTTCGGGATATTTTGACGGGGTACTTAGTGAAAATGGAAAAATGGGAATTTTTCGCGTAATTTACATGGAAAAACAATACAAAATACATGAAAAATCATGTAATTAAATTACTCAAAGGTGTGCATTTAAAAAGTGTGGAAAAAAATGTTTGATGTTAAAACTTGACAGCCATTCAAAATCAAATTTATAGCTTAATGTAAAAGATAAAAAATTGAAAAATCATGTTAAAAGTTTAAAAAAATATATGTAATCGTATGCACTTAACAAAACAATTTTAAAGTAAATTTAATGGTTCAAGTATCAAGTCACTAAATTTAAAAAAATAATATCTCTCAAGATATAATCTCGAAATCAAAAAAAGCACGTGCACAAACGTAAGCCAATAATAGACAAATTGATGATTTAATAAAAAGTTAAAAAAGTTTGTTGGGTGGTTCGACTTAACGTTCATCAAATATTTCATATCAAATATCTCACGCACTATATGAGAAAAAAATTAAAAAAGTATGCAGAATTGCGCATTAGCTATGCGACAAGAGATTTCATTAAAAAAAAAATTTTTAAACCCACGCATTCAGGTTTTGCATACAAACTTAAAAATCAAATAGCGCGCTGAATACAGATGAAAAGGCAAAAAAGAATCGTGCACTAACGTTCACTACCAAGGCACTAGTGTTTACAATTTAAATTTTGAAAAAAATCCAAGTTTAGTGACACAAGTATCCAGCATTTAGCTGGGTCACCCAAATTGAAATCTGAATAATTCCCTTAATGTGCGTGCACAAACGAAAGAAACGCGTGCACAAACGTGCACTAACGATGCACAAACGAATGCACTCAAAAAAAGTTGAAATTTCAACATTGGGTGACCCAACGTATAGCTGGAACACCCAATTTGAAATTGGAATTTTTCGGTTATTATAGGTGCACAAACGAAAAAAAATCGTGCACAAACGTGCACTAACGATGCACAAACAAACGCACCCAAAAAAAATTAGAGTTTTAACATTGGGTGATCCAGGTAAATGGACCTAAGGAAACGGCACATATACCTACGTACAATTGAACGTACCTGATGATGTGGCCTGTAATCTGAATATGAACAACCCGGTTGAGGATCTTCATCATATAATGGATGTGAAACATCTTCAATAATCTCGCGCTTGACGACAGCTGGATGATCATCTGTCTCAGATTTTATATTAGATAGGTCCGCCATATTAAAGTGCTGAAAAAAGCATTATTACATTTTGTAAACACGGTAAAACAGTTTCATGTCACGTCATCACCATATATCATTGTATAATATTTATATTTAACATGAATTAGTAGATAAACAAACCAACCTTTTAATATTACAGATGTATTGTAGCTGTCAAATTGTATAAACATGTATTTTTTTGAAACAATTAATATCACAATATGTTCCTACATAGTTTGTAAAAAGCTACAGTTTATAATGTAAAACGAATCATTGTTATTCTCAATCTAATGTTATTGTAAAAAAAAATTAGTTTCCAAAAACTAACCTCGAAATTGCAACTTGAAACGACCGCATTGTTTGGATGGATACTCAGCGTATCAAACAAAGGCTTGCCTTCTATATCGGAGTGTCCTCCATCACATCGTTGCTTTGCATCCATGTTAAGGGTATATATTCCAGAAGCCACGTGTTATGTGACAGAGAGGATCCTTTCAAGGTAATATTAGAAAAGTGTTGCCGCAATACTGAAAAGTATTCCTGTGGAAACTAGGTACCTATAATAAAAATACACACTTGACACGGTGACACAATTATATGTATGTTTTGTTGTCTAACCAAAACAATGGTACGAAAATGATCGTCAGCATTTCAGCAATCATAACGAGAACAGCGCATCTCACTATATAATAACTAATAAATCAAATTGGGTTTTTTTCTCCTATACTGTAAACACTGACGATATCTTTTTCGTGACGGCTCCACTCTCTACTAGTCTCCAGCGACAGGACACACGTTTTAGTTACAATAAAAGTTCTACGTGTAGTCGGTGTTCTTGACATTAGTATCTGTACCATAATAACTACAAAATTCAATACTTACATTATTGTTTATCAGATAATAGCTACACGGAATATTATTAACTGTATTTCGGCAACACTTATATACAACACAACAGAAAGTTGTCTCTAGCACATTGCATACGATTGTTGATACGCAAACATGGAAGTCAAGCGAGAATGTGATGGAGACCAATCTGGTACTGAAGACAAGTTTGATGTAACAACCAGCCACCAAAACAGCACTGACACGTTCACCTATATAAAGCAGGAGAACACAGACGATTTCAGTTGTGATTTTGAGGTTAGTTTTTATTTATTAAGTCCTTTCCTGCGATTTTTTATAATCATTTTAGCAGAATACCTTCGATAAGTTTATATTTTTTACAAATTGTTTAAGAACATACGAGGATGTCAAACTTTCTTTCAAAAACCTTTTGACATACATTTAGACAGCTACCTACCTCAATTATATAAGTAAGCATTGTTATAAAATGGCTACGCGAGCTCAAAATTGTTTTTTTATATGATTACAAAAATGCATAATGTTTCCTTCAGTATCCAGCAACGCGACTCGCTGAAATTAATCCCGAGATTGACCTCCAGCTGGTTGACGTTAAACGCGAGTTCGTTGCAGATGCAATACACCCTTTCCATGATGAAGATCCAACACCTGGATGTTCGCATTCAGATAACGGACCAGTACAGCAGGTAATTGTATATTATGCGATATTTTCTTCCATCGGCTATGTATCCTATCACAGCTTTGTGACTAAATTTAAATAGGTAGGTAGATATTATCCTCGTCTCGGTTATACACGCTTCCTACAACTATTTCACTTACCTATGTATCTGGTTTAGTGTGTGTGGGCGCATTGACCTACAGTATTTGAATGTGATGTCTGTCACTGATGATGACCAATCGACCTCTTCTTTCAGAAAGTACTTTTGAGATAACATTATTGTTTGTAGGTAGGTAGCAGAAGACGTCACATGCTGGCATGGCGACAAAGTAAGTCTGTGGTTTTGTCATTCCGCAGAATATTTTGAATGATCTAATTTCAATGAACTTTAACAGTTTATACGTGTGCGTACTTTAAAATTACTTGCGATATTGCATCCATACATAATATTGTGAACAGTGCCAGCGCCATCTTAAGATACAAAGCATCAGCATATCTTTTTGTACACGCATTTCTCAAACGAGTTATCCCACTGTTCAGCTGTCAAAATCAGATTTCAGATTGCCTCCAAAGCAACATAATTATAAGGTCTTTCTCGTTTCGTATTGAATTATTATAAAAAAATCGCAAATCAAATTTATAACCTATCAGTGTTTTTGTTATAAATATACATTCCTGTTATTCGTCAGTTATCAAAGTCAAACTATTTCTTCGTGCAAAAAACGGTGGTAACATCGATTTCCAAAAAATGTCTTATGTAGGTAGCATCGAGCTCATTTATACACTACTGGATTAATCATATGCTTCTTAAAATGACGCCCGATTTTCAGCGACTCGGCCAGTGTTAAAACTTACTGTTTTATTATCAGCGGACTTAACTCGATATAAGCTCACTTAATATTTGTCTCGAAAACGACCTGGCAATAATTATGAGTAAGCCCGATCTAGCTTGCATCTTACTCTAACTAAAGCCTTGTTCGGACTGTGCCAGTGATTTAGTAAAGTGGATAATTTGTTGATTAAAACTTTGATAAATAATGGAAATATTTCACAGAAAACTTGTTGTTATTGAAAGTAGGTAAAGATGTAGGTAGGTACACATTATCCTAGTGTTCATTAGAATAATTATAATTTATAATTATTCATTTATCATTCTGTTTATTTTTTGTAGTCAGTAAGTACAATGGAGCATAAAATCAGGGGCGGATCAAGTCAAATGGCCATACTATTAAATCTTTCTTCTCCCATAGTACTTCTCAAATAATTTTTTACACGCTTTAAAATAGAAAACGATCTTTCACCTGATGCATTGGATAAGGGTAGGTATTGTTAAAAAAATATTTCTACAATTGGGAATGTGCAAAACATTTCTTTGGCGGCTCGACAGATGTCTGATGTGGATTTAATATTGTGCATAAAGTACCTATTTATTACCTAAACAAACTACAAAAATACATAGGTAAGCACACAAAAATATAATGGGTAGGTATCCTATGTAAATTAGTATTCATCAATAGGAATTTGGAGCATAAATCGATTTAATTCAACAACGCCGTTTTTGCACAGTGTCATTTGAATTATTTTTGAAGTTACGATAGACGGCAGCACTCTCGTGTCGCGCGATTGGTGTCCTCTTTGAAATATCCGTCGCTCTCGACGCTCTGTTCATTTTGACGCGTCACTCACTAATGCACTGTGCTCGGACACTTTTCAGATACTAATTCACTAAATCACTCGCCACTCTACTAAATCACTCGGCTGGTACGGACCGGCCTTAATAGTCAGCTCATGACGACTTGCTCTGTTCGCTCAGACATGAATTTTAACTGTAACTTGCAAGCTTTGGGTTGCAGAACCCTGAGGGTCACCATTCCAAGAACGCAAATTTAGTTTTACAGCCAGGGCAATACGGGTGAAATTCAGGAATCCATGTTAACGGTCTTAACGCATTATACCTACAGGGAAATATTATAAGACGATATTCGTAATATCTTCTTTTGCGGTACATTTTTAAAATGACACTTGTATGGGAACTCCTCATCTAGTAGTATATCAATGATTGAGCTATACATTACGTTTATGGAAGATGTGTTAATGTTAGTATAGTAATTATGATGTACCTTATCTATCAAAATCAAACCAGTCCCATTCTCAAGACAGCTGCAAACCAGCAGACAATACATTAGGGATAGGCATACATGAGGTCAACGAGAACCTCATTCTAGATTTTCATAAAGTACCACACCATAGTCACGTTCTCATATATATCGAGTAGGTTTATAGAAAGTGTTAAATGACATTACAATAATCAATTTGTTTCTGATAGGAAACGCGTTTTATAAAATGATATAAGTATCTCTTAATAATTATGATTTGGCAAGCTTTTTAAAATTGTGCTTTATTTAAATTGAAGTATCTTCAGGACTCCAAAAATCGAAGTAAAAACAAAGCTTATGTACCAATTTACACCACCCAGTACCACAGTCGGCTTTAATCGATCGATCAGTCCGCGCAAAGCCGACTCAACAACAAGCCTAAGCATTCGGAAACTTTCCGACAGCGAGTGGTCTTACATCTCTTGCGCCTCCTACTGCTGACCAATCATTATTCTATAACAGTGATGTTGAACCTATGGCACGCGAATGTTTTATATTGAAGAGAAAAAAATATTACCTAATATAATAATAAAGCAACATCCAAAAAAGTGATACAAATAAAAATATAAGTATTTATAATATACACTATTGAAAAATAATTACGACATAGCTATGCGTATTTTATAGAGTTTTTAATACTATTTTTACCAGTGGTATTTACCAATCGATGCGCAAACGGAACCGACGAAACTCGTGCATAAATGACAGATCGTATTGTATACAAATTAATAATAGGCAAATTCTCTTCAAGAATTTATGTTACATGTAAATAATTTATAATTGAACATATCGCTCTTAATGCTTATGCATGACACATAATATTATCGCACTCGCCTCATCAGGCGGCGTAGGAAGCCGCTCCGCGAACTTCTGATTTTGGTCGATTTACAATGCTTGAGACCACTGTAGCGAGAGAATGCCTCGTCTGATTGCGGCGAATTCAGGTGTCATTTTGTGTGTAAAGAACCAAGCTAAGTAATACAGTAACAAACTATTTCATTGGCACCAACAAAAATGTCTGTACCAAATAAGAAACAAAAACTTGGTGGAGCTAGTAGTAGTAATTCTGACAGACAGTGAAAATGGAAAACTGTTCAGTTATGGGAAATCTATAAAAAAAGCGTGGTTAAAATGCCATCACGACCTTTTTAAAAAATTTGAAAACAAGCAAAAATAACATAATATTCAAATAATAAAGGATATGCATTCGTCTAGAAACACGGTGAAAAATAGAATCTATCATTGTAATATTTAAACTTTTTTTTAATAGATTTCTTAAAAACTTCCTTTTCATTTTTTTCCGTATAAGAAACTGCTCGGCACGTCAGACAACCGAAAGATTATATTTGAAAATTTTTGGCACGCGTGGCTAAGTAAAAAGGTTCGCTAACACCGTGTCTAGGTATAATATTTCTAACTGGATCTCTTATAATGAACTATTCTATGAATCTCATAATTTATTAATACTTTTAAATGTTTTTAAAGATTATCACTAAAGGCACTGTAGCGGCCAATATTGCGAGTCTCATATCGTCCTGGGACGTGACTGAAGCACAAGTGTCTAGCAAAGACCTACACATTGAGGAACAAGATATTAATCAAGAACTAAAAAAATATATAGAAGGGTTCAAAGATGTCGCCTGTCGCAATAGTAAACGTGATATCTGTCAATCGAATAATATGGTAAGAACAGAATTATTGGTGGCTGTTATACAATTAGAAAAAAAAACGTTTCATAAAGAAAATTTTGTGTGCAGTATCTGTTTTGATTTATTTTCATCGTTCGACCTAATGTTGCTTCACAAAGCGATACACAAAACCACAATTGCGAAAACAAACGATTCTGTTGCAAGGCTGGGTAAATGTGACGATGGTTATTTTTCAAGATTTCCTCCTGGTCACGTCATGAAGACACTCAAAATGACTAATTCTGGCGAAAAGCCATTTAATTGTGATACATGCAATTACTCATGCAGACAGTCAAGTGACATGAAAAAACACAGAATGACTCATTCTGGTGAAAAACCATTTAAATGTGATAAGTGCAATTACTCATGCAGACAATCAGGTGACTTGAAAAGACACAAAATGACTCATTCTGGTGAAAAGCCATTTAACTGTGATAAGTGCAATTACTCATGCACGACGTCAAGTAGCATGAAAATACATAAAATGACTCATTCGGGCGAAACGCCATTTAACTGTGATAAATGCAATTACTCATGCACGACGTCAGGTAGCATGAAAATACATAAAATGACTCATTCGGGCGAAACGCCATTTAACTGTGATAAATGCAATTACTCATGCACGATGTCAGGTACCATGAAAATACATAAAATGACTCATTCTGGTGAAAAGCCATTTAAATGTGTCAAGTGCAAATATTCATGCAGACGTTCAAGTGAGATGAAAACACACAAAATGTCTCATTCTGGTGAAAAGCCATTTAACTGTGATAAATGCAATTACTCATGCACGACGTCAGGTAGCATGAAAACACACAAAATGACTCATTCTGGTGAAAAGCCATTTTACTGTGTTAAGTGCAATTACTCGTGCAGACGTTTAGGTGACATGAAAAAACATAAAATGACTCATTCTGGTGAAAAGCCATTTAAATGTGATAAGTGCAATTACTCATGCAGACAATCAGGTGACTTGAAAAGACACAAAATGACTCATTCTGGTGAAAAGCCATTTAACTGTGATAAATGCAATTACTCATGCACGACGTCAGGTAGCATGAAAATACATAAAATGACTCATTCTGGTGAAAAGCCATTTAACTGTGATAAGTGCAATTACTCGTGCACGACGTCTGGTACCATGAAAATACATAAAATGACTCATTCTGGTGAAAAGCCATTTAACTGTGATAAATGCAAGTACTCATGCAGACAGTCAGGTAGCATGAAAACACATAAAATGACTCATTCGGGCGAAACGCCATTTAACTGTGATAAATGCAATTATTCGTGCACGACATCAGGTACCATGAAAATACATAAAATGACTCATTCTGGTGAAAAGCCATTTAAATGTGTCAAGTGCAAATATTCGTGCAGACGTTTAGGTGACATGAAAAAACATAAAATGACTCATTCTGGTGCAAAGCCATTTAACTGTGATATATGTAATTACTCATGTAAACAATCTGGTCACTTGAAAACACACAAAATGACTCATTCTGGTGAAAAGCCATTTAAATGTGTCAAGTGCAAATACTCGTGCAGACAGTCATGTGACATGAAAAAACACAGAATGACTCATTCTGGTGAAAAACCATTTAAATGTGACACATGCAATTACTCATGCAGACAGTCAGGTGACATGAAAACACACAAAATGACTCATTCTGGTGAAAAGCCATTTAAATGTGATAAATGCAATTACTCATGCACGACGTCAGGTAGCATGAAAATACATAAAATGACTCATTCTGGTGAAAAGCCATTTAACTGTGATAAGTGCAATTACTCGTGCACGACGTCTGGTACCATGAAAATACATAAAATGACTCATTCTGGTGAAAAGCCATTTAACTGTGATAAATGCAAATACTCATGCAGACAGTCAGGTAGCATGAAAACACATAAAATGACTCATTCGGGCGAAAAACCATTTAAATGTGATAAGTGCCAATACTCATCGAGACGTTTAGGTGACATGAAAAGACATAAAATGACTTACATTGGTGCAAAGCCATTTAACTGTGATATATGTAATTACTCATGTAAACAATCTGGTCACTTTAAAACACACAAAATGACTCATTCTAGTGAAAAGCCATTTAAATGTGACACATGCACTTACTTATGCACGTCTGGTAACATGAAAAGACACAAACTGACTCATAATAGTGAAAAGTCATAATCTGATAAATGTAATTACTCGTGCATAACGTCCAGTAGCATGAAAATACACAAAAACACTCATTTTTGTGATAAGCTATTTAAATGTGATTTATCTAATATTTACTCATGCATTTGATCTGGTAGCAGTAAATGGCATAAAAAGACTCATTCTGGTGAGAAGCCATTTAAATCTTATATTTATGTAATTACCCATGCACAACGTGTCATAATATCGCAAAAATTAACTCATTCTGTTGAAAAGCCATTTTAATGAGATAAGTGTAGTTACGCATCCACAACGTTTGATAGCATGAAATTGTATAAAAGGACTAATTCTAGTGAAAATTCATAATTTTTATGATACATGCAATTACCAATGCATATATTTTAATAAGATGAAATTACATGAAAAGACCCATTCCGGTGAAAAGCCATTCCGCTGGCTGTGCTTATCAGTGAACTGTAAAGAAATGATTCGGATGCTGGGAGGGCAGGGTATTTCTAGGAAACCAGGCACTAACCTTTTATGCTATTTAGGCTGGCTCAATGGTTTGGTTGTCAAGCCTGGTCGTATTATCAGTCTCGTTCGGTATTGTTCATTGGGTTATCCGGTGCGTGCACTTGACATTCTAGCTTAGGTAAGTGTTTATATGCGCATAGTTGATAAATGACTGACGGTTATTTATCGTGCCAGGCAAGGGTCAAATTGTCAGGTGGGTAGGAATTTATCTATTGTATTAGGGCCACCCTAATTGGCTTATTTAGACAAGGCCATTTGAATGTGAAATAAATGCTCATGCATAACTTCTGCTTGCATATTTCACGACTTATTTATTTTTAAAAAATCCTGCATTTTTGGGACATAATTTCAATATAATATAATATTATACCAATAAAGGCGTTAGCTACCCGTTCACTAATTAGCTAGGATAAAGTATCTGTAGTAAAGACTTTGAAATAATGGTCAGTCGAGAAGGGACCGAACGTGCGTACGTCATTTTTATTATCAACCGATAACGTAAACAATTCATATTTTTGTAGCCCATTCTATAGCGACATAGTATTATGGAACTGTTTGTAATATTATTTTAAACCATACAATAATAACTATTGCCTCTGTGCTAAATACAGTTTTTGAATACTTCAAACCCACTTGCTCTAAGAAATCTCGTTTGTTGTATTTTGGCATTGTGTAAGTGGACGTTAGGTTTTAGTGACATAAAAAGTGTTTCGAACTCCGTAAGCTAGTTGTTTTTTTTTTTAACCAAATCCGATCCTTATAGGAACACATGGGCCTCCAACAGATTTTGTTTTTACGACAAACGGATGTCAACAACTTTCTCATCTTATTAAGTCCATACTCTGACCTTACACAAATCGAAAAACAATTTGTGTACATGCCTAATCCAGGATTTGATCCTGGACCCACGACGCTATAAGCCGACGCTTAACCTGCGTGGCCATCGTGGGACTGTTAGCTAGTTCATAGCTTTGTTTGGGCGATCCGACAATATTGTACACACTTTTTCTTCTTTTATATTTATTTATTTTAGTTGAATAATAAATACATACCTCTCGTGTCACGTTGTTTGTTATTTTTTTTAATTGTCATGCTCTGCTCAAACAAAACTAAAATTGATAAAAATTGTAAAGTATCTATAAAATATCTTATTTTATGTATGATTAAATGGCATAAATTTAAATATTTTATAGATAGAAGAGTATCCTTTGGCAAAGTATATTCTGTTATGGTTTGGTTTCGCAAGGTTTAAGGCGATAGATATTTTTTTGATAATTTACAATTTCAACTGAATTAATAAATTATGTATCTGAAAACATTGAAAAGAAAAATATTTTTTATTTTGAGTCTTCAGTAAACTTACAATTATTGTATTAAAATGTGAATTTGTCAAAGGAGTCCATCTTATTATTAGGTTGGTAATATTAAGGTATTATTAAAATTTAGTTTATTATTTTTTTATGATGTGCTTAAGAGATTTTCACTAATTCATTTTTTTATTATTTTTTAAACTTTAAACTTACAATTGTAAAAAAATGTTATAAAATGTAAAATTTGTCAGAGTACCCCATCTTATTATTACATTTTTTTTATAGTCATATTAAGATATTATTTAAATTTAGTTAGGTTTTCTATTTTTTAGTAAGAGATTTTTCACTAATTCATAGTTTTAAAATTTTTTATATTTATTTTAAAAAACATCGATTTTTATAAAAATATAAATGTGTGCAAGCTTCGTATTTTTGCGCTAGGTACAGGTGCCTTTGCACATCTATTATGTACACAAGTTTACTATCGATTGTAGTTTATACAATTTTTAAAATTGTGTACAATTACAACCAACTTCTCGTAATTGCTACAATAATTAGACCTTATTCTCCTTTGAATCGTAATACGTGTGACGTCACTAATCACAAAAAAAATGTACAACTGTCATCGAATTTCCGTTTATGCCTGTAAATTGGTGTTATTTAATGATCTATGCATGCTCCTCTTAATTATTAAGCGTTTGCCTTGTTATGCTAATAATAGTTTAGTCCAACGAGATTGGAATTGGTTCTGTCTAAATAAAATGTCAAGCTACGGAAGTTTTTGTTTTGAATGAATGAGTTGAATGAGAATGATTTTTAGTCCTTTGACAAGTGAAAGGTACCAACCTGCTGAGTTTGACGATTGCTTGGTTAAAAACTGTATTTAGTGACAATATGTAAGTATTTTATTTTATATATAAATAAAGAAAATCGAAAACTTATTTGGTTTTAATCGTTTTTATTCACACTATCCCATTCATAAAAAGTAGCACCTGTTCGCACAAGGAAACTAGGTAGGTACATTAATATGAGATTCATCATTGTAACCCATAATATAGTTATTGCCATCTCCCGTCATAATGCTATGCTGGTTGCTGGTCATCGTCTGTTATTTGGACTTGGGAGTGAACAAATAAATACCCCGGAATGGTCTAAAACGGCGACTTTTATTTTACTCTTTTACATATTGTCACATTATATTAATCCGAGATATATGATTTCTTTACAAATGCAATCTCTCGAAGCCTAAAATTTTTCGCTGTTGATTTCGCTATCAGCGATTAGCCTACCTTTTTTGCATACGGACAAACAGCGTTGCCGGATATTTTTTTCTCATAATTGACCTTTACTAGTCAGAGTCAGCTCGGAAATGGTTCCGGCCTCTCTAGACCACCAGAGGAGACAGCCACAAATGTGGACAAGTCGAAGGTGAGACATTATGACGTCATCTTATTATGACGTTAGCTGGAATGTCTTTCGGTGAGTATACATTCACTTTCCAAATGCAGTCGTACATTGGTGGCCACTGAAAGCAGAGAATACAGCTGTGGCAGGTCTTATCCAGGAATGGATTGACTGTTACATAATATTATTAATCATGTTGTTATTTTCAGGAGTGTGAAGACAGCCTGGTCAATATAAAGCCAGAGAATGATAATGAGGATGTCATCATCAAACAAGAATTCGTTTACGATGCAATTCGCCAAATCATTAATGAGAATCCTCAAACCGGCCCCTCCGATCGACAATACAGCCCAGTGGACCAGGTACGTGCATTTATAGGCTCACTGATAACTTTTAAACATTTTTTCAACAAAAATTCTGTTCACCCAATTTGGATGTCACTTATTCGAGCACTGCTGGTCGTATATCGCGAATAATATTGGCTTCCCTATTGGGTTTCTCTGGGTAAACCAATGACTCCATGAAGTTTTACAGGAAATAATCCAGATATATTAAATCGCACGACCTTGGAGGAGGCCAATAATTGTCAGGTCCATTTTCGAAATCAACTAAAGCAATCGTTTATGATCGGTTAGGGGAAGAAAATAAATGACAATCGTGTCCTGTTTTACGATTATATTTTCGTAGTAAAGTCCATTTGTAGCGGTGACAAGAGACCCACAGCTGGCGCTGCCCATTGACGGATTAGGATTTAACCATATGTTAACTCCGTAGTTTTTTATCTCAGTCTTACGGCCAGTCACTGCCGATCCATCATTATTCTATAGCAGCGATGTTGAACCTATGGCACGCGAATGTTTTATGTTGAAGAGAAAAAATATAACCTAATATAATAATGAAAAAAAAAACAAAAAAGTGATACAAATAAATATTTAAGTACTTATAAACAATATAAAAAAATAATGACGACATAGCCGTGAGTATTTTCAATAGTTTTTAATATTATTTTTACCAGTGGTATTTACCAATCGATGCGCAAACGGAAACGACGAAACTCGTGCATAAATGACTGAAAACATTAATAGGCAAAATACTCTTCAAGAATTTGTTTAATGTAAATATATAATTGAACAAATCGCTCATAATGCTTTATGCGTGACACATAATATTATCGCACTCACCTCATCAGGCGGCGTAGAAAGCCGCTCCGCGAACTTCTGATTATGATCGATTTACAATGCTTGAGACCACTGTAGCGAGAGAATGCCTCAGCTGATCGCAGCGAATTCCGGTGTCATTTTGTGTGCGAAAATTTCAAACATATGTCTTCGTCTAGAAACACGGTGAAAGATAGAATCTCAAGAACACGTTGCTATTTTTATAACTTTTTAATGCTACCTTTTCTTTATTTCCCAATAAAAAACTGCTCGACAGGTCAGACAGTCGAAAGATTGTATTTGGGAAATTCTATAGAGGTCTTGTCGTGTTCACTTATCAGGGCATTTCTATTGATTAAGATGGCGCTGCTCCGCGCTATAGTTGAATAGAGAAAACTTAACTTTTTTATAAGTCTGATACGTCATCACTGGTGTGTTTTGCTCCTTTACCTCGTAATATTTTAACGTTATTTTATCAATGAATGATCAATGTGCTTTTACCATTGGTGTATGGTTATTGGTTGGGTACTGATATCATCTCCCCGACAGTATTTGACTTTAGCCGTGTCTAGGCATATTGTTTCCACTTGGATCTTTTACTATTTTTTTTAATTTAGTGGAAACACGCAGTTACATTTTAATTACAAAAATATGTTTTCAATAGAATAATGAAAAGTTATGACAACCAGTAAAGTTTCCATATATTAATTATAATATAGTTAATCCTTACAAGATAGAAAGTAAGAATAACATAAATATAAAGAAATTACTTAAGAAAAGTGAGAAAGACTAATGAAAAGACAAAAACGTAAGATGTTTTTTAAATGTATAAGTATTATATAAGACATATTATGTCTATCTATACAAAATTTTGGAGATAGTGCGTTTAAACGAAACAGGTGAATTATTGAATGGATTAACGGTGGAGAAATACATATTGTAATAATTTAAACAAGAGCGCCGAATAAAAGAGTTTTGTGCATGATAAGAATCCCTACGACTGACATGGTACATAATGGTTATAATGAACTGTTATTTAAAAATGTCATAATTTATTAATACTTTTAAATGTATTTTTTAGATTATCGCTAGAAGCACTATACCGGCCAATGTTGCGAGCCTCATGTCGTCGTGGGATGTGACTGAAGCACAGGTGTCTAGCGACGACCTACACATTGAGGAACACGACATGAAGAAAGAACTGAAGGAATATCTTGAAAGGTACAAAGATGTCGCCTGTCGCAATAGTAAACATGATATTTTTCAATCTATTAATATGGTAAACACAGAATTATTAGTGGTTGTTATACAACTGGAAAAAAAATCGTTTCATAAAGAAAATTTTGTGTGCAGTATCTGTTTTGATTTTTTTTCATCGTTAGACCTAATGTTGCTTCACAAAGCGATACACAAAACCACAATTGCGAAAACGACCGATTCCGTTGCAAGGTTGGGTAAATGTGACGATGGACATTTTTCAAGATTTCGTCCTGGTCACGTCGTGAAATCACTCAAAATGACTTATTCTGATAAAAAGCCATTCAAGTGCGATAAATGCAATTACTCATGCAGAACGTCAGGTAACATGAAAAGACACAAAAGGAGTCATTCTGGTGAAAAGCCTTTTAAATGTAATTTATGCAACTACTCAAGCAGACATTCAGGTAACATGAAAACGCACAAAATGACGCATTCTGGTGAAAAGCCATTTAACTGTGATAATTGCAATTACTCATGCATGACGTCTAGTGGCATAAAAACACATAAAGTGACTCATTCGTGTGAAAAGCCATTTAACTGTGATATATGTAATTATTCATGCAAACGATTAGTTAACATGAAAAGACACAAAATGACTCATTCTGGTGAAAAGCCATTTAACTGTGATACATGTATTTACTCGTGCATCACTTCTGGTAGCATGAAAAGACATAAAATGACTCATTCTGTTGAAAAGCCATTTAACTGTGATAAATGCAATTACTCATGCAAACAAGCAAGTAACTTGAAAACACACAAAATGACACATTCTGGTGAAAAGCCCGTTAAATGTGATATGTGCAATTACTCATGCAGACAGTCTTTTGGCATGAAAACACACAAAATGACTCATTCTGGTGAAAAGCCATTTAACTGTGATAAATGCAATTACTCATGCAGACAGTCTATTGGCTTGAAAACACACAAAATGACTCATTCTGGTGAAAAGCCATTTAACTGTGCTAAGTGCAATTACTCATGCAGAGAGTCAGGTAATATGAGAAAACACGAAATGACTCATTCTAGTGAAAAGCCATTTAAATGTGACACATGCACTTACTCATGCACGACGTCTGGTAACATGAAAAGACACAAACCTACTCATACCGGTGAAAAGTCATAATGTGATAAATGTCATTACTCGTGCATAACGTCCAGTAGCATTAAAATACACACAAAGACTCATTTTGGTAATAAGCTTTGTAAATGTGATTTATCTAATATTTTCTCATGCATTTGATGTGGTAGCAGTAAATGGCATAAAAAGACTCATTCTGGTGAGAAGCCATTTAAATCTTATGTTTATGTAATTACTCATGCACAAAGTCCAGTGTCATAATATCGCAAAAATTGACTCATTCTGTTGAAAGGTCATTTTAATGAGATAAGTGTAGTTACGCATCCACAACGTTTGGTAGCATGAAATTGCATAAAAGAACTAATTCTAGTGAAAAGTCATTCACATAATTTTTATGATAAATGCAATTACCCATGCATATATTTTAATAAGATGAAATTAAATGATGGACCCATTCCGGTAAAAAGCCAATTCGTGTAAATTCTTATACGCATGCAAATTGTCTGTAAAAACTCTAAAATTAAAGACACTGGCTTTGCTTTTCAGTGAACTGTATACTGTGAAGGAATGATTTGAATGTAGGGAGGGGAGGATATGTCTAGGATGCCAGGCACTGACCTTTTATGCTATTGAGGTTTGCTCCATGGCCTGGTTGTCAATCCAGGTCGTAATATCAGTCTCGTTCGGTATTGTTCATTGGGTCATCCGGTGCGTGAACTTGACGTTTTAGTTTAGGTAAGTGTTTATATGCGCACAGTTGATGAATGATTGACCGTTATTTGTTGCGCCAGGCAAGGGTCAAATTGTCAGGTGGGTAGAAATTTATCCGTTGTATTAGGGCCATCCTAATTGGCGTATTCAGACAAGGCCATTTGAGTATGATATAATTACTCATGCATAACTTCTGGTAGCATATTTCACAACAACGTATTTATTTATACATTATTTCAATATAATATATTATACCAATAAAGGCATTGGCTACCCGTTCACTACTTAGCTAGGTTAAAGTATCTGTAGTAAAGACTTTGAAATAATGGTCAGTCGAGAAGGGACCGAACGTGCGTACGTCATTTTTATCATCAACCGATAACGTAAACAATTAATATTTTTGTAGCCCATTCTATAGCGACATAATATTGATACCTCCACGTTTCTACGTGCATGGAGGGCCCCTTAAGGGTAAAGTACGAGCGAAGATATGGATGCCGCATTCATGGTTCTTATAATCCGCCAAGCCGGAGTCCCTTTGTCCCCGCTGTATGAATATAATGCTCTTTAGTAATCAACTATAAATGTTGCTTCTTTTGGGCTCAGTTCTTAGAAATCCGCTGTAACTTTCAATCTACCTGGCAAAAAGGTAACTTGGACGACCCTCATGGTAAAACCCCCTGGCAAAGGCCAAACATTCTGCTGCAGGCAAGAGTGATAGAGAGGGGTGGTCGTTCAGGGGTGGATTGAAAGGGACAGCGATACAGCCCAAAATACGAGAGCTAGCCGCAAGACAGTAGGTGTTGAGGTTGGCAGTTAGTTAGCGGAAGTCTCCGAAACGCGACGGGCTGTGTGCCCTGTTGAAGCTTAATTTTTAATTGATACAGCCCACGGCGCCCTCATTAATAAATTTAGGGCTGGTAAAAATTAATAAATTGTATATTGTGTTCTGAATATAAACTTTGTGCTACGAACAACGTGCGTTCATCATTTTTCCATCCCGTCAATCCTGCATTTACCCCCAACTGTCAAGACCTACCGTACACTGAACGTGCTCTACCGGACTAAAAACCAGCTACTATTGACCGCCATGAACTATTCTGAGCTAGTCGAAGGATGGAGGCTGGTCGTGTGGCTCGCGCGTTCTGCCGACGGCACGCTACGAGGGCCTCATTGACGCCCGGTTGACCGAAGAGTCGAGCTCTGAGGTCGGATCGGCCGTGCGGCCCCGACTCCCCTCCCTACCCGGACTTACGGGGTGACAATATTATTATGTAACCGTATGTAATAATATTTTAAACCATACAATATTAATTATTGACTCTGTGCTAAATACAGTTTTTGAAAACTTGCTCTAAGAAATCTCGTTTGTTGTTTGGTGTATTTTGGGTTTGTGTAAGTGGACGTTAAATTGAAGTGTACCCAAATCCACTACCGTAAGCTAGTTTTTTTTTTGTTAAGACATGGGCCTCCAACAGATTTTGTTTTTACGAGAAATGGGTGTCAGCCACTTGCTCAACCTATTAAGTCCATACTCTGACCCTACAAAAATTGAAAAATAATATGTGTACATGCCAGACTAAGGATTTGAACTTGGGACTGCCGACGCTTAAGCTGCGCGTCCATCGTGGGTGTTAGCTAGTTCATAGCTTTGTTTGGGCGATCCGGCAATATGTTGGACACTCTTTCATTCATATTTATTTATTTTAGTTGAATTATAAATACATACCACTCGTATCACGTTGTTTGTTATTTTTTTTTAAATTGTTATGCTCTGCTCAAACAAAACTATAATAGTAACAAATATTATTCTATCTATAAAATATCTTATTTTACGTATGAATATGGCATAATTTTAGAAAATTTATATTATATGAGTATTGTTTGACAAAGTATATTCTGTTTTGGTTTGGATTCGCAGGGTTTAAGGCGATATACAGTTTTTCTATAATTTACAATATTTTAACTGTATTAATTAATAAATATGTATCTGAAAACATTGAAAAATAAATATTTTAAGTCTAAAGTAAACTTACAATTGTACAAAAATGTAAATTTGTCAAAGGACCCCATCTTATTATTAGGTTGGTAAAATTTAGGTATTATTAAAATTTAGTTTATTAAGTTTTCTATGTTTCACTTTTTGGCAAATGCATAGTTTTAATTCTTTTTATATTTATTTGATAAAAAACATCGATTTTTTATAACAATTTAAATGTGTGCAAGATTCGTATTTTTGCGTTAGGTGCCTTTACACATCTATTCTGTACACAAGATTGCTATCGGGGGTAGTTTTTCATTTTTATATCGAAGTATTAGAACGTTTTGTAACAATTACAATAAGTTAGCCATATAAACAGTCAATACTGGCTATTCCGCTATAAAATTTAAAAAAAAAGAGAGGTGATGTTAAAACAAAGCACGCATTGTAACAATTACAACCAATTTCTTGTAATTGTTACAATAAGTGCTAATACCTCGATACAAAAAAAAATGAAAAACTACCCTCGATAGTTATCGATAGCGGCCGATAGTAGTCTTGTGTATAGAATAGATGTGTGTGTGTACAAAAAAATGTACAACTGTCATCGTATTTTCGTTTATGGCTGTAAATTATTGGGGTTATTTAATGTTCTATGCATGCTTCTCTTAATTATTAAGAGTTTTCCTTGTTATGGTAATAATAGTTATGTCCAAAGAGATTGGACTTGGTTCTGTCTAAGTAAAATGTCAGCCGACGGAAGTTTTTGTTTTGAATAAATAATGAACCCAACATTTTTAGCCGTTTGACAAGTGGAAGATACCAACCTGCTGAGTATGACGATAGCTTGGTTAATAACTGTATTTAGTAACAATAAGTATTATATTTTATATATAAATAAAGAAACGGGAAACTTATTTGATTTTAATCGCTTTTATTCACACTATCCCATTCATAATAAGTAGCACAGGCTCGCACAAAGAAACTACATTAATATGAGGTTCATCATTGAAACCCATGTAGTTATTGCCATCTCCCGTCAGATCGAAGAAGATGCATTCTCTTTCTTCGCTCGGTATGCTGGTTAACGTCTGTTATTTAAGACTTGGGAGTGAACAAATAAATAGGTACCTCGGAATGGTCTAAAACGGCGATTTTTATTTTTACTATTAATAACATTATTATCAATTTTTCGGAACGCGAGATGTATATTATGTTTAAGTATGTACAATTATTTTATTGCAATCTCTGGAAGCCTAAATTTTTTCGCTTTCGATCTCGCTATCACCGAGAAGCGCTTTAGCGCTACAAGCGAACTCCTATCACAAAAGCGGTGGACACAAATGCAGCGTTGCTTTTTTTGCGTTCTGACAAACGACGTTGCCGGATAATTTCTTTCTCGTTATCGACCATTACTATGAATCAGCTCGGAAATGGTTCCGGCCTCTGGGCGTTTATAAACATAATACAAAATCCCCTTTATTCGTATACAAAAGTCTCCTTATAATATACGAGCGCGACACCGGTGTCCCGTCTGAAACCGGAGCGACGTTTAGTAAACTTAACATAACTTCATCTTGACGTGTACCTATAACAGAAAAAGCGTACGTCAGTTTACTGGAAGCCAGGCGGGAACACCAGCAATTTACATGACTGAGTACTGTCACCAGACATAAAAAAGGCCCTGATGCCCGACAGTTTCAAATTCCAGATCAACAATTTAACAACAAAAATATCCAGCTCCCCTGTAGAATGTTTAGAACCTCTGACTTACACGAAAATATTACAAATAACATTTCGTAAACGGTCATTCAGAAAAGATGCATTTGATTACCTGGCCCAAGGACAGAAGCGGCCCGTCCCGAAATGTTTTTCCCGTTAGTCAGTGACCTTCCCCTTTCTCTTCCCCACCGTAGGATAGACCCGGCAAAATTAAAAGATGCTTTCGAAAAATAAAGTCAGTCCAGATCTACCCTACAATGGAGTGATGACAAAAATAAGTGTTACGCCAGCGGGTGGCGTCGCCCGCGTAAATCGCAAAAATCAACCGCGCTTCTAGCCAATTACTAAATGAACTTTTTATTATTAATAAATATTGTGGTAAATAACAAGTATCCGATAAAGTGTATCGATGGCGCCCCGGCCCATTTTTAAATCAATCGTTAATAACCCGGAATCGCTGTAATACCAATCGGTGACTCGCGCAAAAATCCAATGAAAGTTAATCAATTCCCTAGTGAGAGAAGAAGTGAATCAGTGCTTAGTGCGCGGGATAATAATGATAAACCGACCCCTAATATAAAGACAGTGCGGTGACTAATTTAAGACCTCCTTAGATGTAAATGTTGTAATATTATCAATGTTTACCTATGCCCTAGCGTTAATAAATTTAGTTCCACGTGGAACCGTCGAATCAAATATGTGTTTTATATAAATTAAACCTCGTGATGTCACACCACCCTCAAATTAAGTGATGCCTTTGAAGAATGCTGCCAGCATTCATGTGAGTCCCTCCATTCTTCCCGGTATTAGTACCTACTTCAAAATGCTGTATAATTATTCAAGAATGAAAACCTAAACCTATCCTAAGATAATCCAACAAATAATCCAGTAATCGTCTCGGCTATTTTCAATTTATTTGCCGCTGGCTTCCACTAAATAATAGACAAAAACCGATAAAACAATATTTAATATCATTGTCAAAACAATAGAAACCAATTCATTATTGTGTTTATACGGTTGAATATAGCAAGATGTGTAGGTATTTTGTAATAGGCGAAGTTGTGGTTCTGATTTACCTTCGTTTTCATTCGCTTTTTATTGATAAACTTTGGTCAGGGTTGTGAATTTGGGCCCCGCATCAGTCGAAGTACTGTGGTGGAGGGAATCCAAAAGAAACTTTTAAGACTTCTTTACTTTCGGCTGTATGGATATTATCCCTGGCTCTATCCGACTGATTTTCTCTTTGGGATGCTTACATACTGTAGCTTAAAATTTAGAAGGGATCTTTTATTTTTATTTATTATTTTTATATTATTTTTTCAGACTTATACGCGGCGTAAATGTGAACTCTGCCATTCTTGGTGGTGTTGGCTTGTGTGTCTTTGATAATTACCTTAGGAATCGATGGCATACGTTGTTTGTTCTACCACGGTGCAGAACTAACCTGCCATTAGTAATGCCAATTAGGAGGGCAGTAACCATGTTTAATGAAATAGCTTTGGATATTGATATATTCCACTTACGTGAGGGTGAATTTAGGTGGACGTTGTTTTATAAGTTTTTAAGATAGGGTCTATCAAAGTTCACTCTGTGTGCTTCCATCTACTTTTATTTTGTCACTTATTTTATTTATTTTCTTATTTTATTACTTATTATCGCCGAAAGGACGGCCGCTGGACAAATGCCGTCATCCAGTGGTACTCAAGGGGCACGAAACGGCCACAGGATCGCCCTAAAAGCCGCTGGATTGACGAACTGGTAAAGTTCGGCGGAAATACGTGGCAGCGAACGACACAGAACAGAGAAAGTTGGAGAAAGCTTAGGGAGGCCTTCATCCAGCAGTGAATTGACCCCGGCTGATGATGATGATATATATTATTGGTTAATTTAATAAAACGCAAATTTTTTAGTGCTTCATCATTTTCCGCCTCAGAGAGACAATTCTAAAGTTGATAATGTCTTTCTGAAGCAGACGAAACCGGTCCAGATTTATTAAAAAGTAAAAGTAAAATAAGTACTTATAATTTTCAGATTTATTAAATCAATAATACAATGCAGTTCCACCATTTATTGACAGTTAACACATTAAAAGAAATTCCAATATGTAATTGACATAATTCATTATTTTTAAATTGTTTTCCCTTGTCAGCTAGACACGACACTGCGCCTTCAAGAATACATGTCGCTCTGAAATCTCTTAGCATAATAATTCCAAGCCATAACAACATGTCGTAGGTCTCCAGTGTGCACTTTATAGATAGATGGTATTTAACTACCTTCCAGGAAGCCAGAATCTATTTTGCTGGAAGCAGAAAGGAAGGAAGGTTGAAGTTTTTTCTCGAAACCAAGTAAAGCTACCTCCAGCCTTCTCGGTACCCAGTTTTTTTGCTGCCACGTGCATTCTCCAAACACTATGAATCGAGCGGGCTTAAGGGTGTACCTGTGGGCATTTAGTGCTCCGCTCTTTGGGTACCACTGTAGGACGCCATTTGTCCAGCGGTTGTCCACTCACTGACAAGACATCTCTAGTCTATTTCCATTTCATCTGTTTAGCGAGCTCAATCACATCGCGTTTTTTTGTGTGCTTCCTTGTCCATTAGTTTTTTTTGCAATCTTTACCGTTGTGCCCAAGAAACACCTTTTCATGTCAAGTTGCGCAAGCTATCCATTTTTTAAATTTTATCTTACATTAAGAGTTCATGTTTCAGACACTTACGTGAGCGTTGGTAGCACGCATGGGTTGAACACTTTACGCAGACACAATGTGAGAGAATGCTAAAAGTACCACCTGCATAATATGAATAATATTTTTTTTAAAAGGTTATTCACCAACATGTCTCGATTCATGTTTTATAAGATGACGAAGTTGCAAGCATCTATATGAACATACATTTCATTTATAAGGTTTTTCACCAGTATGTGTCATTTTATGTGTTTTAAGATAACTAGATTCCGAGCATCTATATGAACATACATTGCATTTATAAGGTTTTTCACCGGTATGTTTAATTTTATGTTTTTTTAGACTACCAGATGTTGAGGATCTATATGGACATTCATTGCATTTATAAGGTTTTTCACCAGTATGGGTCATTATATGGTTTTTAAGACTACTAGATGTCGTACATATAAATGAACATAGTTTGCATTTATAAGGTTTTTCGCCAGTATGTGTCATTTTATGTCTTTTAAGATGACCAGATATCGATGATCTATATGAACATACATTGCATTTATAAGGTTTTTCACCGGTATGTTTCATTTTATGTGATTTAAGATAACTAGATGTCGAGCAACTATACGAACATACATTGCATTTATAAGGTTTTTCACCGGTATGTGTCATTTTATGTTTTTTAAGATGACCAGATGCCGAGGATCTATATGAACATATATTGCATTTATAAGGTGTTTCACCGGTATGTTTCATTTTATGTTTTTTAAGACTACCAGGTGTTGAGGATCTATATGGACATTCATTGCATTTATAAGGTTTTTCACCAGTATGGGTCATTATATGGTTTTTAAGATTACTAGATGTCGTACATATAAATGAACATAGTTTGCATTTATAAGGTTTTTCATTAGTATGTGTCATTTTATGTGTTTTAAGGTAACAAGATGTCGAGCACCTATACGAACATACATTGCATTTATAAGGTTTTTCACCGGTATGTGTCATTTTATGTTTTTTAAGATGACCAGATGCTGAGGATCTATATGAACATATATTGCATTTATAAGGTTTTTCACCGGTATGTTTCATTTTATGTCTTTTAAGACTACCAGATGTTGAGGATCTATATGGACATTCATTGCATTTATAAGGTTTTTCACCAGTATGGGTCATTATATGGTTTTTAAGATTACTAGATGTCGAGCATCTATATGAGCATACATTGCATTTATGAGGTTTTTCACCAGTAATTGTCTTTGAATGTACTTTGACATTACTATGTTGCGAGACTAATACGCTCTGATTTTGATCAGGAATCACGTCCATGTGCACCATTTTATGAGTTTTAAGAGCATTTTCGCATCCAAAAACTGCGTTACAAATGCAGCAAATCAAATTACGTGAGAAATGGTTTACTCTTCTAAGAATAAGTCGGATTTCCTTCGGAGCACCTCGTTCTAATATTTCTTGTTTAATGCTATTCTCATCTATCGTCACTTCTGAATACTGTATTTTTCTATCCTGGATGCCATCACCTGAGGATTGTTGACTCTCAACTGTATCGTGATGCTTCGTGAAAAATCCCTTGGTAGAAACCTAGAAAAATCGTAATAATCGATATCAATATTATCAATTATTGTGAGTTATAATATTCAATTTGTTTTTTTGACGCTTTTGTTTTTCAGCGCTTTCAGACAATATTAAAGAGCGAAGTGAGAGTGAAATATTGTTACGGAAAGATCCATAAGTGGGTCAAAACAATGCACTTATATGTATGTATACATCATCTTCGAGAACAATAATTATATTTTGTTCTATTCTAGTGTGTCGTTGGAGAGGGTGCGCAGTGCCTGCCATGCTGAAAGGTAAAGCTATAAAATTATATTTAAATTTCATCAAGCAACCTCGATCATTAACAGTATTTTAATATTTCATACATCAGATTTATTAGATTATTAACGACAGGTACTATTCCGTATGGGAGAAAATAATTCCCAGTAGAAACCTTTACTGTTGGTTTCAATATATCGTGAATTTGGAACATGATTATTAAAAACATTATCACTATTATTGATGTGCAAATAGATTAATAACGTTTGGCTTGCCCACTTTTGCGGCACACGTTGCTTTCGTCTATAAATTAATGGTCGTTTAACGATAAAGAGTTATTTGAACACAAATTTCCATTAACTTTTATTTGTCTAGTCTGCAACAGATTACGGGGAAGGGGTCCAATCACTTATCCACACTAAAAATATACGCTGCATGCAAGGAGAAGTGAACCGAGAATATCTTACTTTAGAGATGAATCTTTAAACACAGCACAAGACTGCACTCATTAAAGATGGTATTTGGTTTTATAATATTAATAATTTATAACAAAGCACATGGGAGACTTCAAATTTTATGTCAGGAGAAATATTGCTAGTTTAATGACTACTTAATGCGATTTGCATTAAATGTCAGTTACCTTTTTGTTTATTGTGATTTCACAACTATTTTTTTTTGCTTAGATAGAACTTACGAAAGGGTTAACTGTCAAACCGAGCTGTGATACTGCGCATACTTTTTGACATTTATGAACAGTATTTAGACAGGCAACCGTGAATAGAGTGACGATCGAGCACCGATTCCAAATTGTCAAAATAATCTTTGACTAAACGGATTAGTTAATAGACAAAATTGGCGTCTATGGAGTCCAATCTGGATGCTGCCCTACATACTCAATTACATCAAATAAATGCACTCTTTTCTGCGGTTCACATGCTGGTGAAATGATCGAACTTTATTTATCAAAAAATGAAGCCGGCACTCGCGTTACGGTCAATGGAGATCATTAGATCATTGGTCAATATCAATGATATTTTTTGCTATTGCATATATGGATGACATTGATGCGGATAAGATGTAGTACTTACAGTATGAAACTACGTAGTTATAACTGCTACCGAGGATGTTATACGTAGCTAAAATTTCAAGTAATTTATGGTTAATAAGTTGCTGATTAGCAATCACGTCCGTGTGAATCAGTTTGTTACTTTAGATTCTTTCATCATCCAAAATTGCGTTCCAAAGCCCGCGCCGACTTAAGCCCGAGATTTTCCCTACAGACGGACGCCAGCGGACACGGAATGGGGGCTGTCCTCATCCAAGATAGGGACGACGGCGATCGACACATCATTTTATACGCCAGCTGTTGCCTATCTGCAGTGGAACACAAATACCACAGCAATGAACAAGAGGCCTCCGAGATCACCTGGGCTATTAAACGTTACAGGGTCTGCCTAGAAGAACGAGAGTTCACCCTGTTAACCGACAATAAGGGGCTCATTTGGCTTCAACAAGCGAAAGACCAAAAAGCGAAACTAACCCGATGGGCGATCCTATTTTCAGAGTTTTCTTTCACCATTACCCACTGTCAAGGGAAAAATAACCAACAACCGGACGCTTTATCTCGGAACCGCAACCGTCAGAAGACATAGACATGGACGTATGAGCATACCAGAGCAACCGAAAACAGATCCAACCCCCATGGATTTAGTGCTGGAGTTACCAGACCTGGCGACTGACATAGTACAAAAGCAACGAGACGATCCGGAGTTGGCGAAGCTTTACAGAAGGCCGCATACAGAAGCGCGCCGCCCATGGGACATAGCATCCAATACCACTAAGAATGGCAGTTTTCATTTACGCTGCGTATGAGACGGTAAAAATATGTAGCAAATTAAGATCCTTCTAAACTTTAAGCTAGTGAGCAAAACCTAATAATCAGTATACCTCGCCCGGCAAATCTTTATGAATAGAACCACGCTGGAGCAATGCTAATTAGGTATCCGTATTTACTTAGCAAATTTGTTGTCGATTTACGCAAATTAAAACTATTTTTTTCTAAATGCCTTTATTCCACTCTACACTATCGAGTTCTTTCGGAATTTGGCACTCAAACTACTCAACTTGATGCTAACCCAACTTATAACTGCATTTTATCGCAAAATTGTGTTTAGCGATGACGCTCATTTTTGTTTAACGGATTTGTTAATAAGGAAAATTTCCTACACGGGAAAATACAAATCTAGAAGACTTCCTATAATTTATTACATTCATAAAAATGCATCATTTGGTGCGGTTTACACGCTGGTGGCATCGCTGCACAATTTTTCAAAAATGGCGCCAAAGCTCTCGTTTAGGTGAATGGATATCCTTGTCGAGCCATGATTATTACATTGTTTTAAATATGGAATCATTCGAAAGAACAGTGATTTCAACAGGAAGTGCCATACAGCTACCGCAACTATCGCTTTATTTGTATCAAGATTTGGAGATAAATTGATTTTGAGAAATGGATTCGTGAAGTCACTGTTATATGCTGATAAACCAGCATCATTTAACGCATTAGAAGCCAACATCTCCTGTACTATACGACCAGCAGTGCTTTAATAAAAATAGTCCGAATTGGGCGCCGAGTATTTGACTTCGGCCTATCAGACTTTAAAAAAACCGCATTTGTTTTTAAACATACCTGGTCTAATGGCTTATACTGTAGATTAGAGCAGCCAGGTTGAGTTAATTTATCATTGATTTGGTGAATTGCATTCTCAACTAATTCTTCTTTGATGATGGCTTCCTCATCATTATTCTCATACTGAATATTCTTCAGACCGTTTTCGCACTTCTGAAAATAACATTATAAATATTAAGTAATAGTATCATCATTACGATAAGCCAGAGAAGGTCTCCCAGAGCTCTTTCTTCAATAATTTTTGATCGCGACTTTGAAATCGCCAATGTTTGACTTAATTTGGCAGGTGAATGTATAATCACCGAACGACATTCCAATGTTATGGGCAATCCGACAAAATAGTGCACACTTTTTCGATTATACTTATTTGTTTTAGTTGAATTAGGAGTACATTTCACAGATGGCTTTAAAATTCATTAAGCCTTGCTTATACCAAACCATAACTAATAAAAAATATTCTTCGATGTATAAAATATCCAAAGATCTGTATGATTTAATAACATGATTTAAGATATTATTTAGATGGACGAAAAATTTTGGACTATTATTTGTTATGGCTTGGCTTCGCGGGGTTTTGTTGAATTTTAAAAACTAACCAACACATCAATAAATTATGGTAACCTTAATCTAATGAAAACAAATATGTATGACTGACAAAGTTTTGTGTGTACTATTATGTTGCATATTAGCATATATAATACATTATATACCGAACAACAATAATCAAATGAGCATGTATATCATATGAGTTACCTGTGAATTACTTGCAAACGTCGACGCATCAAACTTTTCATACAAGTGACTGCTTTGGTCGCATGGAAAAGCCACTTCTGGTTGATCATCTGTCTCAGATTTTATATTAGAGAGGTCCGCCATATTAAGGTACTGAAAAAAGCATTATTACATTTTGTAAACACGGTGAAAACAGTTTTGGGTCACGTAATCACCACATAACATTGTATAATATTTATATTAAACATGAATTAGTAGATAAATTAACCTAACCTCTAATAACACAGATGTATCGTAGCTGTCAAATTGTATACACATGTATTTTTTGAAACAACGTTTAATATCACTTTATGTTCATACATAGTTTGTAAAAAAGCCACAGCTTATAATATAAAACGAATCATTGTTATTCTCAATATAATGTTATTGTAAAAAAAAATTGTTTCCAAAAACTAACCTCGAAATTGCAACTTGAAACGACCGCATTGTTTGGATGGATACTCAGCGTGTCAAACAAAGGCTTGCCTTCTATATCGGAGTGTCCTCCATCACATCGTTGCTTTGCATCCATGTTAAGGGTATATATTCCAGAAGCCACGTGTTATGTGACAGACAGGATCCTTTCAAGGTAATATTAGAAAAGTGTTGCCGCAATACTGAAAAGTATTCCCGTGGAAACTAGGTACCTATAATAAAAATATACACTTGACACGGTGACACAATTATATGTATGTTTTGTTGTCTAACCAAAACAATGGTACGAAAATGATCGTCAGCATTTCATCAATCATATTCATAACAAATAAATCAAATTCATTTTTTTCTCCTATAATGTTAACACTGACGATATCTTTTTCGTGACGGCTCCACACTCTACTAGTCTCCAGCGTCAGGACACACGTTTTAGTTACGATAAGCGCTTGGCCGTAGTCATGGGGCGTCTTCGACGCGGAATTGGCGCGGGGACGGGCACGGGTAGAGTGTCCGTAGTAGCCCGCGCGCGTCCAGTCGTGTTCAGCGTCAAATCAGGGATAGGAAACCATAAACACAGAAAAGTTTTTACTGGAAAACTCCTATTTGAAATGGCAAAACTTTGCACCAAAATATGGGGCCAATGAAATCAATATGGAAAGCACTAATTTAGCAGAAGAATTTTATAACTTAGACAAGAAACTGCGGGAACAACCAGACAAGTTTTTCGAAAAAGAGTAACATGAGAAAATATTTGATTAGGTATATTCTAATTGATCTAAGTTTTTATCTATTCTTTTTGAGTATTTTTTTGCGATCCGACTATCGCCTTTTGGCATCTTCAAACACCACCAATGGTGAATATACACTGTCATCTGATACAGTTAATTCCTGTTTATTTGGTAAATTTATATTTATGAATTTAAATTCAAATTCCATCAAGTACCCTTGGTCGATTTTATAATTTGATTATATATTGGATAATATGTAAGTTAAAGTTTAAAAAAGACTTTTCGGTTCATATAGTGTGAATGTAGGTGTAGAATGTACGCTTCATAACTTTGCACCCCGGCTCTAGGATGGAAATGATGTACCTACTTAATATATTTTATTTTTATTATGTTTATATTTTTTTATTAAGGAAAACAAACAGTTACATAGACTACAAATATGTATAAAATAGACTAGAAAAAGATATTGCAACAAGCAAAGTTTCCATATAAATAATTATAATAATTATAGTTAATCATATTAAAATTTAAATACAGAGAAATTAGATAAAGAGATAAATGAGAAAGAATATTGAATAATTATAGACAAAAAAAAAGATTTTTTTATGTACCTACCTTTATAACTATAAGTAAAATAAATATACAATATTATATGTGCGTTAAGAATTATTGAAATTTAAAGATATTATTTTTACATAATATATATTTATTTAGTACTACATATTATATTAATACAAGTGAATATATAATTTTTATATATATTTGATATAATTTTATGCGACGTAATAAGGCAAAGAGGCGTATCAGTGTAGTGAAAAGTGCAACGTTATAAAACGTATACCTACTTTACATCACTTCGCACTATCTATGCTTTGTGAAAATAATACCATAAATACACCAGACGCACGCGGTAAGCTCATGATGGTTTGAGACACCCGCAACTCGCTCGTTTCCCGCGTCGGTGCCCGTCCATTCAGTGCGGACACCTCTATGCGCGCAGTATGGGAAGAGCCCGCCGCATGTACGATCTTGCCTGCGTTGAGCTAGACGCGCCAAAACAACACGCGCGAACACCCGTCCCCGCGCATTGTCTACGGACACGTCGAGACGTGTTCATACGTTTGAGTTGCCCGCCCCGCCGCCGCCCCGCGCCCGCCTAACCACCACGGACGAGCACTAAAAGTTCTACGTGTAGTCGGTGTTCTTGACATTAGCATCTGTAACATAATAACTACAAAATTCAATACTTACATTATTGTTTATCAGATAATAGCTACACGGAATATTATTAACTGTATTTCGGCAACACTTATATACATCAGAACAGAAAGTTGTCTCTAGCACATTGCATACGATTGTTGATACGCAAACATGGAAGTCAAGCGAGAATGTGATGGAGACCAATCTGGTACTGAAGACAAGTTTGATGTTACAACCAGCCACCAAAACAGCACTGACACGTTCACCTATATAAAGCATGAGAACATGGACGATTTCAGTTGTGATTTTGAGGTTAGTTTTTATTTATTAAGTCCTTTCCTGCGATTTTTTATAATCATTTTAGCAGAATACCTTCGATAAGTTTATATTTTTTACAAATTGTTTAAGAACATACGAGGATGTCAAACTTTCTTTCAAAAACCTTTTGACATACATTTAGACAGCTACCTACCTCAATTATATAAGTAAGCATTGTTATAAAATGGGTACGCGAGCTCAAAATTGTTTTTTTATATGATTACAAAAATGCATAATGTTTCCTTCAGTATCCAGCAACGCGACTCGCTGAAATTAATCCCGAGATTGACCTCCAGCTGGTTGACGTTAAACGCGAGTTCGTTGCAGATGCAATACACCCTTTCCATGATGAAGATCCAACACCTGGATGTTCGCATTCAGATAACGGACCAGTACAGCAGGTAATTGTATATTATGCGATATTTTCTTCCATCGGCTATGTATCCTATCACAGCGTTGTGACTAAATTTAAATAGGTAGATATTATCCTCGTCTCGGTTATACACGCTTCCTACAACTATTTCACTTACCTATTTATCTGGTTTAGTGTGAGTGGGCGCATTGACCTACAGTATTTGAATGTGATGTCTGTCACTGATGATGACCAATCGACCTCTTCTTTCAGAAAGTACTTTTGAGATAATATTATTGTTTGTAGGTAGGTAGCAGAAGACGTCACATGCTGGCATGGCGACAAAGTAAGTCTGTGGTTTTGTCATTCCGCAGATTATTTTGAATGATCTAATTTCAATGAACTTTAACAGTTTGTACGTGTGCGTACTTTAAAATTACTTGCGATATTGCATCCATACATAATATTGTGAATAATGCCAGCGCCATCTTAAGATACAAAGCTTGAGCATATCTTTTTGTACACGCATTTCTCAAACGAGTGATCCCACTGTTCAGCTGTCAAAATCAGATTTCAGATTGCCTCCAAACCAACATAATTATAAGGTCTTTCTCGTTTCGTATTGAATTATTATAAAAAAATCGCAAATCAAATTTATAACCTATCAGTGTTTTTGTTATAAATATACATTCCTGTTATTCGTCAGTTATCAAAGTCAAACTATTTCTTCGTGCAAAAAACGGTGGTAACATCGATTTCCGAAAAATGTCTTCTTTAGCATTGAGCTATACATTACGTTTGTGGAAGATGTGTTAATGTTAGTCTAGTAATTATGATGTACCCCATCTATCAAAATCAATCCAATCCCATTTTCAAGGCAGCTGCGAACCTGCAGACAATAGATTAGGGATGGGCATACACGAGGTCAACGAGAACCACATTCTCGATTTTCATAATTATATACTTTACCACACTATTCACGTTCTCACATAAATCGAGTAGGTTATCTCCTTCTTCTTTTTTTGCTCATATCCGCCCCTTAACTGGAGCATATGGACACCACGCGGCGCCTCCAAGAATCCCTGTCGCTCGCTAGTCTTCTTGCTTCGTTCCAGGTTAAACCAGCATCCCGTAGCTCCGCCGTATACACTCTGTAGATTGTATTTAGCGGCCTTCCAGGACGCCGGAATCCGGTCGGCTTGAAGAACAGGCAAGCCAGGTTAAAGTTCTCTTCTGGCATCCGCAGCACGTGACCGAGCCAGGTCCAACGTCGCCTCTTCACTTTCAGCATGATGAGAGGCTGCTTGGTACGTTCTCTTACCTCCTCGTTGCCCCTTGGGAGGCCCCGCCTGGCGACTGAATTTTACTCGGATGTTTCCAATAAGTAACTCATGATCGCTATGGATATCGGCGCCTCTGTAAGTACGCACCTCGAGAAGTTCCTTTTGGTGCTTCAAGCTGTACAAGGAGTGGTCAATCTGCGTCCATCAGGAGACGTCCACGTATATTTGTGAATGTCTTTGTGGGGAAAAACAGTGCCTCCGATTGCAAGCAATTCTACGAGCTGCCACCATTATCGTTGGGGTCACCGAGGCCATGTCGTCCCATCACCGTGGGGCCAAGCACAGGGTCTGCTCCTACTCTCGCATTATAATCCCCCATTACAATCACGTGGTCTCTTCGGGGGATGGCGGAGACTGCCGGGTGGAGAGAATCGTAAAAAGCATCCTTTGTCTGCGCGTCGTCATCCTCAGTGGGGGCATAGCACTGAAAGACGGTCAAGGAGATACCAGGCGTCTTGAAGGAGGCACGTATCAGTCTCTCCGAGATTGGTTCCCATTTCACGAGGCAACGGGCCGCTCTCTTTGACATCAATACTGCCACTCCCTGGCGATGGTATTGCTCATGCCCTGAGTAGACAATAGAGTATTCCTCAATCAACTTTCTCCCGGCTCCTTTCCAGCGCACTTCGCTCAGCCCTAGGTTGTCCACACCGTAGGTGTGCATAATGCGTGTGGCGTGCAGGTCCTTTCCGGGGGTACGCAGGGTGCGAACATTATATGTCCCAATGCGCATACCTACTCGACTTGTTAGAGAGGATTACTCTACCTGTTTCATTGTCCATTTCCATGCAATGTCGTCGTTTTCAGAGTCGGTTTTTTTTTTTTTTTTAGAATTATTAATAACCATGTCCTTGCTTTTTCGTACAAGGTGGTTGTTAGTAATTTTCAACAATCACAAACACCCAGGCTTTGAGAAAAACACATAAATGTTTTTGTCATGACCGGGAATCGAACCCAGGAACTCTCGGGTGGAAGGCGAGCGCCTTACCAACTGCACCGTCCGAGACTGCTGTGTAAGTGTTTTGTTTACCTCTTTCGTTTAAGGAGGCAAGGTGATTAGCCCACCGCTCACAAGGCCTGAGCCACGAAGGGCCCTGAAGGTCGGCTCGACCAGGTTTTTCTGTCGGGGATTTCCTTGCCTTAGCCAGAAGGCCAGTTTTATGGCGCCGGTCAGTCGCCCTTCGCTCCCTGCTGTTAGCTACAGCGTACACTGCATTGCCCTGAGGTCGCCGCGGGGAGGCCAGCTGATGGGACTTGCTGGCAGTTTGGCATTTCCCAACTTTTACTATGGACACATCTACTGGCGTCAATGTGTCGACTTGGGGCTGACCAGCCGTTGACCGCCGGTTTATAGAAAGTCTTAAATGACATCACAATAGTTAATTGGAATTAAAGATCTGAAAAAACACGGTTTCTGATAGAAAACGCGTTTTATAAAATGATATAAGTATCTATTAATAATTATGATTGTGTCAAGCCTTTTAAGATTGTGCTTGATTTAAATTGAAGTATGTTCGGGACTCCAAAAATCGAAGTAAAAACAAAGATGATGTACAGATTTTTACCACCCAGTACCACAGTCGGTTTTAATCGATTGATCACTCCGCGCAACGCCGACTCAAGTACAAGCCTAAGCATTCAGAAACTTTCCGACAACGAGTGGTCTTACCTCTCCTGCGCATCCCACTGCTGTTTGGTAATTATTCAATGGTATTTACCAATCGATGCGCAAACGGAACCGACGAAACTCGTGCATAAATGACAGATCGTATTGTATAAAAAAATAATAGGCAAATACTCTTCCAGAATTTACGTTTAACGTAAATATATAATTGAACATATCGCTCCTCATGCTTTATGCATGACACATAATATTATCGCACTCATCTCATCAGGCGGCGGAGGAAGCCGCTCCGCGAACTTCTGAATTTGATCGATTTACAATGCTTGAGACCACTGTAGCGAGAGAATGCCTCATCTGATTGCTGCAATTCTGGTGTCATTTTGTGTGTAAAGAAACAAGCTAATTAATACAGTAACAACAATTTAATTGGTACCAACAAAAATTGCCGGCCCCAAATAAGCAACAAAAACTTGCTGGAGCTAGTAGTAGTAATTCTGACAGACCGTGAATATGGAAACCGTTCAGTTATGGAAAATTTATAAAAGAAGCGCGGTTAAAATGCCCCCACGACCTTTTTGAAAAATTTGAAAAGAAGCAAAAATAACATAATATTCAAAGAATAAAAGATATGCATTCGTTTAGAAACACGGTGAAAGATAGAATCTATCATTGTAATATTTTAACTTTTTTTATAGATTTCTTAAAAACCACTTTTTCATTTTTTCCGTATAAAAAAACTGCTCGACACGTGAGACAGTCGAAAGATTATATTTGGCAATTTTTGGCACGCGTGCCTTCGTAAAAAGGTTCGCTAACACCATGTCTAGGTATAATTGGATCTCTCAGTGGCGAAGGGCGACTTTTAGAAAGAGGTAAGTTGTGGAGATCAGAGAAAAAGAGCACACTTGTCAGGTAACTTACGAGAAATAAGAAGATAATACTTACGATATTACTACTGATGAATATGTGCACACTAATGACAACGACGCACTGGTCATAGGTTTCACCGCTGAATTTGTCAAATTATTTAAATCACTTATGGCAGTAGAATTCCACTTTTCTTTAGCAAACAATACGCGCATGGCCAACAAAAAAGTTAGTTTAATGTAAAACTGCCAGTTAAAAACGAATATTTATTATATAAATTGTTGTGAAAAAGTCTAATATAAGTTTTTTTTGCTGTATTCAAATCCAAATGAAACCCTTGGAAGGTCAAGCTTTGATAATTGAAGAAAATCTTCTTTTGAAGAAACGTCAGACTCGGGAACGATTTTTTTTAAATGCAATCTACGAAAACACTCGACAATTTAATAAATACTTATTTATTTAAAGCACTGACGAATGATTTCGGTACTGTATGAGATAATTTATCCACATTCAAAACACAGTAATACACTGAATTTTGTATTAAAATAAAACTTTATCACCCTCTTTGAAATGTCAATATGACATGAACTATGAATAGCATGTTATGTTTGTCTATGACTAAAGCAACCTAAATAATAATCACGAAATACCATATTTATTTTTAATAACAATTTATGTGATCGAACACAATAGTTTTTTTTTCAATCCTTATTATTTATTATTTGCTTAAAAAGATAGTCTTCGACAATAAACAAATCAACATAGAGTGTAAGCTCCTCCTGCAGCGCTTACTACTCTGCAATAAATATGCAGACATTTATGAGGTTGGCAACGGAATCGAGGTAGAGAATTCAGCGAGGATTACGTTCAACATAATCCTAAAAATAGCACTCACATCTGAGGTCTTTCGTCTTTTATTTTTTATTCGAAACTTGACTAAATTATACGTTCTACTACTTTTAATACCTATGATAGATGACAATCAATATTTTTATTATATTACCTAGTCCTAGACAATATAGATATATATTTATTTAAATTAAATACTTGAAAATAGAAGGTAAGCTTTAAATAATCGCTTAGTATGGAGCCTTCGCCACTAGGATCTCTTACTTATAATGAACTGTTATTTAAAACTCTCATAATTTATTAATACTTTTTAATGTTTTTTAAAGATTATCGCTAAAAGCACTGTAGAGGCCAATGTTGCGAGTCTCGTGTCGTCCTGGGACGTGAGTGAAGCACAAGCGTCTAGCGAAGACCTACACATTGAGGAACAAGACATGAAGAGAGAACCAGCGGAATATATTGAAAGGTTCAAAGATGTCGCCTGTCGCAATAGTAAACGTGATATTTGTCATTCGAATAATATGGTAAACACTGAATTATTAGTGGCTGTTATACTGCTGGAAAAAAAATCGTTTCATAAACAAAATTTTGTGTGCAGTATCTGTTTTGATATTTTTTCAACGTTCGACCTAATGTTGCTTCACAAAGCGATACACAAAACCACAATTGCGAAAACGACCGAATCCGTTGCAAGGCTGGTTAAATGTGACGATGGTCATTTTTCAAGATTTCGTCCTGGTCACGTCATGAAGTCACTCAAAATTACCCATTCTGGTGAAAAACCATTTAAATGTGACAATTGCAATTACTCATGCACAAGGTCTAGTATCATGAAATTCCACAAAAGGACCCATTCCAGTGAAAAACCCTTTAAATGTGATAAGTGCAATTACTCATGCACAAGTTCTACTCACATGAAACGGCATAAAACGACCCACTCCAGTGAAAAACCTTTAAAATGTGATATGTGTAATTACTCATGCAGATAATTAAGTGACATGAAAAGACACAAAATGACTCATTCTGGTGAGAAGCCATTTAAATGTGATATATGCAATTACTCATGCAGACATTCAGTTAACCTGAAAAGACACAAAATTAGTCATTCTAGTGAAAAGCCATTTAAATGTGATAAATGCAACTATTCATGTAGACATCCAAGTCACATGAAAAAACACAAAATGACTCATTCTGGTGAAAAGCCATTTAAATGTGACAAATGCAATTACTCATGCACGACGTCTGGTAGCATAAAATTACATAAAATGACTGATTCTTGTGATAAATGCAAATATTCAAGCACACATTCAAGTCATATGAAATCACACAAAATGATTCATTCTGGTGAAAAGCCATTTAAATGTGATATATGCAATTACTCATGCAGACATTTAGTTAACCTGAAAATACACAAAATGACTCATTCTGGTGAAAAGCCATTTAAATGTGATATATGCAATTACTCATGCAGACATTTAAATAACCTGAAAACACACAAAATGACTCATTCTGGTGAAAAGCCATTTAAATGTAATAAATGCAATTATTCATGCATACAGCCAAATCACATGAAAAAACACAAAATGACTCATTCTGGTGAAAAGCCATTTAATTGTGATAAATGCAATTACTCATGCAGACAGTCTAGTGGCATGAAAACACACAAAATGACTCATTCTGGTGAAAAGCCATTTAACTGTGATAAATGCAATTACTCGTGCACGACGTCTGGTAGCATGAAAATACATAAAATGACTCATTCTGGTGAAAAACCATTTAAATGTGATAAGTGCCAATACTCATCGAGACGTTTAGGTGACATGAAAAGACATAAAATGACTCACATTGGTGAAAAGTCATAATGTGATAAATGTAATTACTCATGCATAACGTCTAGTTTCTAGTAGCATGAAAATGCACAAAAGACTCAATCTGGTGAAAAGCTACTTAAATTATAATTACTCGTGCATAAAATCTGGTAGAATGAGATTGCATAAAAAGACACATTCTGATGAAAAGCCTTTTGAATAATAAAGAAAGCAGCCGATAGTAGTCTTGTATACAGAATAGATGCGATGGTACGTAAAGACATCTCCTTAATTGAATCGTAATACGTTTTACGTCACTAAATACAAAAAAAATGTATAACTGTCATCGTATTTTCGTTTATGCCTGTAAATTGGTGTTATTTAATGTTCTATGCATGCTCCTCTTAATTAATAAACGTTTGTTTTGTTATGGTAATAATAGTTATGTTCACAGAGATTGGACTTGGTTCTGTCTAAATAAAATGTCAGCCGACGGAAGTTTTTGTTTTAAATGAATGAACCCAACATTTTTAGCCGTTTGACAAGTGGAAGGTACCTGCTAAATATGACGATAGCTTGGTTAAAAACTGTATTTAGCGACCATAAATGTATTATATTTTATATATAAATAAAGGAAATTTGGAAACTTATTTCGTTTTAATAGTTTTTATTCACACTATCCCATTCAAAATAGGTAGCATCTGTTCGCACAAGAAAACTACAATAATATGAGATTCATCATTCTAACTCATATAGTTATTGTCATCTCCCGTCAAGTACAAGAGCGAAGCAGATATGCATTCTCTTTCTTCGCTCGTGTGCTGGTTGCTGGTCATCGTCTGTTATTTGGGACTTAGAAGTGAACAAATAAACATCTCGGAATGATCGAAAACGGCGGATTTATATTTGATTTATACTTTTACTATTTATTACATATTTATCATTTTTTCGGAACGCTAGATGTACCTATATAATATTAACAATTGCAATCTCTGGAAGCCTCAACTCTTTCGCTTTCGATCTCACTATCAGCGAGAAGCGCTTAGCGCTGCAAGCGATTTCTCACCACGAAAGCGGTGTAAACAAATGCAGCGTTCCTTTTCGTTCGGACAAACAGCGTTGCCAGATATTTTTTTTTCTCGTAATCGACCTTTACTATGACTTAGCTCGGAAATGGTTCCGGCCGCTCTAGATCCCCAGAGGAGATTCTCCAAATGGGAACAAATCGAAGTCTGACATTATCTCAACTTTCAAATAAAAAATCGGAAACTCATCTTTTTAATAAACTATTGACGTATCTTTGCAGCAGGTCTAACCATCCATTTTCCATTATTTTCATTGTCCAAATTAATATGGAAGGCATTCCATACATTAAACAGTTATCGGCGGTTATCTCCAATTCGTACTACGGCGAAAATTTAGGTTGGTAGACATGTCGGTCAAATTCGAATATTTTCGTGCTGTCTGTGAAGATCAATCTTAAGCTGATGAAGCCGAACCAGCGCAGTCTAGTCGGTAACTCTGTCATTAGTCAGAATAGACGTTTGACACTCTTGAGTGTAGTATTTTTATTGTTTATAATCACTAATGATTTATTAGGTTTTGAAGATTTATTATTTATGATAATATAGGGGGGGTATTACAAACACTTCAACTATTCATAATTTCTTTATTGTGACCCTTGACTCGATAGGTTGGTAATGAAATTTTTACATAGGTACTCTATTATATTGATTTTTTATTTAATAGTATTCGTTGTAAGTGTTTATTTGCCTTTTGCTGAGTGTACACAGTGCCTGAAGATGCCGAAAGGCAAAACCCGCGTCGCAAATAACGACTCAATTATTGGAATAGTACAAAACTTAAATCCATTAGTGTTTAAAAGTACATCGATTTTGTTATTCCTTCATTATTATTACATTACTTTTTTTATCTAACCTTTCGGTAAATTGCAAGACAGATAAACACATGACAGCTTTGAGTCGCCTTATAATGTTGTTTTGCACTAATTGTACTGCATCTCTCATGATGCAGATGAATCCATTCATTTTATTGTATTATTATGGGGTCAAATTTTTCTAATAACTTAGGTACTGCACAAATATTTGGTTATATTTAAAAAGTTATATTTTTCTTGTTTGATTATCTCATTAATTCTTGCGATGTCCGAAGTCACATAGATCGCGAGCCCTGGGTAGGGTTTAATCTATCGGATTGACCGTCTTAAGACCAGTCTGAATATTGAAAGGCCTAATACAAACGAGGTTCAAGCAACAGGAGGAAAGCACGTCTTGGATATGTATTTTGTCGTGGATTGATTAACTTGGAGTGCGATTTGCACCTGCAGGACGACAAATGTCTCTTTTAAGTATCGTAAAGTGCCCAGACCATGTCTTAACGTCGTCCAAGAGCTTTCTCCATCTTCCCTTATCATAAGCCAGTGTCCTCTAGGTATCTGCGCTGGCCGCTCATGGAATTCCGTTCACACCATACCTGCTATCATCGGAGTCTGGGCCTGCCAACTGACCTCTGACTGATCTATCTGGTATCCAGGATTCTCCACTGCAGCTGGGTACTGTCCATTCTTGCTACATGGCCTGCACTACATCTAAAATGACCTAATTTTATTTATAGAGGTAATTGGAATTTTTGTCTTAATTTTACGCACGCTTGGTAATTCTATACGTCATCGTCATTTGCCGGATTCAATCCACTGCTGAATGAAAATCTTCCCAAGCTCATTCCACTATTATCGTTGCCTAGTTCTTTGCCACGTACATCGGCCGAACTTAGCGAGTTTGTCGATCAAGCTAAAGCTATTATGGTTGTACTTGTATCAAACAGTTGTTCACACGCCGAGCAACATTATCATTTTCTATCACATTCCAAGCTCTTGTCCGGTCGAGATACCTTGTTTTTTTTGTAGGTGTTACGAATTATGCCCAACATGCACCATATCATGTTGCACTACTATTTTTCACCACGTTTCGTAGGTATACGTGAGCATTTGTAGCACAAATGGTTAAACACTTCACGCATGTCATGTCATGTACATAACATGATGCTATTCTAACGCCCAAGTGCGCTATATACCTACTAGTATGATAAGGTACGCACGAAATCTCCATCAAGTGACAGATATGTCTCATCCGAGATAGACGTAGCTGCCGACTCGCTCAATATGAATGGTATTGATAAGATTGATTTGCTATATGGGTCAGCAAATCAGCAGTAAAGATGAGAGCACTCTGTGTTTAACATTATTTTTATAATAATTTCAATGCGCTTACATTATGTTTGCAAGTTTTTTAAATGAATATGTTTTCTTTTATGTTTAGTGAGCAAGTTAAAAGTTTTACATTTAAAACTACAATTATCACACTCATACGGTTTCAAACCGGTATGGTTCATTGCGTGCACTTACAATAAACTATATGTCGTTGATGTATATGGACATACGTCACATTTATACGGTTTTTCACCAGTATGTGTCATTTTATGTGTTTTAAGTTGACACATGCGCGTCGTTTTATATGAACAAATATCGCACACGTGCGGTTTTTCGCCCGTATGTGTCATTTTATGTTTCACGAGCGTACTTGATTGATTGCATTTATAAGGACACAAGTCACATTTGAATAGCTTTTCGCCTGTATGCGTCATTTTATGTTTTTTTATGCATATCTTTTGTGTGCTTTTATAAGAGCAAAGGTCGCATTTATATGGCTTTTCACCTGCATGATTCATCATGTGCACTTGTAACAGTTTCAATGTTTTAGATGTGTATGAGCAAATTTTACATTTAAACGGTTTTTCGCTGGAATGTATCATTTTATGTGTTTTTAAATGGTTGTATTGCTTGCATTTATAAGAACAAAGATCGCACTCATACGGCTTTTCGCCTGTATGTATCATCTTATGATCTTTTAAATACTGAGAATGACTGCTACTATACGGACAAACATCGCATTTGTACGGTTTCTCTCCCGTATGTGTCGTCTTATGTCGTCTAAGAGAGCTCGATGTGTTGCAAGAATAAGAGCACACATCGCATTTAAACGGCTTTTTGTCTGTATGGACAATCTTATGTTTCGTAAGAATACTTAATACTCTGCATTTATAAGGACATAGATCACATTGGAACGGTTTTCCTACTATACGAGACTTCGATCGTAATTTTACGGCATTCATTGATTCGACTTCGGTGGAACAGGATTCGCGTGGTTCTACGACACTTGAAGATGACGCATTGACTATTTCCACATGAAATTCTTTCGGACGACTGGGCAGTAACACTTCTTGTTTTATATTATGTTCATCGATATTTATCTCTTGACTTTCGATTTTTATTTCTCCGACGATTTGATTTCGCTTCTGCGATGATTTAAGGGCCGGCGTACTGTTGCCGGTCGTACAATTTTCTGCTGCTCGGTGAGGTCCTTTCCAAGATTCCTTTTAAAATACAAATTAATATAATATTAGATAATTTTAGTGCAGGGTTTCCCAAACTTTTTCTGCAATGGAACACTTCGTAAACCCGGAAATTTTAACGGAACATTTGGTTTATTTTGTAGGTTATTTATTAGCGCAGCTAACCGTTCTGCCAATTTTGGCAACTGTCGTTAAACTGACAAGACTTGTCAGCCGGTCAGTTAAAAATAATATAGGTACCCCATCTTTTTCAGGCGCACGGTGTAAAAAAAGATGGTCTTCCGCCTGTACCTAGATCATGGCCCCCACATCCCGAAGCGGCCCCCCTACTTATCGCTTAGGTTAAAGGCAATGTGACGATCTACAGTTGCATATTCCAAATGGCGTTTGAAGTAAAATTAATAGTATTTTTAGCGATGTTGATATACACAATTATGGACATGTCAAATATCAACAATAATCAAATATTGTAGTATGTCAAAACCACATATTATTAAATGTTTTACGTGATATTTTTTCACTATTAGATCATGTTTGTGATGTGTGTTTATCTCACTTGGCTGGTCGATCTCTCACGCCTGGCCCCCCGTAATCCCAGGCTTCCAGGCTAGAGGCCTGTCAGCCTCCCCTTGTGGGAGCCATGACCTATCTAGATACTTGACGTCATAAACATCAGTGGAGATTGATCATCACTCGCCTTTCAATATGAAGTCGATTCTTTAATTATTTTAGTTAAACTTAATTTACTTCCACAAAGAAGAAGATCTTTCAATGTGTTGCAGTGTATAAAACCTTTCCACATGGTCGCGGAACACCTATTCAGGTTCGGCGGAACATAGTTTGGGAAACCCTGATTTAGTGAATAAAAACTAACATAAATTCATCACAATAACAAAATAAAAACTAGATAAAAAAACGAGTTTTTAAAGAGACCAGAGTAGAGGTGGGAAAACTAGTCGATTTCGAAGACTAAGTATACTTACTACCAGTATAAAAAATACTTAGTATCGAAACTAGTTCCAAAATACTTACTGATATTTGGGATATTATATAGAGCGTTTGGCGTACTTGACTTTTTAAATGCCATTTTATTCAAATTGTTTATATAATTACTATCGATTTACACAATCACGCATAATATTTTAATTCAGTTTAAAGTTTCAATAAATTTAACACTAAAAATCGAGAAAAACCGACGTGACGACACCAGATAGACGGGTAAATACTTATAAGTCTCATACTCAACTGGAACTAAAACTCACTAGTATTACTATAAAACGAACATGTCACCATTTATGTCCTTTACTATACCAAATTTAGTAATGGGGAGAAAGGGAGAGCAATGACAGTTGAGTAAATCACGGCTAGACATAAGTGTATTATGCTATCTCGCTCGGTTGCTCGCATTATACGGCGACGGTTAAAAACCGAAACGGCGCAGTATAGCAGCCGTGTATTGCTACTTATGTAACCTAACGCACGCTTTCATAATATTATTATTAGACGATTTTAACCGAACAGCACAACACTCAACCACAAACTAAGATCGTGACGGAAAAAAACCATGCATAAACCGTATAGTGAGAAAAAGAGTGAACTTGTTCCCGATTCGGATTTTGACCGTTTGATTTTCTGCCGTACGGCCAAAACCGTATAATGTGAAATGAGGGAGTGTGGCTACCATGCCCCCCACAAGGGAGGGGCGCTGACAGGGCTCTAGCCTAGGGGCCCGGCGTGGTGGGTCGACCAGATAAATGAGATAATAAATTTTCTCTAATAGTAAAAAAAGTCGCCTGCAGCGCTATTTTACTTTGTGGATATTACTATTTTAAAATATATGGTTGCGCGATGCTATTTTTGGTTGTTTTATGTTGATACCTCCATAATTTGATGGGTTAGAAAATCGCTAAAAATACATTGAATTTTATTTGACGTCGAACACCATTTGGAAAACGCTACTGTAGTGCGTAAGACTGCTTTTAACCAAAAATCCTGGCCTGGGGGCCCGCTTCAGGACGTGGGAGCCATAGTAACTACATATGTTGTGGATCTTAACATTCTATCTGACTTAAACTATGAGATACTTGAGATTCACACCTCTCATCTTTTATTATGTGTCAGGTGAGGTTAACGTTTTGAAAGTAACAGGAACATGTATTTCAGTCAGCGACTACAAAGAACGATATAACCAATGTTCACACTCAATTACCTGAGGTATGCTGCTTGTGTTTGAGCATCCCTCATATTCGACCTCACAATAATAAGGGTAGATATCACCGTGATCGGCATACTTCGTCGACTGACATTCGGGAGGGTCCGGTTCCGTTTTTATTTCAACTTTCGGTAGAATCGAAACCTAAAACGATAAATATAACACGCAATATAATATTATTATGAATGCGCGGATTGGGGCGTAAACCCACGAGATGCAGGTTCGATCCTGCCGGGTGTCTTATTGTTTTCAAAAAGATTTTTTTCTATTGGTTATAATATATTTTTCAGAAATCTTTTTCAAAATTATGTATATTCATAGCATATTATGCCCATATTTACCATAATCATTATGTATGTATATATTGTACTTAGGTAGATTTTATGCTAACAATTTAATCGATGGCTGCCATTTTTAAAATAGGTAATAAACAAAACTTGTCTGGTAACCAAGGAAACCGATGTTTTATTGTGTTACTTATATTATTATTTTTTACAACGTTTTTATTAGCTCGTATTTTTGTTTGTCCGGTGGTTGTTTGTCCAGTAAAAATCTTGCAATTGATTTTTAACTAACTTACCGACTAGTTAGACATTTGAAACTTTTAGAATATATCAGAACACGATGCCAATGCATTCTTTTAATACTTTTAGCCATCTTTAAGCAGAATTGGGTTAATTTTCAGTTAATTCTGTTTTATATAGAAAGTTATTTTAGAAAAACCTTAAAAGTAAAAGACTATTATTGGTTGCTAAGGGGGTGGTCCTAGCAACTAAATTATTAATATATACGTGCGTTACTATGGAAATCAAAATGAAGTCAAAATGACATTTCAGTATTCTATATCAAGTACAAGTTTGAGCATATTGAGCATAGTAATTCAACGGATAATTTAAAAAAGTTGTAAATAAAAAGTTCTTTTTATCTTGTAATTATTGGGTTGTAGAAACGTTAACAAAGTTTTCAATGGCTAGTAATAATGATATGTATGATAAATACGTATTTGTGTAGATGGAAATCGCATTTAGTGATGCCTATGCCATAATCGTTATTGCATATTATTGGTTATATTATTTAACAAGTCAAAAATGTAATACATACTCGATTTGAAACTGCATTTCTAACATCCGTGTCTTTCAAACTGTGACAGTCGTTGTCGTTTGTTTCTGGAATCTGCGACTGCTTTATAAGCACGAAGTTCATTTCTAAAAGAGACTGCTGTCTTTCAACGCCTATTTCGTATTCTTCTTCCTCGATTTTTATATCCATTTTGTGCTTGTAATACGTAAAACATAACAATGATAACTGTCAAACGAATGGTGTACCTACGAGTTGTACGAGTCAGTGTTGCCATATAGATGCGTTCCAGTTTCCAGTGATGTTTCCAACTTTTTGACCATAAACAATATACGTACAAATTGGATGCGTAGAAAGGAAACCGGAAACAGTTTGAGATTTGACGTTTGGTTCAATGTTCAAGTGAAAATCAAACCAATTTCTGACCGTCAGAAATGGTTTGGTATGAAACGTCAAATTCCAGACAGGACCTAAGCTATAAATTACAGTACCTACTTACCTAATTGTTTATTATATTCCGTATCTGTCATTTTGTCGACATATTGCTTTACCTACTAAAGAATATTATAATATTTTTAGGATTAAGAAAAATTTAGAGGGTTAGAATTAATGTTCTTTGACATTTTATATAGGTACCGATCGTGAGATGTTCATATTTATATTTTAGACATTTACCTACACCATAGGATTTCATTTTAAATAGGTGCTGCCCGTGCTCACGTATGGCTGCGAGACGTGGACCCTCAACACGAGAGATGTCCAAAGGCTAAGAGTCACACAGCGAGGCATGGAAAGGTGTATGTTGGGCATCACGCGAAAGGACCGTAAGAGAAACGAATGGGTTAGGAAGCAGACAGGAGTACGCGATGTAATATACGTTGCTAAACAGCTGAAATGTAGATGGGCGAGGCACATTGCTCGCCGAAAAGACGGCCGCTGGACAAATGCCGCCATCCAATGGTACCCAAGGGGCACGAAACGGCCACAGGCAGCGCTCGAAATGGAAAAGTTTACGAACCAGAGCGCTCGACAATTTCCTAAAGATATTTACATAGATATCAACTTTTATGTGTAAGTATTTTACAAAAATAAGTGTGTTTTAAATAATAATAATATAAGTATGCTATTTTTTTATTATAATATAGCCGCTCAGACGGTCAAATTATTTTTTCCACGACGGAGAAATAATTTAACCGATTTCACGAACCGGAACGGCGCTACGGTGAGCTCCGGTCCATTCGAGCCCTGGCCACAGAGTCGCCCTAAAAGCCGCAGGATTGACGAACTGATAAAGTTCGGCAGAAATACGTGGCAGCGAACGACACAGGACCGAGAGAGTTGGAAGAAGCTTTGGGAGGCCTTCATCCAGCAGTGGATTGACCCCGGCTGATGATGATATTATGACTCTTGAAATACCTACCTTGATATTGATTACATGGTGAATTAAAAATTTCTTTATGGAATCAACTACTTTATCATCGTAATCTTCAGACCCATGTTAAGTGGAGGTTTGTATTTCTGAAAGTGCCATATGGCCTATAGTTTCAGGGATTTGACTAGTGTTTCCTCCTAAACGAATCATTTCGCCTCCAAATAGTGAACAAAATATTTATTGATTGATCTTTAGCAATGCATCCTAACACGGAACTTGGTCGCCTTCAATAGCATTGATTTATTTCATAAAAACTCCCTCCGGTGCCTAAGGTTACTAAAAGTCTTCCTGTCACCCGATCCTCATTATGAACTTCGTGAATGTCTTCCAACCACCGCCATCTTTAGATTATTAAAGCCTGAGCATAACTTTTTGAACAAGCAACGAGTGGTCCACTGCCATACTATTTATTGAAAACGCACTTGCAAGCAGAGTTTGGTATTCTGTGACTGAAGAGTATAAATAAGTTATTAGTTATTGTCGTTTAGATTTGACTGTCACATTGACAAACGTCCTAGTGTATTATAATATTATTATACACAGAAGAAGTTTACTTACTTTTATCGTCACTTCCAATTATTAATAACACATAACCACTAAATCAAATGAACTCCAAGGTCTCCAGGATACGTTAAAATAATCTGAAACTAAGAATACCTACTCCGACAAGTGAACACGACAGACGCGTCACCATGAGCACTCTATAGACAATCAGGTGATCCACAGACAACGGGAGGGGCGAAAAGTAGGACCAGTCGTGTATTGTATTGGCTTCCTTCTTCAGTGGGCAATGCTTCCAACCCTTGCTCTAATCCTCGATAGTTGGTAAAACATATAGGGTAAGCCGTCCAGTGAATGAACAATTAAGGACTATTGACATTGTAAAATGTACATAAAAAAGTAGATATATTGCACTCGTCTATAACTTGTAAGTATAGATTAAAATATATTATGTCATAATATATAGATTGTGCAATAAATTTTTGTTTAATAATACACAGGAAAATCTTATAATCGAACACTAAAATCTGACGAATGAACAGAAAAACATTGAATGAAGCATAGGTATTAAACTTTTTTATTATATTAAAATTATAACAATAGGTAGGTACAATAAATTGTATATAACTAAATTAAAACTACACACATCAAAATAATGTGAATGTAGAGATGCCATGGATCAAGTAGGTACCCGCTTTACTTGAATATTTGCAAACTTACTTCTTAAATTTCAGATACTTACCTATATTATATTATAAATCAGTTAATTATATTTTTTATATAATGAAACATTTTAGATATGGTAAACTACGTAATCCAGTAAAAACCACTTATTCATAATAGGTATGCCAAACCCTCCCTGTGATGAAACTATCATCAGTGATATGATATAATAATATGTAATATCATCTGGTCGCGTAGGTTTTCTTCTCGTCGATTTGCAGGGAAACGCGAAAGACAATGTTACGCAGTCTCTATCAATTGTTTCTTGATTATCTGCCAATGAATTAAGTGCCATCACCAGCGTACTCCAAATCGCAAACCCTCACATAGTACGAGTATTTTAATGTGACAGCGATGCCTAGGTTCGATGGTACCTATTGACTCTGTTATTTTACCACGTTTTTCTTAGCACGTATTCTTGTTTGTCCGGTGGTTGTTTATCCAGTAAAAATCTTGCAATCGATTTTTGACTAGCTAGTAGACATTTGAAACTTTTAGAATACCTTTATCAGAACACGATGCCAATGCATTTTTTAATACTTTTAGTCATCTTTAAGTAGAATTGAATTCATTTTCAGTTAATTCTGTTTTGTATGAAAAGTTATTTCGGAAGAAATCCGTAATCTAATCCATTATTATTGGTTGCTAAGGAGGTGGTCCTAGCAACTAAATTATTAATATATACGTGCGTAACTATGGAAATCAAAATGACATTTCAGTATTCTATATTTTGTTTGTTGCAAAATACCAAAAAAATGATTTGTTGACAATTGCCTTATTTGTCCTAAATTATTAATACATAGAATTGTCAAATTTATATGATTCAACAGAAAATTTTAAAATGTGGAATACAAAAAGTTCTTTTTATCCTGTTATTATTTTTAGTCTATTTTCAAGTCAATACGAAACGAACTGTAAATCGTTTCGTCTAGGATAATCATAAACTAAAATTGGGAAAAATGGAGCAACCGTATAGCATAGGTTAGGCCATGCTGGTACAATGACGTCACGCAGCAGGCCGAAACTAATGAAAAAGGTCCTTCTGCACATGCGCCCATTTCGAGCGAAATTTGCTGTTTTTTTTCAAATTAAAATGTCGCATTAGGTGAATAACAACAAAATCACATCGACGTATTATTGCAGTCGAGGCGAGTTTAGGTGTGTGACACGGCTCAGGTTCAATATTGATAAATTGACAGAATTGAATGCGCAGGACGGATGCGAAGAGTAATAAGATAGTAAGAACTCTTTTCAAAAGTAAAGTGATCCAACTGGCAATTGAAACGAAAAACAGTTACGTACTCAACTTGTTGACGGAGCCACGCTTTGGCATCTTAAAATGCGTGTGTATATGACTTTTAAGGTGCCCGGATCTCTTAAACTTCTTTTCGCACACTTTACATTCATATGGGGTGACCTTACTGTGAATCCTCAAGTGATGTATCAAAGTGCTACCATACCTGCATTTATAGTCACATACATTACACTCGTAAGGTTTTTCTCCTGTGTGTTTCATCCTATGATACTTCAACTGGGTCGCCCGACTGCTTTTAAAATCACACAAGTCACAAAAGAAAGGTTGTTCCCCGGTGTGTGTCCGTATGTGATTTCGCAGCTCACTGGGAGTCATATATTTCTGAGAACACGCATTACACTCGAAAGAAGCACCTTCGCCGTGGTTTATAATGATATGCCTCTTTAAATTCTGCGCGAATTTACATTTATAATCACACATAGTGCAACATAACTTTTTCTCATCCGAGTGCACAGCTTTGTGTGTCCGCAAGGTGGCTATGCGCATAGATTTAAAGCTACATACATTGCATTTATATTTATATACTCTTGTATGTATTGCCATGTGACGTACGAAATCGCGTTTTTCCCCACAAGTAAATCCACAATATTCACACACAATGGAGTTTTTAAGGCCGTGGCGTTTTATATGGCTTCGGATCGCGTCTCTTGTGCTGCATTTTCGCTGGCATATATCGCATATGTAACTGACGTCTGTAATATGCGTCAGTTTATGTTTATTGAGATCGCCTTTTGTTTTGGATTTGTGCTCACAAGTATCACAACTGAAAGGTTTCTCGTCGCTATGCGTGAGCATATGGAGTTGCAGGACGCTGGCCAGATTACTCGCAAAGCTACAAACATTACATTTGTGAGGTTTCGGATCCCTCGTCGTTTGTACACATTTCTTAATCGCACTGTTCGGCAGACAAATGAAATCTGATTTCGGAGGTTTAATACCACTGTCTACAATATCTCTTACCCCTTTATCAATTAGAGTATTTTTTTCAGAAACTTGTGGTTCGTCCAAACTTTGGCTTTGAACTATTACCACTGAAGTCTTCGCTTTTTCGTTAGCATATACTTTCTGTAAAATAAAACAAACAATATTAATATATAACTCGAGGTATTGTGATTAGACCTTGTGATTTCTTGTTTTATTCAATTCTTGCGAATCGAAATAATAGAATAACTAGAGAGTTAAGGCTATACCTCAGCTGAGGCATGGTCTAAAAAGATCGTGACTAGGCGATGCGCGGATTGTGCAAATGACGCGAGCCGAACGAAATATAATTTGTCATAAATATCCAACATGCGTCCATTTAATGTTATGTTTATTATTATATTACTAATAATAATAGTGTATTCATTGACATGTTTTATTTTTCAAGTACATGTGGAACGGTTTTTAGTCATCTTTACACGTTTTAAAAATATATTCCTCCGACGCCATCACAAAAAAAATTTACGTGCTACCAAGTCGACTATCGCTCTCCAAATGGCAACGCGGCCGAAATTACGTCCTACATAGTGTTGAAAATTATTTGCCGTTTCACTTATGTACGCTCTTAATGTATTGCGCAACTAAATTGTAAAGGTTTTTTAAACCTACGGATTTTACAAATTATGACCAAAATAAATATTAGCCTGGTCCCATATCTAAACTCAACTGCAACACGTCGAATATGTCAATATGATGGTACCTATTGGTTTTCACAAAATTAATCTATCACCGCACACTGCTCGAATGGGACAATTTAATATGAATAAAACACCACAAATTAATGTCACTCGACATGGTGCACAGGTATAATATCAAAACGACGCATCGGTACATGGATGTCAGCCACTTGCTCAACCTATTAGGTCCATACCCTGACTCAAACACAAATTGAAAAACAATATGTGTACTTGCCAGACACAGGATTCGAACCTGGGACCCACGGCGTTATCGGCCATCGTGGCATACATGTATGTAAATTGTTTATCGCCAGACTCGAAGTATGGGTATGATGAACGTACACGGAGAAGTGATAAATAGTAGGCGGTGTAAATGTGGCTCTTGCTAGATTTGTTAACCCGTCCCCTCCCTGACTCAAAAATTAATAAAAAAAATTATATTGATAATTTTCCGAAATGGACATCCCCAAACCATGTTTCTGTGTGCGCACCTGATACTGACATAACCAATGATTAGGTACATTACCTGTATCATATTTGTGGGCATGTCGGGTTTACCCTTCTCTGAGCATTCTACGTAATTGACTATATAATAAGATCTGGTAACATCGTGAAGCGAAGACCCAGTCGACTGAAATTCGAGAGGATCCACTTCTGTTTTTATTTCAGTTTTTGGTTCAAACAAAACCTGAAATAGTAGATAATACACACAATATTAAATTATAGTCCCTACTGGAAATTTCATTCAAATCTAGATATAAAGGAAATACCTACCTACCTGGTGTCTACTGTTCTTAAATCCTACCTGTAGAGTTAATCGTATACCTACTTATTATTATAATTAGCCGGCGTTTAAGATTGTTTGATTTTGGTGTCATTTAGAAGTTCTTCGAAAAAGTATTTCCTTGGATAGATAGACCCGCAACGGGTCAGTGTTTTCTGATTTAATGTATACCTATGTCCACCAAAAGCGTTTGACAAACTTAATGTCCATATTATAATAATTACAAGTTAAAAAGAACTTTTTATATACAACGTTTTTAAATGTTCTGTTCTTTAAATTATTATGCTCAATATGCTCTTAACTTGTACTTGATATAAAGTAAATAAAAAAACAAACAAATATAGAATACTGAAATGTCATTTTGATATTTCATTTTGATGTCCATGGTAACGCAAGTATATATTATTAATTGAGTTGCTAAGACCACCCCCTTAGCAACCAATAATAGTCTTTTACTTTTTACGGATTTTTTGAAATTACTTTCCATACAAAACAGAATTAACTGAATGAAAAATGAATTCAATTCTGCTTAAAGAAGGCTAAAAGTACCTATTAAAAGAATGCATTGGCATCGTGTTCTGATATATTCTAAAAGTTTCAAATGTCTATCTAGACGAGAAGTTAGTTAAAAATCGATTGCAAGATTTGTACTGGACAAACAACTACCGGACAAACAAGAATACGAGCTAATAAAAACGTTGTAATAAAATGTATAATGGAATATGTGCCAACTGTCAGATATTTGTAAATGATAATGAACAGAACAAACCTTGGAATGTCCATCTTTGACGTAAGTTTCTCTGAGACGTTGACAGCTATCGTCGATCATTTCTGGACTATCTGACTGCTTTATAAACTCGAAATCCTTGTCAAAAATAGGTTTCTGTTCATCTATGTCGATTTCGAAATCTGCTTGCTCGATTTTTATATCCATTGTATCTGTAAATGTAGTGAAAATTACAAGGAATTCAAGACACAAGCAATCCGAATGACACTGAATCCAATGGAGAGTATCATAGACTAATCTCACTAATCATAGAGAGTAAGTATCTACGAGGGTATAGTTTTATTAATTATTACCAGTAAAATGAAAATATTTTCCAATGTTCACAGATAAAAATAAATATACACTATATTTCTTTGTTAATTAGGTAGGTTAACAAAAATATTAACTTATACCTAGCTAACTGAATATATTTTTTTGACACTATAAATTTTATAAAGGAATAGGTAGGTACCTAGCATGAATAATAAAAACGTTTATCTCTCTTCACGTTTTTTAAAGATTAGTCGTGTTGCCAAATGACATTTTCAATAGGTAGGTAGGTACCTATCCAATTATTATAAAAATCAACAATAGGTATTCTTACTTGTTATAAAGTTAATTAAATGACTACCAAGGCGTGCTACTTATTGTTTTATGTAGCCATTATCTTTAAAAACACCTAAAATATGACATTTCAATAATATTAGGTTGTAAAATAAAATTTGGTGCGTATCCAATTGATTGACAGACATTTTACAAAAATCAACAATATTACTTGTTATAAAATTAAATAAATGGCTACCAAAGCGTGCTACCTATTGTTTTATTATAGCCACTGTCTCAAAAAAAATACCTAAAATATGACCTTATAATATTATTATACCGAAATTTCAGTACACATGGCTACATTGTGTTTGAATCAAAGACTAATTTTTGACATTTCGTTTCAACATGGAAGACGGCAAGTTTCCGTGGTGTGTTTTATCCACTAAACTATTGATTGTAGAGTACAAAAAATATGAATTACTATATAATACTCGCCATCTTGATTACAAAAATAGGAATAAACGATTGGAAGCCTACAAATGTATCGTCGCAGTCATTAATGAAGCCATCAAAGGCGGACAATGTACGGTCGATTCTGTCAAAAAAAAGATGAACGGGTTAAGAAGCCAATATTTGGCAGAAAAAATGAAGGTACATAATCACAAACATCATAATTCATTTATTTAACATCACAGCTACATTATTTCATACAACAGAACATGTTTATAGAAATGAAACAGGTACTTACAAATTTTTGTTTTTGCATTACAGATTTCAAACAGCATGAAACGTGCAATGGAAGGAGATGAAATATACAAACCCACAATTTACTGGTTCAATCTCTTGCAATTTTTAGAATTATCAACAGATGCCAACGAATGCCAATCCAATTTCAACGAACTTAATAATTCTCTTATTGTATCTGGATCGACAATCGAAGAACAAGTAAGTTTAATCCGATGATATAAGTTTGTACAGGCGCGCACACAGAATAGGCACACAGAATGTATCGTGGTGAGGTATCGATTGCCTAAGACTTAACTGAAATAATATTTATATTATGTAGATGTGTGATGCAATTTGATGTGACCTGATATAATTGAATGATAATTCACGCATATAATTTTATTTTATAATTATTTTTAGCTAGTGTGTTGTTTCCTGTCTAATAAAAGTGGATATTTATCCAATAAGGCTAAGGGTTATAATGCAAAACTTATCTAACAGTCAAAAATGGAACTTCAGGGTATCATAATATGGACGCCATTTTGAAAACGTCATTCAAATGTCAGATTCTGTCCAGTTGCTAGTCTTGATTGGGTAGTTTTCGACTGTGGCTACCCCATCCATTCTTTAGATAAGTTTGTAGGCCTGTACTTGGTTACCACAAAATTATCACTATCAGTGCTCCACAATATAATGCTTAGTGCTGACAACTCAATAATTTAAGTACTTAAATAATTTTTTTTTATAAATACAAAATTCGTCAAAAATACACAGAATATCTTTAATTTTACCGAGGAATACCATTTTAGTAACACTACTGTAACATCACGTTGTCTTTAACCTGGGCGCCAAACATCCTGGCCTTGGAGCCCGCTTAAGTATGTGGGGGCCATGAATATATTAAACCAATCATTGAATTCCCAGATAGTTGCATTAACGTGTGAGTTCGTAGAATGCCAAGAGGAATGGGATAATCCGTACAGAAGACTGTCGGACAGACAAATCCTCGTCGTGACAAAGAAAAACTAGTAATATTCCATTAACTAATTTGTATTTCTTTCCATTTATGGTGGAGGTTTGGACCCGAAATCCCCCCTGTGTGCCCGCCTGGGACAGCTAGTAATTTATCAATGTCTCGTTTGGCTTGTTTCAGAATTCAATGGCAGATAACAGCGAAGACCTCAGTGATGTGCCAACACCTTCCGGCATCAGAAAAAATAAAGACACATTGCAGACTACAAAAAACAAAAGATCCAAATTAGGACCTTACAATGCATTGCTGGTTCAAGCATCAAACACTATCACGGAAATGTCGAGCATTATAAAAAATAATGCGACAACTGAACAGTTACGTCAAAGTGAAATAGACACTTTTGGAAAATTCATTGTGTCTGAATTGCGTGGAATCCAACACGCGAGCAATGATCGAATTTTACGACAAGCGAAGAGAAAAATTCAACAGGTGTTACTGGACACATGGGATATGATTGACTCGCATGCATTGCCGCCCAGCCCGTGTAGGTCTCAAGCATCGCCGAGCCCGTGGTCCTCAACACCCCAGTCTGTCAGTGTGAAAGTTGAGGAAACTTCTTTTCATTCACAAATCGATGTTAATTTATACGATGCATGAATCGAAGCTGGTTACAATTATGTCAATTGTATGAAAATAAATTGTTCTAGTTTAATTTGTCGTAAGTACTTAATATTAAATATTATTTAACAGATCAATCAATAAATAATGATAATATTGGAGTGTAATATTATGTCCTGTGAACTAATGATTACAGCAGAGCAGGGCTCCGGTGCACTCCGATTCATTTCAAGCCCTGGATTACAGTGAGTGAAAGTGACCAATGGGTAAACGAATCGAATATCTGATGCCTTGTCGGCTTACATTCTTCTTCTTTCACTCTCGCCCAACATTAAGGAATAGGGTAAGCACAAGTTGGCGCCACTTCCCTTGGTCTACTTTTGTAGCACCACTGCAGGGTAAGAGAAGACTGTCCACGGCGACGAAACCTTTGAGCCCGTGCTTCAAGTGCTCTCTTCCACATAACCAGAGCGATTTGCGGTAGGAAACGTCCAGTGGTCACTGCCTTACGCAACGGAGTAACCGTCACTGAACCTGCAATAGCTCAAGAGAAATGGGGCATCCATTGCATCCTTTCAACATTCCATCGAAGATCACCACCCTCGGAATCACAACTCCATCGGGGTTCTGCGAAGACCCTCCGACAATTGCTGAAGTTGAAAAGGCAATCAAGATACTGAAGCGCCGAAATGCTCCTGGAGAAAACAACATCCATGCAGAATTTCTGCTCTACGGGCTGAGCGCCATATTGCCGTCCTTGTTACGCTCTGCGCGAGATGTGGGAGGAGGAACAGTGCCCCAGAGGCGATTGGAGGGATGGTTCCGTGGTTAATTTGCACAAAAGGGGGAATTCACTCGACTATCTCCTCAGCGTTCCCGGGAAGGTTTTGGCACAGATTCTTCTGTACGGGATTAAAAGTCTCATGCTGGAGGCTCTGCGTGCGCAACAGTGTCTGCTTACCAAGTAATAAGTATTCCTTAAATGTATAGTATAGTTATTTGACAGCTTCTTATAATACGTTATTCTTGTTTTTGAGTTAACAATATTATACCTAATCTCTCGTGGGGATGTAAAATACCAACCTCCGTGTTTTTTTCTGTATACTAAAACAATCACCTGAATTGTATATATTATGCAAAGCCTTCCTCAACCCAAACCCCATTATAAAGGGCTTGGATTTCGCTAGTCTTTCAATGTTTGGTGGTAAATTTGTTACTGAGAAGAGCAGAGAATAATTCTTCAAATTTGAATCAGTTATTCGCGACCTTGTTTCTTTCTCATACACACACTGTTCATATACTACAATCTAATAAACTGTCAAAAAATAGGATGAACCATTGCCCACTGAAGAAGAGAGCTGATACATTACACGACTGGCCCTACTTTTCGCCCCTCCCGTTGTCTATGGATGACCTGTCATTGTCTATAGAGTGCTCATAGTGACGCGTCTGTCATGTTCATTTGTCGGAGTATTCTTAGTTTTACATTATTTAAACGTATCTTGGAGACCTTGGAGTTCATCTGATTTAGTGGTTATGTGTTATTAATAATTGGAAGTGACCATCTAAGTTAGTAAACTTCTTCTGTGTGTAATAATATCATAATACACTAGGACGTTAAGTTTGTCAATGTGACAGTCGATTCTAAACGACAATAACTAATAACTTATTAATACTCTTCACTCATTATAGAATACCAAACTCTGCTTGCAAGTACGTTATCAATAAATAGTATGGCAGTGGACCACTCGTTGCTTGTGCAATAAGTTATGCTCAGGCTTTATTAATCTAAAGATGGCGGTGGATGAACTGATGAGTAATGCCGAAAGCCTCCCCCAAACCAAAGCGAATATTCGCAGCGAATTCGCAACGCCCTCGCTATCGCTGTCGCTACCGCTTGGATTTGATGCGAATTTCGCGTTTGGCCCCACACCAAAGCGTCAGCGACGCAGCCATAGACTAAATAATTTTATTTACGCGCCAGATTTAAAATTGTAAATAATATTAATATTTTACGCCAATTATTCTATACTTTTTATGAATTAAATATGAAAAATACACGTACACTATAGCGCTTTCAGAATTGCTACAACTTTTACCCACTTCGCGTAAAGTGTATTTTAATTATCTGAAACAAGGTGGCAGCATTGGATGCAGCCATAGACTAAATACATATACGAATGTCAAAGTGACAGTTGTGTGTTGACAAAATGTACACGTCTTCTGAATGCTTATTACACGCTGAAGATATAATGAGATGGCGTGCGATAAATTACATCGACATTTAATATAACCTTACTTTATGACAGCGCAAGATTGCCATGGCTCATGGGTAAGATAGATTTACTCAGTTTCATAACTGCACATATAAATAAGCATTTACCATGAATGGTTAACAGGATTTGAAGGTAATATGATATTGAAATAACATTTCTCCTTTATTTGAATTGTAATTTTTGACTATTTTGCGTTTTTACGCAGAGGGAGCGTACCAAAAACGGGTAGGCCAAGTCTTCTGCGCAATGAGCCAGGCATCATCAGTAAGCAGATGCATAGGAAACGTGTCCGATGCTATAATAGCAGTGCTTAGTAATACTTACATACAGTCGCCATACAGCGCTGACAGCTGGACCGAACCCAAAGATATGCATTATTTTAAGTGTTGTGTTGATACCCTCTGATCAATTTATACAATTTTACAATGTACATGTCATGTAACTAGAGTAACCGCGCATAGACACAACAAGTAAATTACCTACTCAATAAGGATTTAACGGGAATATTATTTTGTGTCGGTAAAAATATTTTTTAATATCAGACTTCAAGAAAGGGCAGGTTTCTCCAAAATCATTGGGTGCATTAACTGCACCCATGTGCGAATATACCCATCATACTTGGAGACTTTCAAAAATGAGCGCAGAATTTTTTCTGTAAATGTGAAATTGGTAATAAAATCTATGTTGTTTCTGATACATTCATATTCATTACCTACGTATAATATCTTAACATGACATTTATTTTTATGCAGGTATCTGACATGAACATTCTGGCCAAATTTCCTTTAAGTGTTCATGACTAATTCATATTTAATGGATCGTTGGTAAAAACTGAAATGAAACGTCTACAGAACGACAAGAATTGGGAATTTTGTTCTATTAAGGCCATATTCCATTGGCAGACGCACAGACCCAACCCGATCCAACGATCAACGCCAACCGTTGTCCAGGGGGATGAAAGTTCCATACAATCAAATTTCGGTCACGTGTTTTTTTTGTGTTTGGTCGGCTTTTCGCCAGATGGCTGAATAATAATTATTTTTGGTTAATAAACAAGATATTTTATTCTTATCTATGGTGTTGAACCAAGGTTAGCCAATCATCGATCAGGGTGAAGTTTATCCGAACTAGCAAATTATTTCAAATTATTCAGTAACGTTTGACATTTCCAATTGCCAACTGCCATTTATTTTGCTTTGAAAAATTGAAATTACAACGTTACGCATTTTATTATTAATTATATTTTATTGTACTTGTCTACCAGAATAATATTATAACATTGGTATGTATTGTCTATTACTTCTGTTAATTTTGTTGTACAAGACAACTGTTTGATATATTAGTGTAAAATAATATACCATCCCATGAGAAACATAATTTGATCTTACTTTGAATACTGATAAAAATAGTGCTATGCCAGTTATTTCAATATGAATTAACTACTCGAGCAGTAACACAATGCATATTATTTGATGCAATTGAGGGGTTTTCGTAATCAATGGAATATTATAACGTTTCGTACTAAACCGAACATTTTCAAAAATTTGACAATGCAAGTTAAGCATTTTAATCTTTCGGTACCTATGTCATACAATAGTATTCGATGAAATTGATACTTCCAAACAATTATTACCTATGTGATATTCCAGATTGATTGCAGATCATTCCAGAATTTCAAGATGCCTCGTCATTGCTGGGTACCAGATTGCAAAATTAAGGGAGTGATCTGTCACGCATTACCAAAGGCAGACTACCAACGACGGCAATGGATCAATTTAATCGGCAATAGTACAATTAAACTGTTAAAATCACCTGACAACGTGGGAGTGTGCAGAAATCATTTTCTCCCGACAGACTACTGTGGAAAGAAGCTAAAAATGGGTGTGTGTCCATCTCAAAACTTGACAACCCCATTATCAGATAGTGATTCAAACATAAATCTGACGGAAGAAAATGATCCTTCCACTCATAGAATAGTATTAAACTTTGAAGCACGCGGTATTTCTGATAATTATTGTAGTGTGATTCCCTCTGAATCGCCTATTATTGATCTTGCGATTCCCTCTGGATCATCGTCTAATATTGATCTTGCGATTCCCTCTGGATCATCGTCTAATATTGATCTTGCGATTCCCTCTGGATCATCGCGTATTATTGATCTTGCGATTCCCTCTGAATCATCGCCTAATATTGATCTTGTGAGCCCTTGCAGTCCAGTAGCAATACCTGCTTTTATCAAAGGTGAGTGATTTAAACATCTATTTTTATTGAAAATTAGATTAATCTCATATTATTTGAAACTCCAATCCACCTTATGCATTTTACATTTACTTATATATTATAACATAATGGGTGCATGTACCTAAATAACACGTTTGGATATCCATACATTAAATTATAATCATATTGTCAAAATATTTCAAATGCCGTATAATGTGTCTTGCAGATCGTACACCTGAAAATTTTCCTATGAATCTGACGGCCTTGACACCCAAGGCTCGAATGTATCGCCGCAAGTGTTTGCATTTGGAAAAATACATCCGACGAAGAAATAAGACGAACTTCAAGCATAGGATAAAGGGGGCAGAAAAATTTGCAGATTCACTAACCTTCGTTCAAGCCACCAAAGGCCTGTCAAAAATACAGCGAGACTTTTTCAAACTCCAATTAAAATCATGTAATTTAAAACCTAAAGGGCGACGCTTTACCGAAAGAGATAAAGTCTTAGCCCTCACTTTACTTAAGCAAAGTGGAAGAGGATATAAATTTCTGTCAAAACTTTTTACATTACCATCTATCCGAACTTTGCAAACATTATTATCATCTGTTCCTATCTCCACCGGTATCTCTGGCGTCATTATTTCTCAATTAAAATCAATAGTTAGTGGTTTTACTGACCATGAAAAATATTATACACTCATGTGGGATGAAATGAGTTTACAACCGCACTTAGATTATAATAAAAAAAAGTGACTTTATCGAAGGTTTTGAAGATTTTGGGCATCTGCGTTCTAAAAAAATTGCAGATCATGTCCTTGTCTTCATGATACGAAGTGTGGCTGGTAATAAAAAGCAGCCAATAGCGTATTATTATTGTGAATCTGCAACTAAGTCTGCTCAATTAGTTCGTTGCATTAAAGAGGTTTATAAGGCAGTAGTCTCCACAGGTATGCATTGTTCATAATATAATTATAGAAATAATATCAGTGACGAAGGGTGGAGGTAGGCTGTTAAGATCCGACATTAATAGAGCACACTAAACTTTGTTAATCATATGTATTTATTTTTATTGAACAAATTAATTCTTAATTCAATGAAATCAAATAAGTATGAATAACAAGTTTAGTTGGCACTATTTATGTTGGATGTTAACAGTCTACTTCCGCCCCTCGCCACTGCATTATATGAAGAAATATTATATATTTTATTATTGCACGTATTCTAATTGAAAGAAACGCATTCCAAAATAAATGATTTCTATGGATTTTGAAAGAGCTTTTGCACAAAATTCTATTTTGAAGTAGAATATGTATTTTCAGTTAGAACATGTGTATTATACCTGTATTATATATTTTACAGGTATAAAGATAATCGCAACAGTATGCGATCAAAGCGCGACGAACATTGCTGCTTTGAAAAGTCTACGTGTCAATACAGAGAGACAAAGAGCCGATACCGGATATGAACGTATGTATTTATTACCTGTGTATATGTCAAATTAATTCTAATATTTTACATATTATTATATGCTTTTCACTTATTCGTTTTATTCTCAGGTATCACAATAGAAATTATCAAAGGACAAGAGATTGTCGCCCTCCTTGATGTGCCTCATTTATTGAAAGGGATGAGAAATAACTTGATGACAAAAGACCTTATGTATTTCGATGGCAAGACAATTAGGTACGCATCGTGGAAACATATTATTGATCTGTATAAGATAGATCAGGCGAACGTCGGCAATTTGAGGCTCATTCCCAAAATAAATGAGACACATATTTTTGCATCGAAAATGAATAAGATGAAGGTGTCGACTTGTGCCCAAGTGCTAAGCCAGAAATTTGGCAGTCACCTGGTGTTCTGTGCCACACAAGGTAACTTGGTTTTATATATTATGTAACTAATTCAATAACATTTAACTCAAAATCTGATTATTTTTATAACAGTATATTAAAATAAATTAAAAAAGCATTTATAATTTTAAAGTTATCAGTTATGCCATCATGGATTAATTAAATATTTCCACCTTAATTAACCCTGCTGCAAAGTCATTCAAATTTATTTAATTACATATAAGAGTAATTTCCAAATTATAAAGTATACATGGAAGTACACCGAATTAGCTAGGCGAGTAGATACTATTTTCAGAAGATACTGAATATCTTTTTATTTCGATTCCAGGGGTAGTGATGCCAAACGGACAAATCATCCCAAGGGAAGCTGAATACACCGGCAAAATGCTATTGTTTTGGGATGAAGTTTTTGACTCTGTGAATGGAACCTCACTGAAACCACATCCGTATTGGAAAACGAAAAGGGTTTGCGCTTCAAAGGAGTCATTACACCGAAAGGAGTCATTCCACCGACAATTCTGGTTTGATAGTATAGTAAAAATTAGACAGATGCAATTTGTAGACCAACATAAAAATCCAGTACCAAAGGTGCCATCACTTCTGAATTGGGAAAAAACTTTGGCTGGTTGCATTAAAATATTGGATATATTGCATGATGTGGGATTTGAGTATGTAGCTTTTCGTAATTTCAACCAGGATTCGCTGGAAAATTTCTTTGGCAGTATAAGAAGCCACAATTTTCGTAATGTCAATCCCACACCATGTCAATTTTCAGGATCCTTTAAAAGCCTTTTGATTAACAATTTAATGTCTAGATATTCCATCAGAAATAATTGTGAGAAAGACGATGCTGATGGTCTTTTTGAGAATTTATTAGGATTTTTAAAACAAACCGATGAAACCCCACAAAACCTTGATGAAAGCATTTCAGGCGTAGTTTCAGAGGATTATTTGGAAGATAATTTAACCTCTACGAATGGTAAAATGTACACTGCTGGTTATGTTATTCGTAAAATTTCAAACTCTTGTACGCATTGTAAACGCGACATGAACACCGAGCCTACCAGCAAGCACGCTAACGTAGCTATGCGAGAATTCGGAAAGGATAGAAAATTAAAATATGCCTCTGACAATATGCTTGACTGCTTCAATTCAACTGGAAAATTAATTAGAAATTATTTATCAGAAAATGCTTCTACGCATAATATTCAGGCAAAATTAAGAACCAAAATTCTTCAGAAAATTGATTTCACCGTTTTTTCGTGCCCTCTCCATAAAGAAGAGATTAAGGATAGATTCATAAAATGTATGCTTTCTTTACAAATACATGCTTTCTGTAATACTGCAAATAAAATTCTAAATGGCAAATTAAATTATTCGGGGAGAAATAAAGTTTATTTAGCAGCTGGTCAAAAATATAATAGTAAGCGAAGAAGGCCTGTGCGATAATATTTGTTTAACAATAAAATTATTTGTACAGATTTTACACTAGTACCTATGTACTGGTAAATAATTCTTAATTTTACTCCAGTTGTTTACTACAGTTGTGATTTAAGTTACATATTGCGTTTTTCTAATTTTTATGCTCTGGTTATTCACTTTATTTTGGGGGATTTAACAACATTCGCAGTGCACTGACATTGACACCTCATGACAGTTATTCTATCTCTTTTACAAGGTAAAATTAAAATGTAATTATTATTGTCAACCATTATATAAAATAAAATCATATATTTATTTAAATTGAGATGTCAATGTCAAACCATTGAGGCTGCATTTTTTTAAACATTTTTTGAGAGTAATGAGGAGATATGGCAGCGGACCATGATTCGTCAGATCCGAGACGGAGGAGCGACATTGGCCCAACTAAAACAAAAAGATAAGTGAAGAAGCCTATATCGTAATGTTTATTTAGAATTAGTATCATTTGTACATTTTTTTTAAATCAATAATGATGGATAATGTTTGTTCTCAGTTGTTTTGTAGTTGCATTTTGCATCTATCACTTTTTTCTTCATTGAATATTTGCGATAATTGACATATTACGGAGTGAGTTATTATTTGTTCATTTATTTTTATAGTTAACATGTTGGAACGGTGGCTGTTGCAGCCTCCCATCACATCCAACTGGACATGGCTCGGCTGCGTGCTACATATGCATCAATGGATTCTCAAGCGAGTCCGGTTTTACATCGTCCACTCGAGGCGCAGGAGCGACATTGGCCCTGGCTCAGCCAAATGCTACGGAACGCCCAAAACAAAAAGATAAGTGAAGAAGCCTATATCGTAATGTTTATTTAGAATTAGTATCATTTGCACATTTTTTTTAAATCAATAATGATGGATAATGTTTGTTCTCAGTTGTTTTGTAGTTGCATTTTGCATCTATCACTTTTTTCTTCATTGAATATTTGCGATAATTGACATATTACGGAGTGAGTTATTATTTGTTCATTTATTTTTATAGTTAACATGTTGGAACGGTGGCCGTTGCAGCCTCCCATCACATCCAACTGGACATGGCTCGGCTGCGTGCTACATATGCATCAATGGATTCTCAAGCGAGTCCGGTTTTACATCGTCCACTCGAGGCGCAGGAGCGACATTGGCCCTGGCTCAGCCAAATGCTACGGAACGCCCAAAACAAAAAGATAAGTGAAGAAGCCTATATCGTAATGTTTATTTAGAATTAGTATCATTTGCACATTTTTTTAAAATCAATAATGATGGATAATGTTTGTTCTCAGTTGTTTTGTAGTTGCGTTTTGCATCTATCACTTTTTTCTTCATTGAATATTTGCGATAATTGACATATTACGGAGTGAGTTATTATTTGTTCATTTATTTTTATAGTTAACATGTTGGAACGGTGGCTGTTGCAGCCTCCCATCACATCCAACTGGACATGGCTCGGCTGCGTGCTACATATGCATCAATGGATTCTCAAGCGAGTCCGGTTTTACATCGTCCACTCGAGGCGCAGGAGCGACATTGGCCCTGGCTCAGCCAAATGCTACGGAACGCCCAAAACAAAAAGATAAGTGAAGAAGCCTATATCGTAATGTTTATTTAGAATTAGTATCATTTGCACATTTTTTTTAAATCAATAATGATGGATAATGTTTGTTCTCAGTTGTTTTGTAGTTGCGTTTTGCATCTATCACTTTTTTCTTCATTGAATATTTGCGATAATTGACATATTACGGAGTGAGTTATTATTTGTTCATTTATTTTTATAGTTAACATGTTGGAACGGTGGCCGTTGCAGCCTCCCATCACATCCAACTGGACATGGCTCGGCTGCGTGCTACATATGCATCAATGGATTCTCAAGCGAGTCCGGTTTTACATCGTCCACCTGAGGCGCAGGAGCGACATTGGCTCTCGCACAGCCAAGTGCTACGGAACGCCCAAAAAAAAGTAAATGAAGAAGCCTATATCATGTTTATTTAGAATTAGTATCATTTGTACATTTTTTAAAAATCTAATACTGATGGATAAATTTTTTTTACGTGCATTTTGCGTGTGTCTTCATTTTACTTCTTTCAATAATTACGATAATTAATATTATTTCGGAGTGATTTATTATTTGTTTTTTACTTTTACTTTTATAGTAAATATGGAACAGCCATCGATGCAGTCTCCCATCACATCCAACTAGACATGGCTCGGCTGACAGCGGACTTGACGTTAGAAGATGCAAGAAGACAGGCGAGCAATAGTGATTAAAATAATTGTAGTGTTTTCAGTGATCAGTTATAATTTATTATAATATAAAACAAACGGCTCTCATGTAGGAAAGCCTACCTGTCAAATTTCATAGACAACTACAGAAAAATATCTATCGTGTTGTTGTTATAATATATAGTGAAATCATGTCCTTATTAATGTGCCGCATAGATCCTTAGTTACAAAGGCAAAATATAATATAAATATTTAAATGATGTTCCAAGAAGGATTAAATTTTATTCATCGTAAATGATTATTATATTATGCCGTGGTTGTCTATGAAATCTGATGGGTAGGCTTTCCTACATGAGAGCGAAACATAGTTTAATAATGTTTCCATTTATTTTTTTAATACTCGTATCAGTTAAACAAACTACTTACTCAATAATAATGTTTATAATATTTAATTTCATGAATGTTAATATTTTACTTGATAACTGTTACTATACTTATTGATTTTAAATTTTATAAATAAATGTGTGTAATTTATATAATTGCCTTTTATTTATTTCGTTTCCCATGCCTGAATATGAAAATAAATTCAAATTTGGTGGGCTTTTTAATTTTATTTCAAAGCCTTTACCATAGATGGTGCTGTTTTAGTGGGAATACTTTTGTTAGCCTCTTTCGAATCTATTTACGTATATTATCTATGCCGTTGTCGCTAGCTATTTGCAATTACACGCAACGATTCAATCTCGTAGGTCCTTGATTTGATTGGTTAATAATACTAGTGTTGCTATTATTAAAAATATAGGTTGAGTGAAAACTAGATATTTCTTAGATTGGTGGCTACACTGAACGCATTCCCGCGCAATTTTACGTCAACAAAACTGAGTTGTCAGCTGTCAAACCTAGCGAGCATCAGATCTGTTAAAATTTATGCGGCCGTTTGACATTTATAGAAAGTTTGTATACTTATTGTTATTTTACATCATGAATAACTGGACGAGCTTGAATCTCCAAACCAATTGAGTAATTCGAATATCGAAATCGAATAATCCAAAGACTAATAATTTATTGTAGCAAGTATGGCTATATTTCAACTGGCTCAGGCGGTCAGGACTAGCCGTAAACGAAAACACTGGGTCAAAAGTTGGCTAACTGAAGAACAGCGTGATCGCCATTGAATATGGCGGATTTTTTTACGTTCCACACTATATCTTTGGCGTTTATTTATTCGACGAGGACTGTGTCCTCGGTGATACTCCATATATATTTTTTTAAGTTTTCGCCATCTTGTAGTTGTTCTGTTGAAATCGACCAGATGAAATGAACGACCGTTTGCATGACTCAGGCGCATATTCGGCTATTTTCGTACGCTTTCGGCAATCTTCGCTTGATAATGAAAGGATCGCACGACGGATAATAGAAAATTTTCCACTTTCGACCCGATCGCTCACGATCCTTGAAAACCATAGAGAATAGAGTTTAACAGTCGTGGCAGACGATCGGGCCAGACGCAATCTGCCAATGGAATATGGGCTTTAGGGAAGTATGTTAAACCTTATTTTACTATGGCAGTACCAGTAACAAATATTTTTGTTTGGTTTATATTCATCTGGATTTTGTATACTTCAAAGGAATCAAAATTTTGCATAGGTATGAATATGATATTTAATGAAACAATTTTTTAATAATTTAAATCCTGATTTGTAATATTTTTACAACTTTCAGTCGAAAACATATTCAAATTAACAGACTGTGTACATTGAAATCATTCTACGGTGCCACCATAGGCCAACCAGACTCACCGAAGGCTCGCTACACGGCTGCCCACTGTTTGACCAGGGATGTGATTGAGTGTTTTTGGATAATGGACCACACCAGATCGCATAGCTACAGCAACAAGTACACTACTAACCGTGGCTATACATGCAGTATACATGTATATATTAAATATAATTTATTTATATTTATTTATGGCTTAGGACAAAAAAAAATATGTCACTTAACTGTACTTAAATATTTTTGCAGGATCATTCAATAAAAAATACTTGGTTTAGGTTAAGAAAGTTTTAATAATCATTCTTGCACAGAATACAAGAAAAATATTTATATAATTATTAGAATTACAATGAGCTTTAAAAGTAACACGATATTGTAATAAAATGGACAAATTTGAAAAATAAATAACAATAAATTGTATATAGATAGGTAGAAAGGGGTCAGATGATTCTGGCAGAGCAGGTGACTCATTTAGGTGTCAGTATTGTTACTTTCAAATGACAATAACACCGTGATTGAACATGTGATTCGGTCGTGCCAGAAGAATCTGTCCTTCCTATATTTAGTAACCGGGCGTTTTACAACTTTAAATGAAAATTAAGTATATACCTAGATAGTATATTTTTTCTTGTATAATATTATTTAATTAGGTTACTTTATTTCTTTATTACTTGAAATGGTGTTTACATAGTACCTAGATGGATTATAATGGTTTTGAAACATAGTTATTTTTGTTAATTCTACTTTAACTGAGTCATTTACATTCTAATGGATTGAAGCTCTGTACTATTCCATTTAAGTCGTTTTTTGTGACCCGGGTTTCACCTTTCGGCATCTTCAGGCGTCGTGTACACTCACCAAAGGCAAACACACACTCAAGAGGTGTAAATCGTATTTTTATTGTTATAAAGAATTTTGACCTATTATTAGGTTTGACGATTTAATAATATGCTGTCCAGTGTATTGTTATTAATAAGATAGGGTTTTTACTAATTAGGTTTTTTACTGACACTTCAGCTAATCATAATTTGTTTATTGTATTTTTTTGTTGTAACCTCTGACTAAATAGGTAGGTAATGGAGTTTTTACCTACTTTATTGTATTGATTTACTATATAAGTTAGAGTTGAGGGTGTTCGTTGTCAGTGTGTTTGCCTTTGGTGAGTGTACACGACGCCTGAAGATGCTGAAAGGCGAAACCCGGGTCGCAAAAAACGACTTAAATGGAATAGTACAGAGCTTGAATCCATTAGAATTTAAATTCAAATTCCATCAAGTACCTTCGGTCGAAAGTATTAATATGAGTCATTTACCTTGACAGCTGTTTCGGCACATAAACTCATTTTCGGAACATTTAACAATAATTTGTGATTATAAAAGAGCTACAGGTCATGTAGAAAATTAAATACGCCTAGTTAAATAATAAATACATACCTAATATTTTACAAAATATCTACACCACATACATCAATCGAATATGGTATATAAAATACAGATTCAAGTATCAAATAATTCTTGGATAAATAGATGTTGATGTATATTTTTTTTACATACTTACATGATACTGTGTTGTATAACATTTACATTTATATTTTTGGCTCCATAATATACGTTATATTTCAATATTTTTGAAATATGTAAATAGATATTTTGTTTTTTTTTTACCTACCTATCTGTATGCTATCTATATTATCTATATATATCTATATTTATGCCCATATGTCTTATGGGGGAAAACAATTATTTATTCTGAAATAAAGCAATAACGGTAGTATTTTCTTTCAGTTAATTAGATGCCCCGTTTCAATAATATTTAAACGGTACACCATATGAACTAGAATTACAGTTATAAAAATTAAAAACAAAATAATGAATTCATTAATGTACACTATTTGAAAATACCTCAGTAATATACCGAGCTACTAGAAAATACCTTGGAAAAAAATGTTACACCGGGCAGGACTTGAACCGTTCACGCCAAAGGCTAATGTGATGTACTGACATCTGATAAGAAAGGTTTGGTGCTGTAATCTGTATGGGCAATGTTGAAATATGGTGGCTAAAAGCATAAAAACTACTGTCGCCTGATTGTTTGTTTTTTCAAGATTTTTTCTATCATACTTAAATTCTCAATTCATGTGAATTATTCGTTGAGTAAAAAAAATAGTTGACAAAATAATGAATTGGACAAACATGAAAACATGGTATACATTAAACACAACTTCACTGATTATCCAATGTACAATACACAATTATTACTTATATGAAAAAGATTATTTTGTGGGTACCTAACATTTTATACCTATATGATTGGTTTTGTTGTGTTTTTGCTACTGCACTTTAAAATGAATAGGTTGATTTATTAAATTCCATACTTAAATGTACCTACATAAATTTGTAATGTACAGTAGGTACATAATTACATTTTTACCATTATTCGATTCTATCCACCCTCCATGTCTATAATCACCCCAACGCTGGATAGAAAGAGACATCACACAAAATTGGCTGTTTGATAATAAATGGTAGTTGAAAAATATTTTAGAGTATGATTATGTCCATAGAAACAGGTTTTAACTCAATCATGTTTGTCCGAATAATGTGTAGCAGAAAAATAGAAATTTGAAAAACGGTCTATTCAGTATTCACCCCATTCTACGGCAAACATTTTTCTTAATAAAAATAGGTACATCAATAGAGAAATCATAAAATGGTCCTTTGCCCTCGCCTACGTCTTATTCATCCTTGTATATTATATTATCACACTTAATGTTTTGGAAAATTCACTAACATTGTGCACAAATGCCATTTTTGTTGATTGACACTTCACTTAGTTGATCTCTTTGTTCACGTGAAGTACAATAAAAGTATGTAGCAGCGAAGAACTAGAGACCGAAAATAGTGGAAGCAGCTAGAAGAGGCTTTCATCTAGCAGTGGAATGACCCCGACTGATGTTGATGATGAAATATTATTTTAATCCTGGTAATGCCGGGGGTTTCATTTTTAATTTCTTCTGGTGCTTTGTACGTTGAAAGGTTGAAGATCTTTGCTAAAATTAAATTCATCACAAAGCATTAGTATATCTCCAACATTATTCAGGTAGGCATCCATGATGGTAATATAATATTATGTACTTAGAGGAGGTACCTGACCTTTATATTTACATGCACATAAAATTATTAATCTTATTGCCTAATGCAGACCAAGATATACCTAGGTACCTACATAATAATTAAGTTTAAAATGTTTGTAGGTATACAAATTAATGTGAAACAGAAAACATTGGTTATACTAGGTAGGTACATGGAACATGTAGATATTATCTTGGTTCGCGGTCGGAACTGGGCAAAACCAGTTTATTAGCTCAATATACCTATACCTAATGAAGGAAATATATAGTAAGTATGTAGGTACATATCGTTTTTGTGATTGAGGTCTATTGATATCAACACAACCTAGGTACGTCGTACTGTTGGTAACCCAATAGTAAGTAGGATGTGTAAGGTTTTTGGTCTAAAACCTTACAAAATACCACAATGACGACATAGAGTACCTACTTATCTACCTATATGTATATTATATCTTTAGCCACAATAGAAATGCAATGCTGCATAATGTTAGATGCAAAAAAATAATCTTAAAGACTAGGTACCTAACCTAAAAAAATATTATCAAGATATTATCGACGAATATAAAATGGGTATTTACGTGACCGATACCGAATATGATTGAAGTATTGTAACTGATACCTAATTATAACATTATTGATATATTATTGATATGACTGCTCGAAAGTCGAAACCAAAACGTCAAACGATCGCAATAAGTTAGAACTGTCAGTGCACTAACAATCAAAGTTATAAAGTTTCTGTCATAGACTAATAATTGGTTACTGTTATTAACGGCTGTGCATGACGCAAATTAATAATATGTATTTTTTAAATATCGGGACCTTAGAATAAAGTTATTTATTTATAATAGCGTATTCATCTTGTCAAAAAACTTTACATACCTACTTTGGTAAGACAAAGATACCTACCTACAACAAGTTCCCTGCCAATTTCATCCCATATCTTATCTTTCTTTCTTATGTTTTGTAGTCACTGTCAGAGAAATCATAAAGGATTGGATATTTCCGGACCAACTCGATCAGCTGCTCAATATCTTCGCCATTTTGATTTTACTAATTCCCTTGGCGAAATCTGTCCGCCGCGAATAAATTCGCTGTCGACAGAGTTCCCGAAAATCGCAGCGAATATTCGCTGCAAATTCGCACTCAAGACGCAAGGCGGTCGCGCAAGCGTGCTCTGTCCCGTAAGCCAATACGAACTTGATTGGCGAATAATTCGCTGCGAATATTCGCCGCGAATATTCGCTTTGGTGTGTGGAGACCTATACAGTCTTTATGACATGACATAGGTAGGTACGCAATCATTCGGAACGAAAAAAATCTGTAAGTAATTATTTTAAATATTTTTATTGATTGATTTGTTAATTTACACATTAGAAAATGAGAGATTTACCATTTTTTTTTTAATTCATAAAAGAAAACGTAAAACTTGTGTTGTTTTCACTGCTATATTATTTTATGCAAGTCTACATATAAATAACACAAAATTATAGGATTATCGAAAGACATTACGATAATCGGAACTTTTCACTTTTGACAGCTCGACTTTTTTATTCGTTCGTTGTATCAGTATCAGAGCATAGACAAATCGGACGATTTATTGTCCACGGACTTTTGGTTCTGGCATAAGAAGGCTGTATGACTTGAACTGAGAGCACTCAAGTGTTAAAAATATGAAGATGGATTCAGTTATGGCGCGTACTTTAAAAAAATAAGTAGGCGCAAATATGCAATGCGCCATGGCTTTGCTACCACTGGTTTTGTCAAATAGGTAGTTACGAAGCTCCCGACTTTCATTTGAAACGGAGTTAAAAAAACAAATGGATTCGTTTGATTACAGACGAAATTTCTTAAACAAAAACTCCATACAAACCCTAAAATCAACGGGTACCTACTGTATATATGGCATTATAAAATACGGCATTTCGGGGATATACAGATGGCAGCACTTAAGTATAAATTAGAAAAGTTTATTAGTCTATGGTCGATGGTACCTTCTGTCAGTGAGTCTAATGATTTAATTTCAATTTGTCCATCTATACAATGCTCTAAATGGATATAAAAATAGAACCGAGCGATGAAATATTGTCAGTGGATGATTTCGGCGAGTGTTCAAGTCAATTGATCGACTTAAATACTTTCCAAAATGAATCGAATACCGGTAAATTTGACGTACCGATCAAGCAGGAAGACTGCTGCAATATTCACCAGGAAGAGGTAATAGTTTCGTTTCTTATTCATTTATAATGTCATAGGTACCTACGTGGAGTAAATAGTTATGTTTAACTCTTTGTTATTCGATTGCCTTCGAAGGCGATATCAACATACTATACTGTCGCAATAAACTTGATAATCAAAAACACTACAGAATAATCCGTCTATTTATCCCATTAAACCGTTATTTTGCCTATTAATTGTTAATTTTATTGTTTCAAAAAAGAGTTATGCGAATCTGTAGTATGCCATTTGGTGTGCCACTCCGTTCATGCAGAAACTAAAATCTGACGAACTGGTTGGTGATGGAACTCATAAACTGGCCAGTGACTGATGCTTCGTACACGGCGCTACTGAAACCTAATAATCTCATAACCTCAAACTGTCAAACCCATTGTCTTTCCTACTTCATTCTAAGCTTTAAGCATTCTGGCAGCCTGTAATTATACAGGCATGAGTATTTCTCAACACCTGCCACATATTTTAAATTAAAAATCGGTTCGCCCATCTTTAACTTTTGACATTGCTTGTTTAGTTCAATTCAGTGCTACCAATTTTGTTAGAAAATATGATTTTTCATCGAATCTACTGATATTGGTACCACTGTTTTATGGGTGACTGGAAACTGAGAGACCGGGAGACTAGCATGTCACTAGCGCACATAATTTGACTATGCCGTTAAAGGCCTGAATGCAACTAATTTATTGCCTGTCATTTCCATACCTACATACTACAAACATACCTATGTTGGTTATAACTAGGGATTCCAATCCCGGGATCCCGAGCTATTTTCGATACCTATGATTCCCGGGATTGATAAAAATAATCCCGGGATTTCGGGATTGATTTTTTTTATCAATTTTTATGGAAAATAAAAGCGAAAATAAAACAGAAAAAATACTTTTAATAAAAAAGTGCTACATTAGAAATAAACTGAGTTTGAATGAAGTTTGATTTATACCCATGTGTAGGTTGCCGATTCATTTTATTTTTTCACATGAATTATTAAAAATGAGAAAGATTGGAAAAAAACAATGCTTCGCACTTTTAACAAAGTAATTCTACCATGATATCATACGTTTTACGGCAGTTTCATATTTGGCTGACTAATTAGATTTATGATGCGGAAAGGCCATAAGTACACCATGATTATTTGCTTTACTATTTTAAATCTCGCTAACCCATTCATTAAGCCTTTACTATCAGAAACAGCAATCTCATATTAAATTCACATTATTATTTATGTTACAATATTATTTACTCCGTTAAACTAGTGTATTTCCAAGATTGAACGTATACAATATTAATAATAAATGTCTTAAATAGTATAAATTATACTAGATTTATTATTGACCGATTTTATCAATGTTATTTGTAAATATAAAAATTTCCCATTAACAATAGAAAAAAATGCCAATCCCGGGACCAGTCCCGGAATCCTGGGATTGTCAAATTGTAATCCCGAAATCCCGGGATCAGAATTTTGGCTCGGGATTGGATTCCCTAGTTATAACATCAACTAGCCACAACAATGTAACAAGTGAAATAAAATACTAATGCCTATATCGAGTAGGTATCGCCAGTGACGTCCCTAAATAAAATACCGCCCCTAGGCAGCGCCAAAATGTCGCCTCATTTTTTTATACCTACCTACAGTATTTTTATCATCCTATCGTGAGTCCAATATCTAAGAAATGTGTTGTATGGATACATTACTAACAAAATATCAGACAAATTATTCGAAAATCTGCACGTGTCGTTTCTGGTAACCAAGGACGTCGAAGGGCAACGGAAGTAAACTAGATATCGTCAACCTGATAAAACCAGAGCTGATTTTTTAATGGAAAAATATTTTCGTTATTACATACTAAGTTTAAGTAGCTATTTCTATAAATTCCAAATGATTCTCCTCGATTTTGCCGCCCTTCGAGTAACTGCCGCCCCCAAATGACGCTTAATCTGACTACCCCCACGGGATGTCACTGGGTATCGCCAACCAATACGAAACAATAACATGAAAGCTATCGGTCTATGATATGTACAATACCTTTATTGGACTTTACAGCGTGACCAAAGCCAGAATTACAATTAATTGAATATCATTATTAAATTTAATATTATAAAGGAATTTAAACGCATTATGATATTAATAAACCATTTCTTTTATTCAACGAATAATTCAAAAGATTTTGAAAATGTAACATTCTATATATTGAACATACATTACTTTGAAATACCTTAGATAAGTACCCACTAGAAAAAATCAAATTTGAAAAAAAATACGATGCTTGACGGGATTTGAACCCGTATAACCACTGGTATCGGGCCAACTGTGCATTAACCAATTAAATTGTAAAACCCAGTTATAATATTCGTACCTACCTAATTAGATAGGAGGCTCGTAGCATAATTGGTTAATGCACAGTTTGCGCGATACCTGTAGTTATACGGGTTCAAATCCCGTCGAGCATCGTATTTTTTCAAATATGATTTTTTCTAATGGATATATATATGTGAGGTGTTTTCAAGTTATGTATATTCAGTATTATGATATCTTGGCGTAAACAAGAGTATTGGTAGCTTAAACAGAAAGGCTCCTAAGTGAGTTCAAATCCGATTTGTTTCTGCGATTTTTAGAGAATAAAAATATTGAATTTTTGAATGTTGAGTATTGTCACCGCCATCTTTAGATTAATAAAGCCTGATCATAACTTTTTGCACAAGCAACGAATCGTCTACTTACATACTATGTATTAATAATGACGCAATGACATGTCATTCATAGAGAACGAGAGGGGCGGAGAGGCAGGACCAGTCGTGAAATGTATCGGCTCTCCTCTTCAGTCGGCAAAGTTTATTAAATTTTAAAAAAATAAGTAAAGGCATGTAAGGCGCAGTGTGCTGCGATATGCTCATTGGTTTAGGTTTCTTCACATTCAGATAAATCACAAACTGTTTTTTAAATCATTTCATAACCTTTATTGTAATATATATCTGTATTTTACAGGATGTTTCCGAAGAAACCTTTGCTGCTGATGTAAAACCAATTATAATTCATAAAAAACTTCTTATACAATACAAAGGCTCTATTATCGGAGAGTGTCTGTACTCTCACGTGCAACCAACGAGTCAGGTAATTATGAAATTATTACTATCTTTATTCATTTTCAGTATAGCGGCAGGTTGCCAGTGACAAAAAAATCGGCCACAAACTTCATATTATGACAGTTTTTCTTTTTTTTTTTAGTTACCACCAAACATCCATCTATCTGGTAATGCTGAATCCGATCCAGTGATAAAAATTGAAGATTCTAATCCAGAAGAATGTGATTATTATCAAAATGAACCAACGTATCCGGTAATTAGTATATTCTATTTTACTACTATTTGGGCTCATTTTATGGTGTAGATTTGGTTTTTGCGCAAGCAACGAGTAGTCCACTGCCACACTATTTATTGATAACGTACTTGCAAGCAGAGTTTGGTATTCTATAATGACTGAAGAGTATAAATAAGTTATTAGTTATTGTCGTTTAGAATCGACTGTTACATTGACAAACTTCCTAGTGTATTAAGATATTATTATACACAGAAGAAGTTTACTTACTTTGATCGTCACTTCCAATTAATAATAACACATAACCACTAAATCAGATGAACTCCAAGGTCTCCAAGATACGTTAAAATAATCTGAAAGAAATAGAAGAATACTCCGACAAGTGAACACGACCGACGCGTCAGTATAAGCACTCTATAGACAATGACAGGTCATCCATAGACAACGGGAGGGGCGAAAAGTGGGACCAGTCGTGTAATATATCGGCTTCCTTCTTAAGTGGGTAATGCCTCAATTCGTTCCGTAATCTTTGGATTTTATATTTTTTTAGTTGACATTATCAACACACCATGGACAAGTGTCACATTTGTCTGAAGAAGACATTAAAAAAGAAGTGCTCTGTGATGAAGTCCAAATAGACGAACACGACGTTAAGGATTTGATCAATGCTGAAGCTGATAGAAATCGTTTTGAAGATGACAATTTCTATGCAGAATCCGGTGATCAACTTTTGGACATGTTGGAAATTCAACAGGAAATATTACAATCGATTGATGCGAGTAACCATGGAAACAATCCTAGTCTTGAACATGACAATATCTTGCAACAAAGTGTACCTGATTATGATATCGACATCCAAAAAAACTTTATAAAAAAAGAAATCGTATATTATCCTGATCACATATATGCAAATTTAGATGTGTTTAATACTAAAATTGAAGCCAGAGTTAAATTGGATAAGACTTTGTACTATCACAGGAATTTTGTGTGCAATGTTTGCTATGAAGTATTCGGTTCGATTTATACTCTGGAAAGTCATAAAAAATCGCAGCATCGTAATGTATCGACGGTGAAGTTAGAAGGACCTACTAATAAGTCTCAGGAATTTGTCTACAGGCGTATTAACTCGGGTAGTAAAAATATTGTTAAAAAGTATAATCAAGTTTTGAATACTAAAGAAAAGCCTAATTTGTTTGATATTAATAAGTTAAATTCTTCCACTAAAGTCAGGCGTACGGTCATTTACTTGGACGAGAATATGTTCAGGTGTGATGAATGCAGCTATGAAACGATTCAAGGACATTTTTTAAGAGAACATAAGAAGACAGCGCACAAAAAACTCTCGTTTAAGTGTAATTCTTGTGACTATAAAAGTAAAACGCACGTTGAAATTATCGAACACAAACGGAAAACCCATCTACCATTATACAATTGTGATTCGTGTAGCTTCCAAACGAATTACTTAATGAAATTGGCGGTGCACAAAAAAGAGGTGCACCCAGTATTGAAAACGTTGTTGAAATGTGACAAGTGTGACTTCCAATCCGAAAGAAAGATTGCTTTGAATGTACATAAAACAACAGCGCACAAAAAACTCTTATTTAAGTGTGATTCATGCGACTTCCAGTCTGAAAGAAAGAATGCTTTGAGAGAACATAAGAAGACAGCGCACAAAAAACTCTTGTTTAAATGTAATTCGTGTAACTATAAAAGTAAAACGCACGCTAAAATCGTCAAACACAAACGGAAAACCCATCTACCATTACAGAATTGTGATTTGTGTAGTTTTCAAACGAATTACTTATCGAAATTGGTGAAACACAAAAGAGAGATGCACCCAGTATTGAAAACGTTATTGAAATGTGACAAGTATGACTTTCAGTCCGAAAGAAAGGATGACGACGTTATTACGGGTATCGATTACTTGTGTGATGTCTGCAATTATACATCGAAGACTTGGGCAAGTTTACAGATACACAAAAGATCACACATGAAAGCGTGTACTGATATAGAAGAGAACACGAATGATGTATCGAAATTGGTGTCCCAAAATACGCAGAAGCACGGAGCATTGAAAACCTCGCTGAAATGTGCGTATGTGTTTAGGAGTGTGAAGCAAGTGGACAAAGCGATGATTCACAAAAACGTTCTTTCTCCTGCAACTGATTATTTCTGCGATATGTGTAACTATAAATCTAACACGTGGGCAAGTTTACAAATACATAAAAGGACACACAGTAAAAATGACATCGTTAAAATACGGCAGGGAAAAGAATACAAATGCGATGTATGCGACTATGTATCGGCGACTTGTGAAAACTTGGTAAAACATAAGAAACAGTATGACATAATTGATTGCGACGTAAAAGTTAAAAGGGAAAATGGGAAGAGAAAGCGGTACAGGTGCAATTTGTGCGGTCATATTTCATTATCGCTGAAAGCTTGTAATAAACACAGAACTGACCACCGAAGGAATACAGTTTACAAATGTGATTTTTGTCACTATACTTGTAAGTTAGCTGTTTTTATGAAAATACACAAACGACAGCATGTCGGCGAACGTTTCAAGTGTAATACATGTAGATATGCATTCAAAAATAAGAGAATGTTAATAGAACACAAAAAAGTGTGGCACGCGCAGAAAACTTACCGAGAAGTCTTGGAGTGTATCGTATGTCGTGTGTGTGGCTTCAAATGTGAGAATAATGGAGAATTGAATTCTCACGCGATGCAACATACTGCTGAAAAGCCGATCAGATGCGTTTATGCATACTGTAAATATAGTTGTTCCCAACTTGTGGCTCTGAAAATGCATTTGAAGAAGTATCATCTTTTTACAGAACCAAAAATGTCAAAATGTACTCTGTACTTTAAAAAGATCTATAAATGTGATAAATGTGACTGCGAGTATGTTGATAAGAGCGATCTTTATTCGCATATAAACAGTGCTCACGTTGAAGAAGCCAAACATGATGACTCCTCATGTCGGCGGTCCGCGAGGCTGAAAAAAGTGAAGTGGAACAATCAAGCGGAGGCGTTCGTCGCAACTTCCAAAAGTTTACAATCCCCTGAAACTACGTAACGAAACTACGTTTCCTTATTATCACAAACTCTCCTTGGTGTGCCATCTACATTACAAATATATTCTTATGAGGCGGCTCTCGTGGTGCAGTGCGTAAGGCGCTGGCCTTCCATCCGGAAGCTCCGGATTCGATTCGCGGCGAGGCCAGAATATACTTAAGTACATAATAAAAAATGTAAACTCCTCAAGCCTTGGAGTTTTGCCATTGCAATTGCGCTTCACGGCCTGTTATGGTGTTTAACAAACAAGAAAGAAAGACACAAATATTTTAATTGTTGTACATGACACAGTGATGAAAGGTGGAGATAGTCTGTGAAGATCCGACATAAAGTGTATACTAAACTTTGTCAGTCAACTACTACTGGTTGAGCTTTTGTGGACTGTAATTTTGAAGGATGCTTGTGAATTCCGGATCTGGAAAAGGGGGGCGATTTACACGAGAAGGATTGCGCGCGCTGGAACTGATCCCGGGTCATTCACTCACGCACTAGTAGGTAAATAGTTTTGGAGGGTCACTCTCACTGGGTTACACTTGGGTTAATATGGATGATGATGACGTTTGTATGAATAATCAGACACCCTGTGCCGGTAACACGGCTTGAATAGATGTTCTGTTTTACTGACCTCGTATTGAGTTCTTGCTTAAACGACGGCCACACTGTAGCAAGTTGACTCTTTCGTTGTCTACTAATAACTGACTGTCAATAAATCACGGTCTACTTATGACCCGTGATTGTTAAGTGCCTGGATGACAATAATAATATGGATGGTAAGTGTAACATTTTTTGATGGTTTAAGGATGAGATTAGGATCATAATCGGCCCACCCACCTACTTATTTATTTTCATTGAACTAATAGTACAAATTGACGTACATATATAAATGATAAGGCGCTTTGGTGGCGGTCGTACTCCGCTAGGAGATAGCACGATAAGAAGATGCTCTTGTGGCAGAACTGTTTGTAACTGTAGTCTGTATGGGAGACGTTGAAATGTGGTTGTCAAAAGCTGCATCGTGAAATTTGTCTCTGCCTTGTTTTTTTTTAATATTCAATAGAGTTTAGCAAGATGCTATCTACCCACACAAATATAATACATTTTACTTACTACTGATACAACCCCCCACTTCTGGTTTTATACGAAAAGTACCTTTTGGGGGTGTGTAAAGGCCTAAACATGCCCTTGGCATTGTAGTCAAGAAAGGGCTTAACAAAAACACGCGGCCGTACTCTTGATCGTCCAGAGGGGTTGTTTCCTCTTTCAGGAATAAGTCTCACGTACTGTATTCTTGAAGCTGGGATCATGGTTCGTGGAAGGAAAAGGTGAAAATCAATAAAAAGTATGCGAGGTGAAGAATGATATTCGGCTTTTTCCTCTTATTACATTGAATATGTAATAAAAATGTATAATTATTAATTTAGGGTAGGTATGTGAATTGTAAATTGTACCTATTTAAAATATTACCTGTAAATTGTCATATTTTTTTCTGAGAACGATTGGAAAGGATAATAGATTGTGTTAGAGGAATGAAAGAGACGTAAGCATACAATTAGCATGTAAAATTTATAAAGTAAGATGTTTAGAAAAGTTAATTTTGGCTAATTTAAGGCCTTGAACTTTGGACGTGGGTATACGAACTCCATTTTTTCATTCTCCAGTCAGTATATCACCAGAAAAACAAATGTAGAATCCACATTGGTCAAAAGCAAAAATTACAATACTTAATTCGCGGCAGCAATTCCTACGTACGCAATATTGGCGTTTTTTTATAAGGTGAGGGAAACGGTTCGGAGAATTTTAATCGCGAAATAAACGCCTGGCGCTGAGTACATTGTATTGTGGAGGCCATTTTGAATTCCTCTTTTGTAAACTAAAGAAACGTCACTCTGACAGCTACGGTTGTCTATACTTACGAAATACTAAATAATATATAATTATTATGTTATTAAATATAAAATTCAAAATAATTTCATACAATAAGATAACATTTTATATAAGTATAATTAAATATCAAATTAAAAATAAGTTTCATACAATAAGTTACCTACAATTTATATTAATATTATTCAGCGCTCGAAATGGAAGAGTTTACGAACCGGAGCGCTCGACAAGTTTCTGAAGATATTTACATAGTTATCAAAGTTCATGTGTTTTTTTATAAAATAAATGTGTTAAATTTTCTATTATACGGCCTATTTAGCTCAGACGGTCAAAATATATCTTCCATGCGACGGAGCGATAATTTTACAAATTTCACGAGCCTGTACGGCTTCGGTCCATTTCGAGCCCTGGTATTATTGAATTTAAAATTCAAATAAACTGCATACGATAAGTTAACATTCTATATATTATTAAATATAAAGCAAAATTAAGTTGCATAGAATAAGATGACAACTTTATATATTATTAAATATAAAGTTAAAATAAGTTTCATACAATAAGATAACAATTTTACATATTATTAAATATAAAATTAAAATAAATTACCTACAATAAGATTAGGTGTAACAGTGGGAAGAATATAAAAAGAATGACAATTTTCAAAGTGTTTCATTTCAATTAATGCTTAAACCTCTCTGAAAAACTTTTATATTTATTTTGTACTATCGGGAGTTCTAAAAAATACCATCCGAGCTAGACCAGATACTCCTAGATATGTCACTACCTATGTTATCATTATTTTTAAGAAATTAAAAAAAAAAAAAAAAAATTCGGTTACCTTACTCCCTACTTCATTTATCGTTTGTCAATTTGTGGCTATGACCGTATGTTGTAGCTTAACCACTGGAAAGTGCCAATAGAAATGGCGTATTTCAAAAAAATACTACCTTATTCTTAGGTCAATAATTATTATAAAACAATCATTATTCGTGGGATGTTTGGGATCACAGATATTATAAAATATAATTTGTTATCGTAAATATTTCACTATATAGTGTTAACAATAATTTTACTAATGGTTTTATAAACGCGTTTAAAAATTAATAAATCTAAAAAATCTGACTATATTCTAAAACATTATATCGAGGTTTAAAATACTATTTATCTAATAAAAATACTTTATGAAGTCATCAAATGTTTAAAATAAATATAAAAGATAATTAGGCTTCAAAATTATATAAATAGATTATCTACAACGCTTAAGGAATGTCAGGCTAATGCTTTGAAAATACCATAAAACTCCATTTTGACTTACGTTGGGCATGTAGGCAGTTAAAAAGTTCGTCGTTGCAGCGGTCCTGTGGTCGTTCAGCGAGTCTTCATTGGCATTTAAAAAATGTTATCAAATAGTATTCATTTTGGGGGGACTAATGATCGATGACTCATCGATGTTTTATAAGACATGTATTTCAATTATTTCTTACTAAAAACATTCTTATATAATAAACAATGTAATATCTACATTATCGTGATATATGGTACACAGTTGCTGTCACAAAAAGCACATGTCGATTTAATTCACTATATTACGGGAGAGAACTTACTTAAATGCTTTACCTTGCTTTACCTGCTTTTACCATTAGTACTAAAAAAAAACTCAATAAAGCTAAATCCTAAAGTCTCTGTCGCAAGCTGACGGCATTTCAAGGCTTTACGATCCTCAGCCACGAGAAGAGAACAAAGTTATTATATTAAAATTGCAACATGCAACTATCCGCAAACAATTAAAGAATTACAAAAAAAAAACAAATTTTAAAATGCACTGACAAATAAAATTAAGAAAATCAAGTGAGGGGACGTTTACGGGAAAATGTGCACTATTTCAAAGTGGAAAAACATGCGTTTTTCATGACTGAGTACAGCAGTTTGGAAAAATAGCGAGATTTGATCCTTTTTTTGCTTCAATTTCAGGTTTTTTATCACATTAGTGATAGTAAGCGCATAATGTATAATAGTAGACCTGGTTCAAATTCCACAACTCCAATCGTTGTAGGTTAGATACGAACAAAAACAAACGTGAAAAACAGACTCTCTAAAATATGTTCCTAAAGACGTCTGCAGTTTTTTGCAAGGTTTGAAGAAAATACAATAATTTGCAAAAGGCTCATCGCCAGCGGAAACGTCAGAGGTCCGACCAAGAGAAACATCACCAACGCGATGGTACATTTAACTCTGTATACAACGGAATGCAGTGATCGCTGGAGAGACATAACTAAAACATTTGAAAGGAATATAGAATCTCAAGTCACCACATTATAACTTATCAAATTATTTCACACTATTCATTAACAAATATGTCACCTGCCTAATTTATAGGTATATTGTTTAATTAACTATTTTTTTATTCAATGAATAATTTACAAGATTTAAGAATGTAACATTCTTTTTATTGAACTAACATAATTGTGAAAATAATATATAAGCGCATTAAATTTGTCGCAATTAGTAACCTTCAAGGAAAGAATAACCGTGTTATCAAGAATGAAGGACTTTTGTTACGAAAGCTCATAACTACGTGTGCAGAGAATAAAATGGAAAGCCAAAAGTAAAAACGCCAAACACATAAATAATGAGAAGCGATCGCATAAAAAGGCGACTTTACTCAAGCTTATGCATAATTTAGTCTCTTTTTTTCTAGTGTTCACTCCACGAAAGGGTTTTTTCTCTTCTCACGAGTTTTGCTGGACATTACGTATGGTTTTTAGTCACAACACAGTTATACGTCAATAAGTTTAGACATAAAAATTTAAAATAAACGCAACCGCATCAGCACAGTGACGCTGGATATGAAAGAAGATTTTTGGCAAAGCCTGTAACTTTACTAATCACCATTATTATATGACCAGCATACGTTAATCAGCGGTACCAAACTTCTACTGATGCGTTAACATATGTTTTTTAAGATATCCGGCCCGCATGAACTTTTTATGACATATTTCACAATCAAACGCAGTAATTTTACTGTGAAGTAACATGTGCTTTCTCACATTGCTGTCATACCTGCATTTGTAGTCACATAGAGTACATTCGTAAGGTTTTTCACCAGTATGTTTCATTCTGTGATACTTCAGCAGGATTGCTCTGCTAGTCTTAAAGTCGCACAGGTCACAAAGAAACGGTTGTTCCCCAGTGTGGGTCCTTTTGTGAATTCGAAGCTCACCGCCGGTCATACATCTGAAAGAGCAAACGTCGCACTTGAAAGGGGCATCGTCGCCGTGTTTAATTACGACATGCCTCTTTAAATTCTGCGCGAACTTGCACTTGTAATCGCAAACATTGCACTCGAATTTATTGTCGCCGGTGTGCACGGCTTTGTGATTTTCGAGTATGCCTTTGCTGTTAGATTTATAATCGCACTGATCGCATTTGTGGACATAGTCACCGGTGTGTTTTAGCATGTGTCGCGCGAATTGATGTTTCTCCCCACAACTGAATTCACAATGTTCACATTTGATCAAATTCTTCGGATCGTGACATTTGATGTGACGTCTGAGTATGTCTCGAGTCTTGCATTGGCGTTGGCATACATCGCATATGTAGCTGATACCTAAGTTGTGAGTCAGTCTATGTTTATCGTAATCGAACATTGTTTTAGATTTGTAATCGCACAGATCACATTCGTAACGTTTCTCCCTGCTATGTGACTCCAGGTGACGTTTCAAACCGACTGCCACCTTACTTTTGTAATTACACAAATGACATTTGTACGGTTTGGGATCTATGTGCGACTTTAAATGTTTTTTCAACGCACCGTCTTGTTTACAAGTGAATTCACATTCTGGACACTTCCGCAGAGATTTTCCAGTATTTTTTTTATTTCTTTTTCTTTTCTTATTAGACTTATTTTTAGTATAAACTGATTCGTCGGAGCTTAAGTCTGGAATGTCTATTTCTATGACATTCGTCACCTTTTCGTCACTAGAAATTCCCTGTAAAGTAAACAAATAAACTGTATTATTCAAATTCTAGTTTCTGAAGCCGTGGGTCGAATCCCGCGTCTGGCAAAAGTTACATATTGTATTTCAATGTGTGTTTGCTCGGAGTAATGCGGTCGGCAAATTGCTAACAAAAATGTAAGTACTTATAAGAAAAAAATCGGCGTGTGTACTTATGTACGCGCGATATAAGTTATACTTCTTTGGCGTAACAAAACAAAAACAAAACTTGTGATAAGCTTCATTCTTCGACTAGCTCTTAATTATCTTAATTATCTAATAAGGACCGCCAATTGGAACGCCGTTGGTATATTTCTATACACTTTAACTTATATTACTAAATTATAAAATTATTTATCTTTGTTTTTATTTTTAAAGTAACAACTGCCAATGTGACGTTTAATAGTTTGTTTACGTACGGAATTGCAAATGGCCGACAATAATAGATTCGCTGCCTAGGCAACGAAATGATTCTAAACTATAATATTATACTGTATAATCGTCACGATTGTAGTACGAGGTTGGGTCAATAATTCCTTAGAAAAAAGCATTAAAACAGTTTTTATTTTTGTATTTTTTTTTTATTTCTCAACATAATCTCCTTGGAGCTCAATACACTTGGTTAGACGTTTCTCAATATTTTTTAAACCGTCAGAAAATAAGTTTTCGGAAGGTCCTCAAAATAAGCATTTGTCCGATCGATGACTTCTTCATTTGAAAAAAAACGTTGTCCACTTAGCCATTTTTTTAAATTTGGGAAAAGGAAAAAGTCACTGGGGGCTAAATCTGGCGAATACGGTGGGTGGTCGACCAATTCGAACTTCAATTCTTCAATTTTACCCATTGATCGTAAACATGTGTGAACACGGGCATTGTCCTGATGAAAGAGGATTTTTTTCCTGTTTAAATGAGGCCGTTTTTCTTCAATTTTGTTTTTTAGCTAGTCCAATAAAGATGCGTAATAATCCCCTGTTATTGTTTTTCCTTTTTCCAAATAGTCAACGAAAATAATTTCACGTGCATCCCAAAATACAGTAGCCATAACCTTACCAGCTGATTTTACGGTTTTCGCCTTCTTTGGACATGGTTTGCCTTCGCAATCCACTGCTTTGACTGTTCTTTCGTCTCGGGAGTATAGTGGTGTATCCATGTTTCATCTACAGTCACAAAGCGACGAAAAAATTCATCCGGATTGCGTTGCATGAGCGACAACAGGGCTTTAGAGGCCACCACCCTATTGCGTTTATTGTCGACTGTGAGCAAACGCGGCACCCATCTTGCAGAAATATTTTTCATGCCCAATTTGTCATGTAAAATAGAAATGACGCTACCTTTTGAGATCCCTGTAACCTCAATTATCTCACTCAACTTTAATCTTCGGTCACTTAACACCATATCGTGGATTTTATTGATCATTTCTGGTGTAGTCACCTCTACAGGACGTCCTGAGCGTGGTTCATCCTTTGTTGATGTACGACCACGTTTAAATTCATTTAACCAGTTATAAATAGTTGCAAGTGAAGGAGCAGATATGCCGTGAACTAAATCCAACTCATTTTTTATTTCCTTTGCTGTTAACCCTTTTATATTAAAACTAGCTGACCCGGCAAACTTCGTACCGCCTCAGAATCAATAATCTTGTGTTAACTTATTAGCTGAATTAAATTCAGTTTTTTATTAAGTTAAAATGAATACTCCAAATGAATAAGTTCAATAAATGTGCAAAAATCAAATCAAAATAAAAAGTATTTTAATTACATTAAACTGTACACACACGATGACCGCGTGGATTAAGCGCCGGTCTATAGTGTCGAGGGTCCCATGTTCGAATCCTGGGTCTGGTAAGTTCACATATTGTAATTCAATTTCAATTCAATGATAACTACCGAGCCAACCTTCAGTCTTTAATTGTGCGGTGGCAAGCCAGGCAGATCCAATGAGTTTAAAAATTCAGTTGGATAGTTGGTTGCTTCGTCTTCGTTTGCTACACAGTCGATAGATTTGAAGGAATGCAGTGGACCAACGATTTGATTTTGAATTGTGAAGTTTAAGTGATCCACATCTTTGTTCTTTACCGCAAGAATGCTCCTTCACTCAACCAATTGTCATGTGATTGTGATTAGCACTGATGTTCGGTAACACTTTGTTGATGAGTTCGTCCTTAGTTGAGACGAAATTGGAAAAATTCAGCGGAAACGAAATCAATCTGCTCGATTCATCGACAGGAACACGGCCGTTACCGATAGTCAGCAATTGCTTGGAGAAATCTTCGGCAGATGGATCGTTTAGCAATGCAACTCGCATGTTTGTCGTCAGCTGAAGTGTCTTCACATAGTACCACAGAGTCGATGATTTGAGGCAAGCATTTATTTCATCAGCAGCGGTCAATCTTGGAATGACTGGTAGTGTTTGGCGAAAATAGCCAGATAGTAGAATCATTGCGCCTCCAAAACAGCTTGAGTCATTGCGCAGATCTTTCATAGTTCAATTGAGTGTTTTTAATGCGCGTTTGTGCGCCATTGTGCATCTATCCCAGGTGATGATTTTACTTGCTTACAAAACTTTGGCCATTGCTGAGTATTTCGCAATGTTGCATGTCGGTTTTTCAGTCGGCAATTTCAACGTTGAATGAGGCGTTCGGCATCCTTCTAACAACGTGGCCGCTATCTCAGAAGAAGCAACTGCTACAGCATTTTTGGATCTCGCACGAACAGTAGCCAAAATCAATGACATGAGGAATGTCTTTCAAGTTCCATCGGGCGCGTCGAGGAAAAATAAGTCACCATTTCCATCATCAATTGCCTTCATTAACGTATCGTATACTTCCCTCTGTTGAGGGTTCAACGGTGGTACATTCGTTCGAACTGAATGGTTCAATGCATCTCGATCATATTCACGATCACGTTCTAATTCTCGATTGAAAGCGTCGTTCATTCCACGATGTGGCGTTGGCATTCCTAACTTGACAACAAACTACCGCACATGAGGTAACACATGTATTCGATCAAAAGCAAAGCCTGGTTATGTATCTCCTCATTCACCTTGAGATCGGGATTCCCTGAACTGACACAAATTCGATGTAAAATGTCTTCTGACATGTCATCCTTTCACTTGTTCCACAGTTCAGGTGGATTCGATGGGAAGCATGTCGAAATAATGATATCAAATAATGTGCGTATCTGACTTGGAGATGCAGAAACAATTGCTTCAACGATTGTCATATCCCAATGAATATCTTTTTCAAGCAAATTGAGCTGTTGAAATGAAGCACGAAATGTTTGGCACACTACACCATTGACAGTTAGATATTTCGACTATCATTCTTTCTTTTGTTTGTTTGTTTCTTCTTTATTGTTTCTGTCATGTTTCAGAGATAGCGTTGTATACGGATTTAATTTTTTTGTGATTTTCTTTTATTTTCGAATGCGCGAGATTTTCATCGTTCAAATTCATCGATGTCAGTCAAAAGCCTTTCCATACAAAATGTATGAGAAAATTAATTTTCTTCATAATTTATTTTTTCCGTGATTTATCCGATATTTTAATAGTTATTCTGCTTTTCGGGGCGGAGACAAATCCAACAAATCAAAGATCATAAAAATCGGTCTAGTCGTTCTTGAGTTATAAATGGTGTAACTAACCCGACTTTGTTTTATATATATAGATGTTTAATAACAGCTCTAAACTCAATTTTCTCCATTTTCCATTTTTCCATTTTCCACAAGCAATTTTTTTTTTAAATGTACGAGAAACACACAACAACCCGACCAATCTGATTGAAACTTCGCAGCATACTTAAACGGTAGTGCCGCTGCATGAAAACAAACCGCTTACAGTACTAGTCGCGCCACCTGTCGGCTTTTCTAAGGACTTATTGACCCACCCTCGTATCATACTGTGGCGTAAAGGTAGTGCGTTTGGCTGATAACCGAACAATGAGTGGTTCGAATCGAATCGAATATGTTTTTTTCGTGTGAAAAAATAAATGATGTGTTACATGTCACACGCCAAAAATACACTCTGATCTGATTTCCCAAACGCGTCAAAAGAAGTATAACTTCAAAAATATATGTGCGTTTACTCGATCAGAATGCAAATCATCTGCAAATACGGCTGGTCTAGCACAATGAATATTGTACCAAAGATTAAATATTTTTTAGGCAGAAGGGATATGTATAATGGGTGGTTTGAATCCGATCGAGTGTGTTTTTTTTCGTGTGAAAAAATAAATGATGTGTTACTATTTTTTTCCAAAATTTAGTTATAACGTACTTGCAATTGCTAATAATTTAATAAACTATTTTTATTACAAGTTAGTAAGCTTGTTAATTATGCGTTCAATTAAAAAAATAGTTTGGCAAAATAGCATATTATGCTATAAACCGATCGTAACAAATGGCGAGACAATCGAATTAGTGCCTGAATCGTTGCCTACGATGCACATTTAAGTTTGACGATAACTTCTGCAAGGGGTACGTTTCTATGGTCCAGTTTAAAATCAACGCTAATATTACCTGAGTCAAATTAGCTGGCATACTGCTCGTCCCTGGGCATCCTTCGTATGTAACCTCACAGTAATAAGGGTAGAGGTCATCGCGATCGGCACTCTCCGTCGGCTGACATTCGAGGGGGTCTCGCTCGGTTTTAATTTCAACTTTTGGCGTAATCAAGCCCTTAAAAAATAAATAAAACACAATAAACAAACGATCAATACTCCCAGAGTGAATCAAAATTGTGCTAGGATTTTGAAGGTGTTCGCAGGCGTTGATAATTTTACCTAGACAACCGCCGAAGATTTCTTAATTATTTTTAATACAGGAATATCACTTTCAGTTCAGAATTAGAAATTAAATAGGTATCTATTTTCCGTAGTGTCAAATTATATCAAACTCGGTAAGGAGCTGACCCACCGCCATTTTTAGATTAATAAAACCTGAGCATAACCTTTTGCACAAGCAACGAATGGTCCACTGCCATACTATTTATTAATAGCGTACTTGCAAGCAGAGTTTGATATTCTATAATGACTGAAGAGTATAAATTAGATATTAGTTATTTTCGTTTAGAATCGACTGTCATATTGACAAACGTCCTAGTGTATTATGATATTATTATACACAGAAGAAGTTTACTAACTTTGATGGCCACTTCCAATTATTAATTACACATAACCACTAAATCAGATGAACTCCAAGGTCTTCAAGATACGTTAAAATAATCTGAAACTAAGAATACTCCGACAAGTGAACACGACAGAAGCATCAGTATGAGCACTCTATAGACAATGACAGGCAATGACATATCATCCATAGACAATGGCACTGTGTGTCCGATTCGATGACAATTACATCCGTATACCGCAATAATTATTGTATATTTTAAAAGTATTCATAATAAAAACTAACCTCAGGTGGCACGACATTGCTGTCATCGGTGACTGCGAAATGTTGAGATGAAATGTCATCCGTTTCGGGAGCCGTTGACTGCTCTAAAAGCACGAAATTCCCATCTAAAAGTGGTTGATCACTTTCTTTTTCCATTTCGCATTCTTCTTGCTTAATTTTTATATCCATTTTGTACTAGTTTGCTGTCAAAAACACTACGCAGTCAAAGGAAAGGAATACGACTTGACACTCGACTCTTGTGACAGGTGGACAGGCCTATGGAATAATTCATTGCCAGTACAATAAAAATAAATCCATTATATTCCATAGACAAATATTTTTCAGAAATTAGAATCAAATGGCACCGTTTGATTTATTTGATTTGGAACCGTTTGGTAGAATGCCCACGGAAACGCTTTTCTGACACTAATTAGTGTTGCCAGTACTTAAAATTAATTCATAATATATCAGTCTCTAAAACAGAAACATATTTATTGAAACGTCAACTTGTTATGAAATTCTAACCTCCTATCGTGTTCTACAATAATACAAATTTAACAAACTGTCGTATTCATTCATTTTAAATGTACAAAATATAAAGAATACCTCATGAATAGGTAGCCATTTAGTTAATTTAAAAAATTTATAGGTATGACGAGTTTTTAAAAATTACTTTTGATTAAAGCTTTTCTTATTAATTGACCACTTGTTGATGTCGACAGTATGATATTGTGACTTAGACGTTGATTTAACACAGTTTGCAAAATGAAAATAAATTCTTGGTCTGACATAATAATTATAGTAATGATATTAAATCGAACTCTGCATAGAAAATATGTGCTGGATTTTGAGATAATAAGACCAAAAGCGGCGTCATGTTCGCGTATGGTTACTTATGAATAATATGTATTGATTATTAATCTATAATATACATAATTCAAGTGGACTCCTATGGTGTAAACATATTAATATGAACACCTCACGATATATAAATGCCGAATAATGCTTATCAACACTTTGACAAATTGCCATTACGCGACCCGAGAACTACAAGGTTCTAAGTGACGATTTTTGGCCAAACTAAAGTAATAATGAGGCAGTCTTCCAAGTCACATTATCTACATACTGTATCAATATGAGGTCAATATTTCTTATATTTTTTCATTAAACCCCAATACTACCGAGTTCTATGTGCACTTTTCAAAATATCTGTGGTACTACAGAGTTCTATCATAATCTGAAAAGATTCGTCGTTCTACAAAGTTCTATGTGCTTTGACATTTCGTGGTTGTGAATACATTTAAAGTTGTTAAAATGGTTTAAATTACAATATGAAGAGTAAAATCTTGTTGTTTTGTATTTTAAATTTATTATTAAGACTTCATGCAGTGTATTTAACAATAAACCACGAGTATTTACATAAACTACTATAGCTTCGAGATACATAACCTTAAAAAATGTTTCGTGATATTTGATATTATTAACAGTAAATTGTGAACTCACTAATAAATGAATTATTATAATATTATGAAACGAAAGTAAGATTTAATTTTATTATCGTTATTATTTAAAATTTCGTTACAAACGATGTTACAATTACATATTCACAAACCGTTCATTTCAATACCTACATAATTGATTATTTTATTAATGTAAATGTCGAACGAACATTGTACACTTTATTCTTTAACCTTTTGTTAATAATAATGTCTAAATATTGAGAGTATTTTAAGGCTATTTCATTCATTGATTTAATGTTTTAGGTTTAAAAGTCTTCCTGGAAGTGATATAAATATTTGAGATGTTTCAAATCTCAGTAGATGGGGTGAAGAAATGGTTATGTTGTATTCTAAAATCCCTAATTCTTGAGAATTCCCACACTATAGAGATTTAGCATATTAATTATACAATATCATTATGATGTTATGATGGATCTGAAAGATATGGCTCTTGCTAGCTTGAAGATTATTCTAAAACTGAGGTGAATAATTTAATAGAAGAATTTTTACACAACATTCTCTCAGCCATTACAACAACAATCTTGTATTCACAATTACAATAAATGTATCTGATGTAGATGAAGACAACAAGTCAGTTGAAATTGAACAATAAACATTGGGCTTGTTGCATCAACAATAGTTTTGTATTTTTATTAAATTATATTTTCAACATAATTTTCATTTTAAAATGGTATTAAACAAAAATTACAAAAAAAATATTTTAGTTTTTCCGAATTTCCCATTTTCCCAACAATTTCCATACATTTTCTCCGGAAAAAAATATTATATTAGATACATTTCAAGAATTTTATTTATTTTAACATGAAAAGTGAAACTATGTGTCCTGAATCACTAGGATTTCCATACAAATTTCAGTTAGAACCTTGTAGTAAAGGCGATTTGTTTGAGTTTCAGGTGGACAAAGCTCTAACTGAATTTATGATATATAAAATTAACCATTAAAAACTAGTTTTGACGTAGTTTTATTGATAGTTACAACATAGCAGTACCATCATTGATATATTCAATCAAAAAAATAATTGAAAACATTCACAATTAACAAAATACAAGCCTTCAAAACTTCAACAGCCCATAACTTTTTTGCTGCAGTTGTTCACTTAGAACCCTGTAGTTCTCGGGTCGCGATTAGTCTATGGATCGTCCGAATTGGTTTGACGTTTCATGTCAAACCATTTCTGATGGTCCGAGAACGGTTTGTTTTTCAATGATGAAGGTGAGTGAACTAAACGTCAAATCTCAAACCATTTCCGGTCAACCTTCTACTCATACAATTTGTATGTATATTGTATATGGTTTAATTTGATTTGTTTCGTTCAGGTTGAAAGAAACGAACCTTTTATTGATACAATGACACAACAATAATAATTATCATAATTACTGAAGTGTAAAAACAGTGCCATAAAAATTTGGCGCTAGTTTCTTATGCCGGCGCTCCTTTGGCACGCAAGTCAGACGATTTATAGTCTTCGGACTTATTTTCGCGTGAAGCACCCCAGATCTGCGAACTTTTTAATCCGCAGACTAGGCTCGTTGGATTTCAAACAATAATATTAATAGGTATGTTTGATATTTTACTCTCCGAGTTGCCAGACTTCGTCCGTCGATCACTATGCAAGTTCTAATACGCAATCATTCGGACCTAAAAAAATCTGTAATTTATTGTGTTTAACATTTTCAATGATTAATTTGTTAATTTACACATTTGATAATGAGAGATTTATCAGTTATTTTTTTATTTGTAGGTGTTTAAAAAATTCATAAAAAAAAACCTAAAATTTGTGTTGTTTTCACTGCTATTTTATTTTATGCAAGTCTTCATATAAATAACACAAAACTATGGGATTATCGGAAAACATTACGATAATCGCAACTTTTGACAGCTCGACTTTTTTATTCGTTCGTTGATCAGTAGCAGAGCATTGACAAATCGGACGATTTATTATTGTCCTCGACTTTTGGCTCGCCAATGTAGCACTGACATTAGAATACCTGTAATATAAATAAATAGTAGGTACCTGCGCATCGGGTAGGTTTGTATCGAAGTATTAGCACTTATTTTAACAATGATTACAATTTGTTAGCCGTTTAAACAGTCTAAACTGTCAATCTCAGTATAAAATAAAATTTAGTATAGCCAAGAGAGGTGCTGTTAAAACATAGGTAGGTAGCACTTATTGTAACAATAGGTAATTACAACCAACTTATATTAATTGTTACAATAAGTGCTAATACTTCGATACAAACCTATCTTAGATATCGGCCGATATAAGTCTTATAATAGAATACCTAGATGTGCTGGTGTCGATATTTTTGAGCGTACTGCAATCGGTTGTCAAATGTCAGATGTCAAATGGCTAAAATCTATTTCTCGTAAAAACAAAATTCTATTTATACAAACCTCAACTACGTGGAGGCCCATATAATCTTCTCAGGATCGGACATGATGAAAACAAAAAAACTTGAATTATTTTATTTTAAACAAAAAATATAATATAGTACCTACATTTACATTATTTACAATATAGTCTAGAAAAATATATCAATTATATTATTTCAGTGATTGGAATATTACCTACTTCTCATTATTCTTCGCCAAGACCACTCTTGACTGAGGATCGTGATCCGGATGATTTGGCTGTCAAACAGCTATCTGAACGGAATGGCCTCACTCTTCTCACCAATGTACGTCGTGCAAGGTCTGTGACTACCTACCAGTGTTGCCATATTTTGAAAGTGGAATTATAGTACAGAGCCTCCAAAATTATAGTATTTGGGGATAAAATATAGTACGCGTTGTCATCTCTTGAAAATGAAAATTTTCCCAATTTTTCATAGTCGGCTCGTTTTTTTTAGAAAAAATATTTCGCCGCGGGCCGCAGGTTCCCAAATTTTCATGGTCGGCTTGTTTTTTTTAGGAAAAATATTTCGCCGCGGGCCGCAGATTTCCAAATTTTCGAAGACCACTCGATTGCGAAATGGCAAATGCAGAATTATAGTACTTTTATATAAAATTATAGTACGATTTTCAAAATTATAGTACATTGCTACCTACCGAGAGACCGGTGGCAGTCATAAAATTGCTAAATTTTAAGTAGGTCAGTAGCATCAGTGATGGCGAATCTATGGGTCGTGGAGGTTTTATTTAGAAGAGAAAAAATACCTATGAATAATTGCCTTACAAATTTGGTTTGCTACCTTCCATATTGTTTATTAATTTTTTGATCCTACGCGTTATGCTCAGCACGCACTAAACTAAATACCGACCGATGTTTCAAACTCAGAGGTACCCACATTATTACCGAAATAGCCAAATCAGTCAAAGTTTATTTACAGTGTAGAAAATAATAATAAGAGTTAGGTATATTATTAAACTTTTATTTTTTTCATAAACTGAATAATATAAGTGATGTATAATAACATTACTAGCTAGACTCCTAATTCTAAATACAAGCATTGAATTTGACTGCAAAAGTATAATGAAAGTGCCACAAATAGTAAGTACAGAACAGATAGATTAGTAGTATCTCCTCTATTTCGTCCTGTAACGCAAGTTGGATACGCCGACGATCCAGAGGTGCTTTTCCAATCCGTCCAGCCACCGGAGTCGTGGTATCCATATTTACATCTACGTACCTATATAATATTTTATTAGAGATTATTTTCGGCCAACGACATAGCCTTTAGTGACTACATTAATTAAACATCGAAATTCTTTAAAAACACCGTTTTGCTTGCTGTTTAAACAGCGTTTATTTTGTGTTAATGCATAATATTATTATGTATCTATCATACTTTGGTTTTATACCAAATATACAAATTAATGCACGACATGTGTTTCGCGAGTGAGAGATGAAAATAATAATACACTATTCGACATTTTTAAAGACAATTGCCACATTTTTACAAAACGTCACCTAATAGACATATGTGACTTATTTGTGTTTTTTAGTCTGGTTGGTTATTATGTATTGTTTTATGTTTCTTAAGTAAATTTAATGTCTTACATTTATAGGTACAAAAGTCACACTCGTACGATTTTACACCGGTGTGGTTCATGATGTGTATTTTTAGTAAATTCAATGTTATTGATTTGTACGAGCACATATCACATTTAAAAGGTTTTTCACCAGTGTGGGTCATTTTATGCCTTTTCAAACGGTGCTTCTCCGTACTTTTAAAAGAACAAACATCACATTCATACGGCTTTTCGCCCGTGTGTATCATATAATGCCGCTTTAGATCATAGCTTAATCTACTACTAAAAGAACAGACATCGCATTTGAATGGTTTTTCACCCGTATGGCTCATTTTATGCATCTTTAAATGCATTTTTTGTGTTGTTTTAAAAGAACAAACATCGCATTCATACGGCTTTTCGCCCGTGTGCTTCATTTTATGTCTAGCTAGTAAACCGGATTGATTGCATTTGTAAGAACAAACGTCGCATTGAAATGGTTTTTCACCTGTATGCATCATTTTGTGCCTTTTTAGATGGTGGAGTTGCCCACTTTTATAAGAACATACGTCACATTCATACATTTTTTCGCCTGTGTGCATCATTTTATGCCTTTTTAGATGGTGGAGTTGTCCACTTTTATAAGAGCAAACGTCACATTCATACAATTTGTCGCTTGTATGCGTCGTCTTGTGTTTTGTGAGTTTACTTAACATTTTGCATCTGTAAGAACATACATCACAATTATATGATTTTTCAACAGCATGAGTGGTTATTGGATGCGATTTTCGTACGCTCGATGTTTCGACATCATCAGTATTATAAGCATCGCGTGTTTCCACAACGTCAATACTGCTGGTTGAAGATTGGGCATTGATCGCTTTGACGTGAAGTGCTTTCGGACGGCTGGGCAATAACACCTCTTCTTTTATATTTTGTTCTTCTATAGTTATATCTGAGCGCATGTTATCCTGACTTTCGACTTTAACGTCTCTGTCAATAAATTGATGATTGTGTAATGAGTTCGTATTGGTACTGCTCCCAGCCGTAGTGTTCCTCGTTGTATCATCCAGTTCTTTCCAAGATTCCTTTATAAAACACAAATCAGTATGTAAATTATTACAATATTAATTGAGGGAAATGTTTTACAAATACACAAAACATGAGAGAAATTTTCTGTTTTTGATTCTATTCTCGAACACGTTATCGTTCAGTTTTCTTATTCGTATGGGGTGAGGGGTGTTCGTGCGTTTTCTCGTGTGAGAATATTACGTTAGATAGTAAGTTGTGACCAGATAAGAAGCGTAGATAGATTGAAAAATAGGTAAGTTTTAGTAAGCCAATTGCATTTTCTGATGATGGATTGTACGTTAGGAAAAATAGCACATGACATTTTTGGCGCGTTCAGCATTTACGTTTATCGGATTTTTTAGGGAAAACTATTTAACACCTCATCTGTTTGTTTGACTTGATCTGAGGTTGTGACAATGATTTTAGCATTGGGATTTGCGATTTTTGTTATATATTTGTAGTGAATTTTTTTTCAATGACTATAATCTGGTGTAGATCTTGGCTGCCTCGAGAAGAGGTTTCTTAATTACGATTAACACTTGGCAGAAACTTGCTCAATCTATTAGTTCCATTCATTTAATACAAACATACATTAAAAAACAACGTGAGATTTTTGTTGACCGGGATTAGAACCCGAGACCCTCTACTTCCCAAACGGATATGTTACCATTCGGCCATGGCGGGCAAGGTTTATAAAACGTAGATATCCATCATTTGACATTTACCTCATATAATAATTATTGCACCACACATGTTTAGCTCAGTGGGTGGGTGGTGTTTATTTGAGTGAGACGAAAGGAACACAGCGTTATGTTATAGGCCTCACAATGCACCGAACTGTCATCATCAGTCACTCTTTGTTCATATGAACCGTTATGGCAATCATTCACGGTATGCCGAGGTGTTTTGTCAGACGATCAAGTGGGCCGCTTTAGTAAAAAGGTTGGAAAGCACTAGCGTAGTCGAAGAGCAAACCGTCTGTCGATTTTGTTAGTTGAAAAGACTTCAATGGACAGGCCATATTAAAGAATTATTTCAAACGACACATTGACTAGATGGCAGTGGCGAAGGATGGAGGTGGGCTGTGGAGATCCGAAATAAATAGTACACACGAATGCTAGTGATATTTATTTGTTTCATTGAACCAATAATATAAATTTCAGATGGTGATGCCTAAACCGTAATAGATAATAGATAAAAAATATTCTTTTCTCCATAAAATATCAAAAATTATCTATGATTTAACGGCAAAACTTTAGATGTTTTATAGATAGAAGAATATTTTTTATGTTATATCTATCTATTATGGTTTGATTTCGGCAGGGTTTAATTGAATTTTAAAATCCATCTGTAATTTGTATTCTATATACAATGAAAACAAATAAGTATAACTGACAAATATACAGCTTCACAGCTTACCATTATGGTTTAATCTAGATAGGAACTTTTTAAATTAAAAAAAACTAACTACTTAAGTACCTATACCATATGTATTTATTTGTCTTGTAAGTTCAATGAAAACAAAGCACTATTTATATCGGATCTCCACAGCCTATCCCCACCTTTTGCCACTGATTCTATCTTTGAAATTTGAGTACTTAATTAAATGTAAGTCCTAATGTCCGTGCTGTTAATATCTCAATAGGTAACTATTCGACCGACATGGATGAAACTTGCACAGATTATGGAATAGATAAGCGCCATCTTCATTGAAATACGTCGTGGATACAAACTTTACAGACTCCTTATTATAAGCATACGATTCTCGATATCTTAAAAGAAGCTTCTCGAATGTTATACGAGGTGAGATGCGGCGCGGGTAGATAAAATTCTGTGCCATCTTTCAAAAGCATTTCTTCCTGGTGTACCTACATCTGTCTATTTTTTCTTTCGACATTTCGTGAGTAATCGTAAATATAATATTAAATTAAGGTTGCATGCACCCTAAAACTAACCTCAAAATAGACAACAGCATCTCTGACGTCCGGTTGTGTTGGATGCTGACAGGCGTCGTCTATCGTCTCCGGACTGAGCGACTGCTTTATATCCACGAAATCAACTTCAAAAACGGGTATCTCTTCTTCTATGCCAACTTCGTAGTCTTCTTGCTCAATTTTTATATCCATTTTGTGTTTTATGCCGTCAAATGTTGTGAGAATAAGGGCTGTCAAATAAATAGACCATAGATAAAAAATAGACAGTCCATAAAATGAATTTTATGTTTGCTTCATTGCCAGTATAATAAAATAAATTTCCATTTCTTCATAGATAATAATACCTGCGTGAATATTAAGTCCATTTTCGAATTATTAGTGTTGTGTACGAGTTTTTTTCGTTTGTGCACGCACATTAAGGGCGTTATTCGAATTTCAATTTAGGTGACTCACCAAAATTCTGGATAGGTAGGTACCTAAGTAAGTAAAGGAAACATCTAAGGTTGATGAATAAAAATACTCACAGATAGCTAATATTATTTGTTATTTTAAGATACACTTATAATCTCTCAATAAATTAAGAGTATTCCTAGTATGGGATACTTGATCTATTTTTTTTATTAGCACGTCAATGATTATGTATACAACATTTATCGCAAATGTCACATTCTGTCATGAATGTAAATATGAATAATTATTTAAAACAAGAATCTATTAATATAACGCATAGGTACCTAGTGATAAGATAACATATTATGATCATGAAACATGAAACGGGTTTAACCAAATATAAGGACAATAATTATAAGATAGGTAGGTATGTATGTAAGTGACAGTCGATGTTTTCAAAGAACATTGAAATACCTACCTATAAGATGGATAGGTAATGGTATTGTATATTATTTTTGAAGAGACACGATAGCTCTTTCCGTCTATCTATGCCATCTCGTGATGTTTCGGGAGGGGAGCGCATAGACTAATATACTTTTAGGGGAACGTAAGATAAATCATAGTATACGCCCGGCGAAGTAAGCACTGCTCTCATGATGGTCGTTTTCGTTCACCGATTTCGAGGTAAGAGGCACAGCTTTCCGAAAATATATCGAAATTTTTCGCTGCACTACGCGCGGGTGTGCATTTATAGCAAAAAAAACATCAAGTTTATGGGCAATTGGCGGAGCTTACTTGAAAATGAGAACATTTTCGTGTAAGCAACGACGGATCACCTTATTTATCGCATAATATATTATAGAAAGCGATAGGTACGAGTGGTAGGATGGCATATATCACCATAGCGAGCTGACGTAACGGAGATCGCATTATCGAGGTTTGCTACTGTAATTCTGATTTGCCTGGAATAGCATATTATTTTGCGATGTTTTATGATATTTTTTTGTGTTTATTTTATATTTGGGTGGGTGAATATTTGATTTGGGTGGGATTGAACGTCTTTGACGTTTCATAATTGGTATTTTTTAGCTTTATTTAAGCACCTATTTATTACCTAATCGGCCTACGTAATTATGCTCGTGGGATTTCAAAAATTTATGAAACAGCATTCGTGTACGTGGTAGGTATAAGTTTTATTTGCTTTATTTGAGCACTTATTTATTACCTAGACAGACTACGAAAGTTCGTGGACGTACTACTAACAATAATTTTATTGAAGAAGCGGGACGCGCGTCACTTTTCAAAATATTGATCTCCGATTTTCTTTAAATTGCCTGGATTATTAACTTTTCCGACTTTATATTGACGTTACGGCCTATAATATAATCATTTAACGTGTCACTTATCATTTTAAATATACCCATTTCACGTCGTTTCGAAATTTATTAGAGTTTTTGCAATAGTCCGTCAATACCGGGGAAGGATCTTTTATCACCATACTGTCCTTATGTAGCATCACTTTACAAACTTAAAAACTCACTCGTTAAATAAAAGACGAGCAGCGTGCCAACTTCGGAATATGCAAGTAATAATGGTCTGGGACGTGCTGCGTTGCGACCGCATATTTTGTAAGCCCCCTCGAATCACGATAATGATTTCAAAATCGGTTAATTAAAAAGTTTACTGCAGAGCTGACTTTAGGCGGCTTTATATCGACCGTCGTTCGGAAAATCGAGAGATTCAATCTCTACTTAATTATTATGAATTTTAAATACTATTGTGAACACTATTTATGCTGTGTAATATATTTTTAGCTGTTAATGAAAAATTCGCCACCTCTCAGATGATTTTCCCCAATTGATATTTAAAAATCGCTGGTAAAATATAAAAATCCGTTAATACAATGGTAAATAAGCGCATGAATTATAGAATTCTTTAAGGTGGTTTTCAGATTTTTAGCTGTCAGATGAAAAAATTCCCGACTTTTTATGATTTTCCCGAATTGTTGTTTAAAAATCGGCGGCGAGATATAAAATTTCATAATTACAACGATAAATCGGCGCATAAATTATAGATATTTATCAGGTGGTTTGCAGATTTTTAGCTGTCAAATAAAATATTCCCCATTTTTCATTTTATTTTCTCCGATGAATATTTATAAATCTCGGGTCGAAGATAAAAATTCAGAAACACGCAGTTAAATGCAAGCAAAATTACCGCTATCCATCGGCCGCGTTTCAGATTTTTATCATTAAATAATTGTCGCCATAAACAATCCTCTACGGTCTACGGTCCACGCTGCATGAAGAGCTGTTGTAGCTCCGGGTCATAGATAATATACGTAAATAGATTCGCAAGAGCCCTCAAAATTATTTCCGCTGAACACCGCCATCTCTGAGCTGTACTTAGAAACTATCAAAAATGCCGCGAAATTTAAAAATATATTTAAATTAAAAATTACTGGATTATAAAAAAACAAACATTTAATTGTGCTAGTTATTTATTTTTATTTTTCGTACTTATTTCTACAATCATATTTAACTAGAGTGTCAAAGACAATCCTGATATTAACCTTTCCCCCAACAATGTTAAAAAATTACGCCCGCTCCCATGCCGTCCACTCAGTGGCCCGATAGAAATTTGGCATTTTAAGGCATTTTAAAAGCTAATTGATTGCTTCAAAAGGTAAAGTATGCTTTTAAATACTATTTAGTCATCGTTTAACATGTTATTCTGTGTATATCACATGCAATTATCTTATAATCGTGTATAATAATCTGACATCGATAAATGTACGTCATATCCAAACCACGGTGTGTCTCGATCTGTTTTAAATGGAACAACGAACACACGCTATCATTTCACGGAGAGTGGGGATGGCTAATTCATCCGAAGCGGACGAGGGTGTTGTAAGGTAGAATAACACGTGTGCAGGCGTTCGTTATTACGTTCGCCACATAAAATAATAGATACCTAGCATATTATGAAATAATATTGGCTTCGATATATTTTAATGAACACATTTAGTTTTATTGCTTACATTTTGTCCAATATATAGTGAACAAAAACATATATCTAAATATATATCAAACTCAAAATTTGATGAAAACCTTTTTAGGGGCTTCTGAAACTAGGCGCTTCACTTGAAGAGTTAAAAAATACCAACAGCATGACGTGTAATAATAATATGTATTTTATATTCAACGAAAAGAATTAAGTATGAATGAAAAAGTGTGCACAAAATTGTCGGATTGCCCAAAGCGTACCGAAACTACTTATTATGGTTTTATTTTGGCTGGGCTTATCTGATTTTTTAAAACTATCCAACACCATACTATGTAAATTATTGTAGTACTCGTTCAAGAAAAAACAAATAGGTACGTATGACTCACAATGCACTATTTATGTCGGATCTTGACAGCCTACCTCCACACTTCACCACTAAGAAATAATAGTATAATATTATGTATATACCTACATCAGATTGAGTATGATAATATTTATTTATATAATAATATTATTTGGTAAGTACTTAGGAAATTAGAATGATTAAGTAATCTTAAAATGAATTTCTTGTACCTACCTACAATCCACCGATCTTATGGACAAATTATATTATATAGTAATAAATAATATATAATATTATAACACAATATCATGTAAACACAACAGGTTCACTATGATTATTTATTTACATATTAGGTATGTAAGTAGGTACCTACTTTATAATTTTATTATTGGTACTTATAAAATTAAGAGATACAAATGTAAAAAAAATAAAAGGAAATATTCATTGTACCTACTAAAAGATTATATTAAACAAATTCATAATATTATACAAATTGTGTGGATAGTGTTTATCAATCCTCGGGTTAACTTAAAAGCGGACCAGCTTGAAACTCTTGCATCGGTCGAGAATTCATGACACAGTAGAGCATAGTCGAGTCAGGTCCAATTGGAGTGATGACTGGTGAGGCTGCATGAGCTGCTTGGATGCGATGAAAGGGTGCACAGATCGCTTCTGAACTCCTATTACTAAAAATGTAAACAAATCACAACTAACTGACTCTGAAATAAAGTTAAGAAATAAAGCAACTACTAAACAGTTGTATAGTTAAAACTATTTGTCAGCTTACAATATATTCTATTAGATTTTAAAAAGGCATAAATTAATGATATTATCGCTGAATAATTAAAATTAAAATAATAATAATAAATGGCCAAGATGGTCGAGCGCGGCTTACAGGTTGGCTTATAATGTCGTGGATCCCAGGTTTGAATCCTGTGTCTGGCAAATACACATATTGTTTTTCAATTTGTGTTTGGAGTCAGAGCGTGGACCTACTAGGCTGAGGAAGTGGCTAACATCCATTTCCTATAAAAACAAAAATCTCTTGATGCAAACTTCTACTCTGTGGAGGCCCGTATAATCTTCTTAGGATCGGACATGGTCTAATAATGGATAATAATAGCCCATCTTTACTTATCTTTATGTTTTTGAGATTCCCGCAGCATGCGGCTAAGCCAAGGTCAAGGTGTCCCTTCTCCGGATTTGATAATATGATGAAAGGCTGCACGTTCGGCTTTCTTGACCGCCCTTACTAAAAAAATGTAAACAATAATAATAATAACGTACTCCGATATAAAGATAATCGTCGTAAATACTAACGAAGAAAAAAGTGACGTGTAGAAGTGATAAAATGTTTCGGAAGGACCTTGAAAATGTCTGAAAGTTTTTGTAATCTGCGAAATGCAAGTAGGTACCTAAGTAAAAACTATTTGTCAGTATATAGGTACATATTACGCATCTCCAATCATAATATTTAGGTAGGTACAAATAAGGGTAACGTCCACAGGGTAAATTGCAGTCTCTAATGTGGAATTAATTTTTTTAGCTACCAGAATCGGGTGTTTTTTAAAATGTTTGAGGTTAGGTTAGGTTAGGTTTTTTTTTTTTTTTTTTATATGACATAAAGGGTACCTTGCTTGCTATGTACAAGGTTTAGGATCTGGAAGGGTTATGATTTTACTTGGAGCTAGCTTTTGTGTAAGGAACGGCTTGACTTTTGGCTATGGCCTTGCTGGGAACTTCTCTGCATTCGCTTTTGAGACATAGGAAACCATAGAAACCTATGTCAGAGAAGACGGAACTTAAGCTTATTAGACACTTAAGGGACCTTCCAGCCATCGCATGATGGTTGGCTTTTTGTTTTTCTATCTATCTTTTCTATTCCTGCTCTGTAATACTTACTCCTTTATTCAACTCTTTTAGTCGCCTAACTATCTGAACACCAAACCTTTCAAATTCCTCTGCTGCTTGTCTGCTTCTGAAAATGTCATGAAAATCTATCTTTGCAGATTTAAGCGCCATTTGGAACTTGTATCTCAGCAAGTCAAACATCGGGCATTCCCTCAAAATGTGAGGGACGTCCTGCGTGATGTGACCATCACACTGACAGCCGTCTGTTTGACTCACTTTGAATCTGTAGAGGTATCCATTGAAGGCTCCGTGGCCGGTGAAGATCTGCGTTGTTTCGAAGCTCGGCTTAGAGAAAGTCTGGTATCTGAAGGCATCCAGAATGTTCGGGAAAAACATTTTCGTAATCTTTCCCGTACTTGAGGCTCTGTAGCGATCGTTCCAGGTGTCGAGGGTACTTTCCTTAAGTTTTCTCTTCGCATAGCTTAGTGGAAATTTGTCGTACGTCGGTGCCGTCTTTTTACGCGTAGCATCCTTTGCTTTAGCGTCGGCTCTTTCATTTCCGCTTAGGCCTACGTGGACTCTGATCCAGCAAATTTCCACTGTCAGTCCAGTCTCTCCTATCGCTCTCAGCTTTCGCTGGGCGTCTGCGACAAGAGGATTGACCGATACAGATGCTATGCTTTGTGCCCCAGTCTTGCAATCCGTGAGGATTCTTGCAATTTTCCAGGGTTTTCGTTTATTGAGGATCCAATCTAAGGCGCTATTCATTGCCGTCAATCCGCCTGGAATATCGAGCAACAGTCAGCTAACTTGAGTGTTCTCGCCTGGTATTCTTTACCCTTTTCACATGGAACTATCGCTGCGCCTACTTTTCCATCCAGGACACTACCGTCCGTGAAGATTCTCAGTTCTTCATCCTCTATGTCTGGGACGTCTTGGTCCCAGTAGCGGACAGTTTGTGTCATACGCGTGGATGGATGTGGGAGATCGTAGAATCGTTCAACTCCTTGGTATCTTCTATCCGAAGGCAAGAAGTTTGTTTTTCCCGATCGTTTGATTTAGGAGATCGCGATACGTTTTTTAATCTTGAGGTCCAGTGGAGTGAATCCTGTGAGTGCCTGAGCTGATGTCAAGGAGACTGTCCGGTAGCCACGGCAAGCTCTGATAGCCATCTGCCTTTGGAGTGCGTCCAGTTTCTTCTTGTTTGTCTTCTTATTGGCTGCCTCGCCCCATACGTTCGCCGCGTATAGGACTATCGGCTCGATCACTCCATGATAGAGTTGCCGCGTCACCTCTGGGGCACATCTCCATGTAGGTTTTGCGGCTCTCATCAATTTTGAAGCAATTCCAGCCGCCTTCTTTGCAACGTTGTCGATGTGGCGGGACCAGTTCAGGTTTTTGTCAATTGTGACACCTAAGATTTTGAAGTGTTCTACTGGCGTCAAGGCAACTCCATTCATTTTTATCTTCGGCAGAGCGGTGAGTTTTTTCCTTGTCATTATCATCACATTGGTCTTTTCCTCCGAGAAGTGCAGTTTTGCTTTTCTTCCCCAGGCCGCTGCTTTCTTCAGAGCTTCATTTGTGCAGAGTTCCACAACTTCAACAGTTTGTCCCTCTACTAAAAGAAGAACATCGTCTGCGAAGGCTTGAACCCTGCAGCCACGACCGAAGTCTATTTTTAAAAGACCGTCCAATATGATGTTCCAGAATGACGGACCGCATGTCGATCCCTGGATGCATCCTTTCGTCGTCAGCTTGGTCGTTGTTGCTCCTGCATGTGTTATGTTAACCTTTCGGTTTCGAAGATAACTGCGGACTAGCGCATAGAGATTTGCCGGTGTGTCTTTGTCAGCGAGCTGCTTTAGCAGCATCGGCCACCAGGCATTATCGAATGCGCCGCTTATATCTAGAGATACCGCGATGACTATTCGTTTGTTATCTCTATGCTCTTTTATAAATTTTACCGTGTCGGTTAATGCGTCTTCTGTCGATTTTTGTGGAGTGAAGCCATACTGTTCCTCGCTCATGAGATTGTTGTGATGAAGGTGCCAGTTGATCCTTCTGATCATGAGTTTTTCAAGGATCTTGCCGAAAACTGGTAAAAGACCTATTGGTCGGTACGATTTGACGTCGCAATAGTCCTCTTTACCAGGTTTCGGGATGACTACAACCTGTGCGATTTTCCAGTCGTCGGGAAAGTATTCCAGCCTAAGGCAAGCGTTAAACATTGCGAGACAAAGTGAAACGTATTAAGATTTCTAACACCTACCATGGCTAAAATAGATATTAATCGTACGTTTAATACATCCGGAATAGCTCAAATACAAAACAGCGGTAAAAACATGAGGATCTCATCCCCGTAGGCTTTTAATACCTAACAACAGTAGGTCGTGGCTTCCACGCGGTCTTTTGGTTATAAATCTTCCAGTGTTCTGCATTTAGGATTAAGAGAAATAATCAATTAATTACACATTATTATGGGGCGCCACTTGGCCTGACTCCTCTCCTGGCATATCACTATATAAGGAACAAATCAGGTCAAGAAAAATAATAAACTCATTTGAGGATGGTCCAAAATGGACACTAAAGCAATTTATTGGTACTAGTAAAACAACGCGTTTACAAAAATGTTACAAAATTTAGTCCGAAACCAATGCCAAAATTCCTAACCACACTACCAGAGTTACCGGGGGAAGGTTAATACAATTTAAGAGATAGGAATCTAGTCCTTTAAACATAATTCAATACAATAAATACCGTAGAGTTTTGTCGCCATCTTGTCGACGAGCTCGCCGAGCAGCCCGTCCGAAGAACGTCGTTCCTTGCTCGTATCTCACAATCAACTGTCCACTATCTTCAGAGTAAAGCGTACGCCTCTCAAACGCGTAGCCAAGCTGCCAACTTAAAAGTTCTCCTGTTCGCAGTATCGCCAATCTAACGACGTCTCAAAAATCCTCATTGAATGTTGCCAGTGTTTAAAACGTATATTATACACAAGCCTGTGAATAATAACGTTACAAAAGTTCTGTGAATGCATCAATGAAGCGTGAGCAAATGTCTGCGGTGAAGTGATCTTGTCCTGGGCTTTTGTTTGGGTTCATTCCCCAAGTGATCTCAGTCAATTCTTCTTCCGTAAAAGGAGGATCATCCGCTGAAGAAAGATTGGCTTTAAGAGCCCCTCTGATCTCAGCGTGTTCACTTCCTTCGGTCGTTGTATCATCATCTGGGAAGAATTGATGTAAAAGAGCCTCTGCAGTTTCTTTAGCATTTTTGCACATTCCATTTGCTGTCCTCATCGTTACAGGGATTGATCTCTTTGAAGTCCTTGTCAATACTCGATAGACGGTCGACCAAACTGTTTCTCGTGTTTGAATCGAGCAGTAGAGTTTCCACGATTCGGTTTTTGCCTTATCGATGGCACTCTTGTATTTTTCTTTCGCTTTGAGATATTCTGGTAAAGTGATCGTCAATCTTCTTGTTGATCCAGAGTTTTGCATCTTGTGTTTTGCTTTAATCGCTGCCTTTTTCAGCTCAGTAAGCTCGTCGTTCCACCACGGGTTCGGGTATTTCTTGTCTGTTCTCTTCTTGGGTAGCATAAGTTTGTCGCAGGATAATTTCAAAGCTTCAATTGTCGTCTTAATATTAATTTGAAGTGTGTGTTCGTCATGCACGTCGTTGAAGGAGCTGATATTTATCTTCTTTGCTTCAAGGTATTCTTCTACCTGTTTCCTAAATTCATTCCAATTTACTTTTGTGGTCTTGTAGAGTCTCGTCCCAGTGCTTGTTTCTACTAAGCTCTGTTTTCCGTATTCAAATGTGATCGGATGATGGTCGCTTAGTGCACTCATCTCGGTGTCCACTCGCCAGCCTGTGACATCTTTAGTGGTATGAGCTGAACATATTGTAATGTCAATTACGCTCTTGCAGATTGTCTGGTTTCTGACAGTTTGAAAGGTTGGAGTCGAGCCCTCATTGAGGATCTGGAGATCCAGCTCAGCAATGAGGTCCTGTAACTCCCTTCCTCTGCTGTCAGTTCTGCTGCTGTTCCACCAAATGCTCTTTGCGTTGAAGTCTCCACCTATCAAAACTGTACTTTCAGAATCAATCAATTTTTCCAGAATTCGAAGAATAGGGGCGAGATCTGCACCTGGTTCTACGTATACAGATGTGAGTACTATTGGTCCCGTAGCACTGTCTAATTTGACACAAACAATGTTAGGGCCCGAGTACTGCGTGAGAAGAATAGGCGATCCCCAGCCACCGAAGACGATTACGGAGGCTTTTGAAATTTCGCCTTTTTGTCCCGGTGACTGAAATACCGTTAGTCCTGCTTTTGACGGCATTGAGTTCGATGCGCCAACATACGGTTCTTGGAGCAGCGCCACGTCAAATTGGTCAAAGTTAATGACCTCCTCGTGAGCGGCTCTGCATCTTTGGACGTTCCATTGGAGGAGCTTTATGGAATCTTTATTGGCCATAGTTAATTCTCTCCAAGGCTCTTGCTTCCATCATCACCAAGAACGGGCATGTTTTGCTGTTCGCTCTGTGATTTATGCTGGATTTCTTTGCCTTGCAGCAATTCCAACACTTATCTTCAGTAGCGGTACAATCTTTTGTGCTATGAGTTTTTGCGCATTTTACACATCTTTCCGTTTTTTCCGTGCATTTTAACGACGTGTGTCCAAATCCTTGGCATTTGTAGCACTGCAGGAGGGGTGAAACATCTTCAACGTGGACCCTCATAAATCCGAGATTCACCCTTCCGGAGTCCAGCATGGCTGTGCGTATGGCCGGGTTTACCTGTAACATACAATTTTTAAGTTTATCATTTTTATTCTTTAGGACCCTTACAATTTTTATTTCCATTTTTGATGTACTAGTATTTGCAACGGCCTCATTTTGTTGGATCAAGAGTTCTGGAATTTCATTGTCGTCATATTCTTTTCCAACGCCTTTCAGAATCACGATCGGATTCCGTCGTTGCGCCGCCTTGGCTGCCAATGTTCCATTAGAATGCGTGTTAACTCTGGCGATGAGCGCGTCTGCGTCGCCAGCTTTGGGGCAGCCAATTATGACGCTTTCTTGCCAATTCTGAAGGAACTGACCCCGATTTTCAAATCTTGGGGCTTGATGTTTGCCCTTATTTCTTTGGCTATGTCTTCTGCAGTGGCTTCCTTCGTCGAGCTGACTAGGATCTTATGGATCGCTTCTGGCAGGTTCCTTTTTGCTCTTGTGGCATATGATTCCTGAGGGCTTTGCACTGGCTTTTCCTCTCGAAGTGTTTTTGCATGCTGTTCTTCTTTTTTCAGTAATTCTTCAGCTGCTTTGAGTTTTGTCATCGCCAATTCTTCCTTCAGGTCTGCAATGAAATTTTTCATTTTCCTGGCCTCTTTCATAATGTTTAAATATATTTTTACCAGTTCCTCTTTCTGTTCCTTGGTAATATTTCCTTTGAGGGATTCCACTACCCGAATGCCTGTGGAGGCACTTTCTTCCACTTTGTCTCGAAGGTTAGGGCTAATTCCTTGGGATGTATTTGGCTTTGAAGAGAGAGATGGAGCGGGGGACTGCTTTTTGGTCGTCGGTCTACTCGATGATCCAGATTTGAGCTCGGGATCTGGCTTCTTACGTTCTTCGGCAGTCAGGCGCGCCGTCATTTTCAACTGCTCTTTCAAATCTGGACTCGATCTCGATCTGGAGAGCCCAGCCTCCTCCATGTCGCCAGACGGCGTCGAGGGTGGTGACCTCAGTGTCCTCGGCATGGTCGTTGGGAAGAGGAGTGATGGAGGTTCAACTCCCCTTCGTGCAATTCCTGACGGATCAGGGGAACGTCTTCGGCGAACTTCGGTGAACCGAGTGCGCGAGACTATTGAACCAGTTTATCTTTGTGTACCTAGGTTAGGTTAGGTTAGGTTTTTTTTTTTTTTTTTTTTTTCTAGATGCCTTTATGGATACCTCGCATTTACTATCGAGGTTTCTTAAGGACTTTGGCACGCAAACTACTCTACTTGATGCTAGTCAAATGAAAATTGTGCCGGTTGAGAGAATATGCCTTATTGAAAACTGTTCTTCTACCCGCATCGGGTATTGCTAATTTGAATTCGGCCAGGGCCTATGATACCGCCTTGCAAAAACCCTGGAAAATTCTTAGTAGCGCAAGGCGGAGGTGATTCTGATGAATATTTTGTCGTATTCATTGGGAACTGAGGACTGCGATTTGTAGTCGAGTTTTTTCCCGTGGTAAAAGAAATATCGCATTGGACTAATGTTCTAAGTATATACTTATCCTATCTTATATGATTGCAGTCACTGGATCTGAAAGGCATGAATCATCTTTACATGTCACCATTTATTATTTTTATTCTTTTTATTACATCAATACAGAAATTAAAAAGGGCATCTCTTCCGGCCTCGTTTGCCATGGTCCCCGGAAGGTCTCGAATGTCCGCATCTGCCATCTGTAATAAAAAGTTCAGGTTGTGCCGCTCCTTGCTAAAGATTTGACAATCTAGGAGTAAATGTAAGACGTCCTGGTCGCTTCCGTCGTCGCATGGACACTTTCCATCAGATGTTATTTTAAACCGGTGCAGGTATGCTCGCATGACTCCGTGACCTGTAAGAATCTGAGTCATCTCAAAACACAGTCCCTTATGCATCCTGACGTCTCGTGCTGCTAAAATTGAAGGTAAAAACTTTCGGGTCAACTCCCCTGTCGATGAGTTTATGTATCGTGAGTTCCATTCGTTTTTCACCATGTCTGAAATTGTAACTTTCGCGTAGCTCAGAGGAAATTATTGTCATAAGCTACCGCGGTCTTGGGTTCAGAGGCACCATGCCGAGCCAATTTGTCAGCTCTTTCATTTCCTTCTATCCCGGTGTGTCCCCTTATCCACTTGAAGTGCACCTCGTGGTGGCGCCGTCTCAGTAGAGCGGACTCGCTGTGAATAGAAAAGACAATCGGATTAGTAGACAACGGATTTCCAATTGCTTGGATTGAGCTTTTGGAGTCAGAATAAATACAAATACTATGGTTTTCGGTGAGCTTTCGCTGAATTGGATCTGAGCCTGCCCACTCCAGAGCGCATTGGATGGCATAGAGTTCAGCCTGCATTACCGTACAATAGCTGGCAAGGCGGTACTTACGAGCCGCTATCTCACCGCCATTAATGTATGCCACAAACCCTGCACCAGTACCGCCATCAATTTTGCTCCCATCCGTGAAAATCGGCATGTTATTGCATTCGTTGCTTTCCAACGTTGCAGGATAAGAAACCACTTCAGAAAATAGTCTAGCCGGGTGTGGCAGCCTTCTATAGTCCACCGGTTTTTCGTAAAGCCTGTCGTCAGGCAGAAAACCTGCGAGGCCCTCCTCGCCCTTCTTAGCTCTGTAAATGAGAGCGATTTGTTTTAAACGTAAATCTAGAGGCATAAGTCCTGCTAGAGCTTGCGTTGAATTGAGCGAAGCCGTTTGGTAAGCTCTGCATATTCGTATCGCTAGTGCTCGCTGAACCGTATTGAGTTTTTTTGCTATGTTTTTCCGTTTGGCAGCTTCATGCCATATGCTGGCCGCATACGTGATCATAGGCTCAATAGCACAAGTGTAGAGAATTCGAAGAGCTTCAGAAGATACACCCCATGTGGGTTTGGCCATTCTTGCTAGTTTGAGCGAAGTCACCGCGGCTCTTTTGCAGATGCTGTCCGCATGCTTTGACCAATTTAGTTTGTCATCGATTACAACCCCTAAAAGTTTAAGATCCCTAGAAAAAGATAGAGGTTGCCCATTCATCACCAGCGAAGGCGGAGAGACGCGCCTCCTAGTAAAGAATAAGGCCTTCGTTTTCTCCGCGGAGAAAGACAGTTTGACCTTCCTTCCCCAAGCCTCGACGCTCTCCAGCACGCTGTTAGTCATGGATTCTAGAGAACCAAGTTCTTTGGATTCCATAATCAGCAATACAACATCAGCAAAGGCCTGTGCGTGTACACCTTCAGGAAACGGCATAGAGAGAAGATCGTCGAGAACTATGTTCCACAGTACAGGGCCGCAAGACGAACCTTGTATGCATCCCTTTGATGTCTCTTTGGTAGCAGATGCTCCAGCATATTCGACGAAGACTTCTCGGTCGGATAGATAGTTTTTGATGAGCCTGAAAATGTTAGCGGGACAATTTTTAGATTTCAACTGTTGAAGAAGATATGGCCACCATGCGTTGTCAAACGCGCCTTTGATATCAAGAGATACCGCCACTACGAGCTGACCATCGCGGTAAGCCCCCCTGATTCTATCAATTGCTGCATGAAGCGCGTCTTCAGTACTCTTTTGAGGGGTGAAACCGTACTGGTATTCGCTGAGCAGATGTTTAGTCTGAAGTTTCCAGGAAACTCGATTATAAATAATTTTTCGAGTACTTTACCGAACACGGGCAGCAATCCGATGGGCCGATATGACGATACGTTAGCGTAGTCGTCCTTTCCCGGTTTGGGAATGACCACCACTCTAGCTACTTTCCAGATTTTTGGAAAATGACCAATTCGCAAACAAGCATTATAAAGAGCGACAACTATGCTAGGAACAGTTAAGAATGAATTGAGACAGATATCCGCCGTGAAACTGTCGTGTCCCGGAGCTTTAGCTGGATTGAACAGCCTCATTGTTCTTTCGACCTCCTCGAGAGTGAAGTTCTCGTCGTCATCTTCCTCTGAAGGAATCGAGGCCGCATTTCGGATCAATGTCTGTTGCTCCGTTTCGTTTGCAATACTGTCGTCTGGAAAAAAATACGCAAGAAGAGCCTCTGCAGATTCGAGAGCCGAAGAGGTCATGCGACCGTTGATTGTCAGAGTTTCAGGCGGTTTGAACGCCTTACTTTTGAGCAATCTCTGAAGACTAGACCATACATTCTCTTTTCCCTGAGCCGAGCAATGGCTCTTCCAGCTTTCTAATTTCGCTTCCGCAATTGCAGTTTCATACTTATTCTTTGCGGCTTCAAAAATCTGTCGAGTGAACGGCCGTCGAACCACGCCTGAATTTCGAAATTTCGTCCTTGCTACTCTAAAAGCCGTCTTCAGTGTATCCAGTTTCGGAATCCACCATGGATTACTTTTTCTATGAAATCCTTCGCCCGAAGAGCGCACCATCGTGCTCTCGCATGCTGACTCGTTCGCCAATGACCATTCTTTGACAATGTTTTCGAGCTCATGTGCGTCTGTGACGCTATCCAAACTATCTACAGTGATACCGCGATTCTGAATCTGGGAAATAAGTGCAAGCCCAAAATCTATCCAGTTAGCCTTGGACGTCTTAAACAAACCTGGTCGCTGTTGATTGACATTTGAAGTTTTGTTTGCAGCGTAGCTATCTGCGGCCTGTAATGAAAAAACAATCGCATTGTGGTCGGATCCCAACGCTGCATCACGACATACTCTCCAATTTTCAACTCTGGTGAGCAGAGCGTTGGAACACGCCGTAATATCAATATAGCTTTCCAGCTTACGAGTTCCTCTGATCGTTTCAAACGTTGGGACAGAACCCTCGTTTAATACATTTAGGTCGTGCTGTGCTAAAAAATCTGACACGGCTGTGCCTCTGCTATCAGTACGTCGACTGCCCCACCAGATGCTCTTTGCGTTTACGTCACCTCCGAGTAACAGCCTGTGACCCTTTGAAGTGTTCATTAGCCTGCTCATGCCGGTCAGCGATTCATCGATGTGCACCGATGGCGCGCAGTACAGTGATCCGACCAGTAGCGTTTCTCCTAAGTAGTCGAGTTCTACAACAGCGCAACTATATGAGCTAAACTCGGAAAGTAAAATGCAGTGGGTTAGAGATGACGTTCGACGCACAAGAATAGCTGCCTTCACTGGATACAGACTGCTCGGCTTCTGAAAAATGATACCTGAAAAAAGTGACGAACGGATTTGACCCGTGTTGCCAGTGTACGGTTCCTGGATTAAAGCCAGGTCAACGTTATTAGATTCCATATACCTGATGAAAGAGACTGTGGCGACCTCGCACCGTGCAAGATTCGCTTGTGCAACTTTTAGGTGTATAGCCATTATTGGTTTCCGAAGTCAGTTGCGGAAGTAGACTTGGCTTCTTGTTGGCGGTGCAATATGCATGCGCGCGATAGAGGGCTGTGACCCGTCGGAGCCGTCAGATGGAGCCGCCTATTTTTTCGGACGCAGTTGACGCATGTCAACTTTCCATTTTTGGGACACTCCGCAATTTTGTGGTCCCCCCCACATCCCCGACACGCAAAGGCTTCCTTGCAAGTATGAGCAGTATGCCCATACCCCAGGCATTTCGTGCAATGCACAACACTAGAGCATGGCTGCACTCGAACCCGCTGGAAACCAACGTTCAGGCCACCAACTTCCACCATCTGATGATACAAGGAGGACTCCACCTCCAGAATGTAATTGGATTTGCCCTGGATGCGACCTTTTGTTTTGAACACAACCCTGAAGGAATCGTTCGGTGACGTTCTGATGAAGGCATTTTGATAACGTAGTGCAGTTATCAATTGTTCCCCATCAAAATTTTCCTCAATACCCTTTAGGACAACCCTCGGCCTTTTTAGTGAGCTGACCGATGCGGTGAGAACCTCCGAGCCGCTGACAGCGTCCACCAGTCTCCGGGAGTCGTCCTCGCTCATGACTTTGACGATGCACTTGTTGTGAGTCGCCCTCGCCAATGACACGACAGCGATCCCTAGACCGGAGACGTCCACCGTTTCTCTGATACATTTTTCAACCTCCTCGCTTGTCTTATTATTGTCTTTGCTTGTCAAAATCACAGCATGACGTGAACGAACTTTCCCCGATGCAGCTGCAGTCGAAGCCGGGAACTCCAAGACAGGTGTAATCTCAGGCTTCCTAGAAGATCGTGTAGCCCCGGAAACTTCCGCAAAGGAACGCTTTGCCGGTACGGGTCTATTGGGAATGACAGTTTCGGGTCTTGCGGAACTGGCTGAATGCGGCTGTGCTGGCCGCAGCGAAATGTTGCCAGCACTACGCGAATTTTTAGGGGTAAGGATTTGCGGTGACAGTTCACTCTCCGTGTGCGCAGGTGCTTCACTAAAGATTCTTGTGACAGGTCGGCGATCAGCTGAGAGCTGCGTTGTGTGACGCTTTTCTTGATTGAGCAGATCTCTGGTCGCCTCAGCACGCGCCTTAGATTTGATGAGGGCGCTCTCAAGCTCGCGTTTTTCCAGCTCTGCAGCCTGACACGCGAGCCTGATTACGCCCAAACTATTCGATATCGACTCCTTCGCTGACCGACTGACATTTTTGAGGGCTTCCAGTTCTGCGGAAGCCTTCGTAACCTCTGTGATGATGGTCACCAAAAACGTAACTGCTGTCACGGTCACTGTTGTCAGAGACGAAGGCGTCTTTTGACAAGTGGAATTAATCGTTGAGCCCTCGGCAGATTTGGCAGGCGATTTTTTACCCATTTTAGAACAAAGATGTTACCTACTTTAACAAATTTATTTCAAATAAGCAATTGGATCAAATCAGTTTGGCAACGCTGCGATTTAGGGTAGGTAGACAGACGTTACTAAACGTTATTAGAGCATACGTTGGTAGGTACTATTAATTACTACAGGTTACTAGTATTGCTAACTCATTCCCTCAGAACATCACAATAGCAATAATCGCATACAATAATTACCACCAAACAGATATGTTTTGAAATGAAGAATATAAAACCAATTTGTTTCAGGATATTGTTATTAGGTAGGTAAAAAAAAGGTTGATCTAAGGGCTGCAGTTCTGAGAATTTGTAACTTTGTGTTTGGAGCGAAGACTTTTGTGAATAGATAATTTTTTTGAAGGCTGCTAGGTTGTTAAGTTGACGATTATTTTTGTAGGTAGGTATGTATGGAATAATTATTTATCGGGCGGTCGGATCGTGCTTTCTAGAATTAAATGAATAAGTATATGGTCAAATATTATATAGATAAAGTAAAGGCTGATGCTATGTTTGAAGTGGCTTTAAGTTACATATCGACGGCCCCAGGAAAAACCGGTGTAAGTCTAAAATCACAAATGTTCAGGAGAGCGAAAAAACTAAAATATTTACGCTATTAAATTCATCATATAAAATGAGTGAGTTGTTTCTAATCTTATTTAAGTAAATCAGATAGACCATTTTATGGTCTATATTTCTATCAAAATTTAATGGTGATTAATTGATTAACAGCTAAGATAATGACCAAAAATCGTTTTTATTTGGAATAATATTACGCGCTTGATGTTTTGACTCGGTTCAACATGCTTTTGCGCGGACAAAATAGATTACTGACTCCGCACAGCAGACTTATATTCTGGCATAGAACGGTTTTTTACGTCGCGTTTTTCTTACTCTATACGATTTTATTAAACACAACCATTATAGCGCATTATTTAGCTCGAAATAGGACAGCGTGAATACAAAATAATGACAAAGAGTAAGGAGACATATTGATATACAGTTTTTTTGTACGAAGTTTTTATTACAGAAAGTATCTAAGTATGATAATTTTTAAAAAATCAAAAAAAAAATGTAAATTATTTTAGTTATTTATATAAATATTGTTAATATGTACAATAAGTAACATAAATTATTCAGGAAAATAGTAATTATGGAAGGATAAAAAAAGTTATGTAAGAAATTAAAATATAACGCAAGTAACTACGAGAGAGAAAAAATGTTTATTTTTATACATAATAACACAATTTACATTAAAAATATGGAAAGAACAATCATAATGTTAATAAATATTTTATGTTAATACAAATAAATCACATTTTATTCATTTTATTGGATTATTGATAACACAATTTATATTAAAAATATGGAAAGAACAATCATAATGTCAATAATTATTTTATGCTAATACAAATAAATCACATTTTATTGGATTATTGATAACACAATTTACATTAAAAATATGGAAAGAACAATCGTAATGTTAATAATTATTTTATATTAATACAAATAAATCACATTTTATACATTTTATTGGATTATTGATAACACAATTTATATTAAAAATATGGAAAGAACAATCATATTGTTAATAATTATTTTATGTTAATACAAATAAATCACATTTAATTAATTTTATTGGATTATTGATAACACAATTTAAATTAAAAAAATGGAAAGAACAATCATAATGTTATTAATTATTTTATGCTAATACAAATATCTCACATTTTATTACTTTTATTGGATAGTTTATACACCAATCGACTATTTTTCCTGCCTTCAAAATATATGTGGAGCCAGTATTGATTGATGTTTTCAAAATATTTTTTTTCCAATTAATTTCTTGTCGTCTTCTCTTTGCACCTTTAGATGGAGAATACGTTGATCGTACATCATTTTCATAATGTGTAGTCAAATTGGGATTATTTGGTTTTTCATTTGTCAAGGTATCATTGTCCATTATGATTTCTGGAATGGCGATTATGTCATTACAATGCACTGAAGTGGACGGAATCGCAATATCTTGATAATCATTGCGGTATGTTTGTATTGAATCAGTTTGCGGTTTCGATATTTCATCCATTAAGTAATCCAAAACTTCAGGAGATGCGCATTTAAAATATTCGTCAATATCTGGAGCACTTTATGTAAACGAAATTATACTGGGACAGTATTCTGAATAGCTAGAATTGTAATCCTTATCTGTCGTATCGTTAGAATCTGTCAAAAAAAATATAAAATTATAATTTAATACTCCAATGTATATACCCTATGATTAAAAAAGGAGATAACAGAGTGATACCAGTAAAAAAACATTCCTAAAGATGAGTTTACAGTACCTAACCGTATAGAATTGCGTATTTTTCAGAAATATTAAAACTTTAATCTCAATATTTCGTGGTATTCAGAATATTACATAGATCGTCTGCTACAAATATAACAAAAAAAATAGGTTTTATCAATATAAAACGCAATATAATTCAAATACTTATTCCCCATAATTTACTACCTATGAGGGTTAGTTTCTTCTACTTTGATTGGATAGTGTTATAAAACTTATAAACCAACACAAAATCTTTAAAAAATAAAATCTTCTATTGAAGCATAAAAAAACGGTCCTGTTTGTTGTGAAATTGTGTCAAATAATATTACATAAATTGTATTATATTTTAATAAGTGGTTAATACACACACAGTCTCTTCACCAAGAATTGAATAATATTTTAATAGTCTTACGTTGTTATAGTGGTTATATCATATTCATATTATGCTTACCTATGACTTCATCGTTGTCAAGGGATTCTTCATTCACCATGTTTTTCACATTGCAGAATACACCACTTGCTTCATCCAATATACAAGTATAATCTGTAAATCAATACACAAGCACATTAGATACCATGATTTGGTAGATATTCATAAAATATCTCATTTAAATAGTAAAGTAGTTAAATATATAAAAATACAGATAAGTATGAATTACAATGAAGAAATGCACAAAATTAAATTATTTTAGAGGGTTGGCGCAAACCAGCAATCATTGCGTTATGCATTAAATTTATAAATTAATCAACTTAATATAAACATAAGCTAATTGATTATCAAATAGTATTTTCTTTAAATAGTGGATATCATTATCTAAGCGTTTCATTATGAGCTTTCAAAGAAACAGGGTTTAATATCAATTTTCATTCATATCTAATTCTTTTTTATTTAGGTAATTATACAAAATGTAAACTTTGTCCAATTTTACTAGGATTAAATAGCTAATAACTTTCATAATAATAAAACAATCATAATCAATAAGTAAAAAGTATGTAAATGTATGTACTTACCACTCTCACCACTCTCACGACTACTAGATTTTTCAAAATTAATTGATAATTTATTTAAGTCCACCCGATGCTAAATGCAATATATGTTTTGCGCGATCAGACATGGTATAAGTACTAATTAAATTTTAAAGAAAATATCGATAATTATAAACCGTTGATCATAAAATCATATAAATTAATACCAATTAGGTCACTAGTCATAAACACAAATATTACATAGGTAGGTACTTAATACTTATTTGTAATTAATGATAAAAATTCTCAGTCGCTAATCAATGGGAAAGTTAAACGAAGAAATTATTCTGTGTACATTTCACCATCTACACGACGTTTTATTTGTTTCATCTTTTCCTAAATTTCTATTATAATAATATATAGGTATAATATAAGGCACCAAGCCAAAAATTTAAATTAAAAGAAATTCTTCAATATTTATGTAGAAACTAATAAATGCTTCTTTGACTGCATTTTGTATATTTTTGTTAATGTTTTATTGCGGCCAATAAATGCGTCTCTGTGAAAGCCCGCCTAATCCTTTTAGGACATCCCGCCAAATAAAATTATTTTCCCAGGATACTTAGAAGTGAGTAAATTTAATGATTTTGTCTACGAGACATATTTAAAGTGATAATATAATAACAATACTGGCTACATTGTCATATTTGCAAAAATATTATGTACATGTGCTGTACTTAGGCCCACATTCAATAATTTAATGTTTGAATTTATTTTGATCTTAGCCGAAGTCGTAATATTATTATAAAAAGGTAATATTCCCACAAAATTTTATCGGTCTTTTGTAAAAACTCACTATTTCGAAGTGTCATAAAGAGGATTACCTATTTAACTTGTTTGTGTCATAAATATCAGTCCAAAATTACTATGTATTCCATTACACAAATAATAAAATTAAGTATCTTTACTAGGTATTTGTTTTCTATTAAATAATAAAAATTGTCGTCAAATTTAGAAATAACATTACCGACTATTTTTGTAGGAATTTGTAATATATATTTGTAATAATTTATTTTATTAGTGTATATTATGTTTTCCTACTAGGATACATGGTGGTATAATACGTATCGAAATTATCGGCAGAGTGCATAAAACGTTTGAACTGAACCTTTTGTTGAGTTTAAATAGCAGGGTGTTTAATCAACGTGTGTTTTCAGTCTCCAATG